>NC_133832.1:1250000-2500000 GCF_047830755.1 Zonotrichia albicollis
AGATTTCTTATTAAGTCTTAGGTGGTCTAAAATATAGCGAGTGTTATCTGCATTGATTTTTTTTTTTTAAGGTCAAGAAGATCATCAAGAGGATGATGCTGTTGAATCAATAAAAACTGATAGTGATGACTGTATTATTTCAAGTCCAGTATCCACAAATATTAAACAGCTGAGTCAGAGTATACATGGCAATTATTTGGTAAGACTAAGAAAAATATTTTAAGCCTAATATCCTGTAAGAGTAGCTTTACTGTATCTAACATAAGTTTTCAATGAAGCTGTACACGTACAGTATCAAATCTCTTGACTTACTCTAAAAACCAGCAATTCAGGACTAGAAGTTGTATATGCAAAATAGCACAGCATGATATGAATTTGGAAAACTTATTTTGAACAGTATTTCAATAGGATAGTTCTCAAAAAAAAAAAATTCACAGTTTTGGATCTAACATTGACTGAACCATCTTAGCCATAAAACTAGTACTTAAAATTAACAGGTTTATATGTTCTGTAATGTGATATCCTGGAGGTAGGGGTTTGTTTTTAAGTGCTCTTTTTAAGGCTCTGTGGTGTCTTACAAAGTAACTAGTAACAAGAAACATGTATAAGAAATACTGCTCCTTTTTTTTAAGGTGTAGAAAGTACATCTTTAAGAAGTACATGTCTTCAACTACAGTAGATTTGTAGAAATGCTGTTACTTATATGTTCTTCAGAAAAATACAGAAGGTACCTTTGAAGATTGCATTATTTATAAGTGAAATGTAAAAAAATTTCAGGAGTAATTTTGAGAACTAAAATGAATACTAGTCATCACTATTAAGTCAAACTATAATACAGTTGCTCTATACCTTTCTAGTCATCCTATATTTTATTTTATCAAAATTATTTTAAAGCAATTCTGAGAGGATTTTGTATGTAGATTAATTTGATAGGTTGATAAATTTCTGCATTCCTCCAGTGATCTGTTTTTTGGTAACAATGTGCATGTTTGTGAACAGTAAATAAAACCAGTAAAAGCTGTACACTATTAAGGCAACATGTGATAGAAGTTAGATTTTAAAAATACGTATTACTTTGCTTGAATTCTTGGGTTGATTATAGAATACACCATGTCAAAATGGCTGTTGAACTCTGTTTTGTTTGGTTAAGATCAGAAATCACTGCCTTTTATCTTTTGAGATAATTATCCTGCTGATACTCAAATACTGTAAATAGGTGATTTTTGGAGACTATTGTGCTAATTATCCTATAAATATGAATTGTATGCCACGCTATATAAGTAATCTAAGATTACACCAGGGTTATTTGTATGTTGCAAATTAGACAGTTCATAGTTATTTCTTAGATATATTGATCATAAGGCATATCTAACATTTTCCAGTATCAAACTATACCAGTTGCTTCTTTATTTTTTCTTCTTGTCTATGATGTATGATTGATTATAAAATGCTTCATTTTGTTTAATTTCATTTATAAATTGAATATGGAAAGCATATTCAAGTCAAAGATCATCACTTAAATGACATTCAGTAGCCATTAATCTTACTAGATTGTAGGGAAAAAATTTCTAAAGCCCTGAAACTTTATTAGTAGAGACAGAATGGTGTGGATTTTTTTCTCTCATCCTGGTAGAATTTCCATGTACCTGCTGAATAGTGGAAGAACCTTATTGAAATATTGATCCAGTTTTGGATTTTTTGTTGAAGTGTCATAGGATACATAATGAAAAGTCTTTTGAAAGGAGGGGTAAAATTACATAATCAAATACTGAGGGAACTTGACAGCAATGGAAATTATTCTGTATGGTGGATATTTTTACAATAAGATACATTGCTTTTCATTTTGATTAGTTTTATAATTTTCTCAGCAAAATGCAAGCTATCTCCATATTAAATAAGAACATTCATTTGGCATTCTGACTGAATATAGAAAGCTAGTACTTTGAATGTGATTTAGTAGTTCAAGTAATTTAAGTTTAGAAATTAAAATTGTCCAAATTTTTCCCTAGAGAATATATATTTTAATTAAGTTATGAAAAGAAAGTAATATATTGAAAATAAATAAGTTTTAAAAAAACATTCAACATTTCTGTATCCAGTGTGTTCACTTTGCTCTTTGAAGAATATCATCATTGAATGCTCACCTACATATTCCAATGTTGAAACCATTCTGGCTTTTCTTTCTTCCCAGAGTAACTTCAGGAAATCTTTGTGACTTTCTCTTGAGTCTGACATGCCCACCTAAATCAAACTTACTAAAATTTATCTGTACATAAATATTCCAGACTTTGCAGAACAGTATGAAACCATTTCATATAAGGAATAGAAGAATGTAATTTCAGTTAAAGATAATAAGAAAAGGCTGCAGTGAAGAACAACTGGGATATTATTTTTATTATCACATGTTAAAATTAACTTTGTAAGGTGTGTTTGACTTAACTAAGAAGGTTCACTATATGAAGTTGAATTCTTTACAAATACATTATTACATTACATACCTAACAATTTTGTGATTTGATGGATTTTAATTGAACTGTTTGTAGTATAGTCTGCAGTAGGTACTAACAATTCTCTTTTATTTGGAAAACTTCAGTACCTTGTATTACTGACAGTATTTTAAGCAGTTACAGGATCACTTTGCCGTGTAGGTAAAAATGATGATAGCTGGAATTTGTGATTCAGATAGCATTTTTACCTAAAGATAACCAACAGACTATGACTACTACAAAAACGTTTTAATCATTAAATGGAAATCAGTATCTCTTGCAATAACAGTCTTAGCTACAAACCCTGGAGCTTTAGATTCTCATTTTTTATATGTCCGTCAATCAGTATTAATCATATAAAAAGCTGATGATTTACATACACATATATATATGTATGTTTGTTTTGTGTTAACACTTAAAGAAACAAAAAATCATTTGTATTATGTTTATATTTTGTTTTTAAATAGGAAGTTGAAAAAATCCAGATTAAAATTACATCACTTGGTCTTACTGAGTCACGAATAACAGCAGATGAAACAATACAGCAGCTGTTTGTAGAATGCAGATTAAACAATTTCCTTGCAGAGGAGACCCCACTGTCACTTCCAAAACCACCTAGTGGTCAGAGAATTCACTATAACTATAGCACTGGTAAGTCTGATGTATTTCTGAGCAGGCTTGGTTCTTCTCTTAATATCTGGATTATGAAAATACCTGCAATAAAGCCCACTTTCTATATACTATAGTTGCATTTCTTTATGTACCAACTCTATTTGCCTATTTTCCAGATATTTTGGGAAATACTAAAAGTGATTTTTAAGAAATGAGGTAAGTATGCAATTATATAGTATACAATGAAATGCTGAAGGAGGCTGGTATATAAAATGGTAACACCACAACATATTTAAATGTGCTGGTACTGCATAAATTTCATAATTAGACTGTACATAACTAAAATCTATATATTCTTTTCAGAAGAGCATGATGATCTAATTTTTCTGTCAGTACATGATGATACATCTTAGCAAAAGGAAAACATTCTAACCTGTACATCTAAAACCTAGTTGAAAAGAGAGAATATGTAATTGGACTTCATCACTACTTGCAAATACTCAGTGTTCTTTTAATGACAACTTTTTAATAGGGGAACTAATTAATCCTTGTTTCATACTAATACATTGCCAATTAATACTTTATATTTACTCTACTGGCGTACATAGAACTATTGTAATAATTTAAAATTCTCTTGTTAATTATTTCCGCAGCTATGTCATCATATTTCAATTAACTTCTTCTTTCTGGTAGAATTTTCTTTCTTTTAAGATTCCAAGTGCCTGAGTGCTTCAGTCTTGGACTTTTAGCTGAGATTATTCTGTAGTGGGTGAATCAGGGTTAGGGTTGGGGTTATTGCTATTTGTGACAAACCCTTAGTACAGACATTCAAATTAAGCATTCTTTTAAAAATAATTACGTAAAAGTGGCTTTGCAGAAACGGTGTCTTAGTCAGATCTTTAAAATTGCTGCCATCTACAAACCTGGTTTTAGAATGCAACTTCCCAAATAATTCACTCATTTAGATCTTCCTCTTACTCATAGACTATTGGATTGTTCCATGTGTAGCTGAAGATTGAAATTAATCTGAAATGTCACATCAACAACTGCTATGTTGGCATTGCCCACTTGAGAGGGAATATAAATGACAGATTTTTTCCAGTCCATTGGTCTGAAGATTTCTTCTATTGAAATACTGCGGCAGGAAAGGAGGATTGAATTACTGAGGCTGTCAAAAAGGATAAGCACTTTGCCATACATTCTCATTATCTCCAGCTTCCTTAGTGGAAGAAAATACAGTAAATCACTTCAAATACAAAGCAGTAAAGACCCTTTTAAAATCATGGCTTTTAAAATCATGGCTGCTATTGTCGTTAATAGAAAGTGGCAGCTCTGTGACATGCTTAGATTCTGCTTTTGTATCTTTTTTGACAGTGTTCATATAAACCTGCCAGTGACACACCAGTAGATCATGATTCTAACATTTGATTCTAACATTGTTGTTTTTCCTTAGAAAAGAAAATGAAATAAACATTTATTTTATTTTGTTCTTTTCTTCTAATAGGTGAAAAATGTTTTTTTCTTCTACTAGGTGAAAAACAATTGATAACCAGTTATATTAATTTATTTGTTTTGCAGCGATAAATGTAGATAAGGAAGATAATCATGCAGAAAGAGAGTATCTCAAGTCAATTCTTCTAAAGCCAGATCTACCTGCTGACAGGTACAGATTAATACTAAAAACCTCTATTATAGGTCTTTGTAAAAAATGCTCATGATTTGTCTTTTTATTTGTCTTTATTGACGAGGTAATCCTAAGTAGTTAATGCATAACTAACAAGAAAAAAATAATTGTTTCGGCTAGGAATGATGCCTGCATTGTGATCTGGCTGCTGCTGGTCTTATTTCTTCTCCGAGTAGGTGCATATGGAATGGAATATTACAAACTTATCTAATGTTTGTTTAGTGCTGTGGTTTAATTCTGGGAGGAGGTTGTTTCTTTTGTTGGTGGTTTTTTTTTTAAACAACTTTGTTTTACAAAACAGAGTTTCTAGAATCTATCATCAGTAGTCTATCAGTAATGAATTTGAAAAGCACGTATCTGTGCGATGGTAGAGTAGTACATTTGTTGCTTTTTGAATTCAGAATACTAAAAGAAGTCTTAAGAACTGCAGGAAGTGTTCCTTGGCCCCAGAATTTAAAGTAAAAAAAAGTATATGTGTGTATATATGGATGTAGCAGACATCTATTATATGAATACATACGAGAAAGACTAGAAATTAGACTTGGTCAATTTTATAGTAATAAATTTGTTCTTATTAATTTTTTTTCATTGAGATAGCCATGTGTATTACTTGGAGAGAAGGAATGACATACTTTGATTCTGTTTCTTCTTGAATATCAATATTCATTAAAATGGAACAACTATTAATTTAAAGATCCATTCCATTTACAGAAGACTAGGATACCTGCTGATTGCATTTGAAGCATCAGAGTAATTTGTAAATCTTATGCACAAATCACCGATTCACTCTAAGAAAGAGAGAGTGATCTTTCTTCCTTCTATATTTCTTATTTGGCATCTCTATCAGGAACATTGCTAAACATATTCTACTAAAGCATGTTTTACTAAGATTTAACAATAATGAGGATAAAATACTCCTTTTTATTTCCCTGACAGATAATTTAGTTGCTAAATAAATTTCCCTGTCCAACTATCCAGGACCACTGCAGTTTCACTTCACCACCTGATCTGGGACTGAGGTCCCTTGGCAGCTACACCTCCCACAACTGTCCCAGTCAGACCAGTTGCCTTCACCAACTCCAGCACAGGTGTCCAGTCACTTAGAGGTTCCAATCCTTAAAATAAGGTTTTGGTGCAGTAATTAAATAAGACAGTAACAGTTCAAGTTGGAGCCTCAGAGTAAGGACCCTGAACAAAGGAACCTCTCAGCTTTCACACCCTCACAGGACAGTCTGTGGCTCCTGCCACATTGTGAAGTGTCCCTCACCTGGCTGTTCCCAAAGTCTGGGAGTTACTGGCTCCAGCCTGTATCTCTGAGTGTCCTTCCCCTGGCTGAGGTAAAAATAAGGTAAAATAACAGCAGTGAGCTTTTTCTCAGAACAGAAGCATTCATTTCTTACATTACTGTCCCCTGTGTTACAAGTAGGTAGTTTCCTGCAGATATCAGAATGTCTGGTTTGGCTTGTGCTGAAATTTCAGTTCTGTATTGAATAAATAGGAAGGCAGAAGTTCATCAGTAGTCCAGTTTCCCATTTTTTTGTATCAAGAGGACCACCAAGAAACAAAATTTATGGAAATATTCTGCCCTTAACACCAAGGATGTTTCTCCATTTTAAACTTGTAAAATTGTGGTTTTTCTCTTTTCATTTTTTGTAATTTGATTTATGACCCTTTTTGAAAGCAAAATACCTTTTTTTTTGTGCATGTGTGTTTAGCCTAAAATTTACAGTGGTCAGTGATCCTCCAGAAGATGAGCAGGATCTTGAATGTGAGGACATTGGATTTGCTTATGTCAGTTTAAAAGAGATATTCCAGAAGCAAAGAGATATCATTGAGCAAGATATTGATGGTAAGTTTTAAAGATCATTTTCTTGTAAACTTCTGTAGCCTAAAATTCATTTAATTTCTACTTTGCTTTGCAGGCATTACTGTGCAAGTAATTGTTTCAATAAGGAATTATTTAATACTAACTAATAACTTCTATATTTGTTTGCAGAAGTCTGCAAAAACTATCTATTAGTATTATTCCCTTAAGTTTAAAAAAAAAAAAACCCAAACCAAATAGCATTCTCACCTCATAGAAATTAGTTTATGAAACCCAAGAACTTTCAAGCTATGTCCACTGCTATAATTCTGTCTTTTCTACAACATACTTCATTGTGGTATAACAATAAACATGTATTTTGTATAAAAATTTGTTTTGTATTAAAATTTTCGTCAGCAATTTGGTATTACTAACATCTGTATTTTATTTGAAATTACGTTATGGCCCCGAGTACCTCAAGTTTGTTTCCTCCATATGAAATATGTATGATACAATGTGAAATACTGTTGGTTTTGATTAGGAATCAGTTTTAGTGAGCACCCTTCTGTGACAGACTGACCAAAGTCATTGTGACTCCATTAGAGCAAGGTGATGTGTGGAATCTTCCTTTTCCTAAGGTCATAGGATGCGTTTTTATAACATTGATAAGAAGACTCAAGAAGGCTTTTTGGTCCTTTTGTCAACTATTTGTGAAGATAATATTCTCCTTGCTCAGTTTCCTGTTCCCCATGGCAGCAGAGACACGATTACCAATGGTGCACTTTTCTCTTTACTTTTTCCTCTCAATCCGCTTTCCCCCCTGGGGTGAAGCTCAGTGAAGAAGCTGAAAGCACCTCTCTTGTAAAAGAGTAACTCTCCCAGTAAGTGAACTAGTTCAGTGATTGGATGCAGAGCACCCATGTTCACAAGGTTCCTTTTGCAATAGCAAGAGTTCGAGTGAGCCCCAGCAGAATGCCAAGGAAATGTAACTTTACTACTTCTACTGTTGTGTCTAATTCCTGTACTTGAGCAATAGGGAGCTGAGTAATGAGGGAAAAAAATACGCTTTCTTATCCATTCCCATTATCATGCATGATTTGCATCCACACTGTTGCTAAAATACTCAAATTTACAGGATCGCAATAAGGAAAATTCTAAGAATCATCAAATTTCCATACTCAGGAAGAATAATATGCAGAGGTGATGCATTTCCTGCTCAGGCTGAGGAACTTAAGCTTTTCTCCACCAATAATTTTTCTCCAAGTACAAAAGCTTCTCCAAAAATGTATTTTGTACTCTCTCACTGGAAGATTGATTTTTGTTCTGGAATTTATGACCATACCTCCCCCTGTCATAATTCCCATTTGATAAGATTGATTAGTTAGGTAAACATAATTCTTAAAAGTCACTTTTCACAAAACTCTTAAAATTCCTAATCATCATCTGAGAGAGTTATTAGGACGAGAAGGATTGAGTTTTATTACTAGTTACTGTAAGCTAATCATTACCATGTAATGACAACTACTGAAATATTGTGAGGAGCATTTCTTCCCGTAACTGTCAGACTAATTTAAACCAATTTTTACTGTATGTTAATTATATATATGAAAATGATAATAATAGCTAGAAATACTTTTATTCTTTTTCCCTTCTGCATTTCTCCCCTTTCCTGCATATGCTGTACAGTTTTTTGGGGATTTTCATTGCATCCATAACATATAAACTTCTATATTGTCTGAAAATTAAGATGTTTCAGAGGATTTAAATTAAATTTATGTTAAAATATGTCAGATCATGGCAAAATAATGTATCTGTATATTTTCTTAGATGAAGTAATTGTAAAAGGATTAATTCTCCAGATCTGAACAAAGATGTCGATTAAATGTAAGGGCACAATAAACAGAATTGCTAAGTAGTGTTGTACACGTTCTCTGAGTTGGATATTGGTTTAAGGAAAAATAATAAACCTAGACACAGGGAAATTCATAGGACACTACTGCATAAATATAAAGTCAATCTTAAGTTAGATACCAAACTTCCTTTATTCTTTTTGAGGATTGCAACCATATATCTTTCTCATATTTTGTTCTTTTCCTTGCTGATTGTGTCAAAGCGGTTTATGTGAAATTTGAAGCAAGTAAATGAATGGCTAAGCAAGAAGATGGATGAAAAATATTGTAGTAAAAACATCTAACAGTATGTCTCAGAGATAATAGGACAATATAAAAGGGAGAAAATAGAATTAGTGTTATCTTCTGATATAATTAACTATAATTATCCTACTCTTCTTTTAAGTAAAAAGGATACTGTCCCCTGAAGTCTGCTCTTGAAGTTGACAGTTCACTGAGTGATTTGTTGAGGCTGATTTGGACCCATCCATCATACACAGTGTAGAAGCATTAATTGCTGTATTTTTACTTAAAACTATTCCTTTGTATGTAGATATAAGTTTAATAGAATTTGGAAAATCTTTATTTACATATTGTGAAAAATAATTATTTTATATAAACAATTATTATATTGATATTTCCTTTCTAAATTAATTTTAATGCAAATACATTTACTGATGTATATTCTACTTCTAGGAGTGGTTAATTTCCAGTAGTCTGAGGGCCTGAACTGCACAATTATTTATTTATCTCTCCCTTTTTTTTAGCATATGCTAGTTGCTCTTTAATCTGTCCAAACACTAAAGAAAACTACCAAAACAAAAGTGAAATCTTAAGTTGAATAGCTAATGCTGTTTTCTGATGTTTCCTTTCTAGTTTTTGATTCACAAGATGCCAGTGCAGTAATTGGAAAGCTCACAGTGACAGTGGAAGCCCTCAATGCACTGCGTTCAGTCCATGAAGAATGCAAAAATGATTAGGAGGTTCTTGCTCCCAGTGTAAAGATACACTTGATGGTTCATCAAAAATTAGATCTTTATCATTCTCACAGTATACTTAATGTAAAATGTATATTAAAAAGATGCTTGATGTCCAGAAATAAGGTTTTGTACACTTTTTAGTCTGTTTTCTTTTTTTTTAAGGTCCTTGCTGAATTATACTTCAGGCTCTCGACACCTGATAGTGTAAGAGTCTAACTTAGTTTCAACGAAGTTTGGTTTCTAATGCAGGCTTGCTTGTAAATTATCAGATACCATTTGGGGGTATTTTGTCTAAGGAAATAAGTGATGGTGAACCTTCAAACAGAAATGCTTGTAGATTGTTACTAGGATTAGTTCTGTCACAATACTATGTCAGAATACAATAATTCCTGTTAGAAGTGACCTCAGGTAGTTTTTAGTCCAGTCACTGCAGGATTAGGTATTATGTTAGGCCATGTTGCTCAGGGCTGTATCCAGCCTGGTCTGAAAACTTCCAAGGACAGGCACTGCTTTACTGCTCTCTGCACAACCTGTTCCAGTGCCTGACTGTTCTCACAGGGAAAAAAGGAGACGCATTTCTACACATTACTTCATTCCAAATTGAAGCCAAAGCTAGATCTAAGCACATGGAGCAGCTTTTGCACTTAATGCGCTGTCTAATAATTTAATTTGTTGGGGTTTTTTTTAATTCTAGGGTTGGCATGTTGATAATTTGTTTCAGCCATTTACATTTTGCACAGAAATAAAAATAACAAAGCATTTTAGCGTTGATTTTCATGCTTTGCAATATACCATCACATTTTTATCTAATTCTGTAAAGCAGTTGACAAAAAATACCTGTTATTGTTATCCAAGTGGTTTGCTTAGGTAATGTTTTTGTAGATTTCAGTGGTTAACAGTTTGTTATGGTTTATTCCTGGGTTCAGAGGTTTTTATATTAGGCTTAGATTATTTTAAGAGTAAGGACAGTAGTGTAAGCAGCAGTGCAAGACAGGTCTTCCACACAATTAGCAATTATTTGTTTCACATTTTTATGGAACTGTCATTCATGTTAAATGCAGAATTATTTCCGTATGTATTAAAGTCACAAGAACTGAACCATTCTTGAAAAAATATTGCAAAAATGTGGTCCTTCTACTGCTACAAAAAAAAAATCAATAAAGTAAACTCTGTTTTGCTTGTTATAGACCAGTGGTTATTCTGTTTACCTACTTATAAGTATAAATGGCTACACAAGCTGACCGCCTTTGACTTCAGTTGTAATGAACAACCAGACTTCTCCATAACATGAGGAAGAACTTCTTTACATTGAGGGTGGCAGAGCACTGGGACATCTTCCCAGAGAGGATGTGGAGTCTCCTTCTCCAGAGACATTCAAGACAAAAACCTATCTGGACACTTCCTGCGTCACCTCCAGGTGACCCTACATTGGTGGCGTGGTTGGACTAGATGATCTCCAAAGCTCCTTTCCAACCACCAGCTAACTATTCTGTGAATTTATTTCAAATCAATGCTTTTTATTGAGGATAAGTAAAGGTTAGAGGTTGATGTAGCTGGGCCCGTGAAATTTGCAGCTACTTAAAGGGCTGTTGCAAGTACAGAGGAGCCAGCCAGAGTCCTTTCAGTTGTGGCAGATGGTGTAAAAGGGGCATAAAAGCCAGACCTTGTGGTTTCAGTGGGCTCTGGTATGGTTTTGGGGAGAGAACTTGTTCCCGGGGGCTGGTGTGCTGGGAGGGGGTGCGAAGGGGGACTGCAGGGAGGGTGTGGGCCTGTTTGGGCTCCATGACCCTTCCGACTCAGGATATTCTAAATTTGTATGCATAATGCATTTGAAAAATACTATGGATCTTGAACATTCCTTCTTTAATAAAGTTCAAAGATGAAAGCAAATATAATAATAAAAAATATACAGTATTAATATGTCTTTTTCTTGGGTTTGTTTTTTTTTTTTCCCCCCAGTTTTGGCCACACTGTCTTTGTCTCCTTTTATTCTCCTCAGTCCTAGTCATGGTCACAACTTTGCCATTTTTTCTTTCTTTCATCCTGCTTGGTGCACTTCACAGTCACTTAGATGTGGCAAATTCAGGATAACTCCGCACGGTCTTGAATTGTGCAGTTTGATTCTGATAGGGAGAAAAGGATAAGTGTGAAGGTACTGCTAATAAAGAAATTGTTAACCCATTGGACTCTGCACTGTGTACTGCTATGCCAGAACATGGTACATTCAGAGAAATAGAAATTTGAGTTGTTTTATTGTTAAGAGGAAATTTTAAAGAACTTCATTTTGCATGCATCATGACTTAATCAATTAAAATACCAGCAAACTATAAAATAACACAGAATGCTTGAGAGTAAAGCTATTTTATGACAACAACTAGTATAGTTCAGAAAAGTAGACAAATTTCTCATGGCAAGGTTAGAACAGAGACAACCTGATATAATGCTAAATTATACTACTACACCAGGTAGTCCTCACATAGGGTAAAGAAAGATGGTATTCCTTTCATTTCTTCATCTCTATTTGATAAATATTTGTAATTGCAGTGCCTGTGGGTACTGTAAAGGCGTGCACATCTGCAAGTTCTTCAAACCTGGTTAAAGGAATTTTAAAGCTGATGTGGAACAAAGCATTCCAACAAGGACATTGAAAGATTCCCAAGTGAGCAACCTGCCTGGCAACCTGCCAACGTAAGGTGAGGTAGATTTGTTACGGCATACTAGTGATGAGAGACTTCTGCTGAAGCTTCAACAAACTATCATGTGAAACACACTTCACTACCATCCTCTCTGGCAAGCAGAAAATGGGATGAAGTTGGTTGTGTGTGCTGGTCTACTGCCTTGTTACTGAGGAGTAGGTTCATCAGCAAGCACAAAGGGTAAGACGGTGCACTTGAGCCTTCAAAAGGGAGTAGGAGATGGGCAAGTTCATGCAAGGACCAGCCCTTCTCAAGGCACAGTGTGGGAAGATGGGAGGGCAGGCCCCCACCCCACAGATGGAGAATAGATGCTCTCCATTTCTGTGCTCAGATTGCAGCCAACAAGGGTAACTGATCCAGACCGCTCCCCTTCTCTAGTTCCAAGGGCTGGCCAGTCCTCAGTTAGACTCGGTGAGCAGGACTGTCCACAGTTGGTACCTCATTTTAAAGTTGGTACCTCACATTAAAGGCTAAGTTTCTAAAGTCCTATCAGTCCACAGACAGCAGATTCAGAAGCTTCATGATGTGTTTGGGGAATAGGTTTGATGAACAGATTTCCACCTGAAGAGACCAGTTTCCTTGCTTTGTGGAATATCTCAGACAAGACATTTAGGGTAATAATGGTCTGATGCACCAGTCTTGTAGAGGGGAAGTGAAGTGTGGGTTCTTGTCATCTACTGCTGTGAAAGTAAATCATGAAGGAGAGATGTACACGGGCATGTGAAGGTTTAGGCCAGAAAACCTCAAACTGTTGTTTCCCAGACTTGGTGATTCACTGAGTTTTACATTAAGTTTTAATACATTTTAAACTCCTGGTGGGCCTTTCTGAATTAGGAAGAGGAACTAAGATGTAGCTATATATGGAGATGCTTTTGCTTGCATGGTTGTAGTCCAATGAGGTCAACTTGTCCCCCCATTTGGAACACAGTGCAGGAGAAAGTTTCGTAGACTTCACTTTTTAGATTTCTTAACCTATATACCTTTAAGATATTCTTGCAGGAAGAAAATTGTTTGGTTTGGTAGATTCCTGTTTTTAGACGATTCTGAAGTGTCCTAATATTGTGCTTATAGCACATTTTGAGACCTAAAGCAAGCATTGGTTTTTGCAGAAATGCAAAATGCATTCAGCTTCATAAAAACTCCCAAATTTTTAACTTCTAACACTAACTCACCACCTCTTGAAAGCCAGGGTGATCGTGAAGTAAACTGTTGTTCACTGGCAAAGGAGTAAGAGGTAATGGAGGATTTCCAGAAAGCTCTTGATGCCTAAAGAAAAAACAAACCAATGTACAAAGGCTGAATGTCCACCACATACTGCTGATCAGAGCACTGAGGCTTAACTCTTGGGCTGTAATGGTAATAACCAAGAGGACAATGGATGTAATGATAATGGTAATAATGGTAATATCCAACAGGACTTACATGAAAAATAACGATAAAACAAATGAAATATACCCAAATGTTTAACTAATGAGCAGTCCTCTTATGTGCATGGACAAAAGGGTACTAGATTTCACTATGGGAGTTCAGCTTAAATACTGAATCTGGAGTGTTCAGACTTTCATTATAACAGGTTTATAACTATACATTCATATGTATATGACAGCTGCTTGTGCATATACACATAAAAAATGCAGGTGTAAACTTGGTGGGGTTAAAAAAAGACTTGTCAGATTCTGTTCCCCAATGACTGAAAACATTGTTAGTACAAACCCCAGGATTCAGTATGTTCTCATGGTCCTGAATATTGCAGAAACAAAGTATGGAAAATTGAATCTAACTAATCATCTGGTAAGCTTAACAACCAAACATTATAATTAACTGCAGCCTGTCACAAGCCCTCATTAAGGATGCAATAGCAAGATGCTATTTTGATGAAAAACCTTGAAATTGCTCTACCACATCAACTCACTTTCTTTATACAATTTTTTTTAAATTATGATCATAAGGTTCATTCATAGGTGATCTTTGTTACCTGTCTGCAGGAGACTCTAAGCCAATATGGTGTTCAAAACTGTCTGTACAACTGTCTAGTTGTGGTGAGGGAGAATTCCCTGGAAATAAGACAAGAGCATAATGACTATTCAGTTATGACAATTCAATTAACCAGTTAAAAACCAGAGAAAATGTTTTGTGCCATCTGTAGTCTCCTAGTAGACCTAAGGTAGTATACAAAGGTATGCTGCCATTTTACGGCAGATAATCAGTAGCATCATCTTACAACTTGAAAATGTTAATTTCTCACTTATTCACTTAGAGAAGCACAAATCAGGGTTGTTGAAGTAATCAAAAACAATATCGTCACCCAGTTACAGACACAAGAGATGCTTCTGATATTAAGAACAACAGACATTCTGCTTAAACCCAGTAACTGCTCAGTAGAGCCTTTGAAGGAAGCAGTAGCACTGAAGGAATGTGAGTCCTTAATGTCTGGGTTGCAAACGACGCCTGATTAAGAATATAATATGAACTACAATCTCTTACCTTTAAAACAAAAGCACTGATAACTCTGTGGCTTTAGTCTAAAAATTATCCAAGAGTTCAATAGTGTCTGACCATACTGAATCAATTTTTTCTGTCAGGCTGCAAGGTAAAGTTACACCCCAATTCCTAAATGTAATCTGGCATGAAAACCTGTATTGCTGTTTTCCATACAGCAGTGTCTGACACAGCTTGCAAGATATGATGTTCTGACCCAATCTATTGTATTCTCTTAGCAAACAAAAAAACCACAAAGAGTGAATCCTTCCCTATGTAAAAGCCACAGGAAGTCTTTGTTTCTTAACAAAAAAATTAATTTTCCAACTACAAATTCTTATCTTTGTAAAAGGCTTTAGGATTCAAAACTGTTCTTTAAAAAGTATAAACATTTACACTTAAACTTTACCATTGGGACTACAAAACATACCCCTCCAATACTGCACGGTAATTGGTCTTCCATACAAACAGATTCCATCCAGCAGAGCTTTTGCATAAGGCACTGATACTTTGTGTTTAAAGCAGACATATCCAAAAGACTGAGGTTTTCCTTCTTTGTCCTCACAAATCATTACTTTGGTTAATGGTCCAGCCTGAAAGAAATTTCTATTATTTAGGAGAAACTGACACTTCATTATGTTTTGAATATTTAATTATTTTTCTTCAGCCATAGTCAGCAACCAGTATGAAAATGGTTTGAAAATATGTCTCCACATTCCCAAAGCTCAAATTCTGAGCCTTCTACAAACAAAAATCAACTCCAGAAATGTTAAAAGGGAACCAAGCATCAATTCATGTTTAATCTTTCATAAATAATTTCATAATCTTTCATAAAATAATTTTTATTATTTTTAGAATACCATACCATAATAATTAGTTTCCCAAAGGGGAAGAATAATTTGCTGACTCCATAGCAAAAGTAACCTTCCAGTTCATGAATAAAAATATTAATAGTTTAGAAGTAGCAGTAGATACATGCTCATCATTTGATGGAGGGGAAGAACTAGAGGTCAGGGATGTATGTTCAGGACTATGCCATAGCAGGAATATTGAACTGGATATTTTCAATGACAGGGCAAAACTAAAATGAGAAGCATAGGCTGTTGCAGCAAAAGGAAATGAAAGCAAGATAAAACAAGGGAAAGACAAGTTACTGGGATGACCTAACAACCCAGATAAAAGCTGGCAGTTGGATGGCTGTTGCAGATTATGCAGAAGAATAATGCAAAACTGTGTTCTAAGACCATCTTTATCACTTTTACATTTTGTCTTGTATTACTTATGTCCCCTAAGAAGATAAACTTCTTAAGATCACATTTACAGTTTACAGTTATACAGCAGACTACTGTTTAATCTTGAAAACAGGCAGGAATCTTCAAACAGGTCCAACTACTTTGTGCTTCTACACTGTCACTGAAAGGTCAGGGTTTGAAGGGATCTTTGGAGAGCATGTCCAGCTTTCCTAACTGAACATCCCGTTGGTCGAATTTTTCTTCTCGAGCATTAGAACAGCATTTCGATATATAAGGGTACCTGTCTGCTACCTGCAGGAAGAGCTCATAGAGGATCTCCTCCCTGACCCGACTCTCCAAGTTCCCCACGAGCAGAGTCTGCTCCGCCGCCTCGGCCCGCCTCAGGGATGACATAGAGCCTGCGGGAATGCGAGAAGAGCGTCCCAGCTGCGGGGCAGCTGCACTCGGTGTGTGGGGCCGGGCCGACTCCTGACAACACTGGAACGAGGGAGGGCAGGTGTCGCCTTTGTTTGTGACACCATCCCCAACATCTGTGGCACCGTACTTAATCGTTCAGTGTGTAGTAATGATGGTAAGCACACAAACGTGAAGGTTTTCTCTTGTATTTTTGCCACTGAATCTTAAGTTCTAGCAGGGCTGACTGGTGCAAAACAAACTGACCAACCCTGAAAAACAGTCCACCTTCTCAGACTAGTATTCACAAGTGTGTCCACACCATCCATTCCTGCTATTAGCATTGCAATGAGCCCTTACTGTAAAAGAGGCTGCAAACAGAGCAAGCGCTCAGCTCAGGAGCAAAGAGAGAGGGTTTTATCAGATACAAATCCATGCTAGTCTTACAGAAAACCTATTTCTGCACTGTGTTACAATGTTGGCTGATAGAAACAGGTGAAATGAGGGCAAGCTCTTTTAAAAGGCTTGGGCCTGTTTATTAAAAATCAAGACAACTGAAGATGAGACCTCAGGGTAAGTCAGGGGCCTCTGTGACAAGTCAGAGATACAAACTAGCAAACTGTGCAATACAGGGTGCTTCCTCGGACACGAGTTTTGCATTTCACAGAAAGACACCAGGAACTGCACTTTCAATCCACTTGTTGATCGGTCCTTTTCCTGGTTGCTGGTTGGTCCATAAAATAGTACATTCCTGGCCAGTTATTCTAGAATTCTGAGGCTTCATTGGCTGGCTAGTCTTCCAATCATAGTTCATATTAATGTCATCATCTCATGAGGTAGCTTTCTAGAAAACTCGCCCACTCATTCCACCACCTCCCCTCTAGTGGGCACCCACTGATACCACAGTACATTTAACTCTAAGTTCATAACTTCATAACTTACTACATAAATTACATATCACAATCTATTACATTAATTAACAATTCAGAATAAAATTACATCTTTAATAATTCATAACCTTGCCTACAAAAGTCCATTTTATTTATAACATTGGCTTGAACAGCAGAGTGATTTCAAACCATGGAGGAACAACAGACTGACCTAATCTCTGGAATAAATTGCTAGAGTTGTCCAGTCACAGCTGGGCAAATGAACAGAAACTTTTGCCCCTTATGAGCTTCCAAAGGCAGCTGGTCACAGGCAGAAAGCTGGGGAAAAGTGTGTACCCAAAGCTGCAGGGGCAGCCCCTGGGCAGGGAAGCAGAGCTCACGGCACACTGAGAATTCCTGATCCAAACTTTTGTTATAAATATATAATATGTTGTTGGCTTTTCGCAAATACTAGGATGAATGTTATATGCATAATGTTAAAATAACTTTGCTTTCATTTCTGCTATTAACAAAAACATAGACATAGTAGTAGTGGTAGCTGATAGCTATGGGTGATTTCTCTGTTTGGTCGAGATAACATCCAGTGAATATATAAGGAGGACCCTGCTATTGATATGCCAGCTATCAGCATCTGCCATCCGAAGAAAGTATGGACAAAGGCCCAAACTGGATGTGACAAGGAGGAGCCAAAACCACAACCAAGAAACACCCATATGCTAAAAAGGCAGACCCGAGGAGGGAGGGACCATGTTAAATGGTTCCTGGAAAATGTAAACTAGTTTATGGATATGCATGAGGGTCTATGAATATGCAACAGGTTGTGAAAACTGTATATTTTATTATTGGCTTTTTGCAAATATTAAAGTAAATGTTATATGTGTTATGTTAGAAAGTTATGCTGTATGAATTTTCTTAAGTAGTGTGTTAAATATAGTTTGAGGTTATAATATAATGTTAAAATAGAAGTTATACTACGTATGATACTTTTTAACTAGCTCAAGAAAGAGATGAGATAATCAAGAAATTCTTCGCACAACAATAACAGCAACAAGACACAAAAATCCAAGAGAGACAGAATTATTGTCTCCTTATCATGAAAAACTAGTTTCCTTGCAGACTTCATGGAGTCTGGCATGATTTACAAGATGAAGGGGGGGAAGTTGAATTATAACCAGAAAACACCCTTTGTTTGAAAAGAGTTTTTGAATCATGTATGAGATGTATGAATAGGCAACAGGCTATTGCTTTTAAGAGTTAATCCTTTGTTAGCAAGCCATGCTTTTTTAGGAAAGTATCTGAATGTTTGTATTCTCTGTTTTTATTGTCCTTTATTGTCCTAACTCTGATTGTCCAAATTCTTATTGCTCCAATTTGCATTACTATTTTTATGACCATTTTATTACTGTTAAACTTTTAAAATTTCAAAGCAAATGATTGGCATGTTTCACAAGATTGATGTAATGGAAAAGGTATTGAAGGGGTATCCCCGAAGGCGACGGTGTGCTCTTGGCTGAGTGCTAAGATGCACCCAGCCATAATCTTTGCTTTACTCTCTTTGTCTCCCATTGTCTTTTATTAAACCCTTTAAATTTTCACAGGAGAGTGAAAGTGTTTTTCACACTTTCTTGTAGAAACACCAGATCAATCACTAACACTACCAGTCGTACACTGTTGTGAACATCAGCCTGAGCATCTTTGGTTCTCTCTAGTGATGGTACACTGAGCCCCTCCCAGACAATTGGGCATGAAGCAGTAGGTGTCTCCCAGCTCCTGTTAACCTGCAAACATTGCTGAAGGGCATCAGCTGAGACAACAGGAGGCCCATCTGCACCTCTGCATCTCCCTGCCTGACAGGCCCGGGCTGGGCTGAGAACTGCGTTGACCACAGAGCCAGCAGGAAGACTCAGGCACAAAGGGATACAGGAAGGAGAATAGCGACTCTGCAGGAGCTGTTTCTTGCAGACTGGGAGTGAGTTGTGCAAGAGTGAAAAATTAGAGCAATGATTTTTGTAACGAGCTGCATTGCCAAGTGCTACCTGAGCCCAAGTGCTTGTCAGACAGAATATATCACCTCTGTGGATCAAAGTAAAAAAACCTTGACTCATCAGTAGCCTCAGGGAACAAATGTGAATTGAGCACCTGAAATGCACAGCATCAACTCAATACCTCGGTGTGAAAAATGCGTATTTTATGACTGGCTTCTCCCAAATATTAAAATGAATATTATATGTGTTGTGTTAGAAAGTAATGCTGTATTAATTCTCTTAAGTAGTGTGTTCAATATAGTTTTAGGTTATAAAAAATGTTAAAATAGAAACTATGCTATGTAGGATACTTTTTTTAGAGAAAAAACTCGCAGCAAGATAGCAGCCACAGGACACCTAAATTTTTCAGACAAAAAGAATTTATTGCCTTCTTATCAGAAAAAATTGACTTCTTCCTGCCTGGCTAAGGATTGAAGGTGCCTTAGGTTTAGGAGGAAGAAGTTGATGATGAACAGACAGAATCCTTTGTTTGAATGGAATTTATGCATCATGTATGAAATGTATGAACATACAACAGGCTGTTGTTTTTAAGGGTTAATCCTCTGTTAACGTGTTTTGCAGGCTTGTGCTGCCCAGAAAACAGTACCTGGACATCTGTAACTCTGTTTCTATTGTCTCATATTGTCCTAATTCAAATTGTCCAAATTATTATTACTCTAATTGTATTACTATTTTTACAACCATTTTATTACTATTAAACTTTTAAAATTTAAAAAAAAAAAAAGTATTGGCATTTTTCACACTGGGTATGTGTGTTGGAGATCAATGCAATTATTGATACTTAAAATAAGTAATAACCAAAACAACCAAAATAACAGAAACATTAACCTGACAGAGAAGTGAGGCTGTTTATTTCTATGAGCTTGCACCAGAGAGAAGAGTTCAAACCTTTTAACTTTAGCAGCATTCCCAAAGTCATGAACTTTGCATGGAATCAGTTACACTGCTACTGAAGTATAAATTTATTGTCCTTCAGAAAACAGGGAGAGGAAAGCAGTACAAGGCACTTCACAATACTGTGATTATTTTCACACAGACCACTGTTACTGCAATAGCATGAGACACAACTGCTCACTTTCAAAATTTAAAAAGGCTTATTAAACTTCAAAACAAAATCAGCAAAAGGACTAAATAAGGAAAAATTGCAGTGCTGGGAACTGCCCTTGTGGCTGCCTACCATGTGGGCAGTTCACCTTGAAGATGAACACTCAGTCTTTAATACCCCTGGGGGTTGCATCAGCCAACCCTGGCCCCTCCCAAAGTCTGTCTGTCAGCTCTTTTTTACCATTTATTGGTGGACACTGCTTTCTTGTAACTTGATTGGAGGTCAGATATTGCCATGCCTCACCCTCTAAGCACCAAGCTTTTCCATTCCCAACTGACCCATTCAATGGACATGTGTACGCCTTCTTTTTACCTGTCCTAGGCAGCCCAGGCTGCCTGGTGGGAACAATAGAGAGGAGGGAAAAAGGGAACTGTAATATATGTTGGGAAATAATTCATGCTATAAAAGAATGTATTTTATAAAGATTGTGAAATCCAAACAAGCCTCTGACCACAAGCAGCCTGAGAGGCAGACGTCTATTCAAACTTTGAAATTCCTGAAGAAGGCAAGATAACAGTCGGCATTTAGCTTATGAATAGATGCACCCAGTCATCGGAAGATACCTAAGAGCGATCATTGCCCTGTTGATAACATTGATCAAGACAGACAGAGTCGTCAGAAAGATACATGTGAATACGCGTTTGTACACTTCAAGTGTGAATATTGTCAAGGGGTTTTTGTTGTGCACTGTAGAAGGGGGCAGAGACCAAAGGAATTGTGCACCCAGTGTTTGGAGGAGGAGCTTGAGCTGACTGACCACAATCTAACCCTAGTCACAACTTTAGGTATTATCGAATTAGACTCACAAGAGTGGTTCCACATTTTTCAGAACGGCATGTGTGGAAAGCTCAATTCTAAGGCAGAGATATTGGATGTGGAGTGCCAAAAGTCAGTCAAGGTATCGTGCAGCTCAGATGCTGTCAAGATATTGAGGTGGGGCACCTTTAAGAGGAGGTATGTGGCAACGTCCAAGAATGTATTCCCTGAAGAATACTCCTGCTGCCACGAAGATGGTCTACCTCACTGCTGGTGGCACCCCAGGTGGCGGAGGAAAAGGCAGAGAAGTGCACCTGGTGGGAATCCTGATTGGCCTGAGCCTAGCCATGTGCGGGACACAGAGTCTGCACATTGAGGCCCTGATCCATGATGGAAATCAGAGCTTCGTGGATGAGTGCAGTGAGTGTACTCAGATGATCCCAACTGAGCAAAGGGACAAGGGGATCTTAGCATACCAAGCCCCAAAGGAATAGCATCAGGGAGTCTGGCAAGTACTGTTTGACAAACAGCACTCAGGTAAAATTGTGTAGAATGGGCAAAAAGATCCTGTGTTTAGATCTGAAGGCTGGGACACAGAACGGACAGCCAGACAAGCACAAACACCGAATAATGAAAAGAAATGTGGAGCCAATGGCGATCCCCATTTGCAGTCAATGTAATTGGACAATGTGGGTCAGGGCAAAGACTGAAGCAATTTTTGTCACATATCATCCAGTGAATCCATTGTGTTGTGACAATTCAAAGTTGGGAACGTGGGTGATGAACAGGAAAATGTACTGGGTGGGAAGAAATACAAAGTTTGATAGCAATTTCACCCTGAACAGAGAGCTGACCATATTGGATTTAGCACAGGCAAACAACAATAGAGTTTGCCTGCAATATGATAGAGCTGTCTGGTTTGCGAGTAACAATGATGGAATAGATCCTGAGGGAAAAATGAAAGAGATTACCCAGGAACTGAAAAGAAGGGAGTCCGAATTAAGAAAGAAAAGGGTGGAGCAAGAGAGGATGAAGACTCTGAGTGAACAGTACAAGCAGCTTGAGAAACAATACACTGATGGGGGATTACCTTCCCCAGATCAAAACTTATTCATTGATTTGGTTCAAGAGATTGCCCCCGAATTGGGACTGTCAAACTGCTGGATTTGTGGGGAGCTGAAATCAGCAGACAAGTGGCCCGGGAAGGGTGAGAGTTTAGCTCTGGAAGAGCTTTTGAAATGGGACAATCCAAGGGTCTCAAAATTGGCACAGAGACCTGAGGAATGGGTGTTGGACCAGCAAGTGATTGGAACAATCTGCATCAGTCAAGAAGGGAAGGAATATACTGAAATGGTGGGATATACTCTGTGTATAATCATTTTGTCGGTAAATTCAAATAGTAGGAGCACAGTCTGGCAGCCAGAACCTCCTACAGGATGCTAGAGTCAGAAAAATGAGACAAATTGTGATTAGAATGGTCAGATGGGACTTTACTGGGTCAAGAGTCCCGGAGCTAATCCTTACCAATCCTTGGGAGGGCTGAAAGAGTATTGGGGCGACCCAGGGAAAATTAATATCAGGTGGAAAGACCCAGATGGAATTGATTGGATTTGTGGAAAGAAAGCGTACAGTGAATTACCTCCCAGGTGGAAGGGATCATGCACTTTGGGCATGATCCGGCCAGTTTTCTTCACTCTTCCTCGAAAAAAAAGCAACCTGCTAGGGGCCCCACTATATGAGACCTTGAACAGGGAGAGAAGAAGCTTGAAGAAAATGATAGTTGTCATAAGTAGCAGGCAAACTTGGGGGGAGGAAGAATAGCCAGCAGCAAGGCTAATTGATGATTACGGGCTAGCCAAATGGGCTCAGGATGGAAGCTATGGATATAGGACTCCAATCAATCTGCTGAACCAATTGATCAGGCTGCAGGCAGTGGTGAAAATTGTGTCAAATCACACCTCAGAGGCCCTGGACTCATTAAGTTGGCAGCACACTCAGGTATGGGCTTTTCTGTACCAAAATTGAATAGCTTTAGACTATTTGCAGGCCGGGGAAGGGGGAGTGTGTGGAAAATTCAATGAATCAGAGTGTTGCACTGAAATTTATGATTATGGAGAGACCATAAGAAGTTTGGCAGCCAAAATAAGAAAGTGGCCCATGTCCCAGTACAGAAATGGAATTCAAACTTACAGTAATCTTGGTGGGACAGATTATTTGACAGGGCCTGGTGAAACAAAATAATGGGTTTTTGTATTCTGTTCAGTAGCAGGAGTCATATTCCTTCCATGTCTAACACCTTGTTTTATTAGACTGATACATTCTGTGGTACAGGGTATGCAGATAGCAGTAATACCTGTGGACCTGGAGCTGGCTTCCGGAAACAGCGTGTCCAAAATCATGAGCCTGGGAGAAGGAAAGTGTGCAAGTAGTGCTGCCAAAGTTCTGGCAAAATTTGAGAAACAGATCACACGCAACAAGAACAAATATAATGGTTATCAAGGGATCCTGCAAGGATAACAGGGCGTGATGAGAATTTAATAAAGCCTTCTCCTTGTAGGAGACCCGTAGAGGTGGAGGGCAGATGTAGAAATTAAATAGATAATAGTAATTTGGGTTGTAGAGGGAGCATGAATTAATGTGTTGATGTAAAAGGGAAGGGATTGTAATATATGTTGGGAAATAATTCATGCTATAAAAGAATGTGTTTTATAAAGATTGTGAAATCCAAACGAGTCTCTGACCACAAGCAGCCTGAGAGGCGAACATCTGTGTCTATTCGAATTCCAAAATTCCTGAATGCGGCAGGAGAGCAATCAGCACTTAGCTTATGAATAGATGCACCCAGTGTGATGATCACCACCATCTTGAGCCATCGGAAGATACCTAAGAGCGATCATTGCCCTGTTGATAACATTAATCAAGACAGACAGAGTCATCAGAAAGATACATGTGAATACGCGACTTCCCGGGATTCGATCAACGCCAGCTATCAACCAGGAAACGGCGATTGTCCAGCTCTGCACAGTGAAAGAACCAACTATGAATATGCAGAGTTACAAAAGAAACTTGGACTCCTTTGCCTCAGACATAATAAACTGTATAAAACATCTGCACTAGAAGTGGCTCTTGTGAACAGGGAAGGGTCTGATGTGTAAGAGGTCCGATCTGGGTTCACCCAGCACCGAACCCGGGCTAGACGCTTTCTCTTTGGCTCTGGTGGTTTTGAGGACCATATTTTGGTGGCGGAAAAAAATAAATATTTTCTAATTTTTGATAATTTGGCTTTTGATTGATCATTTATAACAGAACTATGGGGAGAACAGACGACATTTAAACTACAGTAACATAACTATACATCAATAAAGCTTCTCTTAATATTTACACAATATTCATCCCTTAATTGCAAGAGCCAATCATCTCATTATCCATCTATAATATTGTTGTAGTGTGTTATGTTAGTTTGCCCAGTTGCTCCCCCATTTTGTATAATGGTTCTGTCCTCAACTGTTTTCCTGCCACTGTATTGTCACTGTTGCTATGGTTTCTCCTGCCCTATGCCCTGTCAATCCCTTTGTTATATAAGTTCTCCTCCCCCTGTTCCCTTATATGGGAGCATACTCCTCCCTCCGTGGGCCCTGACAGTCACTCCCTACTCCACCTATTTTCCAGAATGTTCCTTACTTTGGGAGCTATGATTGGCTGTGGGATCAGGACCCTTCCTTTGTTATGTATTGATGGTTCCCTTCTACTGTCTATTACCCTAAGTTCACTCCCTCTACGCCCTGGATTGGTTATGGTGGAACCCCACCCCTGGATTCCTCCCCCCTTTATAACTCTGTTGCACTCATTGTTCGTGGTCACTCCCTGTTGGATTTGTGTTAGGTGCAAGCCAGATTGTCCCTCCCTGGCTGGCCTCCATCTAGGCAATAAACCTGACCGTCCCCAGAGAGTGTCCGTCTCTCCTCTCATCATTCCTTGCAGCTTGATATTGGACTTACAGCGACGATCTCGTCCACACGAGAAAGGCACCCCAAAAGCCACTGCCACCGAGGGAGGTCCGTAGGAGCAATCCTGGGGCCCTCCCACCGGGATTGACTCCCCACTGCTGCAGTGGGCTGTTGGCCGCCCTTGCTAGCCGGAAGGACACTATTCAAAGGCCGCTGACCGCTGCATAATATCTGTAAACAAGTATCACATTTCCCTCAAAAGAAAACAAAATGCCAGTAAAACTTTTATGCAACAGTCTTCATTATCTTTAGATGGCTCTGGAAGGGTAATAGTTCTGTATTGTGCATCTCAAGGCACAAGAGACATTTTCAAACACAGGTGCAGACCCACAAATCCTAATCTCTGTCAGCAGACAAGTTCTTTAGAGCATTCCCTCATCAGAGAATACAGACAGTAAGCATATTTCAACTCATGGCTCATGTTCATTCCTTACCAGTCACTAGGGAAATAAACTTCAAAATACTCTGCAACTGTTGTAAAATCACTTCTGCTGCCATCCTGGACTCGGGACCCCGACAGTCTGGGAGCCCCTCCGGCAGTTCTGCCACAGAGCCAGCCCGCTCCTGGCTGCAAACCTGTGTCCTCTGCTGCCAGCCCCGCCCGGGGCACCTCCATGGATCGGTCCCTGCCGCAGCCCCCGTCAGACACTTCCCAGCCCTGACAACCCCAAACTTGGCATCCCCAGGTGCTTCTGACATTCTTTTTCCTTCTCTCGTCAACTTATCCTCTTTCCTCTTCAAGGAGGGCCCATTCTGCTAAGGCTTTTCTGGACCCCAGTGTGGCATTGAATAACCTCTTAACAACAATGTGTTAAGACACTTCCCTGCCTTTTATGCAAAAAACCTTCATTCACACTTCTGGTCTCTTCTAGCACCAAGATGTCATCACTTCACATTCTAACATCTCAGAGTTTCCTAACTACCTCTCTACTTCAACTTCTCTCTTTCTTCTCTCTCAATTGTTACCCTTATGGGATCGATATTTAATCCTCCCCTGTTTCCTTCTCCAGTCCAAACTTCTTTGTTGATTTTTTTTTCTCTGTCCTCTTGGTGTAATTTCAAAACTCTAGCTCTCATTTTCCTATTTTCTGATATAACTCTTATTCTTAATTGCACTTGTAAGACTCTTCCCAATAAATTGCTACCTGCGCCTGGGACCAATAACACATCTCCCATCTAAATTTTAGTTTCTTCCCTCAATTACCACATCTTTAATGACTAGAAATGTAAAACTTTCTCTTCTTGCCCCTGTTACTTTCACTATATGTTTGCTCACACTATAACCTTTTGGAACATTTAACAGGCAGGTTCTCTCTCCCCCTGTGTCTATTACAAATTCTAATTCTTCTTCTCAGGGACCCACTTTTAAAGTTATCACCGGCTCCAGATGGTATTTGTCCCCCCACAAAAAAATTAGAGCCTATGACTTTTAAAATTTTTTTATGCCCCCATTTCTTTAAAGATTTTCAGATCTTCTGCTTACTTAGTATTGAAGATGGAGGGAGAAGACCCACCTTTGTTGATCAGCATCGACTCCGTTTATTCACTCAATCAGTCACTTTTTATAACCGTGTTAAGTTCATGCATATTGCAAACCCGAGCTCACAATAGGTCAGAGATAACACACCAACCCCTCCTTATGTTTCCAATACCAAGATTTGGGTTCTCAAACTTATTTTTGCTTTCCCAAAATAGCCAAAGATAGAATATCTACTTGTTATGAGAAAGCTGCCTGAGAACTCTGGTATGCAAGGTTCTCAAGGTCTTCATGTTTGTCACTTTTACTTGTAATTAAAAACAACCTGAGAACTTCTACTGTTTGCAGAAACAGGCTGTGAGAACCTGTCCCCCACAGCTGCCTTCCAAGCCATTTCTGAAAAAATCTCCAACTTAGGACCATTTTCCTTTTTCTCTCAAGTTTGTTTATCTATTTATTTGGAGTTTCTTCTTTCCTCTCTAAAAGCGGTCCCTCAAAAACCTTTTGTTTTCATATTTCACCTTTGATATGCTGTCTCATTTATTCTCTTGGTTATGTAATTACGATAACTATTCATGGGTTTACTCCCCTCCTCATTATTTTAACCCCACTCAGGAGGTACAGTTGGCATTTTGTCTTCTCTGGAAGTCCCCGCAGATTATCTTTTTCTTAAGCTTTTATTTCAGTTGCTCTGATTAATTGCTTTTCTTCCTGAGAAAAATATTATTTTCATTACCTACCTCATCTCTTCTCAAGTATAAATGTTTGGACCTAAAAGTTGGTCTAATTGTTCAGCTATGCCTATGGGATCCTCCAAATATCCCTTTTAATTATTTCTTAAAATTTCAGACCTCAGACGAAGTCAAAGAAGCATTTACTAACTCTGATCCGTCCCCTCCTATGAGAACCTCTCTTAATGGAAATAGACCAATCTCTTAATCCCATTCTTTTTGGATTTTTATCTTCTACAGCCTTTCTCCCGTATTTTTAGGAAGAATCAGGAAAGGGCTTTCTTCTAACTGAACTTTCTGTGTTTCAATAACACAAAAATAACTTTTTGTGATTCCTTTAGAGAGTTTCCCTGAGCAGCCGGAGCTGTGGTCACCAAGGCAACGGGGCTCAGGGCAGGATGGGGAGACTCGGCCCAGCTCAGGGTCTGGGGTCTCCAAAGGCGGGGTCTGCAGCCGGGATCTCCCCAGGGGCTGTTCCGGTGCAGACCGAGCTGGAGCGGGGATCGCCCCCACGCGGCTCAAGGTGCCTGATCCGGCAGATCCGGACTGACCCCGGCTGCGGGAGCCGACAGAGTCAGGGCAGCTGGGGATGGGACAGACGGGACAGATGGGACAGACGGGACAGATGGGACTCTCTTTCGGTGCAGCCAGCGCGGTGACCACGGTGCACACGGCAGGACAGACCCCCAGCCCCGTCACGAACTGCGGAGCGGCCGCGGGCCAGGCGGCCGGACTGGGACAGACGGACTGGGACACACGGACTGGGACAGACGGACTGTGCCGGAGCCGGCACAGGGGCTGGGAGGGCTGGTGCGAACGAGTGGGGGAACGAACGGGAATGGATGAGGTAATTTGTTCTCAGCTTTATACTTTCCCCGTTTTTCTTTTATTGCCTTTCAAAAAATGTTATTTTCTTACGTCCTCCCCCCTCCCCAGCATGTGGTATACTCTTTTTCTTCTGGATTGAACGGTTTTTAAAAATAAATCCAGAGCTTAACAAATCTAAACTTCTGCTTGGATACTTTGAAATGGTCGACGAGCTAAGTCATGACCTTCTCATATTGTTTTTCTCATCACCCTTTTATTTATCTTTTGGCAAATTATACATGTTTCAGGTACTTGTTTTTCTACTCTAAAAGTCTCAGTGCACCCATAGTTCTTTTAAATAAATGAACACACAAAGCCTGAGTATCCCACCGGGCTTTTTGATACATGTCCTCTGCTATTCCCTAGTAAGCGTTTTATTATCTAATTGTCTTCCATCAAGATGTTTCTTTTTCCCCGATTTATATTGTTCGCCACCTATCTTGTTTTAATTCCCTTTTTTTGCTTCTCTAAACTTTGGAATTTCCAATTTTTCTTCATTTGGAGTTAATATTAACTCTTTCAGCTCTATTTTCTGCTGCATCTTTAGCTTCTTGATCTGCCAATTATTTCTTCTTATTTCTGGGTCTTTACCTTTTGGTGTCCTTTAATATGTATTATTGCTATTTCTCTTAGGTAATTTTAATGCCTCTAAAACCTCAAAAGTAAGTTTCTCATGTACTAATCTTTTTCTTCTTTAGCTAAGTAATCTCCTGTTTTAAATTTTTCTTAAGGTAGGTATGTGCTACTCTAAAGGCATACCTTGAATCAATATATAACTCCTTTCTTTTGTGTTAAATTTTCTAATGTTCTTTTAAAGTATATAATTCACAAGTTTGCATGTTTTTTCTCATCAACTTCTGCATACCCTGTATTTTGCAAGGAGTTGTATTTCTGTTTGTTAACATAACTCCCAAAGTGCTATCTTGGGGTATTTCTGGTGGTAATTTTTTTGCTTTTCTTTTCCTGTATCCACCTTACTGGATTTCTGTCTCATTTTTCAGTTTTCTATCTATTCATCCCCTGCTTCCATTTTTCACTTTTTACTAACAACTTAAATACCACTTTTCTTTCAACTACTTAACACCCAAAAAAACCCCCTTTTTCTCACACTGCTTTTCAATACAATCCACCTCCCTCCAAGGAGATATGGTAAGGCTTAAAATGCACAATCTACATTACCTATACTTTCATTCGTCTCCATTCACTCACTTTTATTTCTCATTCACTTTCACACATTCCTTCACACTCTCAAGACACAAAGTGGATCCTTATTGCTAGAAAATCACAGGTCCTTGTGGCTCCCTCTTTCGCCTTGGGGTCTACCTGCAGGTCTCAGTGTCACCAGGCCCCTAGAAGGGCCCTGACTCTGGCGTCCTCCAGTGTCCGTTCACCTGTGAGGCTGTCTGCGTGTCTTCCACACTCTTCAGCTACAGCCCCTCACACACCCAGGGAACGCTAGCCTGGTTCTCAGGTCACTCACTCCTCTTTCACTGCCTCCCCCTTCCCACCTGCCCGGGAAGTTGAGGCTGACTTTGTGTGGGTCTCACTCTCACACACCACAAAACAACAATAAGGTACCTTTTACTTTCACATCACCTATTACAAGTTTAGGTGTTACTGGCCAGTCTCGGTGCTATTGGATATCCCTCAACCCAGCTGTGTCATCCAACCCCAAATGCTCTTGGGCAATTGTACCCTCAATCCTGCCATGTTGTCCAATCCCAGATGCTCTTGGGTAATTTTCCCTCAATCCAGCTGTGCTGTTCAACCCCAGATGCTCTTGGGCATTTTCTGTCCCTCAACCCAGAGGTGTGGTACAACTACAGATGCTCTTGGGCATTTAATTTGTTTTGCTGTGTTGTCCAACCCTGGATGTTCTTGGGCATTTTTTTATCCCTCAATCCGGCTGTGTTGTTCAACCCTGGATCTTGTTGGGCAAAAATTTTTCCCTCAATCTAGCTGTGTTGTCCAACCCCGGCTGCTGTTGGGCAAAATTTTCATCCCCCAATCTAGCTGTGTTGTCCAACCCCGGATGCTGTTGGGCAAAATTTTCATCCCCCTGTGTTGTCCCACCCTGAGTGTTCTTGGGCATATCCTCACTCTGACAGAATTTTGCTCAACCCTGCTCTTGGATGCTCTTGGAATATAAATCCCTCAACCCAGCAGGTTTTAGGGGCCCCTCCTGTCCCGTTTCCTAGTGGATTGGGCTAGGAAACCTTGCTCCCTACTTCCGAGGGGTCCAACCCGTCCCTGAGACCCAGTCCCAGTTACCCCCGGGGATTCTTTCACTCTCTTATCACTCGCTTCGTCTCTTTACTGGCCGCTTTTCTCTTGAAAAGAGGAAAACGCAGCATGGGAGACTCCTCACTCACTTGGCAGGTCTGGGACAACCAGCCCACCTCTCATTCACACACATTCATTCCCCGTACCTGCCCCTCCGAGAAATACTTACCAATCCTTTTTCTTTCCCGGGTTCTTCGTGCGCCCTACTAGTCTTAGGGGGGCAATTACCGCGGTTGTAGGGAGTCGTTTTCCCCTCTCTTTGTTTTATTGCCTCCTTTTGTCCACAGATCGTAACCTGTGTCTGTCGGTCACTGCAGGGGAAACAGAGCGAGGCTGCCAAATAGGGCAGGGCGCACCTTCCCCACTCTGACTCTCCTAAAGCACCGGCAGCGAGGTGATAGCAACCATCCTCTGCTACCAAATTGTGAAAAACACCAATCACTTGCTTTTAAAATTTTTAAAAGTGTAATCGTAATAAAATGGTTAAAAGGAATAGTAACACAATTAGAGTAATAACAATTTGGACAAATTGAATTAAGACAATATGAGACAATAAAAAACAAAAAGTTATGGATGTCCGGGTACCTTTTTCTGGGCATCACGAGCCCAAAAAAGGACACCCATTAACAAAGGATTAACCCTTAAGAACAATAGCCCATTGCATATTCATACACTTCATACATGATGCATAAATTCCATTCAAACACGGGATTCTGTCTGGGCAGTGTCAACTTCTTCCTTCCAATCCTAACAGCACCTCCAAGGCGGGAAGAAGTTCGTTTCTTCTGATAAGAAGGCAATAAATTCCCTTTCTCTGATAGATTTAGGTGTCCTGAGGCTGCTATCTCGCTGCAAGCCCTTTCTGTTAAACAAAGCATCTTACATAGCATAGTTTCTATTTTAACAATTTTTATAACCTAAAACTATATTTAACATAGTACTTAAGAAAATTAATACAACATTATTTTCTAACACAACACATATAATATTCATTTTAATATTTGCGAAAAGCCAGTCATAAAATACATGCATTTTTTCTACTCTGTGTTTATAAATTGAGACAGAGCAGAAGAATGACAGAACTAAGGCAGAACCAATAAAAAGACAGAAGACAGCAACAGGTAGCAGGCCAGAGCAACAAAAAAAACCAGGAAGAGCAGACCAATATAGAAACCAAGGAGTGAGAAAGTGGAATACTGTGAAAGGGAGAAGGATGCTGGGATAGAGACAATGAGAGCAACAGAGAATAACAGAGATATGAAGAACAAGAAAAAACAGGGCCAGTTGGGTGAAGTAATAAATATCAGGGTTGGGGAAACAGCAAAAGGATCACACTAATAAATGAACAGGAAATTGGAAAGGGAAAGTGTGAGAAATCAATGCTCACTTTTAAAATTTCAAAGGTTTATTAAACCTTAACAAAAATAAAACAAAGGACTGAATAAGAAAAAATTACAACACTGGAAGCCTCCGTGACCAGCAGCCACGTGTTTGTCTAGAAAATGGATGGTCTGCTTTTTATACTCTTGGCCCTTCCCAAAGTCTTTTCAGTCAATTCCTTCTCTGCCATCCATTGATGGAGATCCCTTTCTTACAACTTGATTAGCAGTGAGGTGTTGCTGTGCCACACCTCCTAGTAACAAGCCTGCCCCCCCAAATGCCCCGATCAGTGACTACAGTACAAGGGGGAAGTGAAAGAGGACTATGGGGAGAACATATAACATAACTGTACATCTATAAAACTTCACTTACACATAATATTCACCTCTTAATTGTGAAAGCTAACCATCATATAGCTTATTTATAACAAGTGAGATCTAGAACTGAAACAAACAGCAACAGTTAGCAAAACAAAAGGATAGAGACAAATAAAAGGAAGGAGGAAAGAGATAGGAATGCAGGAACACTCTGCAGTAGACAGAGGTACAGAGAGGGAAAAAATGCCAAAGAACAGGCCAGATAAATTGTGAAGAGAAAAGAGGCAGATTCACCTCAGAACAAATCAATGGAGAAGGGAAAAAACAACTGTAAGCTGCAGAAGAGAGACAGAGGATAAAAAAAGGAGACAGAACTGGTGAGGGACAGAAGCACAGAGAGAAAAAGGAAAGGGAGTGTGGTAGCGTGATAGATGAGTAATGCGATGTTTGACTCTCACAATTAATAGACAAATATCATGTATATAGGTTAACAAAAGTTTTATTGATTTTTTGTTATGTTTTACCCCCTCATGTTGTTACCAAGGGACAGCTGGGTTGGGACATCTGGGAGGGCTGGCTTGTCACTATGGGGACATCTGACTTCAAATCAGGATTTGAGGAAGAGATCTCCACCACTGGACAGCAAAGAAGGGGATGATGGACAGAAACTTTGGGAGGGATTAAAGGGTTAAAAAGGGGAAACCTCCATTGTGAGGGGGGCTGAGCACATGGTGGGGGAAATCTTTTCCTCCCAGCACCGTAACCTTTTTTCTCTATTCAGTCTTCTGTTGTATTTTTGATAAGGTTTAATAAACCTTCCTAAACTATGAAAAGTGAGTAGCTGTTTCTCACAGGTAGGAAGAGGGAGCAAGACAAATAAGAGACAAAAGGAGAGGTATAGGGAAGCAAAATAAAATAGTCACAGCAACATGTGAAAAAAAAGCAGGTCAGGAGAGAAGCAAAGAGGCCTTGAGACACACAAGACAGGGCCCAAGGGACCTTAGACGTACCTCAGCTGTGATTCTTGGATGATTCTTGGCACTGCCGGGAAAATTTACCAGTTTGGATGCATCTTTCCCCTTCTCACCCAGTGAGGGAGGCTTTCACTTGTCTGCAGAGAGACCTGTCGGATGGCCTCCAATTTTTATTTGTCTTTTTTATGGCCTCTCCAGTCTCTGCCACAGCAGCTCCTCTCCGAGCCAGTAAGTGCTCATCCTGTCCCTCTTCAACCTATGGCCTGGAGGGAGTAAGGCTGGTACTAAGGTTGGAAATTATATACAGTTTCAGTTTTTCATGCAAAATTTTTAAATTCTAATGTAACTTTAGTCAGTTTAGCTCGCCGTTGCCCCGGGAGAAGAGAATTGAAGTTTCTTTTCAGGGAACTGGTTCACCAGGTGAGGTCTGATGAGCTTAAACTCAAGGGACTGGAAGTAGCTCAGAAGATACACAAAAGGAAATAACCATTAACAACCATCAACATCAGACAACACTCCTGGCATGATCAGAGACACCTGCTCTGAGAAAACAGAGATAAGAATGAAAACCTAATTAGCATTGAAGGTGAAGAAATCCGTATCCAACAGGAAACCAAATATTAAGAACTGTGCAACTTGGAAATAATTAAGATTGAACCAACTAATTTCTACAGGTTTTGACTGTATAAAATACGTGAAAAGTCGAGTAAAGAGCTGAGTCATTGAATTATTTTCTCTGCACAATCCGGGCAATGTGTGGATGAAATTATTTCTGTTGCACATCCTGGCCAGAACAACATCCTGGCCAGAATAAAGTAATGTCTTGATTCTCTAACACTAAAAACTTTGAAGAGCTGTTTTTGTTTTTCCTGCAGTTTCAGTGACACTAACGTGAAAAGTCTGTTCACTCTCCTGTGAAAATTTAAAAAGTTTAATAAAGGACCAAAGGAGACAAGGACCGCAGAGCAAAGGTTATTATGGCCGGGTGCATCTTGGCACTCAGCCAAGACCATGCCTGCTAGTTTGGAAACACCCTTTATATACTATTCTATTACATCAGCCTGTTACATATTCATAGGTCCTTATGCATAGTAAACTTTTCCCCCAAACTAGTTTATATGTTCCAAGAATTGTTTAGCATGGCTCCTCCTCAGTTCCACCTTTTAGAGCATGTGTATTCCTTGGTTGGGGTTTTAATCCATTCTTATCATCTCCTGTTTTGGGCCTTGATCCACACTGCCTTGGTGAGTGCTGATAGTTGGCACATCTGTAGCAGGTGTCCTCATCCCGTGTTCATTGGATGCTATTTCATCCAAGCAGGCATTTTAACGCAAGCATACTTATATCAGCTATTTCACTAAGCTTAATTAACAACAGAAATAAAAACAATATCATTGTTAGAAAGTTATTTTAACATCACACATATAGATCCATTTTAATATTTGTGAAAAGCCACTATTATAATATGTATCTGTAACACTAGCGACCCAAACAAGCCCCAGGCGGATGCAGTCACTGGCATCATTGCCTGGGCATGCTTCGGGGAAGAATGGACATGCAGACGCTCAGCTGTGGCCTCTGGCAGAGGGAAAGAGGCAGCAGCGACTGTTATTACCGTAGATACCTTGCACGAATCCCTCTTTCTGCAGGGGCTTCTGAGGGACACCTCGACGGCCAACCGGCCGCGCGGGGTGGCTAGTGGACACAGGGCAGGTTTCAGGGGCGATGCTGGAGCAGAGGCAATGGCACAAGGCGAACAGGGGCGGTCAAGAGGCTCAGGGGAGCTCTGGCCACATGGAGAGACACTCAGCTCTGGCCTCGAGATGCGGCCGCCCCCGCCCGGGCCGGCAGCCGCGGCGGTGGGCTGCAGCTTCTTCCCTGCCATCCGCGGCGGCTCTTCCTCACTCGCTGAGGCTTTCTGTCATCTCACCGCTGCCGCGACCTCATCCCTCTTCTGCCGCTGCCACCGCCCGGCCCCACGCCCAGTGCTCTGCCACGTCGCTCCCAAATACCCGCGCGGGCACCAGGCCCGGCGGCCGGGAGGGGCACTCAAACCCCTCGCGGGTTGGGCGGCAGCAGCGCTCCGACAGTACCGGCACTTCCGCGCTTTGCACTCCTAGCGGCGCCGACATCGCGCCTGTGGGACGACAGCAGAGCGTGCTTCCCGAGAGGCGGCTCCCAGCCCGGTCCCGCACACGTGGGTTTCGCTGTGTACTTGCAGTGCGGCAGTTTGGCCAGGGGGCGGCAGCAGGGAGAAACTCCCTTTCGCGGGGAACGCGCATTCGCGGCTTTCTTGGCTGCAGGAGCAGCTACTGACCGCACGGTGGCGCCTCGGCGGGGCCGCCTCGGGGGGACTGAGCGGGAGGACACAGCCGAGGAGCGGGGAAAGGACACGGAGGGAGCCGGGGAGATGCACGAGAAACAGAGAGATGACGTACACCAGATCCACCCGCGATAATGCTCAGCAGACAGCACATTTGGGATAACCCACACGAAGCAACCTCATGCGGCTAACTGACCCGCACTGGATAATCCATGGCAATACCCACCCCTAAACTGCACACACTTCACCTCGAATTTTCCCACCTGTCGTTTTCATTGCCATTTTGGAAATTTTGCTAGTATAACAACTGGGTTTTTCTTTCCCAAATATTCAATTTGGCTATTTTCTAAATCTTTTTCACAACATAAAAACTAAGTGACATTTGCTTTTGGCTCTGTGCATGAAAATGTGGGGATTTTGCCCACATTTCTAGCTGCTCACATCTGTGCATCACAGGACAGCCCAAGCACCAAGCCCACTGCCAGCACCATGAAAGACCCTGGAGATGCTGCTGCTCTGAGCCTGTGCAGCATCCAGAGGGAGCAGCACAGCAACACTCGAGGGAACATGGGCAGTGCCACAAGCACTCAGCTTTCCTGAGAGCATAACATCAGAATATAGCTGGCTGCAGACACTTCATGAGGCTCAATTACATTTCTCCATGACACCTGATGAAGCTGATAAAAGATGCCAATTTTGCAATCGTGCGCATCTGTGCCCCATCCATCTTGGAAGACAAGTGCTCACAAGGCTGACGCAAGCAGGCAGAGTGGGAGAGGCCCCAGGACTCCTCTTCCCCAGGCTGAGCAGAGGAGAGGTTGTGCCCTCAGCCTCTTCTATGCCTCCATCACTCCAGCTTTTCCACTGGCATTGCTCCAGTGCCCATACTTGCCTGGACTTGATGGCACCAGTCTGCACACCATGCCCAGGCACAGACTCCCCTTTCCTACAATGCCTCTTTCACCCTTCCTGGCACAGCCCAGTTGTGCAGCTGCCCTTCCTGACTGGACACACTGCCCACACCAGCCCACCTTGTCCTCCAGAGCTATTCCCAATGCCACAACCAGTCCCCAGCTCCTTTGCTCCTGAAGGCCAGGCTGATGCTCAAGTGTCCCCAGCAGCCCATTCCCCTCCCGCTTAGGTCAGGCTGTCAGTGTGATCACTCACACCCTCCACCTCCACAGAAAAGACATGGAGGAGCAGTCCCACTTGGACACTTAGTGCCAACACCCTTGAAGCCAACAAAGCTGGGGTAGCCCCTCAAACTGATCTGGCACTACTGGCTACAGGAGAGCCCAGCCAGCTCTCCCCATATCCTTGCTCCTCCTGCACATCCAGAAGAGTTTGTGCAAACACCTTTGCAGGGACAGACAGAGCAGTCTGAAGGCTCTCCCACCCTTCCTCCTTGCCCTTCTGGAATAAGGCTGTGGTACTTGCTCAGACAGGAGAAGCAGGACCTTCTGGGGAGCAGGGCCTGGCACTGTTAGCATGGCTCCCCACCCTAGCCCCAGGACACTCCCCAGCAGTCAGAGCCATGTAGTAAACAGTTTAATTAACACACTGACAGCACCAGAGCCAGCCTGAGCTGGACTTTATCCGCTGCTCTGCTTGGCCGCCAGTCTCTTGTCTCTCTCTTCAGCAATGGTCAGGCGGATGCCCTTTCCACGGGGCAAGGAGATCCATGGCTTGTTGCCCTGCAGCAAGGGAGAAGAAACCACTTCACATCAGGAAACCCAGATAGCAACACAGCTCTCTCTCTCTAAGGGGGAAAGCAGCACAAGCCCACCCCTGCTCATGCTGGGTCAGGTATACATGGTGATGGCACTGGTGCAGCAGAGGCCCCTAAGGAAGGTGCCAAGGATGCACAGATCTACAGCTGCCTTTCAGTCACATCCATGAAGAATGCGCTTCAGCCAAAACCAAAACACTGCCCCTCCACCATAACATCAACAAAGAGCCTTCAGGGATGGCAAAACAGCAGAGGTTTTCTGGGGGGCACTCGGAGTCACAGAAGCTGCTCAGATCACACCAAGTCTGAGCACTGCTCAGCCCCCAGCTCTCAGATTTCAGGGCTGCTTCTTGAAAACACAGTCATGGCTAAAGTTGCAAATGCTTCTTCCCCTTCCCAGAGCACGAAAAATACAGGGAGCTGAGTCAGAACTGAGGCCTGCATTGAAGCTCCACTGTGTGGGAAGACAGCTACCCAAGGAAACAGCAAGGCTCTTTGTCTCAGCCAGCAGCCCCTCACAAGAGAGAGCCCCTCTCAAGAGAACCCCCCCACTTGGCGCCTCCACAGCCTTACTTTGCCAATAACGAAGATGTTGGACAGCCGGGTGGCAAAGCTGTTGCCGTTGGCATCCTTCACATGAACCACATCAAATGACCCAGGGTGCCTCTCCCGGTTGGTGATCACCCCAATACGGCCCAAGTTTGCACCGCCGGTCACCATGCACAGGTTACCTGAGTAAGGGAATACAGGTGTGATAAGAGCTGGCACCACGTGCTGTGAAGTCCTTCCACTTGGGCTCTCTGCCCATTACCAAACATTCCCATCCAACCCGTGCTAGCACTGCTCACAGCTCTGTGACTGAAACTGTCTCTCATCACCAAAAGACAAGCTGAAGCACCTCTCCACCAGCTCGCTGCTTCTACCTGGAGCCTCAGAACTGCCAAGTCCCTGTGAAATGCTTCCCACTGCAGGAAGAATCCCCTGCTCCACCTCCAGGTGGACATGCTCCTGGGAAACAAACCCCTTCTCAAGGTTGACACCGCTGGCCTCTCTATTTCAGTGCAAATATGCTTAGCATTTAACTTCGACTGCTCTCCACGGTGGGGAAGGGTACAGTGCTTTAATGTCATGCAAGACCTACCTGTGTCAAACTTAATGAAGTCTGTGATCTTGCCTGTCTCCAAGTCAATCTGGACCGTATCATTCACCTTGATGAGGGGGTCTGGATAGCGGATAGTGCGGGCATCATGAGTGACCAAGTGAGGGATTCCTTTGGTGCCCACAAAGATCTTCCTCACCTTGCACAGCTTGTACTGCAAACAAAACCCAACATCTCTCAGCTGAGGCAGCGAGCAGTACCTTGGACTAGGGAACTCCTGTACTCCAAAGAGCCACCAGCCAGCAGAACACCCAGACACTCAGAGCTTACACATGAGCCCACGCAGTGACCTGTCCAGCTCCCTGCCTCAGTAAGGACTTTTGAACAGCTGCCAAGCAGCTCTGCTACAGCCCCACACCAAAACACCTTTGCTGTTGGGAGTAGCAGCCCACCTTGAGCTTCAGCCTCCCCACAAACACTGGCTGCACTTTCACAGCCAAATCTTTACCAGGACAGTTCCCTTATTTTCCCCCAAAGCCCATGGAACACAACAGAGACAGAGGCTGCATTTCTCCAGGACCGAACAGCGATCTGCCCCCTCAAGGGCACTGATTTCTCTCCTGCCTATTACACTAACTCCCTCACAGCCTCTCTGGACCTCACAGATCAACACAGAGTAGTCATCAGAGAAGAACATCACAAGGAGAACTACACCACAGTTGGCTCCAGCACAGCCAGCTCTGCCATCCACACAGCTGCATGCCTGCACAGCCTGCCTTAAAGGAGATGCAAACCAGAGAGCAGCATTGCAGCTGAGGAACACCATGCCTGGGTTAAGGGATGCATGAGGAAGTTGCTCCCCAGCATCTGGGATGAGTAGGCAGTTGTGTTGCTCTGGGAAGAAGTTCAAGGCTTTTTTGCCACAGACAGTTCCATGTTTCTAGTCACTGTTAGCTGGCAAAGCCAAGACTCCCCTCCACCCCAAAACTCTCTGATGCCAACAGGATCATCTCCAGCACCAGACAATGACCCTACAGCCATCTGTGAACTTCTTCTATGTAACAAGGAGATCTCCTTCCCCCCTCCCCCACAGGCTTCACCACAACTCTGAGCGCCCCAATCCCAAGTGCAGCATGGCCTCAACTGTCAGAGAAGAGAGACATCAGCTCTCATTCAGGAGATACCAAAGAGGAAGCACTGCCCCAGCCAAACCCAACTGGGCCCACCCTTTCACCACCATCAAAGCTCCTCACCTTGGCCTCCTCAGGTGTGATGCGGTGAACAGCAAACCGGCCCTTGGTATCATACACCAGGCGGAAATGCTCACCTGTCTTCTCAATGCTGATGACATCTGGTTGCAGACAGAGAATTATAACAGCAGCTGTTATCAGCTCATTACCCAAGACCCTAACTTAGGATGAAGTTCATGTTTAAAAAGAAACAGAAACTGCTGAACAACACTTAGGGTGTGACTGATGAGGCTGGGATTTACCCTTGAGCAAAGACTCACAATCTTTTGCAGGCAACAGATTGCAAATTAGCAAAAACTGCTGAAGGCTGGAATCTGAACAGCAACGTACTCAGGTCAAGCAGGCACTTACAGACTACAAGTATATGAGTATGGCACTCACTGGAGTGCACAATTACAAATTAAGCAACCACTGCTTATATTTTCTTCAACTCCAGCAGGGAAACCTTACCCCTCAAATAATGCCAGCCCCACAGAACACTCTCCTTTCAGTGTAGAAGAGTTGCCTAAGGAATTGCCCCAACCCTACTCACCCATGAAGCCTGCAGGGTAGGTGATGTCGGTGCGGACTTTGCCATCTATTTTGATGAACCTCTGCATGCAGATCTTCTTGACCTCATCTCCCGTCAGAGCATACTTCAGCCGGTTGCGAAGGAAGATGATAAGGGGAAGGCACTCCCTCAGTTTGTGCGGGCCTGTTGATGGGCGGGGAGCCTGCCGACAGAAAGTTTCTGCTGGAGGCTCAAGCAGCATCAACCACCCCACAGAAGGAAACCATAGCGCCAAGAGCTCCCGCAAGACCACGGAAGGGCAGCGGCACAAAGCGCAGCTGCCACGCAGGCAGCGACCCAGCGACCGGCTGAAGCTCTCTGTTCTTGGTATTCACAGTGGTTTCCCCAAGCCCTGCCAGCCTCACAGAGCACAGTCCCCAACAGAGCACAACCACCCATCTTAACTCGGAGGTGGAAAAGCACAACAGACAGATTAAAAGAGAACATCCAACGACCCTATCACATCTTCCGCAAACGGGGGAACACGAACGCTATTCACAAAGACCCCAATGTTAAACAAACACCTCTTGCCGTGTCCAACTGCCCTTGTTCACCGCTCGCCCCCACGCAGCACCTGAACACTTCTCCTGATGTGACTGCGGCTGCCACGAACCCAGGCCCCACCTCCGACCCCAGACTCAACCCCAAACCCACGCCCGACCCCAGCTTCAACCCAAACCAGGCCCGCACTCACGAAGACGCCCGTCAGCTTGTCCAACATCCAGTGCTTGGGTGCAGCCACGCGCTTCAGATGCTTCTTGGGGCCGCGGGCCTACAGGACGGGACGTGTTAAGCGGTGTGTTACGGGCCGCCGCCAGGCCCTGCCCCCCCCCAGCCATCCCTCCCCGGCTCTCTCCAACTCCCGTCCCCCGGACCCAAGCGGCGAGCTCCCTCCCGCGCTTGTCGCGCAGGGAGGGTGGCCACAGCCCGCGGTGAGCGGCGGATGGCGGCGGATGGCGGCGGAGAGCCGCGCCACCGCGCTCTCACCATGGCTGCGCTCTGCCGAGAAAGGGCGAGTGCTTCCGGCCCGCCGCGGAAGTACAAAGCATGGCGGCAGTGACATGCGTCGCCCCCTGGCGGCTCGGAGGTCCCGAGCCGCTCGCGAGGCGACACATTGGGACGGCTCGTCCCTTCCCGGCGACCCCGACGGGGACACCCCGCTCCGGGACACGGCTCTCCGGGACTCCCTGCTCCTAGCCGGGTACTGTGGTCATCCTGGTCATCGCTGATGGCATGGGACAGCCCGCTACGTTCTGGCCCTGCGGTTTCGGAGAGCCCAGCCAGGGGTGACACGCCCGTGTTCGGACCTCTCCCGGCCCACACCTGCCCTCCCACACCTGTTGTCTCCCCCCTGCCACGGCGCCTCCCCGGGTAGAGCTGGGACCCCACGCAACCCCAAACGTGATGCCGGGCCTTAGCGCCCACTAGTGAAGGCAGCTCGGGGGTCAAGCGGTCCCAGCTGCCCTCCTCAGGGCGGCAGACGTGTCCGCACGGTGCTCCGGAGTCCCCGGGACAGTCCCAGGCTCCCGCATCCTTCCAGGCAGCCCGGTGAGTGCAACAGCCCCACACCTAGCACGTCTCCACAGCATCGCTCCCGTAGCAGGGTGTGGCTGGGACAGAGGTCCCATTCCCCAGGGTGACTCTCACAGAAAAACGTCCGGACAAATGAAACTCTACGTTTAGATTAGAAAGCAGCATTACTTTATTCAGAATGCTGGGTGAATAGAGGGAGCTCCACCTATGGCACACACTTGCAACTTACACACTTACTTACACACTTTGCACACTTCCAAAACTTTTCATTATTTATGCACTTTAGCAAAGCAATTAATGTTCATTTGCTATAAAATACATAGTTCTCTTCATTAATTAGTATTTTATTTTCTACTGGTTACAGATTTCTTACTTCTCAGGCTCATTAGCCTATATTTTCAGTCGTTATGATCTGTGAAAAATCTGTTCACTCTCCTGTGAAAAGTTAAAAAGTTTAATAAAGGACACTAAGAGACAAGGACCTCAGAGCAAAGGTTATTTCGGCTGGGTGCATCTTGGCACTCAGCCAAGACCACACAGTTATCTTTGGAGATACCACTTAAATACCTTTCCTTTACATCAGCCTGTTGCAAATTCATAGGCCCTTATGCATAGTAAATTTTTCCCCCAAACTAGTTTACATGTTCCAAGAATTGTTTAGCATGGCTCCTCCTTGCGTCTGCCTTTTTAGAGCATGCAGATTCCTTGCTTGTGGTTTTAATCCATTCTTATCACCTCCTGTTTTTGGGCCTTGATCCACACTGACCTCAGACCGTGAGTGCTGATAGTTGGCGTAGCAGGTGTCCTCATCCTGTGTTCACTGGATGTTATTTCATCCAAGCAGGCATTTTAACACAAGCATAGCTATTTCACTAAGTTTAATTAACAACAGAAATAAAAACAATCTTTGTTAGAAAGTTACTTTAACATCACATATATAAATCCATTTTAATATTTGTGAAAAGCCACTGTTATAATATGTATCTATGACAATATCTTATTATCTTTTTCCCAGATAAGACAATTGCTGAATTGTCTTTATTAGTTTCTTTATCTCTGGGTCATGCAAAATGTTCTTGCAGACTATAAATTTTGCATTCCATGAGTCCAGTTTCAGCACTATGTCTCTCCCATGTTTAGTCCAATTAAGTGTATCAAAGTTGGTTTAGCAAAACTTAAAAGTTTTAGTAATTTTCCTGACCTGCATTCCCACAATAGCAGTTTATGAAAAACCTTGCTTAGTGCTTGGCTACGGTGGAAAATTACACTGTTCATGATTGATTAAAACAATTCATTAAAAATTTTAACTAGAAAAGTTACTAGGAAAGTTGTGTAATTTTCAACAACAACAAGGATGGGAACATCATAAGCCGAGAAGACACACTGGAGCTTTGGGGTGGAGCTTTGGGGGGCCCACCCTCCTTCCATCAAGGGCTGCTTCACACAATGTCCTTCGCCGAAATGGACAAAGGGCACAGCCGTGGGAACAACGATCCTTTCGGATTTTATTACACGGCAGCTGGAGACCCCTCGCCCGTCGGGCCCACAGCGACGCCGGCGCGTTTTGGGACGGGCAGCGCGGCCGCAGCTCCTCCTCCAGCCCCGTCCCACACTCGGCCGGGTGCCGAGCGTTCCCCGCTGCCGCTGCGCTGGTGCCCGGGGCGGCCGGGACGCTGCTCACTGGTGGGGTGAGGTAGGAGGCCCCCGCCCAGCCGCGCTCCGACCGGCAGGTCCGACCGGGAGTCGAGCTCGCGGTGATCAAGCCAGAGCTCCGGCAGCTCGTCCGCCCTGTTGAGGCCAAGCTGCACCACCAGCAACCTGAGCACCTTGTCGGCCGGGTCCGAGTCGATGAGGCCGGGTCCAGCGGCCTGGAGGGGGCGGCTCCCCGCGGCTGCGTCCCCAAGCCCTAGGCGAGCGGCGAGGCGGGCTGCGTGGGGCTCCAGAGTCTCCCCGGGGCGTGGTTCTGGACGTGGAACTTCTGCAGGCACAAGATGGCCCACAAGGAGGTTGGGACTCGCCTTGGGGGGCCACAGGGGCGGGGAGCAGGCGCAGTCCCTACCGCCGGCACCTCTTCGGTCCCGAAAGGGTAGCAGTGCAGGATCGCCACCACGAGAGGCCCTTCGTGCCCCGGGGAGGGGACTGTCAACAGCTCATCTCCGGGGTCCACGAGGACACTGCAGCGCTCAGAGGGACGCGGGCTGCCCCAGGCGGGTCTGGTCCAGCGACGTGCTCGGGCAGGGAGGGACTGGAAGGGCGCTCCGGCTTGGCTCCCTTGCATGGGCGGCAAGACGGACATCCCACTCTGGCTAGGGGATGTGGGGAATTCCACCCAAGAGGCATCTCATCTAAAAGCCACAACCCTTGACACTTGTGGGGTTTCCTATTGTTTATTTTCCCAACAGTGTTCCTGAAAGCTCCCACAGCTCTCACAAGGGCAGTCTACCTGCTGTGGGGACAGAGCACATGGGGCCCTGAGGTGGGTCAGAGGCAGCAGTTGGCCAGCTCTGCTCCCTCATTCCTCGCATTTTTCCTTGGATGGGCAGTCCCAAATCCTGACATCTCCCCAGGGCACTGGGATCCTTTGCTAGAGCAATGGCAGCAGCAGCTTTCTGCCAGCGGTCACCACACAAGACTGGTCTCACCACAGCACACCACACCAGGTGCCAGGGTTATATGGAAGCAGGCAAGGGGTCAGGAGTCATGGGAGCCACATCCTGCTGACCTGTCTCCATACCAGATTTCCTGTTGTTTCAATCAGCAGTGAAAAACAAGAGAGCAAAAAACAAAGCCAAGGCCAGGCTGGGAACCCCTTTGTCTTGCTGTTTCTTCCAGCATAATCTAATTAAAGCCACAGGAAATATGCTTTCCTCCAGTGACTAGGCATCTTTATTAAAAAACAGCACAATAAAAAGTCCATGGGCTGGGAGAATGAGGGGACAAGGGCGACAGAGGCCAGGCTTCATGGCTCTTGGCACTGGGAGGGTTCTGCTCCAGATACCTGTATACCTGTTGCCTTGCTGAGACACCTCGTGGCAGCTCTCATGGGGCACCAGAGCATCTGGAAGTTCATCCAAGATCTCCCAGAAGAGGAGCTGCCACAATGCCCTGCATTGCCCTTGACATTCTTGAGAGGCTCTCCAGGCTCTGGTCCCTCTGTGCAGGACTTCAGGAGCTCACAAATGGCTTTGCAGTAGGTGGGAAGGGGGAGGGGGGGTGTGCTGTGGAAAAGAGCACTGGCAAGACAGGGTGGGTGGAAGAAGAAAGGAAAGAGCTGGAGGAGTATTTCAAGTATTTTATTTTTAAAAAATTCCCAGTTAAAACCACAATGTCTGTGCCTTTCTGTGGGTAAGAAACACAACCAGGGTAGCTCTCAGGCTCTACTTCCCAAGTGGGCAGCTCTGAGGCTGTGGCCCTGCCAAGTAGGTAACACAGCACTGGGCTCCAGCTGGGGAGGGCTCACAGCTCTGAGCAGCTCCTCTCTTAAAATACATTTAAAAGTAGTTGTGAGAACAAACTGTGGTGTTAAAAAGGAATGGGAAAGGAGCAAGGGAGGCTCTCCCAGCACTGGACGGCTGTGGCTGGAGGGCCCACGCTCCTGCCTGGGAAAAGCCACAGAGCTTGTGGCATGCGGCAGCTTTTCTTCTTTAAAGAGAACAAAAAATTAACCAACCAACCAACAGTACTTTCTTTGAAAGATTCCCTGCAGCCACAAATTTCATCAGTTGTTCACATAAATATGCTGTCTTCCTCACAGGAAATGCTCTTGCCTGAGCCTTCCTTTTCTGCTAAACAACATGCTTCAGATTCCCTGCAAACAAAAGGAAGCAAAAAAGGGTATTTCCACTGATATTTTAGCCTGATGGAGTGACCTGGCAAGGGGTGCCACTCCCATGCCTGATGGACTAGACCATGATATGGGAATTCCAGCCTCAGCACAGATCTCAGTTCCTGCTGACCCCTCACTCCCTCTGCAGAGGCTGCTGCCCTCATTTGAGCCAGGCTTTAGAAATTACCACAAGGGGACCTTGCCAATGCTTTCACTATGCTAAATGCTGCTTCGGGATTCATGGACCAGCATCCGAGATGCGCATGCTCACTCCCTGCTGCCTTGTCCTTCTTTCAGGCTGGATTCACAGACAGGAGTGCACAGCCCTCCCCCACCCCTTCCAGCTCTGGAGTGATGCTGTTCCTCCTACCCTCTTGGACATCTTCCCAGGGAAGGGATGCCCTCTCCCTAGGATTGGCCCGTGCTTGGTAATGGACACCTGAAGGCATCCACAGCCACTGGACTTCCTACCCTACTTCTAACACCAGCACACTGCAGAAAAGGGGTGCCAAGCCCCATCATGCTGCTCTGAGCCCCTCTTGCAGAGAGAGACAAGACAGATGGGTAAGGGCATTGAATGAGTTTCAGTGCTGGCGCTGGCAGAGCTGCCTGTCCTGGACTTGAAGAGCTTCAAGTCCTGCCTGCTGGAGACCTGTTCCAATCCCAGAAAGCTATTTCCCACAGCCTCCTCCTGGACCAACTGGAAAGACACAGACTGGGTGGGTCGTCTGCAAAGGGGATAGGGAGGGAGCTGGCTTACAGGGAGCTCACAATGGGTGGTGATCAAGGGATTTTACATTGTCTTGCAGCCTGTCATAAGTGGGGTTCCCCCAGGAACTGATACTGATACATATTGCTCAACATCGTAAATTACCTGGGTTGAAAACAACCACAGCACCAAATTGGGTGCTGCTGTGAACAGGTCAGAAGGAAGAGGTATGTTAGAGAGTAGGACAGGCTGGAAGACTGGGCTAAAAATAACAGTTTTAAGTTTAACAAAGGCAAAACCAAGGTCCTGCTCTTGAGATAGAAGGTGGCCAGTTCAGGCTGGGATTTGTGTGACTGGGAAGCAGCTTTGTGGAAATGGATGTGGGGATCCTGATAGGCAGCAAGCTGAATGGGATCCAGCAGTGTGCTGCTGCAGCAGTGAAGCAAACTATATCCTGTGCAGCCTGTGTAGGAGCATTACTAAGAAAAATTGGATCATCTCATTCCAGGTCCATCACACACATGATGAGTACTGTGTCCAGTTATGATCCCCACAAATCCCAAAAGACATGGACAGAGCAGAGAGGGTCCAAAGGAGGACCAAAAAGGTGATCAGATGCTGGAGAACCTGCCTAATGAGGAGAGACTCTGCAGAAGAGAAGGCTTAGGAGGGACCTCATCATAGTAATCTAGTACTTGAAGCCTGCTCTGTAGACTTCAGAGGACAGAAGCTCTCTCTTCACAAGGAGGCACATGGAGAGGACAAGGGACAACAGGTGTGAGTTGCACCAGGAGAAGTTTCACCTTATTTTAAGTGCTTTTTTTTTACAGCGAGAACAATCAATCACTGGCAGAAACTCCCCAGCGATGTGGTAGCGGCCTCACTGTCAGAAGTTTTCAGGACATGACTTGCTAGATAATCTTGTCTATGATCCCTTTCCCACAAAAAGTTTGGACCAGATGATCTTTGAAGTCCCTTAGAACCTGGGCTGTTCTATGATTCCAAAAAGGACAAGGCCCCATGCTCCCCTGCCCAGCCAGAGGAGCATGCTACAGGAACCCATTACTCTGTACCACCAACCCTGAAAATCCCAAGGGATGTGGGAGGCCAGTGACACTGCACTAATGAGCAGCCACATGAACGTGGTTCATCTTTCTACTCAGTGAGAAAGACTCCAACAAGCTCTTCTGAAGCCCTCTCTAAAAAAACCTGTAAGCCTGAAGCAAACGCACCTTTGATAGAGTTCAGAATTTCTTGAATTCTCTGTGGCTCATTGCGGTCTGGTCTGCAGCTTGGTGTGATCTCCAGCACATAATCAGGACCATACTCTGTGAAGAACTGCAGGGAGGAGGAGAGGAAAATCAACAGAGAGGTCTCTGAAGGCTGAGGCTAGAGAGAGGGCTCCCCATGGGTTCCTGTTTGTAAAAAGGCAAAAAAACATTTCTCTACCTAAGAGCCACATGTAGCTTCACTACATCAAGGTGGTACTTCAGCAGTGTCTGTGTCCACCTGGAGTTTTCAACCGCTTCCCAGTTCAAGGGATGGGAAGCAGAGCCAGTGAAGCAACCAAAAAGCAGTCAAATGTCTATCCCAATGCTTTATTTGGAAAAGCTGCTCATTTTACACACAGTTACCGGCAAACGGGATTTTTTTACTATTAAATTTCAAGTGCTGTAATCACATACCCTACTTGTCATTTCCCATCCTGCTGAACACTGCACTGACATGACTGTGAAACACCTGGGAAAGGAAAAATCAGTGTGCTGCAAGGATACTGTGTCTCTCCTGGCTGAGTGCTCAGACAGCGTGCAGGAAATCTGCAGCACATGGGGTTGATGCGCAGGAAATCTGCAGCACATGGGGTTGATGTGCTAACACAGAATCACAGGTTACTGTGAGCCACTGTGTCATGATTCTGGCGAAGACAGGGTCAGTTTTCAGAGTAGATGGGAGGAAGCATGGCCAGGACACGGAGGTTATTCTACGCCATCTCTCATCATTGCTGAGGGCAGGGGAAAGGGACTCTTCCAGACAGAAGGGATGCCTTTCAGCTTAAATAATGTGGCAGAGGAAGCTATGCGGTTTTGTCTATTGTCAGGGGGCAGGGGTGTTTCTATGTGAATTGTTTTTTGTTTTCTTGTTCCCTCTGTCATTAGTATTGTTGCTGTTACTGTTCAGTAAATTGTTCATGCTCTTAGCAGGAGCACTAAATTGGAAAGTACCATTCCTAAGACAACTTTAATTGGTGCCCAGTATGGGGCACAAAGGGTTGAGATAACAACAGATTTGTCCAGAGTGGGTTGGAAACAAATTTGATTCTAAGCATTTGTTCATATTAGGTACAGAACCACTGGTCACAATGCTGCTTGGTCTGTTCATGTGGGTGTGGTACATATGTGTGAGCATATATGTGTTCCTTGTGATGATATTTATCAGAGCAGGAGGGGGATCAGGACTGTTTTGTTGCTGTACTCTGTGATACCACTTTATGAAATTATAACAATGGCAATGAGGGTCATTTGGGATGTGTATTCAGTGTTCCTCTCCTACCCTTACCTTAGGCACTACCTTTGTTAGTCCATTAATAATAGTACTCAGCCTGAGGGGGAAACAGGAGAGGATAATTTTTCCCAGCTTGTCACTCCCTCTTCCTCCTTCAGGCCTGTTACAACAGCTTTTCAAGAATTTTGAATTCTCTTTGGATGTTACAGAAAGTATGTTCTTGTTGCTATGGTTGCTATGTCTCTTATGTGTCTCCTCAGTACAGCTGATAACATGTTTAGAGTCAGTGGAGTCCACACCATGTTTAGAATCAGGACAGAGATTTCTAGGAAGGTCATTCAGAGATCTGCCCCAAGGGTGGATAGTCATGAGAAGCATAAAAAATGGGAGAAAACAGGCCAGCTTCTGGGGAATTCTCTGCTCCAGTGGTTTGGAAGTTCATCTATGTACAACTACAGGACCCTAATATAGTGACAGAATATTTGCAAGGTGCGTTCTGTGTCAACTCCAGAGAGAAGCAACTTATTGGAATGTGCTGGGCCCTGGCTACTCTTTACCAGACACTGTTGGTCACGAGACAGAACCCTCAGGGGGAGGAGGAGGAAAGCAGAGCAACAGGCACTGTGGTCACTCAAACTTCAGCTGAAAAAAAAAAATTAAAGCCTTGAGAAGGCAAAAGGCACATCCTAAAGAGCTCTTTGAGGAAACCACGTAATCCTTTTGCCCATCCTCTCTGTTACTATCTGAGACTGGAGTTTACGGGCACATTAAACCCCTCACAGAAAGCTGCAGACAGCCTCTGGTTCTGGGCACAAGCATCAACCATACTGCTACATAAGTGTCTTCACAAAACAGGACTGTGTGGCAAGGATGCTGTGTGGATTAGGCAGAACAACTGGCTCTTCTGCAAGAAGGGTTTTTCAAAGCATTACCTCATGATCAGGGATCTCAGAGGACAGTGTTCTCCCAAGGATGACCCCAGTCAAGTATGTCCAGCAGCGAGCGGTGTTGGCAAGGTTGTAACCTCCTGTTTCCAGCAAGAATTGGGATTTGAGGAGGAAGAGTGAGGAATGGGAAAAGAAAAAAAGAGATTTAGGTGGAAGGAACAAACCATGAAACCACTGTGTACAGGTTACATGAGTTCAGCTTATTTCCTCCACTCAAGCCATGCCCAAAACCTGCCTTCTGCACCTGCTGGCTACACAAGGCCAAGTCTGAATGACAGTGTATGCAAGAGCAGACCACTCAAACTGAACCTCAGTTACATCCAGTGTGGCAGAGGCCAGTCCTCAAGCCACCATCTCAGAGTCAGGATGAGCTCACAACCCCATGTGCTCAACTCTCTCCTGGCAACAAGAAGAGCCATTCTCAAGTAGCAGGCTGCAGCAGAAATGGGGGGTTCCTGCTTTTTAATACCAGCCTTTGACCTATGAAGCAAAATACACATGCCCAGCCATACCCTGGTGAGCTCTTCAGCACCGTCATGTTTGCAAGGACAAATGTGAAACTCATCACTATAACTTGCAACTGTTTTACACTGAAATGAGATTTCACAGTGAGCGGGAAATGGTTACCTACATGGTAAAGGAACATGAGCCCACAAGGAGAAACCTTAGCTGAAAGCAATCCTGCAAGAGACTCAGGTATGTTTTTTTCCAGAACAGAGGACTAGAAGAGTAAAGGGAGAAAAGCACTTTGACAAGACAGACCATATTATTCCAATATTCCCTTCTGTCTGCAGTGGGTTTTTTTTCCCTGCTTTTTTTTTTTTTTTACTCCTCCCCCAATTTCCACGTCAAATGCTTCCACATGCTCCAGTGGTGGGACACTCCTTTGCTGTTTTCACAAGTGACACATAGTTGATCCTCATTTTTTAACAGAAGTTTTGGGTTTGGTTGACAGGTGACATCTCCAGCACACTCACAGACAAGCCACAGCAGGACTGAACACTCATAACCTTTCCAAAACAAAGGGCATCAGGCACACTAAATATTAGCCTTAATATGCTATACATGATTTCCCCCATCTAAAAAAGGACAACACATAGAGCTGCTCCAGCTCCAGTCATGGAGCTCAGGGGCTTTCCCTGGCACACAGGGGCTTCTGTTGTTCTGAAATGCTCTGTTAACATAACACCTGTCCTGTGCTCTCCCCACTGAACAAGCAGGTGATTAGGCAACACAACAAAGTCCAGCTTAGCTTTCACTGGGCATCAGAGCCCTGCTGTATCTTGCAGGCCTCATCCCAAACCCCTGCTTGAATCTTAATGAAACCATTCATCACCAGGTGCCCAAGGTAGGTTTGGGAACATAGTGCTCACTTTTAAAGTGAAGCACCAAAGGGCTGATCAGCAGAGATGGGAATCAGAGATGTCACTGAGAAGTCATGGTCAGTTTGTTGGCCTCTCCTCTTCTCCAGAGGAGCCATGCAGCTTTTAACTCAAGATCTGAGTCAGTACTGAGACTTGCACCTGTCAGTATAAATGATTTCAGGTGTGAGAAAAGAGTATTATGCCACAATGCATCCTCCTGACACTGCACAGCAGTCACCCTGCTAAACCCTTGCCAGTCCTGAGCCCAAGGGCAGGCAGGCACTCGAGGCAGGGTCACAGGAGGACAAACACATTTCTCTGAGAACAGCAGGATGCACTCACCTCCTCCCAGGACAAGAGTTGCTAGCTGCCACTGCAGGACATACTTAAGGCACTTCCCCACTCCCTCAGGTGTCATGTTGAAAGAGCACATGGGGTCTCCAGCAATGGTGTCCGCCCCCAGCTGCAGCACAACTGCATCAGGGTTGAAGGCAGCATACACCTCCTTCAGCACTCTAGAGAGAAGAGAAGCAGTCCAGTTACTGCCAGCACAGCCCAGAGGAATGCTGGTGGCATGGCCCTGGTCACTCAGATCCACCAATGCCTCTCAGGGTTTCTGCATTCTCTGCTTCCACCCAACTCACACCAGTTACACTACCTCTGCTCCCAGCCTCTGCTCTGAGCCTTCTACCTCCACAGCAATTTTAGCTCTCAGAGCACTTATCAAAAGGCTGATGGATGCAAAAGGACCACTCATAACATGGCAGAGGGGGATCTAGTCCTCACCAGTTTAGTGGTAGCATCAAACTCCACATTTACAGTCTGCCTTTTGACTGCACGATGGTCCAGGGGCTTTTCTGCCCTGTGAAAGTTATAGTGGAGGTCAGGGTCTGGCAAAACAACCATCCTGAACTCTCAGACACCTCTCACCAGGACAGGCCAGGAGAGGACAGGAGAAACAGAGGAAGACTGGCTAGCGTCTTACTCTCCTCTCTCCTGTATGGCCCTTGAGGCAAAACTATGAGGAGAAACTCTGTGCTGGATGTAGTCAGCCTGCAAAACCCAGCATTGGACAGAGCTTCATGCTTCAAGCCCATTGTGGTTTTGGGAAATACAGGCAATCACCCTCAAACAACAGCTGGATGAGACATCCATGGTCATGTCCATGGACTGCCTCCCAGCCAGGACAGACCTCAGAGACCTCTAAGTCTCTTTGCAGAAGGTTCAGCTATACACAGCTTGAAATCTATTGTAAGTTATGATGTCCTTCAGCTGTGAATGCATGCAGCAGGCTCCTCCTGAGTGGGTTCCTGACCCCAGAGCTGCCTTTTGAAAGCATGTCCTCCAGCACAAAGACGGCTGCTCTGCCCCAGCAATGGCAAGCACCAATAAGCCAACAGGAGGCATGGCCCCCCACATGACTGCCCTACTGGCCTACAAGTTTAGAGAGGTTTCAGCCCTCAAGTGTTAGAGGCAGACATGCTACCACATCCTGCAGCCCTGCACTGAGACTCCTCTCCTCTGGAAAAGAACAAGACCTGCAGCCCAGTTTTGACACGGGCAACAGCTTGTGAGGTCCACCATCAGCTGAAGGACACAGGGGACTGCCAGGAGACAGCTCTGTCACTGTCAGATATTCAGCCTTCAGCCTTTTACTTTTCCAGCACAGACAGAAGGTGCTAGGAAAATGCTTTTAGCTAAGCCCCAAGCATATGTTCCACAGTCAGAATTCAGAGCACTTACTTGAAGGAAAAACATCTAACCCTAAGTCCACAGCTAAAAAATACTTGTCACTTCTCAGTCTTTCCTTAGATAGACACCTGTGGAGGTGTATCTAAGGAGACAGGCTAACCTGTGGCAGAGACCCCTCCAGCCACCCACAATGTCTCTGTATATTCAGTTTGTCTAAGGATTCATACAAGACCTCTGAGAACTTAAGAGTTCATGTTCATTGTAATCAAAGGCTGCAACAGGGGAAGGGACAAGGCTTAAGAAAGGACTGTAATTAAAAACACTAAGCTATGTAGTATCTTATTCTCTCTCTAAAATCCCATCCAAGCCAGCTGTATCAGAGCAAGAGGGCTTACGATTCACAGATCTGGTAATATTTTTCATCCTGAATGCCATCTTGAATGGGCACATTCACGCTGTAGTAGCGACCTTTTCCCAGGCCAACATCTGTCACATCTCCAGTGCCTGCACAACAGAAACACCCCAATTAGAAGGGAAAGTAAAGCAGCAGCAAGAGACGCGTGGGGTGTCTCAAAGGCACGATGAGAGCCAGGACATTCGGCATACGTATGAAGAAGTCCACTTGCCGCCACCAAGAAAGGTGGGGTGGAGTGACCCAGTTCTATCCTTCACCCAATTCTGCCATGCAGCATCAAAGGAACTCTGCCTAGAGCTCAGCTACAACCAGAAAGGGGGAAATGCGAAACATGAAGCTCCCCCTCTTTCCTTCTCCTGGGTTGAGATGAGACAGCAAGACATGCTTTTACAGCTTGTCTTTATGGAGGCCTCACTAGTGACATGTGAACCAAATAAGCACAAACCTCACAAGTTCAACTTGCCTGGGAAAAATCCTGGTGAAAATTTGTGCAGAGAAACAGTCATGACCTTCGAGGTGAAACTAAAGGCATCCTCAACTCCTATTAGGAAATTGAAAAAAAACTTTCATGCATCATTTATATAAATGACAGAGTCTGAACACACTGAGTTGCTTGATACACACAGGCAGCAAGCAGAGAAGGAGCACCATAAGCAAAGTAGAAATGCAGATCTGGCTCAATACGTCTTCAGTCCACAGAGACTGGAGTTCAACTGCAGCAAAGATCACAACTGCTATGAATCTGGCAGGTCTCATGCTGATCAGTACTGAATGGATCTGAATATCCCACGTCACTACCCATGGTAGCAGCACTTGCCTGTGCTGCTAGGCCTGTGAAGCTGGGAGCGGGATCCAAGCAGGGCTCACTTGGCCAGAGCTTGGCTCTGATCAGAACCAGTGCTACTGGGCTCTCTTGCTTTTTCTCAATGCTGCTGTGGTTCAATGTGCCTTTTCCTTAAAGACACTATTAAGACAGTGGGCGTGGAGAGGGAAAAAAGAAATAATAGGAAACTTAACAGAAACCAAATACAGGGAGAAAATGGAACAAAATGAAACACATCATAAAATTTAGGAGAGCAGGAAATGTTAAATGGTGTAGAAATAATGTCCCTGAAGGAGGGAGCAGTTTCAGCAAGGCCAGCTTTGCCTGTAGATTTATAGCATCAAGCCTTCTTTTAAAAGCAGCACTTACTACTGGCTGCTTCCCTCTTGCAATGGACCCTTAAACAATTAAACCCTGACAGTAACTGCTCTGCCAGGATGGGAGACTGGGACACATTATCTGTTGCTTTAGGTACAAGACTCCTGCCCAGACCCACAAGAGAAGTCTGAGGAGCAGCATTGGGCAAGTCTGTAAAGCAGGACAAGGCATAAATAGATTGATTGGGGGAACTCCACTGCACCGAAAGGAGCCGAAGCTGTTGCAGCAAGTAAACTCCTGCTGTGCAGATAGGCCTTGCCTTCTCCCATTCCCTCCTGAGTGTGTGCAGCTGTGCTGTTTGCAGCCTTTGCTCGGCCTTACCATCCCCATGATGCAAATCCAAATCAATATAAAGGATGCGGTCAAATTTCTGGCGCAGTCGCAGGATCCCCAAGACAGCATCATTCAGGTAACAGAAACCAGAAGCTTCATCCCTGTGAAAACAATGTCTGTGACATTGAATATTGCCAATGCAATCATCACTGATTTCAGCATTCTTACTTTGGCTTTGCAAGTGTCCACCTCACAGGGGCACAGAGGAGTACGAAAACTCAGCCCAGTAGTGACCAAGAGACGGGTCAGGAACAGTTCAAAGCGTGGCTGGGAAGCACACAGAACAGAACTGCTTGTGCCAACTGCTTCTCAACTCTGGGCTTTCTGGCAGCTGGGTAAGCATCAGTCAGCTCTGCAGAAAGACACTGGTTTGAGGAGGGTACCTCTGACCACTGCGCTGTTGAACAAATAAAATGTTAGCTTTCTGCACCTGAGACATTTTAAAGAAGTTCAGAGCCACCTGACTCAAACCCACTCTCTCTGAGGCAAGAGGACAGTCCCCTTGGCCATTTTCCTGTGAGTTCTGGACTGGCATAGATAGGCAGCCACTCCATCCCTGCTGTCTGGGTCACAAGTCCTGGGAAGGTCCTGGCAGTGAAAGGCAGGCCCAAGCCAGTCACAGGATTCTCCTGCTGTTTTAAAGTCTCAGGCTATGAAGGTTAAGCCTCTTGCCAAAGTAACTCCCTCCTTTGTCTTCCCAGGAAAATGCAAATAGCATGTCCCACATGCAGTCCTCACGATACAGCTCCTGGGCTCAGCCAGGAGAGAGTCCCAGCAGCTAAACAGAGGACAGGTGTACCATGTAAAGATATATCACTGACATTAATCAGGGACAGCTTATTTGCTGGCATCAAAGGAACAAGAAAGTTTCTTGACCCCTACTCCAGCTTCACTCCAAAGTGAAGTCTCCCTCACCACTTAGCACCAGTCCACATGCATTCTTACATCTGCTCTGGATAGCTGTTTTAAAGTGAAGCTTTATACTTGGCAACAGGAGTACCCAAATTCCTTTTCCACAAATTATATCAGGATACAAAATGCACCTCTTGGAAATTCGTCTTGACTTCCAGTCACAGCACTCAGCTCATTCTCTCTGATATTTCCTGCTCAGCAACAGCTGGGAACAGTGAGAAGCAAGCCAGGAGTGGCAGAACCACACTCGCTTTCACTCTCTGCAAATGCCATGGAACACATGTGTTTTCCAGTGACTCTTCATTTATGGTAATGCTGAAAATAGAGGTGTTAACAGGTATCCTGAAAATCTGACTCAATTGTGATTATGTACTTCTCCCCTGCCTCACAGCCCACAAGGAAGCATGTCTTGGGCCCTCTCTCCATGCAGTAATACACATCTCTGAAACTCAAAGCAGAGCAGGACACCAGTTCAGTCAAAAGCAGAGCAGTGTCAGAGCTGCAGTTCAGGACCAGCATTTGGGATTCCCCTGTGCTGCCCTAAATCCACCCAGGAAAGTTGTGAGTATCACTGCCAGAACGGAGGGTGAGGCTGCCTTGAGAAAAGGCACTTAGCATCTTACTCTCAACCCCAAAGGCATCCTCTGAACCAAGAGCTTCCAAAGCTCCAGGTCATTCCTACCTTTAGGACCCTGGAAAGCAACTAAACCACCAGAAAGCAGGTGTTTTTGACAAAAGGTATGTATTTTGCTAGGACACAGGTCCTAGAATCAAGCACCTGCAGTTTGGAGTCAGTCTGGCTGGACTTTCACACTGGGCTGGCATCCACTCTGAACCACCACACACCAGCTTACTGGGGTGACTGGGAAGACTCCTTTGGGATTGGTGAGTATTAAATGCCTATTTTTAAACAGACTCTTTGCTTCCCAGAACAGTGCTAATAGCTCAGCAGCAGCAACACTGCTAAGACTTTTTCCATTACAGGCATTTTTTAAGCCATGCAATCCACACAGAATATAACAGAAGATTTCCCAAAAGACATCACTTCTGCACAGAGCAAATCTCCTTTCACAGCAAGCTGCAGCTGAAGCCATTTGCAGCCAAGTGCCCACCAGGAAATGGGCTGAGATGCTGTGTGAGTACACCTGTCCCAGACCTGCTCTGCAGCACATGACAGTGACAGCACCAGCACTGGGCAGTGACCTGCCTCCTCTCAGGCCTCTGCCCTGCCCTCTGTTTCCTTCCTCTCTATCTCCTGCCTTCCCTCACACCTTGCTTTCTCTCCCAACTAGATCACTGCACCCTGAGGGTTCTCAGGGAAACTGGGAGCTAGGAAGCAGGGTTCAGACACCAGATGAGAAACCACAACGGAAGAATTGCTTTCTTACTTCTTTGCATGATGCCACCCTCCAGGCCAGTTAATTGCTACTTTGCACTTGCCATCCAGCAGGCACTGGGCTGCAGTGATGGTGGCTCCTCCCACAGCCGCTGCATACTCAAAGATCCCTTCAGTGGCTGGACAGTCGTAACCTGCAGGTAAGAGTCCATGTAAGAGTTTGCACCTCAGACACAACAGGCCTTTTCCTCCAGGGGAAACACATTCCTTTTGCTGGAGTCTTCAAGACAGACCCAGGCTGGAGCAGCCTGTTCCTGAAGAACTGACCCCATGGAGGACCCATCCTGGAGAAGTTCTTGAAAAACTGCTACCCATAGGAAAGACTAGCACTGGAAAAGTTCAAGGCAGAGAGTGTCCTGCAGGAGGGACCCCACACACACGGGGCAAGAGTGAAGAGGAAGGAGCAGCAGAGAGGTGTGAACTGACCACAACCCCCATTCCTTGTCCCTTTACACTGCTTGAGGGAGAAAGTAGAAGAGCGGTGAGTGAAGCTGAGTCTGGGAAGAAAGGTGGATGAGGGGGATGGCGATTTCAGTTTTATTTTGAATTCTCACTATCCTACTCCATTATTAATTGACAATAAATTGAATTAATTTTCCCATGTAGAGTCGCTTTTGCTGGTAACAGTAACTGGAGACTCACCTCCCTGTTATTATCTCTACATGTACTTTTCCACTGGATTTTCTCCCCTCCCCTCCACTGAGGGGGAGAGAGACTGTATCTTGGTAAGCACCTAGCAAAAAAAACCCCGACTACACTACAAAAATCAACCCACCACAAAAAGCAACAATCCAAATGTTTTCTTGCACTCAGTTCATTTAAAAATGTGTCCTGAATCAACTTTGAGTTGTGTACCTGGGTTGCTGAACCTACTGGTTCCTCACACCAATCTCACAAAAAAACTACTTTCAATCTCTGTCTACCTGACCAGACCCTGGCATGGTCACTGACATACCTCTTCTCTAAAAATGGACATCCACAAACTAGCCAAGCCTAGATAAACTGTAGATCTATGTCTACAATACGATCTTCAATTAGTCCTACAGCAGCCTCCCTGCAGCTGTTGCCCACAAAGCATGATACCAGGGCTGCTTGTCTTCCTGTAGACAGAGCAGCTTCAGAAATGCAAAGTCTAAGGCACACTCATGAGAGCAGCAAAGAATCTGCAACTCTGCCTCAGTTCTGGGTCGCTCTTCCCATTCCTGACACCAAAACTGCCTATAGCCATCTCACCGGCTTTACCTGCTGCATTTCTCAAGCTGTCTTAGGTCCAGGAGGGCAAGAGCCCTCTGCTCCACACGGAAATCACCAGATTGCTCTGCAGCTGCTCTGGTCACTACAGCTCCAGGCCACTGTTCACACAAGCCCTCCCCACAGCAGGCTTGCAGCAGCCAGTCCCAGCTCCAGCCCGAGGGCAGCGTCAGGGTCTTCCATCCCATTCCAGAGCCTCAGAGCAGCAGAGCGACCCAGTCAGCAAGAGACAGGCCAAGCTATACAGAGCAGCAAAGCAAGGCTAGCTCTACCCTCAGCTGGCACCAGGCAAAGTGCCAGCCTGTCAGATGACTGCTGGGGTTCAGCAACACCCCATTAAAGAATGTTTCCTTTCAAAACTAAGTCCAGCATCCCCCTGAGCTCACCCCTCTAACTGCAGCTCCAGCAAAAAGCATCCTGGCCCTGGCACTCAATTAATCTCTTGCCTAAGATGTGCATCCTTACCCAGTCCGTACTCCACAGACTCCGGGTGGTCATCATCCCCCTCCTCACTGACCTTCTGCAGGTGCTGCAGGTAAGCATCTGTGTGGAAACTCGCCATTTCCTCCATGGAGGCCACTTTTGGCTTGACTATCCTAAGCAGAGAGGAAGAAGGGATCACATCAAGGCAAGAGGATCCAGTGTTCAGCTGGAATATCCAGCTTTAGCCTTTACAATAAGAGCCTTCTTTTGGCTGTTACTGTTGTAAAAGCAAACAAAACTCCCTCTTCTTCTTGCACTGGGCTGTCACTCAAGTTAGAAAGCCACCCAGCTGAGCTGGAGCAGGCCATGCCCCTGGTTTGGGCTGCCCACCCCAGTGAAGAACACTGCAGGTGCTGCCTGCATTAACCTTCCCACTTTGCTTCAAGTTTTTTTTTCCCTGTTCTGCATGTTTTCTCTGTTTGTGCATTCCCCAGCATATCCAACATTCAGTTTACACACAGAGGAACTAATGGAGGGAAATGCCCAGGCCCAGCACAGCACTGTGGCAGGACCTCAGCCTAGATCAGGAGCTGTGCAATGCCTCTCACATGCTGTGACCTACACCAAAGCAGAGACTGTCACTGTTCCAAGCAACTTGCACAGCACCTTCCTGGGTCTGGGTGCTTTGCAGTATGCCTAAACAAATCCTGCAACACATTGAACCCTCCCCAAAACTTGGACAGTGGGAGCATGCACAGCTCCGTTGCTACAGGAAGAACATAGGAAGCTCCCAGCTCCAGACTGGCCCTGATGCTTCCCATCCCATGCAAGGGCAAACAGTCCTTCAGGTCTGCTCTATAATGATGCCTGCAGTCATTTCCCAAGCACACTCTACCAGAAAAAAAAAATTCTTTAAAAAAAGGAGTCTCAAAAAAACCTTCTGGTTGTGCTGAACTGGAGTACATTTTTTCTAAGATTTTATGAGAAGCTTCACAAGAGGGACTGAGCTCTACCTTTCTTATTTTTCCCTTCACATGCCCCAGCATCAGGAGCTGAATGAGGAGGCAGGTACCTCACTTCTCTGCCCCAGATCTCATCCGATCTTCTCTCCTGAATAGCATGCAGACCTCACAAAAAGTCTCTCAGATATATTACAATGCACCTAAACAATATGGTCCTTCTCTGCATCAGCACTGACTGATCAGTGGATCTGGAGCAGCACCAAGGCTGTCACCCTACTCAGGAGTCTCAAGCATGGGGGTGATACACACTCTGTAGAGAAAGCACAAGGCTATAAGTGATCCACCAGACCAACAGGTAACCATAAATTACACCTGCCACAATTACTGTCATCGTGTCCATGTAGCAAAACAAACATTTTCCTTTAATCCTGCAAATACGCACAGTGAGGGCTCCTATAATCACACCACCAGCAGGGACAGTGTGAAACTTGAAGCTACTCAGCACCTTCCAAACCTTAGTGGAGACTAAAACATTCCTTCACAGAAACGGGAGCACTTACTTCATTTGGTCAAGCAAGCAATATGCTTCAATCAGTGAATGAACCATGCTGGCCTAAAGAAAAGAATAAGACTGTGAGAGCAGGAAACACAAAGCGAGCAACCAGGGGCCCAAGGACTCGCAGACGAGGTGTGGCTCAGACTCCTCCCAGCAGCGACTTTCCCTGCCCGGGTCCCTTCTCCGGCCCGTGCCCATACCGTGTGAAAGGGCCTTCCGGTGTCCCGGGCATAAGCACAGCCGCGCACGGCCTCCCGGGAAAGGGAACTGTCGCTTCAGTGTCCAAGCCCGCGGTGCCAGGGGCGATGTGAACGCACAGACGAGCCATCCCCGCTCTAACCCCACACTCCTCTCGGCGGGAGCTTCCCCCGCTTCCTCCTTTCCTACCGCCGTGCCGGGCGGCGGCTGCCCGCGCCCGGGCCTCACCGCTGTGCTCCCCGCGCCCCCTTCGCCCCCGCCGCGGCGCTGACCCGCTTGGGCACTTTGCAGAGGGAGTCGCAGAGGGTCACGTACTCCGGGCTGTATATGTAGACCGGCGGCGGCACCGCCGCCATAGGAGCCGGCACAGCCGGGACCAGCGCCCGCAACGCCGCTTGTCAGGGCACGCCACGACCGGCAGTTCCGGCCCCGCGGCGTGCCGGGAGCTGTAGACCCGCCCCGCCATTATCCTTTCTCCTGCCGCGTAAGAACAGGCAGCCTACTGGTGTTAGTGGCATTTTTATTGGGGTCTCCACGCAGCTCGGGTGGTGTTTATTCTCTAAGAATGTAATTTTAAAGGCCCGTGGCCTGCACGCAGCCCCCCACGTGGCGCCCGCCCTGCTCAAGGAGCCGCAGCTCAGGAGATGCCCGGGCCCCCCGACCCCAGGCAGCTCCTACCGGGTCCCTCGGGTCAGAGGGAGGCGCCGGGCAGGGGCTCGGGCCCTTTAAGGCTCCCCTGACGGGAGCAGGGGTCACCAAGGGAGGGATTAGCCATGATAAGAAAGATGTGTGCTAATGTCTTTACAAACAATTCCAAGGGCGAGGGTACGGGTGTTAACGTCTTAGAAATGGGTCTTAATGTTTCTACCCACTTCAAGCCACAGGTTTGTTACAAAACGCAGTTTGATTCCTGAAACAGACAAATAGGTCCACACAAGCCTGAGTTTCTGAACTTTGGGGGAAAATGACAGGCTCGAGGGGAGAATATGTGGTAGACCGTTTGGGAAGGCTGTACCTTCCCAGTATGTCAGCAAATGGGCTAAGGAGGAGGGCAACAAGCACCTGGGAGTTTAAGATAAAAGGAAGCTGCACTTTCTGAAACCTAGAGAGAGAATATCCCACAGGCTGATGTCCCAGTGGACTCTCTCCCTTTACTTGAATAAAGTTGCAGGACTCCTCTGTCTCCTTTATGGACACTGGCTTTTCATAGCGTGATCTTCCCTACAACCACATGTACAGAAGAGCTTCTGCCCCAAGAGACCACCTGGCTTTGAGGCCAAACCAACCTGGACATCAAAAAACACAAGCAGGCACAGAGGAAAACATCTGGCTTCGGAGCCAGCCATATCCACAGTGGAGTGGCCGACTTTTGCCTGGCAGCCGCCCCTGCACTCACGCACAGCCAGCCCAGGGTGCACCACAGGCTACGTGGGCTTAGAGTGGCGCATGACACGGGCACTGTCACCCTGCCAGCTCGAGAGAAAAGTACAGCTGCTGTCCATCACCCTTTCAGAAGGAGCTCAGGCTGTGACATCTACCTGCCAGAATCCACATCTTCTGTGCTTCCTAGAGTGGATGTGGCTCCTCAGACAGAGCTCCCATGAAACCGCACAGCCATCCAAGGCTCTGGGTGCAGGGACTGCCAAAGCCTTTCACTGGGAAGCATGGCAGTGGTGAGAACAACTGTGTTCAGTGTGGCCAAGATCTGCCCACCCTCGGGGCTCAGCTATGAGAGGATGTAGAAAGATTAAGGGGCATAAGGGAGTCTGAGAAAGACTCGTAGAACCAGGCTCTGCCCTGCCTGACAGGAACAGCCACCCCAGAATACACAGGTTCAAGGGGATCCTGTATGCTTCCTTGCCAGGTGAAAGCAGTAACTTAAAAGGAGTGGGTGGAGGCAAACCCCCTCCTTGCCCACCTTGCTTCTCCACATGCCTCTGTACAGCAGGTATGGACCTCTCCTGTGGAAGGCCAAGCAATGGATGATCAGGATGTTAGTCCATCTACATCAGAGGTGTTGCCATGGCTGTGACACCCCCAGACCATGTCCACCTTTACAAGAAAGATGGGTTACAGTTGTAGGTGACTCCTTTCTGAGGGTCCAATGTGCCACACAGACAGTCCTCTTAGAGAAGTCTGCTGCCTTCCTGGGGCCCAGGTTAAGCACAGCACTAGGACACTTCCCAGCCAGGTTCAGCTTCAGACTGTTATCCACTGCTGCTCTTCCATGTGGGTGGCAATGAAACTGCAACACACAGTCCAAGGGCAATCAAAGGAGACTTCAGGGCCTGGGGATGGTTGGTAAGGGATTCTGGAACACAGTTTCTTTCCTCTGTCCTTCCAGTTGTGGTCAGTGACATTGAAAGAGATGGACTCAGTCTGCTGAATATATGGCTTGGTGGCCGATGTCACTGCCACAATTTCAGGTTTTTTAATGCTTTTTCTAACGAAGCATGCTGCGGTTAGATGGGATCAACCTTTCCCAAAGGGAAAGAGGATCTTTGCTCAGAGCTTTGCTCACAGACAGCTGTAAACCAGTCTTGGAGGGGGACACAGATGATATCAGGCTGGCCTGTGACAAGCCGTGGGACATTGCACGGTCAGGGGGTGCAAGTGAGAGTTCTTGGCCTGTTGCTCAACATGCTGAGTGTACTGGAGCACACCTGAAGTCTTAGGGAGGTGAACTAGGGAGCCAAAAGGGAACCCCACTTCCTAAAACCACTTTGTGGCATGTGTGCCTGATCCTCATTAGTCCAACTGCACCATCCTGAGTGGGGGCTGACCTGCATGGTAGATTAGAGCAGGGATCTGCTATGTCCCCATCCTTCTCTGTGCCAGGCTGTGGGAGATGGAGCAGAAGCCAGAGATGAGCATTAAAAGCATGGTTTTGATTGCAGAGGTAACACCGAGTGGCCAGCTCAGAGCTGTTTCACAGGGCATGAGAACTCAAGGAACCTGCCACTTGGCCACTAGAACCACTGCCAGGGATAGAGTAGATGGCACATAAGGGCTGCCACTGGCATGTCCCAGCTAGCCAGAAGCCCTGTACTAGCAGCTTGGAGGTAAAAGGGATCCTGGCTACCATAACCTCCCCAGCTCTGCACACAGGACACCCAGCGGGGGATGATGGGCTGCCTGCTACCAAGCAGCATAGCTGGGGCTGGGCTGGACCATATTGATTTTGGATGTGCTGGGAGAAAGGCTCAGGCACCATCCCCTATTCCTCTAGCAAAACTTTTCCATCAGCAGCAGCAAGAGCAAGAGCCTCAGCCTGCACTATCATAAATCCTGCAGATTTGGAATAATAAGCAGCACAGAAGAGGTTAAAAACTGCAAACCTGTTAGAGACAGGGAGAGTTTGAGCTGGTCAGAGAGCATGGTAATGCAGAGCATAAGAGTCTGGTCAGGGGAACCCTTTCCAACTCCCTCAAACAGAGGTCTTTCCAGGGATGATGAATCAGGAGGAGTCATGCAGACAGAACCTTCTAACACAAGCACGCTTCAAAGCTCAGCCTTTCCTTTGCTCTGCAGGCCACACAGGCACAGGTCAGTTTAGGACACATGCGTCCTGTGGAGTTCCTCAGAGGGCTGCTCACCCACCAAGAGGCAAGGGCTGGGAGGAGAGATGCAGACTGCCTTGCAAACTAACCTAGTGTTCATCTTTACAAGCTGTATGAAACAACCATCCCAGAGCACCCGCAACCCAGTGAAGAGCTGCAAGAGCTACTGCATGGAGCAGCCATCTGTGGGCAGAAAGTCGTACACGTACAAGGCCACCGACTTGGACAGGTAGGTCATGGTGCCAAACCGGCCGCTTGGTGCACTGTCATACAGCAGGCTGCAGATGCCTGTCGAAGGATCCCTCTCCAGCATGTGCTCATCAGCACCCAGGGCTTTCTGGATTTTGGACAGAGAAGCAGAGAGACATCATTAGGAAAAAGGGCAATCCCGTTATCAGCTTCCATCCCAAGTATTTTCTGTTGCACTCAGTGTGACACATTGATGATGAGAAGTGGGAGGAAGACACTATTGCTTTGCTGTGCCCCATGAACACAACAGGGAAAACACACAGGGCTCTCCAAGTGGGTGAGCCTGAGCCCTGCACAGGAATGGGGAATGTAGCCAGCAGCCCTGGGTGAGGCCTGGCCCCTACCTGCTCCTCATAGAAGAGGTCATTTGCTATGTGCAAGATCTTTTCCACAGCTATGATGCCACCAATGGTGTGCACCTCCATGTCCACCAGCATGGTGAGCACTAAGATAGCTTCCACCAGCAGCTGCCTGTACTCTGGCTGGGGCACACGGTTGAGGACAGATTCCACATGCACAGCAAACTTCATTTCCCCTGGAGTCATCTGTGAGGAGGTAGAAAGAAGTGTACCTAAAGCACTGTATTACCTGCTGAACTCCTGAGCTATGCTGGGCAATCACCCAGGGTAACCAGCACGCAGCAACCCATGTGCCCCATCCCGCATTCACATGAACCTCCTACCTCTCTGGTTGTTGAAGAGGGAAGAACAAAGCCCTCCACAGAGAGACCATGGCACTGCAGAACAAGAAGGAGAGATCATGGTTATGGCTTGGAGAAGCATCATGCTAAGATACATAGGTCCAGCCCATGAACTCTCTCCCACTTGAGCACTGGTGCATGCTGCCCATACACCTCAGCACCACCTCCTGACTCCATATAGCATCACTCCTTTGCCATCAGTTCAGCATCAGCCAGAGCCCCCTGCATGGGGCTCTGCTCCCTGGCTCACCATGCTGAGGATCGGCTGTGCCCAGATCACCTTCAGCTGTGGCTCCAGCCATGCATTTGTCTGCTTGATGCATGAAGCACCTGAGCAGTTCCCCTCTGCAAGGTACAGGCTGAGGCACGTCCTACAAGACTATAAGGCAAGTGCACGTCTTCTACAGCTTTCCAAGGTCAGCTGCAGGCCTTGTCCCTGAAGCATTTATCTACACAACATCAGGGACCAGCCCTGAGTGCCTAAGTCCCCTTGGCAAGGCTGATGCCTGGGACCAGAGGCTCGCATGCATGGAGAGGCACCAGTCTAACTCACCTTCTGCAGGACCTTCCAGACCTTCTGGTAGAAGCCCACAGGGACACGGTTAAGGGCCCCATCCAGCCGGCGCCTCCGCTGCCACTGGCCCTGCCGGCTGTCCGTAGTGCCCTGGTCTTCTAGCATCCTTGAAAAGGAGTCCTTGCCCAGCAGCTCTGTGTGCCCAGCAGACTGGACAGACAAAACAAGAACCACAGAGACTGCTGCAAAGTTAAATATCCCACAGAAATGCAGCCTGCTGCTGCTCAAGAGTTTCTTGTTTGAAGTTCTCCAGCCTCATTCCCAAGACAGAGCTGCTACCCCTGCCCCCAGCAAAGCCCACCTTACAGCCCCAGCTCCCTGTAGCATCCCCCAAAGCACAGCTCCTTCCTGCAACCACAAACAAGACAGACCCCATGTATGCAGCCAACAAACATAAGTTACCAGAGAGGACCTGAGGGTGGTGTCTCCAGACTGCAAACTGAGGGGCTGAAGGAGAAAGGGAGAGATGGAAATGAGACCACGCCAGAGCAGGGCAGCAGTCACAGCAAACAGAGCAGCAGCAGCACAGATCACGGTCAGGTGCCAGGGCAGTTATCCCAGGGCCAGGGCTGACTGGAGACAGAGGGAGTTTTGAAAGGAAAGCTGCAGAGGGCTGCACATGCCAGAGCCACAGCAGCACTGGGTTTGCACTGGCCTGCACACAGGACTGCTACTGCTCTGCTGGCTTGCTCGTATGGGCAGGGATTTAGTCTTGAGCAAACAGAAGGACCAGTAGGAAGGCCACTGCCCACAGACAACCCTGTGTGATGTCAGGTTTCATACTGCAGCAAGTTGGCCCTAACTGCTGCATCAGCCTGGCCCCAGCAAGCTCTGTCCTCTGTCTCTTTGATGACAAGATGTGTTCTAGAGCTCAGGACTCCTCCCGGACATAGGCACAAGAGGAGATCATTGACATTTGTAGCTGACCACAGGCCTCCTTCGCCAAAGAAGAAATAGCTGGGGAAGCTGCAGGCAGGATCCAGTGAACTGTCCAGCAGAGTCACTACTGGTCATGGCACTGGCAGCATCAAGCCATCCTGCTCAGCAGATTTTGTGGGTATAATGGAATGTTTTTGAGCACAGCTCCCAGCTGGCTATAATGGCAGTTGCTTAGAGGGGAAGCCAACTCATTGTTGCAGTAGCTGAGGGAAGCTTATTGACTTGTGCATGCAGGGAAGCTACCCTGGTGCATGGCATGAGGGGCAAAAGCTGAGGCTGCAGGACCAGGGAGGCTTCACCTTACTCCCAGGCAGAGACTGCCTACGTTTATCCAGTTGCTGCAAGAGAAGAACAAAATGAAAGTTCTGCTGTTGGAAGATGCCCACCAAGATGCTGGCCACACCTGGGACACCACATGGTCCTCCTCACCCCTGCACCTTCTCAAGCACCCCTGTGCTCCCACTGAATTGCCAAAGCAACCCCTACCCACTACCAGATTCACCCCAACTTTCCCCTCAGGACAGAACTGCAGACAAAATTAGCTCCTGGAAGCATCTGTGTCTCCCACTCTTCCATCAGCTCTGTCTGGTTTGTAGCTGGTTTTCACCCACAAGACCTGTCGTGAGTGGCCTGCACCACCTGCCCTCACCTGTTTGATTTCACTTTTCAGCCTGACGAGGCCAGTGCGCTCAGGCCTGGTGGTCCCGACAGCTTCCATGTCACAGATGGAGACAGCAGTGGTGAGCGACGAGTCCACGGAACGCACTGGTGGGGAAGAGAGGTCTAGAGTGGGCAACATTACTCAAGGCATGGCCATCCCTCGTTCCTCATTGCTGCCCGGGACCTCTGCATGACCTTGCCCTCAAACATGATAGCATCACAGATCCATGAGCACAGTACAGAACTGCTTCAATTTAGATCCAACCAGGTCAAGTGTCAAACTAAGCAAAGCTCAAATAGCCATGAGATTCGGGACTGATCCCAGAAATAACTCAGCCTCATCCTTATGAAAGGCAGAACTTCCTGCTGGACCCCTCCAGTACTGAAGCATTTGTGCTGAACATGGGGGAGAACAGGGACAGCGCTCAAAGGTAGGAACACGTAGATCTGGCCATGCTGTGCACTCAGCTTTGCCCTGAGATGGTCTCTGCTGCAACTCACCACTCCTTTCCACCCCAAACTCCTTGCCAGAAAGGATGTGGTAGAGGAGACTCTTCATGTCTGATGGGCTGAGATTCATCAGGTTCTCCGTGGCTTCTCCAGCTGGAAAGAAGAGAACTGTGATTTTGTAGCCTACCTCACAGTCCTCCTAGGACATTTCTACCCTGCATGCCATTCTGTGACCAAGGGGAGCACTGGTACAGGAGCTCATCCAGCAACAACATATACTAGGCTCCTGATGTTGCCTATAACATGGACTCTTCCCATGGCCAGCCCAACACATGCTGGGATGGAGACTGCAGTGCAATCACTTGTTTGTACTGCTCAAGAACATGTCCAGCTGCAGACACTGGCACTTCCATGCAGGGTCTTGTCCTAGCCTGAGCTGCCCACTTTTAACAGTACTACTTTTTGGCTGACAGAGCCCTAAGCATCACAGCACCTACCCCAGCAAGGGTGTTGTCTCTGCCACATGTACCTGAACAATGCAGGGAGTGTGCCAGCTCTGTTGCCATCACCTGGATGATGAGCCCGATGCGGATGCGGAACATCTCAGCAAACAGTGCAGGCTGTGTGCGTATGTACATGGCTAAGTACACCATGATCTCCTAGAGGGACAAAGGCAGGTCACCTCACTGCTGCTCACCAGGGCAGATACCCGGCTTTAGGCTCCCCTGACACCTCACCTGGGTAAGGATAGACACACTGAGGTTCTTCTCACTGGCTTCATCAATAAGGTGAACAAGTTCCTCATAGGGTATCGGGCTGGGGTGTGGACAAACAGCAGAGCAGGTGAGAGGCAGCAGAGCAAACTTTGCATACCCCCAATCTGTACAGCCTCAAGAGAAGAGATATAGGCTGGGGACAGCCACCCAGGACCACTCCTGCCCATGGACCCCAGAGCAGCAGGCTCACATCCAGACCCAGCCCAACATGCTTCAGGAGAGGGGTGCCACACTCACGTGGAGATTGTTTTCTCACGTGGCTCTGGGGGTAGCCCCACTGTCAAGTGTTTCTGGTGAGACAGGAGGTCAGTACAGGCCTGGGGACAGAAAGGCAGCTGCTGTCAACAGCTGAGGGTTTGGGGGCTCAGCACAAGGCAGAGGGAGACAGAGCTGATGCAGCCATGGTTCTCCTGCTCACTCTGCTGCCTCCTCCCTGACAGACCTCAGCCTGTTAGAGGCTGGCTGTACAGCTGTTACCTCATCCAGAGCTTCAACTTTCTTCTTGAGGATACCAGAGATGTAGCGAATCAGGGCCCACTGGCGTGTCTCCCCCACCCGCACATACAACTCAGTGAGGAGCTCCTTGATGGTGGGGCCAGGCTCACTATCAAGCCCTGTGTGCCACTCGGGTCCCCTGTGAAGATGAAGGAGGTACTGCGTTATGTCCAGAAATTTGTCTGTCACAGCTCCCTGGCAGGCCCCCTGGGCTGTGCCAACCCCTCTATGCACAGGGAGCCCTCAGGACACAGAGATCATCCTACTTGAGGATGTGGAGCATGTAAAGGATGTCTGCTTGTTCCTGCAGCGTGGGGCAGATGCGCAGCTGATCCACCAGTGCCTTGCAGTCCACATTTCCATCCTCATCACGTGGCAAGTTCATCTCTGCATAGAGCGCGTGGCTCTGGAGGAAAGGAGACCTGTGCTGATGATTAGCATTACCAGCACCCTGCACCAAATGGACCCATGCATATTCTCCCTCATCAAACAACAGGACTTCCCCTTGCAATCCTGCAAGGACACTTTGGCTATAGCTGAAAGGAAAGCTCAGTCTGGGAGAGACAGAACTCACCTTGCCATCCAAGTCATGCTGGTGGAGTGAACTCAGAAGCTTAACTGACTGCTGTGATGCCTGGAAGATCCTGCTGGGGACATACATCCCAACATCTAAAAAAAACCCCCACAGGTTGGCAGAGATACATCTAGCCCCAGTCACCACAAACTACCTCAGACACTGACACTGCTCCCCAACCAGTCCTTGCAGAGAAGTTGGCTATGGGAGAAGCAGTCCCTGTCCACCCATTCAGAGGAACACCGCAGGGAGCTGCCATTCTTTATTGAGTTTTCATGGGGCTGCCCAGGCACCAACTCCAAGACACTCCATGGTCAGGACTAACATGATCAACATGAAGTGCCTTTGCCCAGGTAAAGGCTTAGTTTCTCTGCAACCCACGGGAACCCTAGCATCATACAGCTGTGAAAGCTCCCAAAGCACTTCAACCTCATCCCTGGGCCTCAAGGGAAGATGTGGAGGGTGTTGGAGTTACTCACTCTGGACATGCAGGTCCTTGGCCTTGGATGCCAGGGACATGAGGTCACGGGTGGTGTGGACAGCAGCCCTGAAGCGGCTCAGCCCTCCCCGCTGGGTGGTCGGAGGCAGGTTTGACTGCGGAGTCGTGCGTTGCAGCAGGTGATCCAGATACTGAGCAACCTCATCGTCAGTGTCCTCTGGAAGGGAAAGCAGCAGAGCAGGAGTTCAGCCACTTTGAGTCATAGCACCAAAGGCCCAGAGAGCTCCCACCTGTAAGAGAAAGCTTTGCTGGCTGCACAGAGTGACAATGTAGGGCCAGTGCTGGCAGCCAGGTAGACTAATGGACAGTGCCAGCAGCCAGACACACAAAGCACCCCTGTTCCTGCACGACTCCTGCCTAGGACACTGCCTGCCCTAAACTGGGGCTCTCTCCATGTCCCACATTGACAAAGGAAGAAACAGCATGTTGCTGCAGCATGTCTCTGATCCAAGCCTGTGCAAGGACAGGAACACCCCACTCAAACCCTGCAGGAAAACCCTCACACTCCTTCTCTCCAGGGAAGAAGTGGGGAGGTACAGCCAGAGGCAGCTTGTCCAAGCAGAGACCACTTACAAGCACCCAAGCACAGCAAGGGCATCGTCCAAGCAGGACTCCGGCAAGGGAGCAAGGCAAGGTGGGTTTGCAGCAGTTATTTGTAAGTTGGAGTTACAGGAAGAGTTATGGTTCCTGCCTTGCTCTTTGCCCAGCTTCAAGCAGCTCCCAACACCACATCAGGATCACCAGAGGCACCATGCACTAACAGCAACATGGAAGACGGTGCTCAGAGGCCAGGTCTCTGCTCAGTCAGGAGATAAAAGTGAGGGGATGTCCCTGGGGGGCAACTGCCCCAGATAAAACACAGATGTCAATGCACTAACAGTGGGCCAGGGCAAAGTTATGCTGCTCTCCAACTGGCAAGCTCAGAGATGTGTTGGGCCCAGGAGACAAGCTGCTGACTGCACCTGAAGCAGCATGGCATCCCCTTTCCACCCCTCAAGAGCATGCCTTGTGACAGTGCCTGAAGGCTAGGCTGGAAAAATCCTCTAAGCACCACCCTTGAGAACATTAACCTGGCTGCAGCATCTGACCACAGGAAATCTAAAATTTAGCATCTTTGAGATGCTGGTGAAAGGCCAGGCAGATCCTCCTACTGGAGCTGGGAGGCAAAACAGACACCTTGGACAAACCCTGATGCAGCCTGTAAGGAGGCTGCAGATGAAGTGAGAGAAAGGCAAGAAAAATGAGCATTCAGAGTCCCAGCAGTGCATTCACTGGCTGCAGGAGCTGCAGAAGTAAAACAGATAGTGGGAAGGCTGATGATGACCAGTGCTAGGTCACACAGGAGATGTCCGGAGGCCTGCTTGAAAGGGGAACAGCAAAACTTGCACCCTGCATGGTCCCAGCACAAGGTGGGGGTCCCTTATGCTGTGATGGGCCAAAGCATTCTCAGGTACTCTCTATACAGCAGTGAGGCTTCAATTTGGCACTCACGGGAGTAGCTCTGCCCAGGGGAGGGGCAAAGGCTTTGGGAAAAAACAGAGATTAATTAGGTGGCTCTTCCCCACCACCTTGGTCACTGTGCTATCACCTTCTGCACTGCCATTTATGCATCAAAGACCCTCAGCCACATCTCCCAAGCTGAGGCAGGCTGCCAATCCTTTATCTCTTCTCCACATAGCAGCTTATGAAGGTCAGAGCTGCTCATTCCAGACAAGGTTGACAGAGAGCCAGATGGGAACATGGTGAAAACCCAAGCACATGAAGAACACAGCGGTGTATGCTGGCAGGGAGGTTGGGTGCTATGGTTGTAAGGGTGAGTTAGGCATTTGCCGCCCCACAGCAGTGACTGGCCTGTTCTCCCTTACCATCCTCTGCTATCTGCAAGCCATGCAGCCACTCCTAGGTGTCTAGCTTCTCAAAGCTGTCACTGCTGAGCCTGTAACTCATGGCAAAGACCTTACCCTCTGGCCCAGGGTCCATAAAGCTGAGGTGCGTTCGGCATGATGTTGTCAGGAACTCCGACAATTTACCAGTCTGAATTCTGGGCAAGAGATAGGAAGGTCACATGGAGAGGGAAGGGGAGGTGATACCCTTGGCTTTACCTCCTGGCTCCTGCCCTTTGATGGGGAGAGACATGTTCACCAGGAGCATTCACACACTGGTGTCTACTTTAGTTGCCTGCAACTCTTTCAGCTGTGGGTGGGCATGGAAGGGCTGCCCAAAAGCTATTAGAGAAATCCTGTAGCCATGGATTTGATGACATGAAGAGCCATGTCCTCTCTTTCATCTCCTCTGTTGGGACTGTAGCCCTAGGGAACGCTGATAGCCTAGCACACCCCAGTGTATCTTCCCCAGCTTGCTCCCCCACACCCTATGCTCTGCCCAGCAGGTATCCTCATAACCAGGCTCTTGGAGGCCATGAGCCCTCTCCCTACTGCACTGCAGGAAGCTGCACTCACCTTGCTCCACCAAAATACCCATCCTGCAGCTTCTGCAGCATTGCCAGCACCGTGGGATGCACACTGCTGCTGGTTTCATCTGTGTGGAAGATGCACAGGCAGTCAGGCCCTCACGCTCAAACTCATCCCCAGAATGTAACCCAGGACTAGGTGAGCATTCAGACACCCAAAGCACCATGGCCAGACCCTTACTCTGGGGTATGTGGTCAGGCTGTGGTACCAAAAGCACCACCCAAAAAGGGAAATTCTGGACTGTCCAGGCTGGATTCAAGGAAAACCATGCCAGGATGCACTCCAGGCTCCACAGATTTCACCTTTGGCTGAAGCAGACAGTACCAGACAGCAGCCCCTAACAGCCCCCTGCTCTGTCTCTGCCTTTCACATAATGAAGCAGAGGAGTGGGCTGCTGTCGAGGTCAGGAGACACCACAGCAAAAGGCACACTCGAGAAATTAAGGGGATTTTAAATACACAAGGAGAGACAGAAAGGCCTTAAAGCAGAACAGTCACTTTCCTACACCGGGCTCATAGGGAACCTGTGAGCTGCGGCAGGCAAGCCAATTCTACTCTGTGCCTTTGCTCCTTCCGGTTTACTGTTTTCCCCTCTCTGTTGACTAGGAAAGCCTTTAGCAGGTGCTCAGTCTTAGGGAAGAGTCAAGACACAGAAAGAGCACCAAGAACACTTCTACAGAGAAATTGTGGTTTTGGTGTTGCTCCCAAAAGGCCTTCCCACAAGGCTATTTGCCTGGAGCCCGAATATGTCTGTGCCAGCAAACCTGCTTGAGCTGCAGGTACTAGTGCCTGACAGACAACCCTGTTAGCTGCCAGCCAGCTGCCCACTCAACATGGCTCCTCTGAGCAGTAAGCTCTGCACAGGACACTACTGACTGCTCCAGCCTCACCATGTCCCTGTTATTGAGATGGTCACATATTTGCCCACCCCCTTCCTACTGCAGAGCTATTTCCCAGGGCTGCTCTAAGCAAATGCCTTGTCACGCTGGAGCATCTATACCGAGCATGGTGTGGGAGATGGGGAAGGTGATGGTTGGTCGCCCAGTCATCCTCCACCGGCTGCACAGGTAGGAGAGGTCCGTCCTCAGCATCTCCACAATCATCTTGTTGTCAAGAGCCAGGTAGAACTGCTGCTGGTCTATAAACTGTGAGGACACAAGAGACATGATCAGCCCTACATGTAGTCACTAGGTCCTTATGGTGCCACCTATGTCTTCCCACAGGCACACAGTCAAGCTAGCCATGCTGTGCCCCCAGAGGGCACGTGCCTTTGCACTAACAGCTCATCCCTTACTTGGCAGGTGCTAGTACAGCCCAGCAAGGGACCCTCAAACCCCAGGGCAGCTACTGGCCACTAACAACTAGGGGGACATAACTAACACCATAGCTCAGCAGCAGCAGCATCCAGCCCCCCACAGTGAGTCCATGTTGTGCCTGTTTCAAGTGCATACACACTCCCCATAGTGCTAGGTTTGGATTACTGCTTGTTCCCTGGACACACGTCCCTGGCCTGTCATCAGCATCCTCCTGGTGTTCTCATCAGGGTGAGCAGAGATTTTCATCCAATACTGATCATTAAAAGGCTCAAGCTGTCCCAACATCCACACAGCCAGGACCACCAACTGTGCTCCCTCATGCCACAGAGTTGGACTACTCCACACTCCCAGGCTGTTTAGAGAGTGTATCTTAGAATGAGTATCCAGCCATCGAAGAAACTTCCTGCCCAGTTTCATATCACAGAATAGCTAGGAATGAGCCTCTGCAATGTCACTCACCTGTGGGGTAAAGGTAAAAATGCTCTTCCTAATTTTGTAGAGCTTGGAGGTCCCAAGGACACCCATATGCCGGTAGGGCCGTCCAGTAAGGCACATCTGCTTGTTGCGGCCTGGGAAGGCAGGGAGAGGAGTTTTTAGTACAAGACTTCTCATGAAAGGGCTGCAGCAGCAAGCAGTGCCAAGCATCTTGTTACCAGCCAGCAGGGAAATGCTGGTTTGAAGCTGGGATGTCCCAGAACTGTGTGTCAAGCTGGTACAGTTCTAAGGGACAGTAATTCTGTCCCCAGACCTGCCCAGAGGGGTAGAGACATGGTGAAACAGCAACCCACAGCCTGTCCTGACTTCTGCAGTGTCACAGCTTCTGGTCTTTGGGCACGTCCGAAGCCGGAGCAGTGCTAGGGGTGCCCGTCTGCATAGGGCTGGGCCCCCTAAGCTGACAGCTCTATCAGCATTCCAATTGCTCCTGGATGACTCCCAAGGCCCAGGATGGTGCAGCAACAGCATTACCCCTTGCTTGTCAGCTCTGGCAGCTGCCAGGCTGCTCCCCCTGCCCATGTCACACTTGGCCTTTTGGTGGCCTAAATTAGCTGCCAAATTAAATCACAGCAGATCAGGTGTCTCCTTTGGCCCAGGCTAAATCTCTGGCTCCTGCAAAACAAACCCCATAGCCAAGGGCTTGCAGCATCAAGGAGCAAGCATGCAGAGGTGAGCACATCCTCTCTTCACACTCAGCCCTGCCCACCCACCAACAACAGCCATACTGCCTGAGCTCTGGGCCCTCTTTGCCAGGGACAGCCAGAGGATGCTTCCTGGGGTCTGGCTAGCCTCCCCCGTCCAGATCTGAATACAGGAACAGAAGACAACTCCAGCCCACATGAGGTTCAACATCTATCAGTCTCTTGCCTCTTCCTGGAGTGACTGTGCAATTGCAAGCCAAAGCTCTACTCCTGTCACAATCACACTAAACAGCACTGTCTGCCACTTTGTTCCCCTTTGGCATCAGTGGCGTTATCAGGCCTAGAAATGGGCAGCAGAATCCTCATCAGCCAAGCAGAGAGCAGGACATGACTGTCTATGAGCAGGAGTGCCAGGCATGAGACAGAGCCTCCTGCACCCCAATTGCTGCAGGAGCAGGGAGCCCAGCTCACCCAGCCGGGCATAGATGTGGCTGAGGATGCGAGCAGGCTGCACTCTGATGGGGTAGACATCGGCCACAGTCTCCACGTTAATGCCTTCCTTCTGCAGGATTGCCTTGATCTCCTCTGTTTCAGCCAGGATACACACTGTGGATGGAAGACAGTCTCAGTGCAACAGAGGCACAAGGGTGTGTGACAACACTGCCCCATGCCTTTGGGGACACATACAAGGCACCACACCACAGAGAAGAAGCTGTCTGGGGTCCCTTGGGAACCAGTTCCCACTGCAGAAGTCTGCTTTGCTCCTCCTAACACTCTATACACACAAGTCTTCCTCACCAAGTGGCAGGAGGACAATTTTCAACCTCTCTGCAGAGGAGGCTGCAGCAGATGATAGTTTTGTGGGTCAACACAGGATGAAACGGAAGGACTTGCACCCCATCTTCCACCTGCCTTGCAAGGGCTGAGACTGGGCTGTATTGGCAGCAACCCATCAAGCAGAGTCACCCCAGAGGCATCTCTGAATTCTGCCGAGCCAGAGTCCTCCCCACCTGCCAGACTCAGGGGTTTGGGACTGGCTCCTTTCCCTCACCTTGGACCACCACATCAGGTTTAGGGACAGTTGCGAAACGGCGGTTGAGGGGATCTATTTCACCAGGAGCTAGAAACCCCTGTGGAAAAAAAGGTATGAAGAGATTAACATTTTATGGGTAGGGTAGAATGGACGATGCCTACAGACAACTCACCTTTAAGAGGTCCTGGAGGATGGAGGTGACAACTTCCCCATGGTGGGTGGCAGCATTTGCACCTTCCCAGCTCAGAGCCTGGTCCCACAGCCCTCCCCAGCACCCAGGGAGACCCTACCTCAGCCATCAGACAACCCAGGATGTAGAGGGACTGTCCCCACATGTGTGGCAGCTTGCCCATGGGTATCCTATCCACAGTGTGTGGATTCCTGTATTCTTCATCCACCTGGAAGACAAGTCAGGAGGTCAAGAAGGGATCTATAGACACAGGATGCTGAAGGAAGCATCCTCACTGCGTCTTGAAGTCCAGCAGTTCAAGGCTTAAAACAAGGCCTGACAACAGCATTTGTCACAGAGCCAGGTTACATTCCTCCTCTCTTACCATGACTTCCCTGGGCACCTGTGTCAGACAACAGAGCAACTGCTCAAGCCATGTTTGGTTTCTCAGCTCAGGCCATCCCACTAGAACTGGCATGCCCCAGGAGCACCCAGAAATGCTTTCTGATACTGGTGAGGAGCAAATCTCTCCTGGATAACCTGAGCATCAGGAGGCTACTGCTCTTAGCCCAGGCCCACACAAATTCCCTCACCACTGATCTGGAACTCAGCACCACCTACTCAGCCCAGGTCTGCTTGTCCTGAGCTCTCGGAGCACTCAGTCTCTGAGCAAGCAGACTGTCAGCAAAGAATTCTTGTGTGTGGGAACAAGAAATGCTTTGGGAAAAAAACCCAATTTTTATCACAGTTTCATAACAGCTCCAAGCCATCCTTTTTAGACATGAGGTTTCCATGCACTACGTGTGCCCCTTCACTAACAATGTGGGTTAAAACTTAAAACTTAATTATCTGATAATAAGACCAGGAGTTTTAGCACTGGACTTTCATGATCCTTGTGGGTCCCTTCCAACTCAGAATATCCTGTGATTCTGTAAGACACTCCTGCTTTCCACCATAGCTCAGGTTCACTCACCTTATCTGGTGGGACACTGTAGAGCTCTGGCAGCAGGTGTACCCCATTCTTCCCCTTGATAAGAACCCCTTCAAGGGCTTCCCGGTACTCCTGCACCTGAGAAGAGAGCAGAGGAAATCTGCCACCAGCTACCTGCTTCCTTCCTCCACCCACTTCTCCTGCCAGGGACTTTTTTCCACTAGCCCAGCAGGTCTCACCTCTCTTACCTGCTCCATGTTTCCACTGAAAATCCCATCAATCATCAAGTATGCCCAGAAGAGAGGCCACTCACACTCAATGTTCTCAAACAGCTTCAGCTCAGCAGGTTCATAGTAGAGGCGTTTGGGGTCCTGTAAGTGACATCAAGGCAGGTGGTATGTGACAGGATCCCCTCAAACTGACAGGGCTTCTCCTCCCTGTGAGACCCTAGCCTCAAATGTTCTCCCAGGCCTTATTTGCAGATGGCCAAGGAAGAGCTGAAAAGCAATTTCACCTCCAGCCTCTGTTTTCTCCACTGGACTACCCCCTCCTGAGCCCCCTGCACTGATAATGGAGAGACTTACCCTTCCTGGGGTCTACATCCCCTGTGCCATGCTGGGTTCCCTCTGCCTTCCCTGCTCTGCCTGAGCCTCTCAGCATCTGTCTCCTCCAGCATCATCAAGCTGGCCCAGCCAGGTGAGAGGGCTTGGCCTGGTGACACAGGGCCAGAGAGGTTCCTTCATGGCCCTCCTGCCATGTGGTGCCACTGTGAGCCCAACACAAGGGAAGCTGTCAGGATGAAGAGCTGCCTGCCCAGAGCCCTCCCACCACAGTTCTGTGTGGTGTAGTGCCCTTTCTTCAACCCTCCCTGCTAACTGCTCTGTCTGCTGCAGAGAAGGGAGAGTGTTGGCCTTAGCAGACTATTCAGGCAGAGAGGACAGAAGGAACAGACATCTTCTACCTGGACTCCAGCCATAAGCTTCCAAAATCCCATCTGACTCCAGCTAGCTGCATGCCTCTGCAGGCCCTGCTGCCCTTTCCATGCCTCACAGCTCCCCAGAAGTAAGTAATCCACAACTCTGTATGCTGCCAAAGCTCATAAGCACTGGGAACACTGGATTGGAGATGCTGCTGCTTCTCTCTGGCTCTGGAGGAGAGGCAGCCACACATACTGCCTATTATGGGCTGGTCTGCAGAGGTGCAGCAAAGGAGAAGCATTCAGAAGTACTCAAGACCAAAGGTTACAGACCCAGCAGCTGGTGATGACTTAAGAGTCTCTAAATATCATTTCCTAGTTCAGCAGTTAACAAATGAGACTGCTGCTTACAAAAATTTCCTGTTTTCTCTCCCCAAAGCAGCTAACTCTCCACTTGCTCCCAGGGCCATTCTGACAGTACCCAAGCTGACTGCTGGTCTAGGAGAAACAGAATTAGCTTCGTGACCTCCAGAGCTACCTTGCTTGGGGCTGATGCAGCCCTGGAAGAGCCCACCTCAGCAGGGCTCCCATGCTGGGCACTGGTCCCACCTTCTACCAGACTAAGAAAGACACACCACCGGGTCTCAGGATACAGGCAAAGCCAGTCTCTGGCCATCTGCTATGGGTGTGGGTGGGGCATACCACCTTTCCAATGAGCTCTGGCATTTTGGGAAGCGTTGCCCAGACCCATGACACTGCCTGGGGCTCCTCAGGGCTCATGTCTTCCCAGTGCTCCCTAACACAGCCTTTGTGCTGCATCCAGGCGGGCTGCTGCTTGGCAGTCAAGTTGTGCCAGACAGCAGGGCTGAGGAGCCTCACCTCTTTGGGAGTTCTGTATCCATCCCGGAGGAAGCGGCAGCAGCCATAGCGGCCCTGGAAGGGAGGGAAAGATTTGCTGAGCAGAAGGCACAGTGTGAGGTATCTTGTACTTTCAATGCAGAAGCAGGGGCAGGGTGTTTCCTTCAGCCAAACACCCCCTCCCTCACTCATCCAGCACTCAGGTGCCACAATCACAGCCTGGGGCCACAGCACACAGGGCTGCTTCTTTGCACACCCCTGCCACAGGTCATGGAGACTGGGACAGGACATGCCCCAGCAACTCCCCACAGAACATGTTTTTGGAAAAAAAAAGGGCTACAGCAGTCTGGACTGCAGCTGTCTCCTGGGAACAGTGAGACAAGGGCAGAGATACTCACCTGCAGCTTGGTGATAATCTCCTGCTTGGTGATTTCTACCAGCTCGCTGTCCTCCACAGCAAATGCTGGGTAGGAGATGACAGAGAGCACACTGGCATCCACCTCCTTGGATGTGGAGGCCCTGGGCAGCATTGAGTGGAGGATCGACTGGGCAAAGGGGAAGGCAAGGTGGTTAGGCTGTCAGGCTAACACTGCAAACCCAGTGGATGACAGTTCCTCTGTCAACAGTGTCATGGCCGAGGGGGTCTCACCTGGCAGTGCTGCACTTCATCTGACAGCACCCATATCACTGACTGCGGGCCTCCCTTGGCTCCGAAGAGATCCAGCTCATCCAGTGCCTCCAGGGCAGCCTGAAAGCAGGGTAAGACACAAAGAGACATGTCCTTTACCTTGCTGTTCATTTGTAAGAGCTCTCATTCCATGCTAGTCCCTCTGTGTAAAGCACTGCCCAAATTTAAAGGAATTTGAACCTTGCTGTGGTTGCAGAACATCTCTGGTCAAAATGGGACATCTCCAGACATCAAAAGGATCCAGGACATTTCTGCCACACACCCCCAATTAACTTTTCATTCCCAGTTCAGGCAAAATCCAGGCTAGAAGGGCACAGTTTTATCCCAGTGCACAAGATAGGTTCCTGGGAACCTATCACTGCATTGAGCCTCAGCAGTTCAACATGCCCAGCCTGCCCTGTCAAAAAGCAGCTCAGTGCCACTGGTGCTCCTCATCCCACCAGCCAGAATTGCTTCCCAGCTCACCTTGGCCATGCCAACAGAACTGGCATTCAACTCGGTGATGCCCTGGTTTGTCTTGTCCCCACGCTCCCATATGCCAAAGTCCTGTGAAGCAGGCACTGTTTCAGAACACACGCAGAAAGCCTTTGAATCCCACCCATCCATGGTGCTCCCAGAACGTGCTGGTGTGGCTCAGGTGGAACCCACAGCTGCTCCTGGACACCAGTGCAGTATCACCACCATCAGAGCACACCCCTCCTCCCCAGCACATGCTACCCACCGCAGTTTTGTAGGCAGCTTCGATGTAGAACACAAGGTTCTGGATAAAGTTGACCTCATCCAAGCTGTGAATTATGTGAAGGCCTAAAGCAGAGGGAAGAATTCACATTATGCTCCAAGCCCACAAGCATACTCAGAATGGGGCTGCAGTAACCCAGGGACGATTCCTCCTCACTGCATGCCTGCCCAACGGGAGCTATGTCCTAGCTGGCTCCATCTCCACTCCCACCCCTTACTGGGCTGCACTGGGGCTTCAGACAAACGGGCTTTTGGAGAGACCAACATCAAAGAGCCCAAACCCGCCTCAGGAGCATAAGGAAACAGTGGGGGTCACAGAGGTCATTGCAACAGCTTGGTACCCAGGACGCTGCATCCAAACTGAGACTCTGAAGAACCTGAAAAGTAGCATGCTCAAAGCTGCAATGGGAGCCCCCAGCATTACCTGAGGCCGTCATTTGTGCAAGCATGAGGAGGTACAGGGAGGTAGCATCCATCTGTAGGTGACCCCATTCGTGGTCTCCTACCACGGTGGCACAGGTGTGGGTGTTATATTTGGCATGCAGGCAGTCCCTGGTGCTCTGACTGTACTTGAAGGCCTCTACCTTGTCCACCTTGAGAAGGGCAAAGAGATGCAGGCATTCAGTGAACCCTGTCTACAGAGAGAACTGACAGCTCCTGAGCCAAGGGCTGCCCCATGCCATGAGTGGAGCACATGGAGTCACGCCTGGCAGGGCAGAAATTCCGCAACCCCTGGGCTGAGCCCCACTGCCACAGCTGCACCATGCAGAGAGAAAAGGGTTTACCCCAAATGCCCTCAGGGAGGAGGAGCTGTAGAATCCTGCCAGGCCTCATGACAAGGAACAGCTGGCAAAGGCTCCACTGGCTGCCAGCCCACAACTCAGGAACTTCAATCACACCCATGACAGATGCTCACTCAGAACTTATTTCAAGACTTGCTGGAAGGGAGCCTTCCCTCTGCTCATCAAGGAAGGCTGGGGAGAGCTGGGGGAGCTAGGACAATAGCCTCTGTGGTACAGCAGGGCTTTAAGGAGACCACGTGACACTCAGAGTTACTCTCCAGCCCCTACCTGTCTCATCATGCACTGGAGCAGCCCCTGCATCAGCTTCACGACACTCTGCAGGAACAAGGAAAATAGGTTTGTTAATCCCCAGGAGAAGCCCTGACTCAGGATCAGCTGGCCGCTGACCTTTGTGGGGCTCAGTGTCCGTAATCAGAGCCCCTGCTCACATTTTCACAGCCTCTGGGTGACAGCAGAGGGAAGATTTCTTGGTCTGCCAGCAAGGCCAGGTTGCCATGCTGTGCAGGAGGACAGAGGACATGGCTGCAGGAATGGCTCCCCAGCCCTTGAGAAAACGTCTGTGGCCCCAGATCACCCCAGAGCCAGAGGTCTAGACCCTCTGGCTGGGCTCCAGTGTGGTCTGGGAAGAGCAGGCTCTGACATCCATTCCCATTGCCTCCCGTGTCGGGGGAGAGCGGCGTCCTCGTCCTCACTGCACTGCCCCTGACCCAGCTGTGACCTGTGGCTGACCAGACCGGGGTGACTGCGGTCCCCGAGTGACACCAGCCCCGCCCCCGGCTCCTGCTCCCTCCTACCTGCTCCAGCTCGTAGGCCTTGGCCTTGTCCTCGTCGCGGTCAGCATTCTTGCGGTAGGCTAGGCCAAGACCCCACACCGCCAGGATGCTGTACACGTTGTCCCGGACCCAGGCGTCCTGGTGGTCGGCGCTGGCGGGGAGCAGCCCCGTCACCGCGTCCTGCGGAGGGGACGCACCGTTCACACACAACTCCCTGGCCCAGCGGCCGGCGGGGCGCGCCGGGGCCCCGGGTCTGCTCCCCATTCCCGGGCAGGGTCCGCACCTGGTGGCGGAGGATGGTCTGCTGCACCAGGCGCCCGTAGCCGTCCAGACGTACACCCGAGTTGCTCCGGCTCCTCATGACGGCGGCTACAGGATGGGAACCGGCACCGGCGGGACGGCACGGGTCCTGTCAAAGCCCCGCCCCGCTCCGCCCCGCGGCACCGCCTGCTCGCTGCCGCCGACGGCGCTACCCGAGCACCGCTACAGCCCCTGAGCGGCCGCCCCACCCGCGCCGCCCGGCGCTCCTCGCCGGCGGTGGCTTCGGTCCACGGGGCGCTCAGTCCCGAGTGGGCAGGACCTGGAGGACATGGAGGCCCCGAGGGCGGGGCGGCGGGGGCCTTCGGCGCCCCCTGCCGGGCCAAGGCCGAGCAACGCTGAGTATGGATACGCGACTGCAAGGACAGACACCCGGACGGACACACGGATAATCACATACACGGACGGAGGCGCGGACGCACGGATAACTGTGCCGGTGTGGAACAGATACACGGACTGGTGTGTGGTGTGGCGCAGGGACGCAGGATGTGTTCGCGTACTGGTGTGAGACTGTACAGACACACAGGCGGACACACCGATAGGTACACGTACCAGTGTGGGTCTGTATGGACACGCACACGTAAGCTAGGTGCAGACACAAAGACACGCATGTGGACAGAGGCATGGAGACGTCCATAGATGTGCACGTGCACGTAGAAGCATGGGCATGCACACACATGCACACTTACATGAATGTATGCACACATGCACCCTTACAGGTGTGCACACACCTACCTGCACTGGAACACATGCACAGGCAGACTCGTGTGCGCACATACCTCCACACGCACACATGTGTACACAGCTATGCTTTGCTTTTCTGTGTGTCCATAGCACACAGAAATACACACGCACATGTGCACCTATGTACGTTCACAGGTGTGCAAACCTGTGGATACCTACAGGTACCCTCACCTATAAGCACACATATGCATAAGCACACAGCCACACTTCCCATGCACATACACAATCATGCACATGGGCACACACAGGCTTACACTGCATATACCTGCATGCACAGGTGTGGGCAGACACATGTGCATCATACAGATGTGCACCCACACAGGTGCACCAGCAGCATTTGGGCACACAGTGGGCTCCTGAAGACCACAGCACGCCTCATTCCGGGGGCCCTTTTGGGTAGGTGGGGGCCAAGTGCATGCTGCATTTGACTCTGCAGCTGTTGGGAGAGAGACAGGACCCCGTAGGTGCCATGTGCCACCCTGAGGCACACATGACCCTGTCATCCATGTAATCTGCCTTTGCACAGCTGGGCAGAGGCAAGAAGGTGCTGAATATGGGCAGGGTGCATTAGGTTTATTTTCTGTACAGAGCATCTGGAGCAGCCCATGGGCCACAGCATGGCCCCGGGGAGCTAAGCAGCACAGTCTCCCCCTGGCCCAGCCCACAGGACATATGGCTGCTGGAGAGTCCTGTCCCAGCAGTGAGTGCACGCTGTCCCTTGGTCTCTGGGGACTTTAGTGTGCAGTGGACATTCCTGGGGATGCTAGTGGCTCTCGGCACTCATACTGTGGTGGGGCACACCCCCAGCCCTGTGGGGCAGAGCAGCCAAGAGCACTATGCCAGGGTGTCCAGAGGGAGAGCATCCCTGAGCTGGAGGCAGCTGGATGGGAGTGCCAAAGCTGGGCTCTGCTGGGGGGGTGCCTAGGCTGGAGTCACTGGAACTGGAGGACACCACAATGGTGGGCACAGGAGGTCCCTGGTGGGCAGTGAGGAATAATGTAGGGGTGGGGGTCCTAGAGTCGAGAACTCCCAAAGTTGGTGGGGTTGGGTTACTTGTGAGGCCCCATGGCTGGGGACATCAGAGTACAAGGAGCAGGCCACAGGGCTTGTAGGGATGAGAGATGTCAAGAGTCCCAGGCATGCATACAAGGCTAGGCAAGGGGTGATGCAGGGGATGAGCAGGGGTCCCCAGTTACCACAGGCCCTGCTGACACACTGAGTGCTGTGTCAGCAGTGGGCACCCAGGGGTCTGCTGCTCTCCATCCTCTAGAAGGGTGTTGCATGGGCCATCTGGGAGGCCACATGCCTCCCCACCCCCTGGGGCTCCTGGAACACCCAGAAGGGCAGATGGGGAAGTGAGGAATGTCCTGAGTCACCTGGCACCTGCCCTTCAGTCCAAGACCCCCCTGGAGGGCGCTGTAAAGAAGCAAGAGGAGGGACAGGAGTAGTGCTAGGCTGATGGTGATTCCTGGGGATGGTAGTGGGGACTGCACTGGCCCTGTCAGCCATTCTGAGTGCTGAGGCTTCCATAGTCTTGCAAACTCCATCTGTCAAGTGCCTCCTCTCAGGCACTGCTCCTCTCAGGTAATGGCTCTGCACAAATATTTCAGTGGCCCTGGGCAGAGAAACAGCCCCAGCTGGGGGCTGCCAGTATCTCTGCAGGGCACCCACAAGGAATCTGGATTCTGGCCAGCACCGTTTGCATCCAGCTACAGTCCTGGCAAGGTGCCTGGGGAGCACCTGCTTTCCACAGCTGGGTGATCTCCATCCTGGTGCCCCTGTACTGTGCCCAGCCTAGATTTACCCCAGCACTGCAAGGGCACATGGTACACATCCCCCCTCTGCCCAGTGCCAGCCTGCAGGATGTGGGGTGTGAGGTGTTCATGCCCACTTAGGAGGGGCAGCAGGAGGGAGAGTGAATGGGCACCCTGTGGAAACAAAGCAAAGCCTCAGTGTGGGGTTTTGGGGCAGGGGAAGGAGCTCAAACAAGGCAGAAGGGAACAGGGATGCACTAGCTGGCCTGGGGGAGAGAAAGGGGCTAGCGGCAGCTCCACAGGCAAGATCCCTACCTGAGGGTGGGTTGGGGCACATGTCCCCAAAGCCAGGATTCCTGGTGGTCCCCAATGGAATGCCAGGCTGTGCCCAAGGGGCTCACATAGCTGTGGGATCTGCAGGAAGATCATCCCCGCAAGGTGCAACCCAGGCAACAGGCCAGGGTCACTGCACCCTGCGCCTGGCAGTCCCAGCAATGATGCAGGCACAGAGCTGGGGTCATCTGGGGACAGTGAATCTTTCCCTGAATCACTGCTCCTCTATCTCTGTGGTAGCACCTTTCCCACAAACAGCACAGAGGTGATCCTGCTGCTGGAGCAGCCCCTAGGCACCCATGGGTACTAAAGGAAGGGGCCCATCCCAAAAGACTCAAGAGCCTGTTGGCACAGTGCATAAATGGACATGGGGCTGGGGTGACAAACTCCAGTGCTCACCCCTCTCCAGGTGCCACTTGGTCCAAGGGGTGCTGGCAGCAGGTTGGGGGTGAGGGGGGCACTGGCATCTAGGGGTATCCAGGGCTGGGAGCATGCCCCTCTCCATGTCTTTTATCATCACTTGCCTGCATGAATCAACAGAACATGGTTAATGATTGATAGGGCTCAGATCTGTGAGCTTCCAAAAAAGCAGATGTTCCCCACTCATCACCAAGATGTGGCTAGATGGGGACAAGGGGCAAGAGAGAACCTGGGGCTCTGTGGTTTCTCAGTCTTCCAGGGTGGGAAAGAAACTTTGAGACTGGCAGGAAAGGGAGGGATTGGAGTTGACAGCAGCCCATCCAACGGCAAACACGGGAAAAATAAAACTGCTGAAACAACCCCATGGAGCTTGGGCCAGCAATAACAGATGGGGCTGGACCCCAAGCAAGAGGAGACCCTGGAAAAGCATGAGCTGTGAAGAAACAGCACCCAGGTGACAGCACTAGTACCAAGGATGATGGCTGCCACCTATGCCTTGCTGCTCAAAGAATGGAAATTTTGCTCCAGCATTGCAGACAGGGCATCATATCCAGCAAGAGTCAGGTTTGTTTGCAGATACCTACCCACAATAGCAACAGCAGAGAAATGCCTTGGCCATGGTGACAGACAGCCCCAGGAGACCTGGCTCATTGCTCTTCCATGGTCTCCTAGGACTTGCCCCATACAGAGGGATGCGGGGCATCTCTCATTCCCAGACCCATGGAGGCAGCTGCCTGGAGCCACATTTGGTCTCCTCTGCACTAGGGCAGGTCAATGCTCCAGGGGAGGCACTTCTCATAGGCCCTGCTTGAACCAGCTGGGATTTACCCCCACACCCGCCCCCTCCAGTGAAAGCACAAAGGCAGGGCACAGGGATACAGCCTAGGGCAACCTATCCCAGGGTGCACCTGCTGCACCCTAGGGGCAGTGCAAGAACAGGCCAAGATGGTCTTTAGCAAAATCAATCAATTTATTTATTCACAGTCAAGAAATACAGAAGAGTCAGGCAGCAGGGGTGCTGAGAGTGAGACTGACCCTTCTGAAAACAGGGACATGCCAGGAGCCCAGCAGAGCCCAAGGCCTGTGTGACAGCAAGAGTGCAAGAAGGTAGAGATACATCTGCAACAGGAATCTGACCTCTGGGAACAAGACCTGAGCCCTGCTAGAGGGCAAGCCAAGGAGCTGAAGAACAGGTGTGTCAGAGGAAACAGCAGGCAGAGCCCAACACAGGCAGCTGCCTTCGCCTCTAGCACCGGAAGCAGAGATGGCAGCTCAGGTCCCTCCAGTTTTTCACAGCCCTTCCAGAGCAGAACTGGAGGGGAGGAGAGAGGCTTCCTCACTCCAGCCCAAATTCTCAGCCTGGTGAGATGCCTCTGCAGCTGAGACTAGACAGGGATGGGGTGCACGTGAGTTGGGAAGGAATGCCACAGGCAGGGTCACATCAGATCCTGACACCACCAGTGTGTCAGATGCAAAACACAGACACCTGGACTTCCTACCCTCTCTCCACCAGGAGACTCCCAGCCACCTCCTAAGAGCTTGGTACTCCTGTTTAGGGACACAGCTCATATCTGAGAACATCAGGCCGAGCCCCCCTGCCCACCAAAACCAGGCAGCAGCCATGGGGGCTGCAGGAAGGACAGATACCATGGGGCAACCACCCCAGCACAGGTTCCTGCCTTTAAAATCCCACAATTTACAAAAAACTGTCATTGTAAAACCTCCCCACTGAGCAGCACTGCATGGGGAGGGGAGATGAGCCAAGTGAGCCCCAGGCAGATCAAGATAAACCCTAAAGTCCAGATCTGCAGGAAGAGGCAGAGCCCAGGGGTGATGTGCTGGAGCAGTGGAAATTACCGGCAAGTGCAGGACTCTGCAATCATGTTCTCATACTCCTTGTACAGGATGCCTCCATTGCGCTCAATCATGAGGACGCTGATGGGGCTGTAGCGATAGGGCACACAGGAGGGCCGGGGCACATTGGCATCCACAAGCTGATGAACAAAACTCTGCACCACAGCATGGTTGGGTGCATGGAAGTCATAGCGGAGCAGGTGGGGACAGGTGCCCTTGCAGTAGCGTGGGTTGTAGCGGTGAGGAGCGATGATCCAGTGGTCCCAGCCCAGCTGTGCAAAACTGACAGGGAAGGGGCGGAGGGAACAGTCACTCTTCTCCCCTCCCTGCTCCTGCAGGTTCTTGGGCAGGTCATGAGCCAATGTCCCTGTATCACGTCGGTGTCGGTGGGGCTCTGCTGCCAGAGGTGTGAACCCTGCCTGAGTATCGTTAAGGTAGAGAAGGAGGAAAGGGTGGCCGGGGGCCACAGGGGCATCGTGGCCTCCTGGTCGGCCAGCACGCACACAGACATGCCGCAGTGCCAGGCTCCCCATGCTGCTGTTCCCCAGCACCAGGTAAGGGGTGACATCAACTTCGGCCCAGCCATCACGGGAACGGGCAGTAGGGCTGAGCAGCATCCTGGGTGGTTCACCAGCCATCACCAGCTCCAGAGCACAGAGAAGGCGACCGTGGGCCAGTGACAGACTAGGCAGGTAGACCACAGTAGCTCTGAGGAGGTGCTCGACCTCTGGCTGGCCCTCCATGTGGTAGGTGAGGGCCTGCAAGTACCAGCGACCTGCAGGGAAGCAGTGACCAGTACCCTGTTAGCATAGTGCAGGAGGCACTGTGGAGCACCCCTTTCTGTCATGGTGCTGCCACAGTCCCACACAGCACAGCAGAGCCTGTGACAGCCATCTGCCCCATCACAAGGCAGAAGCTGCAGCAAACAGAAGCCATGAGACAAGGCTTGCTGGTGGAATGAAGGGCAAAGAGTCTGCAACATTTCCTATCCTCTCCACCAACACCATTAGCCTGGCAGAGCATCAGGCAGAGTAGGAAGGAGAGAAGGGCACACAAGGGCCAGCTATGCCCTTGCCCATCTCACCCCTGGGGCAGAGCCTTGGACTCCTGCCAAGTGGAACCCCACAGCCAAGAGCAAACCCCAGCCAGGACACTGTAGAGAGGGGGAAGGAAGCAGGCAAGAGACCTCACCTTCAGAGCTCAAGCCCACCCTGCTAGCTCTGCTAAGCACACATACCATCCTTAGTGCTCACCGGTTCCTTACCTGCCCAGGGCTGACCCCCATGGGAGCTGGCCTGCACCAGGCGGATGGTGTTGGTGCCTAGGCTGCGGCTGCGGCGGGGTCGGCCTTCGCGGTCAGCAGCACGCCGGTACAGATTCAGCATGTAGCGCAGGGGCTGCCCGCTGGCTGGTCCCGCCTGCCAGCCTGGGCTGCCTGGAGCCCGCGTTTGCAGCGCTTGCAGGAGGGGCAGGGTGGGGACAGCAGGCAGGGAGCCAAGGGGCAATGGGGACTGGTTCGCAGCCTGGGAAAGGGGCAGAACAAGGAGAAGGAGGAGGCTGGTGAAAGGGTAGGGCATAGCCATGATAGGTGAGTGTCGGCAGGGAGCAGGTAAGAGGGACAAGGTGGGGCTGGCCAGCAGAAGAATTAGGGAGAACCTGCAGTTATACTTCTCCTCACTTGGGAGGCAGAGCTGACTGTGGGCACCAGCAAAAGGATCCCAGGGTGCTTCCAGCTCCTATCAAGACAGGACAACCACACTGGCTGCTTCAGCTTGGTACAGGAACAGAAAGGTGGGGGGAATCTGTATGCAAAAAGAGGTACAAATTCCAGATTAAAATCCAGACCAGGAGCAAAGCTAGCCCAACAGAGCCTGGCTATGGGAGTTGCAAAGGTGCTGGGGTAGGGGCGTGGGGTGGGGTGGCGTGGGGTGGGAGGACCAGCTCACTCAGCTCACCTGCTTTCAGCTCAGCCTCCTCCTACAGGATAGGAGGTCCTTGCCCAGGCCCATTTTAAAGGCATGGACTCAATCAGGTTTTAAAGAGGCAGGACCTCCCTGGGTCCCAGGGGAGTGGGGCCAGACAGAGCCTGAGAGGGTGCTTTCATGCAATGAGAGTTCCTCCAGCTACCTCCACTCTGTGCTGACACTCCATCAGCGGCTCATCACCTTTGTGCCCATTGCTGCATGCTGGTCTGCATTGCCCCAAGCAGGCACAGAGCCTGGAGTTCTGCTCCCCAACAGCCCCGCAGCACAGCCAGGCTGCCCAGTGCCTCACTCTATCCAGCTGGCACTAAGACACATGGGTGAGCAGAGCGACCCTGAGCCCAGCAGTGGTAAGTATGTCTGGGTAAGCCAGAAGTACCTCACTGTAGGCATCATCCTGCCACCATCATCACCATGCCTGCAACTTTGCCTACCTTGACCAGTTTCCAGGTCTTTCTGCCAAAACCTGCTCAAAGCTGAGAGGTGAGCGTGATGCTCACTCTCTCTCTGGCATGGGCCATTCAAGTCACTTTCTGTACTGGGGACAGTGCTTGCCTGGGAAAGACCCTCTGGGCACACCACAGTGTGCTGTGGGCAGCTGCAGCAAGTCCCACCTCCAGAGCCCCTGGTGCTGTGCCCCGACCCACAGTACACTGTTGCTCTCCTGCTGGGATGGAAGTGGCCAGGGGGTGAGCACACTGGTTGGGAATCACTGGTGAAGGCACAGGGACATGGGGAGAGCTGGAGGGATGGTACTGGTGTCTGCTGCCCACTCTTTCTGGTGCCAGCTGGGCACAGTGCTAAGGGCTTGGGAGGGCTGTGTAGGGGTGTCTGTGGTGCTAAGTGTGCTATGGGGCCATGTGAAGAGCCAGGGCACAAGAGCCCTCTTGCCTGGCCAGGCAGCCCTTGTTACTCATTTGGGAAAGCGCACAAGGGGCAGACAAGCCAGTGAACATTGGGAAGTCTGGCCATGGCAGCAGCCAGTCATGATTTGGGGGCATTACAAGGCAGGTGGGGTTGGGGTGGTGGACATGTCAGTGGTGGACATGTCAAGGCTGTATGGGGGGAGCTATGAATCTCTCCTGGGTGGGCTCTAGCACTACAAATAGCCCAGGTACCACTCCCCCTGTGCCCTGTGACACTCTGGCTGTACTGGTCTGACTGCACAGGGAGCAGGCAGAGTTCAAGACAGGTGCTTGTGGACAGGGACTACCAAGAAAAACTTGAGACCCTTCCAGCACTGAATGAACCAGCCTGGCACTGCAAGCTGACCCTCCCAGGCCGCGGCAGGCAACCAGGGCTGCAGGCGCTGCTTGCAGAGCAGAGCTTTCCAGGCCGGTTGTCTGGGAAGGAGATGAGTAAGAGTCATGGCCCCAGGCAGGAAGGGAGGAGCAGGACTCTTGGGAATCCATGCCGATCCACTCCCACCATCCCTGGCTGCTGTTGCCGGCTCTTCCCCCTGCCTCAATTTCCCCCCGTGGTACAGCTGCCTCTCCTGGGTGTAGCAGGGAAAAGACAAGGGTGAAGAACGGCCAAACTGCCAGGTATGCCCTAAGGTGCCCGGCAGGATATGGACAGGGTGGGGACTGGCATGGGTAGGTCAGACAGAAGCCAGCAGCATGTGCTGGCCTGCAGGCAATGGAGCTTGAGGCACCAGTGTGACTACATGGTGGGGAGCCAGGGGGGCTGCATCGCCCTACTGCCACCCCCTCGTACCTACCTGAGTGCTGTTGAACTGCCACCATGCCAGGCTAAACTGTGCTAAGCAGTCCCTACTGGTGTGTGTTCCCAGTGGCACCATATTGTGCTGAACTGGGTCATTTTGAGCTGAACCTGTGCATGGTAAAGCTAAGTCAAGCCAGGCCAGGCTCTGCTGACTGAACTCTGCCAGCCCTGCTTGGAGCTAAGCTAGATGAGACCCCTGCTTGTTCTGTGCTGTACCAAACTTAACTTTGCCAGCCCTGTGTCATGTTGAACTGAGCTGAGACAAGCCAGAATGTGCCAACCCAGCTGAACTGCACCGAGGCATGCCAGGCTGAGCCATGCTGGGTCAGTTAACTCATGCTGGCCCCCCTGCCATCCCACGTTGAGCTGAGCTGTGATGTATCGTGCTACACTGAGGTTTGCCAGCCTTCCATATCAGGCCACGCTGGGTTGAGCTGGACTGAATTGAAATATGCTAGCTGGGCTGTACCAAGATGAGCCAAGCAGCTCACTTCAGGTCCCTGAGCTAAAGGACGGCATGCCAAGGTACTGAGTAGAGAGGTGCTGTGCTGTGCCATTGTGTGCAGAGCCATGCCATGAGCTGCGCTGAGCCGCGCCGTGTTGTGCCGTGCCGGACCGTCCGCCGCCGTCCCCCCGCGCCTCATTGGCGGCGGCGGAGCAGTCCCGGTGCGGAGCGGCCCCGCCCCGCACTCGCCCCGCGCCGCTCAGCCCGGGCGGGCGGGGGTGTAATTTCCTCCACAGTTCGGGGCCGGGCCGGGATGGGGCTGTAGCTGTAGCCGCCATGGAGCGGGCTGAGGGCCGGCCCGGCGCCCCCCAGTATGTGCATGTGCAGCTGCAGGGGGGCGCGCCCTGGGGCTTCACGCTGCGCGGCGGGCTAGAGCACGGCGAGCCCCTCATCGTCTCCAAGGTAGGAATCGCCGGCAGAGCCCCGCGTGGGCTCCGCGACATCCCCCCGCGAGGGGCCTCTCGCCCGTGGCGGGGCGCGGGAGATGGGAGGACACCCGGGGCGCGGCGGCGTCGGGGGTGCGGGGAGCTCCGGCCGCGGGGACTTGTATCCTGGCGCGGCGGGATGGGGACGGCCACTCGCACCTACGATCTCCGCGGCCCTCCACTTAGAGTCGCAGTGAAGAGTGAGAGCGAGAGGGGCGGAGGGACAGCCCGGGCCCGGCGGCAGGAAGAAATTCCTCTGGCACATCCGTTGGGCTGGCGTCGGGGGCGGCCCCCACGTTCTCCCTCACGTCTTTCCCGGTCCCGTCCCTCGGGCTGTAGCCGGGGAAGGTCAGCCCCCTGTGTGCCCATCCGTCGGTGCCGCACCTACTGGCGTTCCGGGCGCCGGACTACGGGACGTTTGGTGCCACGGTGGGGGAACCATAGTCCGTCCCGTCATGCCCCGGCACCCCTGGAACGCAGGGGCAGGACCGTGCCCGGGACGGGGTTGGCGCCGGGGTGCGCTGCCGAGCGGAGACCGGCCGCAGTCGGGAGCAAATGGTGAGGGTGACCCCTGCGGCCCCGACGTCTCACCACACAGAGGGTCACCGATTCCTGCGCCCCCCCGCCAGGGCATCGCTCCGCGGGGAGACCCGCAAGGCAGCGGCCAGGGGAACTCCAATAGCCACCGTCCGGCGTGCCCGGACGAGGCCCTGTCGCCGGACGATTTGGCCGCCTGCCCGCCCGGTGTCGCCGTCCTGCTGAGCCGGGGTGCGGCGGGCCGGGCTGGCGGCCCCGGGGCTGCTCTGTGCCTCGAGCCGGGCCGACTGCGCCCCCGGGCCGTTCCACGCCCTCGGCGGGACGCGGCCAGCGCGGTCTGGCTGGGGGAGCTGGAAAAGTGGCTCCGGTCCCAGCCCTGCGCCCTGAGGTGGCACCGCCGGCGGATGGGGAGCCGGGCGCCGAAGGAGTAACTGCCCGCGTCCCCACTCGCTGCTGGCCTTCGGGGTGATGGGTCCCCGTGGGTCCGCCGGTTGCCGGAGGAGGGATGTTCCTCACTCACCACTTTTGAGAAGGGGATTGGCTTGCGGGCCGCGGGGTATCGGCCCCCGCGCTCCCACGAACACGCAGCCGCCGCGTGTGCTCGGTAGACAAAAGGGGCTTGTTCCAGCGCTTTGTGCGTTCAGGGGAGGGTCCCCCGGGGTCACCGCTCCGCCGCTGCGGCCGGCCGAGGTGTGTGCGGAGAGGGGCGGCCCTCGCCTGTGGCGCGGGGGGTGCGGGCCGGAAAGAGGAAGGGCGTCCCCGCACACGATGACTGAGTTTGGCCTCTGAGCCCACTCCGGGCAGAATCCTTCTGTGGAAGAGTCCCACGGCGGTGCTCACATGCGATCTTAAGCCTTCCATGGGGCTGCAAACGCCCTCCGGCACAGGCTTCCTTGAGCACGTCAGGGGCAAGGAGGGAGGTTGGTGTGGCGCAGGGTGAGCACAGCTCTGGCACTGTTCTGCTTGGGAGTCCTAAGACAAGTTTCTCCGGAGACAGGCAGACATTCCCGTGAGCCATCTGGTGCCCACCATCGGGGCCCAGAGAGAACTCCAGGGATGGTGTTTGGGAAGTGTCCTGGGCTGGCTCAGCCAGGCAGGGCAGCAGGCAGTGGCGTTTAGTTGCCAGTGCTTAGTTCACTAGTGGCAAAGGCAGAACAAGGGGCTGTTTGTGCCAAATTTAGCTCCTTGTGAGTGATGCCAGGGCTGAGCCTGTCCATCCTAGTGCATGTGATCGCCCAGACATGGGTGCAGAGCTAGTGGTGTCCTGCAGCAAGTGGGGACACCTTTTATCTCTAGCTCATCCCCGTGGTGGTGGCAGCCAGGACAGGTGGGCACGTGTCTGGACAGAGGACTGAGGTGAAGGTGGAGCCTCCCTTGCACGCTCTGCTGGTGCCTGGCGGTGGGCAGCAGCATGGCAAGGGGTAAACCCAGGTGCTCCACTGACTGCATGGTAGGACTGGGAGCCCTCACAGACAGTCAGGGTCCCCTGCCAGGAAGGCCGCCCCATGGCTGACATCTGGGTAGGAGGGCAGCCTGCCTGCACAGGCAGGCACATTGGGCTGTGCCCTGCCTGGGTATGGCATTACAGTGCTAAGATCCTTGGAAAAATGGGAGAGCTGTTGGTTCTGGGCACAGCTGTGCCAGGCAAAGCCATGGGGCAGTGGTGCTCTGGGCAGGAGGCTTGGCTGCCCCTGCCTTTCTCCCTCCTAAGGTGACATTTTGTCCAGGGGTAGTGGAATGCCTCCTGAGCCCTGCCCAGCATTAGGGCTGGAAAGTGGTGCCCAGGGGCATATGCACAATGACTGACCTGCTAGGAAGCCATGTGTGCTCCCTGGCACTGAGGTCTGGCTGCTGCCCAAAACTGGTCGTGCAGGCACTTTGAGCAGAGGTCATTCCCTGGCCAGACTGGGAGCAACTGGGCAGGGTGAAGAGCCCATGGGCAGGGTGGGTGCAGGAGCCTCAGCATGGGGCCAGGTTAGCTCTGCCGTGCAGGTGGCTATAGGGTCTTGCCGCATCCACACTGGGGCATGGGGCACCCCAGGTCCTGCCCCATGCACCTGCATGCCCTGTGCTACTTCCACCACGGAGAAGCAGCTCCAGTCGCTTGCCAGCCCTTTGGTGTGGAGTTGGCAATCCCTGGCCATTGCAGAGGCAGGATGGGCAGAGATCAGTGCTGGCAATGGACACTGCCTAGCCCAGCCGGGCACTGCTTGTCCCAGGGCTGCCAGGACTGCACCTACCAGCTAGGGCAGAGGGCATGGGCCGGGATCTCATGTGCTGGCAGCACCATGGCTATACTTCCTCTAAGCACAGCAATACAGGGTGCCAGGTTCATTTTGGTTGTGGGTGTCAGGGAGGGTAGGCATGTGCCAGGGCTCAGCACTTCTACTGTTGTCTCCTATGTGCACATAGGGTGGGATAGCATCCTTTGGGCATTGAAATCACCACGGGTGCCCAGACAGGCTCAGTGTGGGGTTGGAAGCAGCAGCAGGGGGCTGGCATCCATGCTGGACAAAGGGCCCTTGTGCTGCCTGCGAGGGAATCTGCTGGGATGGGACATTTTTCTTTCTCTCCCCTCCCTGATGCTCTTGCTCAGAAATTCACGCGACCAGAGAAGGGAGAAAGCCTGGCCCCACAGATCCCTCTGTGGTGCCTGGGGCTCAGATACCTTCTCGGAAGCCTCTTTCTCCCCTGACACGCGGTGGCCATGGAACATCCCTTGGGATATTCTGGGGGCTGTGCCCCTGCCCCCCTTGATGCCCCTCTCTGTCACCCAGGTGGAGGATGGGGGCAAGGCTGCACTGTCCCGCCGGCTGCAGCCAGGTGATGAGCTGGTGAACATCAGCGGGACCCCGCTGTACGGATCCCGCCAGGAGGCCCTCATCCTCATCAAGGGCTCCTACCGCACTCTGAAGATGGTTGTTCGCAGGTTGGCAGTGCTGTGGAAGGGACACAGGGAGGGCCATTGGGGCTTCACCTGCCTGGGGGACTGGCAGGAACCTGGAGGTGCCCCTTGCTGGGACAGGGTGGGGAGCAGCCCCTTTGCTGCTGTCAGCACTCCCGCTAAGTGGGGGTGCCACATCCAGCAGAGCCAGGGTAGTGCATCGGGCTCACCACCCCCTCGCTGGGCGGTATCCTCAAGCGTGGCCGCTCCTCTCCCTTCCTGCCTGCTTGCCTGCCTCCTGCCTGCCTGCTTGCCTGGGAAAGGAAGGAGAGGCAGGGCTGGGCCTTGCAGTCCCTTCCCCCCCAGCCCCTCCAACTGCATCCATTCCCTGGCTGCATCCTGACTGAGTCCAGTTCCAGCAGCACTCAGGGGCAGGGACGGCGCGAGGGCACTGCCCAAGGGGCAGGGATCCCACGGGACTGTGCTGGGGCTCAGCATCATCCATGGTGAGTTTGGGGGTTCTGGGAAGTCCCTGTGCTGATAAGAGCTTGCCGCTCTTATCCAGTCATTAAATGTGGCAGCACTTGGCAGTTGGGAGGTACAGGAGGTGGCTTCTGACCATGTCTGTGCAGTGGCATTTGTTGGGTGGGCTGGAGATTCCTGTGGATGCTGTGAGGGGTGGGACAGAGACCAGCACAGGACCCTTCCTAGAGACATGACGTGGCTGGTGCTTGCTGCAGATACTGAGGGACAAAAGAACGAGGGGGAAGGTCAGGCTTGCAGTGGAGACAGATGTGGCCCCAGTGTCCCTTGGTGGAGCTAATCCAGTCCCAGCAGAGACGCTTGCCTTGCTCAGGTCATTGCCTATGGGCTATGCAGGGGATGTGTCCTAGGTCTCCTGTTAATGCGGCAACAGGGATGCTGCAGTCTGGGGAGCCCTGGCCAGCTGGGTGAGCTGTGAGATCCCCTTGCCCAGTGCCGGGTGCATGCAGGACTGGACCCTCCTTGCTGCCATCCCCTTTGGGCGGGCACTGGCCTGGGGGGGACAGGAAACCCCGTAGGAAGTGACTTCAGCCCCGGTTCCTTGGCCTGGCTTCCTCCCCATTCTTGTCCTTTCCCGCTGTTGCTCTTGGCAGGAGGAACGTGCCCGTCTTCCGGCCCCATTCCTGGCACGTGGCCAAACTTGCCGAAAGCCGCCCAGACGTCCCCACCATGCACTGCCCGGCTGATGCCTTCAGCTTCTCCTGGCCTTCAGGGTGTGATGTCAGGTGAGACCCTGGGGGCAGTTATGAGACTGTGCAAGGGGAGAGTGCAGACAAGGACACCCCTTGGGTTGTGGCAGTGGGGGTGGCATAGGGGGTCGCACAGTAGTTTCGGGCATCCCTCCTCATCCTGCACTACCCTTTCCCCTGGCTGTTTACTCCCGGCTCCCGGCAGGAAGGGGCGGTGGCTCTGCTGGAGACAGCCAGGAGCTGCTTAGTCCCACTGCCCCGGCTGCCAGACCTGGGAGGTCTCGAGTGGCTGGAGTCACACACACCCTGTGTTCCCTGTGCCTGTTCCCTTTGCCAGTGCCAGGCAACCTTGGTGGTGGCCCCAACCCGGGGGTGAAGGGCAGGTTGGGGTAGTGCTGCCCTGTGCTCCGTTGTCCCAGGAGGGTGTATGTGGGGGGATGGGCTCCTTGGAATCTCTGTGGAGCTGGATGAGGGGCAGCAGGTGCCTGTAACACTGACGTGGGGCTAGGCAGCAGCAAGCTGTCCCTGCAGTGGAACCCACTGTCCTGGCACTGCAGCACTGACCGGAGCAGCTCCATCGGGAGCATGGAGAGCCTGGATCATCCCAGCCAGGCCTGCTATGAAGGAGACCCCTCACCCGTTGACCAGGGCATGTACCACAGCAAGCGGGACTCGGCCTACAGCTCCTTCTCTGCCAGCTCCATTGCCTCTGACTGCGCCCTCTCTCTCCGTCCTGAAGAGGCCGTGTCCATTGATTCGAGCCTCCAAGGCCCCCGCAAAGCCCCTGACAGGCACTACCTGACCACAGGGGCTGAGCCATCTGCCAGCTGGCACCCTGAGGCGTGGCGGGCACCAGTGCCCCCCCAGCCCCCTATCAGGAGGGACAGCCTGCGAGCAGCCCCAACTGGCAGAGGGGACAAGTGCCAGGCCTCAGTGTCAGTGGATATGCTGCATGCCAAGGGCCGGTGGATCTCTGACACCTTCCTCTGCCAGCGGGATGGGGAAGCAGAAATAGTGGGCAGGAGGAAACTGGAGCCATACCCCACAAAAGACTGTCTTTCTGCTGACCAGTATTACATGCTGAGCTCCCACCCGGACCGTTGCCCAGCTGAGCCACTCCTGGGGGAGAGCATGGAGTCTGACAACCAGCCATACGTGGATGACAGCATGCACCAAGTGCCTGATGCCACAACAGCAGGTGACAACCCATTGCTGTCCCCTCTCAAGGGCCACGTGTCGCACCGTCACAGTGCTCCCGAGCAACTGCTGGCCTCCCAGTTCCGCTCTCTCCAGCTGGGCACCAACAGCGGGCGAGCCTCTCCAGCCCCTGGTGGGCAACACTGGACCTTGTCTCCGCTGCATCCTGAGGGCAGCCGAGGGGGAACCACAGGGGCTGCCCAGGATCCCCCGCTCTGCCCAGAGCCTGGCTGCCGCCCACCACCCTGCCGCTGCTGCCCTGAGCTGCAGCAAGCCTGCGGGCAGGATGGCCGGGGGGCAAGCCCAGTACTCAGCACTGAGGGGCCAGTGGAGGAGGAGAGCCGGGGAGGGGCCCGGCGGGCTGGAGGTCCTCCCCACCGCTCTGCTCAGATGCGCCGCCGCAGCGACCGCTTTGCCACCAGCCTGCGCAACGAGATCCAGCGGCGCAAGGCCCAGCTGCAGAAGAGCCGGGGTCCTGGTGCACCTCTGCCTGGTGAGGAGCCAGTGGAGGAAACTGAGGAGCCCCCAGAGGGCAGTGTACTGGCAGAGCGACAGCCTGCCCCGTCTGGGTGTCTCAGCCCCGCACCGAGTGAGGAGAGCAGGAACTCTGGCCGCTCTGCAGATCGGGGCATCCCCACTCCTGACCCAGCCCCTAAAGGGCCCTTGTCCCCTGAGCGGGTGGTGCCAACAGCCAGGGGCCGCTGGCGCTGGTCCCCGGAAAACAAGCTGCAGCCACAACACTCGCCCAGCCACAGTGAACTGGAGGGCTACAGCCAGGGCCCGGCGGCCTGCAGCTCCCCACCACCACGGGGCAGCGACGAAGCAGTCCTGCTGCCCTTTGCCGACCGCCGCCGGTTCTTTGAGGAGAGCAGCCGACTGACACCACCCCGGCACAGCAAGCCACCAGCAGGTGATCCCAGCACCTTCCAGCCCCCTGGCCCTGAGCACCGGGATGTCCGCCGCCTCTCTGTGGACCAGCCCTACAGCCCACCCTCACCCAGCCGCCCTGGCTCCGCTGGCCCCTATGCTGAGTGCTGCCGGGAGCAGCCCCACTGCTACAAGCCACTGGGGAGGCCAGGGGAGCTGGATTACCTGCGGGGCTTTTCCTACCCCTACGGGGTTCCCCTGCGCCCTGAGCCCTACCACTACTGTGGAGGGGACCTGTGCCCGCCACCACGGCCCCGTGGCCACACATACCGCTGTCACCCTGTGTCCTGGGTGCGCTGCCCTGACTGCTGCTACCCAGCTACCCATCCTGGGCGAGAGGAGAGTGATGCCTGGCCCCTCCGGAGAGCTTTCGTCCCAGTGAGTAATGCCCTGTGGGACTGTGCTGGGGAGCAGCACTGACACTCCCTTGCACCCCTGGACTATGACCCTGGGTTGGGGTGGGGGGTACTGTTCCCCCATTCGCCCTGCAGACTGCCTGCAAGTCTTCTGCATCTGAATGGGGATGGGACAGAGGTGCTGGGGGATGGATTTCACACTGCCTCCCCCTCACACAGGAATTTCCTCAGGGTGAGTGGGAACCACCTTCAGTCACCAGGAAAGTCAGCCAGTCCATCAGGTGAGCCCATGCCAAATGCCACGATGCTGGGATGTGTGTGCCACTCAGTGGGGACCTCAGGGGATGTGGGGACTGCCTGGGGGATGTGGGGACTGCCATGATTTTGACTGGGATGTAGAAAGTGCCTCCCATACTTCCTTGGCCATCCTTGGCTGGTGCTCTTTGAGGCAGAAGGAGGCACGCAGGGCAAGGGTGTGTGAGGAGATGTCCACAGCAAAGGTGGTCCCTCCTTACCCTTCCCCAGGGTTCTGGGGCCATCTCTGGGGAACTGTGCCCAGCAGATAAGCCTGAGCTTCTCCCACCAGTGTGACTGAATGACTAGCTGGGGTAAATGAGGCAGGGCATGAAACGGGCCTGAACTGCCAGATGGGTGACTGTGTATGGCAGGACTGGTGCCTCCTTCTCTTCCTAGTGAGCTCTCCAGCTACCCGCCCGGTTTCCCAAGGCTTGGCCCATTCCACACCTGCCTTGAGAGCACTGAGCCAGAGTGGCCACCCTGCTACCGGGCCACATCCACGCATGACCTTTTGTGGGATAGTGACCGCCTGGCCCACACTCCTGAGAGTCCCCCGGATCCGCTGCACCGCCCACTAAGGGGCAGAGCCTTCTCTGAGAGCCATCTCAACCTGGAACCTTCCAGCCCCTGGGGCTGTGACCAGAAGGACCTTTTCCGTGCCAAGCTGGACCCTCCCAGCATCCCCAAAAAGAAGGGCCCCCCACCTCCCCGCCCACCTCCGCCCAACTGGGAGAAGTACAGACAGCGTCGGGCATCCCAGCACCCGCCAGATGGTGCTGGGCGTGGCTCTGCCTTCTCTGCTGCCCCAATGCCAACCCGCAGCATTGCTGAGGCAGTGAGGGAGCGGTCACAGAGCCTCACCGGGGAGCAGAAAGGCCAGTCCTGGGGGCACACTGCTTGCCCCCCTGCTCCGTCAGGTGCCTGGCCCCGACCTGAGGCCCCCAGATCACTCCGCAGGACTCCTGGGCCTGATGCTGCCAACGCTGAAATTTGCAGGTAAGTGGTGCCATGGCATGGGGGTGGGCTCTTGTACCCTGTATCAGGGCATCCTAATCCTTAGAGCACCGTGTGGGGTTTTTTTGTGTTGTGGACTGTCCCTGTCCCTGACCTCTTTCCCTGGCATGGCCATAGCCCTGAGGGGAGCTGACATGCCCTGGGTGGGTGTTGACAGGGTGTCAGGAGCCGGGGAGAAGCGGACAAAGATGAAGCAGTCTGGGGAGATGGAGGAGCAGCCCCAAAGGCTCATCCAGAACCAGGAGCAAGACCGTGCCAGTCCCCGTGGGGTGGGTGAGTGCTCCCTGTCCCTGCATTGTGGCTCTTGCCCTGCCCTGCCGGAGGCACTTAAGCCCAGTTCTGGGGCAGTGGAGGGGGTGAGCTGCCAGGGCAGCTGGCCCCAGCCCCGCTGCATGGACTCTGAGGAACGACTGTGGGACGTGGCTGTCAGGGACCATTCCCTGGCCAGTGTCCTGGCCCCCTTGGCTTCCCCTGGCACCGCCAGTGAGGTGATGGGTGAGCTGCTGGTGACTGGGGAGCGACCGGCCTGGCGGAAGTGTCTCCAGCAGGACTGGCACCTGGAGGCCCTGGCACAGGACAGGTAGGGCTGTCACACCACCGGGCCCCATACCAAGAGCAGGCTGACACCCCCCAGTGCTTATCGCTGTATCTCTGTCTCCCCAGGCAAGGTTTTGAGCCCATCTCGCTGCCTCCCAGGAGTGCTGCCAGCTCCAGTTCCTTCCCAGTGCACTTTGGTGTTGCAGTGGGCAAAACTGAGCCACTCAACAAGGTAAAGGCACTGCCGGAGGTAGTGGAGGGGAGCTCGGAGGATGAGGAGGAGGAGGTGGACCATGAGCTAGTGGAAAAGAAGGTACAAGACCCTACTGGGACCAATTCCCTTGTGGTTCCCCACTGTCCTGGCCAGGTGCTCATGGAGGCTGGGTGCATTTCTGGATGCTCACGGGGACTGAGGCATCACTGGTTGTTCCTGGGAGCTGGGGACATCACCAGGCACTCATGGGCATGGGGGTAATTGCTGGACACTTGCGGGTACCAGGAACATTACCATATACTCACATGGGCCTGGGGCATTGCCGGATGTCTGCAAGGACCAGGGGCATCGTCAGGTGCCTGCAGGACCTGGGAGTCTCACCAGATGCTCGTGGGGACCAGTGGCATCTACAGATGCTTGATGTTTGCAGGGGCTGGGATGTTCCCAGATACCCACAGGGACGGGGGCATCCATTAGGTGCACACGGACTCTGGGACATGGACAGATTCTTGTGGGGACTGGGAATTGCCAGTAGCTCATGGGAACCTGGGGTACCGCAAGGTTCTTTTGTTCTGTCGGCCCCAGCACAGCGCCCCTACGCCTCCGTGCCAGTCCCCCGATCCCATGGGGAGTGGCTCCAGTTCCCCCTGACCCCTTTGCTCTGGCAGCTGCAGCTGATCGAGAGTCTGAGCCGCAAGCTGGTGGTGCTGCAGGAGGCACAGCGGGGGCTGCAGGAGGACATTAGTGCCAATGGGGCACTGGGTGAAGTTGTGGCTGCTCGCCTGCAAGCCCTCTGCACCCCAGGGGAGTTCGACAAGTACCGCCTCTTCGTGGGTGACCTGGACAAGGTGGTCAACCTCCTGCTCTCCCTCTCGGGTCGCCTGGCCCGGGTGGAAACTGCCCTGGGCAGCCTCGGGCCACACGCCCCTGCTGAGGACAAGGTGGGCATGCGGGAGGGGACCCTCGCCCATGAGGTTTTGGGCTGCGGGATGCCCTGCCAATGCCAGTTGTCTTTCCCACAGCTGGCCCTGCGGGAGAAGCAGCGGCTGTTGGTGGCACAGCTGGAGGATGCCAAAGAGCTGAAGGAGCATGTGGGGCGGCGTGAGGAGGCAGTGGGTGCCATGGTGGCACGGTACCTGCCCCCTGAGCACCTCCAGGACTACCAGCACTTCGTCAAGATGAAGTCAGCCCTCATTGCTGAGCAGAGAGAGCTGGAAGAGAAGATCAAGCTGGGCCAGGAACAGCTCAGGTGCCTGCGTGAGAGCCTTGGCCAGGCCTCCAAGGACTGCTAGCCCCCCTACCCAGTCTCCCTCTGGGATCCTGGCTGTGATCCCAGATTGCTACCAAAGAGGATCCAGCCCCTTGTGGATTCTCCCTGTGTCTGTTCATCTGTCCAGCCCCTGCCTTTTATTTATTTTTCTGATTTACCAAGCAGGGGAGGGGGTTGCCAGTCCAAGTGCTGACAGGAGTTGTGCCACAGAGCCGTCATGGGCTCTGGCCATTCAGCAGCCTGTGGCCCAGCAAGACCAGATGGATGGATGCTACCACCACTCTCATGGGTCTTTCTGTGCCTATGAGGTCCCTCTAGCTTGTCCTGGACACCAGTGCCTGTCTTGTATCTGGTGCTGCACCACATGCCTTAAACATCCCCCAGCTACTATTCATGCAGCATCTGAAAGGGTTAAACCGTGCTCACCGGCTGTCCTGTCTGTTTGCCCAGCTCTGTCCATCTGTGTGGGGGGGGGAGCTGAAGGAATTTCAGCCCCAGCATCCTCTTCCTCCTCATTGTGTCAGAAACAATGGTCCCGGCCAGCAGATTCTTAACCCACTCCCTGCTGGCTGAGGGACCACAGGGGGCCGAGGTGAGTGCCAGTAGGTGTTGTGTACCTGTGTCTTGGGATGGTACCCTGCCAGGGCATGGATGCTGGGACAAATACACTGAGGCCTGCACTACTCTCTGTCACCAATGCTGTGGGCATGGAGACAACTCAGCCTCAACCAGCCCTCACCTGTAGCTTCTAGCTCAACACCAGGATTAATAGAGGAAAAACCACATTAAGGACAAAATGGGGTACCTGTCCCCTCCTTTCTGCTGTAACAGCCACAAATAGCACTTAGATGTCACCCCTGCCACTGTCCACCTGTCTCCATGGCATGAGCAGGTGCCTTCATACTGATTTTGCACAGGGGTTTAATGCAACCAGCAGGAGCTTGGGGCAGGGGGGTAAACGTTTTGGGGAGGCACGGAGGCAGCAGCGCTTTGGTGTGGCCCCATAGCTGGACAACCCAGCCCAGGGTTCAGGCAGCATCCATGCCTGCCTGTGAGCTCCAGCAGCAGCCCTGCTGTGTTGCTGCCCCTGCTCTGGGCTACCCTTTAGCCTGTTAAACACTACACTTCACACTTGCCTGGCTGTACTGTGGGATGGTGCCTGGCAGGAGTGGGGTCCTCAACATTCCCTCCATCTCAACCACCCCAGAATCATTGCTAGGACCAAAGACTGCACCCCCTGGTGGCCATGCTGCTCTCGTGGTGGGGTTCAGCAGCCCTGCCTGCATGTTGCTGCATGCCATTGTATCTCTAACAGTAAAGCAGCAGCAGGAGCTGCACTTCTGTTCCAGCTGTCTCTTGCGTGGTTTGTCCCTGTGCCCCAACAAGTGGCACTGGAGCAGAGAGAGGGTAATTGCTCCAGCTGGGATGAATCAAGGCTTAGCAAGCTCTTGGAAGCTGAATGCCCCCGTGGCCCAGGGGGCACCTGAAGCGCAGCTGTGGGCAGGGTGTCTTCTGCTCCCAGTGCTCCTAGGCTGAGTTGGGGTACGGGTCAGTGCCTGGACTCTTCCGCCGGGATGCATGTAGGAGTCACGGCGCTTGGGTAGTGGATACAGGGTTTTCCCTGGCAATCTCTCGGGGCATAGCTGCCAGAGCATTCGGGGCAGCCCCGGGGAGGGGGTGGCCGTGCCCGGGGGGATGTCGCCGTACTGCTTCTGCTGCTGAGCCTGTTCCGGGGTGCCTCGATTCACCGGGCTGTCCCGATTCACCGCGGTACAGCAGGGGGGTGCCCGGAGCCTTCCCCGGGAACTGCTCTGCTCGCCAGGAGCGCCGGCGGCCGCTGGGCGGCGCCACTGCTCGGACGGGGCATGCGCGTGCAGGTGCGTGTGGGGTGTGGGAGCGCAGGTGCGCGCGAACACGCGCGGTGGGGGGGGGGGGGGGGCGCTAGTGGCGCGCGCGTGCGCAGATGTTGGGAGGGGCGCGGGGATGCTCCAGGGTGGGCACAAGTGCACGGGGCCAGTGTGAGTGTAGGCGAGTGGGTACACACCCCCACAGTGGGTACACAACCCCACAGTGGGGTACGCACCCCCACACTGGGGTACACCCGTACACAACCCCACACTGGGGTACACACCCCCACAGTGTGGTACACACGTGCACAGTGAGGTACACACCCCCACAGTGGGTACACACCCCCACAGTGGGTACACCCGTACACACCCCCACAGTGGGTACACAACCCCACAGTGGGGTACACACCCCCACAGTGGGTACACACCCTCACAGTGGGTACACACCCCCACACCGGGGTACACACATGCATGCACACAGCAGCGTGTTGGCGAGTGGCCAGAAATGTGTGGAGTGTGAGCATATGGCAATGCAGGGGATACAGGCACATGCACGTCAGTGCATAGAAGTGAACATGTACGCACAGTTGGATGTGTGCACATACACATGAGCACACACAGCTGAACTCTTACATAAGTGAATGCATGCACACACCTCTGAGCATGCATGTTCTCATAGTTGAACACATGCCATATATGTGAGTTCTCATGAACAGGGCATAGATCCATGCTGCTGCACACAAGTGTTAGTGGCCGAGTGACTGCACGTGCAGGTGAATGCATGCACGGGGGAACTTGTCCTATGTCTGATGTGCACATGTGAATGCATGCCCACGTTTATAAGTGTGAGTTCATAGGGCTACTTGTGCAAGCCCTTGCATGTGGATAACTGCAGGCACAGGGAAACTGTGCCCCATGACCCATTCAAAACACCATTGTCCCTCCATGCAGCTCCAGCTGCTGCCAGGTATGACTGTCGGCCCACGGCATGGTGGCATGGCTGGCTTGCTGGATACAGGGACCCTCAATGCTGGATGTGGCCATGGCATGGGGTGTCCTGGGGATTGCTTTGTGAGACTCCAGAATTGCAAACAGAACCCACAAAGGTATGGTAGCCCCTGGTGTCTGTCTCCCCATCATGATGATCTCTCCATTATACAGATCCCAGGTCTGTCCCACAATGTCCCATACACCTGAGCTGGGGAAGGATGAGGATATGGCAGGTAGTGATGCTTTAATGAGAGACCCCTGCCACACGTGGGAGATGGGGAATCCTGGAGCAGAAAAGTCCAAACCCCATAGTATGGTACACATAGTAGACCCCCCTCACTCCCACAGTCCATTACAGCCCGAAAGGGAAAGCCGTGCATAGGGAAGGGACAAGAGAGCGCTTCCTGTCCCTGCACTGAGGCAGAATGGCCCAGCAGGAAGGAAGGGATATGGGGCTCTGCCAGCATGGAGAGCCCAGAGCAGCAGTGGGTGAGAGATGAGCGCAGAGGCCCATGCAACACTGTGGGATGGAAAGTGAGGCCAGAGCTTCTCTCCCCAGATTTTTGGTGGCACACCCCCCTGTGTGTATGCATGTGTGTGTGCTCCAACACATGTTCCAGGGCATGCTCTATGCAATCACACCTCTGTGGGGCCATCTGCATGCATGCGCACCACAGAATCACAGAAAGGTTTGGGGTGGGAGGGATTATTGAAGGATATTCTGTCCAATTCTCCCTGCCAGGGGCAGGGTTAGGGTTAGGGCAGGAACATCTTCCAGGGATGTCAGGTTGCTCCAAGCCCTATCCACCCTGTCACTGAACACTTCTAGAGATTGGCCAGCCACAGCTTCTCTGTGCAGCCTGTGCCAGTGCCTCACCACCCCCATGAAAAATGATTTCCTCTTTCTGTGTAATCCAAACACACCGTAAGTCACATTATAACTGATGGCCCTTGTCCTGTCCCTACATGCCCTGTGAAAAACTCTCCTTTTGGAAACTCCTTGATATACTGAAACGCTACTTTAAAGTCTTACTGGAGCCTTGTCTTCTACAGGCTGAACAACCCCATATCTCACAGTCTGTTTCCACAGTAGATTGTTTTCAGCCCTCAGAGCATCTCTGTGGTGTTTTCTTGACCCACTCTAGCAGCAACACATCCTCCTTGTGCTGGAGACCCGTGATCTGGAGCCAGCACTCTTGGGCATGTCACCAGAGGACAGCAGAGCAGATAGGGAGAAGCTGCCTCCCTCATCGTGCTGCCCACCCTGCTGGAGATGCACTCAGGACATGGGCGGCCCTCTGGGCTGCCAGCACATTTGTGTGTGCGTGGAAGTGTGTGGCAGCATCTGTGTATGTGCTCGGCCGTGCCTCCATGTAACGCCATATGCCCATATGGTTGCATGGCAATGGTGCACACGCTCACCTGTGTGTGGGGTGTGCGTGTGGGTATGGGCACAAAAATGTGCGTGGCCACAGGGTTAATGCTCACCTGTGCCAGCCGTGTCCCTGCCCTTGTCCATGTGGGGAATGCACAAATATGTGCACAGTGGCAGCGCACGTGCTCGCCCGTGCCCACAAAAATCTATGTGCAGGCACAGGGTGCATGTGCTTTCCCATGCCCAGGGTGCGCAGGCCTGTGTGGTCTGTGATTGCTTGTGCATATGCCTGTGTGGAGGTACACACGCATGTGCGGCTGTGATGCCTAGGCATGTGCTGGCCCTGCCCACGTGGGTGGCGCATACACAGGTGCACTGCAGTGCTGCATGTGCTCTCCCAGGCCCATGCATGTATCCATGCGAGGGGAGCATCCGTTTGTGCACGGTGCAAGCCGTGTCTGCCCGTGCATGTGCGAGCCTGTGCACACGTATGTGCGTGAGCACACCCACCCGGGTGTGCCCGCCGCTCCTCCGTGGGCGGGCAGCGCACACGTGCGTGCACGTGCTCTCCCGTGCCCGCGCGGGTGCCGCACACGGATGCGCGCGGGGGCGCGCGGGTGCCCGCTGTGCCCGCATGCTCGGGGCCGTGCGTGGGCCGCCCGCGCCGCGCAGCAGCGCCCGCCGTGCCGAGCAGGCCGGGGCTTGCGGCAGGGGCAGGGCCGGGGCCGCTTGCGGAGGCACGTCCTGGCGGGGCCGGGGGGCCTGCGGACGGCGGGCCGGAGAAGGAGCGACCTTGCACCAGCGGCGGCGGCGGCTCGGGTCGTGCAAGGTGTGTGCGGGGCGGGGGGCGCTCCGCCTTCTCTGTCCCGGGCGTGCTGCGGGATGCTCGCCGGGGATCCGGCACCCGGCAGCCCCGGGGCTGGAGGAGGCAATGCACCCGGGGGGGGGCGGGGGGGGGGGAGCGCGGGCCGCAGCGCTGCCCTCGCTCCCTCCCTCTCCCCGCAACGCTTGTTGCTGCGCCGCGGGGAAGGGGGAGGGCGCGATGGAGCCGGCCCGTGGTAGGTGCGTGGGGCCCGGCATGGCGCCGTGGGGTGGCCCCTGCCACCCCCAGCCCGGCCACGGCAGCCCTGCTGCCGTCCAGGCTCGCTTGTCGGGTAGGTGCCCCCACCAGTCCCTCCTCAGCCTTCGGGGCCGGCAGGGGTGCAATGGGGACGGCTTCCCCCGCGCTCCCCCATACATCCCAGCCCAGCCGCAGGCACCTGCTCGGGGCTCGCGAGCCATGGGCGCAGGAGGTTCGCCCATCCCTTCCCAGCTGCCGGAGCCAGACGGATGGCGGGGTCCGGCTGCTGCTTTTCATGGAGATCCCTGCGCTGTCCCCGGCCACGCAGCGCAGCCCAGCACCTCGGGGGTGGGCAACAAGGAGAAATAGCACAGGCTGCGGGAATGGCTTCCACTCCTCTATGCACCAACGTACCAATGCCCCAGCACGGGGCAACCACAGTCTCCTGTGCCCAAGTCAGGGACAACATTGGGATGCCAGGTAGGCTGAGGAATAGTTGGGACACTGAAAAAAAGGCAAGGAAGGAAAACTTTGCCTGCAAGGATGCCACCCTGAGTGTCATTTCTGGGCAAGGATGCACCATCTCCCTTGATTTCCAGGGCTGCACCTCCCAGCTAGCAGAGCCTTACAGGATGAGGGGCCATGCATGTCTCTTCAGGGCTTTTCCTCCATTCCTATGTGTCTTTGTCCTCTCAGGGCTGTCATCAGGGGCTACAGAGCTCTGAGCCAAGCCAGACTGGAAGATGGCTGAGAAGCTGGTGCCTGGGGACCTGTTCTCAAGGAAGACCCGGGAATCAGTGTCATCCCTGGACTTGGACAAGCTGACACCCATCTCACCCGAGGCTGGTGGTGAGGAGTCATCCGACAGCGAGGGAGAGCAGGAGGACAGTTCTCACAAGCTCATCCGGAAGGTTTCCACCTCGGGGCAGATGAGAAGCAAGGTCAGGGCTGGGGGATGCCGGTGGTGAGGGGCTGGCTGGGTGTGGGGTCACTGCTGAGGACAAGGCGGGGGAGTTTATCAGGGTGTAAATGGGTACCAGGTTCTTGCTGCTGGCAGACTTGACCCAGCCACAGCTGGGAGGGTGTTGGCCCCCTGTGTCCTATGGGAGGGCACATAGAAACATGCAAACCTCACAGTGGTGGTGTCAGCATTGGTCCCATGGGGCTGTGAAGCACGGATTTCATCCCACTATTCAGGAACAGGGTCTCTCCCATACCCAGAGGGCCCTTACCACACTGCCTTCAATGCTGCATTTGTATCCCCTGGGTTCCCCTTACCTGTCCCTGGAAGAAGAGGACTCCTTTTAGGATGCTCCATGGATGTTCTGGGACTGAGATTTAGGGTCATGACAGTTTTGTAGGCTCCTCAGATCCCACACCCTGCTGCAGGCATTGTGTGTGTAGGGCTTGGTAGGTGGCAAAATGGAACTGTGCATCTTTCCTAGTGCCCTAGATCAATTTGGCTGTGCCAGCTCCCCTGCAGGTCCCATTCCCACAGATCTAGTCCCCAGTGGTGGTTTGCTGGACAGATGGGAACACCTTTGAGGTCAGACGTGAACACTCATATTTCCTAGCCATTAGCATGACAGCAGCTGGAGTATCTGTGTGTGTGTATCACAGTTTGCTCAGAAAAAGCTATTTTGATAGCTTACAAAATTTACAAGATTACCACTACAAAATACGGGGTGTGGTGCCTTTAGCCAGACAGGAGCGCATGGTCAGAGGTCCCAGGTCAGGACAGTGAAATGCAATGCTGGCAGAAATAACCTGGGCCAAATGGCCAGGTAGGATGTGAGGAGAGAAGGAGGTTTGGGGGAACATTTTGGGGAGGGAGGATGCAGACACAGTGCTTGGAGGATGCTCTGGATGACATGCTGGTCCTTTGCATCCACCTTTCAGCTGGGGGAAGGAGGTGGTGGAATGAGTCAAGGCAGTGCCTGCAGTGTTGGGCGGCACATGGGGGCTGCTAGAAATCCCCCTACAGCCAGCTTCCCGTGCCAGCCTCTCCTCAGTGGGGATTTGGTGGCTGTGCTGCTCCGCGATGGGGGAGAGCTCTGAAAACACGGCATAGGAACGTAGTTGTGGAAAAGAGGGCTATTACTGGACTCTGGTGTTGGGTGCTGAGGGCATGAAGGAAGGGGAATGAGGCAATGTGGGTCTGGTTGCAGCTGTGGGGATGCTTGGAGCTGGGGCAGGCTCCCCTCCTGCTGTCCCTGTCTTGGCTGTTGTGCCAAGCCTGGTGCACTGGCATGAGGTGGGGCAGAGGATACCTGCTCAATGGTATGGAAATTCCATGCTCCCAACCTAGCACTGTGGGGTTTTTCCACTTGGCAGTAGAGACTTCTGGGGCATGGGGCATTGAGGGGCTCTTATTGAGTCCGTCTGGCTGCTCAAGGAGCATACCTCAATTTTCCCTTCTTTGAAGCGGGCTGGCATCAACTCTGCCCTCTCCAAGTTGGCTGCCACATGGGTGGAGAGGGCTATGCTGGTGCAGGGGGTTGGGGAGGAAGCACAGTGGGAAGCCAGGCCATTGTGCAGGATCATGGGGATGCTTAGTTCTGTGTAGGAGCCCTCAGCACCCTTCTGGAAGGGTGCTGGAGTTTGCCATGCAGCACTTGCCATGCTGTGGGGCACAGGGACATCACAGGGAGCCATCCATGCCAGGAAGTCTGAGGGGAAGGGGCAGATGGCTGGGCTATGCCCATGTCCTACAGCAGCAGCACAGGAACACGAGCATGCTCTGAGCCACAGCCCAGTCGCCAGAGCCCCCCATACCTCAAGCAGGTTCTGGCCTCGCTGCTGACAGGCTGCACGTGGGGAAAGGCTGTCTCCCTGCCCGCTGTGGTTGCTGCCCATATCCTGCTTGGCATCAGCAATTAGCCATGCAGGAGGTCATGCTGTGCAGCATGTCAGGAGAGGCAGGTGGCATGATGGATGAGCAGGTGGAAATGACATGTCTGGGTTAACAGCCCATGGAGCTAGGGGAGAGAGTGAGAGCTGGCAGGGCTGGAGCTGAAGGGGCCTGAGAGTGAGTTGTGTATGCCTCCCCTGCCACCTCCGTGTTTTCAGTGTTGCGGTTCAGTGTTTTTCCCGAGGATGCCTTTGCCCTGGTCCTGATGGGCAGGACTGCACTTGCCAGCCTGGCATCTGGTTGGATGGACTCCTTCCTTTCCTACGGAAATGAGGATTTTTGGATGACATTGTGCAGTATCTGTGGATCTCTGGGCTTATATGAGTCCAAACCCAGCACACTCAGGACCCAAGCCCACACAGAACTGCATGAACGAGATAAGAGACGAGAAGCGCTCCCTGCCACGTGGGTCAAAGTGTCCAATTTATTCATGTGGGACAGATCACCTCTGATGTTGGCGACCACTCAGGCAGCAAAGAGGGTGTGCCTCACCTGCAGTGGGGCTTTGTGCCCCAGGTGGTGGGGGCGGGGAAAGAGGACCACATCTGGGAGGGGTGAGGGGAGGGACCATCCGTGGGACAGACCACAGGGCATACAGAACCAGGGGGTTATGTGACGGGAACCCATGTGAAAGGGGGAACATGCCATTCACGTGACCCAATAACGTCTTTCCCCAACACCCAATGTAACTAAATTCCTATTTAGTGCAATACAACAGCATTGCTGCTGCCACCCAGGTCAGGCTTACAGCCCTGACAAGGCACATGTGCTGCCTGTCACTCCAGCCACAGCCACGGGGTGTGTGCCATGGCAGGCACCTTCCTGAGTGACACCCCTGTCTTGACATCCTCGGCACCCAGGTGGGGCTGGGGCAGGGAGTGGGAATCATTGCCTGCACCCCAGGGACAGGTACCTAAAGAACACAGTTTGTAAGGGAGAGTTCAGTGCCAGAGTGGCAGCTCCTGAGACAGCAGGTGGTGGGGCGTCAGGGCTCACTGTCATATTTTGGGTCAAATGTGGTGGATGGGGTGCTTGAGAGGGTGTATAGAAGCCTGCCATGTTGCAGGGCTGGGAAAGGTCAGGACCCCCACCCCATCCACACTGACTGGGGAGGCCTTGGTCTCTGGTGATGGAAGCAGGCAGCTTCTCCCACTCCAGGGTGTTGTCCAGCCCCTGGGACAGGAATAGGTGAGGATCATTTTGGGATCTGTTGAATCCTTCTGATTGCTGCTCCCCAGTTCCAGTGCTTCTGCACTCTGAATGCTCATGATCACATCCCTTCGTCAAGCCTCCACATCAATCACATCCCCCCCACTCCACACCTCCAGGCTGGAACTGTGCACACCCTGTGGGGTGCTTTGTGCCAGCACTGCTGTAGGGGCGGCGAGGTCGTTGTGCTCAGTGACAAAAACAACTGCCAGATGCAGGTGTCCCTACTGGAGTGAAAGGCTCCAGGATGGATGGAGTCTTGCTGACATTCTCCCTCCACCCCCACCAATCCTCCTCAATGCATCTGGGGGCTGCCAGTTGCCTGTACCAGGTTTTAGGTGTGCAAGTGCAGAGTGGGAGGGGGATGTGATGCTGTTTCCCAGCACTGGTCCCCTTATGGCTGGGCTTGTAGAGAAGGTGAAGGGAAGACAGGGCCTGGTTCTGGGGCTCACCAACGCATTTGAGTTGATGGGGGTGGTGGGTCACATCCTGCTCGTGTGTCTGGGGCGTTCATTCCCCGGCACTGCCTCAGCGCAGGCTCTCCCAGCAGCTGCCTCCCAGAGTGGAGGCAGAGAGTGACCCAGCAGTGCTGTTTGGTTCAGCAAGTGACAGGTCCTGGGGTGATTGCACCCAAGCTGGGGGGTAGGGGTATCAAGGGGAACACAGCGGGGTGCGTGCCAGGGATCCAGGGTTGCCCGTGGCATGGGAACAATGTTCATGGCCATGGTGGGCAGGGGTAACCATGGCTTGTCTGCTGTTTGGAAAAGGGAATCCTGTTCCTGAATTCCTGATCTTGAGATACATCACAGCTGTTTGGTGGGGCTGAGGGACCCACCAGAATCCTCCCATGGGGCTCAGGGAGGTCAGTGGGGTTATTGGTACCCTTGTCCTTGCTGCAGGTATTGAGCATCCTGCAGGCTCAGAGTGCCCCAGGAACGAGGCAAGCTGTACCTATGCATATTGGGGTGTTGGGCAGGTGTCGGGAGCCTGGTGAGGCAGTGCTATAGAGCCAGGCTGTGGGGAATGTTGCCCACTGAGTGCTAAACCCTGGCCAAAAATGAAGAAAGAAGGTAGAGCTGGCTGGGGCCAGGCCTGGAAACCTTTCTTCTGCACAGCTCCTGGGCAGTGCACCCTCTAGACTTGACACTGGTGGGACACTGGAGCATCTCTCATACAGAGGGAGCCTGAGAGAGCTGGGACTGTTCAACCTGGACGGGAGACTGTAACCACGGAGTCCCTGGTTTTTGAAAGGGAGGGTGCAGCAAAGGGGGAACCAGGCTCTTCTCAGTGGTGTCTGCCAATGGAGAGAAATGAAAAACTAGGAAATTGCATCTCAACACGAGAAAACACTGTCTGAGACCAGAGAGGCTGGGCTTGCTCTCATTAATCAGGGCTCACCAAGCTGGTGCCTGGGGTGTGAAGATAGCCCCACTGTCACAAGCCGGATGTTTGTGAGGTTACTCAAGCACTCTGCCCTCTCCGTGCCAATTTTTCTGTTATGTGAATGGTGTTCTTGTCCATCAGCTCTTTCCCTCTCCTGCTGGGCAGAGTGGGAGGGCTGTTCCCACCAGCACTGGGGCACAAGGTGCAGGGGTGAACTAGTAAAAGTTGGTCTGATGCAGGATGCTTGCAAGCATGATGCTTGGGGACTGATGTGGCTGTAGATAGGGAAGAATGACCTCATTTCTAAAAAGCAGCTGCTGGATAATGTGCTCTAGGGGGGTTGCCTTTCTTCTAGGGGCTCCTTTCCTCATTCCTCTCCTCCTGTTAATTGTCTGTTGCCTTTTAATGGTCTTGTGGGTGCAATGTGAGGGCGTGTCAGGGCTGGTGCTAGAATCTCCTTTTAAGCATCCACCCAGCACAGGGAAGGGATATTGTGGTTGGTCCTGCAGTGCCAGAAAGCTCCATCCTCTGGGAGCATCTGAGCTTGTGGGGCCAAAGCACCTGTCAGGCACCGAGCCCCTTGACTGCCCAGTGCCGGAAGAGCTCTGCTGTGTCACAAAGCTTGATAAGGTTTCCAACTGACTCTAGCCTGTGGGGTGCCTAGCAGCTGGTGGAAGCCCTGCAGCTGGGCTGTTTGAAGCCTGCCAGCTTTGCTCTGCTGTCCTGGTGCCTGCTGGCTCAGCTGGGGGATGAGCTCTTATGCAACTGGACCCCAGCTTGTGCCCAGTGGGCTGCTGCACTTGGAGCAGGAGGGTGGCTACCTGGAATGATGCTGGTGCAATGCAGGTCGGTGTGTTGACGAGTTATCCTCTTTCCCCTCTCCTCCTATTGGGTGAGGCATCGTGTGGTCTCAGGGACAAGTATGTCCCTTCAGGAGTGGTGTAGGGTGGCCAGCTGTGTGGGCAGATAGTGTGGTGCTCAGGAGCCATATGTATGGCATTCCTGGGTAACAACCTTCCTGGCTCTTCTCCAGGCACTGCTTCGCTGTCCAAGCCGACCCCAGCAGGAAAACCCTCCTGCCCCAGCTGTGGTCCGACCTGGATTCACAATGGGCTCTTGCCAGGAATGGTGGTGACAGAGCTGGGAGAGCGGGGTAATGGAACAAAGCAGCATCCTGGGGCTCTGCTTTAGGGCTGAAGCAAGGGCTGGCATTTCAGGTTGTAGCCTGACCTGGAAGAATCCCTGGACTGCCGTTCAAGCCCCCTGCTTGTGCTGAGCACACAGGCAGCCTGTGGCTTGATGGCTTCTGGAAACCAGCCCAGTCCTGCCACAGCACGTGGCTGGCCATCCTCCCAGGGCCATTTTTACCTGTGTCCTCTCTGAGGCTCCGCTGCCACTTCAGCTGCATCTGACCTGGAGGTGGTAGTTTGTCTGCAGACACTGTATGGTTTCATTCTCACCTTTCCCTTCCTGCCCTGTGCCTCTGGGATTCCCCCAGTGCTGGTGCTGAGCCCCCTGGGCTGGAGAGAGCAGGGAGGGACCTTGGGATGGGGCAGTGGAGTGCTGGGACAGAGCCCGACAGGGGAGCTGGCCTCTGGCTGATGCTGGGCAGGTTATATGTGGCTCTGGGTGTGCCGCCTTGGTTGCTGAGGTGAGACTAGCTCTGGCTTTGCTGAGGCTCCCTGCAGTGCTGCCTGGGGCTTTCCAGAAAGAAAAGCTGTGGTTGGGGTGAGTGGAGTGGCTTGGGTTGGTTTTAGAGTGTGGGAGGCACACTGTGTTTTACAGCTGTGCAATGACTAGTGCAGAGCTCCCAGCCCAGTGAGCCAGCGCTCCCGTTGTCCCCAAAACTCTCCAGGAAGAAGAGGCAGTCCCTGTGCTACAGGCGCTCAGCTCCAGCTCTTTTGAGCTCTAGGGTACCTAATAGCCACTTGCTATACAATTGTGGTGACCCTGGTGCTCTGGACAGAGTTTTGAGGAGTTGGCATAGCAGGGGTGATGCCACCCTGGCATGGCCTGTGTGCCCTTGCCATTGTCACCCCTTTCCTGTTTGCAAAGAGGAAACCCTGGGCTCACCCAGCAATGCTGCTGCAGCATGCATTCCCACTGTGTGGCTGGGCCTGCAGCTGGCGTTGGCCATCAGGTGCCTCTCAGGTGTCCTTCTGTTGTTCATTGCAAAAGCAGGGGTCCAAAACCATGGAGCCACTTGGGAGCTGCTCCCTGCCCCAACAGCTGGAGCAGGTCTCAGCTGGCTGAGACCCATGGTCAAAAAATGAGGTAGGTGGGTGGCTTACCACAGTGAGATCCCGAAACAACCCTTCATCACCCCAGACTTGTGTGCCTGCCCAGGCAGCGTGGGACAGCTGGACTCCAGGGCTTATTTTGGAAAGGGGACCTGCCTTATTTTCCCCTGGGAGGGGTTGTCTGGCCCCGTGTGGGCACCAATGGAACCTGTACCACACGGCATCACACACCAGGGATGATGGAGCCTGGATGGGCAGCTGCTTACCTGAGGAGTTATGCAGCAAAATGCTACACATGGCAACACAGAGGGCTTGGGCTTTGATGCCCAAAGCAGCCCGCAAGGGTGGCCGTGGGGAGAGGTGCCCCCTGAGCTTCTCTGCACCAATTTTGCTGCCCCGTGTTGGTTTGGCTAGGGATTAGTCTGCACTGGTGGAAAACTGAGGCACAATCTCCCCAGCCGTGGTATTGGAAGTGTTGTGGTGAAGGTGGGCGAGCTATCACGGGTGTGGTGGTGGAGGTGGGCGAGTCTGCTTTTCAGGGCAGCTGCATTCTGTCCCTGGGAGTGCCAGGACTGTGATATCTTGGGGCTGGGTGATGACTTTTTGCTGCTGTCAGGAGCTGCTGCTGCTGCTGGGTTGTTTCAGCTCTGACCCTCCTTCGCAGGAGCGGGTGCCACCCTCCTAGGCAGCCAGTCCTTGCTGTGTCCTACCCCCAACGTGGCCCTGGAGCCAGGCAGAGTGCCCATGCCCAGCTGGCTCCAGCCCCGGCTGCGATAGCCCTGAGGCGCCATCATGGACCTGCCCCTTCTTCCTTCTCATTGTCATCCTTTTCTTCCAATGGCCTCCCCGCCCTTCACCATCACAGCTCCTGACACCACTGCCCGCTGTCACACACTGCCTGTTCTGTGCAACAACAGCGATGACTGCAGCAAACATGGAACCTGTGCCTGATGGGGGCAGCCAGGTGTGGTGGATGTGGTGGTTGGGGCTGGATCCCCCCGGGCCATGGCAGGACCCTGGCTTGTCCCCTGGTGTGGGACAAGGACTGCTGGGTGAACGATTTGTGTGCGGGTCTGAGGTCACAGCTGGACCCCCCTGGAGGGATCCCTGTGTGCTCTCACAGCTGAGGCCAGGACAAGGACTCAGTGTGCCCCGGGGTGCTGGCACCGGGGACCACCGGGCTCTTTGAGCCTGCACTGACATTCTGAGGCACCATGGTGATTGATTGACCGCAGCCAAACTCTGCAGCAGTCTTGGGGAGTGATAAAGGCTTAAAACATCCCTCTTCAAACTCCAAGCTGGCAGAGAGCAGGGAACAATGTGGTGGGTGCCCCAGGGAGGTTCAGGAGGGTTAGGCATTTGGATAGTTGAAGCTCAGGGAGCACCCCAGGTGGGGTTTTAGTTTCTTTGTGAAGTCTTCTGCTATTCCTGGTGGTTTGGCCATCTGGTTCAGACCCATGGGGCAGTAGATTTAGGCTGAGACCTGGGGCTGGTGTGTTTGCAGGCTGATGGGTGCCTGGCTGCCACCTCTTGCAGCACATGGGTTGGCACAGGAGTGCGGAGCCCCGCTATGCTTCCCTCGCTGTGCCCTCATGCCCAGTGCTAATTTGCTGTTAAATGTGGCTTGTCATCATGTGCCTGGATTGGATACAACCACTGTGGCAGCTAATTGCAGAGAAGCAGCTGAACAGAGCTGCCGGTGGTGTTTAAAGAAGATACAATCATAGATGAGGCAGTGCCAGAGCATCTCTGCCACCTCTTTCAGGCTCATAGCCATGTTGCAAACACTAATTAATTGAGTCTTGTAAACACCACTGCAAGAAGGGTAAATATTGGCAGGTGCTGTGTTTCGGGGGGAGGCAGAGAACGGGCAGCCAGGTTGCAGCGATGCACTGGGCTGCAGGGGATGCTCTGCCTGCTGCAGGCTACCCTCAGCCCCAGGTTGTCCTCTCCAGGGACTGTGGGGGCAAGGCAGAGCTGGCTGCGCTCCGGCTCTGCTCCAGCTCTGCTCTCCAAACCGGCTGGGGCCGCAGTGCCCAAGTAATGCCACTTTGAAGATGCAGTTGCTATCTCTGGGGCACTAGTCTCCTCTTAAAGGAAGTTCTGCTGGCTCCAGTTCTGCCCTTGGCTTCTAGGGAGCTGCAGCAGGGTGAGGATCTCCAGGCACTACCCTGGGGATGGAGAGGAAGAATCAACAGTGGAGCCTCTGCACTGCTGGAGACCTGCATCTTCTAGTCCTGCCATGCCCAGCAGCCTCCTTCCAGATCACAGGCAGTGCCCAGTGCCCAGGCGATGGTAGGCAGGGAACATAATTTGCCCTGCTACATGCAGCAGAGAGTGAGCCCCAGAATGTCCAATCTGTGCTCCTGGGGACCCGGGGACTGGTGTCACAGGGGAAAATGGTGGCTTTGGTGATCCTGGGGGGCTACGGGAGCTCAGGACACTGTGGTCTCTGCAGAAGAGCGTAAAGGAGGGGCTGTTGCTGAAGCAGACGAGCTCCTTCCAGAGGTGGAAGAGACGATACTTCAAGCTGCGAGGCAGGACACTTTATTATGCTAAGGATGCCAAGGTAGGGTAGGGGGTGCTTCCAACATGCCCAGTTTGGGGGGGACCTGAGCCTGCCAGCCCAGGAGGGGACAGAGATCCCTGCCTGGTGGACTGGGGCTCTGGTTCCTCCCTCGCAGTCCCTGATCTTCGATGAGGTGGACCTGTCTGATGCCAGTGTGGCCGAGACCAGCACCAAGAACATCAACAACAGTTTCACGGTGAGGGAGTTGTGGGGCTACCAGCTGCACCCTGTGGAGACCTTGGAACCGAGTGGGGAGGCACTACAGACCTCCCTCATCCCCCCAGAGCCATGGAGCACTCCATGGCATGGCCTCCTGCTGCTTGAGGTGGCACTGGTGTGCCAGAGATTGCTGGGGTCTGTGCTGGGTTCTGGCTGGCCTGGCAGTGGCCTTGCGAGAGAACGTGGGGATGGTGGCTGTTGCAGGTGATCACGCCATTCAGGAAGCTCATTTTATGTGCGGAGAACCGGAAGGAGATGGAGGACTGGATCACGGCCCTGAAATCTGTCCAGAAGTGGGAGATCCATGAGGTGATGTGGGCAGGCTGCTGAATGGATCTGTATTTCTGTGTGGAGTGTGTTTCCCTCTGCGTGCCTTTGATTGCCAGAAAAGAGCTGTTGCCCTTGGCACAGCCCCACAAGGAGGACAGGAGTTGGGCTGGGGGGACTCAGGAGGCCGGGAGAGAGGGAGTGCCGGCTGAGGGTGCCAGGCACTCATGGAGCAGGGCTGTGTCTCCAGGCCACACAGTTCAACATGGAGCACTTCTCGGGCATGCACAACTGGTACGCCTGCTCTCACGCCCGCCCCACCTTCTGCAACGTGTGCCGTGAAGCTCTTCCAGGGGTCACCTCCCATGGCCTCTCCTGCGAAGGTCAGTGCTGGCGTCCTGCTGGGACGTGGGCAGGGGTTGGCATCAGAGCAGGGCAGCCTCTCAAGGCTGGGCCAGAGCAGGAGTGGTGCAGGGTGATGCCCACTGCCCAGATGCAGAGAGGTTTGGGACCAGGGATGTGCATGCCGTGGGGACCTTCCCTGCTCCTCACTGCTCTCCCCCATGCAGTCTGCAAGTTCAAGGCGCACAAGCGCTGTGCCGTGAGAGCCACAAACAACTGCAAGTGGACGACTCTGGCCTCCATCGGCATTGAAATCATCGAGGATGAGGATGGGGTAAGCAGGGGAGTCCCTGTCAGGCATCCTGGCAGGACAGATCCTCCATCAGAACTAGCCTTGCTGTGCCCAAATCAGGAAGCAGGAAGAAACTGTAGCAGTCCCCTGCACTGTGCGGCCTCTGGGCTTGGCTCTGCAGGGGCGTAGCTTGGGGACACCTCCTCTGGAACCCTGTATCAGGATCCCTTTTTGCTGTCCAAGTGGGATCACCTCCAGACATTTTCTGGGGATATGTCTACCCTGCCTAACATGCTGATGGCTTCAAGCAGCCAGGTGGGCAGGGATGAGAGGACATGGGAGGGGTCCCAGACCCACCTTGCCCTGCTAAATGGCACCACCTCCATGGTGCTTGTGGAAAGAGGTGGCCTATGATCTTTCCCTGAAGTGTGCAGGATGCTATTGGTAGCTGCTTTTCTCTGCAGGTGGCCATGCCCCATCAGTGGCTGGAGGGGAACTTGCCTGTCAGTGCACGCTGTGCTGTCTGTGACCGCACCTGTGGCAGTGTCCGGAGGCTGCAGGACTGGCGCTGTCTCTGGTGCAAGGCCATTGTAAGGATATACCCACACACCCTGTCCCCGCCCCTCTCCCAGCACAGACAGCACTGCCCCTCCTGTGTGCATCTCTGGGAAAGCTGATGCTGAGATTTTGGTGCTGCGTCCCCCTGCTCTGCTGATACAGGCATTCCTGCATTCCCAGGTTCACGGTGCCTGCAAGGAGCTCCTTGGCAAGAGGTGCCCCCTGGGCCAGTACAAAGTGTCCATCATCCCGCCAACTGCCTTGAACAGCATCGATTCTGATGGTGAGTTGGGGAGGGCACAGGGCTGCTCTGGTGGGGGGGACAGGCTGTTTGGGATAGGGCTCTGAGCTCTCTGAGGTCTTCTGGAGGCTTTGACTTGTTGCACTGTGCCTGTTTTGTGGGGCAGCAGGAACACTAACTTCAGTAGGCTCCAGAGTCAACGCCCTTCCCTTAGTTGAAGTCTGTTTGTTGCCTTGCACTCTGTTTCAGGGCTTGGTGGTGTTCTGTGGGCTTTGGGGTGGCATTTCTTGCCTGCATGTGGCTTTAGCTGCTCCTGCCAGGTCACCACTTGCAGTGGCTCAGGACATGGTGCCTCTGTGCTGGGATCAGCAGTGCCAACCCTGTACCCCTGAGGTGGGCCGTCCTCTGTTGCACCTCAATGGGTCGAGCATCTGTCAAGGCAAGATAAAGCTGTTGCTTGGGTTATTTCTCAGTGTCTGAAGCTCAGCTGGTTTTTTGGTAGTGCAGAGCACAGCTTTGCCCTGGCACGGGAACTGCAGGGAAAAGCCATGTGGAGCGTGGGGGGACCCCCCCAGCTGTCTCCTTCTCTTGAGGGGCCCAGCTGGCCTCCGCTGAGCAAAATCTGTTCTTCTCCTCCGGATATTGCTTTCTTCATTCTTTACTGCTTTTCACCACTCAGCTCAGCCGGTGGCTCATTTGCCTTGTTACTAATTGGGATGCTGTCAGGGTAACCATCACGCGGCTGCTCCTCAGCTCCAGAGCCTCGGCTGCTGGTGGCTGATCCCTGGCAGCATCTCTGCCCTGTCCCTCTCCAGCAGCACAGCCACCCGTGGCTGTGGCTGTTGCCCACCCGACTGGGACCAGTTTAGCAAGGCCTCAGTCCCCCCCTTGTCCTGCCATGCTGTCGTGCTGCAGCATATGAGTGCTGCTGGCAGCAAGCTTTTCCGCTGCAGCCCACGCTCTGACTCAGCAGCTCTCAGTGCTTTGTGTTACTGCTCTGCTGCACTCAGCTGGGCTGGGAGTGGAGATGGAGCAATGGCCAGGCAAGGAGGGGGGGGCTGTGGGGATGTTACCCCCATGCTTCTGCTGTGGTGGGGGTGCTAGGGCTCCTGGTGGCAGCCCATGGGGCTCTAAGGGCAATAGCTGTGGGGCTCATGCCAATGGCATGATGGCTGATATGGTCCCTGCTGCAGCATTGCTTGGTCTGCCAAGGGAAGAAGCCTGCAGACACCAGCCAGGGAACTGGGATAGCCAAGATGTGCCTGAGGCAGGTGCGGGCTCTGGGCCAGCTGTCAATCCTGCTCTGCCTTGGGCACATTTCTTTCCCCATCTCATTTCTTAAAAAGCATAGTGCTTCCTCTTCCCTCTGCCCCTCACCATCCCCTGGGCATCCCCATCACTGCCCCTCCTGCCCCAGCACCCCACAGATTGGGCTTGGCACAGATGGAGTGTCCATACTCTGCTCTCCTGAAGTGTGTGTGGGCAGTGAGAGCTGGGGCTCATGTGTTTGGGCTTTCTGCAGGTTTCTGGAAAGCCACCTGCCCCTCGACCTGCTCCAGCCCTCTCCTGGCCTTTGTCAACTCCAAGAGTGGGGACAACCAAGGTGTCAAGTTTCTGCGCAAGTTCAAGCAGTTCCTCAACCCAGCCCAAGTCTTTGACCTCATGAATGGGGGCCCACACCTGGGGTAAGCACCAGCCTGAGCACCCTGGAATTGCCTTGCTGGGATCCCAGTGGGCGCCTGGCACAGCACCTATTCCCTCTCTCCTTGCTTGCCACCCAGGCTGCGCCTCTTCCAGAAGTTCTCCACCTTCAGAATCCTGGTGTGTGGTGGGGATGGCAGTGTGGGTTGGGTGCTCTCTGAGATCGATGCCCTTGGCCTTCACAAGCAGGTGAGTTGGGAGTGCCTGGCATTACTAGTGTAGGCTGGCACCATCCCCAGCACTGGGACACTCTGTGTTCCCCAGGTGCTGCCAAGCAATGGGCACAGCAGAGTTGGGGGTGTCACAGGTGCCCCTGGGGGCTGCTCTGAGCCCCCCCACTCTGCCTCTCTCCTGCAGTGTCAGCTGGGTGTCCTGCCGCTGGGGACTGGTAATGACCTTGCACGGGTCCTGGGTTGGGGCAGCCTATGCGATGATGACACTCAGCTGCTGCAGATCCTGGAGAAGCTGGAAAGGGCCACCACCAAGATGCTGGACCGGTGAGCAGGGCACGGAATACATGCCTCTCTGTCCCTCCTACCCTGGCATCTCTTGGGAAGCCTGTCCCAGTTCCTTGCCTGTCCCTGTGCTAGGGGGCCAGGAGATGACAAGCAGCCATGGTCTCTGTTTGGCAGGTGGAGTGTGCTTACCTATGAGGCCCCCAAGCAGTCCCCCTCAGCACTGAAGGAGGAGGAAAATGGAGACTCCGACATCCAGGTGGGAACTGCTGGCATTTGGGGGCTTGAGATGGGGAGGGCAGGCTGGAGGGCAGGTTCCTGTTCAACCCAATTCGGGGACACACAGGGAGGGATGGCACAGGAAGAGGTTATTCTGGGGGTCCCTGAGGCTCTGAGGGGGCTGGAGTTGGCTGCATGCAGTGAAATGAGCCTGGCAGGTCTCAGCCTGGCATATGCAGTTGGGAGCAGGCAGAAGGTGAGGTAGAGCTAGCCTGCCTGTGGACAGCTGCTTTGGACTCTTCTGTGTGCTCCTGTTCAGCCCCTTGCCCCAGTTTCCCTCCTGATGTGACTGACCTTGCCTCTGCCCAGCAGCAGTGGTGGGGAGTGGGCTGAAAAAGGGCTGATCATCCCCAGTTCAAGGCTGGCTGGGCAAAGCTCCGTCCCTGAGCGGGGCACATGGCAAGGTGGCAGGTGTCCAGCTGTCTCCACCTGTGTCCCCCAGGTCCAGATCTCCCATTACGCGGACTCTGTTGCCTTCCACCTGGCCAAGATCCTGGAGTCAGACAAGCACTCAGTGGTGATCTCCTCTGCAAAGTAAGGAGGGGGCTGTTGATGTGGGTGCCAGGAGCCCCTTTTGCTGGGCTGGGGCCTGTCCTCCGGACCACTCCACCCCCCTCGGCCAGGCTGTCTCAGCTGGCCTCCAGCAGCTGCCGGCTGTGCTGGTGCCTGGCAGATAATGCTGGCTGTGCTGGCCTTCTGGAGCAGCAGGTGTTATCCCAGCAGGCGCCCTGGCTGGCATCTGTGCCTCGCTGGCCATGCTGTGCCCCTCTTGACCTCCAGCCACTTCCCTTGGCAGGTTCCTCTGTGGCACTGTCAATGACTTTGTGACTGAAGTTGGGCGGGCTTACAAGAGGGCGACAGAGAACAAGCAGGAGGCTGAGCTGATGGCACGGAAGGTGTGTTGCAGGGGAGCTGGAGGGTTGGGTCAAGCTGGTGGCACAGCCCGTGAACAGGGGATGGGCTGCTCCGCAGGCCTGTGCCCTTGTTGAGCATGTATGGGGGTGTGCCATGCTTGGGGTGCCCAGGCATGGGATGTCCAGGTGCTTGGGGGTATCCAGGCACTCATAATGCCCAGGGAAGCACCCAGCACTGGTGAGGGGCAGCAGCTTGTGGCAGATACTGAGTGGGGTGAGTGTCCCACAGTGCGCCATGCTGAATGAAAAGCTGGACTCGTTGGTGCGGGAGCTGAATGAGGAAGCTCAGGCCATCATGGTCCCTGAAGAGATGGCACAGGCCACCCACGCTGATGTCAAGGACCGGGAGAAAGCTGGCATCTTCAACCCCAACCCCCAGCCTCGCATCTTCAAATCCAAGGAGCAACTCATGCTGCGGGCAAACAGCCTGAAGAAAGCCCTGCGGCAAATCATTGAGCAGACAGAGAGAGGTGAGGGAGTGGTGGGACCTGGCAGCTTCCTGCTGCTGCAGCAACCTGGCAGGGACTGTGAAGCCACACTGGATTGGTGCTGGACCCATGTCTTTGTTCTCCCCTGGGATCCTTGGGATGGCAGCAGTGGCCCCACCCTGGGCCCTTCGAGCCCACAGGCCTGACACGAGGAGGGGCTACAGGGCTGCACAGACTCCCTGTCATGCCCCTCTTTGTATACAGCTGTGGATGAGCAGAACAAGCAGACCCAAGCCTACCAGGGCAGTGTGGGCCCCAGCAAGGACAGCTCGGAGGAGTTCAACAAGGAGGAGGAGAAGCTCAGTAAGATGCCAGCAGGGCATGTGGCATTTTGTGGGGGCATGGGGGTGAGCTGTGGGATGGGCTCAGGGAGAGAACCCGTGTGGCAGCTACCTCCCTGTCACCCTGGCCAGGCTCCCGGCGGGTGACGGTGACCTCTGCATCTTCCTCCATCGTCCTGGAGCGGCCAGACACCTTTGGCAGCTTGCAATTCCCTGAAGACCCCAGCACCCTGTGAGTCAGGTGTTCTGCCTGCCCCGGAGACCCTGTCCCACTCTTGCTGCCCAGGAGCAGAGCTGGTACCATGCTGCCCCTTTGAGGAGGCTGCTGCTCACCAGCGTGGCATCCCTGGTACCAGGCCCTCCTTGGCCAAGCAGTGCCCATGCTGGGGGAGCCTGCCTGTGGATGGTGTGGGATCTCTGGCTGATGCTTTGAGCTTGGTGTTCCCACCTGCAGGCAGGTCCTGGCTGTGCCATGATGACTGAGGGAAACTAGCAGCCATCCCTGCTAGTTTTGGTCAGGCTTCCCAGTGCCAGCCGCTCTGCTCCAGTGGGTGTTACACCACATCCTCTGGAGCAAGCCCAGAGTCACCGATGTGTGGCTGCTGCTCAACCTGCTTTCCCTCTTGCTGATTTCAGACACTTCTTGGAGAAATGTGTCATGAATAACTACTTTGGCATTGGCCTGGATGCAAAGATCTCCCTGGAGTTCAACAACAAACGCGATGAGCACCCCAAGAAGTGCAGGTTGGCTGGAACCCATAGATTTCCCCCAGGAAAAAACATGTACCCTTGGCTTTCCAGTGCCATCAAGTTGCTGGGAGCCATGGGGGTGACTCAGGCCTACTGTGTTGGAGATCCATCCTGCATCAGATTTTGTACCTGCACCCATTGCTGGGATGAGCACCCCTTGGTGGCAGGCTGCAGACACCTCAGAAAGGGTGAAGACCTGAGGACTCGGTGGGATTTACTTGCTCTGCAGCTGGAGAGAGGGACATTGCCATGCTGGCGTGGAAGGGTCAAAATCTGGGTGCAACATGCTGCACCTTTGGCTTTTCTGGGAGGTAGCAAGAATTGAGGAAACTAAGGTGGGGCCAGCCATCCGGGACTGTTCAGCACAGTGCCCCAGGAAGGGTAGGGAGCCTGTGACAGGCAGTGGGGAGCCCACAGCTCCTCATCTGTTCCACTTTGCCCTACAGCAGCCGCACCAAGAACATGATGTGGTATGGGGTGCTGGGCACGAAGGAGCTCCTGCAGCGCACCTACAAGAACCTGGAGCAGCGGGTACAGCTGGAGGTAAAGGGCTGGGAGAGCAGGGAAAGGGGAGGGGCAGTGTTACAGCAGATCCCCAGGCTTAGCCCTCTCTTGCAGTGTGACGGGGTGCCAATCTCACTGCCCAGCCTGCAGGGCATTGCTGTCCTCAACATCCCCAGCTATGCTGGGGGCATCAACTTCTGGGGAGGCACCAAGGAGGATAATGTGAGTGTCAGTACCATGAGATGAGTTGGGTGGCGTGATGTCCTTTCCCCAGTCCTAAGATACCCCAGGGCTAGGGTGTCCCTGCCTTGGGCACACATGGGGGAAAATGGATGTCTTCATGTGTAGTGATCTTCTACAGAACTTTGGGGCTCCATCCTTTGATGACAAGAAGCTGGAGGTGGTGGCAGTCTTTGGCAGCATCCAGATGGCCGTGTCACGGGTCATCAACCTCCAGCACCATCGCATTGCACAGGTAGTGGTGAGGTACCCTGCAGGACCACAGCTAATGCCTGAACACTGTTGGGGCAGCAGTGGGGCCTGAGGCAGTGTGGCTCTGCTCAGCCTGGCAGCTATTGATGCCACCCCTGGGCTGTGTGCCCCACAGTGCCGCGTGGTGAAGATCACCATCCGGGGCGACGAGGGTGTACCTGTGCAGGTGGATGGAGAGGCCTGGATCCAGCCACCTGGCATCATCAAAATCCAGCACAAGAACAGAGCCCAGATGCTGACAAGGGACCGGGTGAGACTGAGGAGCTCAGCAGAACCATGCTGAGGGACATGGGGAGGTATGACAGTCTCAGAGGGGCCATGTCTGTCCCCTGCAGGCATTTGAAAGCACCCTCAAGTCTTGGGAGGACAAGCAGAAAGGGGAGAGCTACCGAGCAGCCACACGGCCACGGCTCAGCTCCCAGCAGTCCATGGAGTACCTGACCGAGGAGGAGAGCAGCCTCTTGCAGCAGGTCTCACGGGTTGCTGAGACCCTCATTGCCAGGTCAGACTGTGGGAAGGGGAATATAGTGGGCACAGGGAGGAGGGAACTGTGCTGTGGCCATGCTGTGCCCAGCCCAGGGGAGCCGTGGCAGCTCTGGCCCCTGTCACCCGCAGGATCCATGAGGCAGCCAAGGCTCACAAAGCCATGGAGCAGGAGCTGGCGCATGCAGTCAATGCCAGCTCCCTGGCACTGAGTGAAGCCCTCTCCCACAAAGCTGCTGGCACCTCAGAGGTGAGCGGGGACTGGGAGTGTAAGGCAGCCTTTACCCAGGCCCCATGGGGCCCTGCTGCTCAAGGGGTTACCCCCTCTGTGCCCCAGTTTCTCAGCAGGAATATGGCTGTGGAGATGGTGCTGAGCATCAAAGAGCTGTGGGCTGAGACCAGGGCATTCCTGGATGGGAAGGCGGTGAGTGAGGGACTGGAGAGCACCCGAAGCCCCTCAAGGCTGCTACCTCTGGGGGTGGCAGCAGGGTTGGGTATGGGCCCTGTCCCCCACAGCTGGACTCGCCGCAGGAGGAGGAGGCGCTTCAGGGCCCTCTGAGTGTGCTGGGCCAGGAGCTGCAGCGGCTGCTGGACATCCACTGGCTGGGCCCTATTGCCCACCCTGCCGAGGAGGTAGGTGCACAGGGACTGGGGTCTGGCACAGCCCAGCCTCAGGGAGCTGTAGCATCCCACCAAGCCTGGCTTCTCACAGGAAGGTGCCAGCAAGGGAAGCTTTAAGCTTCGCCTCAACATCCCCAAGCCCAGGAAGGAGAAGGACAAGCTGCAGAAGCAGAAAGCCAACAGTGCACTCCCAGGTAAAGTGAGCAGTGTGCCAGGGAGAGACAGGTGGTGCAGTCCATGCTAGAAAGGACCCCCCTGTGCTGACCTATCCCTCAATGTCCTGTTCGGGGAATGCTGGGGAAGAATCCTCAGGAAAGGGGAACGGGGCTGCTTGGGAGTGGCACCCTTGTCACCAAGAGCCCCTTAAAGCTTTTTCTGATTATCAGACTTGTAGAGCACCCCAACCCCATAATTCCTTGGCTAGGGGGAGAAGGGGGCTCTGGTACAGCTCAGACCTTTGGGTAAGTCCCTTGTCCACAGCTGGGGGTCTGGTTGAGGGGGAGCAGCTCAGGTGCTCCATAAGTAAGCCAAGGAGAGGAGAGACCTCTGCAGCCCGAGCAGGCTGTGGTCTCTGGCCCTGCTGGAGTCAGGGGTGGGAGGGGGTATGCTGTCTGCTGACCACAGGCATCACTGCTGCCTGCGCTGCTGTGTCCCACTGCCTCCACAGGCCCCAGCAGCCCACCACTGTGGTTTTCCTCCCTGCTAGCAGACAAGTGGGGCTCCGAGGAGGTGGCAGCTTGGCTGGAAACGCTTGGTTTAGGGGAATACAGAGACATTTTTGTTCGGCATGACATCCAGGGCTCAGAGTTGATTCTGCTGGAGAGGAGAGACCTTAAGGTACAACCCCCTTGTGCCCTGGGGAACATGGTGCCGTCCATCCCTCCTCTCCCTATCCTTCCTTGGCAGGTTGGCCCTGCATCTGGTATGCAGAGTTGAGCTTGTGCAGCTTCTGCACATGGGAGGGAAGCAGGGGAGGAGGGTGGCCTTGGTCCTCCCGCTGTATCAGCAGCACCTGACCCTCAGCTGCATTCAGACATGGGGATGTGCTTTCAAGAGGAGAGTGGGCTTCAAGCAAGCACTATGCTCTAGCAAGGGAGAGCATGGGGAGCTGGGCTGTGCCTCATCCTCCACCCTGTAGCTTGTCTACCAGCAAGGGCCAAGAGCTGCCCCCTGCAAATGCATCACCTCCTCTTTCTCTTTCCTGCAGGACCTGGGGATCACCAAAGTGGGCCATATGAAGAGGATCCTTCAGGCCATTAAGGAACTCAGCAACCTGCCTTAGGCTGACAGCAGGGCAGCAGCCCAGTCCAGGTGCTGGGTGGGTGCTGCCCCCAGGGAACAGGGGTTGGGTAGGGGAACAGGTCCCTGCCCTTGCCCCATATGTATGGAGCCCCCCCGCTTGCCTCGCTTTACCACTCTGTCCCAAGTGACCCTGGAGCCGCTGCTTCTCCCCCAGCCTGTGGGGCTGGAGACACTGAAGCAGAGGTCTACCCTGATAGGTGTGTGGTCTGACCACCAGTCCCACCCCTTCAGGGTCAGATGGTCACCTGGGGCCACCCTCTGTGTGCTCAAGCTGGAGCCAAAGCAAAGTTTCCCCTTCCCCATGTGGGTATTTATGCTGTGTAAATATTTGGAGAGAAGATACTCATTGCTGCTGCTTGGTAGTGTCATTACTAAGGGGAAGGTGGGGAGGAGGGAATTGAGAATACCTTTCCAGCCTTCCCCCCTGAGCTTCCTGCTCCCCACCAGTCGCCGTGCTCTCACCCTCTGTCTCATCACGACACAGGGAAGTACATTGCTGGGGCTCCAGTGCCAGCATGTACAACAAACACATTTTATTAACAGTTACACATGACTTTTTTTCCCCCCTCCCGCCTCTTCCTCAGTTAAAATTACCATTACTTATGTACATGGTACCACCCTGCTTGAGGGTACCCCATTATTTACAGGCTTATTCACAGAGTAGGGCTAGGAGCTAGTGAGTGTCTCCTCGAGCTTGAGCATGTCCATGGGGGTGACTTTGGCAACCTCAAAGAAGACCCTGGAAGGAACACATTGGCTTAGAGCTCCAGCACAGCCCACACCCATCCACCAGTGCTCCCAGATCCCTGCAGAAGCCCGGGGTGCAAGCCGGTGGTGCCACTCCCTGCAGCAGGGACAGGCCTGAGACAGAGCCCCATGACTCTCACCTATGTGAGTACTTGCTGCGCACAGCGTTGAGCTTGTCACGGGGCTGGTATGTGAGCAGGAAATTCAGCCTCTTCACCAGGGGGTGCAGGTCCTGGGCACTGTACCCACTGTAGTACTCCAGTGTAGGGGTCTGCAAGGGGACAGCAGGGGCTAAGCTGTGTCCTCAATGACAGGACAGTCATCATCATCCCTGATCAGCATCCAGATCTGACCATAGCCCTAGTGCATCACCCCACTCACTCTCCATTGCAGTGCCTCCCAGGGTGCCTCGGCAGGGACAGTACTCACCCAGCCCCCAAGGTTCTTCATGGTAAGGGCCAGCAGCAGGCAGCTGGCAGCCAGCTTGGAGGGGCTCTCACGGGCATAGTCGTACTCCTGCAGGGTCATCTCGCAGAGGAAGCGGGCCAGCGTCAGCGTCTCCATGGTAGCACGGGCACACTGCAGCCGGAGGGCAGGGAAAGGCTCAGCCTTTTGAGCAATGCTGCTCCCCTTCCCAGCCTTTCTAGGATCCAGAATGCAGCCTCTGGGGCACAGGTCAGGGATTACACACAGCCAGCCTGTCACAGACCACCATCCTCACACCCTGAACCCTTTTGAGGGGACCTGGATGAAGTTTACTTGCTGCCGGCTGGGAGCCTGAAGCCCCAGTGATGCGAGTCACTGTCCCCTGGAGCCAACAGAAGGGGTGCCTGGGGACACCCAGCCCACCCTCTGAATGCACTCACCTTAGCAAAGCGCCGCAGGAAGCGGTAGGGGATGGGGATGTTGATGTCGAACTTGAGGGTGCTGAGGATGCTCATCTCCATAGCAATAAGCTCCTCTCGCTTGTAGGCATCATCACAGATATAGAGGAAGTCATCCACACATGGTGGGCACCGCTCCTGTAGGGGCACAACTGCTCAGCACCCCAAGGGGAGCTCATCCTGGCCTCACTCAGGAGATCCCAGCCACCCCGCAGGCCCTGTGAGTGTTCACATGCTGCTGGACTCAGCAAGGACTGTTAACACCCTGTGGGACTTTTGTCATGTCCGTACTCCTCCAGCCCTGGGCTTGAGCTCCATGCCTGCATTAAGTAAGCTAGGGTGTCCTGATGGTCTATGCAGAGCAGAGAGAAGCTGGCTTTCCAGGGACACCAGGACACAGGTTTCAGCCCATCATGACTGTATTTGCAGCCCTTGGGGCAGGAAGGAGGAACATGACAGACATGCCACCCTGGCAGCTGTCAGGGCAGTAACCTGGCCTTCCCTAAACCCCCTCCAGGGGCCATAGAGGCACAGCCCCTCTGAGCCCCTGTGCACCCCAGGAGAGCACACAAAGAGTCACCTCAAATTTGGAGGCAATGAGGATGGCAGTGGAGCCGATGAGCTGCAGCTTCTCTCTCATGCTCACCACCTCCACCAGGTAGTGGTCTACTAGCTTCACAGCCAGGTACAGTGTCTCATGGTTCAGCTCAAAGTTCTCCTTCAAGAATGAGAGTAGGGGTCAGAACAGAGTGTCAGACAGAAGTTAGGCCTGGCCAGCCCCTTCCAGGCCTCACAGAGGCCAGGGGTACCTATGGGCCAGGCTCAGAGGGAGGGATGTAGGTTCATCCCTAGCCCACACAGGGGGAGGATCAGCTCCACACTGGGAATGCTTGCAGGAGCCTCTGCTAGCACAGAGGTCACACATGCCAAAGGCAGCACAGGGGCTGCTCTGCAGAAAGCTGTGCCCTCTCACCTGCACCTCCACCATCCAGTCCACAAGGATAGCACGCATGTCCCCACTGATGTCTGTCTGCTTCTCCATGTAGTCAGGAAGCATGAATTTTTCCTGCCAAAGAGCCAGCTGTCAGGGACAGGGCAAACATCTCCACCTTCAAACAAGCCCCTTCTCACCCTGTGCAGTGGTCAGAGCCTCTGGGCAGTCAGTGGCCCTGCCTGCAGTCACTCCTTCCCTGGCCAGGGCTGTCACCCCCTGGACAGGCATCACCCACCTCTCTTTCCCGCATGTATTCAAAGATCTCCTTGGCATACTCTGCATTGGCGTAGGGGTCACCCAGCTGCTCCTTGTCAATGTCCTCCACTGCTGGCACCTGCTGGTATGGAAGAGGCAGCAGTAAGGGGGAGGCCCTGCAAGTGCCAGTCACCTTGTTGGGGCAAGGCTGCTGCTCCTCTGCACACCCCTTTTCCACCGCCTTCAACACCCCACAGTCCCTGCCCCATTCTTTCCCAGGGGATGATTCTTGAAGGAAGATGGTAGTGCACTTTGCCCTCCCCTCGCCGGCTTTCCATCACCCTGGCTGAAGTCTCTCCAAGGCCCAGAGCACTGCCTGGTGCCTGAGCACCCCTGGTGGCAGCCACAGAGTGGTGCTGTGATGGGCCTGGGGCAGTGCTGCAGCCCAGGGTCCCTACCCTCTGCTCAGGGGGCTTCGGTTCCTGTACAGACTTCTCTGGCACAGGATCTTCTTTGGGCTCTGCAGGAGCTGGTGGGGGAGTTTTCTTCGTTGACCTGGGAAGGAAAAGAGCATAAATCATGGCTGGGAGAAGACCAAATTTCTTGGCTGAAAAGAGGCCTTTCAGAGACTCTTGCTGCTTCAGGAAGGGGCAAAACCACCCCTGAAATATCCCCATAGACTCCTACAACCACTTAGGTTGGAAAAGACCTTTAAAGATACTGAGGACAACAGTTGCCCCAGCACTGCCATGCCCACCACTAAACCATGTCCCAAGGGCCACATCCACATGACTTTTAAATCCTTCCATGGAAGGTGACTCTACAACTGTCCTGGGCAGCCTGTGCCAGGCCTGGACAGCCCTTCTGGGGAAGAAATTTTTTCTAATATCTAACCTAACCCTCTCCTGCCACAACCTGATGCCATTTATAGAAGATCTACTAGTTCCCTCCTCCATCTGGCTCAGCTTCCATCACCCAAGGGAAGCCCCTACTACTTGTCCCCATGGGATAAGTTTGCAGCAAACCCCTGCCCCCAGCTACTCACTTTTTTAGGTTGATCTCGTTGTTCTTGGCCACCCCTAAGGTATTATGTGCCCTCTGTGCCTTGGGTGGAGCAACCTTTGCAGACTCCTTCTTCCCTGCCACCACCTGGTTCTTGCGAGCCTGTTTGGTCAGAACAGGGGCATACAGGGGCTGCACAGCAGAAAGCAAGGTATGCCCTGCAGGGAGACTTCTCCTCTTCCTAATGGGCATGGGGCATGCCCCCCACCATGGGGAGCTCACAGGGGGTACCAGAGCTGCCACCCTCACAGAAGCACTCACATTGGTGATGTCTCCAAACGCTGATCTCTTCTTGGGCCCGCCCTGGGGTGAGGATGAAGACCGCTTGGCATGACAGCTCTCCTCCTGCAGTAGAGGCTGTTAGAAGGTGGTGGTCAGCTGCCCCACAGGAGCCCCCCCTACAGCCCTCGCTTGGCTCCGTGCTCACCTTCTCAGGATTGACGTTCTCTGCAGCAGGCCCTGTCTTGCCTGCTCGGGACTGCTTGGTGCTCAGCATCTTGGCATTGCGTGGCAATGGCATCCTTTCCCTCGGTCTCTGTGAGCAAGCTGGGGGCAAAGCATGATGTGATGGAGGCTACTGCCCACCTGCCTCCAGGGACACCCTCCTAGCTTGGGGCAGCACAGGGGGAAGTTTATCCCTCCTGGGGGTTAGCACAGCAGTACTGACCCCTTTCCTGAGCACGGCAGGTGGGTGGTGCCCCAAGACAAGCCCAGGCTCGGGACAAATCTGGCTAGAGGTGCTCCCAGGGAAGAAGGGACACAGACCCCAAAGACCACCACCAAAAGCACTCTGCTGGGTGAGATGGCAGGGGGGACAGGCAATTCCCAGATTCCTGCATCCCAGAGAAGGATGCAAGGGCTTGCACTTCCTCGGAGAGCTGGAGGTCTTGGAGATCCCCACTCTCCCACAATCCTTCAGTATCCCCTGGGGGAGTCGGGAGTCCCAAAGTTCTCCTCTCTCCTGCATCCCCCGGAATTCCCAGGGAAGCCGGGGATCTTGGAAACCCTTACTCCCTTGCATCCTCCAGGGTCCCCACGCCTGCCATCAACTACGGGCCCCAGCGCTGCCCACTCTCCCGCAGCCGGGGGGGATCCCCCCAGTCACCCACACCCGGGATATCCCCTCCCCACTCACCCATGCCCGGTGCGCTGTGCCGCACCTCCGGCCCCGGCGCTTTTGAAAGTAGCAGTTCGGTAGCGGCCGGCCAGCACTGGCCGAGCCTCGCCCAATCAGTGCGAGGCGATGCCAGGCGGCGGCCAATCGGCGGGCTCAGAGGGATGCAGTTGCTAAGGGGCAGGGCGGTAGGGTTTAAAATTCAACGCCGATGACCAATGGAAAGGCGAGCATGCGGCAGGGGCGGGGCGAGCGCCGAGCCGGGCGGGCAGCGATTGGTGGGAGCGGGCGCCGTTTAAATCCGTTCTGCGGGACCGTCGTGGCGGCCGGGCCGCAGAGAGGGGGCGGCCGAGGAGCGGCCCCGGCCTTGCCGTCCTTCGGGGCGGGTGGAGCGGCCTCCGCGGGCGGCTGGCTCCACTGCGTCCACCGCCCCCGCCCGCAGCCGTGGGTCCGAAGCCTCGGGGGCTGCCCTTTCCCACCGGGCTGGGGGACAGGGTGTTTTGGGGGACAGGGTGTGCTGGCCTTGCACCTTCCTAACCCAGCGTCGGGAACAGAGGGCTCGGATCATCACAGAACAGTTTGGGTGGGAAGGGACCAAACTGTCCCTTAAGCTTAAGCTCAACCCGTTCCACCCCCTGCCATGGGCAGGTACACTTTAGACGAGCTCAGAGTGCTCCCTGTCCAGCCTGGCTTTGGACGCTGCCAGGGATCCAGGGGCAGCCACAGCTTTCTCTGGGCACCCTGTGCCAGGGCCTGCCCACCCTCACTTCTCACAGGGAAGGTATTTTTCTTATGTCTAGTCGAACCCTACTTTCACTGTCTGAGGTAGCACAGGAGCGGCGTTCATGTGGTGTCGTACAGGCATGACTGACCAAGTTCAGGGTGAGACTCGCTGGGACTGCCCCATCATCCGCAGCGACAGGGTCAGAGTTACCAAGGCACACGCCAGAGTCACTGTGATATGGGCTTGTACGAGATACCGGCCGCTCATCGAACATCTGCTGAGGGTAAGAGCACTGATCAAGGACCAGCCCTGAGGCATTGCAGTTCCTGGGGAGAGCCGTGCCATGCAGCCTGGCTGCCGGACAGGGAGAGCTTGGAAAAGGCTTGCTCAGGCTGTCAGTTGGCTTGGAGTCAGTTTCATGTGTCAGGAAAGGAATGCAGGAGACTGTCACTCACACCCACAGCTTGCTTTGTTCCTTGATAAACTAGTCTTGGAAAAGCCACCCACTTTTCATGGGTGAGACACATGATCCATGTTTGTATCCTTGATGCTCAGTGTATCACTCTGCTCCTTTGCGAGTTTCCAGCACAGTTCTTTGCTTTCATGCCACCACCATACAGTGGTCCTGTGCCCTCAGTAGCTCCTGGGGGCTTTAGCACTACACTGAGCTCTGGCACAAGTGAAGCCCCCGCTGAGGTGAACTCAGCAGAGCACAGCACTGCAGCAGAGGAGAGCTTCCCTCGGCCACCAGATTCCCAGAAAAACCTTTCAAATTCCTACGTTTAACCAAAGAAAATCCTTTCAGATAAATGCACACTCATGTGCTGCTGTTGTGGGTGGAGCTGATGAACCCCTGGCTAGGGAAATACAGCAGTGCCAGCATCTGGGGGGATTTAAACCTGCTGCCCAAGGGCTATGTGAGCAGGATCAGGCACATGGCTTGGCTGCATGTGGGCAGCTCTGACGCATCTCCAGCAGAAAGACCTGGATCATGGACAGCCAGGAGCAGAATTCTGCTCACAGGTTAAGTGGAGGTTTAAACCTGGGTCCCACACATCTTGGATCCCTTCAGTCCCCAAAACTGGTCAGAGTTGCTGCAGCCCCAGCCCACCTTGTTCCCTCCTTGGCCATTTGTCTTCTCCAGATCCAGCTCCCCCTGTGTTACTGCTTCTCTCTTTGGCCTGGGGGTTCCCTGGGGCTTACTTGCTGTTGGTTTGGGATCCTGTTGGATCCAGGAGCCTGCCTTTCCCTGTGCATGTTAAGGCAGTGCATAGCCCGGTCAGAAATACAGATTGGGTGCATACCAGCCAGGCAGAGCCAGGACACATCCCACTGCCAGTGGTTATCCTGTGGGATAAGATCCTCAGCCAAAACTCCCCTTCAAGTCTGCCCACAGCCCTGTGGAGGCTGGGGTGAGCTGCCTGCTTTGGGACAGTTTCACGTCTGCCTATCCTGCCCAGGCTTGGCCCTGGGAAGCAGGCTTTTCCAGTCTCCAAAGCGCTGCTGTGCTGGTGCTCCTGGCAAAGCTCTTGGGAATCCCAGCCCTGCTTCGGGGGTATGACTCCCACCATGCAAGCTGAAATTGCCCCTGGACATGGGGCATGTGGGGGAAAAGATGAGGAGAGCAACAAGTGCCAAGGTGAAGCCATGGGTGTGCAGCAGGAGCTGTGCCAGCTGTCCAAGTATTGTGGCAAGGCTGTGGCCTCAGTCCTGCTCACAATCTATGGATGCTGGGGGGCAGCTGGAGGTGAGACCTCCGCAAGCTCTGCTTGGGCTCCGACATTCCCCCAGCAAACCCCCAAATCAGGGAGAATGCAGGTCCTTGGCTCCTCTCGCTGGACTCCTGCTGTATGCTGACTCGAGAGCATTTGTGCCTGGCATGTCCCTTTCGTGAGGAAAGCTGGGTTTCTGCTTCCATCCAGACTCTTCCCACAGCACTAAAAGAGCCTGTTCTGCCTTTTCGAGTTGGAGCAGACCCCAGCCCCAGCATGGCTTCCTGGCACCGCAGGACTGCTGAGAAGCCCCTCTGCACAGTGTCTGGGGAGCTTTGCTCCAGGATTGCTTGCCAGATAGGAAGCCCCAGGCTGAAGAAGAGCAGCGAGGACAGGGAAGCATCATTCCTGGGTCTCAGATGGACTGCTTTTCCCCTTATTCTTTCCTGTGGTAAAACAGGCCCAGCTTGTTGCCTTCCATGGCCTAGTGCCAGAAGTGCTGATGGGAGGCAAGGTACTTCTCTGCACAGGGAGGGCTGAACTTTGCCTTGTTTTTTTTCCCCTTTTCATTACTAATGACCAAGGTCAGGGAGAGATATTGTGCCTAAGAGCTGTTGCATTTATTCACTGGAAAAAAACACAGCAAGTTAAAACTTGGGGTCTCCTGCCACTGGGGAAAATAGAGAGGAAAGCACAGGGCAACAGGGGATGTCAGAGCTCCTGAATGCCTGCAGGTAGGTGAGAGCCTGTGGTTATGCTGAGCTGCCAATGGCCCCAGCCTGGGGAGCAGCTCCCTTGGCACAGAGGGCTTCATGGCATGCACCCTGGTGGGGCTGTGCTGGCGATGCCTGCTGTGCTTGCACATCCACTCCACCTGCCTCTTCCTATGTCCTGGCCATTCCCGCCTCTCTGCTGCTGACATAATGCCTAAGTGCAGGGTGTGTTTGCAGCACCAGGAGTGGAAGCCAGTACCCAAGGAGAAACAGGAGCAAGCAGCTTCAAAGGGCTCAGGATAGGCTTGGCACAGCTGATCAGGGTTAAACTCTAGAGCCAGAAAATGCAAGCTGAGAACAGGGAGGTTAGGTGAGGGTTAGTGGCATCTGTGGCAAAGGAGCCCATGGCCCACAGAACCATTACACAGCCCCTCATCACACTGAGAGTCTGCATGTCACCCCCAGCTGGTGGAGCAGTAGATTGATGGACACACTGGAGCAGCCATGACCCTGCTGCTGCTCAGGATGTCCAGTCACCCCAAGGAGCCCAAACTCTTATGTCTCTCTGATGTTGGATCCCACGGAGCCTGCACCCCTCTGCTGCCCTCCAGCCATTTTCTTCCAGTTCTTATTTGGTGGCCGATTTGATCTTGTGTATGGCATATGGGCTCGACTCCTTGGGCATCCAGATCTCCTCCCCACTGTGGCCCTGGTGCTCCACTGCTCCCTCCATCGCTGCCGTCAGCTCGGGACCGAAGATGCTGTCGGTGGCCCGGTAGGTGCGGGTGAGGCGGCGGAAGGAGGAGTCTGAGGAGCTGTCATCAGGGATGTCTTCATCCTGCTCATCCTGCAGCTTGGTCCTGCCCAGCTCTGAGCTGCTGCCCAGCTCTGGGTCTTTGAGAGCCTCCCCCACCTCCTGGAGGAAGGTTGTTTTGGGGCTGATGATGCACAGCAGCAGCATGAGGCCTCCTGAGACTCCACAAAGAAAGTAGAGGGCAACTTTCTCTGGGACACCTGAAGGGAAAAGAAAAGAAAGACACCGGGGTACAAACTGCTCTGCAGTCTGCGGGGTATCAGTGCCTGCAAAGCCCCTCTGCCAGGCATACGGGAGTAAGAGGAGGGGAGCAGGGATGCCCTCATCACCCAGGCTGCAAAGATAGGACAGACCCTGCCCCAGTGATCATGGAAGTGTCACCTAGACCCTCATCAGCATCCACCAGTCCTGAAATGGACCTTTCCCCAAAGGAAACCTCCACTGGGATGTGGGGTAGGCAGAGCAGGGGAAAGAATAATCCCTTGTGGGATTAAATGAGTAATTTCCTCTGGCAAGGGAATTTTTTGCCTGCAGAGAAGTGGTCTCCATCAGGGCCTGCAGACAGGGCAGGAAGGAAAAGACCCACTGGGTAATGTGGCCTGTTGGAAAAGGAAGGTCCACAGGCAGGACTGTAGCCACACCGTGACTCTTGATACTGTGGGTCTCTGAGGCTCGTTCCGCCTCTGAGCTCCCATCCTACCAGTCCACCCCAAACCCAGCATGGGTGCTTGGTGCCCTGCTCCTTTGTGTGCCTGTTGGCCCTGCTGGAGAGGTCTGGGGTCTGGCTGCCTCTGAGATGAGCCCTGGGTTCAGCTGGGGCCATCCATGATGTCAGCCACCCCCCCAGCCTGTCCTGTTTCCCCAGGTGCTGCATGAGACCCAGGGAGGGCACATACCCCAAAGGTGAGCAAAAGCTGCCAGAGAGCTAGAAAAAATCATGCGGTCTTCCTGGAGCCTGGAGAACCTGGGCCCTTTGTACCAGCCACCTGCAGTGACAAGGGGGTGCAGGCTCAGGCACGAGGTGCTCTCAGTGCCCTGTGTCCCGGGTGCCTGCTCCTGCCTGTGCTTCCCCATACCACACTCCATCTTTCCTGCACAAGTGTCTGCTGTCCACAGGGATGACCCTGTGTGTCTTCCTCTCCCCTGCTCCCAGCAGATGCCCCCTCCATCCCCTCAGAATGGGCACTGACCAAGGGATGGTTTCCACCATGGGACAGGGATGCTAGGCTGGTACCAGGGATGCAGACAAACCATGGAAGGGCTGGTTCACCCCAGCACAGACATGGTGCCACACTGCTTGTGGTGTAACCTTCCTCCCCCCACATTACCGTGTATGTAGTCCGAGAGCAGGAAAGGGTCCGAGGTGTCAGGGCCCACCTCCTCCAGCAGCTGCTTGGGCACTGCAAGGAGAGCACGCATCAAGCATCACCACCCTGCTCCTCCCCTGCAGTCCCTGCTTCCCTGGGGGGTCCCATACCCCTGCCTGCCTGGCATGGGGTGGGCAGAGACACTCCACCAGTGGCCCCTGTGGGGAGCTCTCACCACAGGTGTAAGAGACTCGCAGCTGCTTCTTCATGCCAGGGAGGCACGGGTCTCCAAAGGTGGCCTTGTCAGCAGCCACAGTGCAGTTCCCCTTGCGGTGGCACTTCTTGGAGACCCTGCGCAGAGCATCTGGAGCCACACACTCTGCAGAGACATGAGGCATGGACCCATGGGCAGAGCTGCTTGCCCCTCCCTGCTGGGCATCAGCCAGCAGAGGCCAAGGGACAAAGGTACAGCCCAGTGGTGGACTTGTGCCATACTCTGCATGACTCCTGCACCATTTCTGTCTCAAACCATTCTGGCATACCTATATGGGGTTCTCCAGTGTTCAAGATATCACATTCTGGTTTGCCCCGCAGGAATCGTCCATAACTTGCAGAATAAATGGCCAGGATGGATTTTGGTCGACACTGCAGCCTGAGCTTGTCATTCTCACACACGGTCTTGACCCGATGGTTCCCTAGGGAGTGACATCGCTGAGTGCCCTGATGCATCCTGAATCACCTCTCTTAGGCCAAGGGAAGGGTTGAAATAGGGCTGCAAGGTGCAGGACCAGCCATGCTCTCCTCCCTGCCCCTTTCTGAGCAGCTGAGGTCAGGGAGAGCCCATGCCCAGACTGTGCTCCACCTCACCTGGCCGGCACTTGTAGGAAGCGATGAGATACTTGTGTGTCCCAGGGCATGGGTCTGGCCCAAAGACCTGGCTGTGCACTGAGAACTGGCACCACTGCTGGTCCTGGCACTCAGCCAGCAGCTTCTGGAGAGCAGAGTGGAACAGGTGTGAGTTGGGTGAGAAGTCCTGAGGCTGTGCATCAGTTCCATCACCATGCTCAGGGAAGTGGCCTCTCACCCTATAGAAATGTCCCATAGCTGCTCCTGCCCACCCCTGATGCAGACATCCCAATTCCAGTGCCTGTTCCTGAAGCAGTTCCCCTCCTGCACCCACTGACCTGTGTGTCCTACACAGCTGTTACAACCTGTGCTGGCATCCCAGTAACATAGTGTACCCTACCGTACCGTACCGTACCGTACCATACCATAATATACCACCATAATATACCGTACCATAATATACCACCATAATATACCATACCATACCATACCATACCATACCATACCATACCGTACCGTACCGTACCATACCGTACCATACTGTACCGTACCATACCATACCATACCATACCATACCATACCATACCATACCATACCATACCATACCATTCTGTACCCTACCATACTGTACCATACCATACCATACCGCAATATACCATACCATACCGTACCATACTGTACCGTACCATACCGCAATATACCATACCATACCATATCATACCATACCGTACCGTACTGTACTGTACCATATCGTACCATACCATACCATACCATACCATACCATACCATACCATACCATACCATACCATACCATACCGTACCATACTGTACCGTACCATACCGCAATATACCATACCATACCATATCATACCATACCGTACCGTACTGTACTGTACCATATCGTACCATACCATACCATATCATACCATACCGTACCATACCGCAATATACCATACCATACTATATCATACCATACCGTACCGTACTGTACTGTACCATATCGTACCGTACCATACTGTACCGTACCATACCATACCATACCATACCATACCATACCATACCATACCATACCATACCATACCATACCATACCATACCATACCGTGCCGTGCCATACCGTGCCATGCCATGCCGTGCCATGCCATGCCATGCCATGCCATGCCATGCCATGCCATGCCATGCCATGCCATGCCATGCCATGCCATGCCATGCCATGCCATGCCGTGCCATACCGTCTTGTACCAGGCTGTACCGGACCGCGCGTCTCTAACATCCGTGCCGGCGCGCACTGACGCGGCTCCCTGGGCTCGCAATGTCCCCGCGTGGCCACAAGATGGGGACGAGCGTTCAGCCACGGGCCGGTCGGGCCCCGCCCGTGCCCGAGGCGGCCGCGGCCCCTCTCCCCTCCCGCGCACGGGACCGGCCCGCGAGCGGCCAAGGCGGGCCCTGGGTTCTGCCGGGAGTCCCTGGGTAGCCCGGCCTTGGGTGGCTGTGGGACTCCCTGCCCCTCCGTTTCCCCTCTTTGTCCCCACGAGTCCCACAGCAATGGCTCCGTAGCGGAGCAGAGGCTGCCGGCAGAAGGGAGGGGTTTATTCCCTTGCTGCCGCTTCGTGACTCGGGCCTGGGGATTCCAGCGCACACAACGGAGCGTCTTCTCATCTCTCGTTATCCTCCTCTGTCCCTGTCCCTCCCGCCCAGCTCAGGACTGAGCCTCCGCTTGGTCTTCACTGCCTGCCAGAACGGAAATTCACTAAGGAAACACAAGCAATCTCTGTTCCCAGTTGCTGCCTAAACAGAGCTGAGCTTTGGCCGCAGCTTTGCTCTCTTTGCTCTCTGCTCCAGACATCCTTGCTCCTTAAGCAGCAGCATGTATTCCAGCCCTGTGCCAGCATGGCCACCCCACCTTTACCCAGTATTAACCTGAGCTATACAGACCTGCTCTCAGACCTGCCCTTCGGTTTCCAAGCACCTCTGCCAGGCCATACTCTCCATCCTGCAGAGAGGGGGATCCTGACCTGTGTTTGCAGGATGGCTCATAGGACCAGCCTGGTGCTGTGCCAGCATGGTCTGGCTTGGTGCTTGCAGAACTCCTGGAACATGGAGAATCCCAGAAGGGGATGTATGGTTGGAGCAGGACCAAGCAGGAGAGCCCTGTGAGCTCCTAAGTAGGGCACTGGCTCTTTTCCTTTTCTTGTAGGCAGCTGCAGTCACGGGCTTTGCAGCAGGTTTGCCCCAGCCCTAGCAAGGAGCTGGAGCACGGTCTTAGAAAAGCAGCATATGAAATGATGTCCCCATCAAGGGACATTGGCATTAGCTTTGAGGACGTTTCATCTCTTTTCCTCGGTCAGCCTCTGCTTTCCTACCCTTTCTCTGCACCAACTGCTGCCATCAAACTGGCACCCCTTTGGTCTGCTTCACTAATCCAGTCCCTGGGACCTGCCAGCACAGATGAGAGCTGCTTCTGGCAGCTGCCTACTGTGTGTGCCAACCCACAGGGGTGAGTGCAGCATCTCAAGGGGTCCTGTCTCATTTCATGAACCCAACAGCCTGGCTACGGCACTGCCCCTCTCCCAGAGGCCAGCCCCAGATTCCAGGGCATTCTCCGAGCCTGCTGCTTCCTGTGGGATTGCTCCAAACGCCATCTCAGGACACAGCAGTGCCGCCTGTGCCAGGCTCTACTCTGGAACGCATGGCAGAACATCTCTTTCACCCTTAACTTCCAAAAGTGGTCTAGGAAGAGGGCCCCACAGTGAATGACAGATGATACAAAACTGAGAGGAACTGCTGACTCCCTTGAAGGCAGGGAGGTCCCATAGAGAGACCTCAAGAAATTAGAGGACTATGCAACCACCAACCACAGGAAATTCAACAAGGGAAAGTGCTGGATTCTGCACCTGGGAAGGGGCAACCCTGGGTGTATGGACTGGGTGTATGCTGCAGGTCCTGGTCAACCACAACCTGAATATAAGTCAGCAGCCAGGAGGGCCAACCTTGTCCTGGGGGGCCATCAGGCTCAGCCAGGCCAGGGAGGGGATTGTACATGTCTGCTCTGCATGGGGCAGACTCACTTTGAATATTGTGTGTAGTTTTGGTCACCATAATATAAGGAAGATATGAAACTATTAGAGACCAAAGGAGGGCAACAAATACTGTGAAGGGCCTTGAGGGGAAGCCTTATGAGGACTGGCTGAAGATACTTGGCCTGTTCAGCCTGGAGGAGTCTTGAGGGGATCCCCATTTCGATCTACAACTTCCTCATGAAGGGAAGAGAAGGAGCAAGTACTAATCTTTCCTCTGTGGTGACCAGTGACAAGACCTGAGGGAATGGGCTGAGGTTGTGTGAGAGCTTTAGGCTGGATGTCAGAAAAAGCTTCCTCTCCCAGAGGGTGGCTGGGAACAGGCTCCCCAGATAAGTGGTCTCAGCACCAAACCTAACAGAGTCCAAGAAGTGTTTGTGATTCTTTGATTCCATTATTCTATAATCCTGATGCTGATGAAAACCTCCTGAGGGAATGGTGAGGCTGCATTGCCTGCAGCCCCCCAGCCCAGGCAGGCAGCTCAGTGATGTGGAAACAGAGGGTTGTGCAGCCTGGCCCTGGGATCCCTCCCTCACCAGGTGGGCAGTGGCAGACGTGCACTCGGTGCTCTCCTGGGAGGCGTTGCCGGGGCTGGGGCAGAGGTTGGTGCTGGGCACTCGGCGCCCATAGAAGGCCCCGAGGATGCTGATGGTGGTTTTGCGAGGGCAGACGATGAGGAGCTGCTCTCCATCACAGGTGTGGGCAGTGTGGTTCCTCAGCACCTTGCGCAGGTACCCTGGAAGGGGAAAGCAGGGGTGGCATTGTCCAGAGGAGACACCAGGGCCACAGCAGTGGTGGCACTTGGGCACCCAAGTGCTGGTGGCAGTTAGTATATCTTGGGATGAGGCACTTATGGAGTGAACAAGATCAGAGAAGAACAGCAGCAGAGAAGATGGGCTTGCAGCAAACCTTGCAAACAGCATTGCTGGCAGGAGCCTGGAAAGCAGCACAGAATAGCTGAGCTGGTTAGCAACAGGAAAGGAAAGATGGAGGCAGTACAGCAAGTCAGAGAAGATGGAGAAATCCTGTAAGGAGTTATCAAGTGTTTAGAGAAAATTAGGCTTGCTATGGGGCCATGGTGAGGAGAGAACAAGAGTGAGCCAGAGATGGTCCCCCAGTGATGATCCCTGGAGTCAGGGTGAGGAGGATGCTCTCTGTCACAAGTCTGTCACAAGTTGAGCCATGAGCCAGATGAGAGAAGGGTCCAGGGGCTGCTGCAAGCTCCCACAGCTGGCTGGGTCAGTATGGATGAGTGTGAGCCACAAAGTCATCACTTGAGCCCAGGTAACCTCAGGTCTCTGCTGAAGTGTGTTGCTGCAAACTATTCCCGGCCCACAACCCTTTCAATGGGAACTGGCCCTTCCCTCCTTGAATTCCCATCACAGAATGCTTCTTCCTTTCAATCCTGCCTAGTTCATATCCCAAACTACTGCACCTGTTCTTTTCCCTACGACAAAGTGGGACTGTCCTGTGTAGTCTCTCCAAGGGCTTAACATGCAGCATTGGCTCCAGTTAGCATTGGCTGTACTGGATGGGCAAGGATCTGTTTTAGTAAGAGCTTTTCAAGCTGCCAGGTACTCTGAGCAGACACCAGTTGCTGGAGAAGACTGAGGAAGCAAGAAAAGCTGACAAAATGTGATGTGTAAGTCCTGAATGAAGCACTTTGCATCTTTGAATAAAACAAAACGAAAGAGGAAGCATCATAACCAAAGGGGAAGCATTATTTTGAGGCTTGGGAGACTGCAGCAGGGCAACATGGGGCTGCTGAGCAGATCACAGACCCCAGACCCCAGCTCTGGAGCCTTTGGAGGAACTTGCAGCTCAGCCCCAGGCCAGTGCTGGAGCCTAGGGCAGGACATGCACCCTGTCCCCCAGCCCCCAGTGTGTCAAACTCCTCCAAACCGAGACAAGAAGGTGGGAGCATTCCCCCCACCCCTGCAAACTGGTGCCAGGCTCAGCAGCACAAAGGGCCCCTTTCACCTTCAGTGCTGCCACTAACCCTTCAGCATCTGCAGTCAGCATCCCTCCCTGGGATGTCAGCGGGTGCAGCTGGGAGCTGCCTCCAGCCTGGAGTGAATCTCTCCCTTGGCATTATCCCTCACAAGCTGGGATGAGCAAGTGGGTGGCCACAGCATCCCAGAAGCAAGCCCTCAATTGCTTCTCTGCATGATGGAGGAAAGAGGAAAGGAGAAGTACAGGAGGGTGGATGGCAGTAGACAAGGTGCTCTAGCCAGGTCAAAGCTCCAGATGCAAAGATGCTCTTTGAATGGCACAGAGCTGGATCAGACCCTTGGAGTGCAGAGCTCATGAAGAGGGGACAGGACAAACTGTCCTGTCCCTCTCCTCTGGTTGCCCTATATCACTGGATGCTGGGGCCTGTGAGGGGCACAGGACCCTGCCCAGGCTGCCAGCCCCCATCCCCTTCCTCTGCATCAGCCCCACACCTGGCAGCAGTCAGATGCTCCTGAAGGTTTCAGAGCCACCCTGGCCTTGACCTCTGCCTAGCACTGACTCCAAACCTGCCTGCCTATACCCAACACTGCTGGATGTAGGGCTGCCTAAACTCCCCACTGCTGGGCAGCCTTGGATGCAGAGGGCTCAGACAAATCCTAGGGATGGCAGGGAAGTCAGGGGAGAAATATGAGAAGAAATGGGTTTCCCCAAATCCAGCCTTGAGGCAGCCACCCTATTCTGCTGTCATGCCAGCTGCCGGCACCAGTGGTTTGTATTTTAAAATTGAGGCTCAAACACTGCCATGGGTGCAGAGGTTTCTCCATCACACTCTTTTGGGTCAGTGAGCAGTTGTGAAGATGGTTTTTGGGTGGAGCCATGTCAACGAGGCTGTAGGCAGACTTTGTGAGTGATTCCTGCCAGTACAGCTGACTCAATCTCCGGTGCTGTGGTTGTGCCGTTAGCTCTGCCCCGATGAAATCACATCCTCCTCACCACAGCCCACACTGCAGCATCAGCCCTGCACCCACCTGGGCTCGGCTGAGGAGACGGAAGGCACACATGGCTGTTTTCAGATGATCCCTGGGGAACGCCTGGTGCCCAGCCTGCCTGCATCTGTCCTGACTGTTCAAAGAGCTGGGACAGAAGGGATCCCAAATTTCTGCCTTGGCTACACCTATAAGGTTCACCGGCACAGCCCTGGGGAGAGCTTCTGCCCCATGCTGTATCCTCTGGCAGGGGACCCTGCAGCACCCCTGCTCATGAATGCTCTAGCTGGGGCACAGCCACCAGCTCCATCTAGGGACCACGTACAGCTTCAACCCAACTCTTTCCTCTCCTCAGGGCAGGGAAGGCTGGCAGGGTAGCCCTGAATGCTCCTTCAGCTCTACACACTGCCCAGCACTGAGGACATGAGCAGCGTGGCTGAGGGGATGCTCAGCAAAGCTTGGGGACTGGCTTGATGTTTGTTTCTTTGAATTTCTGCCTGCAAACCATCCGAGAGAGCTCAGCAGAGCTGGGGAGCCACTCTCACGCACCCCAGGGCTGTGGGATGTATGCAGTGTGTTCTCAGAGAACATCCCGGTGCGGAGATGAAGAAGTCTTAGCATTTTGGGGAAACTCACTCTGGCCTGCCATGCTTTATACCTCACTTGTCCCTACCCCTCCAAAGTGCTGTCGCTTCTCTCTCCCATCCTACCAGTGCAGTTCTCAGCATCCCCCTCCCGCCCGCCTTCGCCCTGACTCACCGGAGAGCTCCGGGCTGGCCTCCAGACGCACAGCAAAGCAGAGGAGGACGGCGGTCACTGCCGGCCGGAGCAGCCTGGCCATGGCCCGGCCGCCGTGTCCCACCGGCCGCTGGCACCAGCCGGGGCTCGGCGGCGGGCGGGGCTGGCGCTGCGCGGGGACAATGGCTCGCTTCTGTGCCCTGCCCCTCCCGGCGCTCGGCGGGCACATGGGCACTCGCCCTTAGCCTGCTGCCCAGGGCCAGAGGCTGCTCGGGACAGCTGGGTCACTCTCAGCGCAGGAACACTTCCCCCAGGGCACCCTGTGCCTTGGCATCCCAGTGCTGGCAAAGAAACTGACAGCTCCTTCCCTCCTGCCTCTGTTTCCCCTGGGCACAGGAACAGGGCTTGACAAGGTTTCCAAAGTGCCCCCAGTTTTCTGCCAGACACGGTGAGACAGAAATCCAGATAAATGTGTGCTGTAATCTCGATCTCGGCAAATGTCCGGCCATTCACTCTGTGAGGAGGAAGGGAAAGGCTCCTTGAACTGCCTCCCAGGCGGCTGTTGCTGCAGAAAAGACAAACACCCTGCACCCAACAATGTGGGAAGGGACCTCTTTGCTGCCACGTTTCTGCCCCCCAGTCTCTGTGGGGCCAGGTACTGGGCATTCTGGCACCTTGTGAGGAGGGCACCGTGTCATACTGTGCCTCCCACCTGCAGGATTTAGATCCCTGCTTGCTGCTTCAGCTGGAGGGAAATGCCGTGGACTGGAGCTGCTGGCTCTTCTCCCGGCTGAGATCAGCAGAGACAGCAGCAGCTGGCAGTGCCAGGAGCCATCACAGCTCTCAGAGGCTCAGCACTGCCCCGGCAGGGGTAGCTGGGGAGGCTGTGGCAGCAGTGGGTGCTGGCACACCTCACCTGGGGTGCACAGCAGGAGCTGCGTGGTGGGTGTGGAGCTTGTGGTGGAGGTAAGGCCATGGCCCTGGGGGACACTCACAGTGCCATCAATACATACCTCTTGATTATGGGAGTATGAGTCAGAGTGTCCTGTCCCATTGAGTAGGGTTCCAAATTCTCCCAAAGTTTTGATGGGGCAGAAAAAAATTTCCTACCCCCTGCAACCCCCAGTGTTAGCACCACTCTGGGCTGTGTAGCAGGACCAGGGGAAACATCTTTGTTGTGGAGTCAGCTCCAGGGGTCTGCAAAATAATTTCCCATTCTAATTGCCTTGAGGGAGATTGCTGTCTGATCAGGGGTTGATTATTTGCGAAAAGCTGGAGCTTATCTGAGCTGGGGCGGGGGGGGGGGGGGGGGGGGCTGGCTGAGTCAAGCATTGGGGATCCCCATTTTGTGCAATGGTACCAGCTATGTGGTCTAGGGTGCAAGACAGGTCTTGCCTAAGAGTTAAGCCTGTGTGTGCTGGGAAGCTGTCTCTGCTGTCTCTGCAGCCAGGGTGATCTGACTGCAAACAGTTCCCTCCCATCCTGAGAGGAAAGCAAGCTGTTCATCCTTCCTGCAAAACAGCCCAGTTCCAGGAATGGGGCCCTGCTGAAGGTCAGTCCTGAAGACCTCCCATCCTACCATCCTGCTAAGCACCACATAGCTGGGCAGCTGCCAGGGGCACTGTGGGGCTCCCCACTGCTCCCCGGCATGCTTCAGCATCTTTTATCTCCTGCTTAGCTTAAGATTTTGCAGTCCTTCCCACCCAAGGGCTATGCCCCACCTTCAAAAAGTCAGTGACATGTGCCCAGACTGCTCCACTCAGCTTCCCTGAGCACTTGCCCCGTGCAGGCCAGCTCCTTGCAGCAAGGGGTGCTCAGCAAGCCACACAGGGATCCCCTGAGGGTGCTGGGCTGAGAGAGGAGCCCTACGTTCCCTCCGGGTGGCCACCTGTCATAATGCAGCTGCAGAAGGCAGCGAAAAGCTCAGCCAGGTTCACCCCAAACTTAGAAAGAAGCCCTGGGGTACTGGACACCAGCATGAGGGTGGGAGAGTGGCAAAGGGGCAGGACTGGAGCAGCAGGAGGAGCAACAGGCAAGACGCTTCCTCTATAAACCCCTGCTCCCAGCCAGGAAGACATAGCAGCAGTGCTGTGGACCAGAGTTGCTGGGGATGCCAGCCCACTGCTCAGAGGCACTGGAGGAGCACCTGGGTGGGTGCGATAGACTCTAAATGTGACCAGATAGACCCGTGCTGAGTCACGTCTTTGAGGCCCTGCAGCTCCCTCCCTTGCTGGCGGGTCCTGGCACACACCCCATTGCTCCTCCCTTCTCAAAAGGAAGAAAAGTGTGAGCTCCAGCCCTCTGCGGAGTAAGAGCAGCCAAGAGGCCCAAGGCACCGGCCCTCTGAAAGCCTTCCCCCATCAGAGCTCTGCAGGGCACAGATCCACTCACACAGCAGCGTGCAGCCGGCGGTCTCTCCCCACACTGCAGGAATGGACAGTCGGCAGCACAACACCCCCAAGGAGCCTGAGATCGAGCTGTTTGTGAAGGTGGGTCTCAGGGGGGGCAGTGACTCTTTGGCTCACCCTCACCAAGATCCAGCTGGGTGCAGGTGTTCATGTTCTGTGAGGCTGGAGATGGGTACCGATTTCAGTGTCACTCGCCACAAGGGCTGGCTAAATGGTTGCCCAAACAGGGGGACCACACGGTGCTGTGGAGACTGTGGGGACTGTGGGGACTGTGGGGTGTCACACTCAGCAGTCTGAGAGATGCCCTGGTCTTGTGATGGTTGTGCGCCCCGGAGAAGTGGCACTGCTGGCAGCAGCATGATGAAGGAGTGGGAGCACACATGCTACTCAAAACCCAGATAAGACAAGCCCCAGCCTGGGAACAGCAAGCAGGAGGGCTGGCAGCAGCCACTTCAGCCTCTTCTGAGGGCAGAGTTATGAGACAAGCATGGCTGGCTTGGGGAACTGGTGTGGGACTCCACATGTGGGCAAGGTGGGGCGGCACCACAGAGGGGTATTGCCTGGAAATGGTTTCTGGTTTTTTTCCTGTTAAGCAATTTTCTGAACTCTTTCCTTGGAAAAGTTTAACACTCAAGTTCAAAATATCTGCAGTGGCCATGGGCAATGCACAAAGAGAGGAGCCAAAGCTGGTGGCCGGTGACTGTGTCTGCCCACAGCGATGCCAGGGGCCCTGGTGACAATGAGAAGGAGGCAATGCCTCTCTGTGCCACCTCATCAAGGTTTTAAGGGTGGTTTCTCTGTAGGCACTTGGGCCCATAGGCTTCATTGCTCTCCTCCTGGGGCAGTTTGGTGCCCAAAAGGTCAGAGACACCAGGTTCCTTGGCACAGGCACCCAGCAGTTCTAGGCACTGAATGGTGCCTTCCTTGGGTAGTAGTTAGACATATTTGCTAGAAAGGATTATCTGAGCCTTCCCAGGAGAGTTCTTCCCCTGTGCCAAAATTGCAACCACAGCACTTCTTGATGGACATTGAGCTTTGCTGAGCTGGGTCTGGATAAGTGTATTCTTGGTAAAAGTAATCTGCCTTGAATTCTCTGCTTAACACTTTTCCTTGAGACGGCTGGAAAACAAAACGCATGAGGTGGCTGCAATGGCCGCGGCACATTCTAGGGGGTTTTCAGAGGGAAGTGAAACAGAAAACCATCAGCATCATCAGGACTTCCCCTGTCCTGTAATTCAGCGAGAAAAAACAGTCCTGGTTTGTCTGTTCACAGAAAAGTTGATGCTGTGCCTCCCCCTCCCAGCGCTCAGGACTCAGTTTTACTTTTAAAGACACAGTGGCTCTAGCTGCTGACAGGAACCTTCCTTTGCCTTCAGCACCTCCCCAGCACCTCCCAGGCTGGGAATGCCCCAGACACAGCTGTTGCTGTCAGCAGCGGCAGCTGTAAATCATGGGGAAAGCTGGTGCTCCCACAAGCGCCTACTGGTACAGCATGGCATGGCATGGCATGGCATGGCACCCTGCCTAACTTTCACTTTGGCACACACTGGAGTTACCATGGTAAGGATGGACAGGTGCAGAGCAAGTCCCACTTTACCCTGAGGTTGGGGTGGGTGGTTTCCAAGGGGCTGGCAGTTTCTCACCCTGCCATGTCCCTGGCAAGAGCATCGTCTTGTTGCCTGGGAGGCTCTCCCTGCCTGGGAGGAAACTCTGCTTTGGAGCTCCACCAGGCATTTAGCTGCTTTCTGGCTCTCAGGGTGGTTGTGGAAGCTGTGGCAGGTCCCATGGGGACTGAATATTTAGCAGTGCCCCAAGCAGGCAAAGCTGTTTCCTCCTCCCACTGCATTTAAGATTGTTTCACCATGGGGAAACCACAGGAACTGTGATGTAGCTTTGGGGTTTCAATGCCCTATGCAGCCTAGTGATGCCTCAGAAAGTTGGGGCTAAAAGCCTGCAACCCTCCCAGAGATTGTGTGCTAGTCCACGCTGGGTTTCTCTATCATCTGAGGGTAAAAGATTGAGGAATGTCAGTCTGTGCCCTCCCCCCGCCCAGTTCCTGCGGCAGCGGGAGGAGCAGCCGAGGCACTTTGGGGAAGGAAGTGCAGAGCAATGACTCCCCTGCTCCGCGCCGCTCTGCGGTCGGCAGCGCGGGACGGCACATGGCTGCAAGGCTCCTCTGAGGGCTCCTGGATCCCCGAGGCTCCCCCCACGGCCCTTCCAGAGCCTGGTGCTACCCCAGCAGCTGGTGGAGCTCCCCTCCAATTCCTCCAGATAAGGGTTTTGGCTCTGAGCATCCTGGTACGGGCCTGATTCTTTCTCCCGGCAGAGGCCATTTTGATTCTCTTTTCACTCTAGTCCGAAACTCCCCACCTCTCTCTTTTGAAAAGGTAAGGGGGAAGACCAGCCTGACCAACTCAGACTGGAGACTGGAGCTACCAGACAAGCATGGGAAAACCTGAAGCAGGTGACCAGAGTCTATGCCCAGAGCAGGCCGAGCGACAGGCACCCCTCCCCTCAGTGACCCCCAGCCCGCCCCGCCCCACCGCTGTCCCAGTGCCCACCAGGGCTGTGTGCTGCCGTGGCTCAGCACAACAGCTCCTGGGGGCACAACAGGACAAATTAAGCCCTCTCATTCCCAGCCTTGTGACACGCCAGGGAAGTCGAAGAGAGTGAAGCTGCCAGGGAGGGCAGGGAGGAAAGCATTGGTGCTCATGTTAGGCAGCCACAAAAGCACACTGGCTGTGCTGTTGATTCTGGAGATGCTCCACAGCGCGGCCGTAGTTTGGGTCGTAGGTGGCAGAGGTGCTAGGGAGGGGCAGCAGAGATGCCTTGTGCTCTTGCCCATGGGCAGCCCTCGAGGCTCTTCTCTGACTCTCCCCTCCAGCTCCTTCAAAGGAAGATTGAGACCCAGTTTCACTCCTTTCCAAAGAAGCCCTATTTGCTATCAATGACACAGGATGTTCCTGAGCTGTAGCCCCTCTGGGAGTATTTGCTATTAATAGACACTGACCAACCTCATTTGTAGATTTCAGTTTTACTGTTGGGCACACATCCTAGGGAATCAACGTTTCTCAGTTCCCATTTCCTTCCTCAGATTTCATGACATAAAAAATACTTATTAAAAGTAATTTTTGGTCTTCTGGAAGGACTGAAAGGTCTTGGCATGATGGAAAAACAGAACCCCTGCTCCAGCTTACAACCTGGAGTATTGGAAGATTGTTTTGATCCTTTACAGTCCCCCTTAAGGTGAGTTTGATGTCAGTGTTCTCTTCCTGGAGAAGCCGTGCACTCCATATTCCACAGGTTTTTGAGTGTCTGTGGTGAATTGTAGCACCTACCTCCAGCCCAGGAGAACCAGGCCCAGGTCTCTGTCTCTCAGCCATCCTGTCTTATGGTCCCAAAAGAAATGTGAGCTCTGGAGCCATGTCCAGCTGCCCACCCTGGATGTTTTTGCTGCTACTTGACTCTGCCAGATCCTCTTAAATCTCATGGCCCTCCGTCTTAACCTCAGGACTTCAGCTCACTATCAGATATCAAAGCAGAGCGCAGAGCTGCCCACTAAGGCTCATGTCCCACCACACATGGCTCCAGGGGAGCAGCATCCTTCTGTAACAGGGCTGGCATGAGCTGTGCTGCTCCTCCCTGCCAGGGCAGGATGGCCATGAGCTGGAGCACCACACCTCACATGCAGCTTAGGAACCTGGTAATTCTCTTAAAGAAGCTGAGTTTCCTGTGAGCCATTTTACCTCTTACCACAGCACAACTTCCTTCTCACAGCAGCATCTCAGCCAGTTTTTGTGAACGGGAGAACCTGCTGTATCCTCTTATCAAACTCCTCATAAGGTGTTTCAGTTGCTTTTGCAAAGGATATTTTCAGCTGCTACATAGCAAGGCAATGTGCTTCACTCTGCCTGTGTCTGTGCTCATGCAGAGGGGCTGCAAAGGGTTCCTTTAGCAGCTGTCAGTCCGCTCTGCTTCCTCCCAGTGCTGCGTGGGATGCCAACACAAATTCTCTTTGGCACAATCCTCCAGCCTGGGGCAGGCTGCTGGGTGGCTCTTGGGCTGGCCACATTGTGCTGGGGTTTGTTAAACACAAATGGGAGATGGGAGGCAGACATGATCAACACATGAAAACAAATTGCTCTTTTCCTGGCAAACATGAGCTCATTTCCCTTCTCCCACTGTCTCCAGACTGGCGTCCTGGCCAAGCGGACCCTCCCTTCCTCCCCATCCATTAGCAAACACTTTCTGCCTCCTTCTCCACTTCCTCCCGGCTTGATCTCACATTTCAGGGAAGGATCCAACCCCTTGCATCCTGAGTATGCTCTTGGCAGCCCTCAGGGCCCTGGCTTAGGGTGGGTCCTACAGCTGAGCCCCCCGGAGTCAGGAGGGGCTCCCTGCAGTGTGCTGTACCCAGTGGCTCTGCAGGTCTGGGCATCCGGTCTGTGAAAGGGTTAAATCTTCATTTTTCTGCTTTCCTTGCAGGCTGGTCTGGATGGAGAAAACATTGGAAACTGCCCCTTCTGCCAGCGCCTCTTCATGGTGCTCTGGCTGAAAGGGGTCAAGTTCAATGTCACCACGGTGGACATGACCAGGTGAGGTGGCACTGAAGCCCTGGGCCAGCACTGGGGTGGGATAGGCCCTGCTCAGCTCTCCCATCAGCACTTCTTACCCCTGCCTGCTCTGCAGCCTGTGTGTCACTGCACAGGGACAATCACTGCCCACACACTGCCCACCTCACCTGGGGTGCAAGTGTGGGTCAGCACAGACTTGGGCCACCTGCCAGTGTGCATGGCCCAGGCACTCCCTGTCCTGCTGGATGTGAGGATGACTGATGGAGCACCGGGCAGATCCAGAGGCTGGAGAGCACTTGTCAGCTCCCTGAAGCCAGCAGAGCTGGGAATGTTCCTGGTCCTGTGCTACCTCCTAGTCCCCACCTCTGCTGTGGCTGCTTTCCTTGGGGACTGGTGGAGGCAGATCTGCTACAGGCTCTGAGCCATCTTGTTTTCTCTGCTCCAGGAAACCTGAAGAGTTGAAAGATTTAGCACCGGGCACCAACCCACCCTTCTTGCTGTTCAACAAGGAGCTGAAAACAGACTTCATCAAGATTGAGGAGTTCCTGGAGCAGACCCTGGGTCCACCCACGTAACTGCAAACTCACTCCTTCCCCATTTTGGGGCCTGTCACAGTGTTGTCCAGGGCGTGGCAGATTGGGGAACTGAGGCAGGCTGCCAGGAGGTGCCCCAGGGCAGGCGGATCCCCCCCAGCCCTGAGCCTGCACTGCAGGGCAGCCCTTTGGTGCTGAGGGGCTGGGTCCCCTGGGCAGGGCACGGGGACAACAGGAATGGAAAAGAGTGGGAGGAAATGCACCAGCCATTGCACCCCTGATCTGGGGGCAGAGGGGAAACATGGGGAGGTCCCTGCAGGGACCCTGGCACTGGTGGGTTTGCCACTGGCTGTGGCAGCTGGTGTTGAGGTAGAGGGGAATGTGAGACTCCATTGCTTGTTTATGTTCAGTGCACTCAGCTAATGAAAGCAAATGCCTTTGCTTGACAGCAGCAATGCAGTTGACCCACAGGGTGGTTGGGGAGGTATTCTTCACTGGGGAGCCCTCCAAACCAGCCTCCCCCATGCCCTGGGTGGCTGCAGGCCCCCCACTGCTGCACAGGAAGCTCAAATACATTTGTCACCTGCCTCCTTGAATGTGTCTGCCTTGCAGCACACCCTGGAACATGTCAGCAAACAGAAGACAGTTCCTGAGGGAGTCATGGGGAGCTCCTGGCTTCCTGAGACCCCTCTGTGCCAATGTGTGTCCTCTGGGCTGGGCCAGAACTGCCTGAAGGCAGAGCTCTGCCCTGGGGTTCTATTGCCACCAGTGTTCCCAAACTGTGGAGTATCTGCCCTGAGATTGTGTCCTGGCAAACACCCCAGATAGAAAACACAGCTTACAGGGTGGCAGCTGCAGTAATTTACATCATCATGATTGTCCCACAGACAGATGAACATCCCCTGCATCCTCCAGTACCAGCCCTGGGCTCTGTGGCCCAGGAACTGACACTGCTGTATCCCTGCTCCACCCCTGCTCCGTTCCTGCCTGCACTGACATAAATGTCTTTTCCAAGGTATCCACATCTGAGCCCCAAGTACAAGGAGTCCTTTGATGTGGGCAGTGACATCTTTGCCAAGTTCTCAGCATACATCAAGAACCCACGCAAAGAAGCAAATATCAGTAAGGACTGGGGTTGTTCGACTCTCATCATCCAAGCTGCAGCACGAGAAATGCTTTTGTCTGCTTGCAAATCCTGCCATGGGCTTAAGGTTCCTGCTGCCTGCCTCACCGAAGCCTCCTTGGGAAGTGGAGGGACAGAGGGGAAGGATAAAGGCACTTCTCTGCTCCCTGCACAGGGATAACAGCAGAGCATAGGGTGGTGGTGCTGTAGTCCCCGGGATCAGAGACGGGCCAGGGTCAATGCTGTGTCCTGACAGTGTGGCCCTGAGGGCTTTTTCCCTCTCTGCAAAACCTGTGGGAGGCTCAGGCAGCCCAGCACAGCCTGAAGCTTGCCTGGGAATCCAGGGCACACACTCACTACTCTTGGTTTCCCACTCTTCCAGATTTTGAGAAGGCCCTGCTGCGGGAGTTTCACCGCCTGGATGTTTACCTGAACACTCCTCTCCCAGAGGAGATTGACCAGGATAGCGTGGAGGACATCACCATCTCCAAGAGGAAATTCCTGGATGGAGACCATCTGACTCTGGCTGATTGCAACCTTCTGCCCAAATTGCACATCATCAAGGTAATACCATTGGCCCCCAGGGCCAGGGTAGGGGGGGTACCTGCTCCAAGAGGAGAGGACAGGGAGTCCCCCATGCAAAGCCAGAGAGTGAGTCTCCCCCAGGTCTTGGAAGTTTCAGCCTCCTCCTCCTTCACTCTCCCCTAGATTGCAGCCAAAAAGTACCGTGACTTCGAGATCCCAGAGGACATGACGGGTGTCTGGCGGTACCTCAACAACGCCTATGCCTGTGATGAGTTCAATCACACCTGTCCTGCAGATGAGGAGATCGAGCACACATATGCCAGCATTGCCAGGAAGATGACCTAGCCATAGGGAGGCGTGGGGTGGCAGCATTGCCCTGACTCAGCCCTCCAACTCTGCAGCCCTGACACAACCAAAACCAGCTGACGGAGAGACTGGAGAGGGCTTACAACATCGCTAGCTCCTGCCTTTCAGAAACAGCACCTTGCTTCACAGCCCCTGCCACTGCCTCCTCCTTCTGTGCTGCTGGCTGCAGCCCCTGGGCACCAGCATGTGTGCTCCCAGATGGGAGCAGTGTATACATGCTGACACATGTATACACTGCTCCCATCTGGGTGTAGCTGCATCCCTACTCCCCGAAAATGTTTCTCACAGCCTGTGACTATGTGTCATGGGAAAAGCTGAGGACTAGCCTCCTGCAGTAGCGCTTCCTCATCAAGAGATGACACCCCCAAATGGCTAGGCCAGCCCAGCCTCCCCATTCCCATCTGTCAGCCCTGCGTGGTCTCAGCCATCCTGTGCTTGTTGCGGGATCCCGGTGCTTCCCCTGGGCTGGAGCTGTTTGTATTTGCCTCTTGCCAACCTGCTCAGCACCTGGGGCTGGCATTTGGACAGCCCTCTCTTCCAAGACATCAGCTCCCTCTGAACACATGGAAAGGCTTTGCCCATCACATTGAAAACTTGTGCTCACTGTTGAGGGCTGTGACATGGGTCTGACTCCCAATGGGACATGGGGGTAGGTGGGTGCTGGGGGTGATGCCTGGTGCAGCAGTGCCAGGACCAGCTATGGGTGGAAACAAAGGGTCAGGGGAGCTGCAAAGGGCCTGAGGATGAAGGGCTGAGGATCAGGGCATCCCTCCCATGACTGCCACCACCCAGGGCCATGTGCTGCTAGCTGCAATGGCTCCTCCCAGCTCAGAAGTCTTTGTGCCTCGCCGAACCCTGCAGAGGGTCCAGCCATGCTCTAGCTCCATAGTCCCTAGTTCCCACCAACACTTCTGGCACCTGAGGCTGGGAGCAGCCACAGGGTAGGGCACACATTTCGTTTCCACACTAGAAAGCCCAGGAGAACAGACAGCAGCTGTTTGGCAAAGTGCTGTGTCTGTGGAAAGGTGTGGGCAGTGCCCCTTGGCTCAGATTGCCTTCACATCCCGTGTTGCTGACATGAAGCATCAAAGCTGCTCTGCACAGCCATGACATCCTATGTTCCCCCTCTGACACTTCCAGCTTCCCCAGGACTCCCACCAGACCTTGAGAATTCAGCCAGTCCTCCCTAACCAGCCCCAGGCAAATGGATACTGTACACTGGGCATGGTGGGTTCTGTGGGAACTGAAGAAGCGAGCAGAGCCTCCTCAGCCCTCACTGCCACTTTCCTCTTTGCACTAAATGTGTGTCCTCACAAGCCTGCCTCAGTTAGTGCTGGGTTTGGGGACTGGGTCTGTTACTAATGGGTTTTGGTTTGTTATTTTTTATAAATTAAGAATAGCAATAAACTATATTTTAATATGCCTTTCTGGTGTGCTGTCAGCCAGGCACGAAGGCTGCTGGCATAGAGGGTGCTGTGCAGTGCCGGGGGCTTTCCTGCAGTGGAAACTTCTCTGAGGTTTAGCAGAAGTGAAGCTGTAGCTGCAGACTGCTGGCCTGGATCACTGGCTCAGATCAGCCCAATGTGGCTTGGTGCACGGGGCTGTTCCTCCCTGGGCGCAGGACTTGGCAAATGCCTTGCTGACCTGCAAAAGGTCTGACTTTTCAGAAGCTCTGCTCTTCACTGTGGTGTGTTGTGTCACTGAGAAGCACTGTGGAAGGCTGGGCAGGTTAACCCTAGCTCCAGTGGGGTTTGGAGGTTGATCAGAAGAGAACATGAGGCCAAGGTTTGGACAAAACACATGGATCCATGCTTTATTTTTGCGTGATCTTCCTTCCTGAGGGCTACCACGTGTCTTCTGCTCCTTTCACATCTCAGGGCAGCAAGAGGGCAGTAACAAAGCCTTCGGGCACCTGGGCATCCCAAGCTGATTCTCAGTGCATGCTCCGGTCCCTGGAGACAGGGCTCAGCCAGTGACAAGGCTGGTCCTCTGCTGCCAGGAGCTTCCTTGCTGGAGCAGTATTGGACCTTGCTGGCATTCGGAGGAGCCTCTCCTCTTCATCCCAGAAGCTGGCTGTGCAGTTCCTCCTTCTGGAGGATGTGTCTGTGAGCTCCAGGTGGCTGATGTAACCCTCGACTCCTTGGCTGGGGTCATCAGGGGACACTCCTGGGGTGGATGCCCCTGCAGACGGGAGAGGTCAGTCTGGGCTTCACAGCAACAGCAAAGTGGCACAATTCAGAGCAAGTACCGGGGTCTGGGGAGTTTTGGAGAGGGAAATACTCATCCTTGCTCTCTGGAAAAAAGGCAGGCAGTGATGGAGGCTGGTGCTCCAATGTCCCAAAACATCATCCATGAGACAGGGTCATGAAAGATGGCTTTTCTGAGAGAACAGCACTGAGGTGGTGCTCACTCTTCCCAAAGCTGCACTCTTCCCAAAGCTGCAGGTACAGAGGCAGCCCCCAGCCACTGGCTGTGTCAGTTGGGACCTGGCCCAGTTCTCCTGTGTTGAGGTTTTTCCAGTTCCCATTAGAGATCTTGTTTTTTTCCCCTGACTTCAGTTTCAAATTACCATGCTATCAGCCAACTGGAAATGCTTCTAATTACTTCTCTTCCTCTGGAAGGCTTTAATTCAGAGAAATCCAGCTAGAATGACCTCAACCGAGCCCTTCTTGTTGTGACTGCAGATCATGCCCTACCTCACTGAGTACATTTCCTAAGGGCAGTGGGGAAGTGACTGACAGGCAGAAGAACATTTTAAACTTTCAAGAGCTTAAAATCCTGAGGTGTTATTCATGGAGGAGAGGAGACAGGGCAACTTGTTCTGTGCCTTTCCCTACCTGCACCGAGGCTGGGGCTCAGACAGGTTGAACAGTGCTTGCTTCATAGGTGCCACATGGAAAGTCCCTGTGAAGTCTTGGCATGAAATCCACATTTCTCAGTCTATTGTGTCCTCTCGTCTTATGGGGTTGGACATCACAGTGGGACTTTCTTGAGGAAGACGGGACAGGATGATGAGCAGCCTGAGCCTCTATTATTTAATCACAAGGCTGACTGTGACCCTGCTGACCACAAAACAGAGGCTCTCATTTCTCATGGAGTGGTTGAAGGTGCATTATCCAGAGATCATTGGTTACCTCTGTTCGCCAGTACCCATCTGTCAGGCATGGATACAACTGGAAAACAGCTGAGATGAATCTATCATCCATTTCAAGTGGGCATGCCACCCAGATGGGACTTTTCTCCTAACATAAAACTTTATCTAGCCTGTTTTCCATCCTCTGGAAAATAGAGGATGGAAAAAAATCAGAATCCTGCCAGGTTTCATGACACAGAATGAAAAATCCTGGAGACAGGCTCATGCCATTTGCTGTGGTGCCACGAGAAGGAAGCACACAATCCCCTCCACCCCAAACTCAGAGTGCATCATGAGCCAATATGCACCCAACTCAGAGGGCAGCTTGCTGGTCCTGTCTGTCACCAGGAGCATGAATGATCCCAGGGGACAGAGAGCTACTGGAGCAGTGCCAGGAGGTGAGAAAGTGTTAAGCTGAGCTGCTGTTCCCATAGGCTACAGGACCAGAAATCCCCTATCCCCTGCATCTGAAGGATGGGAAACACAGGAACTGGCCCTGTGTCACAGACCCTGAGAAGAGCAGTGGTGAGTGGTGAGGACAAGACAGGGGAGGTTGGCCTGCAGAGTAAGGGGACCTGGTGACCAAGCTAGATGGTATATGAGTCTGTCAGGTGCCCTTGGCTCCTTCTGAGTGCAGACACTTGCCACACATCCCCAGGTGAGGGCACACCCAGACCAGCACATGAAGTAGGACCAATTTTGTTCTACAGTCTCCTGGGGTGACCTGAATGTCCCAACCAATCTGCTTGGGTCCCAATCCACTGAATTGCAGGAAAGCTCCTGCATGGAGAGAAACCACACAGGTCTGAGCAACCAAATTCACTTCTCTGCAGCCTGTCAGCTCTGCACCCCTCTTCATGCATATCCTCTGAACACACCACACTCAGGCTCCAGCCTTTGGGGCTCTCACTGTCCCCACCCACATCCTGCTCGGCTTCCCAACCCAGGCAAGCAGCTCAGACCACTGAAGGTCTGGAGGCTGCAGCTCAGACCTGTCAACCCACAAAGTCTTTCGGGGCTGAAGGATGGGGTCCAGCTGTGATGCTGCTGCTCTGTGCTGCTTCAGGAACCTACCTGGAGCTACAGACCCATCACAAAGGCAACTTGCACAGGGAGGCTGAGTGACAGGGCCTCAGTGAGGTCCCAGGTCTTTGCCATATACACAGATGGGCTGGACAGCACTTGAGGTGACTGTGAGGATTTGGGATGGCTCTGGGCTGTCCCAGAGAAGTGGCAGTGCAGCTGCAGTGACAGGCAGGAGAGAAAGCAGACAGAGCAGAGTGGGCACAGGGTCAGAGCAGACCCTGCTGTTTGCAGCTCTGCCTGCCATGGTTTTCAAAGGCTAATGGTCCTGGGTACTGCCAGCCCACAAAATACAAGAGCTTGATTTTCCCCCGCCATTTCAGAGCCACCACATCTCTCATGGCTGTCAGGTACAATAGTTCCCACTCAGTGACTGTGAAAGCCCCATTAGCCCCCGAAGAGCAATTTTCTAGTGTACACCATTTTCATAGGCTGGCAGCTCTGCTCTCTGAGAATTAGTAATAAGAAATACGCTCTTGCACAGTCCTAAACCCACTGTTTCTAATAAAGAGCTGTTTGCAGCGGCATCTCTCTTGTTGCTTTGATCTGGCACCAGCAGAATCTGAAAGCACCACAGCGAGAAGGAAGGAGCAGGGGATGGATGGTGGTGAGTCAGAGCTTTCAGCAGCCCCCGCAGCAGCAGCTGCAGGCACAGCGCTGTGCTGTGGGCCTGAGCCAGCTCCAGAGATGGCATCTGACCCACGATGACAGTGCTCTGGGGTGGGCTGGCTGCCTAAGGCCCAGTCGCTGGCGCAGCCCTTTCCAGGCTGTGGAGGGAGCAAGGAATGCCGAGGGAGGACCCTGCTGTGTGCCGGTGACTGAGGCTTCGGTGGTGATGGAGGGACTGCTCCGAGGTCCTGCGCAGACCTGCCTGGGGCTGGGGGCTCGCTCCTGACCCACGTCCATCCTTCAGCACAGTCCAGTCCTGCTCAGCACATAACAACCTGCACCAAAATGGGATCTAATTCAGACACTCCAGACAGGCCCCACGCTGCACACAGTGGTGACAGGTCTCTGCTGGGACATGCTGGGACCTCACCCCGCAGCGAATGTTGCACTTTCTCTCTGTGATTCTGCAGAAACCCACACGCTACTTGCACCTCTGAGGCAAAGCAGAAACCCCCTCTTGCATCCACTTGGAAACTTCAGCTGCTGATGGCATCTTGAAATGTCACAACCTTTCTGTCTTTTTCCAGTCCCCATGAACAACTCTTTTATATGAGTGGGAACATTCCAGCTGTCCAACCACCCCTGGGTCAGGGCAAGCCCCTGCTGCCAGTGAGTGACTGCCTAAATGATCCATGGGGACCCCAGCACCCTTGTCCAGCCACAGAGCTGGTCCTCTTCAGACTTGCAGAAGTCTGGCCAGCTGTGGCCAGCTGTGATCAGAGCAAGCTGTGATCAGATCGTGCCCCAGTGCAAGCCCAGGTCCCAGGGCACAGCAGCTGTGGGAGCCAGTCTGGTGCCATTGCACTGGTCCAACGTCCTGGCAAACCACCCAGGACGGGGCTGGAGCAACCTGATGGACACTGCTGGGCCTGGACAAGCTCCTGCTTGGGATGTGGCTCCTGCCATGAGCCTGTGGCACAAACAGCAGCTCTGACTGATGCTCCTGCTAAGAGGTGCCTTGCCTGGGACCATGCAGTGACCTTCCAGAGTAGCGTGGGGTTGGAGGCCCAGTGGGCTATGGGGGTGAGGCAATTGATCCAACAGGGCTGCAGGCATGTAGGGCTTCACCCCCATGACCTTGAGGCAGATCAGAGACTGTGAGGGACAAATGAGATGGCAACAGGACACCAACTTCATAGGTAGAAAAAAGCATATGGGTAATACATGAGTTCCTCAAGCAACTCTTGGGACTGTCTCTTTCCTTTTTTTTTTCTTTTTTTTTTTTTCTTGTGTGTGTGTGTTAATTCAGCTCAATTTCTTCAATACATGACACGTCCTCACATTGGCTGTGAGAGATTGACCTGGGCCAGGTGCCAGACACAGCCCAAAGCTGCTCTATCACTCTCCCTACAAGGTGCCGATCCCCTGTAGCAAACCTGTTTCAGCTTGGTCTCCTCTTTCCATGGGGCCACAGTCCTGCCTGCCAGGAGCTTGCTCCAGTCATGATCTTCCCATAGAGTCATGGCCTCCTTTGGGATCCTCCCTGAACTGCACGTGGATCTCTGCTCCCCCACAGACCCTTGTGGGCTACAGGTGCCAGCCTGCAGTACGAGGCAGGGATGGACCATGGCTGGGGTGTCAGGAGTGACAGGGTTGGAACACGGCCCTGCACAGCCCCAAAGGCTCCCTCAGACTGGCAGCACTGTACCTCCATCCCCTCCACCAGCTGCCTGGACACTAGACACCAGTTTCTCACCTGTTCCCAGATCCAGAGTAATTTCATGAGTTCAAGAGCCTGGATTTGTCACTGCATTTTGACTCCGCTGATTCCAGCTTGTGACACAGCACAAGGAGGTTTCCCCTGACCTCTGCAGCTTCAGGCAAAGCCTCAAAACACATCGGGGGGGGGGGGAGAACCACAGGGAGGGGTTTCTCAGCCATAAATCACCCCAGTGCTAGCAGGAGGAATAATAAATGTATCCCATGGTGCTAAAAAACAGTCTTTTCCTACCAGAGAGCAAGACAGAGATTGTGGGTGCAATTTTCTGCCTGGAAAACCCCAAGTTTACCCCGTACCTTTCCTGACTGCTGCACGGGGAAGGGTTGTGCTGGGTCTGTAACACAGAAACAATGACTAGAGAAGCCAGTTTTCTAGAATAAATTAGTGATATTTAAAAACAACTCCAGCACAGAATCAACATTTCCACAGAAGTAAAACCCCCAACATTTTTTTCATTAAAGAGCTTTACAAATATATATGTATATATGAGTGTTACATTAGTATAGATACTGTACCATACATGCACACATACAGACAGATCTCTAGATAAGAGGTTTGGGGCTTCAGCGTTGTTCCATGCTCCTTATGAGGTGTCTCAAGAGCACCGAATCCCCAGAGGAAAGCTCTGGATCTCGCCCGTCTTTGGCGGCCGTGCCCGGAACGGGCCTGTGCCTGCCCTTGGAGCCTGCCCGGTCCCACCCGCAGCACGCCCCAGCAGGCTGGGACAGACAGACAGACAGACGGAGAGACGGATAGACACAGACAGACGGACAGACAGACAGACACAGACAGACAGCCGTTCCGGCCGGGGAGCTGCGGGAGGCGGCCTGGGCTCGGCTGGGCCGCTAAGGCTCGCTGCCCGCCGGGGCCCGGGGCTCGTAGCCGGGGAAGGGAGCTGCCCGCAGGCCGCGGGGCGAGGGGGGCAGCGGGCACGGACACGGCTCGGCCTGCCCCGGGGAGCCTCGCTGCACGGCGCTGTCCCCTAGCTCTGGGTCACTCCCGCCGCCCCGCAGAGCCTGGGGAGCACAGGGGCGCTGCCCGCCTTCCGTCTCCGTGCTGGGCAGGAGCCTCACGGAGCTGAGCCGGATCCAGTGCCGAGCCGTCCCCGGACTCTCCTGCAGGCAGTCCTGGCTGCAGCTTCTGCTCGGCACGGGCAGAGGAAGGTGGCTGTCTGCTCCCAGAACTGGGCACTGGCATTTAGAATAAAGCTGGAGGTGCAGGGGGAGCCACATTTTAGGTATCTGGCTGTCCTTGTCACCTATGTAGCTGTGTCCAGTCAGTCCCATTAGCACCAGCTGCTCTGGCACATCATCCCCATCACCTGCCTCCTCATCCTTCTCCAGCTGTGAGGGGACCTGAGAACCTAAGGCATGCCCCAGCTGACTGTGGGTGCAGGACGGGTCCCTTCCCTCAATGCAGTCTGGGCCAAACCCGTTGGCACAGTAGCCACTCACATCCTGGACAAGGCCTCGCAGGAGCCGTGGGACCGTGGCTGATGCCTGCACAGCTGTGGATGGCCCGTGGGAGGGGAGCACAGTCTGCAGGAGCAGGGCCAGTGGGTCCTCCTCAAGCTGCAGTGGAGGCACCTGCATGGCCACATTCAGCTCGCTGTTCTGGAGAGCCTGCAAAAACAAAAGCAGTGACATGGTCAGCCTCAGCTGGCTAAAGCCCTGCCAGCTAAGGGGTTGTGACAAACTATGCTGAACACCAAGGGCTCCACTGCCTGAGACCCCATCCTCTGCTGTGACCCATGGCTGGCCAGTGCCCTCCACCAGTACCTTCTTCTTGGGGGACAGTGGTTCAGACGGCAGGGGAGACACCTGAGTACCAAAATAGGCTTGGTGATGTGAGAGTTGGAGGAAAGGAGGTGCTGAACCCTTGCAAATGCAGGGAACCCTGGCTTGGCTATGGCTACACACAAGGTGGAAGTTGGAGGAGGATCATCACTCACCAGTGCTTTTGGGAGGCACATCTCCTGAGGACTGGGAAAGACATGCAGCTGCACGAAGCACATCCCGGCCACACTCAGAGGCAGCAGCAGGAAGAAGGCACTCAGCACAGCAGAGACCCATGGAAAGCCTGGCAGGACATCACAGCAGGCTGAGGGGTCACTCAAACACATCCCTCCCACCCCACTCTCTGTCAGTGCTTCCCATCCATGTCACACTGGGATGTTTCAGGAGGCAAGCCCAAGGCAGATGACAAGAAAGCATCATCATGAGAGGTCCCCACTGGGCAGCACCGGGCCACAACCCTGACCACAGTGGCTGGGGGTGAGGTATTCACACCTCCACACAAGTTTGTGCTGTGAGCAGGATCTGAGATGCCACCGTGCCAGCTGAGTTGGTGAGAGTGCTCCCACCTGAGGGGGCTGCTGGAGTCACCAGGCACTGCTCAGCCTCCTGGCTCCGCTCCCTGGCAATGTCTGCAGCCACCGTCCGGACACAGTACTGTGTGCTGGGCTTCAGGTGCCCAAAGGTGCAAGGCACTTTCTCACTGCTCCGTTTGCAGGGCACCTGAAAGCAGATAGAACAGGTGGCCACAGAAGCTGGAGGTGGGGTTTGGGCATGGCTCCACTGCTCTGTGCAGCCTCAACATCCCACTTGCCCTATGGTCCCTCCTCCCAGGCATCTTCAACACTCCAGTTCTTTGCCCCAGGAGGTGTTCAGGTCCTAGAGCATCTCCTGAAACACCTGTGGCATCACTTTTCATCTGAACAGAACCAGTCCAGTTCTTCGTACTCAGGGGAGGGAGGTGGTCTCCTGCCTTGCTGAGGTGGGACCCCCAGACTGGAGGTGCACAGCACCTCACACCTGCATGTGCAGCCAGGTGTGGGCAGGGCTGCAGCACAGGCACCCCCACACCACTACAACCTGACATGGAGGCTTTGCTGCACCAGGAAAGCTTGTGCAAGCTCTGCACCTCTGGGCCCTGCCCAGCTAGCACACAGACCTGCTGGACAAGCAGGTCGCCCTCGTAGAGGTGCAGCCAGTACCACAGCTTCAGCAGCACTCGGTTGACTGGCTTGTAGGAACCAGTCCTTCTCTGGTAGGGAGTGGGTGGTGTGATGATGTTTACGCTGAGGATTTGGTCCTGGAGCAGCCAAGACAGCTTGGGGGGGCCAACAATTGCTGTAGGGAAGGGGAAAAAAATCAAAAATTAGGGCCTTCAAAGGAAGGCAGACATCTTGTTTCTCTAGAAATTATATATTTCTGTCTGACATTCCCCTCTCAGAGCACAGAAGCTCCTCAGGTCTTGCCTGCTGGCACTTTGTGCTCTGAAACCAGCTCTAGGAATGGCAGCCACCACATCTGTTTATTGCAACAACTTCTCTGATGGAGGTCAGAGGAGGGTCCTGAAAATTTTCTAGCTCCAGGAGACTGCTAGGTTTTTTGGACAGAACAGCCAGTCTGACTGAGAAGAGGCACATTCCCACACCAGACAAACACAATAGTCAGGATCAAAGGATCACCAGAGGGTCTGCCCGTGCTTCATCCCAGACCGTGACAGGGGAGGAAGATGAGCCTTTCAAAAGCCAAGCCTGGAGGCATATCCTCTCTCCTGCCCCATCTCGCTGCATTCCCCAGAGACCCAAATTCTCATGGTTCCTTGCTGGCCTGGGGGCCTCCTACCAATCACCTCACTGTGCCTCCTCTGTCCTTTTGCTCTTCACCCAGCTATCTTCCGGCAGCTCTGCGTTATCCCTTCCCCCTGGTTAGGGCTCTTGACTCTTTTCCCTCCAGTATCCTAATATGCTCTCCCACTGAGTCCCATCAGATCTCTCCAAGGTCCCCTCTCCCCATCAGCCCCTCAGGAAGAGCCCAACTGGAGAAGCTCCCCAGTCCTTACTGTCTCTGTACAGCTGCAGCTCGCTGGAAATGGCCCACTCGGACCGCTCACCTCCGGCCACCACTCTCACCCGTGCCCAGTAGATATCATGAATCCTGTCAAAATACAGCTCACACACACAGGAGTTTCTGCAGTTCCCCCCATAGGCACCTGCCTTGGTCCAGTTTGAGGTTCTGCCCAGGGAGAAAGCACAGGGATTGTTTCTTTTCAGCATGCTCCCAGCCCAAAGGGAGGGCAGCCCAGCCACTGCCATCCTGCCCGCGTGGAAAGCGCAGGGAAGCCCAGGCATCAGCCAACAGCATCCCGGGATGTGTGAGGAGGGGTGTCCCTCCTGGGCACAGATGGCATCTGGCACTGTGCCCTGACCTGTGCTCTCCACAATGCAAAACCACACAGCTGTGGCAGGGAGAGCCCCCCAAGGAGTTGGGGCTGTTGAGGCTCTGTGCTACGAGGGAAACCGAGTGAGTGGTGACAGCTTGAGCCTCAGAGAAAGGTGACTGTGCGTGGGGGGCGTCTTACCAACACAAGAAGAAGATAGAGTCAGTGGTGCCCAGCAAAAGTACAAGTGGCAGTGGACACAAGTTGAAATACAGGAAATTCCATTTAGCATAATGGGAAAAAAACCAAATCCAAAACCCCAGTCCAAAAGCAACCCCTTAGTTTGTTACTGGGATAGTGACCAGGAAAGGGACCAAGCTGTCCAGGGGTGTTGTCCTGAAGTTGTACAAAACCCACCAGGACACACTCCTGAGTTGACCTTGCATGTGCAGGGGTAGGACCAGCCAATCCCTGCCAATTCCACTGCTCTGTTACCTTGTGGCCTTTACTGCCAGGTAACAGTCCTCTGGCTGCCAGGGGTCCCCAACAGCCTCTGCCAGGGTGTAAGAGGACCAGACCCCTTCACCCCCTCCTCCCCACCCACCTGTTCCTCCACTCCACCTCATAGGTGGCAGAGCTGGGTGAGCTGGGGTCTGGCTCCCAGCGCAGCAAGACGTGGAAGTTCTGTGCCTCCAGCCTGACGTGCTGTGGCCTCAGCAGCGTCCCTGGGGGGGGAGCAGAGGGGTATGAGGCAGTGCCCTGCAGGGTCCCCTTGTGGCACAGGTTCCTCAGCTTCATCCCAGCATGGGCAAACTCTGACTTCAAAGCAGGTGCTCAGCATCTGTATCCCCCACAATTGGTCACACACTGAGAACACCCTCTCCACACTTCTGCCAAAGCAGAGACACAGCTGACAAAACAGGAGAGACAACACCCTGACACATCTGCTGTTGACCTGGGGGTTTTCTTTCTCATCATTGCTTGATGACCACTTGGGTCTCTCCTCTTCACAGGTACCTTCAGTAGGTTTGAGAGGTGTTCCTGCAGCCAGCCCCCAGACTGTGGTGACAGCTTCAGCACTGGCTTACCCTGGAGCAGGGAGCAGCTGGCCAGGGACAGCAGCAGGAGCAGGGCAGGGCTCATCCTACCACAGCCATGCTGGGGGCCATGGAAAGGGATGAGTGTGCTGGAGCTGTTCTGCTACCCACAGACATAATGTGCTGCTGGAACCTGGGAATAAAAACAGAAGCTTCAGCCAGTGACACTGCCCCGTGGAGCCCACATGCCTATTGTGGCACAGAGGTGTCCACTATGGAGGGCAGGGGACCTTCTGCTGCATTCCGGGGGTGCCACAGGGCAGGGTACCCTCAGGGCTGGGTGGTAAGTGGACCCACAGGGACAGTGGGCAGCTGCCACACTGCTATGGCACTATGCACGTGCTGCAGCAACCTTCTGTTGCACCCACCTCTGGCACCCCGTGGTGAGAAGTCACACTGCCTTTGTCACCAGGATGTGGGTCAGAGAGAAAGCTCCTCACCTGAGGCTCACACCACTGGGCAGGTGACTCAGCCCAGCTCTGGGCATGACTCACACTGGCACAACCTGTGACACCACTGCCAGGACACCCCCAGCCATCCCACAGACTCCCCGTACGGGGAGGGCACCCTGCGTGACATCACCCACATGGCAAAATGGGGCAAAATGAGCGCTGTAAGCAGAGACTCAGACTGTGAACCACAGCACAGGCTGGTCCAGCTGGGCACCTTTACCTGGCCAGTCCCTTCTTACCTTGGTCTTGCCCCACCATTCAGCCACCAGGAATCTTGCCCTGCTCTTGCTGGTCACGGAGGTAATCTTCCTCTCCTGCAGCAGACGTGCAAGGGCTTTGAGGCTACCAACACCAACCTTGTGGTTGTGGGGACACATTCCCCCGTGAAGGTGGGGAGCCCAGGGCCACCTCCAGAGGCAGAGGGGTGGGAGCACCCCTGACCAGACGGGACACCAGTGGGGCTGCTCACCACTGTCACTGCTTCTCACTCTTCCCATTTCACACCAACTTTTCACCATTACAAGCGCAAGCACCTCAGCACGTGGATACAAAACACTGCCCCCATGTTTTCTCTGTCCCTTGCAGGATCAAGAGCTTGAAACAAGGAGGAGCAGTCAACAAGCAGGGACATGCAGCTGCAAACTGTGGGTGAGGGCTGAGGCAAGACCTCTGAAACACCAGAGCTGAAGCACAGGCAGTTGGCCTAGTCCCCCCTCGCTGAGACCAACAAGAACCCTCCTGGCCTTGCAACAGAGCCCATTGAAGGAGGCAGTATTTCTGCCCGAAGGGAGAAAGAGCCTCCAGGGTTGTTCCTGGGGCTTACAGAGGCACAGAGCTGGGGGACTGATGGAGACCGGAGGACTGGCTGCCTGTGCAGGCAGGGACAGGGCTGCTCTCACTGCAGAAGGCAGCACAAGGGAGGCAATGCTTCCCTGAAGCAGCAAGGTGACTGCAGGCCAGTCCCTGCTAGCCCCCCTCTGAACCCCAGCACATCCGTTCCCCTTCTGCCATGGCCAGAGGAAAAATCCCAGCAACTCTCCCTCCATTGTGGCATTAACTGAGATTGTGGGGATTAACCCCCTCTGCTCTGCACATCCTCTCCTTTTCTGTATCCCATCACACCACCCTGAAGCACCAGCACTCCCCCCAACCTTGATCCAGCATTTCCTCTCTGCCCCGCTGCAGTATCAGAAACCTACCTCACCAACCACTGTTAAACACAACGCCCTCAGCTCAGCAATCTCACTTGTGGCTCCGAGTGCTCACTGGAAGCGTTACCACCGTCTGCTCAGCTGCCAGGCTTCCTCCAGATGGGGGACAGTCCGTGTTGTCTGTGCCACCACGCTGGGAGGCGTGATTTGACTTGGGTGGTTTGTACCTCCTTTGCTGAGCCAGGGTTTGTTTTTTCCTTCCTTGCTTCCTCATTAGCACCGTCCCAGCTGGGCACGGGTGCTCAGCAGTGCCCTCTGCACACCAGAGCCGAGGTACAGCCCGTCCCAGCACACCATCCCAGCAGATGCACCACCCCGGCACGGACCATCAGTGGTGTGGGGACAGAAAGGAGCGAGGGCTCAGGCCAGGGGTAACACATGGCAAGGCAGACACAGATCAGGACATCCCAGCAAAACCAGTAGCAGGTTTTATCCTTGCCAAGACCAATGCTGCGGGCTGGGCACACAGGGCTGGGCCCCCTCATTTTGCCCTGGTGACCATGAGGGACCTGCACGTGGCTGTGCACCACCTCAAGAGCTCCAGGCCTCTGGCAGCCCACTGCGACAGAACAGCTGAACTTGTGCTTCCCAAGAGCTGCACAACCATTGCAGGACTAACAGAGCCATTGACGGCAGCATTGTGGGGCTCATAAGCACCATTTAACTCTGCCCAGGGCCCAGCAGTCTCTGCCGGCCTGGGCACTCCAAAACAAGAGCCCTAGAGCGGCCAGGTGCCACCCCGGGGGGCAATGCCAGCATCTCCACTGTTGTCCCTGCACCACTGCAACGGCCAGCAGTGCTGGGTAGCCCTGACACATCGCTGGTAGAAATGGGGCTGGGGCCTGGCAGGAGCTGGAAGGCAGACAGCCATGAGGAAAAGGACACATAGCCTCAGTAGACTGGACAAGCTCTTTAATACCTGGCTGAATACCAGTGCTGAAATGCTCCCAGCTGTGCCTGACAGCTGCACACACTGCAGAGTCAAGCATCCACCACCGCACAAAGCGCTGTTGGTGAGGCAGGCCTATGGCTCCTCCAGCCCCCCTCCCTTTTTGGTCAAAGGGTGGGGGCAAGCCTGCAGGAGACTGGGAGGACTGGGGGGGCTAGCAAGCCTGGGTGCAGCAGGCACAGTCCAGCCCCGTGGGCAGGGTGAGACCAAGGAGGACCCCCAGGGCCCAGGCAGCCCTGAGGGGTGCTGCACAGCTGCCCTCCGCAATCTGGAAGCACGTCCTCTGCCCAGCTCTCACGCAGCACTTTGAAAGCAGAAAGGTTACAGAGCTGGCCAACTCCATGGTCTGGAAAAGGTGGGTGGGTGCCCACTGCAGGCAGGGCATCCTCAGACTGTGGCACTGGGGCTCCTGAGGGGCTCGGGAAAGGCAGGTCTCTCCCTGACAGAGGGTGCCACAGGGATGAGGACTCAGTGGCAGTGGTCCAGCTGTTCCTGTGCTGGAGACACCACCAGCCACTCCCAGCAGGGTGTAGGGGGATGCAGAGGGAGCAGGCAGTGCCATGATGGGATCAAGCATTAGCACTCGTCACTGCCTCTGTCCCTGTTAAACTTCCCCTGGCAAAACCCATCCTCCAAAGGCTTTCTCCAGGTACCGGGCCACCGCCAGCGTCAAGTGGTCGTTGTAGGAGGCCGCCACCAGCTGGATGCCCAGCGGCAGCCCCTCGCGGCCCAGCCCCAGCGGGCACTGCGTCACCGGCAGGCCCAGCACATTGAAGATGGCTGCAAGAGAGAAGGGTGGATAGATCAGAGTGAGCACAAAGACTGGGATACATCACTGCCTGGCTCTCCCACCCTGGGCAGGCAGCTCTGCCATGCACAGCACCAAGATCCTGGGAGCTGGTGCTTCATGCAGCAGTGCAGACACATGGTGACAAGGGACAGCACTGGCCAGAGATTCCCAGTGCCCACATCATGTGTATAAACAGCATCCGTGAGGGATGGCATACACTGTGGCATGCCAAATTTGGGACATTCCTGTGCCAGCACCAGCTCTCCATCACTCCACAAAGCAAGACAGCACTGACACCACATGGGAACCACACAAGGGGCCCCAGGCTGTACCCCAAGAGATGGCAGGTTTCAGATTCCTGCTAAACTCCAATATCGCACACACAGTCACACCTGCCCTGCTGTGGACAGGCACCTTTGGCAAAAGGTAGAAGATGCCACACGGTATGAAGCACGAACAACCCTCACTCCAAGACAAGACACCTCTCTTTGCTGCACAGTCCACTGTCAGCAATGCAAACACTTTGGATACAACACCCCAGCTGCCACAAGGAGATCATTTTGGTAGCCCTAGCTGCAAACAGGAGTCAGGGCTGCTCACCTGTGTAGGCAAAATTGAAGGGCATGCAGATGGGGGAGTGGTGCTTGGGGGCGATGGTGGGATGTGAGGGGTAGAGGAGCACCCCATCTGGCCCCAGCAGTGCCTCCATCTCCTCCTGTAAGCTCTTCCCCATGCTCACCAGCTTGGCCTTCCCACTGAGGTTGAGGTTCACCAGCTTCTCTGTCAGTCCCAGGGCTGCAGCAAAGGGTAGAAATGGGGACAAGAGCACATGAGAGGACTGTGGTCTATGTGGGGCAGAAACAATGCCTAGCCACATGCAACATCCCCTGCTTCTGGGGTGGCTCCCCAAGTACCCCTTCCTGCCAGCAGCCACAGCAGATTGCCCCTAGCACAGCTTTCTGGGCACCATTCCCCCAGCACTGCCAAGGGACAAGCATTCAGCCTGCCCCTTCCTTCCAGCTTTTCCAGCCAGTGGGGCTGAGCAGAGCTGGCAGAATGACCCCAGCACTCATTAGACAGCAGCACAATGGTGTTAATTAGGATTCTCTAGTACCTGCTGCTCTAAAACAAGATCAGTGCAGACCCTGACTGAGCCCTCTGAGCCCCAGCAGTTCTGGTGTGGCTCACAGCAGAAGTGAACCCTGCCCCCAGCTCCATCGTCCTCACTTCTTCCCCCAAGGTACCCACTCCCATCTATCAAAGATCCAGACTCCTGAGCTAGCCTTCAAAACTAGGCTAAAGCTGCTCAGGGCAAACCCCGAGTTCCTTCACTGGGCATTGGAAGGGCAATACCTCCATTTAACAACCTGCCCACCCCAGCACTGCCTGTGCACTGCCCAGGGCCCCTGCCAGCATTACCGATAGCCGGGAGAGTGTGAGAAGACATCCCCACGAGCCACTTCATCAGCTCCCACAGCGGCCACACTGGCTTCCCATGGTCCCCCAGCAGGTCTGTGAATCTTTGTGCCTCCTGTAACACACCCACTCCCCCTGTCAGCAAAGCCAGCATGCAGCAGGGAGGCACAGGCTGGCAATGGACAGTGAAATTTCAGTTATCTCATCATCCCAATGTGAGGTGTTCCCGCTTTCCCACAGGAGATGCCCATCACGTGCTCCACAGCTGACACTGATCCAGGGCAGCAGCAGGAGCATTTTTCCCTCCCAGAGACAGCAAGGAGATGGAAGAGCCCCCCCAGAGCAGCACCCAACTGACACAATGCAAGGGATAATGTCCAGAGGCATTTCCTCCTGTGATATGACGACTGGACCTGGAAGAAAGAGGCAGAGGAGCCAGACAAGCCCTCCTTGGTGTGGTGAGGTTGGGCTGTTTCATCACTGCCTCTGTGCCAGGAAAGCATAAGTTATGACACTCCCAGAAGTTTGTTTTATTACGAAGTACTTTCCTGCATGCACAGATATAGCGCAGCAGCTGCAATGCCACGGAAAAATTACACAAGCAGGCTCCTGCTGGAAAGCTGCTAGTCCCCTGCCTGTCTTGGCATCCCCAAGGGTGTTAATCCCAGCCTACAAGTCAGAAGACACAGCGTGGGGCAAAGAGAAAGGCAGGATGGCCCCTGCTTGGTTGACTTACCAACCTGCATGGAAAAGGTCAATGTGCCAAAACAACCTCCCCCCTCCCGATTACCACATTGCTCCTCAGCTGAGAGCCAGGGCCTCAAGCCACAGGACAGCAAAGGAGAAGGTGCTGTGCAACTTTAGAAAGAGGTGAAAGAAGAACTGGGAGGACACATGGAGCAGGGAAAGCCCCTGGGTAGGTTTGGGAAGCCTACAGCTCTCCACAGCTGGCCCCGAACAGCTGTTTCTTCCCTGCTGCCTCCAAAGCTGTGCCTCTGCCAACTCACTCTGACACACCTGTCCCTCACTGTCCTTGGATGACATCATGGCTGACCAGATCTGAAAGGAATACTTCATCTTGTGGATTGCCACATGCTGAACCCGGACTCCAAGGTCACTTTCAAGGTGCTCCACCACCTGAAGGGAAGAGCAAGGACGGGTTGGTTTCCATAAAGATTTGACACCTGCCATAAGCCAAAGGAAACTACAGAGAAGAGAGTAAGAGGACCTACTCGCAAGATCTTCCCCTTGTGTCTTCTTTAGCCCCGAAGAAGAAAAAGTTCTTTTTACTTTTTAACCCCTGAAAGCATAGGACTGGGATGCAAGGCTGCTTCCCCAGCCCTTAATTTTGCCAGCTCCTGCAGGAGCCACACACAGAGCAGCTCTTTCCCCTCCCCAAGGCTCCTTTGACTGGTCTCCCCAGGTTCTATCTTCAGGCTCACCCCAGTGAGTACCATCCTCTGCTGCTTCCTACCTTCTTTTGGGCCTGCAAGATCTCCTTGTCCACAGGTGATACAAAAATGGACCCACCATCATGATCCATGCAGTGGAATTTGATTTTCTCCAGCGCCACCTTCTCATTCAGTTTCAGCCTGGGAAAGAAATGGTGCTTTGTCACAAATCCATCCCCAGCTCCTCTGCCGCTGCTAGAGGTTCTCACACGCTTGTTATGTGTCCTCAAGAGACCCTGCTCTGTCCCTCAGAGTGGCAAGGTGAGACTGAAGACACAGACACCTACTGTCCACAACACATCCAGCTGCTCACCTGCCCCCTCAGTCCCATCAAGTTTCTGTTGGGAAAGTTCCCATTTCTCCAGAAGCACCTTGTGACTACAAACCCTGGCTGCAGCCAAGGCTGGGATTGCACAAGAGCCTGGGAAAAAGCAAAGTGGTAATGGAGAGAGCAACAATGTGCAGGCTGTGGCAAAAAGGAGGGGTGCTCCATGTGCCCCATCTCCACTCTGCTCCTCACTGGCACACAGCATGGCTGCACTTGATTGCACGGACCAAGAACTGAAGGAACTGAACTGGCCATGATGTGGGGATGGAAAACTCCTCATTCAACAACAGGAAAAAAGGTGCTGCAATATCCAGGAGCAAGGCCAGCTCTGGGAAGGGTGTATGGAACAGAACTAGGAAGCAGCTCACTGGTGAAGGGGCACCTATCAGTCTGCCCAGGCTGCCGGTTCCTGGGAGCACGTGGGTGCTAGGAAGGGCAGTCCCAGAAGCCAAGGTCCTGCTGAAGCCAACAGCAGAGGAAAGAAATCAGAAACAAGCAAGTGGGCGGGGTGCAGACCTGTCTCGTACAAAGGTCTCATACACTGTGAGGACCACAGAGCTGCTGACTCCAGCTTGGAGCAGTGGGAACAACTCACTTGCTGACCCCAGGGCCGGCCATGACTCTCAACACAGGCTCCAGGTCCTCTGCGTAGCGGCACATGGGCCCCGTGCACAGGTAGCTGGTGCGCACTCCCTGAGCGTTGGGGAACTGGCCGTCGTTGGGCACCACCCCTGAGAGCAGAGAAGTCAGACACTACCCTGAGTATTGCCTCCAGATGGGGACAGCCCTGCTGGGGGTCTGTGGGTGCACGGAGACACGGTTCCCCAGGGACTGTACACCCCACAAGTGCTGATGGCAAGGTTCACGGGGTGGGGATGGGAAGAAAAGCACCCAAGTCAGGACACTGAAGGACAGAGAAATATCCCAGCAGATCCCAACCTTGTGAAAACATCCCGTGCTGAGGATGCAATACTTGGGTTAACCCCAGCCTATCTCCCATGTGCTAGCATTCAGCCATTGGTGTTTGCTTCCAAACTGCCAACCCCAGCTGTGCTTCCTCAACAGGCTTGTCCCATACAAGAAGTTACCTGACTCCTTACAGCAATCCCACCAGCAACCAACACAGAGGTGTCCTGAAGGGGTTCATCCCACAGCCCCCATTCCATCTCATGGTGTTTCTGTTGATGGGGAAGAGGAGGAGACCCCAGCACCCACCTTACCTGTTGTAGGTTTATGGCCAAAGACTCCATTGAAGAAGGCGGGCATTCGGATGCTGCCACCGATGTCAGAGCCCACACCTACCACTGAGCCGGCAGCTGCCAGGACACTACCCTCCCCACCTGCACAGGAGAAAACACGGCAAAACCCCACAGATTTATGGTGCAAATCATCCAGGAAAGCAGGAACACCTCACAGGGAGAGTGGGGGCCTAAAAAGCAAGAGGGGTGGGGGGACAACACCTTGGCTTTAGTGATGGGTAGGGGATTGCTGGGGTATGTGGGCCAAAGGGATTTGCCTGCCAAAGTACAACAGGGCAGGCTGAAGCAATGTCAAATGAAACACCCAGAAGAGGCAAAGCAGCTAGACCTCCCAACAGCCTACAGCAGTGCTCAGGAAAGAGGCCTGTAAGCTCCGCAAGAGCCCAGGGACACGTTAATAGCTGTGTGCAGAGACTTGGAACTCTCCCTCACTGCATTTTAACCTGCCACTCATGCAGGACCGTGCCGAGGTGCTGGGGTTCACCTGAGCTGCCGCCCACAATCCTCTGCAGGTCGTAGGGGTTGTTGGTCCGCCCGTAGACCCTGTTGCTGGACTCGTACCACATGCAGAGCTCGCTGCAGTTGGTGACACCCAGCGGGATGGCACCTGCCTGCTTCAGCCGTGACACCACAGTGGCATCCGAGGTGGCGATCACATTGCGGCGGTTGACCAAGCCAGAGGTGTTGGGCATCCCTGTGGTGCCAAGGTCAATAGGAGGGAGGCATCAGGGCCAGTGCCCTGAGATGACCCAGAGCTGCAGGAAGCAGGTTACCAGTGAGGGCTGCTCCTCTGAAGCACCTCAAGCTCTGTAGCATCTGTGTGCTACAAATGAACACAAATGCAGAAGCCCAGGCAGGGCTTAGTGCAAACCAGGGAAAGGGAGACTACTTCCCTCCAAGCACCTGCCACAGCCACCCACCACTCTGGGGAGCACATCAAGACCTGGAGGCATAAAGATAAACCCACCATAAAGAGAAAAGGCCTCCTTAACGGTGATGGGAACTCCCAACAAGGGGAACTTCTCCTCCAGGCAGTCATCGCCAGGACCCTCCGCAAGCAGCTTATCAACCTGCCGGGCTTCCTGCAGGGCCTCCTCGAACCTGCAACAAAGCACCCGGAGATGTTCTGGCGCTGGATCAGACAGGAGCGGGGTCCCCACAGGGCGGGTGGACCCCAAGTGCGGCAGGAGCTTGTGGGGGAAGTGAGACTGCCTGGTGTTTGCCGGAGCCGGGAGCGGCATCCCGGCCCGGCGCTGCTGCGGTGGCGGCGCGGGGATGCCCGTGCCCCCGGCAGAGCGGAGCGGTCGGGCTGGGGCCCGAAGGGAGCCGCTGCCTCCTCGAGGGTGCCCTCTGCCTCCAGCTCACCTGTCCTTAACCACGGCATTGATGAGGGGATTCACCTCCTTGATCCTCTCCACGTACGCCTCCACCACCTCCACGCACGCCACCTGGGCACGGGGCACAGCGGGTCCCGCCGTCAGCCGCGGGCGCTGCGCGCACCGAGACCCGCCGCCCGCGCTCCCCCTCCCCGGGCCGCGGGTGGTACGTGCCGCGCGCGGAGAGCGGCACCCCCGCTGCCCGCGTTCCCCCGCCCCGGGCCGCGGGTGGTACCTGCCGCGCGCGGAGCAGCTCCGCGAGGCGCCGCGCGGGCAGCAGCAGGAGCGCGTGCCGCGGCGGCGGGACCGCGCGCGGAGCGGTGCGCGCGGGGCCGGCGCGCGGCGGCGGCAGCAGCGCGAGCAGCGCGAGGCAGGCGCGCGACAGGAGCCGCAGCAGCAAGGCGAGACAGCGCTCCGCGCGCGACAGCGCCATGACGGCCCTGCGCGCGCCGCCCCGCCCCGCACGGAAGTGACGTCAGGGCGACGCACCGCCCGCGTTGCCGTGGCGACCGCCCGGTGCCCGTGCCGGTGCCCAGGGGCCGCAGCGGCCCGGGCCTCCCCGGGAACGCGGCCAGGCCCGGCGGGGCGGGGAGAAGGGCGGCCTCGCCCGTCTTGTGCCTCGTGCGTAGCGCTCAGGCCCGCTCTGCCCGCCCCGGGCCGGCCCGCTTTTCGCTCCGGGACAAAGGCAACGGCTCAGGGGCGCACTCGGCAGGCGAGCTGCGCTGGCGCCAGGTGCCAGCGGCGCTCCCGACGGGCGGCGTGTGCGGCTTAGCGAAACGCGCCCCGGGCAGGGCTGCCTGGCCGGTTGCGGCGGCAGCCCGAGGCGCCGGGCTGAGCCCAGCAGCCGCAATGCCTCGGAGCTGCCCGCGGTAATGTCCCGTGCCGGACGGGGAAGGAGACGCTTCCCTTTCCGGCAGAGGTTGCCCGTCCCCATCCAGAAGCCTGTCCTCTGGGTCAGACTGTGCAACAAACGTTCTACTGGGTGTCTAACGTGGCTACGGGACATTAAGAACTATCAGTTTAAGGTTGACGTCAAATTATAATGTTCTTTTGCGGTACAAACACGAAGCCTCTTTCTTGAGCTTTTCCCTTATAAAATACAGCTCTTATCACACTTATTTTTAAACACGCTCTGAGGTGTTCAGATGCTTGATTATGGAAACAGGAAGAGCACTGTATAATCCTCAACACTCAGGGCAAAAGAATTGGTAATGCTGGAGAAAAAAAAAATACTGTCTTTTAAAGCAAGGGTTTAAGCAGCATGTGAGCAGGCCTTACTGCATCTCTTCCCTTCCACACAGTTGGCAATTGAATTATCAGCACAAAGCAAGGCTACAAAGGGATACATTTCTTGTGAAAATCTTTTATGACCGAATAGTCAACATATCAGCATTTATAGAACAATCTGCAACACACACACCCTAGAAGGCCATCAGCCGACCTCTGTCCCCTAAAACCTAAGCTGACACCAAAGTCATCTTGATAGTAGTTCTTTTTTCACAATCTTATCAAGGATACTTTCTTTGCTCCCTGCCTGATGCAGGGAGAGGAGAGGAGAGGAGAGGAGAGGAGAGGAGAGGAGAGGAGAGGAGAGGAGAGGAGAGGAGAGGAGAGGAGAGGAGAGGAGAGGAGAGGAGAGGAGAGGAGAGGAGAGGAGAGGAGAGGAGAGGAGAGGAGAGGAGAGGAGAGGAGAGGAGAGGAGAGGAGAGGAGAGGAGAGGAGAGGAGAGGAGAGGAGAGGGAGCTGATAAGGGCTCCCTCAGAGCTCAGGAGTAAGTCAGGTGTCCTCTGTCTTCCAGAGCTAAAATAGTAAAACTCCTCTGAACTACCCTCCTAAATGTAATCTCAGCAACTTTTGTCAGTTTTTTTTCTCTCAAACTCTTAGTGGATTTGCTGTTTTCCCTCCTTCAAATCCTGCCCAAATGTTGGCAAATAGGGGTACAAACCAAAATATTTCTGTCCCGGGTCTCTGCCTGTGTTGCTGCTCTGCAGAAACCTTCCCTAAGCTCTGGCATTTTCTTTGCTGGAAAGTGTCTTCCTTAATCTTTGTCTTTTTTCAAGAACAGAGCTTTGGAATTCACACTGGATCAGCTGCTGCACTGCTCTCTGTGAGCTCCTCTTGTCCCTGCTCTTCCCGTTGCTCACCAGTGCTGTCCCAGATAGTAGCTCAGGCTGCTCCTCCATTAGGTCAAGGTGAGGAGTTTCCTGGGAGATGAGCAAAAAGAATGGCTACCAGAGTTCATCATAGCCCAGTGGAGGTCTGTTTCCATGAAAAATGGAAAAAATAGGATACAAGGTGCTCTAGAAATAAAGCAGTAAGATCTGGAAACCTAAGGTTGAAGTGATTTGGACTGTTTTTCAGTTACCATAACCAGCCAACCAAGCAAACACCACTCTAGATGCACACTTAGAAGCCAGTTAATTCCAGTCTGATTGCCAAGAACATGGAGGCTCAACAGAGTGAAGCTCACCCATTCAGACCTGTCCCACCAAGGAACACCAGCTGCTTAGAAGAAAAACATGTTTCCAGGTCTTCCACTCTGGGAGTTTATGCTTGTCATTATCCTCAGTCACTTCATTACAACCAAAGGCGTTAAAAAACACAAGAGGTTATCAAGCACACGTGGAAAGCTGGAGTGGTTCTGCTGGCTGTGTGGATGTGTTGCAAGCACTAATTGCCTGGGAAGCCATGGAACAGGCTTTGGCAGCTTCGTGGGAGGCTGGCGGGAAGAAGAGGTGTGCACTGATTGGCAATACCACAGTCTGGCTGCCTTCACAGTATTCTCCAGAGCTCCTCTCAATCTAGTCCCCCATGCACAAAAAATACCTTTTTGGAAATTAAAAGAAGAAAAAGAACTTGATAGCACAATTCTTTGTGAAAGGAGTCCTTCAAATCTTATCCTTAAAATAATGCTTCCAAAGAAACCTGGGGTTTGTGCAGCACATGGGGGGAGTGAGAAAGGATGTTTAAAGGTTCAGGTTTAAACACAGCAACTCAGATGCTTAATTCCCAGCTGATCCCAGAAAAAAAACCCTGAACGTGATGGCAGTTCCTCCAAGCCTGCCCTTAGCGAGATCCATCACAGAGGGATTCTGTGCTCTGCATTTCCATCAGTGGTCTTCTTGCATGCTGGCCCGGGATCCATAGCAGATGTTGGGTGCCCGTGCTGCTCACTCCGGGCTTTGCAGATAAAGATCTCTGACCTCACCTTGCTCTCACTGGTGGAACACAGGAGGTCCTCAGCCCCAACACCTCATTCCTGGAAGGGCAGGAGGGCACGGAAGGAATCCCATCCTGCCTGTGTGAGAACACAGCAGCTGGCACTGCCAGGGTCCTGGGCTCTCTTGTACAATACTGCCATGAGATCAGCACCCACGGATGCGCGGGTAGGGCAGCTCAGGGCTCTCCCGGCTTGTCCTCGGTTCCGGCACGGCTGCGGCGGGACCGGGCCGAAGCGAGCCTTGCACAGCTGCCAGACACACTGCCGGGAAGCAGCCAGAACCTCCTGCAGCCGGGGCACAGCCTCCCTGCAGGGCAGGCTGCTGGGACTCGGGTGTCGCGGGCCTTCCTTCTGCTGAGCAGCCCGGGGTCGGGACCGTGCCACGGGAGGTCGCTCTGCCACCGCCGATCGGTGTCGCTGGCCCTGCCCCGCAGGGCCGCAGCTGTTCCCTCCGCACGGAGCCAGGGTACACTGTGTTCACTCCGAGTCCTTGATTAAACAAAATGTTTATGCGTGCCTCTGCTCCAGAAAACATCTTGGCGGCTGCACGCAGCTTGTTTGCTGCTGCTGCTCCAGCTGCACTGGAATTGGGGCAGGGTCTGTGCGATGCTTCAGGAGCCAGCTGGCCTTCCTGGGACAGTCCCCAGCCCAGGAACACCCCATCTGTCCCCGGTGCCTGCACTCTTCCATTGGAGGGACCTTGTCTGCTGGAGACGGCTGTGCCCCGCATCCCCTTGGTGCCAAGCGGCGCTGCTGCCCCTTTGGAAAGGCTGGGCGGCAGCATGCTTTGCTTCTTTACCCTGAAGGAGTGACACCCTCCTCACAAATCCACCACCCACTTCCCACTTAAAGCAGGGCTTTGGGTTGCATCTTGAAATTACAAGAGCAGCTAAGACATTTCCTGGGCTCCACAGTGCCTCCAGCGGAGCAGAACACTCCGAAACTGCCTTCTTGACATCCGGCTGCTGCACCCACTGATGATGGCTGTGTACAGCACCATGGAGTTTGGTGGGCTTAGCCAGCCCTGTCTGGGGCAACCACAGGGGCTCCCAGGGCCTGACTGCAACTCCATGTCCCCTGCCTGTTTAGCCAGTGTCGTCCAGGATGTGCCTGCTTTCTTCCCTGGCTGAGGGGCCTGTGTCAGTTGTGCATATCTGGAGTTAACTGGGAACAGGCTGGCCCTGCTGTGTCATCTCTCAGGCATCATGCAACCGCTGGTCTGTGCCTGGAGGGCAGCCTTCAGCCAGATGTGCTGTCACCACAATTACTCTGTTGCTCCAGATGATACCTCCAAACCCCTTGGAGGGAGTGGGCTATCTCCCTCCCCAAGCCATATACCCTGTGAGGATGGAGGAGCATGCCCTGGGTGAGTGGGGAATCAGCACGCTGAGATCATTTACAACCCTGCCAGGTGAGACCAAGGGAAGGATTCTGCAGGACTGAGAGAGGGCCAAGACCAAAGCTCACAGCTCTGTCCTTGAACTCAGGAGACCAGAAAGGAGAAGGTGTTGATGGCCACTCAGATGACATCAATCCACACCAGACTCCCAGCCTGGAGTGTTTCCCAAGAGCACAGGCTGTCAGCAGAGTGGGTTGCCCAAGCAGCTTGCGTGCCCCTGCCAGGCTCTATGCCATGGCTCTTGCGAAACGGTGTTGATAAACACTCCAGGGCATGCCAAGTCCTGCAGGATGACAGCTGATGTGCTTGGGCTGTAGTGAGTGCCAGCACAGTGAGAGGAATTTTCCACTCCTCTGTGGCAAGTGTGCCTGACCCTGGTGGGGGACTGTCCCCAGCAAGGCAGAGATTATCTGGTGTCCCAGCTGGCTTGTCAGGCTCAATAAACCCCCCTGCAAGGGCTGTCCTTAGGCACGTGGCAAAGCAAGAGATGGTTGGGTTGCCTGGTGGCACCCTACAGGGCTGGGTTAGGGCCCCACCATCCCCAAGGAGACCCCACCACCCCCATTTCACCATGGGGCTATTCCTGGCAATGAACTGCCTCTTAGCTTCCCCTTTCCAAGCACATTGGCCAAGCTGGGTGAGCTATATGCCTCTCCATTCCCTGTCCCAAGGACTTGCTTTCCTGTGATTCTGGTCCTCTTTCCATATTCCCTGAGGGCAATGGGTGACCCTTGACAGGGCCCTCCAAGCGGCCTGGGTAAGTTCTGCCCAGATGTGTCTTCTAGCAAGCTGGAAATGCCTCAAAGACCAGCAGATTTGTGGTATGGTGTGCTCGGACCTGTGCTGGACAATGTTTGGTAATTACCATATGAAAGCCCAATTTGATTTGACCAGTGTGTCCTGGAGCTGCAGTTCCTTTCATCCATGCTGCCATCCCACAGTGCTCTCAACAGAAGCATGAAAAGCTTGTGCCAGGCAGCACAGCCCAGGACAATGCACCCGTGCATGCTGCTACATGTATCCCTGTCCCCCAACATAGCCTGCAAATGCTGTGCCATCAATGGCAAAGTAGCGAAACATCAGCCAACACCTGCAGAGAATGGGGGCTCACAGGTCTCTTGTGAGGACGGTATGTTGGGAATGAGAGCTGTGGTATGATTCCTTCCTTCCTTCCTTCCTTCCTTCCTTCCTTCCTTCCTTCCTTCCTTCCTTCCTTCCTTCCTTCCTTCCTTCCTTCCTTCCTTCCTTCCTTCCTTCCTTCCTTCCTTCCTTCCTCCCTTCCTTCCTCCCTTCCTTCCTCCCTTCCTCCCTCCCTTCCTCCCTCCCTCCCTCCCTCCCTCCCTCCCTCCCTCCCTCCCTTCCCTCCCTCCCTTCCCTCCCTCCCTTCCCTCCCTCCCTTCCCTCCCTCCCTTCCTCCTTCCCTTCCCTTCCCTTCCCTTCCCTTCCCTTCCCTTCCCTTCCCTTCCCTTCCCTTCCCTTCCCTTCCCTTCCCTTCCCTTCCCTTCCCTTCCCTTCCCTTCCCTTCCCTTCCCTTCCCTTCCCGCCTTCCCTTCCTGCCTTCCTCCGCTTCTATTTCTCTCCCTAGCTTCTCTTTTGCTGCCACCTGGCCATACCTCTGCTGCCACCCTGGTGCTCGCTTCCTTATCCTTCTGGTATCTGGGTTAGCAGCAGCAGAGATGGGCTGCTCATACCATTTCACATCTGGCTGCTGCCCTGTGCTATGCATGGTGGCAGTCCCAGCCCAGCTGGGCTGTGATGGAACACCACCATTGCTCTGACTGATCAGGGTCCCCATGCCCCTTCAGCCTCCAGGTCACTGGGTACTGGACCAAGGCACTGTGGGAGCCGAGACAGTGACAGAGTGATGGGATGCACTTGCTGAGGGTCCTTTTGGGAGCACATCCTGGGAACAGGCACATGCAGGGGTCTGCTGCTGTGTGGGAACCTGTGCTTTGGATGGACAGTGGCAAGAGGAAGAGAGACTTAGGGCAGCAGACACGGGAACACTGCTGTCTCTTGGCCCCAGCTTGTGCCATCATGGCTTGTGCCTGTGGGCAGAGGTGACAGGGGTAGTGCAGCTTCTGGTGCCTGCACCTCTCCATTCAGGAGAGACAGAGCTTGGGCAAAAGGTGGCAGCAGCAGCGGCAGTGAGCCCCGTCCTGCCCCCGGCTGTTTGGGACATGCTGTTCTCTCAAGTGCCGATAAGAGCAATCAATAATAAAAGCAAGCAGATGGAACGCGAGCCCGGCCTCTAGCCAGCGACCTTCAGGAGCTGGGTTACTGGAGCAGGCGCAGGCGTTCTGGCAGCGGAGCAGGGCCGCGTCGGGAGCCCGTGCAGGGTAAACACGGCTGCTGCAGCGTTCGGACAGCGCTGCCCGAGAGCGTGGCGCGGCCCCCGGCCCCCTGGCATGCAGCCTGACAGCACCGGGCACCGCGGCAGCCCGGCACACGCCGTGCAGCTCCGTGACGAGCCGGGCCGGCGGCCAAACTCCGCGGAGCGCGGGCCCGGGCGCCGCCGTCCCTGAACGAGGCGGCCGCGCGCATGCGCACGGGAGGCACAGGCGGCCGAGCCTCCGGAGTAACCCCGAGGCCTTACATAACCGTGAGGCTGCACAAACATGACCCACTCACCGCCCAGCTCAGCGAGATAAAGCAGAAAAACAGCAACCCCAGCCCAGTGCCTGGACACAGCTGGCCCAGGCTGCTTGGGGCTGTGATGTGGGAGGGTCGGCAATGTCCTTGCCAAGCAGCTGTGTGCCTGTGGAAGGGCCTGGAAAGTTCGAGCTGGCCCAGCGCCGACATGGGCGTCTGCCTTCTAGCAGGTTCTGTCTCTTTCTGAGCTTCTTGGAGCTGCAGCGAAGCTCAGGGTTTTGCAATTTTCTGGGAGACAAAGGGCCACACAAAGTAACACCTCCTGCCCCAAGTGGAGAGTACTTTGCCCCCAGGGACAAAACAGCCTTTGCGGAGGGGATGCAGAGGATCCCAGCCTTAAACGGGAATGGCCCTGCCTGGTGCAAACACAGGCTGTTTCTTTCTTTGTTGCCCAAAGAGCACTTCCTTCTCCTGAGCATTGACATGACAAGGGGTTTGGGATGTGCTATCTCATGGCCTCTGTTTTGGGGACAGGACAGCATCACTCCCATCAGTACTCTCAGCGGGAGGATTCTGGCCATGGCACAGGTACTCCACAGTGCTGGCAGGCTCTGTGTCCCTCACATTCTTCTCTCCCCCTCACGGGGCCTCGTTTGTATCCCCAACCTGAATGTGACAGTGGCTGACATCAGCTCTGTCGGCTCCATCTGGTAGTTCCTGCACTGCTATGGCCATGTGTGACCCTCTCTGGGGTCACCCTAAGCTCACGTCCTGTCCCATCAACTTCCCTTCTGCAGAAGTCCCTCTCTATGCCTGTGCACCTCACCTTGCCCAGGGCTGCAGCTGGACCAGCACAGGAACCTCCCCACTAGCACCACATGGAGAAGCTGCCTTGGTTGGGCTCTGGAGAGGTGAAGGCTGCTGCTGCCACAGTTGGGATGATGTGGGCATCACAACTGCCTTGTGGAAGGCCAAGTCTTGCACAGCACAGGTGGGTGGGAGAAGAGGCACTTGCTTCTCTGTGCAGCATGGAGCAGCAGGTGCTCCAAGGCATGTGCTTCCCCATCTGGATTGTGCCCTGCACATTGCTCCCCTTCCTCTGGGCAAAACAAGACAACTTTGCCAGCCCTTTGAGTGTCTGTGGCAAAGACCCACTGAGAAAACCCCAAAAATAACCTAGAAATAGTAGAGGAGGAAAATAAAAGGGGGAGGAAAAATAAAAGGGGGCTCTTTAATGCTTAGCCAACAGCAGAACCAGTTGTTGCCTGGCAAAAATGAGAGAGGAACTGAGAGTTAAAATAAGATCTGCTTGCAGGGAGCCAGCCTGGGCAGCCATGTTCCCAGGTTTCCTGCAGGCAGGAACAATGTGCTGCTGCCTGCGTGGGCTGAATGTGTGGGAACTGTATTCCTGAGCCACATCCAAGATCTGCACTCCTCCAAGCTCCCAGTGGGGATGCAGGGACCCCTCCCTACACCAGCAGGATGCTCTCCACCACTACCTGTGGTGGACAGCTGCCTGTGGCCCCAGGAGTCATTCCTCTGCAGAGGATAGTAGGATGGGCTTTCTCCTGATATACTGGGTATAGCTGGTGCCACTGACTGCAGGTTTGGGCTACTGGGCTTCCAGCAGTTGCTGCTATGGGGAGCAGGGATGTGTCTGGCAAAGCCTGCGAAAAACAACCAGAGTGAGGGAAGCCAGGCTGTGTGTGTCCCCTTCCTGGGCCATCCCAGCTGTGGGATAGCTGGTAGGCTCCTCATGTGGCAGTAATGGGAACAGCCTGCTCACTATCTTGCTACCCTGGGTCTGACCTGAGAGCATTGCTGCTGCCTCACCAGGTTGCACTGCAGGAATGGGCAGCTTCTCACAGTGAGTACGGGGAACCAACCCCTTCATCCCATTCATAACAGCCAGGCATGCAGACTGTGGATGCCTGTGGCTTTCACTTGGAAGGTACTGGAAGCAACCAGAAAACAGTTATATAAAAAATCATTTACAGAGTCTAGTCAAGTGGATTCAGCATAAGCCCAGCACATCCCGTCCCTCCTGTGGCATGCAAGGCCAGCTCTCTGGGGCAGGAGCAGCTTGCTTAGGACAGCCAACAGCTTTGCTGGGCCCTCCCCATCATAGATAGCAGCCAAGACAAGTGCTCTCCATGTCAGAAGTCCTCTTCTGCTTGACCTCAAACACACCTGCAAGCCTGGAGTAGCAGAGGTGGCTCTGATGAGCCCAGCTGCAGCAGCGATAGCTTATCTCTCACTCTGTGTCGTGGCCGTAGCTCTGCTCCTCTGGTGGAGCAACGTGATTGCAAAGTGGTAAATAAAATACTCTTAGTTCTGCTCCTCCTCAGCACAGAGCAGCCACATCCCTTAGGGGACGTCTATTATGATGTCCAACCAGCCAAGTCCTGCCTTTGGAAGCTGCTCCTGAGCCCACAGGGAGCAGTCTGGGTGGCTCTGCCCTCCTGATGCCAGGAATGTCCAGAGCACCGAGCATCTTGACTGCTTTGGAGGAGTCCTGTGGGTGGGAGCATGGGGTCTTGAGACCCCTGAAGGACTGGGCTCCATAGGAGTCTGACCTCAGTGCTTTAAATTCTGTGGGCTGGAATATGCATCTGGCCTGTTCCTCTTGTGCTCCTGCCAGGGGCTTCCGAGGAGTGCGTGGCAGTCATGAGCAAGCAGAGAAAATCAGGTGGTTTGTGTCAGGCCAGAGTGTGTGAGAGCAGATGGAGGGCATGCTATGGGGATGCAGAGCAGAGCTGGAGTCCCAGGTTTGTCCCCAGACCTGAAGCTTGAACTTTCCCTTGTGTCAGGCAGATCGAAAACTAGTCTGCCCTGAGCCTACAGGAAAGCACATGATCCTGCAGCTCTTGTGCAGCTTCTCACCCTGGGCATGGTAAGGCAGTTGCACCATTTTCCAGGACTCTCTCCTAGGTGAGGGCAAACCTCACTGGCTGTCAGAGCCTGCCCTCCTATCTAAAACCTGTCAGGGACGTGTCCCACCCCATTCCCTCCATTGCCTGCAAAGTCCATAGAGCTGTCCTTGTCAGCCCTGGGGCTCTCCCCAGCCCCTGCCCATGGGAAGACAAGTGAGCAGCAGGAGAGCTGCTTTGTGGGGCCTGGTGGCTCCAAGCTGGCTCCAGGTTGTGCCAGCCCTGGGGCAGTTTATAGGACCATGGTGTCACAAGTTGGGCACCCAAGGGAGGAAGAGTGCTTGCCAAGCTCCCAGGGCTGCCTCTGCACAGAACACAAGCTCTCCGAGAAGCATCTGGACCCTGCCCCATGGACACTCACTCACCTGCCTGTGCCTGGGCCGCCCGCTCCTCCTGCTCTGCCCTGTGCACAGGCACTGTGCCCTGAGTCAAGCATGATGCCCTGCAGCACCCTTGGCTCCCTGCACCATCTCTGGCCATAACACACAGTATGACCAAAGCATCTGGAGCCCAACTGGGTCAGTCCTGTTTATGTCCTCAGCTGAGTGAGCCCCAGCCTTAGCAAGTCTGCAGCATTGTCCTCTCTGCACCCAACTGGCTTCTGTTCCATTCTTGCCTGTCCTTTCTACTGCTTAGGTTTGCTGCCTCCCTCTCCTTCCAGGGCAGCCATCACACTGCTTTCCTTCCCCACCTCACCTGTGCCAGCTCCTGACTGGGCCACAGCACACACTGCTCCTTGCCTGTTGCTCAGTCCCAACCTGGGAAGATTTAATCTCCAGTGTTCCAGCCCTGGGAGAGGGGTCTGAGCAGACTCCATGATGCTGTGCTTGTCTCCTGGTCCTCAGAGGATCAGGCCCTCACCACACTCCCTTGGACAGAGGCAAAACCTGTGCTAGTGGTTTGGCCTCAAACCAACCTTCCATTTCTCCCTGTAGTTTTTTGGAAGCTTACAGTTGCTGCTGGGAATTGGGACCCTTTATCACTGGTTGGGATGCTCCAGCAGCTGGAAGGAAGGTGTGATGCAACCCAGTGAGGGATATCGGGACCAGCTGTGGCAAAATGGCCTTCCCTTTGATCAAGTAATGGTGCCTCCCCTTGTGGGGTGGACTTTGTGCAACTTGAGGGAATGTGAGAACTCTGTCTGCACAGCCTGGAGTCTCTATTCCCAGCGCTACCATTGCCAGGAGCAGAGGAGCAGGGCACCCTCTCAGGATTCTCAGCATCGCCTGTTTTCTGCTCATGGCAGAGCAATGTGTGCCTCATGCCCTCGCTTCAGGTGGCCAGGAAAGTGAGGCAGACCACTATGCCACGGTCTGGACCTCTCGGGCTCAGGTGCTGTTTGGACCCAAGGAGGTGACACCTCAGTCCTGCAGCCCCAGCCGTCCCTTTTACCTGGGGAGGTGAGGCTGCCTGTCCCTGGAGAGGCTCGGGTACTCAAAGGTGACCTGAACCGACTTCCCATCGCTGCCCTTTGGCACAGCCCTATGATACTCTCCTTGGAACAGGGCTCGCAGTGGCCTTGTCCCGTCCTGTTCCCTGTCCCAGTTCCCAGTGCACATGTGTGAGGCTGCTACGGCTGCGCTGGGGGTGCGGCGGTGTGGGATCCTCGCTCCTTCCCCAGCCCGAGCGGGGAGCAGAGGGCGGCTGGGAGCTACCTGGGCTGTGCTGTGCTGGGCTGTGCTGGGTTGGGCTGTGCTGGGCTCTGCTGTGCTAGGCTGTGCTGGGCTGTGCTGGGCTGTGCTGAGCCATGCTGTGCTGTGCCATGCTGGGCTGTGCTGGGCTGTGCTGCCCGTGGGCTGCCCTGAGCCCCGGCTATGGCCAGGAGATGGCAGCAGCCCCTCACCCTGTGCCAGGCCAGGCCTGTGGGGCTGAGACCCCTTCAGAGAGGCGTTTCTGCTGCTCTGTTTCCTCCTCTCGCAGCGTGAAGAAGCAGAGCTTGGCCCTGGGCTGGAGGGCAGCCGGGCTGGAGGCGCTCCAGGGACACGTTGGGGTGAGGATGAGGGGACAGGATGGCTCTGAGCAGCACAGCAGGGCTGTGGTTTAAGCCCTGCACAGCACTGAGGTTTGAGGCAGCAGCGCGTGGAAGTCGGAAAGAACAAACTGTTCAGCCGCCAGCCCTTCCAGCTTCTGCTTTCGAAGTTATCTAACAGCCCAAACAAACACGAAAGTGCTGGCTCAGCCGCAGCTGGCTGGCCTGACCCGTTCATGTGGGACACAGCCCATCCTATTCCTAATCCTGCAGCCCAGCCTTGCCAGGTCGTTGCTTCTCCATGGGTGGGTAAGGGGGTCTGCTCCCCCACTCATCACTGCAGCTATTCAACCCCTTCCAGTGCCACCACTGATGCCTCCTGGGCAGCTTATTGGGATATTGCTGCAGGGATGACTGGTGGTCACTTGTCCCTGCAGAGATGGAAAGCCCCATGGCTCAGAAGCTGCCTTGCACTCTGCTCGGTCCTGCTCAGGCCGACCAAGCAGCACAGGATTGCTGTGGAGATGCCATTTGCAAGGGGCAGGGAGGCAGGATTGACACAGAGGTGCCATGGTTGATCTGTGTGTAGAGGAGAGCACTGACCCACCATCACCGAGTGCTTCAGTGCACCCACAGCTCTGGACATGAGCACAGGCTGCAAGACCTACATGGTTCAGCCATGCATGGGGACGGGGACAAGCTTTCATGTCCTCAGTCAAGCTGTGGGAGCAAGAAGCTGCCAGGTTAAAGGATGCAGGAGGAGGGATGCAAATTGTGCAGAGGGGGACTGAGTGCCTGGAGAGCCCAGAGCAGAGTTCTGTGGGTGACAGAAAGGGGAAGCTGCGGTCTGTGACCAGCTCTGACAAACAGTGCTGGGCCGCGGTGTCTTGTCACACACCCCAAATTCACACGGGAGGGGTGGGGCGGGGGGTGCAGGTGGGAGGGGGAACGGGGAAGGGGTGGAGAGCTCTGTGACACGGAGTGTCCTTCAGCCTTCCTTCCTGTGGCCACGGGCTGAGGGTATATAAACAGTGGAGCTATAATTATCTGGGGTGGTGAGCAGCACACCCAGCTGCTGGCTGCCATGGGCACAGCTGGAGACAGCAGTGCAGAGCTCCCAGTGCTGGCACCCAGCTCCACTGCTGCCCATCGCAGCTCTCCCAGGAGATTTCTGTCATAGGGTAACTGCTTTCCATTGTGTTAAGCAGATCCAGGATGCTCAGTGTTTCAATGGGCAAAATGGACACCTGAGAGTTTCACTGAACTTTAGGAAATTTGGGCCAGAGGCGCTCCAGGATGCTGTCAGAAAGCACTAATGCCCACATGAGTGCCTTGCGTCTCTGGGTGCAGGCAGATGGTTCACCTGAGCACACCAGTGCATGTTCACCATGGGTGGGAGGAGAGGAGAAGCAGGAGAAAAGGGTCAGGGCAATGCTGGGAGCTGCTTGGTGGGGGGGGGGGGGGCTAGAAAGGATGAGAGGGGGCTTTAGCAGGTCCTTGTGTTGGAGAAGTGCTGGGGCAGTGCTCAGACAGGACAGAAAAGGAAGGACCAGAGTGAGTTTGGAGTTTGTTCCCTGGAGCAGAGGGAGATGTGTAACCTGGAGTGGAGGTGGCTGTGTCCTCTGGGGCATACTTCACCTGCTCCCTTGTGTGGCTTACATCATCCAGGTCAGGCTGAGGTAAGCTCCAGTTTGGGCTATGATTTCTGGAACTCATGGGAAATGGTGAGCAGGGAGTGAGGAACTAAGTCACTGTTTAAAGACACCTGATCATTGTGAAAGGCTCAGTCCAGGCCTCGCTGAACGGCATAGAAAGTAGTTTGGGTTAGTTTGTGCTTAAAATTTACAGCCCCTCCAGCATTCTCACCCTCAGCTGAGCACAGTGTTTACTTTTTCTTCCCTGCCTGGGCTCCAAGACTGACAAGTGCTGGGAACATTCCATGTCCTACACAAAAAAACCCCAAAAGACATGCAAGAGAAAACAATGTTCACATTTGGAAGCAAAGAAAGAATCCATCATTTCAAAACCAATCCACACTTGGTAGGGAATGGAAACAGCCACCTGAGCAAGCTGAATGGGTCACCAAAGACATTCTGGTGGCCCAGCTGGGCTGCCTGGTTTGGGGCAAGTGGTCTTGCTGGTCACCCTGGGAAGCCCAAAATATGCCAAATTGAGGGAGAGGTTTTGGGGTATTTTAGGGTACTTTGGAGCAGGCCATCAGCTCTTGAAGAGCTTAGCATTGGTGAACACAGGGCAGGAAGTGTCAGGCAGTGGCTCCAGTGTCAGTGGTGACTTGTCACAAAGAGCCAGGCTGGGTCAAGCATGGGCACATCTCCTCCCATGGAGGGTGAGCTCCATGCCACCGACTGGGGTAGTTTGGGCTGGCTCTGCCACCCTTCAGTCACATCCTCTGTCCTGTGACTGTGGATTCCTGACTCCAGAGCAGGCTTGAGCCATTCACATCTCCTGGGGATCTCAGCCCCAGCACAGCACACTGCACAGGAGCTCCTGGATGAGTCCCAGGAATGTGGGAGGGCTGGCAGGTCTAGGTCTCACCTCCTGCTTGCCCGATCTCTCACCCTGCTGAGCACCGGCTGAGAACAGCTTCAGCTAGGGACAGAGGGGAGATCCAGAGTGCTGCATCACAGGTTCTTACAGCAGGGACACCAATGACAGGACACCAGCAGTTTGGCAGTGACCACGTTCCCTTGCAAGGGAGAAGGGGACAAAGGATCGTGTGCAGACTCCAGCAGTGATTGCAGGCACAGACGTGGTCCCTGTGGAAGGTCTGCAGCAGGGTCAGGGTGAGGAGAGCCCCTGCTCAGGGCAGTGGCCGTGCTGCTGCTGGGAGGGCAGCCCATGCTCCTGCTAAGTAGCTTGGGAAGCCAGCCAGCACCTGCAGCCCCATCTCGCCTGCCCCGCTCCTCCTGTCCTGTGGGGAAAGACAAACCTGGGGTTAGCTGTTCCTAACACATTCCAGATACTTACCTCCCAGGATTCCTGCTCTGAAGGACTTTGTTGATGAAAGACACAAACCTGGAACAGACTGTTTGGCTGATGAAAGACACAGTGGAAGTTGCCAGCAGTGCAAGTTCCCCATGTGCTTGCATCAGGCTCCCAGGTTTCACTGGGGTAAGGCACAGGGTGCTGGCTATTATCCTCTTTGTTTCATTGACCTCCTGTCCCAAAAAGGGATGAGGAAGAATCTGCTGCCATTTTGTCCTTCTGGGGAGACTGGCAGGGGAGCTGGAGAGTACATTCCATGGGTGCCCTGAGAACAGGTTGTTCCCCTCAGCTCCTTCAGTGGGACCAGAAAGGGGATTTGGCCCAGGGCTGTGCAAGATCTGTGGCTGGAGGGTAAGGTTTGAGGAGGATGCTGAAGCTGGAGTGGGAGCTGATGTGTCTCTGAGGTAGACAGAGGCATCACCCTGGATCATCAGTGCTAGTTCCTCTGTCCAGCACTGGTTCCTCTGTCCAGGTGAACACCTACCCACATAGGCTGACCAAGGACTTCCCCACAAGCATGCGCAGATGGTGGGGAAGTCCTTGGTCACCTCTCCCACTGCAGTGATGCAATCCTGGAATCACCCCTGAAGATGCTCGTCCAGACTCCACTTTCTGAGCTGACTCACAGTCTGCTTTCATCCTGGAACACCCCGTGCCTGCAGGGTGTCTTTCCCAAGCATCTGTGGGGGCGAGAGTTCCTTGTCATCCAGCCCTGCAGGTATCACACATCCCAGAGGATCCTGCAGGGCCTGCATCAGCAGCTGGGGCACATCGGGGTGCAGGCTGGGCTTGTAACCAGGGCATCAGCAAAACATTTGTCCTTTCCCTGCCCTGTGGAGACAATGGGTCCCCAGGGCAGAGGTGACCTCCAGTTTGTGTGAGCAGCATGCTACTGAGGATGAGGTGGTCTTGGCAGAGGGATCCCAGCAGGCATTTCACAGTCCTCATTTGACTGCCTCAGGTTTGGCTTAAAGATGGGTTGTCTCCAACCCAGTGAAAAGAGCTTCCCTGATGAGATACCATCTCTTCCTTGGTAGGACTTTGAAGATCATTGTGGGTCCCTTTCAGCTCAGGGTATTCTATAATTCTACTCCCTAAGAGCTTCTCTGTCCTCAAGGACCTGCCCCTATCACTCTCTGCTGAAGCTGATCCCAGAGGGAGGTGTGGAGTGAGCCCCACCTCTGTGCCTCTCTTTTACTTATGGGTTGTTTTTTCCCAGCACAAATACATCTGGGCTGGCTCATGGGCTCTGTTTTCTTCCCTGGGCAGAGAGTTGTGCCAACAAAGCAAAGTTTCTCCCTTATCCCTCCCCTTTCTAATTATTTCCCCATGAATCCAATTTCACTATGTCCCGGAGCAGGCTTGGGTTCCCTGTTTACATGAAGTTGAAAACAAGGGCTGAGGCACCAGCTGTTGGCAGCAGAGCATGTCCTTCCTGCCTTGTCCTTGGAGCATAGTGCGGTTTCCTGACTTGGCCCTTCCAGGCGCATGAGACTTGTGCTCCTTCCTCAGGTAATGAAAGACATAGGAGCACCCATTTTGGTGCAGCAGGGCCCCAGGCAGGGCTGTGCCATGGTTGGGCCCTGGGATGGGTCCTGGGCTCATTAACCACACTTCTGGCATTCCTACCATCCCTTAGCTGTGCTTCTTCTGGGACAGCCCCTGCTTGGGGTTCCTGTGGTGCCACCTGTCCCCACTGCTGGCCCTACCTCTGCCCTGCCACAGGGTTCAGATGGCCTGGGCATGCAATGGCCTTGGCAGCTTAGCACAGCCCAGAAGAGAAACAGCAAGCCTCTTTGGAAAAGGGGTTCCTTTGTCTGGATCCTTTTCTGTTTCATGCTTGGAGGCCTTGGAGTGAGTCTTTGCAGAGAAGCAGTGTCACCTGGTCGGGGGAACTGAGAGACACACATGGCAGACTGGGGGGTGCAGCAGCCTTTCACCATGCATCCCAGGCCAGTCTGGCACTGTCAGTGGCAAAGATGGTCCCCACCAGCAATGGCCACACCCTGATGATCACCCTCTTGTTGGAAGGAGCCAGTTGAGATGTGGTGACAGTAAGGACAGGATGGCTCTGGGAGGTGGCAATGTCACATGCCATGGTTTCTCTGGTGTCTGGTGAGGCTGCTGCTCAAGCTTGCCCGTTCCTTGCCTGCCCATCATGACCATGGAGAGATTGTCATTTATCAGGTCATGGTCTAGCAACATCTGCTTGTTTTGCTTGTGTTTAAGGGAGCACTGTGGTCTCCCCTAAATCCTGTCTCCAGAGAGGGGGATTGGTGCACCAGCCCTCTGCATCCTGACTCCGGATGCACAGCAAGAGCAAACTGCTGTCTCACTTTGTTGGTGGCCTCGTGCCATGTTTGGCCAGTTCTGACATGACTGACATTGGAAGGCGCCTCACATGGCATCTCCTGGTGGCAGAGGGTCTCTGAGTTGCTCTGTGCTAGGGAGCCCACCAGGTCTGAGCATGCCCCAGGCTGGAGCTGGGTGCTGCTGGTGTGGCCCAGGGGGTGCTGCCTCTCCTGCTTGCCCACAGCACTCAGAGGCACCAGGATGGCTCTGGGGTACCCAGGCCCTTCCAGTGTACAGCTTGAGGGGCTGCATGGCACAAGTCACATCAAAGGGAGATGGGACAGAGAAAGGCTTTTAGGATGGAGCAGGGATTTGGTTATCAGGCAGAACTGTGGGAAGCAGCTGGTTCCTGTCTCCCTGGCTGCCTGGGTGCCATCCAGCCTCGACAGAGCTCAGCCAGTGCTCCCAGCACTTCCCACACACTCGCCATCACACAGACTGTTTGGGATGGCTCTGGCACAACCTGGCTTCAGGGAAGCCCAGCCCTGGGGCTTGGGCTGTTCTTGGTCACCAATGGTGACTGCAGAGCTGGGGATGCTCCTGACTCACAAAGGCCTTTCTGTCTGAGGAGGGCTCGTACTGTGATTGTCCCTGTCCCAGATTCAATGCCATTGCACACACTGCTCATCTTTCCAGGACAGTGAAAGGGCCTTTGTATGCCACACAGTGGCTCTGTCCCCATGCAGAGTCTGCCCCTCACTCCTTGGATCACACTGCATTGTTTGCCCTGGGTTTGACCAGACCATGAAGTATCTTCTCATGTTCATCTATCCTCCTGGCAGAGCTGTCTAGCTGGCACTGCCAGGCAGGTAGGGACACTCGTTGGCTGTAACCTCTGCAGGTAGGGCCTCTGTCTGCATCCCTGCAGCGCTGTGTCCACTGTGTCCCCACATCACCATGGGGCAGTGCCACTGCCATTGTCCATGAAGGTCCATGCAGTGATGTGGGTTGGGGCATGATGACTGTGCTGCTCAGGGGTGCAGACCTTGGGAGAGGTGATGTTCTGGCAGGTTGGGTGTCCCCTAATGACTGTGGCAGGGTAGGAAAGGCAGTGTGAGCCCTTAGGCTCTTGGGCTTCCTGGGCATGGAGCGGTGGTGGAAGGACTGTGTCTCAACCCAGGAAAGCTTCTTCAGCCCAGAGCTGAGATGGGGCAGGGGCCGCAGGTGATGGTGGCTGTCTCAAACTCCAATTGCCCAGAGACCATCTGCAGAATGTCCCTGGGTAGCCCAGAGAGTGCCAGCTCTGGGTATCTTTGAAGTCAGGCCTTGGTTTTCCCAAGGGAGGATTTGGCCTGAGCCAGGAGCTGCAGAACCACCCAGCCCAGCAGCATCATTGGGCTGGGATTGTCCCCAGCGTGTCTGTGGGGTGTAGGGAGAAGCCAGGAAGCTGGAGCAGTTGCAGTCAGAGATGACAGCAAGGGAGGGCTGGAGCACGAGGCACAACAGGAGTGCAGGCTTGGGAGAAGGCCAAGGCACAGGTTTGTGCTAGCAGCAGAGGCTCTGAGCAAGGAAATCCCCTTTTATTGCCTAGTTTGTTCTGGCTGGGCTCAAGGACAAGGATCTGAAGGTTTCCCTTGAGCACCATCACTGGCCCCAGTACATGGTGTCCGCCTGGCACAGAGCCCTGTGCAGCTGGAGCCAAGTGGGGCTGTGCTGGGCGCAAAGCTGTGTCTGGACACCCCGAGCCCACCCAGCCATGCTGCCTGCAGCTGGATCCCAGGGATCACACAGCCTGGGAGGGTGTGCGTGCGCACGTGTGGGTACACATGCTTTGTGCACGCAGCTCGGGCGCACAGGATCTGAGTGCCAGCATGAGAGTGGGTGTATGTGTTTGTGCAAGCAGCTCCTGTGCACGGCTCCGCCCTGCGCCACTCGCGGTGAGCGCTGCAAGGCTGTTCTCTCTTCTGGTATTCCTTGACTGTTTTTTTCTCCTCAGATGCCAGCATTTAATCATTTCACACCCTGGGAACATCACTGCTTTTTCCTGGCAGCCACGCTGGTGCCGTGTGTGGGATGGGGGATCTGTGGAGCTGCAGGCACGTGGTCTCGGTGTTGTCCCCTCAGCGCATGCATTCCATTGCTGAGGGATGTGACGCGATGTGCTGGTTTGGAAATGTCCATCTGATGGAGCCATATGTCAAGACCGGGGCCAGGGGACACTGAGTTGTGGGCACCATGGCTTTGCTGTGTCTGGGGATGGAGCCTGGGCCCCGCAGCCCTGCCCACTGTCAGATGGGCAGGGCAGGACAAGGGAGATGGGATGCCAACCCTCTTTTGGACACTGCACCAAGTAGGAGAAAAGTCTCTTTCCCAATATCAGCCACATGCTGCTGTTTTCTAGTGGGAGAGAAACCACTGGCTGCACACGTGTGTGCCAGCACACGCCTCAGCCCAGCTCATTCTGTGCCCCCGATCCTGCCATGGCCCCAGGCTACAGCAGCACATGTCCTTGCAGGTCACCTCAGCCATCAGAACATGTCCAGCTGCAACTCCGTGACTGATGGGGCACAGACAGGGACCCTGCTCATCCTGTCAGCCCCTCTCTGGGGGCCTCCTGCCACCTGTAGCACCTGTTTTCTCCCACCTCCCTGCCTCTTTCTTAAGGTTTCACCCTTATTTCAACAGGCAAAACCATCCACCTACCATGCACCTCCCCTCCCTCTCTGAATCCAAGCTATTTTTCCTCTTGTTTTCAGCCAGCTACTATCCTGGAGTTAAAAATAACAAGGAATTTACAGCCCTTGACCTTGAACTTGGCCAAGTGCTTCCACAGATTGCAGTGCTTCCATTTTGTGCAGTGTCAGCAGAGTGCTTGTTGGCTCATCCTGGATTTTTCTCCATCTCCACAAGTCTTTTCCCCAGGGCACACTACTGGGATGCTGTCCAGACTGGCACCGGCTGAGAGGGATGCTGTGAGCTGGTATGTAAGAGGGGTGGGGCTTCCCACAGGCAGGGTGTAATCCTGGAAGTTCAAGTCCCCATGGTGTCATGGGATTTGGGGCTTTTGTCACATCTTTTCACATTCTGTCTAACGACATTTCCTTTGCTGATGTTATTAGTGTGGATTTAGAAAGGTTCCCAGATTTTCTCCTCCATAATTGGGAACGCAGGAAACTCAAAGGAAACTCGTTCAGTGTCATTGTCTTTAAAAGGAAAATTGGGATTGTCACTTAATGCTGGGATTCCTGCAGCCACAGGCCTTGACATGGACCCCCAGCCCATATTTGCAGGTCATTGCTATTTCAGGGACATGACGAGTGTCTACGTCCCTGTGGCCCTTCATGTGCCTCTTAGGTGAGGCAGAGCTGCTGTGATTTGGGCAGGACGCTGTCACAAGGGGGTGTGATGGAAACAGGGAAGTGCTACAGCTCCACTGCACCTGTGGGACACAGACGCACCCTCTAATGCACCAGCTGGTGTGAGACATCCAGACCCCTTGCTCTGCCCTTTCTGCCCCAAAAAGAGGTTGCGGACCATGGGCTGTGCACACACCCCAGGAGGGGATGGAGACGGCTGACACCCACCTAGGTCAGCATGGACCCGAGCAGGCAGCAGAGCTGCGTGGATGGACCAGTCTTTGGGAGCACCAGCCCCTTGCCAGTGGTAGGGCAGGGACCATCGCCTGAACGGGAACGTCCTGCACCGCTCCTGGTGCTCCTAACACCAGGGTCAGTTGTGACATGAAATTAGGGGGATATGTTCACCCATCTGGATGGATGTTGTGGAGTGTGATTCAGCCTTCTGCTTCCCATGGTAATCCAGTTCTGATGAAGGGTTCTGCCAGGTCGCCCAGGATTGTGTCCCTGCTGTAGGACAGGATTGAGTCCTACTGTACAAGGGAAAGCATGCAAGGTTGTGCCGTCCTCTCCCTGCCCCAAATTAGCACACAGCCCGCTTGACTGTTTCCTTGTGGGATGAGTTTGGAGTGTCCAACATTTGAAGAAGTAACATTGATATTACTGCAGGCTGACAGCACAATCCTTTCTGTGACGGAGGCCCAGAGCCCCTCGGCAGCTTGGTGTGGGCTGGGCCAGCACAACCTGCTGTTCTCTGCCTGGAGATGGGCACACAAAGCTGTTGTCTGCAGGTGCTGCTTGTGGCCTCCCTGCTGTTCACTGTTGGCTGCCAGTGTCCCAGCTGCTCGTGCTGGTGTCAGTCGTGTGCCGAGTCCACCACTGTGGCCTTGGGTGCCAATGGGTCCCCAGAGAGCTGGGCTGGCTCTCACCTGGTTTAAGCATCCCAAGAGGTAGCTGCTAAATTGGCCCTGCATTTTTCCATTGTGGCTGCTTCCAGTGCCTGCTGTCTTATTCCCCCACTTGATCTGAGGAGGCCAGGACAGGTGAGCTGGAGCTGTCTGGCTGTGGAATGCCATGGAGTCTGGGGATGTGGCACCAAGGTGCCAAACAGCTCCCAGCAGTCTGCAGAAAGGCTGGGTGTGCTAGGCAGGGCAAAGGAACTGTGGGGAGAGAGCAGGCAGTGCTGCTGGTGTTGTTCAGGGCATACTGCCTGGGTACTTTTTGCCTGTGTTGTTTCCCAGAGCAGGGGCAGTAAGGTTTGGCTTATGGGAAGGGAGCCCACAGGGAGTGGGGATGATTCATTGACTGAATTAAGCAGATTTATGAGGTTATTTCTCAAACGTGTGTGTCATGCCATCCTGGCTTGGCTGCACCGCAGCACTGCTGCTCGGGCAGAGCCTGCCAGACCACAGCCCTTCCAGCAAAACAACTCTAGTGGGCAACACAACTGGGATAAACATAGCAGCACTGGCTTGGTCTGCACAGGAGGCCATGCATCCACACATCCCAGGGCCAGGCTGCTGCTATTCACAGTCACTGAGGAGCCCTGGGCAGGGGCAGGGACAGACCAGGACTCAAGGAGTTTGAGCTGCAGTTGGGGATTTCAAGCTGGAGAGTAACTTGCTGGGGAAAAGGTGCAATTTCTCCTTGTTCCCTTGTTTTGCAACATCTGAGTTGCCTTACCAGGAGCTGAGGGCCACTGTTCTGCAGAACAGATGTCCCATTGGGCATTGGATGCCATTGGGGCCACAATCCATCAGGAAGGATGCACTGCAGAGCTATGGTGTCTGTGAGAGGTTTGAGACTGACGGTGGGGTCATGCCAGTCCATGGGTCCCAACAGGGACAGTGGAAAGAACTCAGGAGGTGCAGGGCCTGTGCCCAGCATTGGGCTAGGGTTAGGGGACCCACAGCTGGGATTGTGCTTGGGTTATTCCAAGGAGTGTCCATGCCTGAGTAAAGGACACTGTTTGAGGATGGTCTAAAAGAAACCCTCATCCATTCCTTTGGATGCTCCAAAGGAGACCCCCAGGCTGTTTCTCAGGTTCAGTTTTCTACCAGCACTACCTCTTAGCCATGAGGGTTAAATTCAGGTGTGCAGTCTGCCTGTCCTTGCAAGGGCTGAGACCTTCCCATCAGCAATGAGCTCCCCCAGAAAACATCACCCCTCCAGCTTGGATGGAACTTTTGGTGTCCTCCCTGCAGTGCCCACCACACCCCAGGGCCATCACAGCCCTGTGGCACCCCCAACCAGGGACAAGCCTGTTTTGCTAAATGAGTATAAAATGAATCCTGGGACATTCCTGCCTGAGAGTAATTTAAAATCTACTAAAAGAGGTTACAACCTTCCAAGAAATATGTCTCTGGGAAGCTGCCCAGTGGAAAAGAGGACAGACCCAGAACATCCCAGCAGTGAGGGAAGATTGAAAACAAGCTAGGAATAAGAAAATGACTGTAGATATAAACACGCCAGGCAGTGCCTCAGCCTCTGTTCTTTGGTTGTTGTTGTTGTTTCTAAAGCTTTGATTTGGAAACTTGCTGCTATTCATAGCCCTCCCCTTTCACCACAGTGGTTACTGTGCTGATCCCTTCCAGATGCTGGCTCCTCACAGACCTGTGCTTGGGGGGGCTATTGGGAGCTGGGGATTATTTTGCAGCATTGCAAATCTGGGGATATGAAGGGGAGGGGTGAACAGCCTCAGCACCTATGTGAGGGTGGGTTCATAAAGCACATGGCAGGAGTGAACCCGCACAGGCACCACGGCTGCTGAGCTGCAAGAGCAGCTGCTGAGGCAAGATTTTTCCTGGATCCATTCTTCAAAAGGATGAAGGAATCCCCTACCATACAGCCCCCAAGGAACCCCAACATTCCTGTAGATCGTGGATGTAGTAGACAGCCCTGGTCCCTGGGATATCCCTGTGATGTCAACATCTCTGTCCACCTCCAGCAACATCTTTCCCCATCTCAAAAGATTGAATGAGTTGTAGGAATCCCATGGAAAATATGAGTCTGGGCTTTCCTGCCTGTGAGAGAAGTTTGGTGGTGACTCAGTGGCTGGTAACCAGGGCAGCAGCATACAAACAGGCAGTATGGAGCACGAGGGGGGCAAGGGGGTGCTGGATGGAGTAGGAGGTGTGCTGGAGACTCAGGGCAGCTGGCTCCTTGTCTGGTGATAAGGAGGCTCGGGGTATCTGTGCTACTCTATGATGGCATGGGGGTTCAGGGCCTGCTTGAGAGCCACCAAGGAGAAGGGACTTTGTGATTCAGAGGAGCAAGACAAAGGTTTCTGGAAGCCTGATGCTGCTGTGTCCTGGTATGGGCACAACAGAGCTTCCCTGGGACAGTCCAGGCCCTCCCAGCTGAGATGTTGATGCCCAGGGAGAGTCAGGGGGTCTCAAAGCAGCTGTTCCTTTGTTTGGGTGCATTCAATGGGTGGCAATGGGCAGCAGTAGAGCAGCTGTGATTTTGGGCCTGGTCTTTCTTTACCTTCTCAAGAAAACTGCTCCTGAAAAGCATCACAGCACAGCTCTGGTCTCACCTCCCTCAGGATTCGCCTGTTCACGAACAGATCAGTTTTAAAACGCCTTCACCAGGTTTTGGGTCTGTGTGCTGGGACAAGCAGAGAGACCCTGGGGTGCCTGGCCGCGGGGGAGACTCTCAGGAGTGCCCCTGTACACCCAGCTCTGCAGAGGCAGTGTGGGGACAGCCCAGCCTGGAGACTGGCCCGGGGCTGGAGCTGGGGAGGCGGGGGAGTCCTCCAGCAGAGCAGGGCTGGGGAGGGAGAACTGGGCACAGGGAGTTTTATGCAATCTGAGTTTAATAGAGGGGGATTAACATTCTCCAGAGATGCTGTGAGGATTTCAGGATGGCTGATCCTTGGGAGACATTGTTTGTACCCCCAAACCCACTCTCCTGATCTCTCCCCTGGCTGGTGAACCCTGGATGACTCCAGCTCGGCATCTCCCTGGATGGTTTGGCAGTGAATCAGGATTAACCTGAGGGTGCTGGGAAGCATTTCACCTGTGAAAAGGATGCTTAAGGGCAGCAGTGTCCTGGTCCTTGCTGGATGCCCTGCCGTGCTCAGGATGGAAAGCGAAGGAGGCAGAGGGAGCCTGTGCAGAGGTGGCTCTGCCTGAGTTACTGTCACTCGCACAGCGGGGACACACCAGGGGAGCTACTGGCTAATCCAGAAACGGGCTGGAGAGCTGGGGACACCCCATCTCCGAGCCTGAACGTGCTAATCGTGACCCAGGCTGCCGGATGGGCGTTCTAGGAAAGGCAGAGATGCCCAGGCATGGTGAGAAGGGGAGGTCGGGGAGCAGGCGGGGCCGGTGGCCAGCTCTGAGTCACGGCCGGCTGATGACGTCGTGTCACCCGATTTTGTGGGAGGAAGCAGCAAACGCTGAGCTGTCGCCACAGCAACTGCTGTTTTCCTGCCCGCCTGGGGAAATGATGATCCCATGGGATGTACGTTTTTGGGCTGGTCCCTCTGCCTTGCACACACTCCTACGTCTATCTCGGGCTACTAGCTGGGCTGAGTGGGCAGCGATATTTTAGGGCTTTTGGAGCTATTTTGGGCCGTGCTGTGCGGGCAGGCGGAAGTGACAGGTGTTGGTTCCTGCTCCCGGAGCAACGGCCGCAGTGGGGATGGGGCGGCCGGGGCGGGGCAGGGTGGAGGGCAGCCAAAGGAGAGCCGGGGAGCTGTGCGGCCGGGGGGGCTGTGAAGATGCTCATGGCTGGGCAACACGGTGGGGAGCTGGGGGGGATGCTGGGGAGGCTCCTCAGCCTCCCAGGAATACCGCCCTGGTGCAGGAGCTGTGGGATCAGCTGCTGCAGTGCAGCAACTTGTTTCTCAACCCTGGGGATTTTTGCACTGTGTTTTGTGAGGTGCTATTTCAGGCAGGCCAAGAAGCGGGTTGTTTTCTGAGAAACTCCCTGGCTCCAGCAGGCAGGCATGTGTGTGAGGGGACAGTGCCATCTGCCTGCTGGGAGAGCCGGCAGCGGGGCGGGGACACCGCCATGGCACTGGCAAGGGGCTGCGGAGCTTCAGCGTTAAGGACGGACAAAAGGAACTGCTGGGCTGATCCTGTGAGGAGCGAGTAAAACAGCCTGGAACGACCCGCTTTGGAGCAGCACACCCGGGTCTGTTTCCACCTCTCCGTGTGAGCCTGAGCACATTCCTCCCCAGCACTGCCTGTGCTTGGCAGGGGCCAGCAAGCTCCCACTCTGAAAGCAGAAGTTGGCCCTGGCCAGGCCTGGCACAAGAGGAGCGAGTGGCAGAGGCAGCTGCACGTGGGGGCACGCTGGGCAGCGCGGCCGCCGCGCCACCAGCCTCTGCTTCTCCTGCTCCCACCCATCTCGGTAAACAAGTCCCGGGAACAGAGATCTGAGTCATCCGCCAGCTCAAAAACACCCAAACATGGTCATGGCCAAGCAGCAGCTCCTCCGTGGGCCAGGCGTGGAAGGGGCTGCAGCAGTGGTGCAATGCCTGGGCACAGCGGGGTTCCGCAGCACCCTGCGGATGAGTGAGGATGCAGGAGCCCTTCCTGGGACAGACAGAGTCATCAGTGGGACAGCCAGAGGCTTGAGGATCTCTGTTATCCCATGGCTGTGATGCACCCAGCTGGACAAAAACGGGACGGCCCAATCCTGCCAGCCCCAGGCATGTGGTGTGCGTCAGTCCCTGTGGTACCAGGGGCACCTTCCGAATCTGCTCCTTGTCCAGGGAAGGATACAACAGACATGGCAAACACATAAAGAGACCAGTTTAAATAAATTTTTAACAAAGTCCTATTCTGCATGACTGCACTCAGCAGCAGTATAACCCTGCTGGGGACAGAAGCTTTTTGGGTGTCCTAAGGCAGGAGACCCAGAGTTCATGAGGTCAGAGCAAGGTAGGGGTGGGTCTGGACTGGGATCCAGCTGTCTGTGTCCACCTTCGAAAAATACAGGGTATAGCACATCTGGGCTTTCAGCCCAGGGGCCCTCCCCACCAGACTCCATCTATGCCAATGAGGCATCATCTGTGGGATCTGTTAGACCTGAAAATTGGGAGATTCCCAAAGGAAACAGTTTGCAGAAGCACAGTGCCTCTTTCCATGTTTACGGTTCATTAAAAATAAGCACTCATTTCTGATGCAAAAATTAAGCTTGAAACAGGAAGAAAATGTTTTGTATTTGATGTATCTGGGAGTTGATCCTTCTTGGAAGAGGTTTTGGCTGGAAAGCCCCTTCAACTTCCTCCAGGCCCCAGTGCCTTAGTCAGTACATGTGGGGATGTGTTCCCCACTTGCACATGATCCCTCACCAAGACATCTGGATGGGATGAGGGGGATTCAGCTGAGGGGGATTCTGAGGACTGCGACCCAGCTCTAGCAAATACCCTGGAGCACGTTGCCCTGTGCTGCTCACAGCTGGTGGCAGAAGGTGTGGGAGCTGGTGAGCAGACCCAGGCTGAGCAGGGCAACTTGCAAGCTCGTGGGAGGAAGAGGAGGAGGAGGCTGAAGGCTGAGCCCTGGCAGCATAGCCTGCCAGTGATGGGAGCATCCCAGGGTTGGGATGCAGTGAGAAGGCTGGAAGCAGGGGTACCAGGCCAGCCTCAGGGTTTGGTTCCTTCCCTCAACCTTCCCCGTGAGCTGTCCACCTCCATCTGTCCTGCTGCCCTGTGGAGGTAGGAAGGGAAAGGCATTTTTGGCCTGGTGCCCTCTTGTCACTGCGATGGGAGCAGCAGGCAGAGAGCAGCTGTGCTTATTTAGTGCACTGTGCCTGGCTCCTGGCACCTGGCTCCTGGACACCACAGGGCTGAGAGCACTGTGGTGACAGGCCTGTGGCTGGGGTGGGGGTCAGATGGCCATACACCTCCAAGCTCTCTCTTCTCACTGAAAGCCCTGTCAGCTTTCAACCCCCAGCTGCTGGCCCCTCTTGGCCATGGGGCTGAAATGTCCCCGGGGTGGTGGCAGGGGCTGGTTCTTCCAGCCCTAGGCAGAAGTTGGTGACCCCAAGCCACAGGGCACAGATGCAGCCCAAGGGTGGGCACACTGGCTGCCAGATCCAGGCCCTGGTTAGACACCCACCTCCCAGAGGGGAATTTTGTCCTCTTGCCTGAGTCCTGCAGCCCTGGAAGGTCTATGCTGGCCCCAAGCCAGTGCCTGGATTAATTAGTATGTGGCATTCCCGTGCTGCAGCAGTGCTGTTGGCAGCAGCCTCTGGCTGCCTAATTGCACCCAGCGTGTGTGCAGAGTGACCCTTGCCCCTCTCCCTGGCCAGCCCTGCCACGGGGCCTGTGGGTTGCCTGCCAGCAGAGTTTTTTGTGGGGGGCAGGCAGAGGGGAGCAGAGCCAGGTCAGAGCTGTTAAAATGATGCATTCCTTCTCTGTTTCCCCAATGCAGGAATTCTGAGCGGTCACAGCCTCAGTGGTTCAGGTACTGCTGGGATATCCCTCACAGTCGAGGCACAGGGTCTCCATGTGTGCTCACATGTCCCCACACTCCTCCTAGGCAGGACTGCGTGGACTGCAGGCAGACCTGCTGCTGCTACAAACCAGTGCAGTGCAGCCGTGACAGAGCTCACACCTCTCCTGCCACTGCAGGCCTGCCTTGGAGCAGGGATTTGCTTCTGAGCTGAGAAGGACCTTCCTCCATTCCATGCAGTGATACAGTGGCAGGAGAGGTGTGAGCTCTGTCACAGCTGCCCTGGATGTGGTGAGGCACAGCTGGGGCTGCTAGAAATGCTGCAGGTGCTCCCAGGGTGCTCAGCCCTGCGAGAAACAGGAACGGCCCTGCTCCCCCATGGCATCCTGAAGGAAGCAGGCAGCTGGGGCAAAGCAGGAGGGATGGGTTCCCTCACTGGGTGCAGGCTGTGCTGGGTGTCTGGGTGGGTGCTGGGTGCTTCTCTAAGTGTGAAATTAATAGAAGACTGAGCAGTTACAGGAAGCTGGGGAATGTTTCCCTTTGTCCAGGACAGCTGGTAAACTTTTGGTTAATATTAGCTCCCAGGAGTTTTTGCGCAGCCGTTTCACTACGTAGGAGAGCTGGCTGTTCCAGCTGTGCAGCAGAGCTCCTCCAGGGCCTGGAGGTTGAGAATGATCAGGTGGCATGGAGGGAGAGAGGTGGGCAGCATTCCCGCTCCAACTTCCTGAAGGAGTAAAGCCCGGGCCCTGTCAGCTGGGCTGGGCTCCAGCACTTTGGGTTTAGCTCTCTGGCAGCACCAGCTCTGGCTGGAGAGGGGCTGGCACCAGACTGCTGTCCCAGGGTAATCCCTGGCCCTCTGCAGCCCACAGCCCAGGCCAGCTTGCTGCTCCAACCCTTAATTCTCTAATTCTCTAACAATCACTCCTTAATAGTAGCCTTTTCTGGGGTGGGAGGAGAGCTGGAAAGCCACGTGGGCCAGTCCCATGACCAGGGCATCCTCCCTGGCAGAGTTGTGAGCAGTGACACCCACTCTGGCTGTACCCCAAAGGACAACACACCAGGCTTTGGGGACAGAGCGAGCCGGTCCCTGCCAGGGACTGACCTGGGGAAGGGACACAGCCCTGGGATCAGCAGGGAGCTTTGGAACTGTCAGCTCATCTCCTGACCCATCTGTCCTCTTCAGTCCTGGAGCATGCATGGAACAGAGCACAGTCCCGGGCTGTGGGCCCTGGGGCGAGGGGCAGGCTGCTCTGAATACCCTCAGAGAGGGACAGAGGCTTGGCCATTGCCTAAGGCACTTCCTGCCCCGGGGCATCGCTTTCCCACTCCAGTGACAATGGTGATGATGCCAGCAATGATGCAGTGGCAGCCAGCTGTAGCTGTTGCTGTTATTGTAATTACAATAATAACAATAATTACCCAGCTAAGGAGCCTGCAGCCTCTGCTGCTCAGTGCTTTGCCCTTCAGGCTCTTTGCCTGGGTCCTGGCCCTGCTCCCCTAGGTCCCTGAGCCCTTCTACTGTGGAGGGACCAGAGCTCTGGGTGGTGTCAGCACCAAGGATTTCTGCCCCATGTCGGCCACTGGACCCAAATTCCCAAAGTGCAGCTGCAGCAGCATGCAGCTCTGCTCTGTGTGCAGCAGGGTCTCACCTGCACCTCCTGAGCCTTCAGCCACCCCAAAGGCTGCCTGGGGTACCTTGAGGCTCTGGTCCCACTGAACATGGAGCCAGGCATATGCCTTAAAGCACGTGTGTGTATGTGTCAGGGCCATGGCTGCAGGGCTGAGTATGTGTCCCTGCATGAGTGCAGTGTCCCACAGTGCTGGTGACACCAGGGCCAGCAGCAGCACCACCACTGCCATAGCCACAAAGGCTCCCTCTGCCAGGGAGAGCCAAGGAGCCAAGCCCATGTCTTATGTGCCCCCAGAGCTGCCCCTGCCCCCTGGCACTGACCAGGGACCCTGGTGTTTGTCCAAGCACTGTCCCACTCATACCAGAACACCTTTGAGTTTGTCTCCCTGGAGTCACACCCCAGAAGTTTTCTGCATCCTCCTGGTTAGACAGCATAGATCCCTGCCACTGTGCTGTCTGTCCATCTGTTTTGGCCTTGTGGGAGTGCAGCTCCTGTGTCCTGCAGTGACCCGCTCAGCCCGCTCGAGGCTGCCCTCATTCCTGGCCATCAGTGCAGGCTGTGCTTGTGAGCCTTGCTTTGGCCCCTGCCGTGTTCCTGTCCCTGCTCCCCCCAGCCACTCTGAGGCCTGAGCTCTGGCGAGGGGAAGGGGACACTCAGAGAGAGAAGGCGCCCGACTCCCTGGCCCCAGCCCCATGGGGACCCCGGCCATGCTTGCCCGTCTTCCCTGCCACTCCCTCTTTCTCCCTCTTTGTGCCTGGCCAGGGTGGTGGGGACCTGAGGCAAGAAGGGCTTTGATGTGCAGCTCTGCTTGGTGCCACAGCTTCTGGGCACAGCAGGCTGGCACCAGAGGGGCCTGGGCCAGGCGGCCACTTCAGAGGTGCCTCTGGCTTACATCCCAGCATGGCGCTGCCTTGTTTGTGCCTGGTGAGGCCAGGACAGTCCCCTAGCACTTGGCTCCTGCTGTGATATGTTCCCAATAAGGCTTATGGAGAGCAGCAGGGCCAGGGGAAGCTCTGCCCGGGAGATCAGGCCTCATGTTACACAAGAGAGCAGGTGCTGCCCTGGGGATGGCGAGGGCATCGGGGGGACAGGGAGACCCTGGGGGTGGCCCAAGAGGCCGCACAACTACAAAGCCTCTGGCTCCTGCATTGCTGAAGCCATCCAAGAAATTGGTTTAATTGGGAGCTGCCAGGGCAGGAAGCTGGTCCCAGCTGGAAGCCACGGCGCCGACATGCAGCCCCGTGCCCTCGGCCCCTTCCTGCTGCCAGGCACGGGGCAGGGGCTGCTGCTGCGGCCGCGTGAGCGCAGCCTGGGCTGCAGGAGCTGCTCAGTGCTCTGGGCTCAGTGCTGGCCTGGACAGACCCACGGCGAGCTCTCCTGCTCTCTCCTCTCTCTGTAGCTGTCGTTAGGCTGATGGAGCCCCTTCACACCAAGGTGGGATGGCACTGCAGCTTGGACCTTACTGGGACAGAGACAAGGCCCTGCATGCCCTGTGCTCACAGCCGTTCACCCTGCACGAGCCCCTGCTGTGCATTCACCCACGGGAGTTCCCAGCCTGGCAGTCACCTCACTGATGGAGGCCAGACAGACAGATAGAGCCCAGCCTGGACTCTGCCTTTGCCCCCGCCCTCCCTGAGCCTCGAACCTTCCACAGTCCAAAGGTTCCCTCCTGGAGAATGAATTACAGACTGCTGGCAAGGCTGCAGCCATCAGCCTCACACCTGGCAGTGGCCACCCCCTGCCTGCTCTCCCACCGTGGGACCATCTCCTCGGAGCTCCAACCCAGCTGCAATGCCCCTGCCACCACATCACCTTTGTCACTCATGGTCAGCCCATGCTCTGGGGGGCTGGAGAGGAGGCCAGGGCAGCTGAGGGCCTCCAGACCCACAGACAAACCTTCCTACACCCTGGCTCAGGCACCTTGGGGGCTTCTCCCAAGTGCACGGGGCTGTTCAGCATCACAGCAGCTCTGCTGTGATGACGCTTCTACCAGAGTTTGCTCATTGAAAATGGGACTATGCTGATGTTCCATGTTCCAGAGAACCAGAATGCTCCCAGCAGGTCAGGAGTCCCATTTCATGCCTCTAGGACCTTTGGGACAGGACATTTAGCTATGTTTGGCTCAGAGGTGGCCAAGGACTATCTTTAACTTTGACAGTGCATCTTCTACTGTGGGCGCAAAAGAATTACTGAATTGACTGATAGGAGAGTGCAGGAAGGTTGAGAGGGAAGTTTCTCCAGGGGTGGAGAGGAAGAACTGGAAGTGTTGTGCTGCTTTGCACTGTGCAAGTACAAACAGAGCTCATCCATTCTCCAGAAGAGCAGGGGCTTTTTGCAGCCCACTTCTTGCTGTGTCTTCCAAGACCTGGGCACCCCTGGTGCCTGCTGCCATGAGCTCTTCAACTGAGGTCCCCTTCTCTGAAATGCCAGGGTGGCTGCGCAGCAAAAAGGAAAGGCCAAAAAATCGCTCTGGCTTGTGATCCCAGAGCTGGGAGATCTCCTGCCATGAAGCCAAGCCCCAGCCCTGCTGGGGTTACAGCCGCCGGCTGCAGCAGGCCAGGCCCAGGCAGGGCAGTGCGGGGCAGAGCAGGGCTCAGACATGACAAATAAACTTGACCACTGTGGCAGAACCAGCTGGAGTGACCTTCTGCCAGGGCCCTGACCTCCGGTGCAGCAGCCCGTGACCTGTCCCGTGGCAGGGGCCAGTGTCTCCAGTGGGAACAGAGGGGCCATCACAGCTGACTCCCAATGGCAGTAAGGTCTTGCTTTTGCAGGGGCAGGGAGGGGCCTGGGGCCTTCTGGGGTTCTGCTCTGTGCCACTGCAGCAGACCACCGGCTGGCAGTGGGGTGGCCCCACACACCTTGGCTGTCAGCAAAAAGCTGTGCCGAAGTTGTTGGGACCTGGCACCCTGCCTCTGCCAGCACAGCCAGTGTTTACTTGGGGGTGTCATTTGTGTTTTGTTACTGTCCTGGTGGCTCTTGGGTAACCTCTATCCTGAGTAATCATTGACTGGCCTGGGAAGGCTGGCAGGAGACACCTCAGATACCAGAGAGACCTGAGTGCTGAGCTCAGGGGAAAATGTCCATGTCACTGTCTGGAAACGGTGTAAACCTGGCACAGGGCTGCCCCCAGTGTCGCCCACAGCAAGATTAGGAGCTGTCTATGCCTGCCTCAGCTCGGCCTGCAGGCAGCCCTGTGCTCCAGCAGCAGTGGGATTTTGAGGAAGCAGACGGAGAGGTCAGCCTTACCCAGGGTGCAGGACAAGCCTTGTCCCTCTGTTCTGCCCTCTGCTCTGGGAGCCAGGCAGTGTGGGCAGCTGCTTCTGCAAGCAGGGCACCACCCAGGCAGCTGGGGACTGAGACAGGCCATGGGCAGCCCCCAGAGGTGCAAGATAAGCCACTCATTTGCAAAGCCTTCTCCAATTGAGGCAACCCCTTTGTGACTTGTGTTCTCTTGTAAGCCCTGGCAAAGTCTGGAGCCTGGCGCCCAGATTTCCCACACTGATTTTCCTGGGGATTATGCTGTTTCTAATGATCAATTAAAGCAAATTGGCCAGGTCCCCCAGGCCCCTAAATCCCAGTTAATCCCTGGCACCTTCTGTAACTCCAAGTGCTCATTCATTAAGTGGCAGTCCCATGGGGAAGTGTTTGCTCCAAGCGTGGCTCTTCCCACATGAAACCTTCCGGGTCTGGGTTGTTTGTCTGGGTTCGAGAACTTGCTGTTTCTAATTGAGTTGTTTATTCTGGTGCTGTTTGCTCTGAACCAATCTCCCTTTCTTGGCTGGAATGAGGAAGTTCACTTTCTCAGGAACATTTTACTGCTTAGCTGCCTCCTTATCGCCACTAATGATCCCATTAACCTCCTAAGAGCTGTTGTGCTGGCTCTGGCATGGACAGGCAGAAGGCATCTCAGGTTGTTTGTGCCTTTTGCACTCTTGTCACCCTCCTGCATGACCCACCTGTTTTCCACCTGCCTCAGCAACTTTTGTCGACAGTATCTCCTGCTTTTCCCTAACACAATCCGACACACTCCATCCCCTTCCCTCTTCTCTCATCCTCTAAGCTTGTCTCTTTGGGGCTGTTCGACCTTGCTTCTACCTGGGAATCTGAAGTCCTTTTGCTACAGCAGTCCCACTCCCACAGCTGTCCCAGCCCTGGGGAGTGTCTGTCCCAAGGATTACACACAAAGCCACCTCACCACGGGTACAAAGCTGTGGCTCCCTGTGTGCTGACCCATGGCAGAATGGGGGCAGATGGCTCCTCACTGGGCTCCAGCTGGGTGGGGGTGACAGAGCAGCCAGCAAGTCTGGCTCCCAGAAGCATGACACCCCTGTGCCACAGCTGGACCCAGCCAGACCAAAGTGTCACAGAGTCATGGAATCCCAGAATGGGCTGCGTTGGAAGAGACCTCTAAAGGTCATCTCCTTCCAGCCTCCTGCTATGGGCAGGGACAACTTCCACTAGACCAGGTTGCTCCAAGCCTCCTCCAACCTGGCCGTGAACACTTCCAGGAATCCAGGGGCAGCCACAGACACTCTGGGCACCCTGTGCCAGGGTCTCACCATCCTCATCATAAAAAACTCCTTTCCTATATCCCGTCTAATTCTGTCCCACTTGTCCTATTGCAACAGGCCCTGCTGACAGGTTTTTTCCTCCACAGGACTTGACCAGGCTGGGGACACAGCTGCAGCCAACAGGGCACAGGCCATGGCATTATTTTTATTTTTGCCAATGGGAAAACTCATCCTGCAGCATAGGAGGGTGTAGAAAGGACACCTGAGGACTGAGAGAATGAGCCAGCTGCTCTCCTCAGGCATCCCTAGCAGTGCTCAGGGCAGGGAGAGGTGCTGTGCCAAGGGCAGCTGGTGGCGAGGTGTCAGCAGGAGTGCAGTGCACCCTGTGTGCCCAGCACGCTGGGGTGGCTGCGGTCTTGCTGCCAGGTTACTGCCTGCTGTTTGTTTCACTTCCTGATACCAACAAATGTCTGTGGCTGGGTGTCAGGGCAGGGTGCCGGGGATACAGACTGCCAGGGAACACCGAGTATCCATCCCAGCAGCCCTGCCCCGGCCCCCGCCCTGACAGAGAGCCTGGGCAGAGGCAGCCCCTGCCCTCTGCAGCCGGTTGGGCTTGCTCCAGCAGGTCCCCATCCCGCTGGGGCTGTGGGGTTGGCAGTGTTCCTGGCAGGGGGGGACAGCCCTGGCAACTGTGATGGGGCCAAAAGCCCTGAGGGGGCTGTGGCTGGCACTGCTGGCTCCTGGCCCAGCCCTAAGCAGAGGGCACAGGCCTGGGCTGGCTCCCCAGTTATGTAAGGGCGGCACGGCACCGGGACAGCACCAGCTGCTCCGCCAGGACTGCCTGTGTTGTTTTGGGATGTGCTGCCACTACCCCACAGGTGCCAGTGCCCGTTGGGCTGGCAGTGCTGGCAGAGGGCACAGGGCAGTGTGACTGTGGTGGGCAGCCCTGCCAGCAGCTCCTGGCATGCGTGTGTGCTGGGAGCAGCTCCCTTGCCTCTGCCTGGGCCGTGGCCTGCCTGGAACCTCTTACCCAGCTGGGACTGCTTGGAGGCATGCTTGGATCTCAGCCTGACTCGACCTTGGGAAAACCCCCTTCACAGGGAACGTGAACAGAGGGGAAACTGAGGCACGGCAGAAGGGTGGGTGAGCTGTGGGAATGGGCTGGACGAGGACCCTCAGCTCTGGTGCAGCTCCTCTGTGCCCTCCACCCACCCTGCTGCACAGGTTCTTGGCGGATGGGCTCTGCATGCTTGGCTTGTACCTGGTGCATCCTCACACTTGCATCTCGCCCTCTGCAGCTGTCCCAGCTGGGGCGGGGTCCCAGTGCTCATGGAATGCTTGTGCAGGTGTCCTGGGAGGCTGCTGCACACAGAGTCCCAGCACCCTGGCTGCCTGTGTAGGCTCCAGCTGGGTCTTGCTCTCACCATGCGCCAACCCCCATGGCACTGAGCTGCGGCTCGCTTGGGGCTGGCGCCACAGCTTGTGCCGCTCTCCAGTGAGAGCCTCTACTGTGCAGCACAGCTTCCCCTTTGAGAGGGCCCAGGCCTGGGCAGCTGTGGGGGGCTGAGCTGGATCCATGGAGGTGGGGGCACCAAGGAAAATCCCACACATGCATCTGTCTGCACAGCTCCCGCAGGGCTGGGCTGGGCTGGGACATGATGTTCGGTTTGAGGAGCAGGGAAGCACACAGTGCTTGAGACACAGGGAGGGATGTTGCATAAGGCCCTTCTGCCTGGCTGGAGTGAAATGTCCCCAGGAGAACACAGTGAAGGAGTGAGAATATGCTGGGCTGGGGATGTCTCCCATATATCCTGGCCCTTGGGCAGACCCTCAAATTCTGCTGCCCTCCCTGTGCTGCTTCAAACCCTCTCCCAGGTGCTGCTCACCCACGCTCGCTGCACTGAGCATCACCCACACAGGCTTCCCACCCTCTGCAGCAGCTTGCACCTCCCGAGCCCTTTTCTCTGTCATTCTCCTGAGCTGAGCCAGCTGGGGTGGACCCAGGGCTGGGCTGGGAGACCCTGGGGGCCAGGGGAGGCCGGGTGCAGAATGTCAGGGGGTGCAGGGTGCTGGGGTGCTCGTTAACCCCTGTAGCACCGGGGGCAGTGGGGAGGTGGGGGCCCTGCCAGGGCTGCCCTGTGCCATTGGCTGGCACTTTGTCACACCACGCCGCAGGACGGGAAAGGCTCTGCCTACCCGTGGGAGGAAGGCTGAGCTCTGAAAAAAGTGGTTGGGAGCGGGTGGCTGCAGTGAGCGGGTGTTGCCACAGCCTGTCCCCGTCTGCCTCTGTGCTCTGCAGGACCCCAAGGCTGTAGGGACGGGACAGAGGACGGGGAGAGGCAGCAAACAGGACTTCCAACACCATCACTGCTCCCCTTGAACACAGGGTGCAATTAAAACAAATGTGGCACGGAGCTGGATTGAGGGTGCAATTAAAACAAATGTGGCACAGAGCTCATTGCTGCAGGCCAAAGCTTCCCCAGCCAAGAGGGGCCAGGATGGCCGGACCATTTCCCACCACCCCCAGCACCCACTATAGTGACCTGGCCAGTGCAAGCACAGCTGGATCCAGCTGCCCTTCCTGGAGCAGCTGTAAAACCCGAGAGGCTGGCAGCACTTGGGGGTCTGCTGTGTGTGTCCCCTACAGGCTGCTGCAGTGCCTGTGTGTGCAAGGGATGTGTATGCACGTGGTAGAGGAGCCTGAACCTGTTTACACACACACAGAGGAAAAGTTATTAGACACACAGGGAAAGTCATCACACACAGGCACTCACAGGGCACATGCGTGTGCCCTTGCACTAGAGCACTTGCAGGGCTGCCTGCACAAGGCTGCTGTGGGGTCACTGTGTTGAGACAGAACAAGGAGGAGAAAACCACCCAATAGTGATTTCAAGCCTGTAGCCTGTGTTTTGCTGTTTACCCAGCGTTTCCAGGGTGCCAACCACCCCCAGCTCTGTGACTCACACAGGGCTGGGACTGAACCTCCCTCAAAACAGCAGAGACACAAAACTGTGTGGAGCTGTGCTGCTGCAGCACAGGGTATGGCCAGCTAGCTGCTCCCCAGCCCCAGGCACTGCTGGCTCAAGGAGGGCTCTGGATGGCCCAGATGTGTCTCTAGAAAGCCCCATGGGAGGATACTGCACCTTGCTCCACACATCCTGCCAGCCTGGGGCTCTGCACAAACACCTCCAGGCTTTAACCTGCAGTAGCCATCAACAGCCCCAGAGATGGAGGGTTTGCACATTTTTTTGCCCTCCCTCACATACCCCATGGGGTGGAATCAAAACCTGGCCGTGCCCTAGAACAGGGTTGGGGGATTCCCCACCTCTGTCCAGCACTGTCCAATCCAGATGACCCATCCTCTTACTCTCGTATTTTGAGATTATATCTAATGTCTTGAGATAGCCCAAAATGAAAAGAAACCCCAACCAAACAAAAAATATCAATGACGGCTGTGAGAACAAAAGCACCAGAAGAAGAGCACAGCTGGGGGTACATACAGCTCCACACAGCCTGACAAGAGCCTCCTTTCTGCTTGTGCCCCAAGTCGGCCCTGTACAGGTGAGACACAGGGAACACAGACCTGCAGGTTCACAACACTTTTCCCTACCACACATCCAGCCCCTGGAAGGGGCTGCCTGCTCACATTTCCAAAAACCCATCTTGGCTCAGCCAGGGCCATCTAAGGGGAACTAAACCCCAGTGCAAAGGTGGGGAGCTGCCAGGTTTTCCCAGCTGGGGAACAGCATCAGCCCAGTATCCTCACCAGTCCCATTCCAGCAATCCCCAGTCCCTTCCCCACTGCCACCACCCTCCCGCCCCTTCCCAGCCACAGACACAGCTTGGGGCATGGGTATATATAAAAAGTAGAGTTTATTGCCATTTCTATCTAGATTTACACAACAGTGTCACCACTTCTGACATCAAAAGCAATGTCCCATCACATCCCAGAGAACGGGCCAGGGACAGAGGGGAGCCCAGGAACACGGGCTGGCTCCTCCACCCCGGTGGGTTAGAGCACAACCTGCCTTGTGGCTCTGCCCAGTGCTCAGTCCAGATCCTCCCAGCGCTGTCGCACGGTTCTGTCAGGCAGGATGCCAGAGAGGAGTGAATCTGCCCCCTCCTTGATGCCACTCACAATAGCTGGCTGTCCACTGCCAGGTGCTCACCATCCCAGTCTGCCTTCAAATGCCCCAGATGTTGAGATGGGCATGGCTGACCCAGAGCGGGCACCCCACAGCCTCACAGGCACCTCGTGCACATGTTTATACATAGATACAGCTACAGAAGATGCCCAAACTAACAAAACAAGCTTTTTTTCCTTGTAATCTTCACACTGCTGTGCGTTCCGCCACGGTCTACGCTGCAGCTGCCACCCCTGGTGCTGCTCAGTCTGGGTTGGGTTCCAGCAGGCTCCTGGGTGGCTCACGGGACACATCTGCTTTGCTCACTAAACATGGATTTCCCTCCAATGCCAGGCTTTGCCAGAAAGAGACACCCCCTGCAGAATGCAACCACGGCCTGGGGCCTGGCGTGCGCTCCTTCCAACCGCAGGTTACCGTCATGGTGCCAAAGACTGCCCATGCCTGCTGGGACAGGCACCCCAGATCTCCTCCTGGCACCTGGGGGGCGGCTGGATGGGGAGGGGGGGCCAGCTGCCCCTGTCCTCCTCGCAGAAGAGCATCCTCATGACGGAGATGGCCACTGGCTCTGTGGGCTGGCCAGGGCTGCCCGAGGGGCACGGCGCAGTGCCAGGGTCTGGCAGTCCTTCGTGTGAGATGAAGGTGGAAACGATTTTGCAGGAGATTAAGTAGAAAGAGTTCTGTGGCTCTGCCCACCCCGAGGACAGAGCCACCTTACACCGCAGAGCCCCCGGAGTGCTGAGCCGGGGCAGCCACCCCGGGGCTCTGCTCCTCGGGGCACAGCACCTCTGCCGGGAGCCGCGACTGGAACTTCTCCAGCTGCTCAGGACTGGCCAGGGTCTTCAGGAGGCTGTTCTCACGCTCCAGCTGGGAGTTTTTCTCCAACAGTTCCTTGATTTGCTCTTTCAGGACCTCCACTTCCTCCCGTACGGCATACATTAGATGATTTTTCACAAGATCCTGCAAAAGGCCAAGGAAGAGACCAATTAATGGAGAGTTAATGCTCAGAGGGTTGATCCCTTCTGTTCCCAAGTGCTGGGACAAATGCCAAATGGTGCAGAAGCTTTTCTCAAGGACCATCCCTCCCCACCCCACTGCACTCTCGGAACCCTGGCCAGGGCTTGGTGCTCATCCAGCATAGCTCCCTCAGCCGCCATCTCTTTGGTCTCTCTGCATCCAGAGGCACTTTCCAGCCCCCTCACCTACTCCGGCATTTGGGGGGCTGAAGCTCCCGAGCACCCAGGGAACGGGAACCCGGCTCGGGCAAGCCCAGACCCCGAAAGTTCCCCTGCACGTCCACCCTCGCTGCCGGCGCACTGCGGAGCCGCTGGAGCCAATGAGCTTCGCGGCGGTCGCAGACAAAGAGGAGCTCAGCCTGGCAGCGCCATGGGGAGTGGGGACCCCCGTGGGCAGAGGGACCCCCACCCTGGGCCGAGCACCCCCCCCGGGAGCGGGAAGATCATCCCCGTGCACAGCACCCGCGGGGTGGCGGGCAAGGTGCGGGGAGAAAGGGGCAGAGCTGCAGCTCACCATCGCCTGCTCGATCTTGTTGTCAATGGCCACCACGCTGGCTCCGGAGGCGCTGGAAGAGAGCGAGAGGCCGAGGGTCAGCACCGAAATCCTCCCTTCCCCGGGGGTCCGTGCATCCGCGACACCTCGCCCCCAACCAGCGGATCGGGGCGTCCTCCTCCCCAAGGGAATTCCTTAATTCAGGCACCGGTCGCGTATGTCCTTTGCTCCCGGAGTAGCGATGCCCCCCCACCTCATCCCCGGGGGTCGCAGCAGCACCCTCGGGCACTGGGACGCCCCTTCCCCCAGATCTCCGTGGCGAATGGCGGGGACGCAGGGCGCACCGGGGCCGCCCCTACCTGTTGTCGAGCTTCACGGAGACTACATCCCCCCCGAGCAGGGAGGAGAAGAAGGAGATGGAGAAGTTGTGGAGCTGGTAGACAGCCACCTCCATGGGGGACTGGTACATGCCGGTGCTCATAGCTGCGGGCGCAGGGACACACACTCGCACAGACGGAGCAAAACGCACTGCCAGGGCCTCTCCGCCGCCCTCGCTTATACTGGCGGCGCCCGCCCTGCCGGGAGGGGCGAACGCGGCGGAGACCGCCCGCTGCCCGCAGCGCCGCGCCGGGGGCTGCGCCGGTACTGCCCCCTACTGCCCCCGTACTGCCCCCGGTGCGGCACACTGCCCCTCAGTCCTGCCCCCTCACCCCGCTACTGCCCCTCAGTCCTGTCCCCTCACCCCGCTACTGCCCCTCAGTACTGCACCTCTCTGCAGCCCCTCCGCCCCTTCCAGTTCAACCACAGCACAGCGCCGTCCCAGCGCAAGGACCCCGCGCTTCAGCACCGTCCCCCAATCTGCACCCCCATTCCACACCTCTCGTCTGTTGCAAGCAGAGTCCTGGGACCCCCGGCACCCCTCGTACAACCCCCCAAGGCCACAAGCCTCAGCATCCCATTCCTGTGCTCCTGGGCACCCAGGACGGGGATTCGGTCGTGGGGACACATGCATCTGCCTGGGGGCCGGGAGAAGGGGTGAACCTGGTCTGCATAGGGAGATGCAGCCTGCAGGTCCCGCACAGTAAGGCCCCGTGACTGTGAAAGAGAGGCAGGAGGGAAAGGGGAGCCATGGGCATTCAAAACAGAACACGGGTGGCAAAATAGAAACGTGAGTGAAAAACAGAAAGGGGCTGCTAAAAACTGTGGTGAATAAGAGAAACAGGTATGTAAAACAAACGGAAACATGAGGGACAAACAAGAGAAACGAGAGCAGAAAAACAACCCAGGCGTAAAAAACAACTCCAGGAGGAAAAATGAAAGCCTGCACGTAGAGAAAACCCGGGATGCAGAACCAACCCAGGGTATACAGAACACGCCCTGAAGTTGCAGAACAACAGCTGCGGAGCGCAGAACAGCCCCCAGATACAGAACAAAGCAGAGGTACAAAACGAACTCGGGGTACAGGGCAAAACAACCCCACGGTGCAGAGCCAAGCCTGTGTGCAGAACAAGAAATCTACGGTGCAACAGATTGACCTTGGTTGCACAACAAATTCGGGCTACAGAACAACACGCCCTGGGTGCAGAACAACAACTAAGGGATGCAGAGCACACCTGGGGTCCAGAACAAAATCGGGCTCCGAAACAAACTCGGGAGCACCAAACACCACCAGCCCCGGGTGTCAGAACAGTCCGGGGTCACAGAACAGCGACCCGGGGCGGGGCGGCCGCGCGGAGCCCCGAGCGCTCCGGGCACCGAGCGCGCCCTCGGCCCGGCGGCCCCGCCCAGCGTTGCATAACCGGGCTGCGGGAGGGCGCCCCCCGGCGGGCACGGCCGGCACTGCAGCGGCTGGGGCGGGCTCCGCAAGGCTGAGCCGAGCGGCGTCCCCGTGCGCGCGCCCTGCCGTCCCCGTGCGCGCGCCCTGCCGTGTGCACGACGGGTCCTTCCCGCGTTCACAGATAGATTTATACATAGAGCAAGTGTGTCTCCTCCGAGAAGTGGAAGCAGCGCCCCTAAAACGCCCCCAGCACCCTAGGGGCTGGGGTGGCACTGCCCACCCCGTGCTGCCGCCACTGCCCTTGGCTGCCCACTTATCTTTGCCATCTGGATCTGGGGGGACTTTGCTCAGTGGTTGCCTGCTGCCCCTGACCCCGGGGCCTCATTCCCTGCTGGGCATGGCGAGGCTGATGCTGGATGACAGACCCCACACACGGCACAGTATCCAAGAAAGAGTTAGTGCTGGCAGGGCATGTGCACTCCAGGGATGCTGCAAAGGACACTCAGCCCCCCAATCCAGGGGGCACTGAATATAGCTGGCACTTGGCTGTTGGGAGAGGCCAAGGAACCCTGACTTGTGGGTGTGCTGCTGTGCCCCTTCCTCAAGCAGGGAGGGAGAGCAGAGTGGAATTTCCCCATCAGAAAGGGAAACTGAGGCACAGCGCAGCACACCTGCTGCTGGGAGCACGACCTAGCCAGGCAGCTCCCCACAAACCCCATCTCACGGCAGAGTGAGGATGCTGTGCCATCTGTGAACTGCAGCCAGGGCATATGTGGGTGCCCTGGGACATGCAGGTTTGATGTGGGGATGTGAGAAAGCATTTTCTGCCTGGTGGGCCCATCTGGGACCTGGGGGAGGTATTATGCACATCCCCCTGTGTCAGCACTACTCCGGCCCCTGCAGAGCTGCTGTGCAGGGGCTGAGCAGGGTGCTGGCACTGAAGAGAGTAGGCAGGTCTCTGTCCCCCAGGCCCCGAGGCTGGCCTGTGCTCCTCCCCTCACCCACACCAGGCCCGACTTACCAGTCCCTCCGTCTGAAGAGGCTCGGGGAGTACGGTGGCTGGAAGGCCATGCCACCCCTGACCCTGCTCCAGCCCCTCTGCTCCAGATGCTGGCTCTGCCTGTGGCTGCGTCCCCCCAGCTCGCAGTGGCAGAGACAGCCTGGGTGTTGGCTGCATCCAGGGGCTCCAGCCACAGGGTAAACACGCTGGGAGATGACCTCAGCTGCACTCAATTGGCCCTTTCAAGGCCAATGGCCAGTGTGCCATCCCGAGCTGCGCGGGTGCCCCCCTCCCTGGGGAGATGAAAGGCCTCTGTGTGCACTTGTCCCCAGAGTGGCTGGTGGTGGGCTTGGTGGCAGCCCCTGGAACACAGATTTTTCCCCCCGCTGGGACAAGTCCAGACCACCCACACCAGGGGTCCTGTGAACTGAGTTTGCCACGGCAGCTCATGAAGCGTGCTGCTTTCACTGGGAAGAAGACAGGAGAGATGGGGAGAGCATTTTCTCCTACAGTTGTGCCACCTCCTGTCTTCTGCAGAGAGCTGTCAACAGCAGGGAGATGGGGTGGCTGGAGCCCAGCCTGCCCCAGCCCTGGCAGCTGTGCCTCTGTCTTACACCTCGGGCAATATTGCCCCCCAGTCCTGGTTCAGCCTCCTTCCCAAAGGAAGCCCTAAATCATGAGTGGCAGGGACCGAGGGCTCCAGAGCCGGCACACCAGAGCCTGCCTGGCGGTCCTTGTCTCACAGCTTGAAGTTCCTGGTCCCTGCCTGGTATCTTTCTGATGCAGCACTCAGGCACCAAGGACTGAGAAAAACCCCCGGATATTTCTGCCGCTACTGGAGGGCAGCTAGAAAATGCTTTGTGGGAGATTGCTTCAGCTCTGCCACCTCCAATATTTTTCCCATGGAGCTGGAACTACTGCAAAAATAAACTGGACTAAGTCACTGATTTCCCTGCAGTCCTGCTGGGTATTTCCACCCAGCACTGCTCAGGGCATGGGTTCCTCACTTAGGCTGGGCAGGATCTGTTGGCCTTCGAGAGGCCGCAGCAAGGGATGCTCTGGAGGATGAAGAAGCAGAAGTTTCTTTCCTGGCATTCAGTTAAATGTGGGATCCCTATGCAGGCGAGCAGGCTGGGCAGGGGGCTGCAGCCCCCTCGCAGCCCCACACCTCACGAGGGGGCTCCTGAGCGTGCAGTGGGGTGCACACAACCAGGGTGCACCTTGCAGCTCCTACAAGCAAGTGCTGCCTGCACATGTGCGTGCACACACACCACAGCCACACACCCACGTCCCCTGCATGCACATGTGTGTGTGCAGCCCACACGAGCGTGTGCTCTGCACACAGGGGCACTCCCTGCACATGCATGTGCACCTTGGTGCACCCTGCTTGCACACATGTGCGAGCATGTTAGTTTAGTACCTGGAGCTGATGATCTTGAAGGTCTTTTCTGACCTGTGACTCTGTGACTCTGTGACTCTGTGACACGCACTTTGTGCTGCTGTTCTGCGCGAAGATGCACGAGTGCTGCTGGCACCCCCTGCACACGCTGCCCTGACTAACAGTGATGCCCAGCCCTGCCTGCACACCCTGCCAGCGGCACAGGGCACAGCGGGAGGGCACCCCCAGCGCTCAGGTATCACCTGCAGCCCTGCTGCCACCTCCACAGTGTGAGCAGCAGCTCCCAGCTCTCTCCAGGAGCTCCTCTGAGCTGCCCCAATGCCCCCACAGCAGCAGGGTCCTACACGGGGCTCCAGCTGCACCCCAAGTGCTGGGGGGGGCCCTTTCCTAGCACACCACAGCCCTGGCCTTGCCAGGCTGCTATCAACCACCTCCTCTCCAATCACCTGCTCCTGCTTCTCCAAGCACAGCAGGGCGGGCAACACCCACCTTGCTCTTCCCAAGGAGCAGGTCACCATGGACTCCCAGTTACCCTACGGCACCAGTGATGGGCGCTTGGAGCAGGCTGGGCAAGAGGGGCCAGTGGTGGGAAGTGCATCCCTGAGGCAGCAGCATGGCAGCTCCTGCATCTGCACACAGTGACAGGAGGTTCATCAGGCTGGGCCTGGCTCGTGCCTGTGGTTATTTTGGTAACAGTGACAGCAGCCGCAATACAGGGCAGTTGTGACACTAACTGTTGTGCTCTCTGGGGAAAAAAAAGCACCCACAGTTGTCATCAAGCAGTGAGGAGAGGTGGTGACACCAGCCAATGATGATATCACCCCAGCAGTGGCCCTGAAGGACACCCCAAAGCTGGCAGCAGCCCCTCAGCCCTTACACAGCCGGTGCCTCAGCCCAGAAGGTGCCAGCCCCGCTACTGGGTGACATAAAGTGACAACCCCCTCCTCAGCAATGGGACTTGGAGCTCTGCAGCCACCACAGAGCTCCGCCAGGCTGGAGCAAGGGGTGACAGGGAGGAGGACGAGGGGATTATCTCTTGCTGCCTGGCATCCTGCAGCTGCACAGTGCTGTGGGTCAGGGGACATGCCCTCCCCTCACAGCCCTGGGGACAAGCTGTGCTTTTGTACTGAGCCCCGTGTGTTGGACCTGCTCCAGGCACTGCAGAGCCACACACCGAAGGATGCTCCTGTCCTGGTAGTGGCCAATGGAGCTGGAGGGGTGGCTGGGGCATCAGGAGCAGCCCTGGCTCCCCAGACTTGGCTCTCCCCCTGCTCCAGGCTGTGCTCGTGGCTCCGTGGCACTTTTCCTGGCTTGCTCTCTCCCAAGGACTCAGCTCAATGGGAGGAAGGCCCTTAGAGGGTCTGAGGCGTGGGAAATGTTTATAGCCTGGCCTCAGAGACACTGGAGAGCAAACTGGGAAAGGCGCAGAGCCAAGGCTGCCCAGGCTGCTCTGCAGAGCCAGATCTCCTGCTCCAAGGGTCAGAGCAGAGTGGGAGAGGAAAAGCTACTGCTTGCAAACACAGCTAAGAAAACTCTGCCTGTCAAAGCCCCAAATCCTGCAACGATGGTGGTACCAGCCAAGGGACTGGGAATGCCAGCACCAGGGCATCCCTACCGTGCCCTGCAGGAACGGGGGAAGTGTGGTTGGGGACACTGGTGATGGCTGGGGCCGGTGGGTGCCTCTGGCAGGAAGGGCTGGCTGTGCGACAGGGCCGAGGAGCTCCAGGTCTTGCCCAGCAGCTCCATCCTGGTTCTGGGAAAGGAGAGGTAGTGCGAGGGGCTGCCCAAGGGCAAACAGGCAGCTGAGTCTGCCGTGGAATCCCAGGATCCTGAACAGCAACTGCCTGCCCTGTGGCACTGGCGTGGGGCTTTTGTGCCAGTCCCAAGGGCTGTGGGCCTAGCACTGCCAGAGCACACCGGTTGTCCAGATCTTGGTTTCCTCCTCCTGGGCATTCCCTGGCTGAGCTGCTCCCTGAGGCCTGGGACTACCCTCCAGCTCAGCTGGTGCCTCCCAGGAACTGTGTGAGACACACAGAAGCCCCATGCAACCAGGAGCCCTGTGACATGGGGACCCAGGTCATACCCATCAGAGCCTTGGAGGGGTCACAAATCCCCCAGCTCAGGGCACGTGCTGCTCCAGAACAGCAGGTAACCACTCCTGGGCACACCTGGACGTGCTTGGGCAAGGATGCACCCCCTGCCTGCAGAGCTGGTGCTGGTGGCCTTGCCTGGCCCCAGTCCTAAGCCAGGGCACACCAGAGTCACGTGCGGCCCATACAGGGGTGCGGCCATGCTGGGGAAGCCCAGAGATGGTTTCAGTCAGGGAAGGCTAGAGGAAAGCTACCCTTGGGAAGGCTGACAGGGAACATGTCCTCCTTCCCTTCATGCCCAATGGAGGCAGAGTGAGCTCTGTGGCCATGGGCTGGGGACACGGGTGACCCACCCCACCAGGCAGCAGGCATGGGCAGGGATTGTGGTGTGGAGACTCCTCCAACCTGTCAGGCTGGAGGCAGTGTGGGGTGGTGGAAGGAGCCCTGGTAGGCTCCTGTGTCCAGCTGTGGGGCTGACTGCTTCCTCTGATAAAGGTACTTGGCTGTACTCCCAGTTCTGTTTTTTTCTAGCATGCGAGTGCACACCCTCAAGCCAGCCTGCTGAGAGCTGCAATTTTTCTTTAACTTTGTCTCTAGACCCTCTTCTTCCGCCTGTGCCCCTAGCAGGAGTTGCCTCCCAGCAGTAGTGTGAGGAGGGGAGGTAGAGAGGACCCAGTTTCAGACACGTTGGAAGCCCTAGAGGACTCAGTTCCCTTCTCACCATGTTGGAAGCCCCCAGAATCACAGCTTCCCCAGGCATGCTGGTATAGGAGAGGAAGAGGAAAAAAGGCTCATTGGGTTGTTACCAGCCCTGGATCCTGTGGCCAAACATCCTACCTTGCTGGTGTTTGTCAACACCAGCCCCGTGCTGCTACTGCCAAGCCAGTGCAGACACCCCGGTGGGTACCCTGCCAGGGACTGTGGGGCACCCTTGCACCTCACTGCTCCCCCCAAAGGGTCCCACAGCTGCCAAGTGCTGAGGTGAGAGTGCCAGGCATGGCACAGCCCAGTGAAAACCCTGCAGCTTTCTCTGAGCACCACGCCAGCTGTTGGGGCAGTGCAGCTAACCTCCACCATGCTACCAGCTCCCATGGACCAGGGATGCCCAGCCCCAGGGAGGATTGCAGGCTGAACCCTTGGCAGAGCTTTAATCCACAAATCTGTCTGCAGAGCAAAGTGTTTCACACCCAGGGGCCGGGCTGGAGTGCTGTCACTGAACTCAGTGTTATCGCTCCCTGCCTACCTGTGCCCTGCCCCGGCGCTCCTGCCAGCCACGGCTCTGAACTCAGACCTGTCCTTGCTTTTGAGCTTACTGGGTCATGCAGGAGAGCCCCAGCTGCATCACCTCCATGTTCTGGGTGCTCTTTTTGGGTCCACTTTCAGGGCAGTGGGGATAGAGCACAGGTGGCTGCAGCACTGAAGGCACCTCCCACAGCACGGGGGCTGGCGGTGCCCTCGCACCCCACAGCAGGCACGCAGGGGCTGCCAACCCGGGCTCTGCCCCCCAGCCCCTCCTTCAGCTCTGCAGGGATCCTCAGCCCAGAGAGGAACCCCAAAGCTGGGCCTCTGGCATCCTCCAAAAACAATCCCAGGCCCCTTTTCAGGCAGGAGCAGGCGCTCCAGAGCCCTGCTAGGTGCTGGCAGCTGCTGCCCTGCGGCGTGCAGGAGTGCCCGCTCACTAATTGGGAGGCAGCTCGTTATGTAATGAGGACGGAGGCAGGGGAGCTGCGAGAGCTGTGCAGCACACCCCACGCTACCCAAATCTGCTCTTCCAGCCCAGAATAAGCCCTGTTTATGGAACCCCTCAAGCCCTTCTCTGGCCCTTTCCACAGGTGCTGGAGCCTGGTGCTCTCCTGCCTGGCCCAGCGCTCGAGGGGAGCCCCAGCAGGAGCCCCAGCAGCCCCTCAATAGCCGAGGGCGAGCGGGACCCCAGCCCCGCAGAGCTGAGCCGGCTGGGGCAGGGGAGCTGAGCTCGGCTGGCACCCACAGCAGGTCAGGCAAGGACACGGAGGGCAGCACGGCTTCAGCAGAGACAGTTATTAATACCCTGCCTGGCCTTTGCGTGGAATCCTGGGCATTTCAAATCAGGACCTTCACTGAAACCCTGCCGTCACTGACATTTCAGAACAATAACAACGTGAAAGACAATCGGTTCCTGGCAGGATTTATACCTGTGGTGCTGCCGAGGCTCTCTGTGTGCCCAACCTCAGCAGCCAGCCATCACCTCGCTTGTGCCAACCCTTAGGAACAGCCTGAGAACACCCCCTGCCTCCAAACTACCCGGAGCAGTCCTGCTCCTTGTCACAGGCATATCACTGTGATGGTCTCACTAAAGGACATGGAAACGTCTTGTCCTGCCCCATGGCATCTACCACCCTCTGCCAATCTGGACAGAGCTGCCATCCCCAGGGAACTGCAGGTGAGGCAAGGACTGGATCCCACCCTGATCCTGGAGTCTGAAGGGCCCAGAGTTTCTTCTCTGCCACTAGAGTTGTTCTGCAGCAAAAGCCCCCTCAAATATATATATAAAAACTCAGCACACAGACAGAGGATGATGTCCTGTCCCAAAGCCAGCCACGCTCAGCACCTGGATAAATATAGCTCAGAGCTCATTTGCAAAGCATCGGGATGGGTTGTAGCCTCTCTCGCCTCTCCAGCCCTCTTCCCCCAACACACACCCTGGGGTAAAGTTGGAGATGATGACCTCAGGAGTCTTTTCCAACCTAATGGGTTCTGTGATTCTCTGCCCTCTACCAACAGGGCCTCAGTCCTTCCCAAGGGCAGGATCCACCTGGAGCGTCACTGGCCTTGGCAGTCCACATAAAGCACACGGACCCATACACGGTCACGTCCCCTGGGCACACACACAGCTGCCAGGCTCTGACAACATATATCCCAAGCCTTTCCAAGCCCTTTGGTCCCATGCAGGTCACGATGCTCCCCCAAAGTACAGAGTCAGCTTTAACCCTCTTTGTGCTGGGCAGTGGCCAAGGAAGTGGCGTCAGGTCCCAGCACAGACTGTCCAGGATCAGGCTGTGTCTCACCAGGAAAGGATAATGTGATGCTGGAGAGAGGAGGCATGATGCTGGGATCAGGGCAGAGCCCTGCAGCCTCCTTCAGCTCCAACCTCTTCCTCATCTTTACAGTTCAAAGCTGGAAAAAATCCTGTCCAGCCTTTTCCCCATAGAGCCATGCTGTCATCCCTGCCTCACCTTGGGACAGCTACTTCTGCCTGTGCAGAGCCAAATGCCTGCCCTAGCAGATGGGTAGTGCTGGAGAATCCCCAGAGAACCAAGATGACAGGCTGCTGGGAAGCTGACGTTGGCATCACCAGACTGGCTCAGCTGTGCCAGCCCCCTTGGCCATAGCCTTGTGGTCAGGGGGAAATGATTCCCTCCCAAGGGGCTGGAGGGGCTCAGCATGGCTCTCCTGTGCTCCAGAGAGTGCTGAGAATATCTTTCTGGAGGGAGCTGGGTCTTGCAGGAGCAGGCAGGGACGGGCATGGTGCATGGCATGGCACAGGCTGCTGCCATGCCAACTCAGTGTGCTGTGGCACAGCCCTTGTGGGCCTGGTCTGCTGGGCTGTGGGGTGGGGGTCCCAAGGTATTGAGATGCCCATGATGGAGACCAAGCTGAGCCAGCTGCCTGCCTGACATCTTCCCGAGGGTGGCAGCATTTGGGTATGCCAAAGTAAGCACCTCCCAGCAGTACAAGCTACTCCCTGCCACTGAAACAACATCTCCCCAGCACCTCAGTGGTGTGCAAGGCTTGCAACCAACACTGCAGACCACAGGTCAGGCCATGTGCATCTCTGTCATGTGGGAACAAAGCAAAGAAAGCCCTGGTGCATGGCTCTGGAGGGCATGGGGACCCTCCTGGCCCCCTCCATGGCAGAGCTCAGAGCTGTCCCAGGGCCAGAAGAAGGAGAGTAGCACAGCTTGGTCCTACACCCACACCTCTCTCATGCTCACTCATGGCCCCTCTCCCCATCAATGTGTCCTTGTTGCTTCAGCCCACTCAACCAGCTGGAATGCTTGACCTGGCCCTGCCACCTCGGGATGCCCTTTATGGCCTGGCTCCTCTCCTCCTGCATTGCTGCTGCAAAGTGACACCCAACAGACAGGAACAAGTGGTGCTGTGACACAAATGCCATGCTGGTACTGCTGCCCTGGCAGCTCTTGCTTGCTGGCCTGCCCTTACATTGGGAAAGGCAGTGCTGCCCTTGCTTTGCCCAAATTCGTGCTTCCCCCACCCCTCACACAGAGCTTCCTGGCCTCCCCGTGACTCCCATGGCTTGCCCAGGCCTGGGAGAAAGTCACCCTCAGCTGCTTTCATGGCTCAGACCAAAGGATGGGTCACAGCCCAACCTGTTGGATTGGGCAGCAGCTCTGGCAGTGCCTACAGATGCTCTGGCTATGCAGAGGTGTCCCCTCACAGCCTGGAGCAGGATGGGCACAGGCTGGCCAGGCTGCCAGGTGTTGCCTAGGAGTGGCTGGTGTGTACCTCCTCTTCCCACCCAGAGCCAGGCAGGTTCCGCCTGGATCACAGGCTAGCACACACCCAGGGGGCTGCTTCCCTGCAGGGCCAACCTCCTCCCAACCCCCTGGCTCCCCTCAGCCACCTGGCCCAGGAAAAGGTGCCATGGGGTCATGGGCCTGCTCCCCTGGCCTACACTCAGTTGGGCTTTTGTTTGGGTCTGGGATAACGTTGGCATTACAAAGGGATGGCAAAGAGGCATTACAGAGGGACAGCTTTCTGCCCACTTCACTGGCACCTGCAGGGAGAAGGTGTGCCCAGCCAGGGTGGTGGCAGCTGCCCTCCCTGTACCTGGTGCTTCCATGGGAGCACGGTCCCTCGGCACTGCTGAGACTTCCCTGGAAAGCAGTTTGTGATGCCCTGTGTGAGGACACGGTGGGGAGAAGCCCTTTCTGCACAGGATCCTCTGCACTCCTGAAACAGCAGGGCTTTCCGCAGGAGCATGAGCCCTGGAGGCAATTGGCCCAGAGCATGCCTTCCTTGTGCATCCCTAACAATATTCCTGCTGTGAGCAAAGGGTATGGAGAGCCTGGCAGGAACCACCCAGCCAGAGAAACCCCCAGAGACAGGTTAAACATGCTGAAATGTGTGTTGTCTGAGAAGCCCAGCACTGATCTGACTCTAACTGAGTTGTCTCCAGCCAGGCCCAGAGCCAGACTCAACTCTGGGTTTAGGATCTTGGGCATCCCATGCTGTCCTGGACGTCAGCTACATACGAGGATGTGTATTCACACATCTTTCCCCTCCTCCTGTGCTGCTGCAGGAGCACATCAGCCAAAACAATGGGCACCAAATGGTTTGGGTTCCCTGGTGCCAGCAGCAGGGTGCCCTTATCAGGCATCGGGGTGTTCCTCTGGCACCCACAATCCTCCGCTGCATATGCTATCTCCTCTTGGATGTGTTGGCTCATTCCCCAGAAGGAGAAAGTTCAGGCTGGAGCAAAACAACTGCAAACACAGGTGTGGGCACACCTAGCTCCAGTGCCTGGGGCCATGCAGCCAGCTCCCCCGTGCTGTGCCACCTAGGGGTGGCGGGGGATCACCCAGGCAGCCTCCGCACCGAGGTGCCCGGACACCAGGCATGACAGAGGGACACAGCTTTGCACCACAGCACAGCACAGCCCATGACAAACACAATGCATGGAGCTTCATCACACAACAGGGCATGGAAGACAGGCAGCAAGCAATCCTAAGGCACACTGACAGCGAGAAATCCCTGTCCCTTGGCATCTCTGCTCACTCCCTGCCTCACCAGGAGCACCACAGGTGCTGCTCCAGTAGCGATGAGTTTGAAAGCAGCCTGCAGTGCCCGTATCAGTGGCCTCTGGCCCATAGGCACTGTCACCGACTGCCCCAGCAAGCCGTCCAGGTGCTTGGCCCTGACCCCAGCCCTGGTAGCCCGTGCTGGGGACAAGGTCTTGCTTCCCCCTTCACCCCCGGTGCCAACTTGCTGCAGCCTCCCGGGGAGGAGGGGAACCTCTCGCTCCTGTTCCTTCTCAGCGGGGCAGGTTCGCTGCTCCCCGTCCGGGCCAGGCACCAGCGCCTTGGCAGGTGTCCCAGCTCCTCCCTTCCCACCTGAGCGGCAGCTCGGCGTTATGTAAGTGCAGGAAGAGCAGGGCCGGCTCGAGGCAGCAGCTCTCGGCGTCAGACGCTGCTGGGCGAGGAGGCGGGAGCGCGCCGGGGCGGCTCACACGCGTGGGGCAGCCACGTGTGAGCCCACCCGCTGCCGCGCAGCCCGGGAGCGCGCCCACGCCGCGTGTGCTGGGAAGGGGATGCTGAGGTGTCTCTGAACGCCTGGGTGCCGCTCCCCGTGCGCAGCACCCACCCATGGCGGAGCAGCAAGCCCCAGAGCCGCTGCCCGCCGTGCCAGCCAGGCAAACATCTGTACCCGAGGCACCGATGGGCCACAGGTCTCCTCAGGGTAGTGGATGGGTCCCACCTGCTGAAGACACTGGAAGTCTCGGGCACCTGCGGCACTACTGGCACAGCTCAGCTCTCTCGGGCTGAACTGGGGAGCCCCAGACCTGCTAGCCCTCACACAGGCTGCTCCCACACAGAGTGTCACCAGAGCCAGCCCCACACGGCGCCAGTGCAGGACCTGAGACAGCTCTGTCCACTCCTCCGCTCTGGGGTTCACCTCATCAGGGCTGGGGAGCCTCCGGAGTGGCAGCCCCCAGGACCCCCCGTTCAGCCTCCTCTGTTCTCACTGCTAGAGGAGGGAGCAGGGCAGACCCCGCAGTTCTGCCTCCTCGGTCTGCCGGGGGATGGATGGGAGCAGCCCGAGCACGTTCAGCTGGGGGACACAGGCAGCCTGCCCAGAGCAACCCCGAGACCAGCTCGGGCAGGGCAGAGCCACTTTCCAGGCACGGGAAGCACCACTCCAGGCCAAACCTGTGTCCACTCCGGGGAGGGCCAGGGTAGCTGCTGAAAGGACAGGAGCTGGCACTGGGACTCTGAGACTCCCTACCCAGGCTCTCAGTGACACTCAAGATGGCTTTCGAGGCAGCACAGCTGCTTCCCAAGGAACCTGCTGCGCTCTCCACGCAGGATGGGGCCGATGCCTGTCTGTCGCTGGACACTATCCATGCCCCTGCGGGCACTGTCTGTGTGGACAGAGGTAGCCAGGGAGATGAGCACACGGTCCAGCGGCCAAGACACACAGCTGGGGGCTGTTGTCACTGCCCGGCAGACACAGGGCACCACAAGACAGGCACGGCAGAGCAAAGCCACCCGGACCCGCACCCGGGGATGGGCTGGCACCACGCACGGACTCCGTGCCAGACGCGGCCTCTCCCCACCCAGATTCCACCGCCGCCGACACCCCCGAGCCCCGGGGTCACACGAGTCCCCTTCTCTTGCCAGTTCCGAGCCCGCTGCCCCGGGGCACCCGGCCCCCGGCAGCTCCCGGGCTCCTGGCGGTGACACCCACCTGTGGAAGAGGAGGAGGATGGAGAGCAGGGTCTGGTCGATATTCCTGTTGCAGATACCCTGGTTGAAGAGGTAGCAGGGGTCCCGCACGACGGGTTCCAGCGAGTCCTGGCGCATGATGGAGCTCAGCTTGTCGGTGTTGAGGTTCTGTCGGACCAGCTGCTCCCGCAGCTGCCGGAAGCTGCTCACGGTGGGGCTGCCCGGGTTGTTGTTCTCGCCCCCGGCCCCCTCCTCCAGCCCGCTCCGGTTGGCCAGATCCAGGCAGCAACTGCAGCAGTCCAGCCCCACGGGCGACCGGCACTCCTCCGTGGGCGACGAGGACATCCCGGGGGGCCCCGTGCCTGGCCACGGCGGCGGCGCCGGGGCCGCTCCCGGGGCCGCGGAGGGCGAGCGGCTGCAGGACGTGCCCGGTGCCGAGCGCCGCGAGCGGCCCCCGCCCGCCCCGTCCCCGTTCCGCCCGCCCCGGTCCCGCCCCGGCTCCGCTCCGCCCCGCCCCCGCTCCGCCCCGGCCCCGTTCCGCCCGCCCCGGCCCCGCCCCGGCTCCGCCCCGGCCCCGTTCCGCCCGCCCCGGTTCCTCCCCGTCCCCGTTCCGCCCGCCCCGGTTCCGCCCTGGCCCGGCCCCGCGCATCCTGCCTCCGCTCCGCTCCGCTCCGCTCCTCGCCGCTCCGCCCCGGCCCCACCGCTCTCCGCCCGCCCCGAGCCGCCGTTCCCCGGCAGCGCACCCACCCCGCGCCTGGGGCCGGGAAAAGCCGGCCAGTTGTAACCTGAGGTGACGTGGGGTGACGAAGGGCCGCCGTGCCCCTTTCCCGGTGGGGATCCTCGCCCCGCTCTGTGCTTTCCGGGGGTGGCCGGGCGCTGAGGACGCTTGCGCTGCCAGCGGCATCACTCCCTGAAGCATTGGTGCGGGCAGCCCGCATGGCCCCGGAGACGGGACAGGAAATAGGAAAAAGGGGACTAGAGGTCCCGAGATGGGAGGAACAGCCAGGAAGGACCTGGCTTCACTGCTGGGAACGTCTGAGAGCTGCCTCGTCCGAGGCCAAGCCAGGCATGAGTGGAACGCACGAAGCCTGGGGGCTGTGGATGTTGGGCACGTTGAGAGTCTCGGCAGATGCCTGGGGGTTGGGGATATGCGAGGGAAAAAGGGACTTCTAGGAGGAGGAGAAGTGGCTTCCTGGCACTGCTGCATCTCAAGATGAACATTTCTGCCACCACTGAACCACACTGGGGGCTAGTGATGAGTGATTGGGGCACATGGTGCTGTCTCCTGGTGGGGCTGGGGTATGGGACAACACCTCAGGGAGGTGGGGACCACTGGCTCAGGACCCTGAGAATGAGATCCGTGAAGGTCACAAGGCTTTGAAGAAGTGCAGAGATGGGGTGAGAGGGAGGCCGCGAGGTTGGGCTGGTGGTCAGTGAGCCCCAGGGACCAGCCCAGGTAGCCCTCACCCTTGAGAGAGATGAGCAGCTGGGAGCAGGTGGGGAAGGGCTGGGCAAGGGTCCAAGGAAGCAGAGCTGCCAAGGGGAGGAGCAGGCAGGCTGGGGAAGCCCGCCATGGGCAGGCAGGATGTAGGGACGGCAGGTGGGTCTGTACAGCAGGGTTGCAAAAGGGCTGGCGGAAGGAGCTGCAGGAAGCAGCAATAGGAGGATTGCAGCATGTCTGAAGGGCACGGGATTGATAAGAGGTAAACCAGGTCAAAATCTGGCCGGGAAAGCCACGAGAGCACTTGAAGAGCAGAGGTCCCGGTGGCAGTGCAGTGCCCACCGGCGTTGTTAACGGGGTAGCTGCTGCCACTGAAGAAGTGGTGGGAGCGTCCAACCAACATTCCTGTTCTCTGCTTAGCATGAAGAAAGAAGATGCATGCCATGAGGATGAAGCAGTTTCCAGGCCATTAGTAACCTGGAGAGTCATGAGATTCCCACATCCACCACAGATCCACAGCTGGGATAGTGGCCACGGCGAACTTGGGCAGGGTTTCCCATGCCAGACCCCATCGGACCTGGCGACCGGCGGGATCCGACTCCCGCTGGAGGTGGCACTAGCCTGGGCTCCAAGTGTGGGCGGGGGAAACTGTCAGCCCTGGAATGATGCTAAAAACAGGTGAATTCCTAAAGGACGGACAACCCACAAGCTGCTCCAGGAGTGTACTCTCCTTCTATGTGCTGGTGGATGCTGAGGGCTGTTTTTGAGGTGCTTCCTCAGCCCTTCCTGTGGGCGATGAGGGAAGGAAGGGAATTGAGTCTTACTCATCTGCCCTGTGGCAGGGGCTAGTGAGAGGGGTTCCTGGTGACCCCATTGTTGCGAGGACCCAGGGAAACAGGAGGGCGCTGAGATTTCTTCCATCCTTTGTGTTTCAGAGAGGCCCCCGCGAGCTGCGCCCCGGGCGGAGCTAAGCCCCACGCCACGCTCCGTGGGTGCGTGCCCGCGGGCCCGCGGGAGGCTGCTGCCATCCCGTGGGCACACAGGGAAGGGCGAGCTCAGGGCTGGCACCCCTTCCTCGGCCCCAGCTCCCCCAGCGGCTCTGCCCCGGGCCCCGACGGTGCTGGAGGTGGCTTCGGCACAGGTCAGTGACTCCTGCAGGCTCCTTGTGCCTTCTCGCCCATGCCCCCTCAGCTGCCCCAGAGCTGCCACACAGGGCTCGGGGCTGCTGCCCAGCCATCAGCTCCTTGCTCCTCATCAGCAACCAGCGCACAATCATGGGCTACCACCTTCTCAGCTGCAAGCCACGATGAGCTTTCTAAAGCCCCAGATCCGGGAGCCACATCCTGGTTCAAGGTGATCAGCTAGTGGTGGCAGCTGGAAAGTAGGTTTCCTATGTTTAGCTCTGGCCTTTTTGGGTCCTGCTGTTCATGGGACTGGGACAGTGCTAGTTTCTGCACACCTGCTTCCCTCAAGGGCACCCACGGTGCTCCACACTCACACATGTCATTGCAGCCCTAAGCCACAACTGGCACAGGGTAGCATGCTGGAGAGAGTGAGGACTCAGCTGGCTCTGGGGCAGGGCAGGGACAGCTTTAGCCCAGAAGCCTATTGCACTCAAAGGGGCTCCATGTTACCCCCTCAGCTCTGAACGGGATTCCCTACCCCCGGCTGAAATGTAGGGTGTTCCGCTCCCAGCTCAGGGCAGGGACTCCAGTCCTCCCTCGACTTCTCCTGCAGCTCCTTGGACAAGAGTGGGTAGTGGACTGGGAAGGAGAGAACAGGGGGAATGTGTGGGGCTGTGGGGGTGCAGCCAGCCCTGTGCCAGCAATGTCCCCAGCTATGTGCCATCTGTCTGTCTGGTGCCTGTCCAGGTCCCCCAGCCACAGCCCCTCTCCCCAGTGCTCACTTAAGGAAGGCCCTCCCAGTGGAGAGAAGATGCAGCACCCTGCCCTGTTCTCAGGTGGTATCCAGATCACCTCTACTCCTCAAAGACCCTGCTGCAGCTGGCTCAGAGCCAGGCAGGGCTCTGGGTGCAATCTGCCTTCCCTGTTCCTTGCCCGTTGGTGAGGTGGTGAGAGCTGGCTCATGCCACTGGGCCATCTGCTCCAGGGGAGCCCACCAGTGCCAGGCCCCCTGCCAGGCGAGCCCCCTGCGCCTCCACGGGTGCTAAGAATAACCAGCGCCGTCAGCAGCCGCGGTATTTGCAGCACCGCCAGTGCCACCCCCATGCCAGCCTGCTGGGCACAGGATCCATCTGCTGCCTGACGTAAGTCACCAGCCATGGGGGAGATGGGGGGGCAGTCTTGGGGGCCACGTGTGGCTCTGAGGAGGGGTCCTGTCTGCCTGTCCCCCCCCCGAGCTCAACAGGAGCCAGGAGGCTGTGTGGGACATGGAGGTGTTGCTGCCCAGCGCCCAGCATGGGGAGCTGCCTGCCTTTCTTTAGTCCTACTTTTCCCAGTGTTCCACAGACCCCCTGTTCCCAGCTCTGCAGCACCCCTGGGAGATCAGGGCAGCCCCCAGGGCTGGTGCCAGTGGCTCTGCCTTCCTGCTTGCAGAGGGATGGGGAGCCAGCAGGCTCAGTCACCTGGAGTCTCCATGAAGGGAGATGAGCCGACCCAGAGGTGGTGCAGAGCAGTGTGTGGAGCAGCTCCCCTGAGCACCAGAGCAGCTCTTTCCCCTGTGCGTGGGGCCACACGAGCTTCCTGTGTGGGGCAGTCAGAGATCTGCAGTTGGCAGAGGAGTGGGCTGGGGATGCCTCTAGCTGTTGCCACTCTGTTACTGGGGGGTCCCACCTGGACTATTCCTCAGGAATGCAGAGCTACTGCTTCTCCTCTGGGACCCATATGAGCTGCATTTGCCCCTGTGCCCAGGCTCTGAGGAGAGGATTCTGCTGGGACACCGTGCTCCTACCAAGGGCAAACATAGTGCAGAGCCTTCTTCCCAGGCAGTGATGGTGAGTCATGCAGAACCAGGCTGGGATGGTTTCTCTCTGTGTGACACTCCAGTAAATCATGTAGGATATCCTGACAGCCTGGGCCAAGGCAACCTGTGGCATGTGGGGCTCCTTGCTCTCCTTTTGGCATGGGGACTCACACAGCCCCAGGAGTGGCCCTGGGCACAATGGTAATTGTCCAGGGGCATTTCCTACTGAGACAGAGGGTAGTGAGCTATTCCAACACAAGGCTTTTCAGCTCACTGAGGAGAGATTAAAACCAAGCTGGCATTTCCACGTGATTGATGAAAGTCTGGGGTTGTCTGGCAACAAAGAGGTAAAACTTGCTGTTCATCCACATGGCAAGCACTAATTGGCATCGAGAAACCATCTTCAAGCTCTGTGAGGAGCGCAGCAAAGGGTCATAGGAGCTGCAGGGATGCACTGGGGGAGTATTGAAATCATTATGGCACCCAGGAGTGTGGGTGCTGCTGGGTGAGCATGGGGTGGGCAGGCAGGGCTCAGCTCTGTGCCACTTTGCCTGTTTGGAAATTGGGGTTTGGAGTTGAGCAATCTCTGCCCGTGGTTTGAAACTGGGGGCATTCCCTGCAAAGGACTGGTGAGGTTTGGGGTAGAGGTTCAGTAGGGATGGAGCCACACTGGTCGTTTGGGCATTTTCAGATTTAAATTTTTTTGGTAAAATAGCCTATGCTTCCCTCTGGTGGGGAAGAATTGCTATGCCAGGGGAATAAAGTCTGTGGATGCAATTAGACATGCCATACCACAGTGAAAAGCCCTTCGTGGGTGCCCACAGTGGCTGTGGGTGATGAGCCACCTGTTGTGTCACCCACAGGTAATGCCCCTGTCTCCTATGCCTGGAGCTTTGCACCTACCCACTTTCCTGCCTTCATTCCTAGCCTGTGCTTCTCAACACGTTCCCAGGTGTCAGGGAGGTTGCCCCCCTCGCTGGTGTTCTGTTCCTGCTTGGCCCAGGTGAAATGAACCCAGAGGGCCCCAGAGCTGTTGGCTCTTGCACCACTGGAACAGAGGACACAGGGCATGGTGGAGGTTTGGGGAGGAGGTGGGATGGCAGGGTGTGGGATGTGGGATGCTGGACCCCACTAGGATCATCCCAGGTGAGGTGCAGATGGGGCAGCTGAGTTGTTGCAGAGGATACACAAGGTGGTGGGAGCCATCCCTCCTTCCTGCCGCGGACTCAGGAGCACACAGCCTCCCAGGCACGAGTGTATGTGTGTGTGTGCATAATTCCCTTCCTCATCCTCACCTCTGTGGAGCTTCTCCGTGCTCCAGCTGGTGTTGGCAGTCATGGCAAGTACCAGCAATATCTTAATTTTGAAAGAATGTACAAATATTCAATGAGACATTACATCTTTCCTCCAAGACTTGTTACCTGCCTCCCCACAGCAATAAACTCCAGTTTTGAATTAAGAAGTGCTTTTGGCTGTGAGTCCCTCTTTCCAGCCCTTTTGGGGAAGGAAGAGCAGGGTGTGTGAGTATCTCAGGGCTTGCCAACACACCCACCCTGCCAGCTCAGAGTAGCAGCAGTGGATTTAGCCTGAGGTGATGTTGCCTGGCACCGCTGATCCTGCAGGTAAACCCATTTCTGGTGCCAGAACAGAGTGGTGATGTCCCACTCCTCTGGCAGGGCTACCTGGCATGTTGCTGGAGGTGCAGCAGATACATCCCCCTCCAGGCTCACCTCTGGGGACTGAAGGGTCACAGGATGGGAGCACAGTGTGCTGCAGGTATGTTTGTTTGGAGTGACCCAAGAGCACATTGGACTGTCCTGGCTCCTCCTGGCTGGGTACCAAGCAGGCCCTCAGACTCTGAGCCTTGTCTGGAGGGATTTTGGGGATGCCACCGTGCTCAGACCCTTCCCTCAGCCCATTTCTTTTGCCCAGCCTCCTATACCTGTTCTCAAATTCCCATGGTGGGCATGCAGCAGGTAGGCAGCCTTGGAGACCTTCTTGCCCTGGAGATCTGTGGCAGTGTCTCAAGGAGCAGTGCCTGATTTGGCCCTCACCTGTGGCCACCCTCAAAGATACAGGAACTTCTCCTTCAGTCCCCATCTGCCCCGTGCTCACAGCATGCTGGCACCAGGCAGGGATTGGTGTTTGCTCAAGGCTCAGTGTAAAATAATCCCCCCCACCCCTCTCCTGGGGCTGATGAGTGCCTCCGTCCTTCAGTTTCTCCTGTGAAGGTGGAAGAGCCTCAGTGTCAAAAGTTGCTGCTGGAGGAGGTGTGACACAGCAGCTGGGCTTCCAAAAACACCTAATTTGGGATATTAAAAAATAATCATCCCTGCAAAGCAATTCATTTCTCTGGAAAGTCCCTGCAGTTTTGGGATCGTTTAAGTGTTAATTTACAGGAGAGATTATAACTTATCACAAAGCAGAAGCAGAAAAGCCATGGTTACAATTTCCAAGTCTGACTTTAATTAACACCGCTGATGGGCTGCCCGGCTGTAGCAGTACCAGGATCTGCCACACAGTAAATCCTGCCTGAAACACTCACTCGAGTGACCGCAGAAATGTGGGCTTTATTAATATCAATAAAGTTGCTTTATGGCAATTTAACAATTTAGTCGTGCTCAATGCTTATCCAGTGGATGCCCAAGTGAGTGGACAAAGTCTTGCCTGTGCCAAGTTTTCTATGGCCAAGGATGAAGATGGAGGCTGGCCAAGCTGTGGAGATGAGCTGGGCCTGTTCTGGCTGCAGGAATCGAGCACTGGCCTGTGGCTCCAGCTGCCTGCCCCAGTGTGTCTCGGTGCCGGGGTCTGTGGGGACGGTCCCGCTCACAGCCTGGCCAGGGAGAGGCAGCTCTGCCTTGCTGTGGTCACAGGGAGATGTTCCCTGGCCGCTCACTCCCTGAGACACAGCCTTGAGAGGAGCAGCCCCCGGGTGTGTGCAGGGACCTTCTCAGGGGGCAGCATGTACAAGGGGCTCGCAGCTCCCTGCGGCTGGCGGCTGTGCCCTGGGTGGCTCAGCAGCAGCACACCACAAAGAACCAAGGCAAAGGAATTTGGAGGGATCGCTTGCTTGAGTTCCAAGGAAGTTTATTTCCCCAGGGGAGTCAGGGACAAGCGACCTCAACTGAGGGCAAAAGAACTGCTTTTAAGGAAGGGAGGGAATAAGGGGAGGACACAATTTTTCACCTACAGGAAAGCATTAGGGCAGGGGTGCAGGGTAAGGGCTACACAATATAAACCCACAAGGGGAAGGAGCAAACCTTACAATCCAATCTTACTTCGAGGAAAGGATGAAGGACAGGGAACATCTAGAGTGAAAAAGGTATGCTACCTTTGACAGACAAGGGTAAGACAAGGGAACGAGGGAGGTACAAGGAGACTGACAGGGGGATTGACATACACTTGGTGGGAAAATCTTGGGGTAAACAACTCAGGATTGAACCATCAGGGAAGCCAAATGGGGTACAAAGAACGAACCATTACAAACTTATAACAAGTTATAACAAGGAATATTACAGAAGAACAAACTGTAAAATAACAGACTACCACAGAAAAGTAAACCTGTCACCCCCAGGTCCTCACGTGCTGAGCTGGCTGGCGTGGGGCAGTGCCATGGCAGAATGGGGCCTGGCTGCACCAGGGCAGTTGGGGGCTCCAAGCAGCAGCAAGGGGGGACAGTCCTTCACAGTTACATGGAGAAGGAGCTGCACTAATTAATGATGTCCCTGTGCTGCTTTTGGGGAGGGGATGAGTGGGGCTGCATGTCCCATCAGTGCTGGGGCAGTCTCCCACCGTGGAGATGCCTACAGTCATTCTGGGACTAGAAACTCTCTGCCATCTTCTTGGCAATGACACCAGAATGCACCCCTTGGAAGATGGGTAGGTGGCAAGAGCTAGAACATGATACACACATTGAGCTCTCTTGTGGAGGGTGCATCCCAAACCCTGCATCCAGCTGCAGAGTTGTTGTGGAACCAGCTGTGCTCCAGTGACACCCACATGGCTGACCTGTGCTGTCCCCCACCCAGATCCTTCTGGGAGAGGACATCCTGCTCTGTACAGCTCACCTGTCCCCAGCTGCAGGTGGTGAGATGAGCCGGGACCTGTGATGGCCAGCAGGTGCGGCAGGAACGGGGCAGGTCCCTGTCCCTGCTCGCAGCACAGGCAGAGCAAACACGCCTTTTCGCAGACACTGAGAGGCGTGCGAGAGCAGCGGCACACGGGGACACGGACACAAGCGGGGTTCCCCGTGCTGGTTCCCCGTTTCTGTCTCCATCCCCGGGCAGCAGCCGCTGGATGGCAGCAGGGCCCAGCGCTGCCGCCCGGGCCGCGGCTGCAGGAGCGGCCTGTGGGGCCCTGGCGAGCCTGTGGGGACCAGAGGGGGGGCGGGCAGGCCCAGCGGCAGTGTCCCGGTGCCAGGGTGTCCTTCGTGGAGCCCGGTGGGATCTGAAGGTGAGGGATGACCTGCTGGACAGCGATAAACTGGCAGAGCCAGGGAGCAAAGGCAAGGGGCAGCCTGGAGGCCGGACCAGGTGGGCACAGGACGGGTCCCAACCTCCCCAGGGGCGGGGGCACAGCACCCACCTGCCCAAAGGCGAGGGCTACAAGGTACCACAGTGTAAGGGATGCGATCATAGAATCATAATTTTTGTTGGCAAAGACATCTGAGGTCACTGAGTCCAACAATTAGCCCAGCACTGCCCTGGTGCTGTTTGGCCCACAAAGCCTCCTGAGCCTTTGATCCCAATTATTATAGACGTAATGAAAGCACTCCGGCTGCCATCCCTCTGGTGGCTACTTGTGCAAACACCAGGGGGGAGAGCAGCCCTAAGGAATTAAAGTCTTCCAGCAGATTCTGTAGCAAATGGCTTCTCATCCTACAGATGGCCTTTGCACAGGAGGATACCTTTGCACAGGCATGAGCACAATACCCCAGTCTGATTCAGGTGTTTCACACCTCTATCATACTTCTGGACTTGGCAGAGAAAATAAGATCCCAGGCTGTTGGCTGCTGGAACCCAGGAGAACATGGAGCTCTTTTGGAAATGCTTCCAGTGAATGAGGGATGCTGCTGGTTCAGCTGCAGAGGGCTCTTTGGATGAGAGAATGAAGGCTCTTTGCATCCATTGAAATGTCCCAGAGACGGTTCTGGGGTGATGACGTGCTCTCACAACTGAGAAGGGTTGGGAAAAGCACTCAGGGCAGCTGTAGCTGAGGACAGCAATGACAAGAAGGATCCGGGCCAGCATGGCAAAGTTGGTCCTGCTGGCAGCAGAATCCCTTTTTCCCATGCTTTTGAAAACAGGAAGCAGTCCCAGGGAGATGGTGGGGAGGAAACCAGTGAGGGAGGAGCTCTGTGGGCCACTGGACCTTTGCAAAGGGCTCCTTGTTCCCACCTGGATTTCTGGTTCTGCTTGGACTCTGTGAGCTGCTGGAGTTCTTTTTCTCAAGCAATGTCCCTAAGCCTCAAACAGGAATTAATGGGCTCATGAACGGAATGTGAGTCTGAGTGGTTTAGGGAGAATGTCACTTCTAACAGCTGGCGTGGGAACCAGGTACATGAGTGGCTGCAGGAAGGTGGTGGGTGGAAGAGAAGAGTCCAACCTGGCTGCAGCTGTGTGGGATTCACAAACACCCCCAAAGTGCTCATGAGATAACTGGGGCACTGATGGGATTGGCACATTGTTAGCAGTATGGGGATTACAAACTCCAGGGCTAAGTAAACCGGGTAGCACAGGCTGTGCTGTGATGGGCTACTATTCAACCAGATGGGAATTGCTCATCAGAAGCTGGTGCAGAGCAAAAGAATAAACAGCATAAATAACTTTAGAATGAGGTAAAAGTTTGTTATAAGTTTAATGTAATTAAGGTAAATTAGTCATTACATAATGGTGAGACATGGACATGTAACAATGCCCTTTGGGCCAGTCTTATTTGCGTGCCCTTTATGAGTAAGAGCTGCTGGGATCCCTCTGTGGCGTAAGTGGGTGCATGATGAGGGGAGCACCTGCACCCTAAGTGATTGGACTTGTGTTCCTGAGCACAGCCTCTCTCACTCTCCAACATCCAGGCTGGGTTTCCTCAGGGACAGGAACAGTCTCAGCACAAAGAGAGAAGACAAGGCAAGATGCTTTCCTGTCAAAGCCTCATTATTCAAATTCAAGCTCCTCTTCAAAAACCAGAATGTCAAGAAACAGCACGGCTCAAGCACCAGTGCTCTCATGGGAGAAATGTTAAAAGTGGGATCTTAAGCATCTAGTTTCTGTAACACAGGAAAGCCTTAGGTTGGTTGTGCCCTGATGGATTCCCCAGGATGACTTCAAAGGAGCCTCTCTCCCCAGCCCCCAGCTCATCACCAGTGTGGGGTTTCACCTGAGCAGCCAAACCCCAGGAGACAGAGGGGAGCCCCTTAGAAGCTGAGGTCCTGGGAGGCCTTGGAGGGGTGGTTTTGGTTTCAACAGCACATGGTAAACCTCATGCTCAGCCCTTTCCAATTCCATGCTGTGTAACAGTCTCCCTGCTGCTCGTCTGAGTAGTGCAAAGGTGCCTGGCCAAGGTAGTGCCCCCAAGGTGGGGGAGGGGGCACAAATGACCTTCCTTACCCCAAAGAACTTCTTTCCTTGAGCACTGCTTTGGGAGATGTGTGAGCAGGGAAAGACAGCCCTGGTCCCTAGAAGGACAGCCCTGGTCCCACACCCTCTCCTTGGAAGAACATCCTGCCTGCTCCCTGCTTGCTCCCTGTTTGTCTGCTGCAGCCTGGCTTGCGCTAGACATCTTGCAAGGCCTCAATTTAAACAATGAGGGACCTCAGATCACAACCTGATACCAAATAAAGGACAAACCTCAGCTGAGCTGGGCTGTATGTCCATTGGCAGTGTCCTGCCCTTGGGAGGCTGCTTGGGAGTGTGGGCACTCCAGGGACAGCAGGGAACGGGGTGGCTCACAGGTGGATGGTTGTCTCCATGGGAGGATGGAATTCCCAGACCCAGACTGGTGCTAGGGCTGTGGCTGTCCCAGAGCTGTGTCTGGACTCAGCACTGCTGTTGCCCACAGGAAGGGCCTTGTTCCCAGGTCTCTGCTCCCATATTTCAGAGCTGGGGTTTTAAGCCCTTGCAATTTCCCATAGAAGGAAATCCCTTGGCACCCTGACCTTTAGCACCCTTTGAGTGCTTTGCGGCATTCCTGGGAAGAGGGGTACCTGGCTGGGAAATGAAGGTGATTTTTCTGCACTGTGTTCCTGTGGGCTCACATAAACCCATTCTGAACGCTCTGAGGATCCAGAGACAGCAGTGAGGAAGAAGGGCAGAATTCAGCCCTACCATCAGAAACAGCCCTTGCTTGGATGTATTGTCAAGCATCCTCAGGGCTCATCAGGGGTGGGAATAACCTGCTTTTCCTTCTCCGCTGCTTCCTTTCCATTAGCATCGAGTTTCAGCAGTGTGCTGACACCATGAGCTTTGGCTGCTGCTGTCTGGGACACTCCTGTGTCCACGTGAAGTCCTGCTAAGGCTGACCTGGAGGGGACTTACTGCCAGAGCATGAGGACATGGACCTGAGGTGACAGCAGACATCTTGCTGGGTGAGGGCTGCCTTGGTCGAGATTTGTTCAGCACAGATTGTTTTGTCTATTAATTGCTGGTGCATAACCAAGGCACATTCAGCATCAGGTGTATCCCACACAAGGAACCTCAGGAGATGCTGATGGACCTGACACATTGAGCAGAGTCAGCCTGGTCCCTCTTGCCCCTGGTGATGTCAGTGCACGCTCTGGGTATGCCTTCCCAGTCTAGGACTCCTCTTGGCTCTCCCACATCTTCTGGTGGTAAGGAGGGTGTCAAGGGCCACACTGAAGCATGGGGGCAGACTCCCAGTCACCTCTGCCTCAGAGCAGTCCCTCGATATTGTCAGAGTGCTGCTCCGGTGTCGCTCCTGCAGAGCTGCCTGCCCCAGCTGTGTCCAGCTCTGGGGGCACGTGCCCCTCAGGGACAGGCTTAGGAGGAAGGAGCTGGTGGTGCCAGGAGAGAGACACCAGCTCGTGCTGCCAGCTGGATGCCTCAGCACCGCCAGGACATGGCACCAGCTCCCAGCACTGGGCCCCCACCCCATCCTGGGGCATGGCTCCAGCCATCCTTACAGTGTAACTTTCAGGCTTTTAATTAAATGCCCATGAAATACTCATTTGAGATGCTTAATTTAAGGTGATAGCTAATTAATTTTATGGGTCTTGGCCACCTCTGTTTCATGTCTGAGTTAATTCCTGGGCTGTGCTGGTGGAGGTGCAGAGCAAGGCAGTCTCTGGCTCCTGGGACAGTCTAGACAGCCCTAGCTGTGAGTGTGGCTGGTAGCCCAGGCAGAGCCTGGTGGCCCTGTGTGGCGCTGGTGGCCCTGTGCAGGGCTGGTACCTTACTCAACCTCCTTGCCAGGCTGGCTCTCACTCCAGCTCAGCTGAGCAGGAGGAAAATAGGGCTGAGTTGGGCCCCTGTCCCAGCTGGTCCCACAGGGCTGGGCTCACACCCAAGCACCCCATTCCAGGGACAGGCTCTGCTCTGCAGCAGTGTCCCTGCTTCCAGGGACTGGCTCAGCATGGCATTGCCTCATGCATTCTTTGCCAACCTTGCAAGAGCCTTTTCCCCCACTTCAGAGCGGATTTGCTTTCTCATGTCTGGCCTCCCCAAGATCCCCAGTACCTTTGCAATGACTCCCATGGCCATGGGAGCTTGGAGGAGTTTCTCAAGCAGCATCTGCTCAGCTTGGGGATGCTCAGAGTACTCTGTCCAGCCCTCCAGTCCCAGGGCGTCCCTGATTATGATCTCATTGGAAAAAACATAGAGGGGCAGCCAGCCTCCACCTGCTCCCTACACCTGTGAGCCAAATGGCCACCAAGGGGGACAGCAGTGGCACTTGGCAGAGCCCCTTGCTGCTGGCTGCAGGGAGGCAGGGAGCCAGCCCACGAGACCTGGAGAGCAAAGCTCCTGCCAAAAGCAGCCCAGGGCTGAGGAAGGGACAGAATTCCCTGCTAGAGCTGACACCATGCTCTCCCATGCTTCAGACCCTCTGGGAAGGGGCTGTGGGTGGCTCTGGTGAAGGTGTCCAAGTATCCAAGTACTGGGGTCCTGCTGGAGCCCCTGGCATGGTGACCCCATGCCTGCAGAGCTGCATGTGCTGGTGCCTGCACCACAGGGAACACAGATGGGTTGTTTTTGAGGGCCTGGCAGACCTGCAGTCTCCTGCTTTATGACTGACTGTAAAGGGCCTGCTATAAACTGTGATTGAAAACATGAATCATCTCACTAATTAAACAGAGTTAATTCCATGCCAGGAAATCTGTCTCCTTGTCAGGATCTTTGTTTTCAAATGGGAATAAATCTCAGGCAAAGCTAAAGATTGGCTCCTGAATGCTTTATCACCAAGCAGCAGTGATTTATCCTGTGATTTACCATGGCACCAGAGAAAGAACAGAATTAATAATAAATATTCATTTCTAAGCCACATGTGCTAGTTTGAAAGACAAGTGTCTTCTAGGGAAGGCAGGAACCTCCCTTGGAATGGAGAATGTAAAGCCCCCCCTCTCCGAATTGTTATAATTTTGAAATTAAGGGGCTCTTAGGTAAAGATATGAGGATAGGGATAATAGTTCTTTACTAGTATGTATAACAAGGCAAACAAGAGGGCACTCAGGGTTCAGGATTCCCGGGACATTTGGGGTTCGGCATTCCCAGGCACTCAGGGTTCGGGATTCCCGGGCATTCAGGGTTTGGGATTCCTGGGGCACTCGGGGTTCGGGATTCCCGGGGCTTTCGGGGTTCAGGATTCCCGGGGCACTCGGGGTTCAGCATTCCTGGGCACTCGGGGTTCAGGTTTCTAGGGGCACTCCAGGTTCGGCATTCCCGGAGCACACGAACAGACGGTGCTCGGTCCCTCAGGGCTGAGCTCCAGCAGTGCTGGTGAATTCTCCCCACAGTAAGCAACAGCCTGCCCGTCCACCTCTGATGCCAAAGAGCAAGAGAGCAGCTGCCCCAACTCTGTCTTTTTACCTGCTCCCCATCCTCTTGGTACCTCTGTCCCTCAGAGAGAAACTTTCAGAGAAAAAAAAAGGTATAGTCAGATGCTCTATTCTTCTTCGGACTTCAGACACAGTCTTTTGTCTTTTTTAATTACCCATAAATATCCATAAGTACCCATTAGTTAGTTTCTTAGCAACTTATAGGGAAAAAAATCTATAAGTAAAATAAAAAAATAAAAAAAAAAAAGAGGCAAAAAAAAAAAAGAAAAGAAACCCAACCCCCAACACCACACCAAGCCTGGAAATGTCTAAACACCCACCAGAGCAGCATTACCATTCCATGTTCGTTTTGGCTCTGAGAGCAACTCGCCAAGGCCAGCCTGGTGTGGTGAGGAAGATGAGGGCACTTTGGCCACTGCCCTGTCTGGCAGGCTCGGTCAGTGGGGGTTGTGTGCTCCTCCCACGTTGGCTGGTGAGGATGTCAAGGAGGCCCACAAAGAGAGCTATTTGTGCTTTAGAGCTTGTAGCAAAGCATCAATCGATGTGCTGCCCTACTCTGCATTGCACTGGTTCCTGCTGAGAGCAGTTTGGGTAAGGGTGGCTTGATGCTCATGTCCCCTCTGAATCATCAGACTCTGGGCATGGCCTGATTCAAGGTGGGAAGGAGATTCTCTGGATAGCCTAGGTTTCAGGAGGGGTATGCAAGTGGCCCAAGTCCCCATCCTGACCAGGTCTTTGTTCACTGTGGCCATGAGCCTCTCTCCTCCTGTCCAAGCAAGCTGGGACTCATGCTGTCCTCATGGAGCGTGGTGTACCCACGCTCTTTGCAAAGAGCCTTGGCACTTATGCATGACAGTAAATCCCTGCAAATGCTGCTTGCAGATTTCTTTCCAGTGCTGGGAGAGCTGGAGGACCACATCACAATGGTAATGTTAATATCACAGTGGTAACATCACTATGGCTTCAGCCTTGTGCAGGTACAGCAGCCTATGGTGGGCTTTTTCTAGTGGGGTCCTGTGGTGGGACCACAGGTTCTGCCAGCCCCCAGTCCTAAGGCTGTGCCTGGTCCCACCAGCTCCCATTTGCTTGTAGTGCCTCATTGGTATTTACAGAAGGTTTCCAGGGAGTTACCTCACATCCACCAATTTGTGACTCAACAATGACAGAGCCTGCATAAACACTGGAACAAGGCACCAGCAAACAATGACAAATAGTGCAAGGTGTTCACCCAGGAAGATCCTCTGACCTGTATTAGCAGCATCTGCACAAGGCAAGAGAGGACGTGGAGCAGCTCAGAGCAGTGGGTGCTGCAGCTGAAGCCAGATGTTTGTGTTACTACAATGAGGGGGAAGGAACCCCAGCCCTGAAACTCCTGCTCCTCAGCCTGCGCTCTCTGAGTGGATTTATTTGCATTCATGTTTTTGCAGCAGCTCAGCCAAGCAGCCCACAGCATGCTTGCAGTCATGCAGAGTGGACTCAGCAATGCCAGCAGGAAGGACCATTATGGTGGGATGTGACTCTGTGTCTTAGGTTGGAAAATGCAAGATGTGGCTGGGGGTGTGTATTCTATTACCATCTGTTTTAGACATGGGACAGTTATCCTCTGTTAATTGGGCTACCTGTTAAAACCAGGTGGGGCAGTTTTCTTTATCTCTCCCCCAGCCAACCCTCCCTCCAGGAGATCTCTGCTGTCCATGGCCACTGAGTGTCCCTGCAGGGCTGATCCAATCCCAGCATCCCATGGGGAGATGCTCCGCCCAGGGGAGGAGCCAAGCATTCCTACCTGGATCCAATCTGAGCCTGGCCCAGCACAGCAGCCTTTGCCCCCTGCATTGCCAGAGGAGCAGCTTTCTGCTGCCCTGCATGGCCAGAGGGAGCCCAGGCCCATCTGCAGCAGCCCTGGAGCTGCAGCGGAAAACTCCCCCCTTGTGCAGGATCCGTGCTGCAGCAGAGCCACAGCTGGCACTGCAGGAGGGCTGAGCCCCCATGGATGGGGCTGGGACACCGCCCTGACACACAGGGGGCAGGGCATGGTCTGACTCTGGCAGGGTTGTCTTGTATTACTCACATATCTTTGCCGAGATAGAGAGACCCTTAATTTCAAAATTGTAATAATTTGGAGAGAGGGGGCTTGTATTTTCTGTTTCAAGGGAGGCTGCTGCCTTCCTTAGCAGACACCTGGCTTTTCAAACCATGACACTCAGGGGTGCCAGAAGAAGCTGCTTACAGCTGGGGCTGTGGCGCAGTCGTCGTGGAACACATCCCCAGATTGGCTTGTCCACTGTAGATGTGGCCCCAAGCCCTCATCTGGTTTATGGAGGGTACCAAGTAGGGATGTCACTGCCTCAGGACCATAGGGCTCACCAGGATTCTGGTTGGTGCATCCTTGTGCACTGCTCTGCCTGTATCCATCACTGCTTGAAGGCTGTGGAGAGACTGAACCCCTCTCAGCTCTGCAGAAGGCTTGGGGCTCCATGGAGGACCTGCAGAGAGGACTGGGGGATGTGCTGTGTCCCCTACTACCTGTTTGTCCTGCAGCAAACCAGGTTGGGATCTCTTCTTCACAGCCGAAAATCCCAGCACTACCCCAGTTGATTTCTGCTGCCTTCAGAGCACTGGGAGGGAAGGATGGGGGCTTGTCATTGTCAAAATGATGTTAATTGGCTGCTCAGACTTCCTTCTGCTGCCCACTCAGACTTCCCCTGAGCCGCTTCAGTCTGACAGAGTTTGCAGGTGCATTCAAGCCCGCTTTGGGACCTGGGGTACATCTCCATCCCATTCCAGAAGGGAACTGGGGAGCAGCCCCCTCTTGTCACTGCCCTGGGTATGACTGGGCACCTCGAGACTCACACTGGGAGAATGGGAATCAGGGAAGGGTTTGCACCCACATCCACACCCATACCTACACAGATGCAAGTGAGTGTGCTGTGACCCACCATGGCCAGTGCAGGGACAGGGATGTGCCGCTGGGCAGAGGGGCGAGCCTGTCTTGCTGCAGAGCGTGGCTGACCCGGGGCTCTGCAAACCAGCTCTGCCATTCCAGGTGCTGGGTTTGCTCTGAGTGTCTTTATCCAGCAGCAGCAAACAGCAATGAGGTAATTAGAGCTAAACCACGGAGTGCAGCAGGAGAGCATTGCCCTGCGCTGCCGGGAGCTGTGCTGTGCTTGGAGTTGCTCTTCCCACAGAACTAGGCCTTGTCTCCTGCATATGTGCTGATATAAAACCTGCTCCCTGGGTGATTTTGAGTGACAGGAAGAAAACAACTTTATTACCTTGAAAAACCACCAGCACTCATCACTTCTGCTGCAAGGCAGATGGGCACTGCCAAGAGTGAGAACCAGCTCAGGAGCAGGCAGTGGCTGGGGGCAACTGGGGAGAGATCTGGCAGTGCCCTGGGGCAGCAGAGCTGTCATCAGTAGTGCAGGGAGCTGGGGGGCTCTGAGTTGTGACTGGGCTTCCCAAAAAGCCCTTTCAACACCTTACTCCCTTTCAGCTGAACTACCTCCAATCTTCAGTCCACAACTTGTATCACTGCCAGATGTTTTCTCCTGCTTTAAACAAGGGATTTTCAAGGAGATGATTTTCAAAGCCCATTTGTATAGTGAAGAGCAGTAGATGAGAATAACACTGACAGTACAAAAGGCCTGGGAAGGATGTGAATGCTGCTGGAAAAGTTTTTAGGTGAGTAGATGCTCAGGGTTGTTTTGCCAATGTTTTCAAAGCATATACCATTTATGCACAGGATGCTCTAGGTCACCTGTGATGGCCCTGAGGGGCTCAATTCTTGCCTCCAAAACACACAGAGGGATTTACTAGAGAAAATTTTAACAAACACTGTTGATGGTTTCAACAGTTTCTTGCTGTCTGGGAGACCCAGCACAGCCAGCACATCAGTGTGTCCTGGCCAGAGCTGTCAGGCAACACGACCTGCATTTTTTGTTGGCTACTACTAATAAAACAGCTTCAGAAACGGTTCAAAGGGTCACAGTCATCAGGAGGTCATTGTGTTGTTCTAACATAGGTCTGGGGTGAAAAGGAAGGTTTGGGACCCTGGGGATGATGACATCCTAGTGTGCTGGTGAGGACTGTGAGGGCTGTGGGCTCTATGGGTCCAGGGGTAAGTACAAGGATGATGCTGTGTGTGGCCAGGGCTGATGCTGTGCATGACCAGGGAGGATGCTGTGTGGGGTGCAGGGGGGATACGTCTGCAGCACCAGTTAGGCTGGGCTCTCTGGTCTCAGGGTGCTGGCAGAGCAGGCTGACCAGGTGTTCTGGGGACCTCTACAGCCCTGTGCTCACTTTCCCCCCTTCCTCTGCACCCCATCCCATCTCTGTTCTGTTTCTGTCAGTCTCTGGCTGTTTCAAGCTCTTTTCCAGGGTGGGCTGTCAGGCTGGCTGTGGTTTGAAGCAGAAGTTCCTGACATACCATAAGCACGTGGTGAATGGAGAAAGTCTGCAGGAGCAGTGGGAGATGTGGTGAAATGCTGCGGGAGCAGCTTTGAGCTGGCAGCAAGGTGGGAGCCCCTGGAGTGAGGAGTGGGCTCTGTGCAGTGGCTGCATCCCCTCAGCACCCTGAGCAGGAGCCAGCTGCTGGCATACCGAGAGGCTGGGGTGGGGCTTGTGGAGGAACCGCAGCATCCGTAAAACCCTGGCAATGTCCTTTCTGTTGGTGAGAGCCATCAGCCTCGCCCTCACCCTGCAGCCACTTGTACCTCCATGGCGACTGGTGGTAGCTGGGGACAGCTTTACCCTAAGACCAGCCATGCTTGGAGGCAAAGCTCCTGCACCTACAGTGCTGGGAATGTTGCTGCCCTGTTTCTGGGCTCCCTGCAGCAAGAAGGGTAGCCAGTGGTTCTTCTCATCTCCTTCCTGCACAACAGCATGGATTGGCAAAAGTGGGTCAGTAAGGGGGTGAGATGTGCTGGTTCCTCTCTTCTGGGCTTTAGCTCAGCAGCTGGGAAGCCCAGCACCCTCCGGCAGCCAGAGCCTCCTGTGGCTCCTTGTGGGCTGGGGGAGATGGAAGAAGAGCAGCGAGTTCCAGATTAATTGCAAGTTCAATGACTGTGTACATGAATATTTAATTATCTACATCTGCCATGAATATGCATGATATGCAGATGTGAATGGGAGTCAGCAGAGAGGTGGGTGTAGGCAGGAGAGCAGAAGAGGTCTGGAGTGGGAGGAAAAACTGGAGCCAGCAGCACCAGCTCCCAGGGAACCCACTTGTCCCTGCGCTCTGGCACACAGGGACACCAAATGGATGGAGCTGTGGGACTGCGGGGCACAGCCTGGGGCAGGCAGCATGGCACCAGGGTGGTGTTGGCACCAGGGTGGTGTGTGGCACCCAGGATGGTGTGTGGCACCCAGGGTGGTGTGTGGCACCAGGGTGGTGTTGGCACCAGGGGTGGTGTGTGGCACCAGGGATGGTGTTGGCACCAGGGTGGTGTGTGGCACCAGGGATGGTGTGTGGCACCCAGGGTGGTGTTGGCACCAGGGATGCTGTTGGCACCAGGGGTGATGTTGGCACCAGGAGTGGTGTTGGCACCCAGGATGCTGTTGGCACCAGGGTGGTGTTGGAACCCAGGATGGTGTGTGGCACCAGGGTGGTGTTGGCATAAGGGATGGTGTTGGCACCAGGGGTTGTGTGTGGCACCCAGGGTGGTGTGTGGCACCCAGGGTGATGTTGGCACCAGGATGGTGTGTGGCACCCAGGGTGGCATTGGCACCAGGAGTGCTGTGTGGCACCAGGGTGGTGTGTGGCACCAGAAGTGGTGTGTGGCACCAGGGTGGTGTTGGCACCCAGGGTGATGTTGGCACCAGGATGGTGTGTGGCACCAGGGTGATGTTGGCACCAGGGTGGTGTTGGCACCAGGGTGGTGTTGGCACCAGGGGTGGTGGATGCCCGCATTGGTGAGACCTGCTGGCTCACACACATCTGCACATGTGCAGAGCAGGCCTATTCCTTTTGGCAGGGAGAAGCAAGGACACATTGAGAACTTCCCTTGTGTCTGAAAATGTATTTCCCAGCCCTCCTCAAGGACAGGATCTCTCAAAGAGCTCCAGAGGTGCCCCAGGTCACCAACAGGCAGCAGATGCTCCACAAGCCAGGCACCCCAACACCCCAGCCCAAGGCATTGCTGCCAGATAAGAATAATCTTCTCACAGGAAGGAATTCCTCCCTGTGGGGAGGCTGAGGCCCTGGCACAGCGTGCCCAGAGCAGCTGTGCCTGCTCCATCCCTGAAGTGTCCAAGGGCAGGTTGGATGGGGCTGCAGTGAAACAGATGCAGAGCAAGCCATGCCAGGGAAGCCTTATATCCAGTTCCTGTGGCATTGTTGTGGGGATTGGTGTTGCTGGGGCCAGGCTGACAGAGGCGGGTACTGTGGTGCTGTGTATCTGTCAGCACAGAGCTTTTTATTTCTTGTAACTACAGCATGAAATAGCTTTGGTTTGGGTTTTTTTCTGGCATTAGGAAAAACTATTATGATATGGGGGCAAGGCTCTCCTTAATTTTCTCATCAAGAACACTGTTGGTGGCTCCTGGGGCAGAAGGGCCATGGTGGAGCCACATCTGTCACTGTCCCCTGTCTCTCTAAGACCGCCCAGCACCTGGGCATCCCAGAGAGGTCCCAGAGACTCTGTGCCAGCCAGGTCTGTGCCATGGGGGGGTCTTACTTCTCCTAAGCTTTCATGACAACAGCTCAAGAGGAACAAAATATACTGCCCCAAATTCTCTGGAAGGATTATTTTGGTTTAAAACAGCATTTCACATCAAAATACATGAAATATGTACTCTACCTTCCTCCCAAAGAAGAAACAAATGTTTCCCCCAGCCAAGCTTTGGTATGAACGTGGTGGTGAAGAGCCAGTGCCTCCCCAGTTCCCAACAGATGGGGATGTGCAGGGAGAAGCTGGCTCTGGAAAGGGTTCCCAGCCGTTCCTGGAGGATGGGAGGGGAGCCTGTCTACCGACACCCCAACGCTGCTGCTTTTCCCTCTCCAGCCCCTGTTTGAAGGGGATTAGCTGAGAACATCAGAAGCATTTCCCTTCCAGGACAGTTTGATGTTCCCTGGGGCTGGCTGTGTGCTCCCTCCGGAGCACACAGAGGAGGGCACTCGTGTGCTGCCTTAGCTCCTCACAGGGGCCCTGCTGGGCAGCGAATTCACTCTGGGGCTGCAGCTGTGGCCACATCCACTCCCAACCAACAGAGCGATGTGAGGGTTGCAGGGAATTCAGGGCTCACTGGTGGCTGCTGCTGTGGCAGAGGGTCCCACCAACCCCACCATGGCCACTCGTGCCATCCCCCAGCCCCTGTCCCTCCCAGTCCCACCAGGGAAGGCATCTGATGGGTCATTGTCAAAGCGACTCTTGGGTTAGGTCTCCTTTTCCCTGCTGCTTTTGCCAAGATGTAGTAGGCAGTACTGATGCTGAACACAGTTCTTGGATTCTTTTGAGCATTTTGTTTCCCTGCACTGCACAGATTGCAGTGCTAATCTTCTGTTCTGAAAAATCATTTAAAATTTCTGAACCCACCATTCCCCCACATTTCTTCTCTGGAGTCCTTGTTCCTCATGATGTCCTGTCACATGCACATAATTTCTGTAGAACAACAATCTTTGAGAAGGAAATAAATTGCATCCTTTCAGTTCTTCAAATAACAGAAGTTGCTCTGAGAGTTCCGAGATTATATTTCCTCCTTCAAGGTTTATATGCAAAATGATTTTGCTGAGGGATGGACACAAAGAGGAAAAGGCATTTGGCACAGAGTGAGCACCTGGCTTGGGGCTGGCAGCAGCAGCTCCCAGGTGAGCCCCAAAGGGCTTAGAGAGCGCCAGCAAGCCCAGGGACAGGGCAAGGGCATCAGCCCTGGGCAGTTCTGTCAGCCCTTACCATCAAAGAGCCTGGAACACTGCAAAACTCCTCTGCTGAAGGATCTGGGGCCACCTTCCCCCAGGGATGTGCCTGTGTGACCTTGTAAGGACCCAGTGCCAGGACACACTGGAAGGAGAACTTGCCTTTCTGCTTTGCCCAGTCAGCTTTAACCCAAATCCTCTGCAGTGTGTTTGGGGATACAGCTGCACACCAATGCTGCAGCAGCAGGGCACAGGGAGGGGACAGGCAGGACATTGAATGGAGCCGGTCAGATTAAATGGACGATGCTCAGGGGGAGACCTCTGGCCTGAGCCAAGGGCTTGGACTTTGCTTCTGTGTTTGATCTTTCCCCCAGGGAATCAGGGAGGAAGGGCAGGATTTTTCTCTGGCTTTGGCAGCTTCTCTTCCTGCTTTTGCAGATCTAGGTTAATAAATAAATCAGTGCAGCTTATTTTCCAGCCCAGATTTTCTGGTGGCCTGGTTTGGTGCACTGATGGGTTTGTTCCCATCAGTGAGAGGTGGTAGGTGGAGGGCAGTGCACCCATGGGAGACCAGATTCCCTGTGTGCCCCTGGGCCAGACCAGTGACTCGGGATGTGCTCAGGAAAGTGTCACATGGATTAATAGCATGGTGGCCCTGGGGTTGTGTCTGGAGTGGTGTTGTCCTCTACACCCCTGCCTTGGGAATGAGGGTGTCCATGGAACCCCTCCGGCATCTTGTAAACTTGCAGCAACAGCACCTCTGGTGCTCAGGTGTGGCTAAGAGGATGAACACACCTGCCTCTGCCTCTGGAAGATTAGGGAAGAGGAGGACATGTGCTCATCACCAGTCCCTTGAAAGTGGGGGGTGCAGAACTACCTGCACTGGTGCTGCAAAGAGCCCACCCGCAGCACAGAACCACTGGCCCTGAGGAACTCAGAGAGCTCAGCATGGAACCTGTCCCCCTGTTGGGGTGCAGGAGGACAGGGCTCCCCCAGGGGCTCCCTTCCATGTGCCCAGAGCCAGGCTTCCAGCCCAGTGCCACTGTGGTACCAAAGACCAAACCCATGACACCTTTCTCAGCTGGTAGAGGCTGCTTGTGAGCCAGAGGGGACCACACTGAGGGGACATACTGCAAGGGGACCCTCTCCTTGACTCAGTGCTGTCCAAGTGCTCTGTCAGTGGGCTGGAAGGAAAGAGACATTTCCAGGGGGGATTTCAGGCTGCTGGGGTTTCAAACATGGCAGATGTACAGTGTGGTGGGAGCCAGAGGGGAGCAGCACTGGCCAGGGTGTGGGTGCAGCTCCACTCTGTGCAAGAGGATCCAGCTGCTCCTGCCTTTGCTCTGGAGCCCGGACGCCTGTGCCTGTCCTGTGCACGGCAAGATGCTGAGGGGTTGGGAGAGGCTTCAAAGCCAGTGACAGGAGGGTGGGCCTTGTCACAAGGACTCACATCAGCCTGCGAGAGCACAGAGGCACGTGGCAGGGTTGCTGGGCTCAGCTGACCATGGGCATCGCTGCCTCCAGGCTGCTGCCGCCGGCGTTCCCAGCGCCGCTCCTGCCTCTCGGGCTCCCTCCCGGCTCCGTCTCCTCACTGGAGCTCCGTGGGGCCGTCTTGGCTGCAGGAGCACAAACCCTCGCTCAGGGACAACAAGGCTCCCTAGAAACCCATCCTCTAGAACACAGGCCCTGTACGTGGGGCAGAACTGCTCCCTGCTCCCAGAAAACTTGCCTGGGAGGAAGGAACGAGCAGCCCACATGACCTTGGTGCAGGGAGAAAGGTTCTGCCCGGTCTGGGAAGGGGCTGACACATGAAAAGTGCATCTCTGGCCCCCAGTAGCATCATGTTCTCTCACAAAGGTCTTTAAGACCTTTCATTCAGAGATTGGAGACAGATGGCTCAGTCCACTGTGCTGTCAGGGAAGGCAGCCCGGGGGGGTCAGGACACAGACCCTGGTGCCACTGGTGCCATTGGTTCCAGGCAGCGACGTGGGCAGCAGAGGAGCTCAGGGGGCAGACAGCTGCCCTGGGACTGTGCTGTGTTCTTTGTGTCACAGCAGCACAAATGCTCTCTCTCTCCTGCTGCTCTCTCAGGGATAGAGGTGACTCTTGGCTCACGACCTGTGCTAGAGCTTGGCTCAGCTCCAGCCTATGGGGAGCTCCCGGCTCCAGGCTCTGGGCTGTGAACAGTCCAGGAAGGGGGAGAACAGGGCCAGTCCAGAATAAGCCCTGCTCACAGTCACCATCTCCTCCCTGTCCTTGGACCCAGCCAGTACAGATTGAACCAAGCTGAGAAATCAGATGGATGAAAAATAACCTTTCTTTCTTGCCTTTCTTTTTCTTTGGGTTATTTCTCAGCTGGATTTGTCCCTGCTCTGGTTCACAATGCTTTGCCCCTGCTGTGGGTCACAAAGGATTGGGCACAGCAGAAGAACAAACTCCTCAAATTGTCCCTGGAACCATGGGAGGTCTGTGCCAAGCTGTGTCAAGAGGAACAGGCGTATGGGCTGGGGCCAGTGTGATAACCCCAGGGCTTTCCAGGCCAGCTGATACCCAGCGTGTCCTTCAGACAGCACACGAGCACAGAGGGAATTCCAGAAGGGATAGGAGGCTCTGAATCTGGGCTGCAGGCAGAGGCAGAGCCAGCCCTTGGGGCACACACAGGCACCCTGGGGTTTGTACCCTGGGGTATTTGAAGCTGTGGCTGCCCCATGCCTGGAAGTCTCCAAGGCCACGTTGGGCAGGACTTGGAACAACCTGGTCTAGAAGACAGTGTCCCTGCCCATTGCAGGGAGGTGGAACTGGATAAACTTTAAGGTCCCTCCCAAACCAAACCTGTCTGTGATTCCATGATTCTATGATTTGTATAATGGGATTTGTACTCTGGATTATTATTTGTACCCTGGGATATTGCTGTCTGAGTTTTTAGACATCCAGCCTGAAAACAGGGAGAAATATAAGTGCCCACCATCTGTTACCAGCAGCATCCTTCCCCTGATTGTTTGTGGTTGATGCCAGTCACCAGTTACCCACTCGACATGTAAGTGACTCTAATTGAAATTTGATTCTATTTTATGGCTGACATAATCCATATGTGGTTTAATTTTCTATCTTCTTTTGCAGCTCCAAAGATTCAGTCAGGGCTGGGGAAGATTTGAGGCAAAGTGGCAAATATTGACCCTTCTTTCCTAGAGCCCATCCTGATCTGAGCTGGGTCCCTGCATGGCCAACCAGGGACCTCAAGCAGCCAAAGGAAAAGAAGGTATTTGTTACCTGAACAAAGTGTCTGCTCAGCTGGGTGTGGGGTGGCCGGGTTTGTCTCCCAGACACAAGGGGACTCCAGCAACCCTGGCCGAGGGCTGATGACCATCCTCATTCTGTCCTGCTCTGACAGTGTGGCCAGGCTGGGGCCCATGGCACTGTGCAATTCCTGACATGTTCCCAATGTTTGTATTTTCTCAGAGAATTCAGTGAGTGCGTTAGGTGTGAAGAATGGATCTGCCTTGGAAAGGGAGGTGTTACCAGGATGGTGACCTAAAAGGAGTCAGCAGAAACATAATCAGAAACCAGACTGGAACTAAACTGAAATCTTTTTGGTTTTAACCTTGGGGACTGGCATGATGCTGCAAAGCAGCTGCTCTTCCTTGGGAAACAAGGAGCCAGCTCTCCTGTATCCTGATGGAGAGGGATCAGTGCCAGGGTCACAGCAGCACCAGTAAAGGGGGCTGGTTTTTGGACTCTAACCCAGTACTCTGATACTGAGTGTTCCTCTAGACCAGGGACATGTAATCTGGAGACAGGGGCAGCATTTCCAGCGGGCTCTTTGTGCATGGTTCCCGGGGTTCCCTGCCTGGCCCTGGCCCCAGTGCAGGTGTGTGGGATGGCCAGTCTGACACAGCAGCTCCACAGCCTCCATCTCGCTGTGCCATGGACCAGTGTGGAGGGAAACAAACCCAGTGTGGGCGAGCAGCAGAGCCAAGGCCAGCACTCCTGGGTTTTGCTTTGATGTGTGTTTATTTCCAAAGAACCTGGAGTGAAATTAAAAACCTGGATGGAGGAGAAAAGCTTTTTAATAGCAGTGGGTCTGCTCTCTTCTGGTATTACCAGCACTGTCAGAGATTTGGCCTTCCACACAGACTGCCCAGCAGACTCACAGCCCTTCCTATTCCCCACTGCCATGAGATATTGCTCTGGTTCCCAATGCCACATGCCAGCCCAGCTGTGCCTGGTTATGGCAGTGGCAGCTTTCTTTGGGAACAGATGGCTGAGTCCCTCAGCCCTGGTGGCATTAGCTCCCCTGTCCTCCTCACTAATATCCACGTGTTTTCCCCTCTCCTGGGGCTGCCGTCGCTCTGTGCGCTCCAGTGAGGGTTCCCAAGGGCTGGAAACATTCACAGCCCACTAATGAGGACCTTTGTCCCTGGTCTGGCTAACAATTAGATCTTGCTTCAATTAGTGCAAGAGAGGTGACCATAGCTAGTCAGGCCTGAGTCCTGAAGGCAATTTCCCTGCTGGCCAAAGGAGAAAGGAAACAGAGGTGCCAGGGAACCCCTTCTCTTCCTGCACACCCTGCCCAAGCAGCCCCAGCCACATTGCCCTCCCCAGACTTACAAATCATTGAGCAATGGGCACAAATTCATCTATTACATCAATTAAAACAGCACTTCCTCATATTTTTTTCACTTGCAGAGAAACAACAACAGTGCCAGGAAGGTATATAATTATGGCTCATGATGTCAAATTTTACATCTCCAAATTGGAGTGTTTAATTCAATTAGCCGTTATAAAGCTCTCGTTATGCCCTTCAGATATTAATAAACTCAAGAACTTACAACTCACTGTATTTGCAGCTCTCATCACCCCAAACTGCTGTTATTTATATGTTTCTAAGCTGTTTCTAAACAGAACAGATTTTTATTGCTCTCTGGCCCTATGCCCAGAATGAATGGGCAAAATTTTTGGGAAAAAATTAAAAACTGAAAACTTCTCTTTCTGTTTTTATCTCCTTTGCCCATTTCACTGAGGGGTGCATGAGCTGTGAAAAAAACCCCAGAGGTTAATGCAGTGGGGGTTGTGTCTGAAACCATTAGGGACTCTTCAGGAATGTCATAGAGGAGTATCCTGTGGGAGCTGGACAGGAGCATTGCCCTCACCCCATGTCTGCCATCATGACACTGCTTTTGGGAGCAGCTTCTGGAAATGGGTTTTCTCTGATCCCTTTAGGTTGTGTGCTGTGGGGCAGGGCTGCAGCACACATGGACACAACCCAGCCCTGCCAGCACGGGGACCGAGGTGTGCAGACAAAATTCAGCAAACAGGATTGCCAATTTGTGTGTTTGTTCACACTCTCTGGGGATGTTGGCTCAGCAGCCAGGCCCCACAAGGATTTTATTCCCAGGGCTCCGAGATGACCACAGGGTGATCTCTGGAATGACTCAGAGCATGCTTGGCTGAGCTCAGGCAGCTGTGCCCAGCTGAGCTGCTGCTGTCATGAGATACAGTCCTTGAGGTCTTGTCAGCTTCTTGTTTTCACTTGTGGGAAATTGGGATAACTGGGGGAACCCAGGCTAGAAACCATCTGGAAACCATCTGTGATGCTCCTGGAAGGCTCCCTGGTGTTCCCTGTGGCTCGCCATGTCCAGTTCCCGGGTGCACACACAGCAGGGTGCTCAGGTGCAGGAGGTTTCCCACCCACACTGGTACAATCAGGCCCTCTGTCGCCCCTGAGGAAGGCAGTGCTGCATTAAAATGGAAAGAGGGAAAATTTAGGTTGGATATATGGAAGAATTTGTTCTCTGTGAGGGTGGGCAGGCCCTGGCACAGGTGCCCAGAGCAGCTGGGGCTGCCCCTGGATCCCTGGCAGTGTCCAAGGCCAGGCTGGACAGGGCTGGGAGCACCTGGGACAGTGGGAGGTGTCCCTGCCATGGCAGGGGTGGAATGGGATGAGCTTTAGGGTCCCTTCCAACCCAAACCATTCCATGACTCTCTGTCCCCAGAGGTGTGTGGATAATGAGGGTTTTGGAGATCACCTGCCTCACAGAGGATTTTGGAGCCTGGTTTTGCCTGGTTCCCAAAGCTACAACCCTTACTGACCACGCTGAGTCAGTGAGGCCCCTGGCTTGATCTGTGCCTTACAACTGAGTCGAATGGTGGCATGTCCCAGGTCGCTGTGGGCAGGTGTCAGGGCTGAAAATGGGGACAATCTGCTGTGTGCCAGTGTGGAGCCCGGGGCAGGCACTGCCTGCACAGCCCCACACGCTTGTATGGGAGCAGCGCCTGGCAGGGCAGAGCAGGGAACTGGAGATGTTTCATAACCAACAGCAGTGGAGGAGATGAGGAGCTGGGCACACATTGCTTCAGACATGCTTCTGACAATCCTCTACCTCCAGAGTCTTTCAACTTTAGCTGGGAAAGGTTGAGCTATTAGTTCATGGTGCAGAAGAGAACTGCCCAGGGCTCGTGGGGCCAGGAGGGTGATGTGAAAGTCAGAGAATTCTTTTGTGTAAATGTTCTTTATTTTCCACTCTTTCCCTAAGTCCCTGAGGCTTTTCAACTTTTAAATCTGTACTCTTGTGTGGCAGCTGCATTGACCAGCTCTGTAATGTCAATAACCCATGTCACACAGTGTTCTGGAGGGCTCATTGGCATTGGGGAACACAGCAGCTCATCCTGGTGCTGGGATCCACTTCCAGACTTGTCTTCTAACCTAAACTGACTTGCATGCATGGGATGGGAGCAGTGGGAATGCTGAGGACTGGAAAGAAGGATCAGTGTCAGACCAAGCCGAGGATCCAGGTGAGTTAGAACCTTGTGAAAGAGCATCACTGCTGTGAGAACAAGCTGCAGAGAGGGGCTGGGTTCCAGAGGAGCAGAGGAATATGTCAGTCTTGGCACAGTGAGCTCTGAGATGGGCACTGGGTGTGCCCTGGAAAGGCTCCTTCCAAGCAGGGGGCACCTGTGGCACTTTTGTATCCCGGTTTGAGAGAGGCAAGTGTTCTGAACCAGTGTTGAAAAGGTTCAGTAAGAGTATCAGAAATGAGAAAGCGCATCAGGACCAGTGATTTGTTTGAGGAATTCAGGCAGTAATTCTGTCTGCAGGCTATCAGAAAAAAGTGCTTTGATTTGCAGAAATTCCTTCATGATTCTCAATTATTCAGAGCGCATTGTGCTGCCTCAGCACTGCGGAGGGAGCTCTGTGCAGTGCTGGCTGTGGTGGTGGCCCTGGTCCCATCCTGGGGGCTCAGGTCATTGCCTGACATGGTCCTGTGCTACAGCTTCTGACCAGGCCTCCAGTGCAGTGAGGGGAAGAGCAGCAGCATTCCATCCCGCCTGAAGAGCTTTCCTTGGGATTTCTCACACCAGGGATGTGTGACCAAAAGTGTGACAAATGATTGAGGTGATGCATGCCTGCTGTCACCCCAAATGGTAAGCTGGTGTGGCTTTCTGAAGTGGGAAATTAACTCTGAAGTGGGAAAACCTGCTTTTACAAATGTTTCACAGAAGGAGATTAGCAAGTAAGCTGGGGACATGAGGTACATCCAGCTGTCAGAGCAGCTGTGGCTGCCCCATCCCTGGCAGTGCCCAAGGCCAGGCTGGACAGGGCTTGGAGCAGCCTGGGATAGTGGAAGGTGTCCCTGCCATGGCAGGGGTGGAACTGGATGGACTTTAAGGTCCCTTCTGCCAAAAAGCATTCTGTGATTCTGTGACACCTGGGAGGGGCTTTTTGCCAGCTGCATGGTGGGTCCAGTAAAAGCTGCCAGCTACAACCTCAGCATGCACAGACTGAGGAATTTTTAAGAAAGCTGAATAGAATGTGCAGCATGACCATTGCCATTCCTGAGTCACATGTCAGTAGCATGGCTCTGAGTGCCAGCCTCTCTCAGATGGATGCTGGGCAGTCTTGGTCAGCACCACAGCACTCACCTCTGTCTCCTTCCTGAGCACCTATCTCCACATTGTGGGAGATCCTGGCATTGTTTTTACTTTGTTTGCAGAGATTTTGCTAAGGAATCCCCAGCAGTCGAGTGCTACACAGAGCACTGGGGTGAGCAGCTCATGGGCATCAACTCCAATTGGCCAGGCCAAGACACCCATGAGGGCTTAAGCTGCCAGTCCCAGCTGCCCCACAGAGAGCTTGAGCCTGCCCCACACATCCTCCTTGAGGGCCAGACTTTTCTGTTGAGGCCCATTCACTGTCTATCATTTTTGACACAGCCACGAGGACATTCGAAAATGCTTTTCAATGAAAACAAAACCCAGGATTTTTGTTTAATCTTTTGGTGCTATCAAAAGCTGCTCACTGCCCTATTTTTAGCTCCCCCAGAACAAGCTGCATGAGCTGTGAAAGGAGCAGCATGTTGATGAGGGGCAGTTATTGAATGCCAACCTCCCACTGCTCCCCCACACAGGCTGAGCCCAGCAGGGCTCCACACTGGGCATCCCTCACCTCACAGGGCCCCAAATGGGGGTCTTGGTCTCTCCTTGCTGTGAGCATGAAGTGCGAGTTGGCAGAGACCTCGGAGGTGTATGAAGACCTCTTGGTTCCTCAGTAGCATCTCCCTGTTGGCAGAGAGCAGTCCAGTGGAGCCCAGCATGCCAGGGCATTCGCGGATGTGCTCAGCCCCTGCTGAATTCATTCTGCCTTTGGCTCAAGGCTTGAGCTTAGGTGTGCTGGGAGAAATTCCCATTGTGAGTCCTTGTTTGGGAAAGAGCTGCTCCATGGCGAGGTTTGTCCCAATGAATCACCCTGGAAGGAGATGGCAGTGAAGCACAGCTGGATGTTGGGGAAGGGCAGCACTTTCAGCTCCCTCGAATATGCTACTGAAGAAGGAATAAGCTTGACCCAGATACATGAAATAACATGGTCCCTGACAAAGCACTGCAGCAAGAGCTAGAATTTCACATTTATTAAAAAACCAACTTACTTGCTGTCCACAGATACACAGCCCAGATCTAGGAATGCACTGGGATACAATGGCATCAGCATAGGCTGAATCCACCTGATGCACTGCCGTGACTCTGTGCTGGGGCTATGCCAACACTGCTGCTCCACCTGCCCTCAGCATTGCATCTTTTTTTCCTCTTGAAGTCCAGTTTGGGCAGAAAACACGGAAAGCATCTCCTATGCCAGACACCTGACAACCCCGGGTTAGTGCTGGGGATGCAGACTGTGCACTGGAGCTGGAGACAAAAAATGCCTCAAATTAACTCCTCAAAGCCCAAATCCTGGAGTTTTCAGCACCATAGGAACAGTGATGATAATTCCTGAAGGTTTATGCTCCAGATCTGGAAGGGATGGGCTGCCCATGGCACAAGGGATTTCTGAGTGTTTCATGCTGGCCATCCATGTCTGGTGTATTCACTTGCTGTGCACATCTCCAGGACACCTACTTCCCCTTACCTGGGTGTGTTTTTTCTTCTTTGCAATGGCTCTTCCCCTAATTAGGAGCCATAAATATGATTCTACAAAAATTTAAGTTAGGCTCCATATGTGATGGAGGGAGGACTTTGTGCAGACAGATCAGCTTTAAAGCTGCAGAGTGGAAAGGGATTTTTGCAGGGATTTTAATCCCAGAATGTTTCAGTTCTTTCCAAAGAAAGGAGAGAAAAATGAAGAGACAGGGAAAGAACCATCGACACATCTCTTTTAAAGCCGCTAATGGAAGATTCCCCAAGGTGCCCAGTCGAGCTGGAAATCCTCCTGCTTCACTTCTTGACAGCTCCTGTCTCTGCTGGAGTTGTTAGCCCAGACACGTCTGTGTTTTGGCACTCAAGAACTGACAGATATTGCTGGGCCCCAGCTGGATGCAGGCTCGGGGGTCATGCAGACCCCTGTCTCTGACCCATCTTTTCCCTAGGTGTGCCCAGGACAGGTGAAGGTTTTCTCTTTTTCTCCTTTCTCTGACTGGCAGTGGTTAGTGATGGAGCCAGTCCAGCTGAGACCTGTGCTCCGTGTAATGCAGCCAGCAGTGGCCATCGGGGCCAGGAGGAACAGGTGGGTCTTTGCCATCCCCGCACACCTGAGCTCACACAAAGGCACAAACCATGTCCTGCTCCTGCCTTCCCCTTGCCATGGGCTGTGGGGATGTGTGATGTGCACCAACAGCTCTCCAAATTTCCAGAGGGCTCATTTCATGCCCCTTCTGCATTTCCTTGGAGGGGTGCGTTGATCAAAGCGTTTTGATCAAAAGGTGTCGGAACACTTGCAGAGATCCGCTGACAGCCTTTCCATACCGTGGATATGGGACAGACCCACAGTGCCATGCTGCACCCATAGGATATGAATAGGAACACTTGCAGAGATCAGCTGACAGCCTTTTCATACCGTGGGTATGGGAGAGACCCCTCAGTGTCATGCTGCCCCCGTAGGCTATGAATACAGAACAGCCCTGTGAGCACCAGCAGAGCAATGTCTGGCACACTGAGCAGGGGTGTGTGTCCCAGAGCACTCACTGCACCACAAGCAAGTTCATTAGCAAGCAAGTGGCCCATCACTTAATCACCTGTGTGGTGTCATTGACCTCGTGTCCAGGCACAGGGAGGGAGGTCACATTGCTCCCAGCACCCTGCTCTGGGACAGTGTGTTTTTGCACTGGGAGTAAGGTGTAAAAGCCTGTGGTTGCTCATCTCGGGCACTGCCAGCCAGCCCCAGACAAGCAGCTTGTTAATTCTTATCTAAAACCAGAAATCTGGATGGAAACCTGAAAGCAAAATACCCCAACCCTCTGAAAAATGCCTAGAACAGCATCAGAGTGTTTCCCTCTCCAAGGCAGCAGCCACTGGGAAATGGGTATATCAATAACAACTGGAAGATGTATCCAAAAAATGAATAGTTGAAGTTTCTTTGCCCCGGCAGGTCTGCCTCATCCCCTCATGAAGCCAGGACATCACATGAGGTGGCTGGTGGTACTGGCAGAGATGCCCACAGTCTGCACAGAACTAGCATGGGAAGAGCCAGTGGTGATTAATGCCTCGCACTTCACCCTAGAGGTCCCTAAAGCCTCCTGTTTGGTGAGTGTTCCAGCACCTTTGGTGTTGGTCTGGCTTTGTTCATGTCTAAGTTGCAGTAAAACTGCCAGAGGGGGTACTGGAACCCCCCTGGCCCTGCTGTACAGCTCTGTAGGACATGTGCAGGGCTCTGCGCTCTGCGGGGAGGCAGCGTCCCTGTCTGCCCCCAGGACAGAAGCAGATGTGTCTCCCAGGCAGCTGCCATGGGGAAGGATATCATCTTCCCATGTATTTCTGGTGGCTCTAAAAAATAATTCTAAAGAGATCTTGGCATCATCCTCACTGTTTTTCTGAGAGGCATCCCACAGCATGGACCCCTCCAGCACTGCAACCAGTATGGTCTGACCAAAGGGTGAGTGTTGTGTTGTGTTTGTATTTGGCATGTTTATTGTTTGATTTGTGGTTTGGTAGTCCTTTTGGGTTTTTTCTCCTCCTGTTTTTAGAGTGACACAGACCTGCCTTTGTTGTTTAATTGAGCCAGGTGTCATTTATCTATTTGTTATTTAGCTATTCCCTGCCAAATTTCAAATCCCCTTTCCCCCCCTCCATCCAGTTTTTAACCCCTCCTATCCCAAGCAGTTTTCCCCCCTTGAAATCCTTCGCTGGTTTATCCATTGTATTCCCTGCCCTGTGTGTTCCACGCGCAGTTCTCCTGGTTAGCTGAACACTGTGTCCTCCCTTTATGAGCTGTTGTTTGCCCCCAGTTTGGGGCTGGGACCCCAGGACTCGGGGAGTGTAACATGAAATAGAGTAACGCAGAGCCCCCGGCCCTGCTGTGCCCCTGTGTCCCTGCTGTGCCTCCGCTGAGAGAGGGGGACTGCCACCCTCCCAGTGTCACCATCCAGCCGGGACACGCGAGGAGCGGTGACATTCCTCGTTATCCACAGGCACAGGACTCCACCTGGGATCCATCCAGCAGCTGTGGCAGGTGGGCCGTTCTCCTGGTCCCTTTTCCAAGGGACTGAGCTGATTCCTGTGAGCCATGGAACACACGGGTTCCTGCTCTCCACTACGTCTTGTGGCATAACTCCCTGTTCCTGCCCATGCTGAGGCTCCTCAGGGAATCTCACAGCTGCCCTCCAGCCTTTTGAAGAGTTAAGGATTTGGGCCAAAGGATTTTAACTGCTGAAGGCAAGTCATTCAAATGTGACCACAGCTCCTGGCCAGGGAAACAGCACATGTGCTGCCTCTGGAACAGGCTATGGAGCATCCTCTGCCCACAGGAGAGCAGCAGGAGGAGGAGGATGCATCACCAGATGAGCCCTGGTGGAGCCACAGACACTGAAGTTAACTCCTACACTGGGATATGTGGCTTACTCTTCCTGCTGGGCATCATTCCCAGAGGTTAATGTGCCCTTCAGGAGGCCACACTGACCCCTGCTCCGCCCGAGGCAAAGAGCACCCACTGCTGTTCATGCTCTAGGGCTGCTGGGGACCCTCTGAGCCCCACATGCCCCACACACAGAGCTGGGAAGGGAGGGGAGGGACGGGACTCACCACAGAGGGATCAGACTGTGCTGTGGCCAGCCATGAGGGTGCTTTCCAGAAGCAAAACTCCTGTGGGCAGCAGGCTGACGCCAGTTTCGGGGCTGGGAGGTGCCAGAGCTTATCCTGACTTGCCCCACACAAAGCCAGGCAGTGATCCCACCTTGGTTCCCCTCAAAGCACCTTGGGTCTGAGGTATGTGGGATGCCCAACTCCTCCCCAGGGTGCTGAAAAAAGAGATGAACCAGTGCTTCAAAGGCAGCCCAGAACTCCCTGGGTTCTGTAGGTGATTCACTGCAGGTAGGAAGCCCCTCTCCTGCTCCAGTGCTGGGACAGATTGTGCTGCCAAGCCCAGACAGCCCAGCTTTGGCAGCAGGACTGGTGCCAAGAAAGGGCAGCAGAACCATGGCTGAAGACAGGATCACCACAGGCTCACAGGGGCAGGGCTTTGGCCAAGTGCTGTTGCACGGCCACTTATGTGCTGCACCTGGCCACTGAACAGTGACATGCCTTGAAAAGGCACTGGCTGGGGACAGGCAAACTGCCACAGGAATGCATGTGTCACACACCTGGAAAACACAAAGCAATGTCCCTGCACCCACATTGCTATAGCTGGACAAAACAGAGCAAAATTATCTGTGAAGCCTTATCCACAGCTATCCCAGCATTTAGGGATGCATTGTAGACTTTCCTGGGGAAACATGCTTAAAAGTTCTAATCTGAGCCTTGTACTTATCTGACCTACTCAGCACCACATGATCTGTGCAGCAAATCATCTGGATACCAAGTAATTACAGCCTGGTGCTAATAAATGAGCAACAAACTCATAATTATCTGCAGGAGTTTTGATGAATGATTTTTGGAAAACCCTCCATGACTCTTGCTAAGTTTGGAAGGACTCAGATCCATCTGTGCCTGTGGGATGAGGCAGTGGGAAGGAGGGTCACACCTGGCACAGCGCGGGGCTGCCGCTGATGTCCTGGCTTACAGGGAGAGTTCTGTGCCCCTTGAGGTCTCTGTACAGCCCCAGCTCTTGGTTCCTGCGGAGCAGGGCAGACAACCCGTGCTTCTGTGTGCAGAGCACAGGGACAGGGGCACTTGGGGTGGCGCTGGTGGCGATGCAGTGCATCCACCTGGTGTCCATCCAGCCGGAGGGGCAGGGCAGGCACCGTGGTGAGGGGCTGGCAGGGAGCTGCCCTGCAGTGCCCTCGTCCTGACTGGCTCCCAGCACGGCTCCTGCCGTGCTGCAAAGCCAGGAGAGCTGCCTCACACCCAAAAAGGGCTTGGCAGCAGCTGATCCCAGCCAGAGATAATGGCAGCGCTGGGAGGGAACCCACAGGGCTGATTGTGGCGCAGGCAGCGGGCAGGGCTGTGCAGCGCTGCTCTGCAGGTGTCCAGGGGCACTCCCAGGGCCTCTGGGGGATCCTGCTGGGGCAAATCCCACTGGTGACATGGAGGGGGTGAGGCCACCTTCAGCCAGACCTTCTCCTGCAAACATCCCTGTGCTCATCCCTGCTGTGCTCAGCACTGAGTTAGATCCCCCTCAGGTGAGCCTGGGCTCTGGTACCCCAGCCCCACATCTCTCTCTGTGCGTGGGGATGGAGATGAAGGCTGAGGATGAGGCCAAAGCACACATCAGCTCAGCTCCATCGCCTCAGTCTCCTATCCATGGTTTGTGCTTGGGCTCAGCACGCACCCAGTCCCTCGGGACTCTTCTGGGTTGTGCTGCTGCTCCCATCAGGACAGGCAAGCCCTGGGAGCATGTGGCATTTTGTGGTGATGCCCTGCAAAGGCTATGGGCAGCTCTGGAGCTCCTCTGCCCACTGCAGCCCACCTGGGGTTCCCCCATCTCCTGCAGAAAGCCTGGGGAGGAACTGAGTTCAGCCCAGCCCATTGAGCACCAGCCCCTTCCAATAGCAACATCCCCCAGAAAAGCAGCATCCCGTGCACTGAGCCAGCTCTTCTGCCCTCCTGAGCTGGTGGAAATACTTTTTGCTAGACCTATAAACCTTTGTGAGTGGCTATAAAGTTGCAAAACCTCACCCAGGGCACTGCAGCGGCTGTGAGAACTGACCCAGGCCCTCTCTGGGCTGCCTGCTGGAGGGGGCACCAGGCAGCACAGTTCTGAACGCTCTGCTCGCTATGGAAATGAATTGAAAGCAATTTTTTCCTCACTCTGTCATGCCAGCAATGTGTTCCCCAAACACAACTCTCAGTTGGCTGATGGGTGTCTCAGAGGGCTTCTTCACTGACAGAGTGAAATACCTGAAGCAGAAGTGCTCTCCACAAGTCCTCGTAGCCCTGATTTGTGATGATTTATCCTTGGCAGTGAGGCAGAAGCCATTAGGATGGATGTGCCTGTGAAGGAGCACATTTCTTGTGAGAGCTGCAATTACAATAATGAGCTGTGTGAGAGGGACACCAACTTTTCCAGCAGCAGCAAAGCAGCTCCACAAGCCTCGGGATGCGACCAGCATGAAGGGACAGTGTTGGGAAGTCTGCTTCCATCAAACAAGCATCAGATCTCCTTAAGACCTTATACTGACATTCTCTTTGCAACTGTGAGTTGCTGGGAAGGCAAGAAACTTGCCTTACTTTAAGTAGGTGGCGAGGTATGACAATCCTGCTGGAGCTTTAAAAGTAACAAAAATAGGTGTGAGTGCCCTGCTCTGCAGGAATTTGGTGCCGGCTGAAGACTGAGATGCTCAGATAGCTGCTCAAGGGTTTGGTCAAGCAGGAGCCTCTCTGGAAAACAAGGAGATAAACCACCTCCATAACAACTTCTCAGCCCTTAGATGTGAAGTTTTTACCTTTTATCTCCATCCAAAAGAACAATATTTTTGTTTTCCCATGTCAGCTGAGAGTAGGGGCAGCCGGGGTGACCAGGCAGCTCCCCACACTGATCAGCTCAGCTCTGGGTCCCATTTCTCTGGAAGGAAGCACGGGCTGGTGGTTCTCAGAGCTCACAATCCTCAGCAAATGGTTTGAGTAACTCATCACCCTCCTAACGAGCTGAGTGCATTGTGTTTCCCCTCTGAACTGCTGGTTGATGCTCCCAGCTCAGCTTTGTGCCAGACCTGTGCTGGGTGAAAGAAGCTGTTCCTACTCAGTGTCAGCTCCCCTCGCAGGTTTTCACGGGCTGGACTGGTGCCACCATGACCTCTGCTATGGGAAGTAGCTGAAGTTTTGAAGCTTCACCAAAGCTTTTCAGCTTCTCTGCATAGTTTTAGCTCCCATAAGGGATGTCCCTTCCCTTCACCAGCCCCAGCACCAATGGAGGAAGCAAGACAGTCAGTGTATGTGTACACCTGTGCATGGTTCCATCCTCCACCTCCTCTTCTTCCTCCTCCAGACTTCAATTTCCCATCAAGCCTGAACATCACTTTAATTTGGAGCCGGCACGCACAGCTCTGCTCCCGAGCCCCATGCCTGCCGAGGGAGGAGCAGAGCAGCAGGCAGTTGCACCCTGTTGGACCTGCTGGGCCTGCAGGTGCCTGTTCCACAGGGAATTCCTCTCCTGACACTGGGAGTCACAGCTGGCTGGGGGAGCAGAGCGGAGGAGAAGGGGCTGCAGCTCAGGGAGGCTTCACTTGAACCTCGCATGAGGACCTGAGGGCTGACAGCCTGTCCTGAGGGGGCAACCATACTCATGGGCAGGGTCCTCTCCCACCAGAGTCAGCCACATCCAAAATGTCCTTGTCACCTCATGCAGCTCACTTACTGTGCTTTCAGCATCAGTTGCTCTCCCAGCTCCTCTCACTGAACAGCAGCACATCACGTTATCCCTGAGATGAGCTTCTCTCGCTCTGATTTGCATTTTGTTCTGTTCTGCATGGCCTGCCCCAGTCTCATCTGACTGGCTTGCCACAGCTGGACACAGTGAGGCAAGCTCCACTCTCCAGGCTGCCCAAAAGCTCTTGGCCTCTCTCCTGGCTGGAGAGGAGCCAGCTCCCTTCCCGGGGCTGTGTCCAGCTCTCTCCCTGGGTTTCTGCTGTTCCTAAGGTTGGCTGCCTCCCGGGAGGCCTGCCTGCTCCTGTTGCCCAGATAAAATCTGGGCTGCACTCTTGCCCTCCCCACAGGGCGCCTTGCAGCCGCTCTGCTGTGCCCCTGCACAGAGACTGTGGGCAGCCAGCCACGCTCATGCCTAGACCTCGAGCCTCTGTTCCACAGCCTGACTCAGTAACTGCCCTCAATGTGCCTTCTGCTCCCTCCTCTGCCTCAGTAACAAAGGCAGTGCTGTTTAGGACCATGAGATATTTACTGCGGGTGGGCAGCGGGCTCAGGACAGCCTCATGGGCCCCACGCGTAGGGATGGGCACCTGCTCAGCCAAAACAGGGATCCTGCTCTGGCAAACCTCAGCCCTTGTCTTTCCAGTTCCCTGCCCAGCACGTGCTCCTATCCAGAGGTGCTACTGTGAACCCCAAGGCAGGATCTGCTGTCATTTGTCCCTCCTTAAAATCCCTCAAGCTCAGCATTCATTTTTTTCTCTCTACTTCCAGCTGATGAGGTGTGAACAGGGAAGAGGAATCACTTGCTGGGTGCTGCAGGCAATGGGGTAGGGGAATATATAAGCTGGGAGAGCACATCTTTCCTTTTTTGAAAGTCTTTGATGTCCTTTGAGTGCAGATGATGACTGCTGAGGAAATTTTGAGTGCTCTGAATTGAGCATATTTATTTTTTCTGGTTATAAGCCTGACCTAGGTCTTACTAAGTGCATATTTACTTTGCTTAATTGCTAAGATAGCCTAATGCTGGGGTGAAAAAACCATAGTAGTGGAATACCTGTTACCTGTCAGTGTGTGAGGCTCAAAGAAAGTGGGAAGTTCATGCAAACATGGAAGGGCTGCCCCAAGTGTGTGTGAGCCATGAGCTGGGAAGGGGGAATGCTCCTTGCAGTATGGTGAGTCAGGGCAGCCCTGGTGATGCCGGGAGCTGGCTGGGGCTGAGGAAGGCTGGTTTGGCTGCTGAGAGCTGGCTTCTCTTTTGCACAGCACAGGGGTTACCTGAAGCATTCCCCAAGCCAGCATGGTCACTGTGGGAGCCTCGTGACAGCAGCCTGAGCTATCCTTGGCTAGGACCTGGTGAATGCAGGCGTGGTGTCACCTCCCTTTCCCTTTGTGCTGTCACAGGGATATGTGTGTACAAAGGGACATTCTCAAATACAGCTTTGGAAATATGTCAGAGGAAGGAGAAATTCTCATAAGAACGCATTAGAAATCTCTGGGCTTTGAGAGCCAGTATTGCCCTTGGATGCTCGATTGAGCAGGTCCAACAGCTGAAATGAAGTTCCTGGGGAACACTCCAGCAGGGCTGCCCTGCTCCTTGCAGTGCATGTCCCACTGAGTGCAGTGCTGTGCTCTGCAGTGCGTGCCCTTGGGAGTAACTCCTGTACTTCATTCTTGTTTTATTTCCTACTCAACTGATTGTTTGGGGGGTCAAAATCGTGTCCTTGGGTATGGAGGCCAGTAAGCCATCTGGGAAAAGCTTACCCCCCTCCCCTGGAGGCACAACCCTTAAGCAACAACCTCTTGGTCATGGCAAAGAAAAGAAGTTTCCTCCAGAATGCATTGTTGTCATATGTTGATTCCATGTATCCCATTGGCCTTTCCCCTTAGTTCTGCTCCTGTGCCCTCATCTCGTTCATTCTGATGTCCTGCTCCAGCCCTCACTATCCCTGTATAAACCCCTGCTCTCTGTGCCTGAGTGGGTTCTTGGGGCCTGGAGCCCTCTGCAGTAAGAGCTCAATAAAGACCCTGTGTGGAGCCCCAGAGCAGGGCTCCATCCCTCCCTGCTGCCTGTGGAGCCCCAGAGCAGGGCTCCATCCCTCCCTGCTGCCTGTGGAGCCCCAGAGCAGGGCTCCATCCCTCCCTGCTGCCTATGGAGCGCCAGAGCAGGGCTCCATCCCTTCCTGCTGCGTCGCTCATTGCTGTGACAGCGAGATGTGCCTGTGTGCCCAGGATGTCCTTTAAAGCCATTTCTCTGGGAAGGTCGGGCCACTCAGCCACCTGTGCCCACCACAGCCCTTGGGTGCAAGGCTGGACAGGCTTGGGCCCTTTCCACCCATGGACTGGTGCAGGTGCAGCTCAGGCCAGCACAGCTGGCTTTGTCCATGGCATGTTGTGCGGAATGCAGAATTACAGGGGTGTGACACTGACCCCTGAGCTCTGCAAACATCATGCAGGTTTTTCCCACAATGTGTGACAGCGGGGGCCCAAAGCCCAAGGATGCCAGGGAGAAGTACAGGCAGGGTGTCATCCCTCTGCATGCCTGACCTGACTTGGGAGCCTTTTCCTTGGCACAACAGGTCTTTGTGAGCAAATCTGCTGCTGAGCTCCAGCATGGGAGAGTGCAAATGGCATTGGCAGTACAGAGATGTACAGGAGATGGCTGGAAACCTGGCTGGATAGTTCTCACCTATCAAAACCTGCCTCCCTTCCTTCTTGAGGGTCCTGGGGGAGGGAGGCAGAGCAGGGGATTGCTCACAAATAGAGTGACACAAAAATCCTGTGACCCTTCTGGAAGAGCTGGACTGGATTGGGGAGCATCCAGGGTTGGTTTGAATGCAGAAAAGGGATGGACTTGGGAAAACAGACTTTCCTCTTCAGAAATCAACCTCAGAGCCTGTGAAACAGCTCATCTGGCTGCCGGGGCTTTGGCAGGTCTGTCAGACCACGGGGCCTTCACAAAGGTCTTAACACTGCCACTGAGCCCTTGCGTGAGGATGAGGCATCGCTGTCATCCAGCAGAGTAAATTCCGGGGCGGGTGAGCACTGCACCTCCCTCGCCATGGGAGAGGTGGAGCTGGTGGCAGGCTCTGAAATTCCAGGCCTCAACATGAGGTGGTGCACAGCATCCACTCCTATCCCTGCTCTGCCGCTCCCTGCGCAGCAGGATGCCTTTGGGGAAAGCTGGGGATAAAGGAGGTGCTAATGAGAACTGGAGAAATGAAATCATCAAAATGTATAAAAGAATCGAGAAGAAGTTCTTCTGGGGGAATTCATCCATCCAGCCCTGCTCATCTCCACACTGCCTGCCTGCTCTTCAGAGGGAGTGGGAAGACGGATGCAGAACTTAAAAGGATTTTTTTCTTCTGTGCTTTCCACTGGAAGAACAAATTTTCAAGGGGGAATCCTGCTTTATAACTGCGTGTTATTTATTCAGTCGGCATCCCAGGCACATGGCACAACTCAAGTGTTTCCATTCCTGTCTGTGCAATGAGGATTTGAGTGCAGACCAGCCTTGGGCGGGAACATCACAATTCCCTGACTCCAAGCAACACACTCACAGCGTGTGATGCAGAAACTGAGGTGGTCCCTATTCAAAATGCACAGGTCCTAGAAGGGCTGCTGAGCACTTGCCACTCTGACAACGACACCCCTTTGTGGGCAGATGATCCCCCCACCCTGGACTACTACATTGGTGTGAGGAGGTCTACCCTCCTGCTGCCCTGCGGCTCATTAAAGTGCCATTTGAACCCTACCCCTTCTGTGTTTTGAGTACATGCACAGACACGACACCACAGTAATTGTAAATATTTGCCCAAGGTCACCTCTGCCTATTAATGCAGGATCCCAGCTAATCCAGCACCCATCAGGCCTCGAGGGAGGCTGGCATCTGCAGTGATCCATGAGGAAAACTTTCTGAAGGACTTGAATATACTGTGTCTCTGAGCTATGATCTGTGTGTCCCAGCCCACTGTGGGCCTTGGCATTGGGTCTGTTGGGCAGCTGGAGCCGCAGCTGAGCACACCCAGCACAGCCCTCGGCTGCAGCAGCCACATCCTGCAGGGCAGAGCAACCTCAGGGCTGGTCTGCACTGGGGCAGCCCCACGAGCTGGTTCCCAGTGTGCACAGGAGACTCTGAGCCTGATCCCTGCTGGGACACCCCTGCAGCTCTCCCTGGCCCTGCTCATGTTGCAGTGCAGCTGGCACTGGAGCTGGGAGCCAGAGGGACGTGGCACACCATGGAGCTGGCCAGGCCACCACTGCGCAGTGCCACCATCCGGGCTTTGTGTCCCTGGCTGCTGTGGGAAGAAGGCTGAGGCTCTCAGAGATCAGGATTGAGCTGCCACTGGTGTCTGCACTCCAGCGAGTGCTGGGCACTCAGGCTGTCACCCAGAGTCCCTTCGTGGTGGGACTTTGTTGTGACCTCCAGCCATCTGCTCATTGTCACCGGTCTCAGTTCCCTGCAGCCTAATGGGCCATGTCTGGGGGCTGCATTTCTCTGCTCTTGCCCAGCCACGAACTCCAGCTCTGCTCAGAGCCTGAACCCACCCCTGGCTACCTGCTGTGGTCTACAGGTGGCTCTGAATTTGGAAAAGTGTCTTTAATTTCCTGCCTGTCCAAGGGCCAGAGGATGGGGCTCTGGTCAGGCTGTTCACTCACATTGCTCTGCACAGGCACATAGACAAAGGCCGGTCACAGGACAGCTCTAGGTTCTGTGATTTGGCCACAGCTGCCTGGGCTGTGCTTTCACTGCTAGAAAATCAGAGATGGGGCTTAATGCAAACAACATGGTGCATATGAACTCCCCTGTTTTCAGACCCTGCTGGAAGCAAGCATTTGTGATCTCTCTGCACAGTGAAGCAGGTGAGAACCGGGCCAGCCATGGTGGAGCAGGCAGCCTCGGCTGCTCAGCAGACTTGCACGTGTCCTGTCTCACTGGAGAGCCGCAGCAGGACAGCTGCCGTGTGCCCGGTGTGCCCTGCACCAGCACGGGGTGTGTGTGTGTGTGGGTGTGTGTCTGTGTGTGTGTCTGTGTGTGTGCGTGTGTGTCTGTGTGTGCGTGTGTGTGCGTGTGTGTCTGTGTGTGTGTGTGTGCGTGTGTGTGTGTCTGTGTGTGCGTGTGTGTGTGTGTGTGCGTGTGTGTCTGTCTGTGTGTGTGTCTGTGTCTGTGTGTGTGCGTGTGTGTCTGTGTGTGTGCGTGTGTGTCTGTGTGTCTGTGTGTGTGTCTGTCTGTGTGTGCGTGTGTGTGCGTGTGTGTCTGTGTGTCTGTCTCTGTGTGCACGTGTGTGTGCGTGTGTGTCTGTGTGTGCGCGTGTGGGTGTGTGTCTGTGTGTGTGTCTGTGTGTGTGTGTGTCTGTGTGTGTCTGTGTGTGTGTGTCTCTGTGTGTGTGTATGTGTGTGTGTGTGTCTGTGTGTGTCTGTGTGTGTGTGTCTGTGTGTGTCTCTGTGTGTCTCTGTGTGTGTATGTGTGTGTGTGTGTGTCTGTGTGTGTCTGTGTGTGTCTGTGTGTGTGTGTCTCTGTGTGTGTGTATGTGTGTGTGTGTGTGTCTGTGTGTGTCTGTGTGGGTGTGTCTGTGTGTGTGTGTGTGTCTGTGTGTGTCTGTGTGTGTGTCTGTGTCTGTGTGTGTGTGTCTGTGTGTCTGTCTGTGCAGTGACGGTGGCACTCAGGGCTGTGTGTGTGTGTCTGTCTATCTGTGTGCAGTGATGGTGGCGCTCAGGGCTGTCTGTCTGTGTGTCTGTCTGTCTGTCTGTGTGCAGTGATGGTGGCACTCAGGGCTGTGTGTCTGTCTGTCTGTCTGTCTGTCTGTGTGCAGTGATGGTGGCACTCAGGGCTGTCTGTCTGTCTGTCTGTCTGTCTGTGTGTCTGTGTGCAGTGACGGTGGCACTCAGGGCACACAGCAGCCCCTGCAGCTCCCGGCTCTCTCCCGGCGCCTCCCCCAGCACCTGCCCGGCCTCACCTTCAGATGCACCAGGAGCCTGGATGTATTTTTCCTCAGGTTTATTTTTAAAAGACGGCTCATTTTACACTCTGGGCAGCCTTCAAATATAAATAACCTGTGCCACATGTCTCCGTATTACGAAGGAATAAATTATAGTTCTGGGTTCCCCCTCCCATGTTTCCCTTTGATGTTAGTGCTGTGCATACATATATATGTGCAATTCGCAGGTAACAATCCACCCAGAGCTGGTTTGCTGTATGGAGAACACTGGGCGGGACGTCCCTTTGTGATGCTGAACCAGGTGGTGAAAACCCCATTTAATTAATTTCTCACTTTGAAAATAATAAATGTGTTGAACGCTATCAAGGTAGCAAGTCTCACCATAAACACATGGACATACAGTGCCCTCCATCGCTTGGGAACTCACAGCTCCCCACATCTCACAGGGACACACACTGCCCCCCACCCCACAGAAGCACACGGTGTCCCCCATCCCACGGGAACACGCTCTGTCCCCTGCCCCAAGTGAGCACACAGTGCCCCCAATCCCATGGAGCACACAGTGTCCCCAGGCCACAGAACACGCACTGCCTCGACCTCAGAGCAGCACGCAGTGTCCCCAGAAGGGTACCCAGTGTCCCCAGAGGGGCACACCATGTCCCCAGAGGGGTGCCCAGTGTCCCCAGAGGGGCACACAATGTCCCCAGAGGGGCACGCAGTGTCCCCAGAGAGGTGCCCAGTGGCCCCAGAGGGGCACACCATGACCCCAGAGGGGCACACCATGTCCCCAGAGGGGTGCCCAGTGTCCCCAGAAGGGTACCCAGTGTCCCCAGAGGGGCACACCATGTCCCCAGAGGGGTGCCCAGTGTCCCCAGAGGGGCACACCATGTCCCCCCGCCCCGCGGTGCCGCCCAGGCCCGGGCGCGCTCCCGGCGCCGCTGCCGCGGCCTCACCTGCGGCGGGGCGGGGCCAAGGGGAGGGGCGGGGCCGCGCGCTCTCCCTGGCCCCGCCCCGCCCGCCCCGCGCGCGCCGCCGCCGCCGCCGTGTCCCCGCGCCTCCAAGATGCCCGGGCAGCGGCAGGGAGGCTCCCGCGGGCCGCCGGTACGTACCGGCGGCACCGGGGCGGGCGGGCGCACCGGGGCGGGCCGGGGGGGCTCCCGCGGGCCGTCGGTAGCTACCGGCATCGGGGCGGGAGGCGGCACCGAGTCGGGGAGGGGATGCCGCGACCCGCTGGTAGGTACCGGGGCGGGAGGAAGCACCGAACCCGGTCGTCGGGGCCCCGGCGCGGCCCTTCCCGCGGGTTTGCAGCAAGTGCCGGGGCGGGGGACTGCCGCCCCTCCCGGGAGCCGTTGCCGGCTCCCCCCGCTCCCGATCGCCTCTCCCCGTTGCCGAGTGCGTCTGCCGGCCGGCTCCGTCACCTTCCGCCGCTTAGCGGGGAGACCCGGCTGGCCTGTCCTCGCTCGGGGCTCCCCGCGGCCTTCCCGTTTCGCCGGTTCGCCGAGGGCCGTCCTGCTGGGGAGCGGCGGTGCGTTACCGGCGGGGCGGGTACGAACCGGCCGGCTCCCGGCTCCCCGCCCGCGGCTTTCGGGATCCCGCGCGCAGCGCGTCGCGCCCCCGCCGTTCCGCCTCAGCCCGGGTCTCATGGCGGGGACTGGCGTGTCCCCTCTCGCTGCCCAGCCCCGCGCCAGCTCCCAGCGGTTTGTGGTGCTGGGTTGTCGCCGCCGCCGCAGAGCCGGTGCGGGGCCCGTGCTGCCCTGATCCTGCTGGGTCCCCCACGCCCCTCTCCCAGCGGGGCTGGAATCTGGTGAACTCCGGGGCCACGGAAGTTAATCGGTAGCGGGCTCCGTGACCGGAGCTTCGGAAGCCGCAGAGGAGAGACACGGCCGCGTGTGGGAGGTCTGCCGGCGCTGCCCTCCGGGCACCGGGGGTCGGGAGACGTGTCCGGGGTGCTGCCCGTGCTTTGGGGTGCCACTGCCGGGCGGGCAGCGGAGTGTGTTTGCTTGCGCCGGGGTCCTGTGCAGCTGCTGGAAAACGTGCCCGAGTGTCACCTCGCTCTCGCGCTTTATTTTCCTGTTTTGCCTCAAAAACATCCCAGCCGCAGGTTTATTGCCCCTGTGTGCGCAGCTGGCGGGGGCTGGAGCACAGCTGGCGAGGGCTGGAGCGCGGTGAAGGGCCGTTCTGTTCTGCCCAGCGGTCTGCGGAGTTTCCGGCGAGGGCAGATGGCTCTGCTTGCTCCGTCATTCCCTCAAGTCCGGACACGCCGGCGTTAATGGCTCCTGCCCTTCCTGGCTGCCGCCCAGGTCTCCCCAGCCAGCCCGGAGGTTTCGGCTCGGCTTTTGTTGTCGGAAGGCGGCTTCGAGGAGACCGGCTCTGCCGGAGGAGCTGCCGCAGCCGGGTGGGAGCTGGCAGCGGTGCCTGCGGAGCGCAGGGCACTGCTGGCTCCCGGGTGGCAGGGGGGCATCATCGGGCAGTGTCTGGCCAACCTGGGAGGTGCCACCGGCCTGCCGGCCTGCCAGGGGGGCGCTGAGTGTGGGCTCGAGCTGCTCCCAGAGCCTTCTGCAGCGCCCTTCCCTCCTGCACCCCGGCGGCAGCGGGCAGTGCCCCTCGGGCTGCGCTGGAGGGGCTGTGCAGAGCTGCCTCCGCTCCCCCGGCTGGCATGGGCTACGTGCTGAGGCGGTCTGTGCCGCATTTCACCGTCAAAGAGCAGACTCGAGGCTTGGCTGGTGCCCCTGACCGAGGGGTAGTGAAACTGGCCCCAGCACGGAGGGAGGGAAGGAGGGAGGCTGGCCCAGGCAGCAGTGCTGGAATACCCTCGCACCGAGGGGCTGCTCCCTGAGGGTGCTCCTGGGAACAGACAGTAAGTGCCATAGCAATACAAGGAGGAAGGATGAATTGATGCCACCGACAGCAGCAGCTGTCTGGGTTCAGGCAGGTGGCTGCAGAGCCCTGGATGTGCTGGCTGCTGCGATCCGAGCTGGGTCTGTGCCCTGTGCAGCCTCCCATGGCGGCTGGGAGGCCGTGCCTGTGCACAGCCCACGTCCTGCCTGGCTTGGAAGTGCTGCTTTGCAAAAGAGATGGAGCTGCAGTGGGTGATAAATGCCTGCCTTGCAAAGCATGCACCGGGTGAGCTGTGCTGGCCTCCAAGGTCCAGGCACAGCTCAGGGGTGTGTGTCAGTGTGTGTGCCAGTTTGTGAGCAGAGTGGGATTGGCCCTGGGACCATGTGAGATGGATAAATGACTTCATTTTAAAGCCAGGATTGTCTCCTGCTCCATCCCTTCCATGGATGGATAGGTGTTTCCAAACCCATGCTGCGACTCCCCTGGGCTTTCTGTGAGCTTCTGAACTGTCACTTGGGGCTTCTGTACTGGGGAGGGGCACCTTAAGCCTTTTAGCTCCTGGGTCAAGCCCCTGGCTTTAGGGGGTTGGTGCATCCCGAAGGCTGGTCACTGGAGAGACCAAGGCTGTTCCATCAGAGATGCTGGAACCAGAACTGTCTCTGCAGGCTGCACAGCTGGTTCATTAAAGGAAGCTGATGAGCAGTGTGATTATTTTGTTCCTCTGTCAGGAGCTGCCGCTGCCAATTGCAAATCCACCTTAGCCTGCTGGGAGCCCCTCTGAGCCTGGTGCTCCCCACATTGGGGTGAGAGGGTCTGTGGCTGCTCCCCTGAGCTCCCTTCTGGAGGGGGACAAAGCCTTGGGGAGGCTGGAGCCTGTGTTGCTGCTTTCCCTTGTTTTTGGTGTTGTTTGCCTGGAAAGCGAGTGTGTGTTGCAGCCTAATGAGGCAGCCCCTCTGAGCAGCGAGCACCCTCGTGGGGATGCTGCTGACCAGTCTCGGGCTGCTGCCTCCAACGCCACCGCTCACTGCTGTGGAGCCTGGCTCCCAGAAATGCCAGGGCAGGGAGGTCACCAGCAGGAGAATGCTGTGTCTGTGTGGCTCTGAAAGGCGCCTTGTGCTGTGCGAGGGCGGGGGGCTGCAGTGGCGTGCAGGGAACATCGCACCCCTGGCATCCTGGGCGCCTGCGTGTGCTCCTACACAGCGCTGGAAACCCTGGGTTGGACCTTGTGCCAGCGGCCCTGGACGTGCCTCTCATCCTTGGGTGCAGGGAGGGGCACGGTGCTGAGCCCGGAGCTTGTGGCTGTGTCATCCTTGGGAGAATGCAGGGCAGAGCAAGGCGTGCTGCAGCCCTGGCCTTTGGGGTGCCACTGGTGGGGCCCTGCCAGTGCTGGCAGGATGTGGGGGCTTCATCTTCTGCCCTTTGCTGTCTTTGTCCCAGCCCCTGGCGCAGGGAGCATGGCCAGTGGCAGAGCTGCCCTTTCTGTGCCTCTGGATGCACTGCACTTCCTCAGGAAACAGCCACTGTGCCTGCTGGCAGTCCAGCACTCTGCATTGCTCTGGCCCCCTGCCCTGTGACCAGGATGGGGACACCCTTGCCCTTGTTTTCTGGGGCTGCCAGCTCACTTCCATGGGGAACGCAGCCCCCAGCCCCCAGTAATGCCTTTTAACACAGCAAGGACAGGAGTGGGTTGCTGGCCCCCAGGCCTGCTCCAGTGACAGAAATCTGGGATGCTGGTGGGGGGGTCAGGCTGGACCACTTTTTATCTTCTTTTCTTGCAGTCTCAGCTCTGTCGTGCCGATCAGCCTCCGTGCAGCTCACTGATCCCCCTGCCACTGTGGGCTTGGCTTCCTCCCCCAGCAAACAAACCTGGAGTGCCCTGGGTGCCAGGAGGGCAGGGGACATTTCTCTGCTGGGGAGTTCCCTGTGTTTCAGCGCTGCTGTCATCCCTGTCACGGAATCATAGAGTAGGCTAAGTTGGAAGGGACCCATCAGGATCAGTAAGTCCAATTCCTGGCCCTGCACAGACACCCCAAGAATCTCATCATCTGCCTGAAAGTGCTGTCCAAGTGCTTTATGAGCTCTGACAGCCTTGGGGTCATCACAGCTTCCCTGGGGGGGGACTGTCCCAGTTTCCAATCACCTGCTGGGTGAAAAAACATTTCCTGATGTCCAGCCTAAATATCATGTCCCTGTCCCCCTTTCCCTCCCCCTGAATGATGTCCCTTTCTCCTATGCCTGTTTGCTCACGGGGGATGTGGGCTGTCCCAAATGCCCCCGGTGCTGCACCAGTGACTGCTCCAGAGCCCAGCACTGGGGAGGGGACACTGCCCCACTGCAGTGCCATCAGGCCCCCATTGCCCAGCTGTGTGGGAAAGCCTGATGTGTTCTGTGTCTGCTCCCACCTCAGCCAGGGCTGCCTTGCCAAGGTCCAGGAGCGTTTTGGGTTGTGCTGAATCTGGGGAGTCCCTTAAAGTGGAAAAGGCTTGTGGTGATTCTGATGGAAACTGTTTATTATTGAAGGGGAGGCTGCCTGGGAGGTGCCAGTGAGGGGCTGCTGCTGCTGCAGGAGCCCAACGCTACCGCCAGGTCTTCCCGACTGGGTGGTGGCATCTGGTTTGCTTCCTTTTGGGCATTTCCCGTGGGATTTCCGCCCTTGGACAGGAAAAGGGTGGAGGTGGGATCTGGCTGGAATGGAATCTCAGCCAGAGCAGCCTGTGAATGAATGGGGACGCTGCTGCCACTGTGTGGGTTAAACAAGTTCTGAGTTTTTTACTCTCAGTAGAGTGAAGGGAAATGGGGGAGAGGGAGAGGAGGGGAGAGTTGTGGGAGTTTTTTGTTTGTTTGGAGGAGTTGGAGTTTTTTATTTTTTCTGGGATTTTTTTACAGATGTTGCAGTTGGATGCTGCAAGCTCTCAGGTCTCAAAACCGTATTTTATAGATCTCACTATCCGGCAACTGCTAGAGAAGGAAAACCCACACCCACAGGCTTGTGAAAAGCCAATGTGAGAAATAAGTGGAAACTTGCTGCATCACTGAGACTCTGAGGGCAGATCCAAGGGACTCGTGCTGCATCCATGCAGGAACACACACAGCTGGTCTGTGTGCCAGCTGTGTCAGGGATCCCCCAGCTTCACACACTTTCCGTGGGATTCCAAATGAAAGGGCTCCTTGCCTTTGCAGAATGTCATTATTGTGTTTATAACTGAGATTTGTGTCTCAGAGAGAAATGAATTGCTCAGTCTATTTTTCGCTTTGCAGATGCAGGAAATCGACTACTACACAAACCCAATCTTGAATTGGTTGACTGAAGGGGGAAAATTGCATTCAGGCAGGAGGCAGAGGCTTGGCTGGAGTGGGGTTCTGTGGGGGCACAGGGGAGGTGACAATGTGCCAGCTGTCACAGGTGGAGCCTGCAGCATCCTCTGACACCACAGCAGCAATTGAGGAATAAATTAGCTTCCTTTTTCAAAGAGACACAGAGCAGCTTAAATGCATTTTGTGGATCCTCAGAGAACCCCACAAACCTGGTTGTGTAACAGGACTGAATGCAGCGAGGCAGGGAAGGGTGGTCTCAAGGATGGTCAATAACCCAGAGCAGGGGTGGGCTGGGGCAGTAGCACTGGCCTTTGAGCTCAGGGGTGGAGCTGTGAGCAGCTGCTCTCCTTCACTGCCCCCTGGGCCTCCTCACGGGAGCAATGGGCAGGGGTTTTGAACTGCATGGTGACCTGGCTCGACATTGCCCTAAGGAGGCTGGGGTTTGGACTGGGTGCTGTGCTGGCTCAGGCTGTCCCTGCACTGTCGTGACCCTGCTGTGCTGGCTCTGCTGGCTGGGGTGCTGCTCAGTGCTCCAGCACCTGCATCAGGCACCACAGGCCTGCCACACTGAATATATATCTATACACATAACACTATCAATTTTTTAAGGTGGAATTTTTAAAAACTCTTTTGCTCCTGTCAGTATTTTCCCAAGCCTCTGGCCACCATTGTGATCAGTCCTGGAGTGACCCTGCAGAGTGCTGTGCTCCCTCCAGCGCTGCAGGAATTTGTGTCCACTTGTCATTCCTGCAGCAGGTGTGTGCTTTGCCTATGGAGCAGCAGTGGTTTCCCATGGGGAATCAGGAGTGTCAGGTGCTTTTGGAGGCACTTTGGTGGGTCAAACCCCCAGGGAGGCTCTGGAATCGTCTGTGATCATGACAGATGCAAAATTTGGAGCGTTTTAGGCTCCTTTAAGATCATTAAAGAACTTATCAGTGTGTGAGAGCAGGTATTGTCTGTGCCCTGCCTCTTGTCACCAGCCAGAAGCCTCTGCCTCCCTCGGGCAGCCCACAGGAAGGGAGCAGGGATGGCAGGAGGAAATTACCTTTGCAGTTACCTGCTTCATGTCCTGAATTGCAGCTGAGCAGAGCTGAAAGCAACAGCAGGCAGATCCAGAGATCCTGCATGCTGCCAAAATTACCTTGGCTGCCCCTCAGAGCAGGGAAGAGAGCTTTGGAGAGATGCAGTGTGGTGGAGGCACGCTGGCTGGGAACAGGGGTGATGGAGGCACCAGCATGGTCCAAGTTCTCCACCCAGCTGGGTGGGGATGGTGGACGTGTTTAGTGTGCTCCGGGATGCAGCCTGTGCTGGGTTTGGGCTGTTCCCTGTCCATTGCCACAGGCTGATCCATGGCGGGATGGAGTGAGCTGCGTGGTTCTCCCCTCGCTCTGGGAGCTCCATGCCTGCCTTCAGCAGTTAGTCCCCGTGCTGGCATGAGCCATGGAATCCATGTCCTGCAGGGGCACGGCTGTGCTGGTGCCCTTGGCTCAGGAAGCCGCTCCTGGGTGGCTGGGGGAGTGAGCCTGGGGCTGGTCCCAGACGATGCGGTGGTATTGCTGGTGGAGCATCCTTTGGTGTGCTTCATAACGTGTGAATGACAGCACTGTGGGTGTCGGTGACATTCAGAGCAGACCATGGGACATGGGGACAGCCAATGGCTCTGCCATACCTGTCCGTTCTGTGTGCTGGAGCCTCCTCCTCCTCCTCTCTCCAGCCCCTTGACCGGGGATATTGCAGCGGGAAGCTGAGCCAAGGGGAATTGGTGCTTTTTTGTTTATAAATGTATTTTATTTTGAGATGATGGGCAAAAGTGCTCCTGTGCAGCAGTGGAGAGGCCTCCCCAAAGAGATGCTAATGGCTTTGAGTCACCTCAGGGCGTGGGAGCATTTTGTCTTGAAAGGCTTTAAATGACCTGTGTAATGCGCTGGAAAAGTGTCCAGGGAGCGCTGGGTCGCTCTGTCATTCCGCAGCACCAGGAGGGGGACTGGGAAATGTGGCTGGTCTGTCAGCACTCCCAAGGGACTGGGGTAGGAAAAAGAATTAAAAGTTGCTGTAGTTTGAAAACAAGCCCTAGTTGGGCCTTGGCTGTGATAGAGAGGAGGTGACTATGAGGAGCAGACCCGGCTGGCTGCGGAGGGAGCCGTGGGGCCGTGGGTCCCTTCCCGCAGCGATGGGAGCTCGCTGTCCCTGCGCTTTGGGCAGCGCTGGCATCGCTGGCTGTGCCCTGCTGGGAGCTCCATCTGCAGAGGGTCCTCCTCTGCTGGGACCCTCCGGGCATGGCCCCGCTTGAGCCGGGCTGGCTCCGGGAGAAACGTGTCTGCGAGACCCGTGCTCGTGTGCCTGGGATGGTGAAGCCCCTTTAGAAAGAGGCAGCTTTCCTCCTTTTAGATCATTAATCTCTTTTAGGTGGCCCGGGAGCACAGTTATGCCAGTCTGAGTGCCTCTTCCTGAGCACTGCAGGGTGGGAGGGGGGTGCAGAGGGAAGAATGAGGGTGGAAGTCCAAAATATCTGCTACCTGCTTTGTTTCTGCACTGGGCATTAGCACTAATTATCCCCCCATTGTGTCCAGTTCCTGCAGGAAGTGCTGTTTATCCTTTCAGCCTCCCAGGAATGCAGCCCGAGGAGCTGGGCGGATATATTTAACCTTGCGCAGAGCAGCACAATGGCCCCTGGATTGCCCGGCCCCGCGGTGTCTCTGGGAAGTGCAGCCGATCTCGCTGTGGGCCGGGGAGGCTGGAGGGGTCGGGACAGCGGCCAGGCCCCGGGCAGGCTGCACAGCCTCCGTGCGGTGGGGCCGGGAGCTGCCCGGGGGTCGGAGCTGCTGCTTTTGCTGCTGCACCGAGCAGCAAAATGGGACTGAGCCGGTGGCATGGGCAGCGTGTGTCCCACGGGCTGGGCTGGCGTGGTGCCGGGGTTACGGGTGCTCCTCGGAGCTCCATCAGCACGCTCGGCAGCCCCGGGCCAGCAGGGACGTGACACAGCCTTGGTTCAGACAGCAGCTCCCGTCCCCTCTGGAGCCCTTCTGGCTCCCCTGGCCCCATCCAGTTTTCTCCCTTCCCAGCAGGAGTCAGGTGGTGCAGAGGGGCAATGCCCAGAGCAGGTGGGGGTACCATGGTGGGATTTCCCTCTTGAGCTCTGTGCCTTTGCTGGGCTGAGACTGTGCTGCGCAGGGGGAGCCCCCGTTCTTTGGTTGAGGATCTGTTGTTATTCTACCCCCCAGAAAACATCCCTGCAGCAGAGCTTTGCCTTTTGCACAGCACGAGGGGTCCTGGGGAGCGCTGGTGCGGGGCCAGCTCCTTGCTGGGGTGCCCTGGCCCCTCACTGGTCACGCTCATGTGACAGCAGCACTGCTGCCTTCCCAGGTCTGGGTCTGTGTTTCCTGGCTGTTTCCCATGGTGGGCTTTGCCACGAGCTCAGCCCTGCCTTCACTGTGGTCATGTCTCTGCACCTCTTTGAGCTCCCCTCCTCTGTGGGTGAGTTGTGCCAGTGTCCTGCGCTGGGTGTCCTCTAGGAAGCACTGGAGTGGGGATAACCCTGGTGTGTCCCGTGGGGTGCAGACCCTGAAAGATGCTGGTCCCCTAGTACAGCACTGGGGCTGTGAGCACAGGAGCTGGCTGCTGCTGCTCCAGCCTCTGGGGAGACCAAGGGCTTTGCCTTGCAGTGCCCTCCTCCTCAGCAAGGCAGACCTCTGTGCCGAGCTGTGTGATCTCTGCAGCGTCCATCTGGGGGATAAGAGCCGTGACTTGCTCTGGAGCCCAGAGGTTATTCCAGAGCACCATATGTCCTCCCTCATCCTTGCTGGGCCGGGGGCTGGTGGCTGTGGTAGGGACGAGGCTGGGCTGGAGCTGCATTGCAGGCGGTGGCTGAGGAAGAGGGGAAGGATGCAGAGCCACAGGGTGCGCCTGGAGAAAGGCTCTGATCAAAAGGCTGCTGCCATGTGTGCTCTGGCAGAGCCAGCTGGGAGCGGGGCTGTTTTCAGGAGCTGCTGGGTCTGCTTGCCTGCTGCACAGCCTCAGCTGCAGAGGCTGGCAGAGCAGGGTGGCAGGAGAGCACAGAGCTGCAGGAGAGGTGAGGGAGGGGAGGGGTGGTGAGATCTGGAACGGTGGGGTTCTGAGGCAGGAGGGGAGGGACAATTTGCGGGGGTGGGGTTGGTGCCAGGGCTGTGTGAATGCTGGATGTGCCACTTTGGTGGCATGCCTGCTCACCAGCTGCTTTTCCCAAGGGCCAGGCTGGAAGGGGGTCACTCCCTTCTGCAATGGCCTGGTGGGTCTGCTCCTGCTAAAGCCTCATGCCTGCAGCTGTCCCTGTCCATGCCATGTCCATGTCCCTCCCAGCCCTCAGACCCCCTGTGACCCCCTGGCTTCAGCCCCTGAGCTGTGGGGGCAGCTGCTGGCAGAGAGGCAGGGACTGTGGGTTTCATTGCAGGGGGGATGGACGGACGGACAGACAGACAGACATATGCAGCATGTGGGAAAGAGGGTTGCCGTGGTCTGTGACCTGCCAGAGCCTGAGACTGGCTGCTGCAGCCCCAGGTCTCACAGATTAGGGAGGCAAGTGCTGGGGACCTCGGGGAGCTGCTGTCTTCCCCAGGAGCTGGAAGCAGCTGTGCTGTGCTCCAGGGCTCTGCCACAGTGGGGGGACTGGAGAGGTGCCCTGAGCCTTTTGTGTCCTGTCAGCCCCCAGGCCACTGGTGGAGATGGCAGGGAAGGTTCCCACATGGTGTCAGGGGGAATTGCCCCGTAACGTCCCGGAGAACAGTGTGTGCCATGGCTGCCTGGGTATCTTCAGACCCCTCCAGCCATGAGGAATCCACATGGCATGATTCCTGCTGTATGGCTGCAGGAGCCAGGGAGCAAACTGCAGGGAATCCCTTCCTGATCCACCCTGCAGCTCAAGGGCTCCAAAATGCTGCATCCCCTGGGAGCCCCATGTGGACACAAGCTGTGCTGAGGTCCTGTGGGAGCACTCCAGGAGCTCTCACCTTCCTGGGCGCTATTTGTGGAAAAGAGGCAAAATTTTCTCTTGTACCAGGATATCACTAGAGATCAAACAAAGGATCTTTTCGTGGTGCTTGCCTCTCTGACATCATGGAGGCGAATGAGGTGGAGACCTTGTAGGCTTTAGCTGGAGCATCCTTGTCCGGTGCAGAAAACCCAAGACAGCCCTTCCCCACCTTGGAGCCTGACAGGAGACATGCAGGAGTAAAGGGATTTTGTGATGGAGCAAAATGGTCTCATCCGATCAGTGAAGGCAGTGATGAGGGTGAAATTCCCAGAGGGAATAAGGGTGCAGTGCAAATGGAGGAGTTAAAGAGCACAAATGGCCAGTGCCTGCTGGGCTCTGGTGGCTCTTCTGGAGGGTTTAAGAATGAAGCAAGTGAACTGCCAGCACACAGGGGTCTCTCATTGAAGTGAATTGCTGCATGGGAACCCAGCCTCCTGGCTCTGTCCTTCATTTAAGAGATGCATGGAGAGCAGTGGAAATTATGTGGAGCAACCTTGCTTTAGCACTATGCAAATTGGCTTGGAAAATAATTAAAGCTGGTATGGAAATGCTGGTTCAATTTGATGGATTAGGGACAGCAACACAGGCTTTTATAGGGGGAATCCAGTTTAACTGCAACAGGTGATGTTCTTTTTCTAGTATGGCAGTAAAGTGATTGGGGAGGGCAGCTGGGAGAGAGATCATTGGGATTTTCAGAAAGCCTCAGACAAATCTGGAGTTCTTACAGTGGGAGTGTTCTGTTTGATGTGTTCAGGTGTTCTGGGAGGGAGGAGTAGAGGCAATGATGTGGCCAAGGGATGCTCTGTGCTGGCTGCAGCTTTGAGCTTCAAATTTGATGTTAAATATGTACAGCTGATGGAAATAAAGCACTGAAGGAATGAGAAACTGTGGATGTGAATTGGCTGGAGGAGCCTGGGGGCCTCCCCTCTCGCTGGGGTGCCTTCCTTGGGTCAGAAGCTGTTGCTGGTGACGCAGCTGGGGCTGTGTTCCTCCTAGGACCCTGTTTCTCCTGGACAGGCCCATCCCAAGGGCAGAGTCAGGCCGGTTGGTTGAGAAGGCTGAGCTGGCAGGAGCGCAGGGTCATTGGCAGAGCTGGGAAATGGAGGGGGGACCTCTTCCCCCTTCCCCTTGGGCTGCAGGACGGGTCCCTGGAATGAGATACACGAGATGTGGCTGCTGCACGGGCTGTTCTGTCCTCCCCTCAACACTGATCCGGGTTTGAACTCATTTTCCCAAGGACAACAAAAAGGATGGAGACAACTGCTGCCCAGATTTTGTATCCTGCTGTCACTGTGCCAATTAAGGAAAGGGTTGCCATATTTTATTACTTTTTTCGTTAATGCACGGGTGGAGCAGCATAGCTCTTCTAAAGCCTCATTCTTGGAAGGAGCTGAGCAATCTCGGCTGGAGCTTTTTTGAGGGGGAGGGGAAGTTAAAAAAAAAAAAAGAGGCATAAAAAGGGGAAGGGGAAATAAATAACCATATTTGGTGCAGGAAATACCAACCTGCAGAATTAACTTTTGTCTGAACACATCTGGATATCCTGGTGTGGGACTCTGAAGGCTGGCCAAATTCTGCCCTGGGTTGATGCTGGGGGAGACCAGAGGGAATTTTATGTGGACTTGGAAAACATGGGTAAAAATGAGACTTGGATGCTGCTCGAGGGGAAAGCATGGATTTTGGGTTGGGTGCCTGTGGCCTCAGGTGATGTACACCAGGATGTCTCCCTCCCAGGTATGGATGGGGTGATGTGGGCAGCATCCCTCCTTGCATGTCTCTCCTTCCTTCCTCCCTTGGTGCCAAACCTCTGCATCTCTCCTGGCAAACCCGTGAGCTTGAGGCAGTGATGAAGAGCTTTGATATTGTGAAAATAATTATCTGGGAGAAGAGGTGGGGGAACCCTTGTATCCAGGTAGCCTTGGTGTAACTGGCCAAGGGTGACCCATGTACCCTCACCACGCTCCTGCTGCCCCAGGCTGGCACACAGTGTTTGGAGACCACCTGGGCTGGAAGTAAAAGCGACGGTCACTGTGTCCCAGAGGACGTGGCACTGGCTCTGCACTGGCCCTGCATCATCCCCAGCTCTGCCCCCCCGGGTTTGCTGCCCTTCCCCATCTTTTCTGTTAGTCACTGATTTCCCACCCCCTCCCCCGTTTCCCTCAGTTTTGGGCAAAGCTCAGATCAACACAGAAAAATGTTTGGTTGGATGTCACATGCTGTTAACCTGCTGCTGCTGCACATTGTCATTACAGGCCAGCATGGACAGGGCCACTGACTCTTGGGCACAAAGGACACAGGGCTGTCTATAAACAGTGGTAGTATTTTATAACTTTTATATTTAGGGAGTTAATGACTCTAAAGAAAACACATTTTAATCTAATCAACTATTCCATGAGCTGTGTCAGTCCTGGACATCAAAGAGAACATCAAAGTGAGAGGCATGAAAGGCTCTGCTGGCAGCATGGCTGCTTTGCCAGGTGTAGCATCTTGGAGCAGGGCTCCCCTTCCTCCTCCGAGGGGGCTCCTCCAGCAGGGCTCCTGCAGCTCCAGGCAGGCTCCTGTGCCTGCTGCTGTACTGCCTGTGAGCAGGCTCCTGTCCCTGCTGCCCCACTGCCTGTGAGCAGGCTCGTGTCCCTGCTGCCCCACTGCCTGTGAGCAGGCTCCTGTGCCTCCTCCAAGAGGGCTCCAGCTTCTGTCCCAGCCTGAGGCTCCTCTTGGGTCCGTCACAGGTCTTGTCCCAGCAAGGAAAACAAGATGAATGTACAAATATCCGTCAGTAACAAAATCAAAGTATTTTTACACTTTCTGCATTGTTTTCCCTTGGATAGCAGTGGAGCTGCATGTGAAGCCTGAAGTTGGATATGGGAGTGTGAGATGTTGCTCCGTGGGACATCTGGCTCTGGCAAGGTGTTGGAGAGCCTCTCACGCCAATCCCGATTTTTAAATTCTTTTCCCAGTCTTAGGCTATGAAACAAATCCTGTTCTTGTCCTTTCTTCTTTTTCATCTTTTTGTTTGCTGACCGGGGAGAACCCGTGGGTGATGGGAGGCAGGAGGGGCTGTGCCCCCAGCTGGGCTGGCACGGGGACTCTTGGTGCCCCCAGCTGGCACAGGGACTCTTGGTGCCCCCAGCTGGCACAGGGACTCTTGCCCTGGGGCTCTTGGTGCCAGGCTGCAGCTCTGGCACAGGGAGAGGCCAGCGTGGGAGGTGCCCAGAGCACTGGGCGTGTATGGGCACCCCTCATCCCCAGGCCTGCAGCACGGGGAGCCCCCTGGATCCAGGGCAGCCCAAGCAGGCAGCAGGCTCAGGGCCAGCAGCAGTTTCCTCCCCGCTGCTTTCCCATGGCTGCGGCAGCTCCCAGGCTTCAGAAACCTCCGTGGGCTGTGCAAAGGAAGCTGCTGGGAGCCCTCGTGCTCCTCTGCTTGTTTGGATCCAGCAACTTCTCCACTGTCTCTCTTGGGGAAGAGAAAAATAGCTTTAAATGTGTGTAATGTGTATGCAAGGCTGCATTTGGCCAGCAAGAGCTGCTTCAGCATGAACGTATGAAAATATCCAAGGGATTTATTTTATAAGCCCCTTGAGCTGGTGCAGGGAAGAGCTCAGGGTTTCCTCCAGGCACTTGCACATCCTATTTCAGACAATGGGGGAGAGATGGTGCAGTGGGGTGGGGGTGATGGAACGGATATGTTCAGTGGGATGGGGATGGGCATGGCCCAGTGTGGCGCCTGTGCAATTTGCCATTTGCAGGTGCTAGCAGCAGCCTGGGGCTTCCAGCAGCCAGACCCTCTCCTGCTGCTGGGTTATCCCCCTACGCTTTGGTTACAGCCCGTTTTCACAGAATCCCAGGCTGGTTTGGGTTGGAAGGACCCTAAAGCTCGTCCAATTCCAATCCCTTGCCATGGGCAGGGACACCTTCCACTATGTCAGGTTGCTTCAAGCACCCTCCAACTTGGCCTAGAACACTTTCAGGGATCTAGGGACAGCCACAGCTTCTAGGCAACCTGTGCCAGGGCCTCCTCACCCTCACAGGGAAGGGTTTTTCATCTTCTCCCCAAGCAGAGCCTGTGCACCACACCAGGGTGTTCCAGGGGTGAAAACAAGGCTAGGTTGGAAGCAACCATGTTGCTTCTTCCCACAGGGTCAGTTGCTGCAGCAGTCCCAGGGTGAGGGGGCCTTGTGGCTGTGACTGAACAGGGCTCTCCTTGCATCCACACTGAGGGAGGGACACCTCAGTGGGCATCACTCAGAGCCTGCCTTGCTGTGGCTGAGGAAACCAGGAGGTACCACTTGTGCACGGGATGGTGGGTGAGAGAGGAGAGGCAGGATCCGGTTCCATGTCACTGCATGTTCTTTGGGAACATGCTGGGATGCTGGCAGAGGCTGGGTAGCACTTGGGATGCAGCTCCTGGTGCTCTGCACACCAGAGTTGGGAGCAGCAGGTTGAGTTGCCTGCTGGGAGCTGTTTTCCAGCCTCGTGCAATGGAAGGGAGCTAAAAATACAGCTTGTTTGCCTCCAGCTGGAGTTGATTTAGGTATCCCTGGCTGTTGTGGAGTGCAGCAGAGGACAGCCAGTAGTGGAACTTTGCCAAGTATAATTTCACTGCTATGCCCTCCCCTCCTTGCTCTGAAAAGCAATGGCCAGGAAAAGCAGGGAGCAGGATGGGATGTTAAGAGCTCCCAACCTGCTCTGCTCAGAGTTTCCACGACATGATTTGCCTTTTCTCCTTCACAAGAAGCAGGCCTGGAGCTGCTGGAGAGGATGTTAAGAGGTTTTTCTGTGTCATGCAGAGCAGCATGGAACACCAGCATGGCCACGCCCTGGTCTTGGCAGCACACACCAACACAAACATGAAATCATGTGGTTTCTCCTGGTTTTGTCTCCAGCCTTGTGGTCCAGGTCCTGCCCTGGCTGGGCTGGAAGGTGTGAGAGGAGCTGCTTCTCCTCCTCTCCCATCCCCTGCATGCGGTGCCTGTCCCACTGCGACTCCAGGCTCTGCTCCATGTGGGATGAGACAGCTCCAGCCTGTGCTTGCAGGGGCCTGGCAGGGCTGGAGTTGACAGCGTCAGAATGCAGAGGGTGTCAAGGTGTTGCATGGGTGATGTGTCCAACCCCCCAGGCGCCTGCTGCTGGAGGAGTGGAGCAGCCCAGGAGTGCAGCTATAGTCTCACATCTCTGCTCTCCTTCCTTGCAGGTTCCTGACCACCTTCCCCGGTTTTGGATGCTGAATCAGGATTGTGTTAACTAAAGATGGAAACACTGGAGTCAGAATTGACCTGCCCAATCTGTCTGGAGTTATTCGAGGACCCCCTCCTGCTGCCCTGTGCTCACAGCCTGTGCTTCAGCTGTGCCCACCGCATTCTGGTGTCCAGCTGCTCCTCCAGCGAGTCCATCGAGCCCATCACCGCCTTCCAGTGCCCCACCTGCCGCTATGTCATCTCCCTCAACCACCGGGGCCTGGAGGGCCTCAAGAGGAATGTGACCCTGCAGAACATCATCGACCGCTTCCAGAAGGCGTCCCTGAGCGGCCCCAACTCCCCCAGCGAGAGCCGCCGCGAGAGGACCTACCGCAACAGCCCTACCATGTCCGTGGCCGGCGAGAGGATCGCCTGCCAGTTCTGCGAGCAGGATCCGCCCCGCGACGCCGTCAAGACCTGCATCACCTGCGAGGTGTCCTACTGCGACCGCTGCCTGCGCGCCACCCACCCCAACAAGAAGCCCTTCACCAGCCACCGGCTGGTGGAGCCCGTGCCCGACGCGCACTTCCGCGGACTGACGTGCCTGGAGCACGAGAACGAGAAGGTGAACATGTACTGTGTCGCTGACGACCAGCTCATCTGTGCCTTATGCAAACTGGTGGGCCGCCACCGGGACCACCAAGTGGCGTCGCTCAGCGATCGCTTTGAGAAGCTGAAGGTAAGGATGCAGGATTCCTCCAAGTGCTCTGAGGCTGTCTCTGTGTGGGAGCGGAGGTTGCAGTGAATGTGATGTGAACCTGCATGGATGATATTTGACCTATATGAAGTTTGAATTCCCTCTCCACCCCCCGTGCATTCTGAATAAGCCTGCAAAACACTTTTCATTCCTTTTTTTTTTAATGAAAAAAAAAATTACAGCAAGTCCCATCTGAGGTCATGCTGGTGAGGCGTGACTGTGGCAGCAGTCATGTTCCCATTAGAACCCTGCTCATGTCTTTCTCAGCTGTGCTACCTCTGGCCTTTCTCCCTTCATGTTCCAGGCTCATTCTGCCCCAAAAGTGCTTTTCTGGGATCTTTGACCTGTTCATGTTCAGAACAAAACCACTCTCTCCGCTCTCGTGTATTTTGAGGGCAGAAGGAATACTTCAATGCTCCAGCAAAAACACAGAACACTTGGGATTTCTTTTTTTGTGCAGACCAGATTATTTTTTCCACCTTGTCTTTAAACAAACTGGTGCCTGGAAAGAAATCTTCCTAGATGTCCAGTTTCTTGGGCTGGTTTCCCACCTCTCCATCTCCAGACTCTCCTGAACTTGCTGCAAGGTGCCCAGTGCTGTGACTAAACACCCCTGATGGCATGAGGAATGGGATGGGATGTCCTGGGTGTTTCTTCTTCCTATTCCGGCCACCAGGTTTGGCTTTGGGCTGGTGCTGCCAGATGGGGCCTGGGGAGGCTTGCTTTGCCTGCCTGTCTCCCATCTCATCATCCTCACCTAAGCTTCCCCGGTGTGCAGAGCTGCGCCAGCAGCCGTGTCCGTAGTCCAGGACATTCTTTTTCCATGAGGAAACGTCTCAATTAGCAAATTGGAAACCTTCAAGAGCAGTGACCATGTATGTTTGCATGCAATAAAACCTGGGCAGAGAAATTAGAACCCTGGAATATTCCTCCCTGATCCAGCCTGTGCCAGCCAGGCAAATCCTTTTGAGGAAGCCTAGCAGGTTGCCAGAACACTTTTCCCTTTTAAATAAGTCTTAAGTGATTCTGGCCATGGATGGAAGCTCTCTTCTGCTGAAAGCATTCTTCCTGTGCCGTTCATCCTGCCCAGTCCTCAGTCTCTGCAGGGCTGGAGCTGCTGGGGGAGCAGGGCTGAGGGTGGCCACAGCTGCCTGGAGAGGACATCAATGTGTGTCCTGCTTCTGGTTCATCCTCCAGCACATCCCTGCCTCTGGCTGTGCCTTGGTGGGGCTGGTTTTGGGTGACTCCTTTCCTGATACTCTTCCTGCACTGCAGAAATTGCTCAGGATTGATGCCGGGCTTCACCAACAGAGCCAGTATTTGTTTTGGCATCTTGTGCCATCTCCTTACATGGCCTCAGTCCAAGCTCTGACCACTGTGTAGCAATGAAAATCCTTGCAAGTACCTGAAACACTTGAAATCCTTAAATGTGTGCTGACAGGATGCTGCTGCCCGGGAACCTGTGGCCATGGAGCAGCTGCTGCCTCGCTGGCTGTGCCCCTCTGTCCCTGCCCACGGGGGGCTCTGCCCCTCTGTCCCCTCCTCAGGACGGCGCTGCTGAGCTGGGGGCTGCTCCCAGAGCTCTGCAGTGTTCTGAGGCAGCCAGCAGTGAGCAGATGCACTTAATCCCTGGCTTTGATCCTGCATCCTGAGTGAGCTGGGAACGCCTTTCAAGTTAGATTTTTTTGATGAAAAATTGGGTTTTTGAAGTGAGTAACTTCCTGTTGTCAGAAGGGCTGTGCTTTCCACAGTTATCTTTGGTGGGGAATTTTTTTTGTCTCTTTAGAAGAGCTGAGTGCCTGAAACTGGACTAGTATGTGTAAATGAGAAACCTTCTCCCAGTGCTCCCCTTTCTTCCAAGCTGGTTTTACATCTAAAGTCTCCAGCATATGCCAGCAGCCTGACTTCCCTGTGGATGCTCTGCAATGATCCATCCATACTGTGTTATACACCTCCAGATGTTTTAGGAACTGTCTTTAATCCCTTTAATGCATGTGATGGGTTTATTTTGTGCATCTTCAACTCCATTTGTTAATGTTGTAAATTACAATTCCAGCCAGAGTGAGCAGTTTTCTGGATTTAAGCAGGGGCCATGGGGATGCCAGGCAGGATGGGGCAGAGGATGGAGTGCTGAATGATGTCCAGGAGCTTCCTGAAGCTGGGGTGCCAGGGATGGATGCGGTGGCATTTTTTTCCCTGGGAAGGTTCATGCCAAGGGTTATCAGCTGCAGATGCCATTCCCTGGTTCTCTGATTGCCCAGTGCAGAGGCAGCACCAGCACTGCTGCTGTGAGCATGGCTGGGAGCCTCCAGCAGGATGGTGCTGCTGGTTTTCCCTCTCTGTGGGTGTGGGATGGCTCGAGATGCTGAGCACTGGCTGGAAGTCGACATTAAAGACGAAATTAAAGCTGTGTGTAGATTAAGAGCAAAACTAATGGCCTGACCTAGATACAGCGGGTGCCCAGGACAGCAGTGCATTATCTGCCGAGTGAAATCTCAGCCAATTATAAATTCAGATTGCTAGAAATTTGTAATTGGCATCCTCTCTGCAGTGCCTGCCTGGGTCCTGCCCGTGCTGCTGCCACGCTGAGGCTGGGGCAGGGCTGCACTGGGGGATACAGCAAGAGCAGCTCTGTGTGCAGAGCTCCAGCTGGCTCCCCCATCCACGATCCTGGTGGAAGGAGTATTTGAAGAAAGGATTTTGCCTTAATTACTGGCCACTGTGGGTGGCTTTGCCATGAGCTCTGCTCCCTTTGAAAGAGCCAGAGAAGGGCCAGCTCTGAGGAGGCTTTTCCTTTGCTGGTGCTGTGTTCTGTAGATTGACAGGCTGGAAATATGCAAAAGAAAGAGAAGTGTGGTGTTTTGTAACACATCTGCTCTCTGCTGGAGAAAGAGCCATGAGCCAGGTGGAAAACCCATCCTGTGTTACCTGTCAGAGCAGCACTGCCTCCCGTGGGGCTGTGGGAGTGAGACCTGGATTAACAAAGCCTCCCTGTGCTGACAAATTGTGCAGAGAGCTGGTAGTCATTCCAAGGCTTTCAGGAGAGTGGTAGGGTAGAAAATTGAGGAAAACCCTCCATCATGTTTCCCCATGGGACTTGTTCACCTGGGAGCTGCGAGTGTGTTCCCACTAGTGCCGGGTGAGTCACAGATTGCTGCTTGATTTATAATTTACTGCACTGCCGTGGTGCTCAGAGGAATTTTGGTGTGTATATCTCTGTTTCTTCACACCAAGAAGAGTCAGCTGAGGACAAGGGCTGCAGTTGTGACTGCTGAGACTCCCACAGAACAGATGGGGGCAGTTCCCAGCAGGAACAGAGTTCTGGTGGTGTCGGAGCTGTTGGCACCTGAGCCCTGAACCAGGGATGCTTTGGCTGCTTTGTTTCCAGAAGGGGAGAGAAGGGGATGCAGCCCCAGCCAAGGCTGACTCCAGGTCAGTGGTGCTGGAGGCTGGAGCCCCCACTGCTGTGGGGACCTGAGGAGGGAACCCGTGTGCCCTCAGGTGCCACAGCCTCAGCTGTGCAGGCCTTTGGGCCGCCCGGCTCAGCCACCAGCTTCCCACCAGCTCTGGGTGTTTTCAGTGTTATCTCAGAGCCACTCTGTTATCCAGTGACCTCCCTGAGCAGGGGCACTGTGCACACACCAGGGTCCCACCACAGGGTTCTCGTCCCCATCGCTGCCCTCAGTGGCGAGCAGCAAGTGCTCAGCTGACACTGAACACCCAGATCATCCTCATCCCTGCTCAAATATTGATTGTTTGGAGGTCACCGGGGCCAGGAACCAGCGCTGAGGGCTGGGATCTTTGATAATATGCTTTGCTTCCCAGAAATCATCTTTTTAGGGAGAGTTTTCCTCTTCTACCTTATTAATAACTAAGCTATTATGGATATTGAGTTAGCAGAGCTGCAAACTGCTTTGATTAGATTAATCTCTCACTTCTTCCAAACCTACATTCACATCCAAGATGATTTCAATGTTGCTATCTCAAGAGCAGTTTGAGCTGGAAAATGAAAGCATAAAACTGTATGAAAATCCCTTGGTGACTCTATGTTTGGGATGGGGCTGGAGGATTCATCTCTAGCCTTTTGTATCCTGGGTGATGGCAGCCCAGAACCGGAGTCCAAGCTCTCTGGAGGGAGAAAGATGGTTTGTAGATAAGGTTTTTTTTAAATAACAGGTGTTACTTCCTTTTATCAAAGCCCTTGTGTTTCTGCAGCAGGGTGTGGTTGTCTGTCTGCTTTTCCCTTCTGCAGGTTGTTGAGCTGTTCAGAAAGGCCTCCCTTCCAGGCGACCCTCTTGCACAGAGGGGCTGTGCAGGTTGGGAGTCTCCATCCTTCCCCATCCAGTGGCTGAATTTCTGGAGAGATTACATCTGCTGCATTCTATATTTTATTTGGGTTTTTTCCCTCTTTCTGCTCCGGGCACTTCAACCATGTCAGTGACAAGCCTTGCCTGAAGGCAGACTGTGCTGGGCCAGGGGTCACAAGCTGCTTGTGTTGGAAGGTGCCACCCTGTGAACACCTGATTTGGGGGAAACAAAGTCTATTTTTGCTTATTAAAAAGCCATGGCCAGCAGTTTTGGAGAGTGCAGCCCTACTTGAAGGCTGGGCAGCAGTGCTGGCCCGAGAGTAACACTGGGCTGCAGGGCTGTGTGCCGAGGGCTGTGTGCCCTTGTCCCTCCTGGGCTGTGCCCAGGGCTGTGTGCCCTTGCCCCTCCTGTGCCCAGGGCTGTGTGCCCTTGTCCCTCCAGGGCTGTGCCCAGGGCTGTGTGCCCTTGCCCCTCCTGTGCCCAGGGCTGTGTGCCCTTGCCCCTCCTGTGCTCTGTGCTGGTGGCTGCTGCGAGGCCACCAGCACTCGTCCCCCTGCACCACCTCCCTGGGAGATGGAGGAACAGCCATGCTGTCCCTCTCCCCACAGCTGGCAGCCCTCCATTCCCCAAACAGCCAGCAGCTTTGCTGAGGGATTGATATTCCTGCCCTGAGTAGCTCTTGTTTAATATTCAGGATATATTGCATTTGGGCACAATGAATATTCAAGAGTGGGAATGAGCAGAGCTCAGCTGATGCTGCTGGCTGAGTGCTGGGGATGATGCTGGCTCTTCTCAGGCTCTGTTTGGTGATTCCTGACATGTGTGTCCCTTAAAAATGGGTGCCAGCAACATTCAGTGGCTTTGAGTAATTTGGAAAGTCGGCTACGTGCAGTTGAGTGTCAGATGAATTTCTCAGAAGGCTCAAAACCTTGCTCTCTGATACTGAATATTGCTATTATTATCACATTAGCCTGTGAAACACCTGACAGGTGTAATTAAGTGATTTTACCTTGACAGCTGATGCGTTGTTTTTTTTTAAAAAAAACCAGCTTGGAATATCCAATTGAAGTAGTTTGATGTGCCTTTTTGTAGAAATCAATATGCAGTAGCAGCACATCTGCTGATAAATCCTCTTGTGTCAGGAGTGGAGATGGATCTCGGGGACCTTGAGAAGGAGAGGTGGGGTTACCTTATGAGCTGTAGGCTGGTTCTTTGAGTGTCCCAGCTCCTGCTTTGTGCTTTCAGCATCTCCAGGGAAACCATCCTCTTGCTGGAAAGTGCTTGTTGGCTACTGTGGAGCTGGGCACGTCCCCCAGAGCTGACAGATTCTGCTCCCCATGGGAGCTGTGACCTTTCATTTGACCTCAAAGGTGTTTTCCACCCCAAAGGATTCTGTGAGCAGCAGCAGATCAGCCCACCTGGGTTTGATCTCTGTCAACAAACAGGTTGGTCTGTGATGAGGAAAGCAGAGGTGTGTCCCCAAAATTTTCTGAGCTGGCTTCCAGATGAACAAGTTCCTGCACCTCTGGTGCTGCTCCTGAGCTCCTGGCTGGGTGGTCGCAGGAGGGCAGGTCTGGAGCAGCTGGGGAGCCCTGTTCTGGCAGGGTGTCACGCCCCTGCCGTGCTGTGTGATGTGCAGTGGGAGCCTGTAAAGTCTGTACGTGTGAGGTGGAGCTTTGTGTCAGGAGGTGGAGGCTGTGCAGCCAGGCTGGGTGGCAGCACTGCAATGGCACCGTGTGAGCTCCTGCTGGCTCGTTCTTCTGAGGAGGCTCTCTGCCCCTGAGCTGCCTGTGCCCTGTGCTGGGCTCTGGCCATGCCCACCAGGACTGGGGCTGTTTTGGGGGTTCACAGTGTCTGTGGGAGCCAGGCCCTTTGGGGCACAGATCAACGTCCTTGGCTCTGCTGCAGAGTCTCAGGTATGAGGAGCAGGGATATTTCCGATCATCTTAGTCTCTATGGCATGGATTAGGCATCTCCTGGTCTTGCTGCTTGCCTTCCCTTCATTTGGTTGGTTTGGGAGAGCATTTTACTGTGATGGAAACACGTCCAGCAGTGTTCTTGGGAGGGATATCAAACACCACCACCGGCGTGAGCTCCCCTTGGCTCTGCCCCCGTCAGCTCTCTGCATGTGGGGCTTCATCAAATGTGCTCCAGGATGGGCAGCCGAGGGCAGGATGGGCTCCTGCCCCATGGCCAGAGGTGCAGGCAGCCAGGGAATTGGGTGGGATGTCTCAGCAGAAACACCTTTTCCTCCTGAGAAAGCAGGATGCAGATTTATCCAACAGCTATCCTGTGCACCCTGCCATCTCCTCTGAGCATAGCCCTTTCCGAGCCCATTCTGAGCACTCCAGCTTTTCCAAGCATTCACATCTGCTTGTAAAAGGCTGGGATTTGGGCATTTTAGTGTTCAAAATCATCACGATATGCAGCCAAATACTTGTGAGCCAGCTGAACCCCTTTGTGCTCTTGTGCACATCTCTGGTTTATGGGATAAGCTCAGCAAATAATGTGCAATAAGGTGTGTGTCATGCAGGATGTGCCAAAATGATAAATCCAGATTCCTCCCTTGTTTCTCCAAAGGGCTTTTGGGAACCAGACATCCGGTATCCAAAAGAAAACACGCACGGGTTGTCTTTCAGCATGAGTTCCTTGGCTTTGTTTGTTTATTTTTGTGATGATGGTTATTGGAAACTAAAGGTCGGGAGACAAGAGAGCCTGATGGATGTTCTCACTGCAGCTTTGTGTCCTGGCTAGAGTCGGATGCTTGTGGTAGAGTGATCCATAAAAATCCAGCCTATAATGGAAAACACGAAAAAAACAAGTCCATTCTTTGGCCTGCCAAGGAAGGAGCCGTGTCCTGCCTGAAGCTCTCCCTGTACTATGGAGAAGGAGAGGTTTCCAAGTGGTTCAGGGGTAATGGAGCTGCAGCATGATGCCTGACAAAACCCATACCTCTTTCTGAAGTGTGTTTGCAAAGTTTCATCTCAAAATAACTCACCCTGAGTATTTCCATACTTCTCAAAATGGTGTTTTTCCTGGATAACTGGTGCACAGAACCATTTTTTATTAACACTGGATGGAGAATTGTGAGTTTATTGGGTGCAGAAGTTGAAAGCTGGCTATTCCCTGATGGCATCTGCAGGCATAAAGCTGGGCCAGGATGTTGAGAAGCTGTGAGCCCGTGGTGCAGTCAGGAACGCTGGTGTTCTAGGGGACTCATGACTAGGTTAAAGGCAGGAGAGTCTGAATTTACATCTGCTTCCAACAGCCGTGGCTTTGTTAGCAGACTCCTGGCAGTCAGATCCAGCAGGAAGCCACACAAGGCTGAGAAATGGAAGGATGCTTAGAGAGGGTGTTAAGGAGAAAGCAGCTGGAGCAGGGGGGGGGTTAGGAGTGTGTTTTAGGAATGCTGTTTGCAACATAAACTCACTGGTTTTGTTTGGAATGTGCCAGGTGAGGACAGAGCAGGTTATTTATGCATTGCAGAGATGGAGATGAGACGTGTGTTGTGGCTTTCATTGCAGTCTCCTCCCAGAGACTCTCAGGCACCAGCACAGGGACCATGAGGTATTGTCCTCCAGTGGCAGGGCTGGAGAAAAGGATGCAGTGGCATCTCTTCCCCAGCCCCTTGGGGAAGCAAGCATCAATCTAGTGGCAAAAGCTAGGGGGTTGCAATTCCTACTCTTCAGCTCAGGAGGCTCTGGCAGTGGTGGGAAACAGGCAAATTGAATAAACCAAGGACTCAGCCCCTCTCCAGGGTCTGTGGAGCAGGGCATGGCATGCAGTGTCCTCACCAGGCAAGGTCAGGCTCTGCCCACTCCCACAGCCTGTGTGTATCTGCACTGTGGGGCTTCCACATGGCATCACGCTGCTGTGGGCTTTAGCAAGTCCCTGCTTTGGTGCCATCCCAGGGGCAGATTGCTCCTGGGGTGCTGCTGGGCTTCCTGCGCCTTTGGAGTGCCAGCTCTGAGCAGTGCAGCAGCTGCAGGGGACATTCACAGCTGCTGGGGTCACTTTGCAGTGCCACGGGCTCAGAGGGGGCCGATGCTGTTCCAGTGCTGCTGGAGGAGTCCTGGGGTTTTGCTTTAGTCTTACAAGTCATGAGATAAAAGGATGCATTTTTAGCAGAGCCAGGCTGCAGGTGATGTGTGCGAGGCTGAAGTCTCCCACTGTGCATAGTTTGCCCAGTCCCACGTGTGAGCTTCGATGTGCCAGCTTCTGCACCCAGGGGCCAGAGCACTGCCCTCGGGAATGCCCTCTCACCCAGGGGCCAGAGCACTGCCCTCGGGAATGCCCTCTCCCTTCCCTAGGAGCATGCCCACAGGCCTGGCTGGGCTTGCTGAGTTCCAGTTGCTGGGGACCAGAGCAGTGCTCAAAGAGGAATCTGGTGGTGGTCCTTGGGCTGATGCTTCCACTGGAGACAAAGTGCCAGTTGTTTGGTTCTTGGTCTTCTCTATGTTTGGCCTTTCCCTGCAGGCAGCATTCCCAGCATTTCATCCCCATGGAAGCCAGTGGTTTTGGAGGTGGCAGAGACGCAGTTTGGGCATCTCTGTTCCTCCTTCTCCTCATCACCATCTCTAAGCCCTGCAATCTACCTCAGGTGTAGCGTAGTTGTTATGCCCTGCAAGAAGAGAAATTATTGTCTTGAGCTCATTTTTATCTCTTTTCCTGATGAAATGAGAGGGAAATTTCTTCTTTCCCTTCCCACATAGTGATAGCGTGGCAACTGGAAAAAAATCTATATTAAAGTTTAGGACTGGGAAGAGGGTGAAGGAGGGTGGTACAGCCTGGGGCAGGTCCCGGGAGCCCGAGGCCTCCATCCATAGCAGGGACCCCCTTCACCCTTTGCCATGCCCCTGCCTTGGGAAGGCCAGGCCTCTGCCCGAGACTGTGTTTGCTCAACCCCTTCAGTTCTTGTTTAAATCCAGCATTTCTGTTTCATCTGATGCCACTCGGTTCTTAAAGCTGTGATTCTGAATTTCACAGTGTTCCTTGTCAGTCCCAGCAGGAAATATGTTTGGGACCAGTTGGGAAACAGAAGGGAAAAAAATTACCAGAGGGGGTTTGTTTCACTCCTTTGATCTGCATTTATTTATTTATTTATTTATTTATTAGCAGAAAGCACAGCAAGAGCACAACGTATCTCCCACAATCTGTTTGCTGCTTGCTGGGTATTAGAGAATGACACCAGCTGGGCTGGTAAAAATGTCTTAAAAAAGAATAATCCCAAAGCCACATTAGCAATTAAACATGTCACTCCCTGAACTCTGGAGTTTAATCGATTTTCTTCCCACTTTTTCTCTTCCCTTTTTTTTGATTCTCTCTTGCTTTGTTTCTGGGTTCTGGTCGGAGGCCGTGCCAGATGGGGGTTGTGCCTCAGACTGATGCTGAGTTATTTTATATTCTCCTCAGGATTAATTAATGCAGTGCATGGGCAGCTCCTGGGTGACAGCTCCGCTCTGAGGGGCGTGGGGTGAGTGGGGCTTTGGGTCAAAACTCTCAGTGGGGGTTTGAGACACTGAAACACGGAGTCCTTAACGTTGGAAAAGACCTTTGAGATCCAGCCCAACCACCAGCACCATCAGCTTGTCCATCACTAACCCACGCCCTGCCAAGCCATTCCATGGTTCTAACCCAGCAGCAGGGACAAAGCCCCTTCTGTATGGGACCAGAGCCTTGAGAAGGAGGCGTGGGGAGCCGATGGGGTAACACACCTTCCCATTCCGGGCAGCAGGGGCGGATCCCCAGCCCCGCCTGCCCTGGGGGGGCTGCAGGGCCAGCCCGGGGGGTTCCTGTCCCTCCATCCAAGCTGGGTGTGAGCAGAACAGGGGGTGCCTGGGAGGCAGCCCTGGCACTGAGCCCCTTTCACTGCTGGGCTGAGGCACAGGGAGAGCGGGGAGAATGAGGGAGAATGGAGAGTAATGAACGTGACGGTTTGGGAATAATTTAAATCCAAGTCATGCCCAGCCAGGGAGTTTATTGTTCAAACTGCCCACGGCTGAGCTTTGTGTAACCTTGGGTTAGTGAAGGGATCCTGCACACCTCTAGTATGATCTGTGGTGAGTTATTTAGTGCTCAAAAGCTATTTTTTATCTGTTGTAAAACACCGTGAACAAAAAATAGAAATTCAGTTCTAATGGGGCTGTTCCAGAGCCCAGGCCGAGGCCTCTCATGGAAGCTGCTGCTCACAGCAGCCCTGCCAGCACATAAATCTGTGGCGTCAGAGGGAACAAAAAGTTCCCATTGGCAAAGATCGTCTCTAAAGAAAGATGAGGGAACTAATGGGGGAAGAAAGGGAGGAAAAGCAAATTAGATCAAGGTTCAGTGGGTGACCCTCAGGGCTGGGGTCTGCCAGGGTGGGAGGGTTACTCTTGTGCCTTGACACTGTTCAATGCTGAAATAGCCTTTAGACCCATTGGTGGATGAGCAGGAAGGGGCTGCTGGGGCCAGGAGTGGGCAGGGAAGGGCTTGGGAGCAGGCAGGGAGCAGGATTCCTGTGTCAGCCTTTCATTATAATAACTCAGGATCTGCTGCAGAGAATGGCCCAAGTGTTTTGGCTGATGCAGCTGAGCTCCTGATGTGGTGGCAAAGGATACAAAGGGGTGAGGCTCCGATTTTCCTGGATGTGGGAATTCCTGTTGTTCCTTCCATGTGCATAGTCTTCCTGAGGTGTTGCTCCACTGCTGAACTTGATAGGGAGCTGCTGCAGAGACCTTTGGGGTTCCCAGACTCTCTCTCCTGTTGGGAGTCAGGCCCAGACCCCGAGGAGCTGGGGTGCTCTGTGCAGCTCCTTGTGCTGGTGGTGCTGGTCTGCTGCCCACCAAGCCAGGCCCCAGTGGGACTTACTGGGCTGAAGGGTGCCTCTGGATCAAGCTCCATCCCAGCTCTCCCAGCGGATTTGGGAAGCCCCCCCTTTGGGAGGAGAGGGGATGTGAAATCAGAATTATGTCAAATCAAGCATCCCAGGGCTGGTATGTGTGTTATGCTGAGACTTTGGAGAGAAGCTCAAACGTTGACTCAAATCCACTCCAAAGGCTTGGGGGGGAAAAAAAAAAAACACCAAACCAAAAAAACAAAGCAAACCCACAAGGTGTTTGTTTATTTTCTGAAGCTCTTGGGATTTTCCAGCCAGCCTCATGACTCCCTCAGGCTGTGTGTGACTCACTGGGATGGAATGGAAGGCCTGTGCTGGGCAGCCAGGGTTGGTGGGCAGGAGACCCAGGGGCAGGGGCTGCTGCGTCCCCTCCAGAGCCCTTGTCTTGCTGCTGCATGCCCGTGATGGTGGCTCCAGCCTGACCCAGGTCTCTCTCAGGGAAACAGCTGCATGCTCTTGGTCCACACTGGGAAACCTTGTGCGTGTGGAGATGGTTGCAATTGTGAGGAGGGGGTGCTGCCCCCTTGTCAGTGCCCCTGAGGGTCCATGGGTGGCCCTGGGTCCTGCCTACAATGCTTTAGGCTCCCCTTTACTGGCTGTATCATAGAGCAGATCTGTTTCCTTTCTGGTGCAGAGGAGGGAAGGAGACTTTTCCTTTTATCAGAAATTGATGGGCTTTTTCTGGAAAAGTGAGCAAGGGCTGATGGGAGTTTTGCACTTCACTGGGTGCAGCTTTAGCCAGGTTTGAAGCAGCTGGAGCAGGTTTTGGCACGAGCACTTACCCTGTGCTCAGCACGAAGGCTCCAGTGGTCCCTCCCCTCCGCGCTTCCCAGATGTTGTAACTTTTGGAAAGGCCTGCCTTGTGTCGGTTCCCGGTCTGGTTCCCGAAGGGACTCTGTAGCGAGGCTCGGGCAGCGCCGTGGCGCAGGGTAGGGAGCTCCGGGGTGCCCCTGGCTGGCGTGTGCCCATGGTTTGGAGGGCGAGGAGGGCGGCAGGGCTGGCTGAGGGCAGGCTGGGCACACGGGCTGGCTCTGCATGCCCAGAGCCGCTGCCCTGGGGCACCTGCCCGCAGCGCCCCGAGGCAACCCAGCCGCGGGGCAGCCATGGCAGCAGGCCGTGTGCTCCGGGAGGGAAAACCTGTTCAGGCATTTTCTCTCGTGCCCATTGCCGTAAGGCATTGAGCTTGAGTAATCCATGGGGCTGGTGCCCAAGATGTGCTGGATAAGCTAGCACTGGCAGCCCAGGAGCGTGTTGGGATGTGCTGGAGGAGGCCGTGGGCTGGGACCCCCAGGCTGGCGTGGCCTCAACCCATCGGGGTCACCAGTGGTGCCCTGGCCGTGCAGGGGAAGGGCACAGGCTTTGCTGGCCCAGGATCTCTGTGGCCACTTGGTCTCGTGGGACTCTGGGATACAAGGGCTTTGGAAATTCAGTGTCCCTTCCACATCTCTGCCAAGTCCCCTCTAGCACCCCGTGCATTGCAGAGGCAAAAGGAGTCCCCAGGCAGCACTAAGGCTCTGGCTACAGAAGAAACTCCAAAAATGCTGTATGGCCACTGCTTGGTGATGGTTTTGGTGACTTTTTGGTAGGTTTAGGCATTTTGTTTACTTTTCCAGAAGTAAAAGAGCATAGGGATAAAGGCAGAAGGACTGGGACTCTCTGCTTGCGTGTGCACATGGGGTTAAAGCCTTTTCCAGCGTTGGCACATTCACCCTGAGGCTCAGTTTGTACCTAGTACATCTATCTCAGCATCTCCAGCGCTGGTTTGAACAGTCTCACCGAGGCTTTACATAAGCAACAAATCAGCCAAAATAAGCCCATCCCAGGCAGTTGTTGGTTCTGCTTCTCAGAGAAACCCTGGGGTTTGCACCCTCCTGCGTGCTTTGGCAGCGCCCACACGGAGCCGTGCCCGCCCGGGCATGGCTGGGCCAGGAGCAGGAGCGCTCCCGGTGCCAGCTCCCCGCGTTCCCAGGATCCTGCCTGCCTGCTGCCCCCGCAGCCAGGTGCTGGGGCAGGAGCCTGGGGCACAGCTCGCCCAGCCCAGCAGCTCCCACTCCCCTGGCGTGGCTCCGAGCCAGCCAGGGAGAAACCCGGGGCAGGTTCCCCGGGAAATGTGGGATGAGCGTGGGGGTGAACGTGCCCCCGGCAGCTCTCTCACCGGGCTGCTGCTGAGAAGGTGGAAAAGTTGGTTCAGTGCAGGCACGTCCCACCCAGAGCAACAGCTTGGGAGGACGTTATTCATGCAGCAGTCTCCACGGGGTTTGTGCTTCATAGGATCACAGAATATCCTGAGTTGGAAGGGACCCACCGCTTCTGGCCAGCTTCTCCACTTTTTCCATCCAAATTCTTCTCCACTTTTTCCATCCAGGGGAGGCGAGGAAGGGAGAGCCAGGTTGTGGTGTCACCCTCCAGCCCATGCCTGATGCTGCTCCATGCCAGCCTCTCACAGCAGGAGATAACTGTGGGTGAGAGGGGAGGTCTGCCAAGGGGCTCACTGGGCTTAATTGTCCTAATTTACTCCTGTCCTGCCTTTCCCAGCAGTGGGATGTGGGTTTCTAAACCATCCTTGGGGGGGTCTTCTTGCTCACTTGGGCAGGAGCATAGCAAGGCCCCAGTGGAAGAACACTCATCAATGGCTCCCAATGCTATTCCCCTTTGTCTTCAAGGTATTAAGGGAAAGTAGCAGGTTGTTTCCTTCAGACAGGCTGCTCCCTTGTCAATCCAGAAAAATTAAGGTTGCCAGGGCTGTGTAGGGACGTGCTCCAGGATCATCCTGGATGTCCTTGGGGTGTTCAGGCATCTTTGGGATGGGGAGGGCATTGTATTGCTCAGTGCTGTGCCTTTCTGCTGCTGCCCACCTTGTGCCAGCTCCCTCTATCGGGGTCGCTGCTGCCAGGTGCCACCAGGAAACTCTGGTACCACCGGTGCTGGGTGCTGCCTCTTATGGCCCCGGTGCCTGAGTGCTCACACCAGAGCAAGGTTTGCAGCTGCCTTTCACCCCTGACACTGAAGCTTTGTGACAATTAATCTTGCTATTTATATCGGTCTAATTAGCAGCGTTATTAATATTATCGAGGCGCCACAGTGGTAATTATATGTCTGCTTAACATGTGCTATCAGTGCTGTTCCAATCCACTGTGATTCTGCCTGACATTATCCCGCCATTAGCATTGTTTGTTGTGTGCTGCAGAAGATAATTTGATGCTCCTAATCACTGCAATCCTCATTAGCAAACTGTCCCCACTTGCCCGAGCTTTTGAGAGTGATGCCACCAAATGCAAGGGATGTTTCTCTGGGAAATCTTCCCCATTTTGGGGGTTTCCTGTCCATTGGAGTCTCCCTCAGAAGGGAGGGAATCCTTGGAAGATCCTGCCCCCTAAAATAAGCAAGTAGATCTTTGCTCTGGCATCTGCAGGAACTTTCTGGTGCTTTGCCTGGAAAACGTTTTAACGTGAGAGGAATCCTTTGGTATGGGGCAGGTGAGGAGATGTGTGTGATTGCTGGCACTGTCCTGCTGCTGCAGAGGTGGGGAAGGAACGGGAAAGGCTCCTGAGAGTGCGCAGGAGCTGCATCAGCAGGGAATTCAAACCCAGCTGCTGGAGCATTTGATCAGCGTGTTTGATCATCGGGGCTGGGAGATGAATGTTCAGGGCATGCTGGGAGAGGGAAGCTCCCGAGTGGGGCTCTGTGCTCTGTTCTCAGGCGCTGGCAGCCAGCTCAGGCCCCTTTCAGCACAAGCCCCTGATGGGGGAGGCTGTGGAAAAGGGGGGCTGAGGAGGTAGGTAATATTCAGAGTCCTGGCAATGACCCACTTGCCCTGTGTCGTGCTGGGAGGGGCTCCCTGGGCCAGGTGGTTCTGGCACTTCTGGCTGCCCAACTCAGTTCCTGCAAGTGGGATGCACCCCAGAGGTGGGATGGCTATCACAGCCCTGGAGATGGTGTTTCAGCCCAGAGATGGGTGTCACATCTTCCGGACGGTGTGTTTCAGCCCCAGAAATGCTGTCACAGCCCAGAGATGGGTGTCACAGCCCCAGAGATGAATGTAGGCAGGGTGGTTTCCTTCTCTTTGGGTTTCTGACTGAGATTTTCCTATCAGATGGTCCCCCCCATCCTTGGGCATTGTCACCCAGCACAACCTCTTCGTCTTCCTCCTCCTCCTTAGCCCTCATTCCCCGTCCACTTCCAGCTCTCATCCCTTCCAGCATGGATTGTCTGCTTTCAGGCTCTGCCTGTACCCAGCTCCCAGGTGGAGGAACTGAGAATTAATCCATAGGGACAGGAGCTGGGTGCCAGTGCTATGGCAGGTAGCAGTGAGGTGCTGATAAGGGCAGTAGAAGCATGAGGAGGACAAGACACCAAACAAACCTCAGGCTGGGACAAACAGGCGGGCTGGAGCCTGAGCCATTTGCAGGCATAATTTATGCATTTATTGCCAATTAATATTTTAGATTAAAGCTTGTTCTGCAGTGTAACATTTTAGATTAGAGCTGTGTTCTGCAGTATTTTGGCTCAGTGAAGCTGAATCCTGTGTCATGCTCACAGCACAAGTCAGGCTTGGTGTCACCCCTGTCACTTGTCACCGACCTCTGGTGCCAGGTCTGGCTGATCTCTGCAGAATGATCTCCTGTGACTCCTGCCATAATTTAAAATGCAGGAGCTTTAGCTTCACACTCGGCTAATTTTGTGTTTGTAATTCAAACCATTTCTTCCTGATGTTTAGGTGTGAATTAGGTGTGAATTCAGCCACTTTGTGTTTCCCGTTCAGTTTGGGAGCAGCCAGATCTCAATCTTGATGTGCAGCCCAGATAGCGAGGAGGTGGGAACAGGTATCTTCTTCAGAATTCTTCCTTACTTTTTGCTTAAATTTTGCTAATTTAGTTTGGGAGGTGAGATAGGAATTGAATGAAGTGATTAGTAAATCTTTGATAAGCCCATTATCTGGTGAAAATCGCAAAGTAGCTTTTTTGATGTTGAATGGAACCAGATGTTCTTTGGGAATGTATGAATCTTCCATGAGTTTCTCTCTAGCACTAAACTCCCTGCTCAGTGCATCTGAATTGCATCTCTGAATTTCTGCCACAGAAGCTTGGTTGTTTATTAAGTGCGGGGAGGAATTTGCATAAATGACTTGCCAAATCCCAGATTTCCTTTAGCAGCCTCAGATGGGTGTTTGTGCCCCTGAGATTATATAGCTGCTGGGAAAGGCTGCTGGGGCCTGTGGAACCCCAGCCATGCTGTGAGCCAGGTGTCACAGGTGCCCACGGGATGGTCCCATGGCTCCTGAGATCACATCCCTGTCACAGGGCTTTGCCTAATGGAACTCTCCTGGTTGTGAATCACACAGGGAGCCCCTGAGGATGAGGAGGAAATTTTAATGGAAAAAGTGATGCTCTTTCATCAGTTTATCCTCTTCTGCCTTTAGTAATTGTTGGTGACACTGAATCTCCTGCTATTCAGACACACCTGTGTACCTCACAGCAGTATGTGTCAGGCTTTTTCCCTGGAAATTCCATCTCTGAATTCTCACACACCCTGAAAGAATTCCAAAGGGCTCTTCCCAGCCAGACAGTTACCTGCAGCAAGAGCAGTTAACGTGATTGTAGTGTCCTTGGAGCACCCCTGGAGACTGCTGTTCACTGGAGTCAGTGCCTTGGCCTGCCTTTCCCTGCCCTGTCCTTCTTTCCTTTTACCTCCTCTCCTCTCCTCTCCTCTCCTCTCCTCTCCTCTCCTCTCCTCTCCTCTCCTCTCCTCTCCTCTCCTCTCCTCTCCTCTCCTCTCCTCTCCTCTCCTCTCCTCTCCTCTCCTCTCCTCTCCTCTCCTCTCCTCTCCTCTCCTCTCCTCTCCTCTGAGGAAAACTTTGATGGTGTTCTTTGCCTACCATGTATTCATAGAACTCATTCAAAAGATGCATCTTCTTTCCACCAATTGGCTCTTCCAAGAGGATATACATATTTATGGAATGAAGCATTTTCTGTCTCTTATACTTTGAAAGGGTTTTGTTCACTTTGGCTTCAGAGCCAGCAGTGCCAGGGTGCTGGCTTATGCCTGACAGTCAGTCCTCAGATGTGGGGCCCTCAAGATGCCTCATGGTCTGACCTCTCCTTGAGCTGTGTTGTTGTTGGTTTGTCCTCTGGTTGTCCCTCTGCCTTCTGACAGCCCCTCCAGGCCCATGGTGGGTTCTGGCTCCTCATCCTTCCCCATGCCTGACACTGTTGCTCTGTGTTCCGGGCTGTGGGTTGTGCCTGTCCTTGGGAATCTCTGCCCTCCCAGGGTTGTGGGTGCCTCCTGCCTTTCCTTGCTCTGGGCCTGCTGGGCTGCTCTCCCTGAGGTGCTGCTGCTGGAGCTCCCTGGCAGTGGCACCCTGTGAGCCATCCACCCTCGGGGGTCTGGCAGCCCCCACATCTGGCAGGATGTGCAGCAGGGGTTTGCTCACCTGGCTGTGCTTAGGACAGTGAGGATCTTGGGAAGGATCTGCGCTGCTGCCAGCCCTTGGATCCTACAGCTCCAGCAGCAGGAACCAAAGAGGCAGAAGGAACTTGCTCCCTTGCAGCCACCAAGTTCCATTAGCCTCCCTCCACATAGGGAGTGATCCTCCTGCACAGGGAGGGCTTTGGGCATCATCCCCAGGGCCACAGTGACCCAAGGGGGTGACAAATGAGTCCCTTTTGCTGCACAGGAGAGACAGAAACTTGAGAGAATGGAAGGTTGAGACTGAAGGAGCAGGTGGACATCTGCGGCGTCTCCTTTCAGTTTTTTTCTCTCTTTCCTCTATTTTTGTGGTCTCATCACTGTGGGAGAATAAAATAGGATCATTGTTGGTGGCTTACTTTTCTGACAGAAGGGATTTTTCAGGGAAGCAGGAATTCCAGTGACATTCAGCTCCATTGGGGACAGCAGAGCTGCTTCCTGGGCTCCTACCAGAATGAGCTCTGGGGTTTTCTGGGGCCGGCTGGGGGGACCATGGCTGTGGGGAGCTCTGGGGCTGCTGCCAGCACTGGCTTCTTTTGCTCACCATCACCCATCCTGCAGTGAACTCAGAGAGGGGAAATGGGGAGCTGTTCCCCTTCTACCCTCGGGCTGTGCAGCTGTGGTGGTTCCTACAGCAGAGCATCAGAAAATGACCCCTCTATAACTCCTGGTTTGGAAGGAACCAGGAATTACTCACTGGAGAAAAATTCCTGGAAAAAGGCATTGCTTGGAGCACTGGAAATCTTTTCCTTCTACTCTGTCTTTTTAAAGGAATAAATAAAAATAGTGGGAAATGCACAAATATGCTCCAGGCTCACTGTAGTTTGGGAAATTTTTTTATAGCAAATGTAGCACATTTAATAAGATGTCTGAAAATCACATTCTTTTAAGCTGAAAAACACACGGCCTGAACTGGGGAGTAAAATCTTGGTGTTTAACTAGGACAGCTCCGACAAGCAGATCATGCTTAGATGACTTCAGGAAAAAAACTGGCTTGTCACAGTGAGGACGAAGTTAATAAAATATTTAAACCATTTTCAATACTTCTGTAATGGTGCAGAAAACCAGGATAATATGCAAGTGGAGAAGAATGGCTTTGGAGAGACTGAAGGATGTAAAGACTGAAGGAGCTAAATAAGCCATACACATTTCTGCCAGGATGAACCTCTGTGATGCCCAGAGGCTGCCCCATCCCTGGAAGTGTCCAAGGCCAGGGGCTTAGACCAGCCTGGGATAGTGGAAGGTGTCCCTGCCCATGGCAGGGGGTGGAACTGGATCAGCTTTAAGGTCTCTCCCAACCCAAACCATTCCAGGATTCCCTGATTTTAATGAATGCTTGGGGAACTGGAGGAGCTGTCCAGATGCAAACAGCTGCCTTGGGTGCTGCTGGCCCCATCACAGCCATTGAGGCAGCAGGCAGTGCAGGGTGGTGTTAAAATGTCCCCTTCAGTCTGTTGGGTGTCCTGTGAGAGCTGCTGCCACCCTGTTGTCCACAGGTGGGGATGCCTGGTGCTCCAGCAGCCGTGGGCATCACGTGTGCCCTCTGACTGCTGGGGCCCAGGGGCTGCCCTGCCACACGTCCTGCCTCTCCGTGGCCTGGAGGTGGGTGCCAAGATCTGTCCCAAAATGTCTCAGTTGATAAGGAAGGATGCAGGAGAGGGAACACCCAGAAGTTGCTGTGCTGTGCCCTGTCACAGGAATGAAAGGAACCAGCCTTTGCTGGAAGTGTATTTGGTGGAAGTGTGGAAGCTGAACTTGTCTTTGGGCAGCTCCTGGTTTTCTCTTCCAGGAACTGCAGAAATGTGCTGTGCTTTGCCAGGCTTCTGCCTTGTGCTGACTTTTGGGTGGAGCTGCACACTTAGGATGGAGGAGAAGGTCCGGTCACCCCCTGACAGGGAGGGTGTCAGCTGCCTTATTCCCATCCTTTTTCTCATAGCCAGGAAAATGGCTGTTGGGAGAAAGGGGTTAAAACTGGAAGATTTGGTGAGGAGGAATACTTTTGCTCAGTGGCCTTGCAGCTGGGAATGCTAAGAACATCGGTGTGGGAAAACTCATTTATTATGCCAAGTGTTGTTCATCCTCTGCCTGTTTTGAGAAGTAGAATTCCTGTGTAGAGGTAACACACTTTGACAGACATGCGGGAGCCTCCTGCTGGGAGACAGGGAGACCATAAAAACACAGCCTGTGATAAACTGCGTGTGCACAAAGCCCTCTGATACCCTGAGGCACGCAGCCCTGCCTGCTGGGATGAGCTGAGCCTACAGGAGCAATGTCCCTGTGTGTCTGTGCTGCCCAGCAGTGAGGTAAGGAAATGCATCTGCTCCTGGCATTTCCACTGTGGTTTGGTGTCCCCTGGTTACCTGTGTGTGCTGATTGCCACCCGAGCCCCGTGTGGGTGCCGAGGAGCAGCTCCTTCCATGGCAGACATGAGGAGCAGCTGGTTCCATGGGAGACACGAGGAGCAGCTGGTTCCATGGGAGACATGAGGAGCAGCTCCTTCCATGGGAGACACGAGGGGCAGCTGGTTCCATAGGAGACATGAGGAGCAGCTCCTTCCCTGTGAGACATGAGGAGCAGCTCCTTCCATGGGGGACATGAGGAGCAGCTCCTTCCATGGGAGACACGAGGAGCAGCTGGTTCCATGGCAGACGTGCATGCGTGCCGAGCTCTGGCAGCAGGGATTCTCTCCCACCACAGCCATTTCTCTTGTCCCTGCCTTGAGGAGGACAGCCGTGCCAAGGACTTCCAGGTGTCCGGGCTCTTACAGTATTTTGCCTGAAGGAATATTTTTGGAACCAAAGCCCCTGCTGCTGTTAAGTAGCACAGGGACAGGGGTAAACAAGGAACAGGGAGTGTGCACCCTGGAGCTGCACCAGGCAGCCAGACACAAACCTTGCCAAGACAGTGCTCAGACCAAGTCTGTAACTAATCAGCGACTTTGGAGAAACAACACCATTAAAGTAATTTGTGTGACTTTTCCCCCTTGTGACTTTTTCCTAGGATACTTTGATTTACTGGAGAACTAGCAGCACTCCCCGGCCCTCAGATTGTCATAGGAGCAGGAACATTTGGTCACGTTCCTGGGTAACAGAGGCCAAGGAGTGAGGCACTGGGAGGAGGTGAGTGGGACCGTAGGTCATTCCATCAGCAGGTGATGGAGCAAGTTTTACCTGCAGCCATTTCTGTCCCTCTCATTTCTTCAGCTGAGGTGTACCCTAGAAAGGGAGGAGCTCTGCAGGCATAATTAAATGCTGGAGCTGCCACGGATGTGTGCGCTGGTAATGGTGTCCCATGGGAGTGTGGGTATGAGTGACACCTCCCCACAGGTGAGGCAGCTGCGTGACAGATTCTAAGTGTGCTTTTAGCTCACGTGGTGGCACAAGCAACAGGATTGCTCCCCAAAACCAGGCAGGTTTGGGCGATGCTGGTTAGCTCAGCCCAAGGGAAGATGCTGCAGAAGAGCCGCCAAGACACAAATCCAGGCTGTGCTGATTCGGCAGCAGCACGTGCAGTGCCTGCAAATCCCATACTCAGCTCACCCTGTTTGCTCGAGTTTTCCTCTCAATTTAAATTCCCAAGGAAACACAAGACACAGTTTGTACTGATGCAGCCCACACAGGAATGCTGTGTGGAGCAGCGTGGATCCCACCTGCCTGCTGCCCCCCCAGTCCCTGCCCAGCCCAGCACAGCTGCTCCTGTGGGCTCTTGACAGTTCCTTCCTTTCTTTCATCCCATTTACAAATTGGAGTGTGGCCACTGGAGTGGTGGATTTACCCCACTGTGGGCAGGATCCAGCCTCAGGTCGTGCCAGGCTGGGATTACCCTGTGCTTTCTGTGAGGTGGAGAGGCTGGGGCCACCCCAGCTGGGCACTGGGGACATGGCTGGAGCACTGTGTGCCCACATAGCATGGGTGACTCCTGCCCCAGGGCTCATGGTGGCTGTGACAAACCTACCCCTGTGCCACCTGCATCCTCAGCCCTGCTGCCCGCAGGGAGCTTCCCTCCAGAGCTGCTTCCCAACTGAAGGTGAGTGTAGAAAGAGCAGTCAGGGTTTAAGCCTCATAGATCATCAGGGATTAAACCTGATTAATGGATTTGGAGCTGCTTTTTGATTGCTCACACTGATCAGGGGACATGGGGCTTGTCTCCCCACCCTCAGGTGTGTGTTGGTCGAGTGCATCCCCCTGGTCCCCGTCCCCTCCCTGCCGGGGTCACTGCCAGAGCCCCTTTGCCTGGCTCAGGCTCTGCCTCTTGACTCTTCAGCACCACCAGAGCCCCCTCCCACCCCCATGCTCTGCAGAGCCACTCGGTTTCTAGGTCAGCTCTGCCAGCAGCCCCAAATGCTGGCAGAAGTTTCAGCTCTTACTCAGTCTGTTTGGCTCCAAAGTGACTTAAAATGCATTAATGTCACACATGGCAGCCCAGTGCTGTCCCTTTGTCACTTGTGCCATTGTCTAGGGACATTCTCTGAGTAAAGCCTGGTAGCTGACTGGCTTTGTATATTTTTCCCCAAAGTTTTTTTTTTTTTTTTCTTGGTGGTGGGAATTTAACTAAACATAGATTTGTGGAATCACAGAATGACTTGGTTTAAAGGAGACCTTAAGCTCATCTTGTCATACCCCTTTTCCTGAGCAGGGACACCTTCCACTGTCCCAGATTGCTCCAAGCCCTGTCCAGCCTGGCCTTGAACAGTACCAGAGATCCAGGGGGAGCCTCACCTGGTCTGGGCACCTGTGCCAGGGCCTGCCCACCCTGCCAGGGAACAATGTCTTCCATATATGTAACCTAAATGTCCCCTCTTCCAGTTTGACTCACGTGGATGTGCTGCTGCCAGGGCTGGCAGCGAGCAGTGCCGTGGTGAGGCCTCTGTGCAGCCATGGCAGGTGGGAGTGGGAGCATCCACTGGCACAGGAGCAGTGCCAGGCTCTGGCCCTGCTGGGGCCACTGAGAGGAGCCTGATCTGTGCAGTGCTCTCAATGCCTTGGCAGTGTGTAAGGCCAGGTGGGACAGAGCTTGGAGCACTCTGGGATAGTGGAAGATGTCCCTGCTCATGGCAAGGGGTTCTATGATATGAGCTTTATGGTCCCTTCCAAACTTCTGTGATTTTAGTTGGTACAGCATCCTCTCCTCCAGCTGCCAGTGGAGTGAGAGGATGCTGTACCAACCCCACTGTCACTGTCCTGCTCCAGAATCCCCCCAGAGCAGATGGGGTTGGAATGACCCTGGTGGGAGCTACCTGCAGATCACCCTGTCCAGCTGCTGCTTCCCAGAAAGCTGTGCCAGCATTCCCGAGACAAACCACATCAGTTCCATTGTCCCCACAGTGGGTGCCTGGGGCAGCAGCTCAGTGCAGAGCTCCAGGAGAGGGGACATGGGTGGAGGTTCCCGCAGCTCCAGTGCGATTACAGCTGTCTCATGCTATCAACAACGTTGTGGTTTTAAAAAAATGAGCAACTGCCTCCGGAGCTCCATGGCAGACTCCTGATGCCCTGGGCAATGTCCTGGTGATGTCTGGCTTCCCTGTGCTGCTCCAAAACAAGTCAGAGGACAGCCAGCAGGAATTGTGCTCCATGCTGGGACCTGGCAGCACATCCTCAGCCCCGAGGGCTTTACTGTGCATCCTGAGCATGGCAGCGATCCCGACGGGATCATTCCCTGCCCTGTCCAGGTGAGGCTGGGGAATGCTGGTGCCTTCCAGGAACTGGTTTTCCTGACACTTTGGCATGCATTTTGAGCTGGGTTTGACTTGGTCCTGTGTGCCTGCACGTGGGTTTGTGGATGCACGCATGATACGTGTTTGTGGTGCGCAGGAGGACTGGGGCAGGGATTCGCCTCCATTACTGGAAGTGATTATAGATGAACAGGGGCAATGAGAAAAGCCCTGAGTAAATCACTGGAAGTATCACTCTCCAGTTTTGGCTGCCTTCCCGTGAAGATAAATGCAGAAACCTCTCTGGGGTTAGGCAGAGCCAAAGGACACCCTCCCTGCCATTGTGCCAGGCTGAATCTCTCACCCCTCAGAGCAGTGCTGAGGGATGGAGCAGATACCCACCACCCCTGCATTCCCAGGGCTTTCCCCAGCTCCAGGGTTCTCCAGGTCCTCCCATCCCACACCCGCAAGTTCATGGCACTGGAGGAGATCTGAGGCTTGCATGGCCCAAACCCCTGGGGGCTTGGAGTCCCCTCAGGTCTGTGTGACATGTGGGGAGCCTGTTCTTTGGCCACCTGTTTGGGGCTCAGAGCCTGCTCTATTCCATCTCTCTGCTGGTTAAAGCCACGAGGCTGACAGCATTTCTCAGAGTGACCGAGCTGCCAGACTGGGGCATGGGCTGGGGACTGGCCATGGAGGGCAGCTGTGGCCAGGCACAGGCAAGGTTGTGTTTGCACAGGGACCAGGAGGACACCACGTATTCATACTTCCTGAAGTGGTCTTGAGCCCGCAGCCTTGATGGATTCTTCAAACAGAGAAATAAATCTTTAGTTTAGTTCAACCGCTTGTTTGGTATTTGGAGGAAAAAGAGTTGTGTCGCATTGTGCCCATAACTGAAGGAACATGAGCATTGGTACTTGCAGGTCAGTGCTGTGTGATTACTCTCCTCTGGTGGACAGTGTAAATAAGCATTTATTGTGTATCTGGTGACTGGGAGGTGAGGGGGTGCAGGTGCTGAGCTGCTCTGCTGGAGTTGTGGCAGGGTTTGATTCTGTGGGTCCCTGACACTCAGCATGGGGGAGGCTCAGCCCTGTCCCAGGGTGCCTGGGCACTTCCCTCTCTGCTGCTGCTGTCCCTGCTGACCCAGGCCCTCCTCCCCACTCAGCACCAGTGACTCCTGCTCAAGGCCTTGTTATCACTTTTTCTCACTTGTCTCCCCTGTTGTAGAGAAATCACCTATTTGTATTTCAGGAGAGAAGGTGGAGGTTGGTGGAAATGACGGGCATTTTATAAAGCAATTAAAACCCAACCCCTGTAATTGCTGCAATTTATATACACCTACAAAATAACCAGCTGGTGTGATCCAGGCTTCAAGCCCATTTTATTAATTTCAGCACATCAAACAGATGGAAACATTCCATCTATGTTTTCCTGGGATGCAGAAGGGTTGGCAGTGAGGGTCTGTGGGTGCACTGAGGGGCAGGGGAGCAGCAAAGAGCTGTGGAACCATGGCTGACACCAGTACAGCACCTCTGATTGCCTCAGCATTGCACAGAGGATGTGTGATGAAGGGCTTGGTGCTCAGGGACAGGCTTTGTGTGTGTTTGTGGATGAGAGGAGTGATGCCATCCCCTAGAAAACTTGGGATGCTGCAAATGGGGTGTGGGCACGCGTGCTTCAAAGCTGTACCCCAGCCCCCCGCCCTGCCCTCCATCACAGCCTGGAAGATTAAAGCAGATCGGTGCGAGTTCAAAGCTGCAACCTCAGTGCAGCCACACTGGTGATGAGGGAGGTAATTAGCAAGTGAAATATTCGTTGCTGTAGTGAAATGATGTTTATAATATTGGGTTATGAGGAGAGAGGGGTGGGAGCATCTGGCTTTTCCATTATCCGTACAGCCCCACTCTGCAAACCCTTATAGCATAACCAAGGCTCTCTGGGTTTTATTCCATTTCTCCAGCCTGTTCCTGCATTCTGCCTTGCTTGCCCTTGGCCAGCAATTTTCAGGGTTGCAAATGAGCTTGGGATATTTTAGGAGCCGGTGGTTTTCCAGGAATGAGTGCTCTGCCTGTGCTCTGTGCCTGTAATTCAAGTTCTCCTGGCTCAGTAGCCCCCAGTTACCCACGTGTACAGAGAGGGGCCGTGTTTATGGGCCTGCTGGAGTCAGATGAAAGCCTCAGACTGCAGTTCCTACCTGCAGATGAATGAACCACCTCAGGGACCCTCTTCCAGCCCTGGAGTTTAAAATATTAATAGGATATCATTTCCTGACAAGCGCTGCAACAAGTAGGGAGTGCTTTGTTGTAAAGCATTCCCGTTAGCAGAGCACGTGGAACTGGCAATGCTGTGTCTCTGGAATTGTTAACACCCAGAAACCTGTGTTCCCCCCATGGCCACAGGTATCAATATCCCCTCAAATGGGGTCTTCATGGGTGCTTCACTGGATGCCCTCCTTCTCCCAGAGCAGTGGGCCCCAGAGCAGGCCCTGCATCCCCGTCCTCTCATGATCTGCTGGCAGAGATCTGCTGGCCATGGGCCACTGGTCATGACTGCCTGGTCAAGAGCTGCTGGCTGGGATCCACCAGCCATGATCCACTGCTCGTAATCTTCTGGCCCAGATCCAGTGGCTGTGATCTGCTGGCGGAGGTCTGCTCTGGTGAGCAAAGGGCAGCGTGGCCGGGGAATGAAAGCCAGCACAGTGCAGCTGAGCTCTCCCTGCCTGTGCCATTGTAGCTCCAGCTGAAGTGGTTGGCAGGGAAGACATCCCTCTCCCGTGGCTCGTCAGGCTTTTGTTCATCTCCCTCACCCTGTGCAGAACAAAATTGGTGATGAAAATAGTCAAAATTTGCTCTCCAAAGGATTGGCAAAGGGCAGGCACCCATGCTGTACTGTCCAGCTGGTGACAGCTCAGGGTCACCGCAGTGCTGGGCTTGGTGTCTCTCGTGTGGCACAGCCCCTGGCACGGGCCAGAGCTGCCCAGGAGCCCCAGGGCCTTTGCCCAAGGTTATTCCAGTGTCCCTCCCTCAAGCAGTGTGCTTGGTGGCAGAGGGTCTCAGCTGTTGGCAGGGGACTGGGGATGCTCCAGCTTTGCTGATCTCTGTTTTTCCTCTTTCTCCCATTTCTGGACCTGCAGCAAACCCTGGAGACAAATCTCACCAACCTGGTTAAACGCAACAGCGAGCTGGAAAACCAGATGGCCAAGCTGATACAGATCTGCCAGCAAGTGGAGGTGGGTGAGACCAGGGGGGCTGGGGAGGTGCCCAGGGCAGCTCCCAGCTCCAGGGGAGCAATGCATGGATCACCCCAGAGTCCTTTCCTGGGGCTTCCCTGCAAGCAGAGGTGAGTGTGGGGGGTAGTCCCAAGCAGTGGAGGACACAGGGATGGTTCCCAGGGGTCTGAAGGAGTTGTCATGATTGGGAGCCACTGAGAGGAGACATGGGCTACTGAGCTGGCTCCAGGCAGCAGGACCTGCCTGCTGCTCTGTGCTGGGGGCAGCAGCTGCTTTTGGTGGAAGACTGAGTGAAACTGAGTGTGAAAACAGGGCTCAGCCAAGTGACACAGAGCTTGTAACAGGGCTCATCAGCTGGGTGACACTGATCCTGCAAAGAGGTCTCAGCTGGGTGACACCGAGCATGCAGCAATTCCTTGAACCACCAGCTTCCCTCAGGACTGAACCCCAGGCTGCTGCCATGGATTCAGGGGGAGTTTGCCAGTGCCTGAGAGAACACAACAATTGTTTACTTCACCCAGAGCACCCCAGGCCTTGCAGGGTGTGCAAGTCCTGTGCCTCCCCTGCACTCCCCCAAGCCATCCCATGGGCCCAGCAGGATGCAGGAGTGCCATGGTGGGATGTGGGGATGTTGCCCCAGCATGCTGCAGCAGGATGCAGGGATGCTCCTGTGCAGGGTGGAGCCATGTGCCCACAGCAGAGCATCTATGATGCCTTTGCCTACGGAGCTGCAGCTTGTCCTTCACCACCTGAACCTCAGAGCAGCTGGGGTTTGGGGCCCTGAAGATGCTTCAGGCCCTGTGGTTTCTGCAGGCAGCATCAGCACTTTGTTCTTCACTCCCTCCATAATGTGCTGATGATCTGGCAAGAGGAAGTGAGTGCAGGAGCCCTTTCTGTGAGTGCCAGCAGGGCCCAGTGTGCCGCCAGCAGCTGGCAGCCTCTCACACAACGTGCAGAGAGAAGGAGGAGGGGGCTGAGATGCTCTGAACTTCCAGCCAAATTAAGGAGCAGAAAAATCCCACTTGGCTCTGCAGCACTGCTGGCCTGCTGTGTCACTGATGTTGTCCTGCTTTCCCTGCCTGTGCATCACTCTGCAGTGGGAATGGCTTTGTTGGAATGGTCTCTCCTGGGCTTCCTCTTCCCCAGGGCTCAGTGGGCTTGGGCTGATCTGGGAATGCAGATGGCAGGGATGTTTGGCAGAGAGAGAAGGAGCCAGGATGCCCTTGCAGAGCTCTGGTGGCAGTCAGCAGCCCTTGCTGCTCTGATGGGCCATGCTTTGGCTCTGAGAACCCACCAGAGATGGAGCAGGGATGTGGCTGGATGTCCTGGATTCCTTTGAATTCAGCTCCAATGTCTTAATGACCTGACATAGGATAAAGTGAAAGATATTTGGTATTTCTGTCTGATCCTCAGAGTCTGAGAGCGCTAAGCTGTCATTTTTGTCAGAGTTTGTGAGTTTTCAGCCTTGTCAGACGCTCTGCTTAAAATAACAGTTGAAATAACATTTCTCAGCTCTGTTGAATGCACAGCCAGGCCCTTGGAGGCCCCTTTGCAGAGAGCACAGTAAACTGTGAAGCAGAAAATATCTGTGCTCTCCATCAATCTGATTCCAGGGAATATTGCTTCTGAGATATTTGCAGACATGGCACACAGGCAGGCACATGCAATTCCCATGTACTCTGTCCCCCAGAAATATCCAGTGTAAATTTCATGGCACATCCAGAGAATGGTGCCACCAACACCTTGAGGGACAGGGCTGAGAAGGGCAGAGAGAAGAACCCCAGAGAAGGGCACTGCAAGTGTCCCCTGAGCCTGTGCTGCCCCTCAGAGTGACTCTGGTGCATGGGGAGCTGTACTGAGAGAGGTTGGAATGACCAAATCCTCTGGAAGTGGTGGAAATGTGGACCAAGGAGGGCAGATAACAATGCTCCAGAGAAGCTGAGTTTGTAAACCAGGGATAGTACCAGCCCAATGTCCCACTGTGGGGAGAGCAGAAGCTGCAGGTGTGCTGTGGGACTGTGTCACAGCAGCCTCAGTGGGAGCTCCTGCTGTCCCCAGGGCACTGCTGCTGCACAGCCAAAATCCTCTTGAGGGCTGTGGAGGTGGGATGGGTCCTCTGCTCCATCCCCAGCTGCCAGGAGGAGGCTTGCCTGCCTGTGAGTCAGGCTGTGGGCTGAGATGCTGCTTCTCATTCCCAGGAGGTGCAGGACAGAGCTGGTTTATTCCAGGACTGTTGTCCCTAGCACATTTTCCCCCAGCACTTGGGTGGGTGAAATATTTTTTCTCTCCCTTTTCACAACTAAAAGCTGCCCAGCTTTCCTGCAGCCATAGCACCTGCTGAGTGTTCACCCCAAACCCGGCATTCACCTGGGAGCTGGTTCACCCATACAGAGTGCTGGGGCCACTGTCCAGGTGTTTTTGAGGCAGGACTTTGCCAGTGGAGCAGTCCTGGTCTGCAGAATCCCCTCCATGCTCTGCTGGCCCTTTGAGGGAACCCAGCCTCTAAAATGCTCCTGTTTTGGTAGAAGGCAACTGGGAAAGGGCCTCTGGTGTCCTTTGAAACTTCACCTGCCTTCAGCCCCCCCAAACATCAACATAATTGAGGGGAGGTTTCTTGCCCTGGGCAGGCTGTGGATGCCTACAGATTTACACTGTCCTGTAGCCATCCTGGAAGGGGAGCACTCCAGGCCTGAGCTGGACTGTTGGACAGCAGCTGGTTGGAGGGATGGACCCAGGGCCAAGCTGAGGTGCCCCAATCTCCCCTCCTGTCCCTTGGCCCACCATTTCTTTCTTGCCCCGTGCTGTGCACAGCCTTCAGCCTCAAATTCCCTCACCCTCATGTGTCCCAGAAGCTGAAAGAGGAGCTTCAGGTTTGTGCTCCTGGGAAGTTGGGGTGACAGCCATCCCTGTGGGCACACAGCTTTGAGGGACAAGGGTGCTTCCAGCTCTGCCACAGCAGCAATGCCACAGCAGCAGTGCCACAGCAGCAGTGCCACAGCAGCAATGCCACAGCAACAGTACCACAGCAGCAGTGCCACAAGAGATGTGCCACAGCAGCAGTGCCACAGCAGCTCTGCCACAGCAGCAATGCCACAGCAACAGTACCACAGCAGCAGTGCCACAAGAGATGTGCCACAGCAGCAGTGCCACAGCAGCAGTGCCACAGCAGCTCTGCCACAGCAGCAATGCCACAGCAGCAGTGCCACAGCAGCAATGCCACAGCAGCTCTGCCACAGCAGCAGTGCCACAGCAGCTCTGTCACAGCAGCTTGCTGCAGGCTCCAAAGCCTGGGGCTGTTCCCCACCCCCCTCCACATGTAGCAGATTGGGAAGATTTTCCACTGTTTTTCCTCAGCGGAGCTCTCTTTGCAGACCATCAGCTGTCTCCCACTCCAGTGTTGCATAATCTGCTGGCCAGGTTTAAAAAAAGATCCTGTAGCAAAAATGTGGTTCACTCTAGGCTGCCTTGTTTCAGAGGGATTTGGGAGTATAAAATGAGGAAAACTGATTTCTGTCCTGTAGTGTGCTTGAATGCAATGCTAGGGCTAGATTCCTCTTCCATGAAGTGCATTTCCCCCTGTCCTGTCCTGTCCATCCTCCCATGGATACTGCTCTTCCCTGGAGGCAGAGGACTGGAACCTCTGCTTGTGCCCCCACTGCACTCTGTGTGTGCGCCGCTGTGAGCACAGCCATGAGAGCCTGCTGTGTGTCCCTCCCAATGCCTGTGTGTCCCTCCCAACGCCTGTGTGTCCCTCCCAACACCTGTGTGCTGCTGTTCCCGGCCAGGTGAACACAGCCATGCACGAGGCCAAGCTGATGGAGGAGTGTGATGAGCTGATGGAGATCATCCGCCAGCGCAAGCAGGTCATCGCCGTCAAGATCAAGGAGACGAAGGTGAGGGGTCCCAGCTCATGTGTCCCTGGCCACAGGTCCCCTCCTGTGGGGGTACAGGGTCTTCCCCTCCTGTCTGGGAGCAGCATCCCGCAGGCAGTGGCGCTGGGACGTGCCAGCCTCGGGCAGAGGGGCTGCAGCAGCGCGTGGTCCATTGCCATGAGGGGTTTGCTTTGAGCAGCACCCGTGCATCTCCTTGTCCAAGCTCCAGGTGTCCCCTGGTGCTGCCCTCCGTGCCACCCCATGTCCAGGTGTCCGTCACTGCTGCTGCCCCAGGGCTCCTCTGCCAAGGACAAAGCATGTGCTGCCTGGAGGAGGAGCTGTGCGTTGGTTAGCGTGACAAGTTGGTGCAGAGGCTTGGATCACTCCAGACAGCTTCCTCAGGGCTCTTCACCACGGTGGTTTGAATAGAATAATGTGGAATTAATATTGAAGGACCATAGTCCAGTGCTGCAGTGAGAGCAGAGGCTGCATGCTCTGCATTGCAGCACAGCTGAGGGCGAGCTGCTTCTCACCCTCATCTTTGTGGGAGTGTTGGACCTTTCCTCCAGTGGTTCCAGGTGTTTCCCAGTGGTTTCTATGTGTAACATCCCACTCCACAGGGGAAGGGACCCAAGATTCATAGATCTTCATGGTTGAAAGGAATGACAAATGGGTCAGGGTCCTGGGGGCACTGCCTGTGCTTACAGGGGGGACCTTTTTATAGGTAAGTTTTGCCTTCCCTGGGAGTTCTCACCTTCTCTGCCAGTCAGTTCTCATGCACAGTCCATTCTTCCAGACGTTTCTGGAAATGGGTCAGAGGCTTCAGGGGTCTTTTGTGGTCTTGATTCCTCTACAGTCCATGCCACTGCTTCATCTCGCTCCTGTGCTGTGTTGTGCTTATTGCCAGGAACCACAGCAAGGATTTTTGTCCCAGGACAGTGCTGCCCTACCTCCCTGGGGCCCTTTCTCCAGTCCCAACAACCCTCAGCTGGCTCTGCAGCTGTACAGCTGTTGGTGTTTCAGACATCAGCCTCACCTTCTTGGCTCTCCACATGCAGCAGCAAGAGGGGTGGAGGGCTGTAACTCTGAGGGTGCCCAGGAGAGCTTGCATGACCCCACTGCTGTTCTCAGTGAGCTTGGGTGTGCACTGGGGCCCCACCACGGTACCCATGGCCAAGCCCCAAATCCAGATGCTGCCAGGCAGCTGGGAGCAGGTTCCACCATGTGTGTAGGCAGAAGAGCCCCCGGCACAGCTCCAGGACACACTGGCAGCAGAGGGAGCTTTGAAATCCTGCTTCTACCCCAAGCACTCCAGGGAACATATTTCATGTAACGGTGCCGTCTGCCGGTCCATCTGTCTGTCTGCTTGCTCTTCCCACCCTCTTCCTTGACTCTTCCAGACTCTGCTGTCCAGTTCCAGCCATGCTCAGAAAGACCTGGAAGCTCCAAGATGTTGTTTTCATACAATTAGCAGCTGGGCCCAAACCCTCCGCAGAAGCTGTGGAGAAAGGAGTAACCTCTAGAGGCTGTGGCTGGTTCAGAATTCCTCCAGTTGAGGAGCGAGGAATTCTGCTTTCCTGATGGATTGCCATTTGGTTTTCCATTTGTTCTGCCCTGCTTTGCCTGACAAATGGCCCAACACATGTCTGGAGCCTGGGAGAAGGGAGGGGGAGAATATGCAGATTCCCTCATAACTTGGTCACCCGGCAGTTGAGTTCAGCACTTGTGAATGTGATCTCTTCCATCAGCTCTGTAGACACTTCCCCTGTTCCTGAGGTTCCCTTGCCTTGTGCTGAGTGACTGGCAGGGGTCTCACGGCAGCCTGCTCTCCTGGGCTGGCATGGGGGGACACTGTATTTGCATGGGAGGAGTGGAGGAGGATGCATTCTTCTCCAGGGTCCAGCACATGTGGGACCCTCAGAGCAAGCACAGGCTGTGCCCTGGGGCTTTCCCACCCCCAGCAAAATCCAGCATGGAAAGTGCTTTGCTGAGGTCTCTCTCCAGAGCCATTGGGACATTCCCGTGCCCTTCCAGTGCTCCTTGCTCGCCGTGAGCAGCTGCTGGCCCAGGGTTCCCTCTGTGCCTCTCAGGATGCTGAGCCCTGTGCCCTCTGCCCCGGCAGGTGATGAAGCTGCGGAAGCTGGCCCAGCAGGTCGCCAACTGCCGGCAGTGCCTGGAGCGCTCCACCGTCCTCATCAACCAGGCCGAGCACATCCTGAAGGAGAACGACCACGCCCGCTTCCTGCAGACGGCCAGGAATGTGGCCGAGAGGTGGGCTGGGCTCGGGACCTGCTGCTGGAGCTGGCCCCGTTGTGGGTCCCTGCCCAGAGGTGACCCAAGTCCCCTCCAGTCACTTCCCTGGAGATCCCCTGCCATCCCTGCTGCCCTCAAAGGACCGGGCTGCATGGCAGGTCCTAGCAATTCTGTGGAAGCATGTCCCCTTCCCTGGGGTAGGAAAGTGGTGGAAATGCTACTCCAGAGGGAGTTCAGGGGCCAATCAAAGCTGTAAACCCCAGGGGTGGAGCCCTCCCACTCTCAGGGAGCCTGTCCCCAGGCTAGGCCACCCTCCTGGGTAGGGGCAGTGGTCTGTAGGTGCAAGCTCTTTTCCTGACAGCAGGTGAGGCACAGTGAGGCTGTCCCCATCCCTGTGCCTCCCTCATGCACCCTGTTGCATACTGATGGTCTCTTCTTTCCTTCCAGGGTCGCCATGGCAACTGCATCCTCGCAAGTCCTGATACCAGATATCAATTTTAATGATGCCTTTGAAAACTTTGCTTTAGATTTTTCCAGAGAGAAGAAGCTGCTGGAGGGGCTGGATTATCTAACAGGTGAGTGCTCAGGTGTGCTCCACTCCGTATCTTCCCCTCAGTCTCCTGCCCTGTGCTCCGCCAAGGGCTGGCAGATCTATTTTAGGCTTAACCAGTAAAAAGCACCAGGTCATCTGTGGCAGAGCAGGGCCTGTGCTGTCCCCAGGACAGTGATAGGTCCCCATCCTCCTGTTTCACCCTGCTGTTCCTGGAGGACCCATGGAAAAGACCAGAAAGCTTAAAAATTATGGTCTCCATGACCTGGTGGGGGAGGCTGATGTCCATAAGGATGCAAGAAGGATAAGGATTATATGAGGGTTCATAAGGATTACAGGAGAGGAATGATGAATTAACTAATTATTGTACTTCTATGGCACTCTGTGCTTTAACATTTCCATTTTTCTGCCCTTTTTCTGGGTCACTTGCTTCTAAATTATGAACCCTTCTGGGTGGGACCTCAGTGGGCCCCTCAGGGCTGCCCTGATGCCCCAGCACAGACTGATGGCTGCCCTCGGGGGTCTGGGAGCAGCAACAGCTGCTGGATCAGCCTGTGCTGCAGCACTGGAGGGATGAGAGCTCCAGGGGGCAAGGACATCTTCACTCACCCAAATCCGATTTTATCATCATGAGGCAGATCAGCTTTCAGTGAAAGATTAGCACAAGCATGTCCAGATCAGTTATGGGATGAAATACTTACTTCACAACCAGGGCAGGGAAATAAGTGGATTTGGAAGTGGGTTCTCAGCCTGTTTCAGGGTGGGGGTGTCAGACCTGATGAAGCAGCAGTGAAAACCCTGTGCTCTGACCTCTGGATGCCTTGTTAAACTAAAAGGTTCAGTTCAGTGGGAAGCACAACAACAGATTAAATGAGAGAGGTTTTGGTGTTGAGAGTACTACTGCCACAAGCCCATCTCAGTCTTAGCATGAGTGGAGAAGGCCTGGGTTTTTAAGGAAGGGAAGGCCAGACTGACCGAAGTCTGTGGTGTGTGCCATCCCACAGCGCCGAACCCGCCGTCAGTGCGTGAGGAGCTCTGCACAGCCTCCCACGACACCATCACCGTGCACTGGATGTCAGAGGATGAGTTCAGCGTCAGCTCCTACGAGCTCCAGTACACCATCTTCACCGGCCAGGCCAACTTCATCAGTAAGTCACTCACTTCCCTGCAGCAAGGAGTGCCATGCTGCCCACACAATCTCCAGCTGCTCCATCCCTGGAAGTGTCTGAGGCCAGGCAGGAGCAGCCTGGGATCGTTGAGGGTGTCCCTGCCCCTGGCAGGGGGTGTCACTGGATGAGCTTTTGGGTCCCTTCCAACCCAGAGCGTTCTAGGATTCTGTAAGGAAAAGGTTCTCAGTTTCATCAGTGGTTTTAAAGGCTGGGTATTTATGGAGGAAACAGCAGCAAAGGATCTACCAAGGCCTAGTGGATCAGAGCAATAGACACCTCCTCATGTTGGGGGGCCATCCCTGAGGTGCTCTGGTCTGCACTTGGTGTCATCAGCCCCAGCTTGGTGAAGCCTCAGGAACATAGGAGGCTCCTGTCCATCTCACATCTCCCAGATCCATGGATACCTGGGGTCGTACGCAGGGCAGCGCTGGCTGCTCCGTGGCTGATAACTATGGTGGTTTATAAACCCTCTGGAACAGCTCTGACGCATATTTCCAGGTAATTTTTCATGAAAATTACTGCCATGCCTGGTTGTTTTTCCAAAGCACCACAGATTTGTCTCACAGGAATGGGATTTGATTTGAGGGCTGAGGCCGGAATCACTGATGGTCTGTGGCTTGTGAGAAGGTTTTATTCTGGGTTTTCCTAGCAGCACTTGCCGTTGTGAGAAGTGCTGACCAGGGCCCTCAGAGCGGCTGTTTGGGCTGCTGTCAGTCTGTCCCCCTGGCTGGAGGGCGTTGGCACCGGCAGCACGGTGTCACGGAAGGCTGTGCAGTGCACTCTGAACTGTGCAGGAAGCTGACAGAGAAAGCTCCCTGTGACTTTCCAAGCTGGATCTCACTTCCCCAGCCCTGGCCCAGCTTTTGTCCTTGTTTTGGAAAAGAAGATGATGCATTTCCCTTCCATGGTGGCTGTTGGGTGCCGGTGCTGCCGCAGCCAGACCCGCCCTGCTTGGCTCTCCTCTCCTTCCCAGCTAGAGCACATTGTCTCCAGCACTTTGTCCTCTGGAAGCCTGGAGAGCTCAGCCACCTCTCTGGCTCTGCTCTTGGCTGGCCACCAGCCCCATGTCCCCTGCACTTCCAGCTGTGGACAGGATGGGGGCTTGCTGGTGTCACCATGTGGTTTTGGTAGGGAGGGATGTCTGAAGGTCCCTGTGCTAGCTCTGTGCAGTTTGGGCTGACAGGTTGCTCAGGGCTTGCTCCTTGAGGAAGAAGGACTGTTCAGGGGTAGAGCATCCAGTGCTTCCTCACCCTAGGAGGATTTTGCCCTTTTCCCCTCAGGATTTCCCCTGCTGCAGCTTGTGCCCTTGCCTGGGACGATGCCAGGGAAGGATCCACTCTCACCTTTTCCCACATGCCACTTTGGACACATGTGGCTTGGAGTCCCATACACCAAGGGACTTGGGAATGAGTCACCTGCCCACCTCTGGCAGGTGGGGCACAGGCATTGGGAAAGGAGGAGCTGTGGAGACCATGAGGGTGAGGAACAGTGAGGGCAGTGCTGGAGTAGAGCCCAGAGGGTCACATGTCAGAAGTGTCCTCCTTGGCCAGCCAGCAACCTCCAGGTTGCTCTTTGTAGGACGAGTGAAGAAAACACGAGTTAAATCCCTGAGAAGAAAATTAATAAGTTACTGTCTCTTGCAATAGCACAGTTTGGGTCATGGGACTGTGTGAGCCCTGGCTGAACTCATGTGAAAAGACACTGGAACACTGAACAGGGCCTGGGACCCTGACCAGGAGAGGAAATACCTTTCCAAGGTGTGCAGAGTTGGCCTGTGGAACCCATCCCCTTCACACTTCCATCAAAGCCAAGAGTTTGGCAAGAGCCAGACATTTTTGTGGAGGATGAATGCTACAATAAAAGGGATTTTTTAAAGCTTTGGCAAGGGTAGGAGCAAGTTGAGTCTTCAAGGCCAAGCTCTTTGAGGTTGTTTTAGAAGAAACCTGCTTGGAAGGTCAAGTCCTTCTCGTTGTCATATCTTAGCCACCTTGTTCTTCCTGATGGAGCATCCCCAGCTGGCCCTTCCTGCAGGAAGGTGACACCGAGCGGGCCGGGCTGGAAGCTGCGCTCCAACGGGAGCAGCTCCGCGTGCAGGCTGCAATCAGGATCACATCTGCTTTATTTTCTACTTACATCACACTCCTCTGTGCCCCTCAGCCATTCCCATGCGTATCCCAAACCAAATTCAGGATGACAGGGACTGCAGCCTGCCCTTGTCCTGCGGCTGAGCCAACCACTGAAGATAAATGAATTGGAAGCTTTGCAAAAAAGGTGTGGAGCATTCCCAGCTCCTGCCTCCCAGCCCTGCACGTGTTGAAACCCCTTCTCCAGTCACCCCAAATTCACAATGCACTCCTCACCTCTCACCAGATCTAGGAAGCCTCCAGCTACTTCTTCCACGCTTCCTTATTCCTTTTGGCATAAAGCCCTGCCCCTGTGCTGTGATAGCTCTCCTGGTTTCCCCTGAGCCCTAGAGCATCTTTGTCCCCCAGTTCAGCTACTCAGGTGCTCGTGCCAGCTGCAGGTGATCCTCATCCCAGTGATGCCGATGGCAGGAGCAGCCTATAGCAGTGTGTAAGGCTTTTCCCCTTTCCTGGAGCACTGTGCCACCCCAGCTGAGGTACAGCACTACATTTCCGCACATGCCAGGGCCTGTAGCTCTGACACTGCAAATCACTGTAGCAGTCAGTTTGGCACCCCCATGGTCTTGGATTCTTCATTCCTTCCCATTCCCAGAAAGAGTTCAGCCTGCTGAATGGCTTCCAAGTGTCTGGATCCCTTCACTGGGACCTCATTTTCTTTGAACCACTCTGCAGATCAGTCTATTCAGGGAGCCAAGCATCAGCTTCTCTTAGCCATGGATTATTACTTCCCACGCTGGAGCACTGCAGACTGGGCAGGAGCAAGATTAAGTTTCAAACACATTGATTTGAGTGCAAATGCATCCCTTTCTGCTGCTGGAATTGCATACTGAGCAGGAGGGAGGTGTCCTGTGGGACACAGTGATGGTGGGGTGGTGGTGGGAGGATGGTGGCCATCACTCCCTCCCAGGCACCAACAGCTTCGTCTGCCAGCTGCCCTGGCTGGAAGGTGCTGCTGGCTGCATTTCCCTTTGTCTGCACCCTTTCCCCATCACTTCCCATGGCAGCATCCCAAGATGCCAGCGCTGCAGCCCTGCTCCTGCCTTTGTGTGATAATGGAAGAGATTCTGTGTTGCTGGGATTTATCATCTCTGGAAATTTCCCTGCCACTCTGAACTCCCAGGCAGGTGGTAAATCCTTCCGAGGGACACATGGTCATGAGCTCTGCATTAGCAGCACAAAAGCTTTGTATTCTGTCCTTCCCTGGGAATAAATCTCTGCCCCTCTCCTGCTCTGCAGGTCTCTACAACTCCATGGACAGCTGGATGATCGTCCCCAACATCAAGCAGAACCACTACACAGTGCACGGGCTGCAGAGTGGCACCCGCTACATCTTCCTGGTGAAGGCCATCAACCAGGCAGGCAGCAGGAACAGCGAGCCTGCCCGCCTCAAGACCAACAGTAGGTGCCAGGCACTCAGCTGGCTGTGCCACGTGGGGAGGAGAGTTTCCAGGGCACGGGGGTACCTGGGTATGGCTGGGGGCTCCCGGTGAGCAGGCAGTGGCTGGCAGTGGGATGGAAACACTGTTGTTCAGTCACTGGAGTGCCCATCTCCCTTGGTGCTTCTGTTCCTTCCCTACCTCAGGGATGGTCTCCTGATACCCCATGTGGTGCCAGGGGCTCCCATCAGCCCTCTGCTCCAGTCAGCACCCATCCCTGGAGTCTTAGGTCATAATGGTCCATTCTTCTGGTGGCTTTACACCCCTGGGCTTTTTGGGGCTGATGCAAGGGGTCACAGAGCAACTGTGTTCTTGTGTGTGGCTTAGCCTGCAGAGGGTTGTGGTTTGGAAAGCCGTAAGATTGAAAAGTGTGTCCATGGTGGTGGATGAGGACTTTGCAGCCACACACAAAGCAGAAGATTTTTCTTTCCAGTGCCCTGGGGATGCCAAGGAAGGTTAAATATGTTTAGGGAGGGCTGAGCTTTGACAGCAGTGGAGCTAGACCTGTCTGTGCTGGCACAGACAGAGCTCCAGGGTTTGTGGTAGGAAACCTTTTTCCACCGAAAGACAGCAAAGACAGCAGAAGCAGTGGCATCCATGGCCTGAAGGGTGACACGGGAGGGACAGTGTGAGATGTTGGGAGAGGAATAAGTTGTCTCTCCAGGCTGCCTGCCCTGTGCTCATGCCGTCCCAGTGCTTGCATGTCTCTTTGAGGTCCTGGTGAGCACAGCCCTCCCATCTGTCCCTCTCCCAACAGTTGCTTCTGCCTGAGCAAGGCTTTCATGATGATTTATCACCTCTATCTCCTCCTTTTCTTTGCGCGACATTAAACTGAATAAAACAACACTGAGGCAGTGGAGCTGAGGGAGCTGCTGAAGAGCAAACTCCAACCCAATCTGCCTGTTCATTAAAAATTTATCCCTCCTGCAGCTGCTGTTTCTCAGTGCTTCCCTGGCTCTGGGAGTGAGGGATGGGTGGCCTGGGAAGCTGGGAGCAGGGGCGGGTGCCCGCGGTGGCAGCTCCCACAGCACAGGCTCTGCTCCCTGGGATCTAACCCAGTGCCAGCCACCGAGCTGCCAGCACAGCTCTGAGGGCTCCTGCTTGGGGGTGGGCTGGCTTCAATCAGAGTCCTGCCAGGTGCTGAGCCCCCCTTGCTGCAGGGATGTGTCTGCAGCAGCTTCTGCATGCTTGAAACCTGGAGCAGCCCCACCTGAGACACTGCACAGGTTATGTGTGGTTGTGGGGGTGCTAAAGCCCCTTCCACAAGGACCTTGCTTCCCACAGCTGTTGGGCAGGAGAGGCATGTGGCATTGATGGGCACATCCCTCTCTGCCACCAGTTTGGTGTTCCTTTGCCATCTGTTTTTATGGAAACTTCTGAATTCCTGAAAGTTTGATTTAGCCATATATATTGATTTTTCTCCTTCTGTGGCCATCCTCAGGTGACAAGGGCTCCTTTGGGTGTCTGGTGGTGCTGCTGCCCTGTGCTGCAGCCCCAGCATGCCCCCAATGGCTTTTCCTTCTGCTGCTATTTGGGACCAGGGCTTCTCCTTTTGTAGAGGACAATATCCAGAGGATATCACACCCATGCTTTCCCACTGTAACCTCGGTGGAAGTGTCAGCAGCTCAACACAGAAATGGCCCATTAACATATTTCACAGCCTGTTCTGTTCCTGAAGGGATGTCTGGAGAGATCTCTCCATGGCCAGAAGGTCAGTGTCAGGACACATCGATTTCCGCAGCATCAGCGCTGTCAGCGCTGGCACTAAATCTGCATCCCTGAACAGAGCAGCTTGGGAGGACAGGGTTGGTGTGGTGTCAGAGAGACCATCTTCTGCTGAGGCTGAGCCTGAGCAGGACTTATTTAGGAGCAAGTGGCCAAAAGTAGCTGAAAGTGCTGGAATGCCGGGACAGGCCCAGCTCTGCCATAAATAAAGTGCAGGGAAATGGGTTTTACAGCCTTTGCCTTGGCCACTGCATCCTGGCCTTATTTTCCCTCACAATTCTGGCTTTTCCTGATTTCTGCATATCTTGGCAAGACCTTAATGTGCTACAGGATGGCTCCATCCCCATCCTATATGAGATGTCAGGAGTGGGTTTCATGCCTGAGCAATGGGCTGCAAGGTCACTATTACTGACTGAATCATGTTAGTGCAGGTGTTTTTAAGGACAGGATGATCCGTGCAAAAACTTCCCAGCAGGGAATCGGAAAATTTAGATGTATTTATGGCTTTCCTATGACTTGATGACTCAGCATCTTTGTTTCTTTCTTTGCTGAAGGTGATGTCTTCAGGGAGGATAGGATGGTGCTGGCAGCTGTGCACTGTGGGTGTCCTGTGCCCCACATGTGACATCTTAGATGGCTGGTGGGTGTTGGGACACTGCCACTGCAGGCAGAGAGGAGGCACAGAGTGCAGGAAGAGCTGCCTTTGTGTTCCTGTGTCCCTGCTGCTTGCTTTGCTCTCTGGGCAGAACGTGGTGGGTGCCTGCAGCATCCTTGGGTGCAGAGTTCATATCCATCCCTCCTTTCTCTCCACACATTCTCAGCCAAACGCTGTCACCAGCTGTCCAGCCTCTCTGCCGCCAGAGGAGTGGGGCTCAGAGGAGCTGCTGTGCTGCAGGGCACCAGTGGCACCCCTGCACTGACCCCCCCTGGGCAGGGCTGGGCTGCTGGGCCTGGATTTGGCTGATGTTGGATGGTGTCTCCTGCTCCTGGGGATCCCATTCCAGTTATTTCTGTAGCTGTTATGTAAAGCAGCAGGCAGCCTGTCCTTGCTGTGCCTCTGGGTAGGTGACTGGAGCGTCCCAAGCTCACTGAGATGGGTGCAGGAGCCCTGGGAGGGAGCAGGTCTGGGGTCCTGCAGGGTGGGGATGGAGCTCCAGCACACACCTCCCTCTGCCTGGCCCCATCCCCGCATTCCACTGACCTTGACCATGTTCCTGGCTGCCTCCTCTTTGCTCCCTCACACCCAGTGCCAGACAGGATTTCCTCTGCTCTGCTCACTCTGGCTCTGCTGGGAAGGGAGGGCTAATCCAGCTGATAAATGCTCCAGGGGTGCAGCCGGCTGTGTCCAGCCCTGAAGGCAGCTGCTTCCCCACAGCTCCCGAGCCTCATGCAGGGATGACAGCAAAAGGCTATCAGGAATATCCCAGCAAGCTGAATTTGTGGGATAAAGGTAATCTGAGCAACCAGCCCAGGAGCTACATGTTAATGATGAGAGGAAACGTTAATGATGAGAGGAATCATCAATGATGAGAGGATTCATTGCAAGCCTCGCTCTCTGCAGGGCAGGGCTGGAGAACAGTGACTGGGAGGCACAGAGGTTGCTGGTGCTGGGGGAGCAGGGAGTGAAGGCTGCAGTCAGAACCCCCCTTCCTTTGGCAGCTCCCATGCTGAGGGGTTGAGGCTGGGACTGTTATGACCTCTGTGAAGTCTATATTTTTTCCCAGTGCCAGAGTGATATTTTGGGAAGGGTAGCAGGCGCCTGGCTGTGTTCTCTGAAATACCCTCTGACCACTCCAAGACTGCCCCTCACGCTCGCTGCCAGTGCATGCAGCTCAAGCACTTGCTCCAGGACATGCTAGCACAAACCAGTGATAAGGGCTGGGCTCCACTTCTTCACACTGACCTTAGCAAGAGGTTGCCTTCGGAAACAGAGCTGTGAGTGTCTCTGTCCTGATGGAGCCAAGTATTTTTATACCTCACTTCCTCAGAGCTTGTCTCTTTGCATTACTGCCAGGAAAAGATACAGCAGAAAGATCAGAGCAGCCAGAAGAAGGAGGGGGCAGGTCACTCCCAATTTACAGTTTTACTTTCAGGCTTCTCAACTCAATTATTCAGCAAATTGGGCTCCAAGGAAAACCAGCACGAGCTACCATCAGGTTACAGAGCACGGCACAGATGAGCTCCGCTCTGCAGCTGCAATGGTCGCTGATTTTGCAGCTCTTTGCAGACATTCCCAGGTGTCCTGGGGTTCTCCTTGTGTGTTTTCTGGCTTTCCGGGGTTTTCAGGCTGTTCTGGGGGTCGCCAGCCCAGGCTCAGGACCCCATTGACATGGTGGTGTCATTGTTTCTTCTTGCTGGGTCTCTGTGCCTGCAGCCAAAAATGAGAGCGTGAAGGAGGACACAGCTAGTCATGCCCTGAGCTGGGTACCAAAACATGAGGCTGAAAATATTGGTAGAACTTGGGGTGTTCTCTGCAGCTGTCACTTGCTTTGTCCTGAAGCAGGTGAATCCCTATGGAAATGCTTTCTGGTGCCTGTGTGCACTTTACTGCATCTCACATGAAACCATAGCAGCAAAACCCATCTGAACTCAATTTACTTCTTTGTAGCATCTTGGGATTTTGTTTGCAAATCTAGGGATAGACTGAGGACTTCCAGAAGGAAATCATGAACAAAAAAGGAGTCTGGTTGAAGCTCTGGGACGTCACCCAGATCTGGTCTGGTTTTGGGGAAAACACCCAAGCAAACCACCATTAAATATGCAAAGCTGAGAACACGGGGTGTGAAGAAGCCGCATTCCTGCACCATGATGCTAATAACACAAATCCTAATCCTTGTGTCTCCTCCCCACAGGTCAGCCATTCAAGCTGGACCCCAAGATGGCTCACAAGAAGCTGAAGATCTCCAATGATGGGCTGCAGATGGAGAAGGACGAGAGTTCCTTGAAGAAGAGCCACACGCCAGAGCGGTTCAGCGGGACAGGCTGCTACGGCGCGGCCGGCAACATCTTCATCGACAGCGGCTGCCACTACTGGGAGGTGGTGGTGGGATCCTCCACCTGGTAAGGCACCACCTGTGTGAGGGGGGATGCTTTCCCGCTCCAGCCTTTGCCAGAGATGCTCACCCTGTGCCCTTTCACAGCAGATGGGCTCTGAGAGCACAGGGTGCTGTAGCCATCGGGGCTGGGCTTGGTGCTGGGCCGAGGCTGGAGGAGGCTGAGCACAGCTTCTCCTCTCTGCAGGTATGCCATCGGCGTGGCTTACAAGTCAGCCCCCAAAAACGAGTGGATCGGGAAGAACTCCTCTTCTTGGGTCTTCTCCCGCTGCAACAACAACTTTGTGGTGCGGCACAACAACAAGGAGATGCTGGTGGAGGTGCACCCGCAGATGAAGCGCCTCGGTGTCCTCCTGGACTACGACAACAATGCCCTCTCCTTCTACGACCCGGCCAACTCTCTCCACCTCCACACCTTCGAAGTCTCATTCATCCTGCCGGTGTGTCCCACCTTCACCATCTGGAACAAATCCCTGATGATCCTCTCGGGGCTGCCTGCCCCAGATTTCATCGATTACCCCGAGCAGCAGGAGTGTAACTGCCGGCCCCAGGAGTCCCCGTACGTGTCAGGAATGAAAGCCTGTCACTAGGCTGCCCAGGCCTGCCCGTGCCCCGTGGCAGCACTGGCCATGCCGGTGGGTGCAGGTGGCCAGAGCTGCCCACTGGCAGCCGTGCCAGAGAGCCACCGTGGCGCCCGAGCAGTCGAGCACCAACCACACCCAGCTCCACCTTACTTTAATGGAAAAAGTGGAGGAACCTCGAGCCACAGCTGGAAATGAACTGCTGTTGGTGAGCTCCAGGGTGTGCAAGAGTGGCTGGAGCAGCTCTTTGGTGGCTGCTCCCATGTCTCCCCAAGAAGATTGTCACCTGGATGGTTCTGTCTTCCCTTGGGGGGCTGGAAAGGCCAGGGCAGGTTTCAGGGTGACCTGAGGTGCCATGGTGGTCAGGGAATGGCTCGTGCATACCACGAGGCACAGATTGGGACCGGAAGGATGGGCTCTGGGCCTGCTGACAGCTGGTGTAGGGACCCAGAGCACTGAGCAGCACTTTCCAGGGAGGACTTTCCATGTGTTGAGGCTTGGTGGCTTCCCTGGTGGGATGGATAAGGCTTGGAGCGCTCGGTGAGTGCTGGCAGTGGCTGTGGGGTGGATGGTGGCCCTGTGGAGGGAGGGTGGTGCTCTGTGGCAGTGAAGATGGCACTGAGGGTGTTCCTGGGGCTGGCTGTGCTGCAGATGGCATGCTCCTGATAATTTTCGGGGTCCTGCAGTGGAGAGCCACGGACCCCCAGCCCACCATCTCCTCCTTTGAGAGCTTCCCAGTATCAAGGGAGGCCTGCATCCTTGAGAAGCTTTGGCCCCTGGCACAGAGGTTTGGCAGCTGCTCCTTCCCAACATAGTGTCTGGCCAGCAGTGCCCTGCTCCACATAGGTCTCCATTAGTGCCCTGTCTGGTGTCCCAGCAGCAAAAACTCATCTTCCTACTCTAAGCCCACAGTAGAGTCCTGCTCAAAGACTACCTCTATGCTCTGTGACCCAAAATCTCAATTAATTACACTGAATCTTGGCTTCTGGTTTGTTCTCCACCATGCCAGGGGATTGGACTGGGTGCATTTTAAAGATCCCTTCCAGCCCAAACTATTCCATGATTCTGTGGTGGTGTGGGTGTGGAGCCATCCTGTTTATTCCATGGCAGAGGACTGAGTCTGTCCCAGAGGCTCAGAGACCCTGGTTACTGGGAGCTCTTGGGCTGTCTCCAGTATTCCCAGTAACCACAAGCACCAAGTCCCCTGGGCAAGCTCCAGTTCCCAGATTTATTTCAGAGGCCAAGAGGAGCTGGGCTGGCACACAATCCCTGTTGCCACCATGGGGGTCTGTGGCACAGTTTGGGGTCAGTGGGCATGTGGGTGTCTGGGACATTGTGGGGCAGGGATTTCAGGCATTATGGTGGCCCAAGGCAGCTGGTGCTTGGGCTGTGCTCTGTGACATTTGAAGCCCCTTTTCCTCCTCTACATGTGGTGCCTCGGTGGCAGTGGGAACCACTGAGCTCTGCCACCCAGCTCTGCCAGCCTTGCTGATGGGGAACTGCCCCTGCTTGTGTTTTCTTCCACAACAGGGTAACCCACCTGATTGATCCAGGGTAGCCATGAGATGCAATCTGTTTGGCCTTTAGCAGGCTTTAGCAGTCTCTGGCAGGATCCTTCTGGACAAAATGTCCAGCCCACAGCTGGATAAACACATTGTGGGGTGGCTAAGTAACTGGCTCATGGGTCAGGCACAAAGGGGGACATCGGGCTGGCACTAGTCACTTCTGGGGTTCTGAAGGGCTCCATCCTCAGCCTGATTTTCATTAACAACCTGGATGCAGGACTGGAAGGGATGCCAGGTCAGTTTGCTGGCAGCACTAAACTGGGAGGAGCTGTCAACTCTCTCAAGGGCAGAGAGGCCCTGCAGAGAGACCCAGGCAAATTAGACAGATTGGGAATCACCAACCATGTGAAGTTGAACAAGGGAAGGTGATAACTTCTGTGCCTGGGATGGGGCCACCCTGATTGTGTGTATGAACTGGGGAAAGAGAGGCTGTGGAGCAGCTGTGGAAGGGCCCTGGGGTACCTGGTCCAGTTGGATCTCAGTCAGCCAGGAGGGAAATCCCTGTTCTGGGGGCATCAGGCCAGCTGGAGCAGGGAGGGGATTGTCACGGTCTGGTCTGTGCTGAGGCAGCCTCACCTTGAGCCCTGAGGGGAGTTTTGTACACCACAACATAAAAAAGGCATGAAGATATTAGAGAAGGGTTGTGAGGATGGAGAAGGGTGTGGAGGGGTCTTGTGAGGAGTGGCTGAGGTCACTTGGTTTGTTCAGCTGGAGAAGAAGAGAGGGGAGGCCTCTTTGTCCTCCTGAACTCCTCCCAAGGGGGAGTGGGAGGGCAGTTACCCATCTCTTCATTCTTGTGACCAGTGACAGGACTGAAGGAAATGGCTGGAACTGATCAGGGGAGGATTAGGCTGGATGTCAGGAAAAGGTTTTTCTCTCAGGGGGTGGTGAGACACTGCACAGTCTCCCCAGGGAATGGTCATGGCCCCAGGGCTGCCAGAGGTCAAGGGGCAGTTGAACAATGCTCCCCAACACAGGGTGGGATTGTTGGTGTGTCCTGTGCAGGGCCAGGAGTTCCACTCAGTGATTCTGATGGGCCCCTTCAAACTCGGCCTGTCCTGTGATTGTAAAGCCCAGGCTCGGGGAGTGAGTGCCTGGCTTGGCCAGGGCTCTTGGGGATCATCCCATGGGGGCTGTGCCAGAGACAGGTTGAATTCATCTGGAGCCAGTTCAGAATTCATCTGGTGACCCCTCCCAAGAGGATGCATGTTGGTGAGTCTGGTGGTGACAGCTTTGCCCAGGAGGAGCATGTTCCCCAGCATGCCATCTCTCTCTGTGTCTGGACTGTGGTTTTTGGAAGAGGGAGGTGGGCAGCGCCTCGGGGAAGGATCTGCTGCCGGCCCTGCCAAGCTGAGAGGGCTTTCCCTCTGATGCAGGCTGCTCCCCGTGGTGCCTGGCAGGGCAGGCACAGGGGCTGCACCCCTCCTCCTTGGCTCCTCCTGGGCAGAGGAGCAGCTCCGTTTGCTTCTGCCAGCCCCGGGGTGCAGGAGCCCAGGAAGGGTGCAGCAGGGGCAGGCCTGCCTTCCCCACAGCCTGGCTCATGCCCCCTTTCACTCTGGGAAGTTGGATCACCCTTTGAAGTTGGATGTTTTTCATGGGAAGGTCTCATGGAAGTCCCTTCCACATCTGCCGGCCCCGTGTGGCTGCTCGGCCTGTGCCACCCCAGGGGGACACCAGGCCCTGCAGGGGAATGGCCGCCCTGGCAATGCCAAGGACGGTGCTGGCACTGCTGGGATGGGTTCGGGGAGCATCCTCAGCCCAGAGACCATGAGCCCTTAATGTGACATTTGCACCTGACGAAATTGCACTAATTGTGGGACCCCCTGGCCCCCACACACGTCTCACACCCGGCCAGATGGGGACTGGGGGAGCCCCACACCCCGAGCAGGGGCTGGGGGCCTTTCCCAGTCGCCCACATTGTCCTCTTGTGGTACTGAAAGCAGAGCCCACCCGATTGTCACCGTGATTTGGGGAGCACAGCCCCATCCTGGGCCCTGCTGAGGGCATGGAGGGAGGGCAGAGTGCTGCTGCTGGTTCCTCTGCTCCTGGTGACACCCACGTTCAAGCTCGGGGTGTGTGGACTCCTGGCTCCCCTCAGCCTCCCCTTCCACATGTAACATTCCTGCTTCCATTTTACTTGGGGGAGGGCTGTTCTTCCTGTTGGGTTTTTCCCTTTTTGTTGTTTTTTTTTGCAACTTCTTTGTTAACATGTACATATATATATATATATATATAAAATATAAATATAAATATAAAAATATAATATAATATATATACATTGCTGGGTATGTCTGTGTGTGGGGGAGGCCATGAGGTGAGGACAGCCCTGGGATCTTCTTGCTGGCCATCACAGTATTCCCCAAACCTTGCAAAACATATGGCCATGCGTGCACAGAACAGAGGGGATTTGTGGTACCACCCAGCAGTACTTTCCTTGTGCTGGGTTCAGCCCAGCCTGGAGAGCCTGTGGGGTGGCCAGGCACAGGGGGTGCTAAAGCTCCATCCAAAAACATGCGTACACATAAATATTGAGCACCCTGCTGCCAGCCCCTGGATGATGTTCCATTACCCAGGACACTGCGTGTGCCAGTCTGCCCTTTCCCCAGTCCTGGATGGCCACAGGGGTTCTGGACATCTCTGAGTGCCAGCTGGGGCCAGGCTGGTGCTGGGGCTGAGGTGTGGCTGTGAGAGCCCCCCTGCACAGGGCCCTGCCAAGCACAGGGACCAGCAGCGGGCAGGGAGAGCTCGGCCAGCAGGGAGGAGCTCCGCAGTTCCCCTCTCCCAGCACATCCCTGGGCTCTCCCAGCAGGCAGGAGTGGCCCGGGCAGTGGGCACAGCCCATGCTGGAACGGTGCCACCAGGCAGAAGCTGCTGGAGAAGGGACATTGGGGGCAGCCTCATGTGCAGGAGCACAGGCACACAAACCTGCAGGAGACAGAGCCCATTTTTGGAGCACATGTGCCTAAAATATTTATTAAGTGGAAAACATGCAGTGCAAACCAGCACTGGGGAATTAAATATTTCTTACTTTATGCCTTTGCTCCAAGCTTCTCCTGTTAAAGATGAACCACCAGCACATGGAACCTTCCTGGAGGATGAGTTGCTGGTTCTGCTAGGAGCAAACCTGTGGCATTTGTGTGGGTCAGAGCTCTGCCCTTGCTGTGGGTTGTCAGTGCCACGCAGCAGTGATGGGCTGGGTCTGGTGCTGGTGCTCCTGCTTCTGCCACAAAGATCCCACTGCCCAGTGTCGCAGAAATGGGCCTTTGTCGAGGATGAGCCATTTGTCAGTGAGGGGAGACTCGGACACTCAATATGAGTGATAAGCAAGTTCCGTTTATTGAAGAGAGCATCAGACACTTATACAGCGAGCAATAAGCTCATTAATATTCTGTAATTTACACCGTCCATTGGCCACACCACAACATCAGCTCTTCCCCATTCCTCAGGGGTTACATCTCTCTTTTCTCATGTCTCTTTCACTATTTGTTATCATACTACAGCTATGCCCAAGGACACACTATCTTGTAGGTGCAGGACTTGGAATTAGCCACAGCTTTGTAATTTTCCATTCTCTAGCAGCTAAATTCCCAACACCCAGAGCCCCACACTGAGGAGTTGGGAGCTGCAGTGCCCAGGGCCCACAGCCTCCATTTCCAGACTTTTTATTCCCTGGTCCAGAGACTGGCAGGGTAGCCCCAGAGCACCGCAGCTTGCCAGGGGGCTGTCCCAACCCCATCCCTTCATCCATCCCATCCCATCCCATCCCATCCCATCCCATCCCATCCCATCCCATCCCATCCCATCCCATCCCATCCCATCCCGTCCCTCTGCACCACCCTGGTTTGCTGCATGCCCTAGGACAAGTGTGTGGGGTCTGGCAGGTATCTGCAGGTGCTCCTGAGCTCTGGCCACTAATCAAACAGATCCTGATCCTTTTTGGTTGCCAAAAGCCAGAGGTGCCCCAACCCTGGTGAGCAGCCCCCATGGCAGGAGAAACCCAGAGCCCTGCCACCCAGCCCAGAGCCCAGTGAGCGCCCAGCGAGCAGCAAGGACACAATAGGAGCAAAAATCTGGCTATTCCCAGATATAAGGGGACACAGATCCTCTCCTTTCACCATGGGACAGTCTTCCCTGGGAGAGAAACTGCTCCTCCCTCCATGGGATTGACACAGTGTGGGAACCTTCTTTCCTTTTAAACTGAAAAATAAAACCCTCCAAAGGAGAAACATTCCCCGAATGGCTACAAATTGGCCCTTGAAGGGCAGAGCCTGGGTTCTGGGGAGGTGAGGCATTGCCCGGCTCTGCTGCCAGCCCAGCCCGAGCTGGCCTGAGAACGCCCCCCAGCCCGGCTGAGCCTCCAGACTCTGCGGGCTTCACCTGGGGCCCATCCCGGCTGTCACAGCAGCTCAACAGCATGGACCATCTGCTCAGTGCATCCCGAGCTTCCAGAGAGGCAGGCATTCTCTGCGTGGATGTGTCTGACACGCTGCTCCCCCGTGCTGCTGGCAGCATTCCTGTCCCGGTGGCTCAGGCTGGCCGTGGGCGCTGCTGTGGATCGCCAGGATGGATGCCAGCCCAGTGCCTGGAGAGCTGGGGGGGGCTGGGGAGGGCACACCTTGGCAAAGCAGGGGGTGCCGGCACTCACCCTCGCCCATCCCTCCTCCCTCCACCCCAATGGAGCAAGAGGAAGCTGCAGAGATTGCTCCATTGTCCCTAGAAGGATGCTGCTAGGTGGGGAAATGAGCCCTGGGAGGGCAGGATGCGTTTTCCTTGAGGCTTTCCATAGGAGCACTTCATTATCTCTGAAACTCATGGGCTTCATTAACCAGAAACCCATCTCCAGGACAAACCACAGCCCGAGGCAAGGCCCAGTTCCTGCTGGGGCTGCTCAGGCTGGCTTGGCTCAGAGCCCACTTGGTGCCAGCCTGAGGAATGGGCATGACTGGGGGGTGCTGGGCAAAGGAAGAGCAAATGGCAAAGGATCAGCCTGTACTGAGGTGGTGACAGGGAAGAAATGTGGCAGTGTCACCTGTGTGTCCTCTGGCTGTGGAGCCATCCCCACCGTGGGACTGCTCCCACGTTCCCTCCAGCCAGTGCCAAACCCTGCTCCAGCCCTCGCCAGGGCTGGGGATGGCCCGGTTCTCTCTGGCACAGCTCCTGGGAGACAGGGGAAGCTGCTCAAAGGATGTCACCCTGTCACCTCTGCCCGAAACAGCCAGTGCCACAGCCGGTGTCAGCGTGAGCCCGGGAAGGAGCTCTGCTCTTTCCCCTCCTGCTTTGTCTGGTGCCTTCCCCTGTCAGCCTTGGGTTTCTAGGAAACTGCATCCCTCGTTGTGAAAGCCAATTTAAACCATCCCTCACGTGGCAGGTTGTTTCATGGAAAGGAAAAGGCTGCTCTGAGATGATGGAATGAGCTTTGCTGCTGCTTTCAAGGAATGTGCTTTAAACACAAGAGGTTTCAGTGTCACAAATACTGAAAATCAAACCAGAAATGCATTCCACAAGTCAACCAGGAGGGGAAAAAGCAGAGTGTGGCATGGGCTTGGGAAGGCTAATGGCAGGTTTTGGGGGACTGAGTAGAAGGTTGGTGTTGGCTTTTCATTTCTTTTTTTACTTTTCATTTCTTCTGTAGTTCACAAAGTAGGAAATTTTAGAAATCCCTCCCTTGAGAAAGCTTAAAAACACACTGCCTGGGAGCCCTGGGCCTTCCCCCCTGCTCTGGGAAGCTGCAAAGTAAAGAGATAAGAGAAATCACTGGGTTTACATGATGAGTGACATCAAGATATCTCATCTGTCCCATCGGCAGCAGCAATGCCTTGCATTGGGGTGGGATAATCCTCACTGGGAATACATGCCACAGCTCTCCCATCCAGGAATGAAAACCCCTTTAACTGGGGATTTCACTCCAGGCTGGGGGGAAAAAACCAATAGTTAAATAAATGGATGGAAAAGAAAATCACACCCTGACCTGCTCATAGACTGTGCAGGGTGAACGAGTTAGAGTCAGAGTTGGCCCAAATTAACCCTTAATGGAACTTGAGATTTTAAATACTCATCTGAATAACCACCCCTTAAAACTGATCAAGTGTTCTTGATCATTAGACTGAGCATCACTTAATATTCTTGGTCTGGCTATGGAGTGATGGACAATGCCTGGAATGAGACCAGAAACCTTTATTGAATAATTCTGGGGTTTAGGACATGAGAAAGGGAGAGAGGAAGGCAGGAGGGAGGTGGTGAGGACATCAGTGCTTGTGTCTCAGACTAAAAATGGCTGCAGGGGGAGCCTCAAGAATTCTCCTGACCTTCAGGAACCCATCTTGAGTTTCAGGAACCACCCTGAGCTCCTGGAGCCTGTCCTGAGTTGCAGGGACTGTCCTGACCCACCTGGAGCAGGCACTTTGAGACTCCAGCCCTTCATCAGCCCTTGCAAATGCCACCTGGCCCCTCTCCTGAGAACATCCCATCCAGGCTCACCGCTGCATCCTCCAGGCTCCGGAGTCAGGCAGGAGCAGCACAGGGACTGTAATGGAATTGGGTCCAGTTCTCCATGGCAACCAGCAAGAACTGGGTCAGTGCAGGCTGCGAGGAGCCAAGCACTCCCAGGAGTTTTAAAAGTAAACACCAGCAGAAATTGAGGCCCAAGGAGCCAGGGGGGACAAGGGGACCCTGGGACCCCCAGAGCTGCAGTGGAGCCCCCATCCCCACATGTCAGAGAGCAGTGGGGTCCCAGTCCTGCCCTGGGAGGGGACACAGGAAGGCTCCCGTGGGTACTTCTGCACAAGGCAGTGGATCCAGGGCTGCACAGAGCAGGGGCTGCCTGGTCCCCAAGGCACACACAGACCTCCACAGCTACAGTGAGCAACTGAGCCCAAAAACTCCCTCAGCCACAGTCTCCCTGCCCCCTATTCCCCATCGCTTTGAGCCAAGTTCCTTCTCTCCACATGGCCCTTGCCCTCCTGCCTCCCTGGCTCTAATTTGTCCCTGTTTATTTACACAGGCAGGCAGGCTGACATCCATCACGGGGATTCTCTGTGCAGAGGCTGTCTGTGTGAAAACCCTCATTACAGCTCCTTGCTGACAGGAGCTGTGCTGGGCTCCTTTGATCAGCCAGGCGCTCGGGTGGGGCCTGGCTCTGTGCTGCAGCTGCTGCCTTTGCTCTGTGCTCAGCAGCCGAGGGGCAGAGACTCCACCATGCCCCGGCCACAGCACAGGGCTCTGCCCCACAGCCTGTCAGGAATTACCTAAGCGATGGCCAGCGCTGAGCTGGCAGGGCAGCAGCCATGGGGGAAGGGGTTTGAGGGGGCTGCAGGGCCGAGCAGGAGGAACTGGATGGAACTGGAGGATGGAACTGAATAATTTTTAAGGTCCCTTCCAACCCAAACCATTCCATGATTCAAGGAAGCCAAACACCAGAACAATGAGGAAATTACCTGCAGAGTTTCCTCAAGGTCCATGAGAACCACAAATTTGGCTGCCGTGGTTACTGATGGTCACGAGGAACCATCACCACCTTCCGCTGCTTTGATGATTTAATTGATCTGAGCTTTCATGTACCAAAATATATGTCCATCATTTGGCAGACCTTTGCCCTTCATTTTTCATTAAAATCCATCTGTTCTGTTCCCAGTGTGTCACCCTGATGTGAATGACTTCTCTTGAGTGGTGTCTTCATTTGTAAAATGGGCTTTTTAATCCTGCTCCACCTGATAATGAATTAAACACTCTCTCAACATTCACACAGCACCTGGAGGATGGAGAGAAGTGCTGCTGATGACAAAATTACAGTGTTATTTTATTTGACTCACTGCACAAATACACAGCAGCATCCTCTGGGCCCACTGAGCACCTTCATCCTTGTGCCACAATGGAGCCTGAGCCCTGTCCCCTGCACAGCCCCACACTGCCCCAGCTACATCTTCAGGCACTTCCCAACCCAGTTCCCACCACAGGGGCCCAAGGTGGCCAGCATGGAATGGTCAAAGCCCCCCATGGCCTGGGAAGGTGGGCAAGGGGGGAAGTGGCCAGGTGGGGATGCTCCCTCTGTGTCCCTCATGTGCCCAGGGCAGGCAGTGCTGGGCACTCTGGGGCTGGTTAATGGCATGGGAGCCCTTTATCCCTGATGGCATGGATACACCAGATATCATGTATGGAACACCTGTGTTCTCAAGGCTCCTCAGCCAAGTGGGATTTTCCCCTGGATCGGTCAAGGTAACCAATCCTATCATGCATGGTTCCATGGGAGCTGGGATCTGCCCCCTGTGCCCTCTGGGATCTGCCCCCTTGTGCCCTTCCCGTGTATCTGGGCCTGTCCCTGCACTGTATTTAACCTGGATTTCCCCTCGATCATCTTACAATCAGAGAATCAGAGAATCTCCTGAGTTGGAAGGAACCCATCAGGATCAAGTCCAATCCTTGTCCCTGCACAGACCCCCAGCAATCCCACTGTGTCCATCCCTGGAGCGCTGTCCAAACCCTCCTGGAGCTCTGGCAGCCTCGGGGCTGTGCCCATTCCCTGGACAGCCTGGGCAGTGCCAGCACCCTCTGGGGCAGAACCTTTCCTGATCTCCATCCTAACCCTCCCTGGCACAGCTCGAGCCCTTCCCGCAGGTGGGACAGGCTCAGCAGCAGGCAGGTGGGAGGGAAGCCCTTCCTGGACCTCCTCTCCAGAGCTCCCTCTGCTCCATGCCCAGCTCCAGGCCAGTGCTGCCAGGTGACGCCTCAGCAGAGCCCAAGAGATGCCCAATTATCCATGGACCCGAGTGACCGGAAACCAGGGGAGTGGAGGAATTTGTAATTAAATTGCCATTAGATGGGTAACAGATTGTCTGGCAGCTGACAGTGAGTGAAAATGCTCCATTCTGTCATGTTTTATCAGCATGAAAACCATTTGCAAGTGCTCTAATTACATTCCTAATTGCCAATGTGATTAGGGACCTGCAGCTGTTCATTAAGCATGTGTCACCCTCAGCCAGCAATCTGGAAGAGAGAATATTTAATTAATTGAATAGCACATTGGATGAGGAGATGGCCGGACCTGGAAGCTGGGAGCCTTGTGCTGAGCAGAGCTGGTGGGCAGCAGCCTCCTCCTTCCAGCTCTGGGCACGGTGTCACACAGCCTCTGTCGGGAACCTAATCATACAAAAAACACAGGAGCTCTCCTGCCCTGATGTCCAGCCAAATTTTTATCTTCTCGGCCGGTCATGCTTCTCATCAGTGGAACAGTGTGAGCCACGTGGCTGCTGCTCCAGTGAGCAGGGCTTAGCCCCAGAGAGGGATGGAGACTTCAAGGTGCCCCTTTCCCTGGCACTGCATCTCTCCTGGCCACTCTTCCCAGCCCTCCCTTGCCTTCTCCTTGTCCGTACTTTTCCTTCCTCAAACACACCAGCAGCTCGCATGAGGTTTCTGTTGGAATAGGATGCTCAGAGAAGCTGTGGCTGCCCCATCCCTGGAAGTGTCCAAGGCCAGGCTGGATGGAGCTTGGAGCAACCTGGGATAGTGGAAGGTGTCCCTGTCCATGGCTAAGGGTTGGAACTGGATGTTTTTTAAGGTCCCTTCCAACCCAAACCATTCCATGATTGCATTTGCTATGGCTCTACTTCCAGCTCCCCCTGCTTGCCTGAGCAGCTGCAGAGAGAGGGAAAAACACGAGTGCATCCAGATCAGCTCATTTCTTCAAATTTAACATACTCCAGTGCCTTAAAATATTCCTGGTCACAACAGGGAGAGTCTTAGGAGGCTTCACCTTAATCCCTGTTTAATTTCCACTTAAGAAAATGTCATGCAGATGTTTAATAAGAATTAATTCTGGGTTTTGCACAGTTACTTTCAATTAAATAACCCCAAGTGTTCCATGACTCTTCAAACAGACACTAAAGCACATCGAATCCTGCTCCCCAGCCATTAACTCCAGTGCCTCTGTCTCTGCAGCCTGGAGCTCCCAGTCCAGCAGTCACTCCAGTGCTGAAGGATGATGTGGGGCTGCAGCCCCAGGCTGGCTCTATCCTGCCATGGGCCCATTTGGGATGATGCCAGGGTCCCTCTCAGCCTGGACATCATTTTACCCCAAACATTCGAGCTTTCTCTGAAGGGTGGGGGCTGCCTGTAGTCACAGTCAGGCTGTGAAATAATTCATCTGAGGGAGAGCAGAGCCTGGCATTGGGTCAAGGTGCTTGGAGGAAGGGACACCTAGAGAATATCCCAGCCCCTCTGCCCACTCTCTGGGCTTCCCACAAGTGTGCAAATCTGTCTCTGGCCCTGCTTCCCCAGGCCTGGGAAGTTGCTTTTATTAAAATGAGAAGTAAATAAATAAAAAAATAGGGAGTCCACTGCAGAGCAAATTATTCCTCCTTTCATCTTCTTGCGTGCTTTTTTTCTTTTTTCTGCTGCCTAAGCGCAGTGCTTTGCACTTGTTATTATTGAATTTTCTATCTTTGATTTTGGGCTATTTTTTCAGCATGGGGAGATTATCCTTAATTCCAAGCCTGCTTCTCTCCCTGCAAGCCTGCAGCACACAGGAACATGAAATCATTTTGATTGAAAAAGTGCTCTGAGGCCATCAATCCCAACCGCGCTCCCAGCACTGCCAAGCCCACCACCATCCACGTCCCCAAGTGCCACGTCCACAGTATCCATCCCAGGCAGTGCCTCTCCCCTCTGCTGGGAAATGGCCCCGTTTCACTTTCAGACACTTTTGGGGTGCAAGCACTGACAGTGATGCTGGTCCCTGCCCAAACTGTCCCATTCAGCAGCTGCAGCCCCAAATCCCAGAAAACTGCCACCATCAACCCCCATCCATCTCTACCAGAGGCACCCATGGAAATTTGGGCGCTCCAAAGAACCCCCTCTCTGAGCTGCAGCGCTCACTGGGTGAGTGGCAGCAGGAGCATGTGACAGGAGAGGGAGGAAACTGCAGCCTGATCAGGATGAAAATTATTTTTATATCCACTGGTGAAAATGGATTCAATAAATATTTGCCCCACCACAGCCATTTCCCAGAGCAAAGGCCTTCCTTCTGTCCCACTGCCCCCTCTCTGTGCTGGGACCATGTGGGAGCCAAGAGCCACAGCTCTGAAACCTTGGCTGCAGAAGAAAAAGGCCTCCTAAAGTCACCTTTTCTGCTCATCCCCTCCCCCAAGTAAATCCTGGGAGCTTAAACTGTGGAGCTCAATGGAGCTCCCTGCAGCCCTCCAGGGTGGAATGAGGCACGGGAATCAGACAAAAACACCACTGGAGAGGGAGATGGGAGCACACAGTCTGGATTTGGCATCCTCATCTGGGATGTTTCCTTTGGGAGAACCGTAGCTGGGCTTGGGCACCAGGCTCTGGACCCAGGGAGCCCCCGCTCTAACAAATCACCTCCAGGACACAGGGCAAGGGAAGGCAAATGGTGATTCGGGTGTTCAGGCCATCCTTGATCCTATTGCTCCATGGGATGGGCTCTTCTCCATTGCTTCTTGTATGCTCCTCCACTTCCTGCTCCCAGTTCCTCTCTCTCTCTCCTCTCCACCACCTTTCATATCCTCCCTTGCATCCTGCTCCCAGTCCTTCTCCCTGCTCCCAGTCCTTCTCCCTCCTTTCCATCCCCTCTTGTACCCTCTCTTGGTCTCTGCTCCCCATCCCTCTGCCTGCACTCAGTGCTCTCTCTGGCCTTGTCCTTCTCAGTCCCCCCATCAGCTCTCAAACCCTCACTGAATCCCTGGTCCTGGTCCTCTCCTTGCTCCCCAGGGCTCTAGCATCCTTTACCCGGGAGCTGCCCCTCGGCTCCATCTCCCTCTCCATTCCCCTTCCCTGCAGCTCCTGCACGGAGCCGAGTGTCCCTTGCCGTGTCCCAAAGCCGGGGCAGCCAGAGGCATGCAGTGTGTCAGACACTGCCTGGGCACACGTGTGCCAGTTTCACAAGTGCTCTGCAGAGCCCATTCCCAGGGGACAGGACCCCATCCCTGCCCGCTGCCCAGTGCCAGCAGCGCTCGTGGACACCAGGCAAACACCGCTCATGGACCCCAGGCAAACTTCGCTCATGGACACCAGGCAAACCCCGCTCATGGACCCCAGGCAAACCCCGCTCTCATTAGTGCCGATTGCATCGTCCCCGCCCTGGGTCACCCGAGTCAGACAGTGAACTCATCACAACCAAAGGGATGAACGAGGCAGTCTGGAGCCTCCAGCTCTGCTCAGTCCCATCCTCTCCAGAGCTGGGACCCAATTAAAGCTCAGTGCCGCAGGCGTCCGTCCACCAGCACCGCACTAAATGACTGCTCCTGTTCACATTAGAGCGCCTGGAGAGACACTGGGCAACAATTACTCCCTCTAATTAATGGCCAGATTAAAACAGGGCTCAGTTCTACCCAGTAATTTGAAAATGAGAGACTCCATAACCATCCCCAGCACATGAGAGCATCATCCTTATAAAGACCTTTTAAATTAAGATCTCTGAGCTACTGTTACACAGAGGCCATGAATTACTGTCTGTGTTTAAAACAGACACATTATTTATTGAACCCATGGAATTAAGCCTTTCTAGTCTGCTGGAGACCTCGAGCAGATGTGATTCAAAGCCCGGTGCTGGCAGCCCTGGCCATGCAGCCTGCTGGGGCCAGGCACAGCCAGGCTAATTCACTGCTCCAGGTTGCTGCAGCATGACACAACATTAACCTGTCCAACTTCAGGAAATCCGGATTTGTATTGTTTTAATTAGACTGGTCTCTTTAATCCCCAAGTGCATGTGGGACTAATGGTACACAGTGGCGCAGAGGGGGGTGTTACCTCTCCCTCAGTCTGACCCACCTTGCAGGTTGCCATTAAGATTCACACCCACAATGACACCACCAGGCACATGCCTTGCTCCTCCTAAGTCATCAGCAAGATCTCTGGAATGATTTTGAGAAGATAAACCTGAGGCCATTAGAGAAAAGACCTTGAACTGAACACGTCAGAGGCTCTGCAGCATGTTTGGTATGCAGCATCCATGGTATGCAGCATCCATGCTGGAGAGGGAACGTTCCGTACTGGAAAATGAGGCCAGGAGAGGAACAAGGCATTTGGAATATGTGATGGAAGCAGGGAGGATGAGCACAGGAGTGAAGGACAGGAGGAGTGAGCACAGGAGGACTCGAAGGGATCAAAGCAGGGAGGATGAGCACAGGAGTGAGGGACAGGAGGGCTCTCAGAGGCAAAAAGAGCTTCACAGATGTCCAACACATCCACAACATCGGGGCTGGGAATTCCAATGAAATGCTGTGGAAGAGAACAGATGATGGTAAAATAGTTCAGCACAGCATTGGGCTGGTAAATAGAACAGGACTACACTATGGAGGATCCAGGGAGATGTCCTCTTTGTGTTGTTATCCTTCCCCATTCCCAAGCCCTCTATGAGGTTGCAGCATGCCATGCTGGCTGCCAGGGAAGAAATGTGATTTAAACAGAGACAAACCACCACAGTGGGGTTTTTGGGGGGAAAAAGTAGTGCACATTCCCACCTTTAGCTCAGCATCAAATGTGGTGCTTAAATCCCCTCCATCACCAAAGGTGCTCGACCTAAGCAAGTAATGGTGTGACATGGGAGCAATGGTGACAGGCAGGGGAGGCATCCCTGTGCCATTCCCACAGCATCCCGAAGGACAGGGAGGCATCAGCCACGTGGTGCACAGCACAGGGGAAAAAAAACAGTGTTGGTGACACAGAGGAGCCATGGAGAGGATGAGCAGGAGCAGCTGCCTTTTTCCCTGCACAACATCCCAAGCTTAGTGCCTCTGGCTCCAGATCTGCCATCGCTGCAGGATGCTGTTACATTACTTCCAAAGATATTTTTGTTGACCCAAGTTCTGAAAATTAAGCAGACACTGCTATCTGGAAAAAGAATCAAGTCCCCCTGCAGTCCCAGCGCAGTGTTGGGTGGTGGTTCCTTGCCCTGCCAGGCTCTGACAGCCCAGCCCAGCCCCAGAGCCCACGCTGGGCAGTAAATCACAACACAACAACCCAGAGTGGCCCGCGGATCATTCATCATCCTGCATGCACAGGAAGGCAGCAAGGGGATGATAAAAGTCTGTTCAGATTAATGGCTTGAGGAATTAGAGAGGAAGCAAATTGCATCAGCACTGGAATTCCTCAGCCCTGTGCTGGAAATCACCTTCCTGATGGTGATAATTGCATGAGCCACATAATCACACCTCTGCCATGTAACCCTTTGGTCTGGATGCTGTGTAACCCTTTAGTAGAGATACACTCATATTGCACAAAGGTTTTCCTTTCTTCCCTAACTCCTAGCACAGGTACTTTCCATCACTTAGGACATATCGAGGTTTTGTGCCAGTCTCCTTCCCTATTCCCCAGGCTGCTGATGCTGTATCTTGATCCCAGAAACTTCTTCAAGAAAATTAAAAATAAAAAGCAAGAAGTTTTTTACAAAACCTAATGAAAAGCTTAAATAAAATTAGTATACCTAAGGCAAAAAGAAAATAGCTGAAACCAGAATTCCCCCTTTCTCCCTTTTTTCCCCTGTGTGTGTATCCATATACACATATTTAGAGAACTTCAAACAATTTCCATTCCATTTCAGCTGATCTTTTAACTCATTTCCAAGCACTTTGTAAAATGAAAAGACATGGGAGCTCCTCCTCCTGGAAATGACAAGACCCAGTTTCTGCATCAACCATTTCAAGCCATTTATCCACTCAGCAGCTTTTTGGACCGAGGAGTCACTGAAGCTGCACATGCATCTGCAGGCAGCTGGATTTTAAATTAAAATAATGAGGCAAAGATTAATGGGGGGCTTCCAGGGGGTCTGCTCATGAAAGAGATGGCTGAAATGTGGCTGTGGTGCGGAGAGGGGCTGGCCTGGGCTGATGAGCTCCAGTGGGGTGCTGGGCTTCCCTTCTCCAGCATCCTTCCCAGCCCGGGGGTCTGCAGCACACCTCTCACTTCATCCCTTTGGACAGAGAGGGAGCTCATCCCTGCAGCCCCAGCTCCCAGCCCCCTGCACCCTCCTGCTGCTGCCTGAGTGGCTGTTTCAGCCCTACTGAGGAAAAAAAAAGGAATACAAAGGTAGAATAGAGGGTTTATTTACTTGTAGAAAAGGCAGCGTTGGAGCTGAGCTCTCGCCATAAGCACAAGGAATATAAATAGCACAGAGAGAGAAAGGAAATTCAGGAGCTGTTTTGGGAAGCATGGCTTGGATGGATTTAACAGCTCTGGCTCCTTCTGATGGCATTGTGCTGAGACATCAGATTAAACCAAAAAAGCACAAATTGGGAAGCACTGCTTCTGCCCAGGAATCATCAGGAGACAGTTTTTGCATATGAGCCACGGCAGTAACTTCCCTCAGTAAAATCCATGGATAGTGATGAAGTTCTGGGAGATTCACTCCATATTTCCATCTTTTATGGCAACAGCTGCTATTAAATAAAAATTTTCTCTCTTGTATTCTTGTATTGTCACCAGGCTGGTGACAATGCCAACTGCCACCACAGGTATGGACACATCCACAGATTTCCAAGCCCCTGGGAGTGTCCAGTGTGTGTGAAATGGACTGAAATGGGAGCCCTGTGGTGGTGCTGGCCTGGAGTGAATGTTTGTTGCTGGTCAGGGGCCTTGCTTGGGCCCTCCTGAGCTCCTGTGTCTGCCTGGAGCTGGCTGGGAGCTCCAGGCAAGGGGGCCAGCGATGGAGTGAAAGGGATGTGGTGGGGACAGGGATCCCTTGGCAGGGAGTCTTGGCAGAAAAAAACACATTTTAACATCGTGTTTGCCTTAAATGAGTCCTCCTTTTTCCAAGTAGCTTCCAAGGGTTTGGATCTAGATGACTTGACTGACCAGCTCATCCCCATGGATCTGCAAGAGACTGAGTGGCTGCTGCTGGCACATGGGGACAAGATTATTATTGATTTTCCAATGAAAACCCAACAATACAGCCTGAGCCAAATAACCTCCTAACCCCTCATCATGTTCCTGACATGTGTTTTCTACATTTCAACATTTTCTCCCCTCAGTACAAAAAGGGCTCCCAGACTCTGCAGCTGGCACAACTAACCCCTCCACCCCCACATACACACACCAGATCAGGGCAAAGTATTTATTTTGCAGCCCAGTATTACAGCAAGAAAACAAATAAAACCACTCTGGATTTCTCCAAAATAGAAGTATTACCGTTTTCTTATTGAACTACTTCATTGGGATGGAGTTTGTTTCATTTTAATCTGAAAAAATCCCCACATTGCATTTAAGAACATAAGTTTGGAAAGTGAAATAAGTTTGTTTTCCTTTAAAAAAAAAGCACAAAATTAAACATTTCAGCAAAGTTGTTTTCCAGCAATAGGCCACCCAGTTCCTCTCACAAGCAGGAGAATTCTGCCTTTGCCAAGCCCTGCTCCAGCAGCTTCTGCCTTGTTTAAATTACAGTCAGAACCAATTACCACTGCCACCAGCCCAGCCTTCCCTCAGCTGCATTTTTTGTCTGACAGGGTAAAATCCTATTCATGCAGTATTTTGCAATAATTTTCTCTCTGAAAACAATTTCCCCCTGGCTCCTAGAGACCTGATTTCCAGATTAATTTTCCTCTCACCAGCTTTTCTCCTTTCATTTCTTTCTTTGTTTTATTTTCTTTAACTGCTGGGGAAAAAAATAAAAGTTTTCTTCTCCTGATTTATCAGATTTCTCAGCTGTGCCAACCCCAGCCTTTCCCTTGCTGCCCCAGGGCCGCGGGCACAGTGAGGAGGCAGAGGAGGGAAGGCAAAGGGGTTATTTAAGAGGAAGGGGCACTTTCCCACCCCATGGAGGGGATCTGGCAGCTCTGGTGCTGGGGTGCAGGAGCAGCAGCCCCGAGCCCTCCTGCAGGCTGAGCCTTCCAGACCCTTCCAGCCGCCTCAGCCATGCCCAGACAGGCACAGCTCAACTCCCAGCCTTGGCAGTGCTGCTGCATACCATGAGGAGAGAGGCTCAGGGAGGAGCTCCATCAGGAATTCCAGCCTGCACGGGAGGCTTTTACCCTTTCCATAGAAACCTGCCCACATTTTCTCAGCCCTCTCAGAACAGCAGCTGCCAGAAGTGAGTTCCCGTGTTCCATGCTCTCCTGCCCGTGTCCTTCCCTGCAGGGAGCTGGAGCTGTGCTCCCGCTGTCCCAGCACGATGGACACTGGCCCAGCAGGTCTTCCAGGAATGGCTCCCCATGAGGTTCTGCTCCTTACCCGAGTGAGACCGTGCCCGGATGGGGCTGGGCATGAGCTCTCCCCTCCTGGGCACCGTGCTTGGTGCCCTCAGCTCAAGGGAGAAAAGGAGAATGTGACAAAGTGAGCACAAGGAATGCCACCCAGGAGACCTCCCAGATTTCCATTCCCTCATCCTCACCAGGCTCTGACTCCTTCCTTTCATTCTGCTTTGAGCTAGTACAAGAGCCTCTCCCTTGTTGGTTTTCCTTTCCACCAACGAAGGATGCTGTCATGCCTCCACTCAGCTGTAACCTTGGAAATTACAGTTCTTTACCTTCCTAAGCTGATGTTGTTTGCCCAGTTACCGAGCTCACCAAACCTCTGCTTAAACAGAGCAGAGAGCAGCCAAGTCTACCCACTGCCAGCCAAGGGGGGACAAGAGCTTTTGTCTGCTGGGGGAGCATCCAGGGCACCGTGAGCAGCAGAAGCAGCCCCCCATGCACCTGAGGTCACCCTGAAGCCAGGGAGACCTGCCCACACCTGGTGCACCTTGGGGACACCGCTGTCCCTCCTGGAGGAGAAGCAAAAGTCACCCAAGAGTCACACCCATGGCTGTGCCCGTGCCACTGCTCCAGCATGGAAAAAGCCAGGGACAGAGCCTCTCCTGCTCCAGTGCCATCCCCAGTCAGTGCCACTCAGGAGGGACCCCAGGGGATGAGGAGCCCAGGGCACCACAGTCCCTTGGGCTGCTACGAAGCGCTGGCTCAGGCACTGCACTTGATCCAGTTTATCTGCTCCAAACACTTTTTGGGTCACCTCAACAATACTAATGGCAACACTCTTATTTTCAAGCTTTTCTGCTAAGCTGAAGCACTTTTCCTCTCCTCTTGAGTCATTTAAAGGCAGTTAATGAAGAGTAGAAGCCCTTACCAGATTTTTTTTCCCCCACTATCATGTATAATAAATGCGGTTTTGATTAAATTTTTACATGCTGCTTAATGCATCAAACAGGAATTTGCTATTCCCCTGGCAGCATGACAGAAACCCCTCCTCAACACAACACTCATTCCCTAGACTGATCTGCAGTGTCACTTCCATGGGAAGAAAAGCTGGCAGTGACAGTTTCCTGGGGGATGCCGAGACAACAGCTGCTCCAAGGTTTTCAATCAGCATGCCTTCATTTCACAGCTCCAGTGCAAACATGTTTATGGTAAATAACCCATCTCATATGGAGAGAACCAGGTAACCCTCCCATCTGTGCAAACACACATTTGTTCCTGGCAGAAACTTGGATTTTTGCTCATTCAGAGCCCTGTATAGCTGAGAAAACCCAAGGATCTGCTTAAACCAGCCTTATCCAAACTCAAGGCTCATTAAATAACATCTCAGCTTTGGCTGGGAAACTATGTTAGGGAATGTGGGTGTTTTTCCAAAGGCCATAAGTGTTCTGCAATACCCCCAGGGTATTTACAACAGGCTACTGGGCACCCCAGGAAAATCCCTCAGGCATCTTGGCACCCCCACCTATGGCAGGGGGTTGGAACTAGATGATCTTTAAGGTTCCTTCCAAACCTTACCCTGCCATTTGCAGCTCCTTCTCAATTCCCATCAAATGAGCAAGAGGAGCACCTGGGAGCTGCTGCTCCTGGAGCCCAACAGTGCATGAGATTGGCAACCACAGGGCAGGGAGGGAGGGTCACGTCAGGGGCATGAGGAAGAGACACAGTCTGTTTCCAGAGGGTATCAGCTGTTTCTTGAGGTACCAGATCACTCTCTCAGGGTTTTCTCCTCCTCTGTGCAGCACTCAAGTTCTCTGGTTTTAGCTGGCAGATGTTTGCTGGTGAATAGCTGGTGAGTGCAGGAGGGTTTTCCATACATGTAGGGATTCTGCAGGAGTCAGTCAGAGTTCCCAAGGGGCTGGTGAAGCTCCTGCAGCCCCTGAGCATGTTCATGAGATACACAGCCTGACTTAGCTGCTCACTGCAGGCAGCAAGAAGAGCCTCCATCAGGGGCATGCATCCCGAGTGAAACCCAGCCAGCCCCACACTGCTCTCCTGTGTCAGCAGCTTCTGTGGATCCAGCCTTCTGCTCTGGCACCCTCAGCAGGCCCCAAGTGCAGCTTTCACCCTGCAATCAAAGCTTCTGGGTTCATCCTGCTGCCATCCCCCCTTGCTGGTGCTGGCACTGGGAGCAGGACGGATGGACAGCCCACACCAGGTGTGGTGCTCCTGCTGGATTTTCCACCACCTCACACACTGGAGAGCATCATTTCACTGACACTGAGGCAGCCATGAGCACCTCTCAGATCTCATTAACTTACCTGGAATTTATCCATGGAACCAGCCTGTGAGGACAAGCTTTTTTGGAGAGGGCAGCTTGGGAAAAGAGTGGGAAGGGGGAAAGAGCCCCAGAGAGACTCTGGTATGTGTAGCCAGAGGCTCCCTCCCACCCAGTCCAGCCTCACTACTGGAGCCATTCCCTTTTCACTCAGCTTTTCTCAGGTTTCACCCCATTATTCCTGCAGGCACTATTCCAGACAGGATTTCTCACCTTGTGCCACAGAAGCCATGAGGTGCCAAGTAGGAGTTTCCTGCACCTTTCCACCAACACTGGCCAAATTGTGCCTATGAAATACTGATCCCAGGGTTCTCAGGCTTGGCCAGGTGGGCTGGGCTCCTCCAGGAGAGGCAGGAGCTGCCCTAGTCCAGGTGCCTTCAGAGTGAGAAGGAATGTCCCTCACTACTCCACGTGCTGGAGGTGGGTCACCATCTGGCTGACTTTGGAGTTTGCTAATCTGGAAGAAGTGCGTGAAGGCAGGGATAGAAAGCAGCTCCTGGTCACAGGGTAATGGAGAGCAGGATCTTCCCGTGGCACAGGAGTGCCCAAAGGGAGGCCCTGGCTCCCCAGGACTCAGGGAACCCATGCTGTCCTCGCTGCCAGGGATTCCTGCAGGAGGAAGCTGAGCTGTGGGCAGTGCAGTGGGCAGGGATGGGGCTCCAGCACAGGTCAAACCCACACAAACTTCCATGGGGGTGGGACAGTCTCTGGAGCTCTCACTCCAGACTCTCAGCAGCTTTCCCAGGTCCTGCAGCAGCAGTGGGAGGGCTGGGTTGTGAGGGATCCTGCAGGGACTGATCTCACCACCCCGAGCTGCTGACTCTGCACATGGAGCATCGTGGGTGTGCAGAAAGCAGGGGAAGGCACAGCAGCACCGTGAGATGTGGGAGCAGAGCTGAGGAGGGGGAGCCACCAAGGCAGGTGGGACACCCCAGCCCCTTCCCAGCCAACCTGCATCCCCATGCCTCCACAAAGCCCTGCTCTTCCTGAGGAGCTTTCTCTCAGAGGCCCCTCTGAAAAGCCCAGAGTTCTCCAGCATTGGAAAGGAAAGGATCTGATCCCAGTCACATTTTGAAATGATTTTGATTTCCCCAGAGAGGCTGCAGATGCAGTTCTGAAGGGAGCACAGTTAATGCTCAATTTAGCTCCACATGACCTAATTTGCCTCCACTGATTCAACAAAGGGGAAGCAAGGGAAGATAAATCCTTGCACATGGACCTTGAGAGCCAATCCATTCGGGCTGCAGAGGGAGGGCAAGTGTCTGCAGAGCCATCGGCATAGGCAGAGTTTGCCCTGTGGCCACGGGCTGGGGACAAAAGCTGGTGGTCCCTCCAGGATGCCTCCAAAGCTGGGCCCCAGTTCCAGTGTTCCAACAAGGCCATGGCTAAAGTGCATCTCCCTTAGGCATCTGCTGGGGAGGTTTCTGGGGGAGTGTCTGAGGCTGACCTGCTCCACCCGCCCTGCGTTACTGTGCAAGCCCTGTGCCCACACGAATCACTCCTTTTCGTGACCCACAATGGGATATCAGTGCCTTAAAGGAGATGGAGCGATTCAGGAAAGGATCAAAAGAAAGTTTTCTGTGCTGCACCCCAAGCCCATGGAGAGGCCAAGGTGAGCTGACCCTGACTGCGGTTTGACACAGTTTTCATCCCACAGCCAGTAGTGCAGGGACTTGGGGAGCGGTGTCACCAAAGGAGCTGGTCCTGGGAATGCCTGGGAACTGCAGGAGGGCCTCGAGAGGTGACCTCAGGGCCTGCACCCTGGGGGAGCATGTGCTGCTCTTTCTACTGCCCCTGCACGTTGATATTTACCAATACAGCCAGACAGGACGTGCCTGATCTTGTCTGGCCCTCACTGCTGAACCAAACAGCAGCACTGTGGTGTTTCACCCTGAGACACTTTGGGCTGGCTGGGTGTGTGGTGTTTCACCCTGAGACACTTTGGGCTGGCTGGGTGTGCGGTGTTTCACCCCACAGACACTTTTGCCTGGCTGGGTGTGTGGTGTTTCAACCTGAGACACTTTGGGCTGCCTGGGTGTCCGGTGTTTCACCCTGAGACACTTTGGGCTGGCTGGGTGCGTGGTGTTTCACCCACAGACACTTTTGCCTGGCTGGGTGTGTGGTGTTTCACCCCACAGACACTTTGGGCTGCCTGGGTGTCTGGTGTTTCACCCCACAGACACTTTGGCTCGCTGGGTGTGTGGTGTTTCACCCCACAGACACTTTTGGCTGTGGGTGTGTGGTGTTTCACCCCACAGACACTTTTGCCTGGCTGGGTGCTGCACTGGGCCTGTGGGGACAAGTCCAGGCCTGCAGGAGCTCTGGTGGTGCTGGGATGGAGCTTCCCCCCATAACAGGGGCTGCTCCTCAGGTTTCCCTCTGTGGAGAAGCTTTGAGGCAATGGTGAAGGAGTCGGTTCTGATGGAGGGTTTGGACCCAGAGCTTTATTCTGGCCCACAGGCCTCTGAATCCAGCACAGTTCCAACAGAACTCCCTGAGCCCGTGGTTGCTGTTCCTTTGAACCCCGGGGAGAGGGGCAGGGAGCCACCAAGCAGGGACAGGAGGGGAGAGACAAAGGGACAAAGGACACCTGGATGGCCTAATGCCCCCCAGGGGTAGAGGGCATCCTTTGGATCTGCCAATCACTCAGCGTCCTTCTGGAATGCCAGGACTGACAGACAGTGCTGGGAGGGGTCGGGGAGGGGAAAGGAGAGGTGACTGACACACCTGGGAGGGATCTTCAGGGGAGGGACCCGGGGTTCTGAGGTAAACCCTGAAATCACACTGCAACACCTGCAGCTCAGGGCAGCACCTCTTATCTATTTCAGAAGTCAAGCATTTACTGGGGGGATTTTCTCTCTGGGAACCACATTTGCTGACTCAGTGCTCAGATGCCATCACTGTTCAGTGTTTTGCCCTTTGGTTTTGGGCATCTTCATGCACCATTTGCCCTCTGGAAGAGAAATCCCTGTGTGATGCTGTCCCTGGGTGCCACTTTCCCACTACTGGAGCACAGGCTCCTTCTGCTCAAGTGTGTGATGTGGTCTGGGTACATTGGCCTCTGGGTCCGGTCCAAGCCTGACATTAGATGGAACACTGTTCCATCTGTGTCCACTGTTCCATCTAATTCCCCATCCCCAGCTGCTCCTGGTGCTTCCATACCCCTGCATCTCCGTTTCTGCTTCCCAGTGTTCCCAATGGCTCTGCTACCAACCTCCTCCATCCCACCACTCCTCTTCCCAGCTGAACTCTCCCCCAAACCATGTGTGTATTTCTGATTGAAGGAAGTGCATCTCTGCAGCAGAGATTCCACTGCCCATTCCCTTCCAAAGGGCCTGTTTCCAGCAGACTGTTACTCCAACATGCAATATGCAATTTTTTTATTTAAGAAAACAAGGACAAATGTTTGCTGATAAACATTTCAGGGCAGTGTGCCAACAAGCAGATCCTTCTATTCCTCCCAGAACTGTAAAACACCAGCCTGCTGCCAGCCACAGCGATCAGAATGTTTTTCTTTTCATGCATAAAAATGTCTTACTAATGAATGCCCCTCTCAGTGGCCAGTGCTGAGGCAGCTCTGCCATGTGCTGGTGCACCCTCGTGGCTTGGGGAATGTTTGATACTCACCAGACACAGGGAATATTTTCCCTCCCTGCATAAGTACTGCCTGAAAATGCAGTATGCCCCTGCCCATCTGCTCCAATGCCACATTGTTCCTGGCAGGGTGAAGGGCACCCAGCTCCCTCTCTGCCCTGGCCCTGACTGCAACACCACTAAATCAGGGACAGTTCTGGCTGCCAGTGGCAGAAAAACAGGTGAAGTGCAGGAGTGACAGTCCTGTGCTGTGAAGGCCGTGTGAGAAGTGCTGGTGCTTCCTGGCTTTGCTCTGCACAGTAGGGTTGTGAGGGGATGGGTCACATCTTCTGCTGGAACTAGAGATAGGTGACAAGCTTGTCCCCAGGAGAAGTCATAGATCCATGCTCGTCTCAATGACAGAGACCCAAAGTAACTCCCCAGTGTATGTTCAGAAAATGCCTTAAATATTTTTAGAATATTGAGAAGTGGTTATAACAGGGTCAGAAACTTCAGTTCTGTGAAGACCCGTTTCCATTTTCAGAGCCAATCTGCTGAGAAGCCGTTCTGAAGTCTGTTCTGATCTTTTGTTTCCTGCAAGATAGACAGAGGTGTTTGTGACATCGGGGAGCTCTGGAGATGCTCCACAAGAAGAGGAAGTTCAGAGCAGCCCCACACACCCCACTGCGAGCTGGCCCCAGAGGGCACTGGACAGAGCCAACAGGGACAGCCCCAAACATGTGGAATTTAAGATGTGTGGATGTGGCACTTGGGGACATGGTTAGTTGTGGTCTTGGCAGTGCTGGGGGATCGATGAACCTGGAGGGAGGAGGGATTTTCCATGGCTCTGTGAAATATCCACACCAACCCCAGAGCTTCCCGCCCCAGATGGAATGTGGCTGAGCTCAGCTCAGTGACTCGCTGCCCCACCTTGGGCTGTAGCAGCTCCACATCTGGTTTTACAGAGATCCCAAACCAGCAAGGCAGGGATGCAGCCCTGCATGTTCCCAGCTCCAATGGGAACAGCCTCATCACAAGGCTGTGATTGATCTCTGTTCTACAGTAAACCTCACCTCCACGTCTCAGCTGTGAAATGCCAGTTTTAAAACCATCCCTTTGGACAGGAGAAACCAAGATGCTATGAGGAAAACACTCATGGATTTATCAAAGCTCACATCCCACTGCAGCAACCTGATGTAAAGGCAGGCAGGAGCCCCTAACTGTGACTGTGACATTTAACAGACAGTGTAGATCACACACCCTACCCAGGGTATGGATCCCAGCTGTTATTTCAGCATAAATGCCCTAATTGCTGCCTTTTAAATTACACTCATAAAGAAGAGAGGTCCATCAGTCACTGGTCCCCCAGTACAACAATGAAGAGCATCACAAATAAATCATTAACAGGCAGGAAAATGGCAGGTAATTAATTTAGTATGAGCATAAACACTATCACATGACTTTATTACCAGCCCGATCTTCAGGAGGGGACATCAATAGTCTTAATTCAACATCTTCCCAGTTAATCATAAGCAGGAGACAGGAGGTGAGTTTTAAGTGCTCAAGGCTGAAATGGAAAACCATCAGGGCTGTCAAAGCAGCGTGCAGGAATCCCATCTCTCTCAGGACATTCCATCCCACCCGGGGACGCCCCATGTGGGGCACACAGGCTGAGGCAGTTCACACACTGCCCAGGAGCTGAGCACACAATTTGCCATCTGAATTAAACCTGGCACAGCCAGAGTTATCCCTTCCTCAGCCACCATGAGATGCTGTCCCAGAAAATCACCTCCTGCTCTTTGGGTCACAGCAGTTCAGACTCCCTTGGGTAACATCTGGTGGGAGACAGCAGAGATTTTACTTTCATAACCTTGAATCTACTTTTCCTGAAGAGGTGGCCACATCCCATGGGTAGAGAGGTATCCTGGAGCCCTGAGCTCCCACACTGGTTCAGCTCTGGTGAGTGTCCCTTTGCCACAGCCTGGAGAGCCGGAGCTGCTTCTCCCATGAGGGAAATGATCCCTCCCTGAAGGCAAAATTGCCCCTATTTGGTTAATTAAGTGGGCACCAGAGGGGGGGGGGGGAAATAAAAAAAGGCAAAACAAAGGCAGACAAAGCCCAACCACAGGGAACACAGGGAACACAGAGCCCTTTCAGGAAATGGGGCAGTGAGAAGCATCAATTCACTCTGCAGACAAGGTGTTTGGGCACGCACCCCAGGCAGCGTGAAGAACACACAACGGCGTGAAGAAATGCATAATTACTTCCCCTGCATGGGGAGACACAGACTAATGAGAAGGAGGACAAAGGGCCTTTTATTTCGTTTTTGGCTGCGTGCTAACGCTGGTGTGTGCTTTCCCGGTGCCTCCCTGCTCCTTGCCGAGCCATCCCGGCCTCCGGGGCAGCGTCTGCCTCCCCGTGTCCCAGATGGAGCTGGGACAGCAGCGGCCGCAGGTGCACACGGTGTGCTTGGGACAGGAGACTGCCCCTGGGGTGCAGCCGCTGCTGGCCCCATCCCTCAGGGCAGCACCGCGCCTGTCCAGGCACAGCTCCACAGTCCCCACCCTCCCCAGCACACAGCGCCTCCTTTCAGCCCTCAAGGACCGGGGAGGGAGCTCTGCTGGCCGCACCAGGCACCTGCAGGCACTGCCAGACACCCAGGCTGGCTCCCGAGGGCCCTGCAGTGGTGCCAGACAAGCTCCAGAGTGCAGCTCCGCTCCTCGTCAGAGATGGGGCACTGTCCCTGTGCTGAGGTGCTCACCAGCCCCCCATCCAAGCATGTTCCACCGAATCAAGAGCGCCTGGGCAGATGCTGACCCCTCTGCCCAGCCCTGCAGGGGCACAGCTCTGCGAGGTGCCCGCAGCTGGCACATCACGGAGCTGTGCCTGACATGCACAGGAGCCTTGGGCTGCGGACTCACTCGCAGGTGCAGTGTGTGCCCACCCCTGTGTCTGTGTAACAAATGCCGTGCTCACCCTGTTCTGTGCTCAGACAAATAAACCATCATAACGATGAGCATCAACTTGTGAGTGAGCATGAGAGGCAGTGAGGAAAAAAATAAAAGCAGTTTGCATCAGGAGCACCAAAACCCATCCCTGTGAGGCCCTGAGCCGGCATAAATCACCTGGTGACTGACAGAGCTGTCACTGGGGCTGACTGGAGCACAGCCCAGGAGTAGTTATCCCGTGCTCGGGTGTCAATTACCATTGCTAATTCTGAAACGGAGACCGGCTGATGCTAACAGGGGACAGGGAATTAAACTGTCACAAGTTAAATCATCAAGTGCCTCTGGTTGATTTCACCAGGAATGCTGAGTTTGAAATGGCCGGAAGTGCTGGGACGTAAATGTCATAAGTGCTGTGAGATAAAAGGAGAAATCAAAACCATCAACTTCTGTCTCGGCTGGATCTGCTTGTGAAAGGAAATAGAGGCGTTTCCAGCCCACATCCCACCCCACCTTCAGCACCCGCGATGGAATGACGCCGCTGGGCTGCTGCGGACACATGGCACTGCGGTAAAGCTCCCTCGGGCAAGGAGCAGGGCTTCAGCTGGAACCCAGGCCGGTCTCATCTGTCCTTCTGGGGAGGGAGATGACTAACGGGGTCAGGGATCAGCTGGTTGCTATTTTTAGGTATTTACTGGATTCCGAGCCCCCGGCTCCCCGCGCTGCTTCCCGCCTGGGTGTCTGAGTGGGATGAGATGCCAGGGAAGTGCCAGACCCGCTGATTCATTGATTTCCCCACGAAAGGAATCACAGCTCCGCCCATTCGCTGCCATCGCTTTCCTTTCCTTCCTGCGTTCCCCCCGGGGCTGCCGCACCGCTCCGGGCTCCGGGAGCATCCTCTGCCCCGCTCACCCCGCCTGGCCACCGACGGGGCAGAGGCTGCGCCCCGCATTTGGCGTCTGGTGGTTGTGTCTTGAGGCAGGAAGAAGCGTCCTGAGCAGTGAAAATTTTAAGGTGGATCGAGTTCTTCCTCCAAAAAGAGCTTTTTAACCCAAAAGGGAAGTTTTACCTGAAGAGAAACTGGAACAAGTGGCCTTTGAAGGTGTGGGAGGCTCAAAACAGCTGAATGCATCAGAGCAGGGATAAAAGGGCCTTTTATTTCGTTTTTGGCTGTGTGCTAACGCTGGTGTGTGCTTTCCCTGTAAACCTGTACCCATGGCAGGTCCTCTCCTCCATGTCTGCCTCCCACCAGCTCTGGACTTTCAGGAGTTACCAGAGCCCTTCAGAGCCCCGCCAGCTGCCCAGGAGGAGCAGCAGCCTGAGCCAGAGGCAGGAGGAGAGAACCAGAGTGACGTCCAGGATTTTAGCAGGAGGGGGAGAGCAACTGGAAAAGGACAAGCCAATGAGGACCGGCACCCAAATCCAGAGCTCTTGGCCGTCAGCAGCACTGGCAGCATGTCAGGCCATGAGGAATATTTTCCTTCCCTCTGCTGGGCCAAATCCCCTCCCAGGCAGCGCTGCTCGGCAGCTCGAGAGCGATTGCACAGTGACACCCACAGGAGAGGCCCCCGAGCTGTCCTCATCACACCCAGGCACCGTGCCAGCGCCGGCAGGGAGCTCACAGGGACACCCCGGAGGAGAGGACAGGGACATCCTCACAGAGGAGCTCTTCAGAGCCAGCCAGGGGTGAGCACGGCATCAAATGCTCCTTTCCATGGTCTGCGTTGGTGCTGGATGTGCACACCTGAAATAACTCATTTCTGTTCCGGAAAAAAGTGACACTATTTATTTTCATGCACTGACACCACCACCCCCCCCCACTCAGGGCCCTAGAAATATTTATATGAAGCCAGGGAAAAATACATTGGTGACGTAGCGTGTCTTTGAGGTTTAGGTTGCATGTAAAGCAGCCCCTATTGTTTGGATCCGAGCTGCATCACACACAGCTCAGTTCAGCCATTCACAGCCACATCAGACATTAAAAGTTTGGATTAGGAAAGGCCACAGTGTGAAGACCAAAATGTAAAGTCCTATTTTGTCAGAGAGGTGCTTTGCTCTAAGCCCCCCAAAGTCCGTGAGTGTGTCTGTGACTGCTCCCTGCGCTGGTGTGAGCCCAGCTGGGCCACAGGGGTGAGTGCTGATGGACAGAGGTCCTGCCCCTCTGGGATGACCCTCAGGTCCCCTCTCCTGCTCAGGCTGCTCCTGCCCCACGTGCTCTGTTTGACAGTGCTTGCTGGGGTGTTTTCCCACTTGGAGGACCTTGTGGTGTAGGAGCCACCAGTTCAGTGCCCCCTCCGAGACTCTCAGAAGCACACTGCCACTCTCTCCCTCCCCTGGTTACCCTGTTTCCCCCGCAGTGGTTGGAGAGGGATCCCACGGGGACCAGCCATGGCCAGCACTGCACGAGCTTGCCTCCAGCACTGGGGCACTTTCCATGGCAGTGTGAGGGAATGGCCTCTCCCATGGGGGGAAGCCCCCAAGGGACCAACCTTGGCCCCCTCCCACTCCTGTTTGTGCTGTTCTGCAACACGGGGCTTGGGGGGGCTCACCACAAAGCAAGCACAGCACCTGCTGTCCGGGTGTGGAAGGAAATCTGGAGGGAGTAAACTCAAAAAATACGTGAAACCTGTGAAATCCACATCACTTCCTCACTCAAGCACAGAGTTTCATCCTGACATTCCCTTCCCAGGAGAGCTGTGGTGCCAGGAGCCTGCACATACACCTGGGGATCAGAGGAATTCAGCATCTTGGGTTGCAGGAGCTGAGGTTTGTAGGGAATAAAAACCAATTTTGTGCAACAGTGACTCAGTGGGTGTAATAATGTGATTATACAGCAAGGGAGATGTTAATTGCTGATCTGCTCTCAAAATTCTTCCCTGTGTGGGAGATGGGACCCTGGCATGGGGCACCCAAAGAACCTGTGGCTGCTCCTGGATCCCTGGAAGTGGCCCATGCCAGTTTGGATGGGGCTTGGAGCAACCTGGGATAGTGGAAGGTGCCCCTGCCCATGGCAGGGGATGGAATGAGTGGACCTTTGATGTTCCTTCCAACCCAAGCTATTCCATGATTCTATGAACATTCATCCTGCTAGTGCAGCCCCTACTCTACCTGGCAGCAATTCACATACCTGGAACCAAAACATCACTGGGGCTGAAGGAGTTACAGGCCAGTGAGTCTGTGTTTGTTCCTGGAAAATGGCTTTAAATTGTGATTAAAAATAGGCTAATGGAGCACAGATGGGATGACATGGATTCCGTGATGGAAAACGTGTCAGTGTCTCCAAAACATCCCTGGTCCTGCTCCTGCTCCCAGCAGGAGGTGTGGATGGTTGGGGCAGCCAGAGGCTGCAGGACTACAGACAGGTAAGAGCCAGGGGAATGGTGCCTGTATGGAAAAAATTACTTGAACAGAGAACTGAGGGACTCGATGTTCAATTTTTCACCATGGATCTCACCACTGTGCACGCTAATGTTTTCCACAACAATCTGGAGGGGATGAAGGGCTGGGCAGTGCAGCCCAGTCCACAGATGACACAGATGGAAGTTAAATGAACTCAGAAAGTCCATTGCGCCTCCAAAGAGCCAAGCCAGGGAGCTGGAGGACAAATTTGTGCTGAACATTCTCTTCAATGAGCAAGTTATTCAGGAGCACAAAGCCCAGCCCCTGGAGTGCACAGTGGGGACTGCCAGGGTGGGAGGAAATGAATTTGGGGGGAAAAGGAGCTGATATAATGATTAGTACCATGTGTGAGCCAAGAACAGTGGATGCTGTAGCACATTTTGGTAGCAAATGGCATCAGTGACCAGACCTGGTTGTAGGACACCCTTGGGGTAATGGCTGTGCCAATTAATTTTTAGCAAAAGGACAGGGACGGGGAGGTGGTGGGAGCTGGATCCATGGGGCTGGTTGGGGATATTTCACACTCCTCAGATGAAGTTCCAAAAAACCTGTGTGTAGCTTGGGAAATAAAGTGCATGGTGTGGGAGAAAATCTCGATCCCAGGTGCTGTTCCCTGTCCTGCCTCAGTGTCCTGGGGCACGGGATCATGTGTGAGCACACCCAGCAGCCTGTGAGTGCACGCTGGGTGTCCTTGGCACCATTGCACAGGGTGGCTGGAGGAGAACAGGGAGAGCAGGGGGCTGCAGGAGCTGTCGGGCTCTGGGGCAGGAAAGGGAGTTCCCAAAGAGTGGCCGGGCGGGCCCAGGCTGCAGGGCAGGAGGGCTGGAGGCACAGAGGGCACAGAGCCGCTGCCCCGAGCAGAGCCTGCGGGGACAAAGCCAAGGCGGGCAGCACACGGGGGCAGGAGCTGGGGCTGGCACATGCGGCTGCGTGCGGACCCCGGGCCGTGCCCGGCAGGGACCAGCGCTGGGATCCTCTCGCAGATCCCACCAGAACCGCTCCAACCCGTCCCGCATCTCTGTCTCACCAAGAGCTGCTTAGAGGCATCCGCGGTGCAAATCTTGGCGGAGAGCACCCTCCAGCGGGCGCTGGGAGGGCAGGAGGGTCCCCGGCTGGGCACGGCGGTTCCGGCATCCCTGCAGCAGGATGATGCGAGCCCCTGGTGAGCGGTGCCGAGGCTGCTGGAGCAGCTCCCATCAGAAGCTGTCCATGAGGAGCCACGCTTGGCTCACCTGCAAGGCTGCGGGCTCCGGCTGAGCGCTGCCCTGGCGCCAGAGGTCTTGGAGCAGTAAGAAGCAGTTCTGCAAAAGTAGAGAATTTGGCTGTTGGACGCTGAACGTCTTGGGGCTGGCCCAACCAGTGACACTGCTCTGGATTTACCAGCACCCAGGGATGCAACGTGGGACGGGCAGTCGTGTGGAGAGCCGATGATCCTCACTCAGTCACCAGATGTTTGGTGAGAAGACACAAGGCAGAGGCAGTGGGAGTCCTCAGGACAAACTGGGGAGGAGACAGGACCGCCTGTGGACCCCGTCCAGGGCACCGCCATCCCCTGACCCCCTCCCCGCAGGGAGACCCAGCCAAAGCCCCACAGAGCCCACCCGGTGTCCCCTCTGGGCACGCTCCCTTCCTCGGAGGGGATGGATGCTCTCCGCGGGGCGGAGCGGAGCCGGAGAGGGGAAGGCAATCCCTGTGACATCTGGTTGTAATCAGTGCTTGCAGAACTGGCCCCGCTCCCGCCCGGCCGGTGGCCAGCGGGGCTGTTTCCCACGGGATGCCGAGCCCGCCGCTCCCCGCACGTCCGGAGCAGCGACTGCGCCCCAGCAGCACCGGAACCCCGCTGTGCCGGTGCCGCCGAGAGCCACAACAGCGCCCCACAACAGAGCCACAACAGCGGCACCGCTGGCACCGCTGCTCCGGCATCTCCCCCGGGCCTGTCCGCAGCTCCAGGGCCATCGCGGGGCTGTGGCTCCTCATTTCCAGCCCTCCCACCCTAGCCAGCCCCACTCCTGACCATCACAGTAATGCGGTGACTTCATGGTGCAGTTTACTTCACATGGAAAGGGCCCTTGTCGTTTTCTCACGCTAAATCTTTGACAGAAGGTTTCAAGAAAATACAATCCATTTAGGGGAAAAAAAAAAAAAAAAAAAAAAAAAAGCCAGTTTAAGTTGCTGAGTGACCAGATTTTTACCATTTATTGAGGTTGTTGCACTACACGATGGTTCTATGAATCCCCTGGCTCCCGGAGTCTGGATCTTGGCTCACACTCAGTGGCAAGGTGTTCTCACCTCTCCAGCTACAGAAAAAGGTTTGGAAACGAGTCCAAGGCACACAGAAAGCAAAAGGGAAAGCCCTTGGCACTTACCTGGCTTAAAATTCTCCTCACTGAGCCAGCCTTGAGACCTGGGCACTGCTGCCACAACAAACCTGCATCATGAGGCAGAACAAGAGGAAAACCACCTGAAAACCAAACAAAAAATTCAATATATTTCCATTTCAGCAGGGTTGTTTGCTCTTGCCCTGACCAGCAGGACATTGTCTGGGTGGGTGTTAAGGAAGACAGTTTAGGCCTTGTGCTTGAATTTCAAGACACACTTGAATTTCAAGATCTGTGTTGAAAAAACCACAGAAACAGGGACAGTGTCCATGTGTTCCTTCTCGGCCAGCAGGAGGAGAGGTCAGTGCTGGGAAGGGCAGCTGGGCTGGGAATGGGGAGTGAGCAGAGCCCTGATGGGCTCCAGATGCTCCCCTCACCCGGATGATGATTCATGATAGAGGCTGCCCAAGCCAAGAGAATTGGGCTGACTTCACCCTCCCCACATCCTAGCAGGGTGTGACACTGTGCCTCAGTTTCCCCATCTGTGCTAGGAACAGAGCCAAGGCACCAGCACTGCTCAGCTCCTTCTGCCTCAGTTCCATCCAGGCAAGTGGCAGCCACTGCAGTCCATCAGCCCAGGGAACGACAACACGGGAGAGCTCCAAGGCTCCTGCGGGAGGTGTTGTTCAGCTCTCTGCACAGAGAGGAGCTCAGGGCACCTCACAAAGCTGAAAGGGGAAAGGGGAGAAGGAATGGGAGAGAGAAAGGGAAAGGGAAAGGGAAAGGGAAAGGGAAAGGGAAAGGGAAAGGGAAAGGGAAAAGATAATTCTCAGTGGTAGCAGCCCCATGGAGCTGGGTTTGGATGCACAAATATTTACACAAACCCAAGCAGAGCAGGAATAGCTCAGGAGTCCAGCAAGGCTCGCCATGCATGGAGAACCGGTATCACAAGAAATTCCCAGTATGAATTCTAGTCCTGCTCTGTCCCAGGCAACTGGAGCTGCTGGGGATGGGGTACTGGATGAGCCATCTGAATTGGAGGTTACATCCACCACAGCCACTCTTTTCTCAGCTTTTGCTGCTGCCCTCACTGCCGCCAGGAGCCACGGAGCCTGGATCTCCCCGGGGCAGGGCAGCCAGGACATCCCCACTGCACCCTGGTGCTGCCCCGGGGCCACACAAGTATTGGCTTTAGCGGGAGCTGGAGCAGGGAAGACGGGGAGGGAGCAGCTGCTGGAGCAGGAACATCCACGGGAGATTCGGGGAAAGCGGGGTGAAGTGCCTGTCCTGCGGCGGCTGCTGGTCTGCCCGCCCCGGGGAACCTGGATCCCTGGAGCCCGAGGAGGCCGGGGCAGGACCCGGGGGCTCCTCGGTCCCAGCGCAGGAGGGACGGCTGCAGCTGGAGACAGCGCTGGAGGAGCCCGCAGCGGGGAATTACCGACGCCAAGGGGTGCCCGTGTCCCGGGCAAGGCACCGGGAGGGAGCAGCCGGCATGGCCGGGGTGCCCGAGCCCCAGCCCGAGCCCACCCCGGGCTCCGGCCGGCAGCGTCCCCGCAGCTCCTGCCGCCGGCCCGAGCATCCCCGAGCGGGGCCGCCCCTCCCTCCCCTTCCTCCTCCTCCTCCTCCTCCCCTTCCCACAGACCGGCTCCGAGCCCCGGCGCTGCGGCCGGACCACAGCCCTCGCAGCCGCGGGGCTCGACGGGGGGAACGGTGCCTGCCTGGGCTGAACCGAACCGGGCCGGGGGGCAACCGGACCGGGGGAAACAGAGCCGATCCGGCCCGAGCCGATCCGCCCCATGCCGTTCTACCGACGGAGCGTGGCAGTGCGGGTCCGGCCGGCGGGGCCGCTGACCGATCTGCGGGACACCTGCAGCCTGGCGGCCCTCGCCCTGCTGCGGCAGCTGGCCGAGCTCTGCGGCCACTCGGTCGCTCTCCTGGGGGACATCGAGGGCCACCTGCGGGCGCTGGCCCGTCGCGCCGCCCGCCTGCACCGCCGCGCCGCCCGCCTGCAGTCGCTGCTGCGGGGCCGCCCGCTCCGCGCCGCCGCCGCAGGTAAGGGGACACCGCGGTGGGACGGGGCGAACTGCGGGCCCCATCGCCACTGCTGCGGCCGCCTCCCGCTCCCAGGGCTTCCGCTCCCTGCCCCAGGGCCGGGGGACTGCGCTGCTGCTGCCCCGACGTTGTCACCCCGTGTCCCCTCCCCGGGCGGGTGACCCGTACCAGCTCCGGCTTTTGGGGCCCATCATCCCTGCTCCATGGGCAGGGAGGGCTGGGGGTGGCAGTGCCTCGCCAAGGCCCGTGGTGCCAGTGCCGGGCACTGGGATGAGGTGTCATTTGGATGCTGGTGGCCAGGGCACTGGGGTGAGGTGTCATTGGGATGCTGGTGCCCAGGGCACTGGGGTGAGGCCAGGACAACCCTGCACCCTTTCCTTCTGCCCAGACTTTGTTTCCCTGCTCACAGTGGGCATTTTCCAGGCTGCCAGCCAAGCACACCTCACGCTGTGTCTGCAATTACTGGGGGCTGTTTAGAGAAAGCAGGGAGGCTGGGCTGTCAGGGCTGGTCCTTGCCACCCCCACACTGTCCCTGCCTCAGGTGCTTCACCTCATCCTGGGGCAGGAGACCAGGGGGGCTGTCCTGCCCAGCGTGGGGCAGTTTTCACTCGGGTTGCTGTGTATCGGGGAAAAATGTTGGGTTGTCATCCAGGCATCGTGTCAGCTCGTCCCCTCTCCTGGCAGCCGCAGGGTTTGGGTTGCCTTGGACTGCTTCCACTTCCCATTCCAAGTATTTCGGTCTGGCACAGGCTGCTGTGCTGGGTCAGGAACAGGCAGCGCCGTTTCAGAGGATCTTAAAATAAGCTCATTTTGGAGTTGTTTATAGAAGTTTATTTTAAAGGCTTTGTGGGGCGGGGAGGGCAGCGCTGCTCCAGCACGTTCCCCTCAAGCACCGCGCGTTTCCCAGGCCCTCGGCAGAGCCTGTGCCTCCGCTGTCGGCAAATCCCCTGCAAGGGCTCCCCTGCTGCTCCATCTGCCTGGAGCCATGGGAAATGACCACCAGACCTCACAGCCAGCGTCCCGGGTGCCGGGAGCGACCGGAGCACCCAGGCCCAGTGTGGGAGCTGCACTGCTCCTGACAGCGCTGCGGACCCGTCATCAGACTGGGAGGAGGCTCCCAGTGTCCTGTGCACGGCCCGGGACGAGTGACAGGACAGCGAGGTGTCACCATCACCCAAACTGACCCCGCACTGCACCAGCGTGTGCCAAACCTGGCAGCAGCATCACCGAACGTGCTGGAGCGGGCTCTGCTGGAGGAGGAGCTGAGTGCCCGTGGCCAGATGGTCCCTCCCTGCCTGTGTCTGGCCAGCAGGCCGGGCTGCTCCAGGTGGCCACAGGAGTGCTGTGTGTGTGTGCACTGTGGTGGCAGGGCGTTAGTGTGGGGGGACAGAGAGGACACCATGGGGGAGATGGTGTAGGGGATGGGTCAGCAGTGGCTTGGTGTGGGGGATTGTCAGGGGACCCTGCAGGAGCTGCTGTGGCAAGTGAGGTGTGCAGGCCCGCCCAGTGCGTTCAGCTAATTCCGTGCACCTGGCAAGCAGCACCACCAGTAGCTGCAGGTGTGTGTGTGAGGCAGCAGCAAATTCTCCTCCTGTGCCACAATACCTCATCAGAGCCGTGAATATGCATGTGAGCATGTGCTGGGCTGGCTCAGAGCTGGGGTCAGAAGTGTGTAGTGATAAAAATGCTGTGATTTATCTTGTGGGAAGGGCTGGGGCAGTGTGAACAGAGCCAAGCTCACCTTCATTGCTGCTCAGTGGCACGGAGGCTTAGGAGGTTCATTTCTTCCTGCATCCTAAGGGAATACAGCTCATTCACCCCCACCTGCTCCACATCCATTCACCACCAGCCAGCGGGATGCCACAGCTTCCAGTGGGACTGAACTTACTTGGGTAAAGAATCAAATTCTGACTGGTACTTCAGTGGCAGTTTGCTTTGCTGAGTGCTCCAGCATCAGCCCATGGTGGGGGATCAGATCCTGTCTTGGGGGGACAGAGCTCCTTGTGAGGCCCCAGCCCTGAGGGAGAGTGATGGCTGCCCAGGGCTTGAGAGAACACTTCCCACTGAGTTGCAGCACAGCAGGTACCCAGGAGTGCACTGGGTTTGGGGCTTATTTTCTCCTCTGTTTTCATTTCTTAAAGAGGATCCAATGGCAAAAATCACAATTCCCCTCTTAAAACTGAATGGAAGCCCATGGAAGATGCTCCAGAGGAGCTCACCCGGGACCAGTCGTGCCCTGACACAGCCTCCACTTAGCCAGTGTGAGTCCAGGTGACATGTCACAGCCTGTCTGGCCAGCTCATAAGGACAGGGACGGATCAGGCTGGAGATCCAGGCAGGGCTGGAGACATCAGCCCAGCACCAGCCACAGCACATCCTTGCTGCACACCCAACATCATCCTGGGCTGGAGTAGCTCCATAGCTCCATCCTTCAGCTCCTCTGAGCACGCAAGATGGGGACCAGACAGTTCTCAGGAAGGAGAAATGCTCCAGGCATGACCAAAGCCCAGCTGCAGGGCCGACAGGGCATGGGGGTGGCTGTCCAGCCCTCACAGATGACCTGACTCCAGCTCCATGGGCCTGTGGTGGTTTGTCCTGCCCAAGCACGGTCTTTGGCCAGCTCCCAGATTTGGGCATCTTCAGCTGGGTCACAAGCCTTTGCCTGGTTTTGGTTCCTACCAGCCAGGTTAGAAAGATTCAAAAGCCATGGGCCTCCTCACGCCATGGCTGGTGTTTCCAGAGGCCGTGGGCTGAGGGAGCTCTTCATCCTCCTCAGGAAGGGGAAATGCTAGTGGAGCAGGGTTGCTTCCAGATGAGGAGATCGCACAGCAAAGGGCTGGGGAAACACTTGTCCGACAAGGCAGTGTGGCTGTTTCCAGCAGGAGACAGCAGCCAAGGGATGCAACATTCCTCTGCTCCTGTTCCCTGGCTGTGCTGGGAGCAGGGAGGGCTCACACCTGGCACAGGAATGGGGAGGGCTCACACCTGGCACCGAGGGCTCACACCTGGCACCGGGAATGGGGAGAGCTCACACCTGGCACCGGGAGCAGGGAGGGCTCACACCTGGCACCAGGAGCGGGGAGCATCCCTCACCCCTTGGTGCAGCCAGCTAAGGATGCCATGGCTGGCTGCAGGGTCCCACTGCCAGAGCAGAGCAGGGACAGGCCCTCTGTCCCACTGGCACAGCCACGTCCTGGAGGGTGACGCATGCCAGTATGGCTCAATCTCCTCTTCAGAACCCTGCAGCTCCAGAAATAAATCTCAGCGGAGCAGAGGATGGGGCCAGCACCGACGGCTCCAGGTGCCGTCCCTGAAGAGCTGCAGGACAGTTCTCTGGAAGGAGCCCCAGGCTGTGCTGGCAGGAGCAGCTGTTTACTGCTCCTGCTGAAATGTGCAGCGTTCCCATCCTCTGACCTCCCAGCCTTCTCTGAATCCAGCCATGGAGATAGACAGAGCTGTCTGCCAGCCAGGGCTGCTGCTCCCCACACCCTCTGCTCAGCTCCTCCCTGGCTGAGCTAGCACAGATGTTTCCCCCCATGTTCTGAGACTGAATTTTTTAAAAAGGAATGAAAGAAAGAAAAAAACCCTTCTGATATGCTGGAGTTTCCTGCCGGGCTGAAGTGGCTGTCTGTCTTTCAGTCCCTGGGACAGGGGACAGAGGCTGAAGCTGTAACTGCAGTCCCAAGGCTCACCCACATGAACCTACTTGAACCCCACTTCTTTGATCCCACAGCTGCCCTTGTCAGGACCTGTCCATGGGGTCAGTGCCCTTCAAGTTCGAACAAAGTGCCAGGAATGGTGCAGGGCTCTCACTGCAGGACCATGGGAAGGAGATGTCCCAAATTCAGGGGACAAGAGGTGTCGGTCTGGAGTGAGATGTGGTCTCAGCTCATCCTGATGCTCTCTTCCCAAGCAGTCCTGGCCTGCTGTGGCCACAACGACCACTGTGAAATGGCTCTTGGAGCCTTCTTAGCCACCAGGACAGGCTGTGGACAGTGTGGGGTGAGGGTTGCTCAGCCCACAGAAGTGCCAAAGCCTCGCAGTAGTGCTGAAGAGGCTTGTGGGGGCCTCCCCCTCAGGAGCCCAGCACTGCTCATCCCAGCCACAACCCACTGCAGCCTCCTCTGCAGGGAAGAGCAGCTCCCAAAACCCTTCCAGATCTCCGAGACATTTTCTCTGCCGGCATTTCCCTGAGCCAGTGGTGATTGCAGAGCCAGAGGGGCCAGCACATCTCCCCAGGCTGCTGGTGTGGGTGGGAAATGGGATGCTGACCAAGGCTGGATAGTTGGCTGGGCTGCCAGAGGAGGGGGAGAGGAGCCACACCCTCCTCTTAACAGGAACCGTCTGAGGGCTCGGCGAGAGGGGGATGGATGGATGGATAACACACGGCTCCCATGGCCCTGCTCTGGATGAAAGCTGTCTTCGGCAGTGGGCTGGTGGCCACTCCCAAAATGTGTGCTGCAGGAAACGTGAGGGGCAGATACCCTGCTGATGTTCCTGCAATGACAGGACAGCCCTGTCTGGGCTTTTCCAACCTCCACAGTTTCCCCCTGCTCCCCTGCCCGTGGCCGTGGGGTTCCTGCAGAGCCTGACCATGCTGGGGGGGACACGTGGGACATCCTTAGAGCTGATGCTGAGGATAGCATCTCCAGCTCATTGCTGCAGCCTCTCTTCCACCCTGCTGGGTTTTCTACAGGCCTGAGATTCCTGCTTAGATGGATCTAAGCGTTCATTCCAAAAAAAGTGTTTTCACCCCTTGGGTGGTGTTTTGGAAGGATTCGTGTGAGAGCTGAGCTGGTGGCCCTTGCTCAGGAGCTCTCAGGGGCAGTGGGTCACCTGGGGAGAGCAGCTCCTCGGGACTCCCAACACCCAGTAAGAACTGCATGAAAACATGAGGGAGTACAGCCACTGCTGCTCCTCGCAGCCTTGGACACCCCTGGTGTTTCTGGTTCCTCCTGCCTGGGCCCAACTCTGCAGAGCAAGCTTAGAAGGAACTCCACGAGCACCAGCGCTCCTGGTTCTTCTTAGGAAGCACTTACAGCCCCACTTTGGCTGGGAACATGGCAGCACTTACTAGGAACATGGATTGGCTTCAACTACGTGTCTCCTCGGAGTTTGCGTCATCCTAAGTCAGCATGTGGGATGCGTTCACCTCCGTGAGGAAGCAAGAGCTGGAGCGTGCCTTGGCAGCCGGTTCTGCAGCTGCAGGGAGCTCCGTGGTGCTCCATGGAGGCAGAACTGGGAGAGCAGGATGGTTCTGCAGCTGCAGGGAGCTCCGTGGTGCTCCATGGAGGCAGAACTGGGAGAGCAGGGTGGTTCTGCAGCTGCAGGGAGCTTGTGGTGCTCCATGGAGGCAGAGCTGGGAGTGCAGGATGGTTCTGCAGCTGCAGGGAGCTTGTGGTGCTCCATGGAGGCAGAGCTGGGAGTGCAGGATGGTTCTCCATGGCACCTGTGCCAGTTATCCATACAGCGAGGCACCAGTGGCTGCGGGGCCATGCTTTGGAGAGCAGATGACCCTTGGGGAACCCACAGGAACCCTTCTGGCTGCTCAGGAACCCAGCAGTCCCTTGGGGATGCGTTTCCAGCTCCCAGCCTGGTCTGCACTCCCTGGGTACCCCGTGCCATGCCCACTGCCAAGGATGGCACGGCTGGCTGCAGGGTCACCAGCCCTGCAGGTGCTGGCACAGGGCTGGCCACTCCAGCCCTCGCGTGTGCACAGGAGCCACTGCCTGCAAGCACAAAGTCTGGATTGAGCAGGAGCTGGCGCAGTGCCCAACAGGCCAAGGATGCTGGCAAGGAGAATCTTCTCTTTAGCCATGCCAGCGGGCTCTGCCATTCTCCTCCTGCTCTCCCGCTGGCTGCCCACCTTGGCACCGGGATGCCTGGCAGGGAATCGGGCTGGCACCTTGGGCAGTGGCAGGCGTGTGGCTCTGTGGGAGCACCCACCAACACGGAGGGTGACTGTCCCCTCTGTCTGCTGGAGCCTGACCCTTCACAGATGCCAGCCTGGCACAGCACAGTGTCTGGCAGCTGGGGACAGCTCCAGGAGCCAGCGTGGAACAGCGTGGCATGGAGAGACTGAGCGTGGTGGGCAGGGCAGGGATCAGGGGAGGATCATCACTCCTTGAGGTAACTAATGGCAGCAGATCGAAGCAGACAGGGAAAAGGTGATTCCGCCTGTTACCCGGAGAGGGGCTGTGAGAGGCCAATTCCTCCCTTCCGGCACCCTGAGTGGCTGGCTGCATCCATATGGAGCAGCAAGGTCCCACTGTGAGCTGCGATCCTGACTCAGGGTCCCCACAGCCAGGCAGGAGGAAGGGGACAGCAGTGCACCAAACATTCCCAACACAGAGCAAACCCCCTGGCACATGTGTGTCTGTGATTCTGTACGTGTCTGAGTGTGCACACGTGTGTCTGTGATTCTGTACGTGTCTGGGTGTGCACACATGTGTCTGTGATTCTGTATGTGTCTGAGTGTGCACACGCGTGTCTGTAATTCTGTAATACATGTCTGAGTGTGCACACGTGTGTCTGTGATTCTGTAATACATGTCTGAGTATGCACACATGTGTCTGTGATTCTGTACGTGTCTGGGTGTGCACACGTGTGTCTGTGATTCTGTACGTGTCTGAGTGTGCACACATGTCTGTGATTCTGTAATACATGTCTGAGTATGCACACATGTGTCTGTGATTCTGTACGTGTCTGGGTGTGCACACGTGTGTCTGTGATTCTGTACGTGTCTGAGTGTGCACACATGTCTGTGATTCTGTAATACATGTCTGAGTATGCACACGTGTGTCTGTGATTCTGTACATGTCTGAGTGTGCACACGTGTCTGTGATTCTGTACATGTCTGAGTGTGCACACGCGTGTGTGTTGCACAGATGGGGGCTCCTGGCATGCTGAGGTGCCGGGATCTGTGCTGTCAGTGCCTCTGGAAGGACGCTCCTGAGTTGCCCTGTGCTTGGCCTGAGCTCTGTGGAAAGGGGGGGACTGTGGAGTCAGCCCTGAGATCCCTTCCCCTTGTGTCAGGATTTTGCCCCAGTGCTCTCCCGTCCCTCCCAGCTGGCTGCGGTGGCCATGGCTGCCCAGTGCCCACCCTCTCCACTGGACAGGGAGAGCTCCGTTGCCCTGCAGTCACAGCCGTGCCCAGGGCCTGTGACATAGCTCTGTCCTGTGAGCAGGCAGAGCAGATCCCGCTGCACACCCAGCGTGGGGCGGTGGGCAGGCAGAGCAGATCCCGCTGCACACCCAGCGTGGGGCGGTGGGCAGGCAGAGCAGATCCCCGCTGCACACCCAGCGTGGGGCGGTGAGCAGGGAGAGCAGATCCCCGCTGCACACCCAGCGTGGGGCGGCCATCCCCGGCGCTCCCTCCCCACAGCTGCGGGCTGCAGCCTCCCGGGTGGTCCTGGCTGTCAGGCACGGCGTGGGCTGCCGAGGCCACCTGCAAGCGCTGCCTGTGTGGGACCAGCTCCCTTCCAGCGGCACTGGGACCCCAGCCAAGGGCAGGGGGGAATGGATAGCCCCCTCCCTGACAGCCATAGGGTGCTGCCAGTCGCAGGAAAACTTCACCTGGCTGCCTGACCCCTGTTAATTACAGGAGGGTCAGCTGGCACTGCCCACAGCACCCACGCAGGCTGGCACGGCTGACAGCAAAGGCAGTGGATGCCATCTCCTCTCCACCAATCTCATCCCTGTCTGTGGTTCTCAGACCCACCGGGAAGAAGCCGGCTGGAAGGATGCTCCATCCCCGCTCAATCTCCGCGGCTCCAGCACCCGCAGCAGGGCTGTGTAGCTATGTCTTTAAGAAGGGCCTGGGCTGGGGTGGGAGAAGCGTTTCCATCCAGCCTTTCTCCAGAAACCTGGTTCGATTTAGTGCGAGCAAGCGACTGCCAGAGCTGGCGCTGTGGCTGCCTCCGCTCCCGGCCGGGGCAGCCGCCCGTCCATCCCGGCCCTGGGGGCTCGGGGCGTCCCCTGAGCTGCGGGGCAGCTGCCGTGCCCCCAGCCTGGGGCCCGCTGGGGAGAGGAAGAGGAGGAGGCAGAGTTGGGTAAGTAAGAGTTTTGTGCTTTCCTGCCTGTGGGACTCCCGGCCCCGCCCGGGAGGGTCTGGCAGCGCCGCAGGACAGGGGCAGGGAGTGGTGGGTGCACGGCATGGTGGCTGTCACTGCAGGTGGGTGCAGGCAGCAGCACCCCCAGGGCTGGCACAGCCGCGGGCTCGGCTCCTCGCTCCCGCCTGTGCGCACCAAGGGATGGGGACGCTGGGACGGGGCCAGCTGGGCACCCAGTGCCCATCACGGGAGGGCTCGCTGGCAGGACACATCGATGGGGGCAGCGGGCAGAGCCCCGGAGGGTGCGGTGCCCTCTGCTCCCTGGCAGTGCCCATGCCCAGCCTGAGGACTGGATGTGTCCCTCCTCTTCCTCCTCACCACTCGGGCTGGGACAGGAAGGCTCCCCAGAGACCCCGCCGGGAGGAAGGTGCGTGGCGTGCCCCTGCAGAGGGGCTGGGGGATGCAGAGGCAGTGCGGAGGAGGTGCCAATGCCACCCCTGGCACCCCACGTCTCCCGTAAGAGGCTCACAAATGACAGGTACTGGTGACGGTGCCACGGCACGTGGTGGCAGCCTGGCTGCGCGCTGCGCTCTGGCACAGCTGTTTAGGGGGGCACTCAGAGGAAGCCCTGGGCGTGTGGGTGCAGCTTGTGGGGTGATCCGGGCTGGGGCACCCCTGTCCCCTCTGCCTGACCCCACACACCGCTTCATGCCGAGCTCTCGCTCCAGGGGTGCAGCAGAGCCAGGTGAGTGCATCCTGCAGCCCTGGCACACCCCTGGCACACCGGGAGCAGGGAGGGCAGCCCTGACAGTGCCGGTCCTGGGCAGGACGGTCAGGCCCCTGTGCAGCTACCAGGACACAGAGCAACCAAATATGTTTGGTGCCCTGAAGGAATCCCAGGAATGCAGAGCCTGGAGGGGACTCGAGGTGGCACGAAGGTGTCACGGCAGCTCCAGCCCTGCACGTAGATCCCCTGCAAGCCCCGGGGCAGCTTGGAGGTCACCTTCAGCAACACAAGGTGCTGTGGGGCTCGGTGTGCCAGCTGTTCCCTCCAGCTTGGCGGGAGCCCTGCCGGTGGCTCTGGGGAACGTGGCGCCTTTGAGGGTCCAGTACAGCCCTGGGAGCGACTCGCCATGGTGCCGGCAGGGGCTGGGAGCCCTGGCCCTGCTCCTCGGCTCTGGCCCGGCCCCAAGCCGTTGTTCTCCAATGAGCTCATCTGCCTCGCTGACTGTGAGCGTTAACATGGCCTCTTGGCCCGAAAATAACCAGCTCGGCCACTTAGCAAATGCTTATGGCTTCTTCATAGCTGGGTTCTCTGCCAGGAGAGGGTCTGCTCGGGGAGCACAGAGCGGAGCCGCACGGGGCCCGGGCCGGGCTGAGCCGTGGCACCGGCAGCGCCACCTGCGCCCTCCGTGCCCCCGGCCCGGCACGGCGAGCCCGGGGTCCTGTGTGAGCCCCCCCGATCTGTCCGGGCCCCCGGGAGCCGTGCAGGCAGCCGTGTGTGCCCACGGGGCTCCAGGAGGATGCAGGGGCTGGGGCTGCCCCGCACGGGGTAACAAGTGGCTCGGAGTGATGGGCACCCGGCGTGGGTGCCCCGGCAGGGAGCAGAACAATGGCCACGCTGCCGGATCGCAGCACCACGAGTCACAGTGGGGCTGTTTGTGCAGGGGCCCCCCTGCCTGACACCGTGTGTTGGGCTCGGCTGGAGCTTGGGGAAGCAGCAGAAAGTATTTTCTTGTTGGAATTTCTGTGAACCACCCCCAACTCGTCCTAATCCTTTACCTCCCTGGGGAGTGCAGAGGCTGAGTACCTACAGCCCCGTTCCCGGGTCCCTGGGAGCTGAGGCAGTGCCACAGCCCAGCCCCAGAACAGGGACACAGCTTGGGCAGAGGGGTGCCACTGCGGGACCCCCGCACCGCTGCGGCTGTCACACCCACCTGCTCCCACATCAGTCACACAAACTGCTCCTTGCACCAAGTACTGATCCAATTTGTGGCTGTTTCCATAACAACCTCCCAGCGCTTTCTGGTCCTTTCTGTTGCTATATGGATGCCAAGATCCGATGTGTCGGGGATGCTCGGTCCTGGGACACAGCGACTGGGCTGAGCCATCCCAATGCCTCTTGGCTCCCAGGGGTGAAGCACTCTGCACGTGGGTGTCTTGGCATGCTGGAGAGGTTTCCCCGCTCTGGAAGGGCTTTTTTCCCCATGAGAGGGATATGGTGAGGTTTGAGCCAGGGGAAGAAACCCAAGGGCAGGAGCTGATCCAAGACTCCTGGGGGTCCCTGCATGCAGCTGAGCTTTGTGCAGTCATGGCACTGCCCAGGACTCTCAATACTAGGAATAGGGACCTGGGAGGCACTGGCAGACAGAGACAACCCTGTTTCTCCTACCTGAGATGACATCACCCCCAGGCCTGGCCTTTGCAATGTCTTGCAGCTCTCACACAGGTTTCCTGACCCGAACCCAGTCCCAAAGCTCTTCCCACACCTCCTGTTTCCCTCTGTGCATGACTCCGGCTGCTCTTGGAGCTGACCTCTGCCTTCTGTCAGATGTCCCCGACCCCTTGCTTCCATCCATCCCCTGATCAGCCACCCACCCCACAGGGGCAGCACTACCAGCACTACCCAGCCCCAACACCCCTGGTGTGCCCAGCCCAGGACCTCACACGCAGCCCCATTGCCTCAGGGGTGCCCAGCCCTGGCACCACCTCATCCCCACCACCCCAGGGGCTGTCCAGCCCCACTCATCCCTAAACCAAACAACTCCCCAGCGGTTACCCAGCCTGAGGGCCCCCAGCCCAATCCTATCGCCTGGGGGCTCTCCAGCCCTGGTACCCCCACACGCGTGCTCTCAGGGTGTCCGGCTCCGGCACCGCCCCACAATCACCCTGATACCCCATAATCGCTGTCTGCTCGGGGGGTGCGCAGCCCCCGTACCGCCATCCCCATCACCCCAGCACTCCCCAGCCCCAATCCCCCCACCCCATCCCCATCACCCCGGTGTTCCCGAGTCCCGCGCCGCCCCCGCCCGGCCCCCGCAGCCGCCGCCATTGGGCGCCCGTTCGGCTCCGAGGGGGCGGCGGGGCGGGGGCCGGTGCCGGTGCCGCCCGGCGCGGCTCGGCTCGGCTCTGCTCGCCGGGGCTCGGAGCGGCGCGGAGCGGAGCGATGCGGCCCGGCCCGGCCCGGCCCCGCGGCTCCTCCCCGCGCGGCGCGGCGGGCCCGGCGGGGGGCGGCCGGGGGGCGGCCCGGGGGCGGTGGCGCGCGGAGCCCGGGCTGGGCGGCGGCGGAGGATGGGCAACGCGCAGCGGAAGGGGCCGCGCAGCCAGCGGCGGGGCAGGATGCGCTCGGCAACAGGTACCGGCCAGGCGGGGCGGGACCGAACCCGCGCCCCCGCCGCCCCCGGAGCACCGGCACCCCCGCGACCCCCGGCTGCGGCGGCGGGTAGGGGGCGGCTCGGGCTCGCTTGGGCTGCGGCTCGGCGCTCCTCGCTCCCCGGTCCCCGTGGGTCGCTTGGAGGACACGGGCAGAGGTCACCCCGGCCGAGGCTTGGCCTCCTGACGGGGACGGCGCAGGATGGGGCTGGCGGTGGGGCCACCGCGGTCCCCCAGCATGTGGGACAGGTGCTGGCTGTCCGAACTGCCGGGATCCAGCCCCGGGTTACAGGGAGCCAGCCCCATGCAGTGGGGAACCAGCCCTGGGCACGGGGATCCAATCCCGAGCTGTGGGAAGCCAGTCCTGGGCAGTGGGGATCCAGCCGTGGGCATGGGGATCCAGTCCCGAGCTGTGGGAAGCCAGTCCTGGGCAGTGGGGATCCAGCCGTGGGCATGGGGATCCAGTCCCGAGCTATGGGCAGCCAGTCCTGGGCCTGGGGCTGCAGCCCCGGCAGTGGGGAGCCAGCCCCGGGGATGGGATGCAGCCCCAAGGCGTGGGGAGCCCCTGCAGTTGCTGTGCCCGGAGCTGGGCCCCCCTAGGCAGGGAGCCCAGTGCCTGTGCAGCCCCCACAGCCTAGCTCCCACAGCCCACACAGCGCAGTGGTGGTGGGTGTCTGGGGGCTCCTGTTCCACAAACAATCTCGGGGAGGCGGACAGCCCTGCAGCTCTGCAGGGAGCTCTCTGAGGGGGAGCAGAGGGAGCAGGGGACTCACTTGGAGCTGGGAGTGGGCAGTGAGGGCAGCGCACGCTGAGGAAGCAGGGTCAGAGAAGCAGGACCTGTCTGGTCACTCCTTTGTCCCCATGTAGCTGGTCCAGGCAGTTCAGCAACCCTCCCCTGTACTCCAACTCTTCTTCCAGCCCAGCTCCTGGGAATGCCAGAGGAGCTGGGAGCTGGGGTCTGCCACAGCCCCTGGCGCCAGGCCCGTCAGAGTCCCGGAGTGCAGCGTGCTGGGCTCTGCTGGCCCCAGCTCCTGCTGCCCTTTCCCTGCCTGCTGGCTGGGAGCGGGACACAGCAGTGTGGGCAGCAGCAGGGAACTGACAGCCCTGGGAGAGACCTCGGGAAGATTGCTTAGAAACTGCAGGAGAATGGGGACTGCTTGTCACAGCCCAAATGACTGTCACAGCTTAATAATCAGTGGGCAGAGAGGGTGGCAGCACAACCTGACACTGTCTAATTTTGCAACCGCTGCTGTAGCAGTGGGAGCAAAGCACCGAAATGGGGCACAAGAACTTGGGGCTGCACAGGAGGCGACCACGAGAGGCTGAGCTGCGGGCTGAGAGGGATGGGGCTGGTCGGAATCCATCACATCATCCTGGGCTCCCCTCTTGGGGCATGGGAAGCAGACAGGGATTGGGCTGTGGGACTCACAGGGATCATGGGATCCCATTCCCTACTGGGAGGCAGTGCCTGGAGCGCAGGGTGCTGGCCGGTGGGTGGTGAGGGATGAGGGATGCTGTGCCACCGCTACCCAGCACAGTGCCCTTCTCCCGTTTGCAGGCATGGAAGATGAGCAGTGCCCAGACCATGGGATGCTGCTCTGCTCCCTGCCTGCCTCTCCCACATGGCACCAGTCAGAGGGAGAATTAATCACACTTCTGGATTGTCAAAGGAATTCTTGGAGCTGTGGGAAGGGCCCAAGGGGGATTGTGGGGTCAGGCCCTGGCCAGAGCTGGTTCATCTCTGTTCTCAGGTCATGGTTCCCTGCCAGCCTGGAGATCTCCAGCAGATCTCCCCCAGGTGTCTGGTCTCCCTGGAGAGACCTGCATCTGGCTGCTGGGGTCAGGGATGGGTGGGATTTGGCACTGCATGGTTCAAAACTTGTCTTGGGTGTAAAGCTTGAACAAACACTTGGACACTCATAGGGCTGCTGGGACCTCAGTGCCTGGGGCATTCCTGAGCAGTTGCACACAAGCTTCCATGCAGAGAGGTGGCAGCAGATCCAGGCTGGAGCTTATCTGCTAAGGGGAGGGAGCTGAGGCTCCGTAAGGAGCAGCCCTGTGGTGGGTGTGGGTCGCTGCTGGTGTGGGATATTCCTGAATGAAGGCTGTGCTTGGGGCAGCATTCTTGGCTCGCCTGCAGCCCTGGCTCTCAGGAGCCTCCGTCCTCTGGGAGAAGCCAGCTCAGCTTTACAAAGCCCTGGGGCACTGGGAAAGTGGTCCCCAAGGAGCCTTTGCTCCAGGCTTTGGAAGGAGCTGAAGTGAGATGAAGCTCTGGGAGCTCTGGCAGCTCCCAGGCCAGAGCCAGGGGGTTCAGAAGGGCCCCTGGTTTTGGTAGCTGTAAGGACTGGAGGAGCTGGCGGGCAGCGGTTGAGCCGGGCCGGGGACAGCCACAGGCTGCAGGTGCTGCTTTCCCCACAAGGACTCTTGTGGTTGCTCCATGTAGGAACAGCCATGCTGTGCTGAGAGGACTGGGCCCCACGTGCTGTGTCCCTCCAGGTCACCCACCACTCTCAGATGGTGCTCCAGCCACAGCCAGGGGATATTTTGGTTCCCCGACCCCGTCCAGCTCAGAGAGTCCTTCCTGTCCCGGCTCTAGCATCCCTGTCCAGGTGGTGCAGCAGGGATGTGCGCAGAGGGATGTGCATTCCTGGGAGCCCCGCTGTGAGGGCGGGTGGATGTGGGATGGGCTGTGCAGAGTCACGGTCCCTCCACCGTCCTTCCCCGGGGAAGGAAGAGGGGCCGGGGCTGGGACAATGGGCTGTGCCGCTGACTCAAATAGTCAGTTCCTGGTCGCTTCCTCTCCCCGCTGGAGCTGCAGGCAGCGAGGACGGGGGAAGCTCGGTGCTCTCGGCTTGGTTTGAGGCAGGAGCTCCTGGGTGGCCAGAGCGAGCGGGCTCCCCCGCACTCACAGCCATGGCCAAGGTGGAGTGGCTCCTGGCACCCTGGCAGCGGGCAGGTAAGGCAGGCAGCAGGGCAGGGCTGAGGCGGGCAGTGGGGGTGGTGGGATCTGCAGGCACTGCTCACTCTGCAGGGCAGGACCGCGGGCTGGGGGCAGCTCTTGGGCACAGACCCTCTGGAGGCCATGCAATAGCCCCTGGCATCAGGGCTGTCCAGTAGTACCAGTCTTGTGCCACCTTCCCCGGACTGACTTGAGCTGCGGAGTGTCCCTGTCCCTTTTAAATCCTTCTGCCATACCCCAGCCTTTCTCTGGGGGTGTCCTTCCTCTGACAAAGCAAGAGAAAGACTCAGACTCCCAGCCCGTGTGTCCCACTGACCACTCATCAGTCTTGTGGGGACAGTCCTGCCTGTCCTGAGGGTTCTGTGCCCTCCTGGCAGCTTCCACGTGCCGCTGACAGCAGGAGGGAGGCCCATGCATGGGACCATGGACCATGGGTCGACACAAACATCACAGACACCCAGGACCCTCGCTGTTGTCACTGCTCTCAGTCCTGCTGTAGCTGATTTCAGGTCTCAGGCCCCTTTGTCCCAGGACCTCTGGCCACATTCCCCTCTCAGGCGACTTCCTCACATTGTCCCGGCCCTGCGGAGTGTAAAACCAGCTGGGCACAGGGGAAGCCATGCTTTCCTGGAAGCAGCCTGTGGAAGCAGCCTCTGGCACAGGCAGCCCACACTGGGCAGAGTGCTGAGCACTGCCTGGGCTTCCCTGTGCCACCCAACAGGCTGGGACATCACCGTGGGAAGGCTGGTGGGCAACCAGCCACGGCCACCCTGTGCCCAGTGGTTCCTTTGGCCATGATGCAGCGATGCTGGGCTGCCAGAACTGGCTGGGTCTGACAGGTTGCCATGCCAGGCTTCCTGAGGCTCTCAGGCAGGATTTGTGGCTGGAGTTTTGCTGGGAAGCATGGGAGAGTGAGGGTTGCAGTATGAGGAGGCTGCCAGGCTCCCAGGGAGCCACAGCAGGGCTGGGAGAGGGCTCTGGACGCTGGTCCTACTGCCCATGGTGGAGAGCTTGGTGCAGGACTCTGGGTCCAGCCAGACTCTGGGGCTCCAGTGCCTGCCCCAGTGCAGCTGCTGTGGCCCTGGGAGCAGTGGATCTCAGCCCCTTGTCAGGGAGCAGCCTGAGTCCCCCTTGGCTGGCATGGTCCCGGGCCAAGCCCTGCTGCCAGCACGGCTGCGGGCGGTTCCCATCTCCACAGCATGGGCGAATGGCACAGTGCGTTCTTCCTGGGCCAGGCTCTCTGGCCAAATCCTGCAGCACACACACCTCCCCTCCTACCCTGACCAGGGCCCATCACACTGCTGGGACTGAATGTCCTTGCACACTGCAGCTCTGAGTCCCACCAATGGACAGGGACCTTATTGACTGGTTTGCTGATTAGTGGTTTTCATAGAAACCTCACATAATCCAGCCTTCTCCCCATGAGCTGAGGGACCCCCGCAGCTGTCAAATCTGCCCTGCCACCAGCAGCTTCTGCAGCGCCCTTATCTCCCATCAGTACAAAAACAACTGATTCCTTGTTAGACAAGGAGCTTGGAGGAGCCGAAAACCTCAGGCAGATGCGGTGTGTCGAGACAGTGCTGTTTCTCAGTGCCTCTGCTCCTGCTGGGCACCTGCATGGGAGCATGGAGACGTGCTGCACAGAGTCCTGGCATGGCCAGGCTGGGCTCTGGCCAAGGCACCCCTGAAAGGCTTCCTGCCCCTCTGGCCTCAACCACCAGCAAGTCAGACACCTGTGCAGGCCCGGTAGGGGATTGAAGCTGTGCCACCAGACATGTGGCAGTGGGAAGTGTCCTGGAGAGGATCAGATTTGGAGAGGGCATAGTCTCTTGGCTTGCCCAGCGAGGGCTCATCCCAGGCACAGTGTGTGCAAGTGGCACGCGGGGCAGGTCTGCTCAGGGAGCACCGCTGCCTTGTGGCATTGCGCCTGGGGTGTCAGCAGGGGGTCATTTCAGGATTTCATTCAACCTTGGGTGGGCATCCGTGCACGCAGACGCGCCTCCCCATTCCGCAGGGAGCTGGTTTGGTTCGGCAGGGGGTGAGCTTGGGACAGGAGGTGTTTCTGCGGCCGCTGCCAGCTCCCTCTGTGTGCTCGTTTCGCTTCCTCTCCGCTCGCCGTGGAGCAGCGTGAGCCTGGCTCACACCACGGCAATGTCCCCAAGCCGCACGCGCCGGCAGCAAGCGGCCCAGCACCGAGGGCAGGCCGGGCACTCGCTTGAAGCCGGCGGCACTCGGTGCGGCACACCGCTCCGGCCGGGGGCTCGGGGCGCTCTCAGGATCGGCCTCGGCCCCAGGTTCGCTGCCCTCGCCCTCCGGCGTGCTCGGTGCTCCGGACCCGCGGCGGCAGCTGCCGCTGTGCCTGTGCCCGTTGCCATGGCTGCTCTGCTGATGGCGCATCGCCTGCTGCTGCCGTTACATCATTCCTGACAGTGCTCCACGCTGGCACAGGGTCCGAGCGGCTCCAGACGTGCCCCCGGCACCTCCTGCACGTGGGGAGCGAGCCTGAGAGGCAGAAGTTTGGCAGTGAATTCAAGCGAGAGGCATCGTTTCACAGGAGCTTCAGCCTGGATTGAAACAGCTCTGATGGCTCTGTCAAATATCTCCTTGTGGATTCGGGATGCCTGGGCTGTGGGTGAGTAGGGATGCTGGCATGGAGCAGGGGTGACTCAGGAGATACTGAGGGGCTGGGGATCCTGCAGGGATACCGTTCCTGCGGGAGAGTAAAGCTCAGCTGCCCTTCAAGCGAACTGCCCTGGAATTCAGCTTCAGTCCTTGTGTACCTGCCATGGCCACAACACCCTGAGCCTGGACACTGGCTCACGCTCAGCACGACTCCGAGGCTGCAGCATCTGCTGCAGCTGATGGTGTTGACTGGGAACATTCCAGGCAGATGTCCATTGGCAGGCAGGGTAGGGGTTGCTGCCTGCTCCTCTCTGAGTGCCCTGGGGCCAGGAGGGCACCTGGTGCCAGCAGGGAGTCTGGTGAACCCCCAACCAGATATGCCTCAGTTTCCCTCAGCAGCAAGGCTGGCCAGGCTCAGGTCTAGACTGCTGGGGTTGGTGGGATGGAGCTGTCCCTCTGGCTCTGCTGTGCCAGGATGCCTTCATCTCCTGCAGGCATTTGCCACAGGGTGGGAGCCCCTCAGAGATATTTTGTGCTCTGAGCCTGTTGCTGATAAGTGTGGTAGCAGGGTCACTGCCAAGGGCATTGGCTCAGCTCAGCTCCACTATCCCAGCCGGCCGCTGTCTCCTCTTGCTGGACACTCCCGCTTGGCTGGGGCATCGCGTGCCCACAGATGGCTGTGGCACCTGGGCTTCCTTGGACACTTACAACCTGCCCTTGTACTGAGCCTGCATCAGGCTGCTCCCAAACACTGCCTGTCCCTCGGGAGCACCGTGGCAGTGAATCAGGACTGCTGGCTCCCTACATCCCATCACCGAGCTGCCGTGCAGTGCTGGGCTTGGCATGCTACTCCCAAAACAGCCTCAGAGCCACTGCTCACGAAGCATCCTCGGAGTGGCTGCTCCCAGGGAGCCAAAGCCTCAGGGTGCTGCTCACTCTGGCACAGTGCTGTCCTTGCAGTGCACGTTTGGGCCATCTGGGCGCCAGGAGAGTGCTCAGCTCATGGGTTCTTGCCCCCACCCCTTCTCCCCTGCTGGGGAGATGGAGCCCACGATGCCTATGCCTTGGTGATGCCAGCACCTTGGCAATGCCAGCAGCCCAGCAGTGCCTGCACCACAGCCCACACCGGCTCAGGACCGCGCTGTGCCACTCACAGTCCCAAATAAGCGTGTGTCAGCAAACAGGGGAAGGCTCCACAGGGGAGGACCCCGGCACTGCGTGTTCCCCTTCTGGCCGAAGCTGCCCCTAGGCAGGGCAGGGTGCTGGGCGTGGGCGCTGCCCCGTTTCCGCCGCGCCCAGGGCGGCCCCGGGTTTGGTGCTGTGGTTTCCCCACGTGGTCGGCGCCCGAGGTGGTGGCAGGGGTGACTCGGCAGCAGGGGCGAGGAGCAGAGGTGAGCTCTCGTATTCCGGGCACGGCATCAGGGGCTTGGAGAGCTGCAGGGGCTGCTCAGGCTGTCCCTGAGCCCTCGGTGGGGGGTGGCTGCAGGGGGATATGTGGGCAGAAGGTGAGGAGCATCACCTGTGCTGAGGCCAAAGGCTGGGGCTGCGTGAGCCAGGCAGAGGGTGCAGCAAGCCAGGATTTGGGGTGCACCATTGGGCTGTTCTTAGAAATGACAGGGCAGCACTGGATCCCCCACCTCGCCAAAACCAGCAGGGTCTGGAGTCTGCTGAGGGGGAAGTGTGGTCTCTGCCCCTGGCACTGGGCATCAGGTTTTTGGGGAGATGTCCAGCCTTACCCTGAGCATGGCACACACATGCACACATGCACCCCAACACCTCTTGGTTGGTATGGAAACAAGTCAAATTATTTAGAGGAGGAGGAATGGAAAAAAAAAAAAAAAGGAAAAAAACCCAGTGTTCCCAGTGTTAAGGCCCGTCGTTATGGAAACAAATCATAAAAGTAACTAGGGTGGGGACATGGCACCTTGCTTTGGGTGCTGGGCGTTGTGCAGGCTCCATCAGCTGGGGGAAGGGTGTGCATGAGGGCACCCAGGGGCACAGGTGTTGTAAGCAGGAGGGCATCTGGGGGCAAGAAGGCACATGGGGGCAGGAAGGCACCACAAGCAGCAGGGGGATGCTTATGATGAAGTGCAGATGAGCTGGACCACAGCTGCCTGACCAATGGGGGCCGAGGGAAATGTGGCTTGTGCTGGGGGTCCCACACATGTTTTGGGGCCATTCCCCTTCCCAGGTATGTGGGATTGCTTCCGCTGCCTCAGCTGGGGCCTGGCAGGGAGCAGGCTTTGGCAGCAGGGCATGGTGTGTTCCTGGGGCCAGGCACTGTGCTGCAAGTGCTAGAGGGGAGGTGTTTGTCACACACTGGTAGTCAGAGCGTCTCAGCTGATGGGGATGGGGACAAGACAATGCAGCGGAGGATGAGCCCTAAATCTCCAGGGATGAGACCCTGGTCATCCGTATCCCTGTGTAAAGCTCACAGAGACCCACTCTGTGCCTGACAGAGTGTGGGTCCCCTTGGAGGCAGTGTGCCAGGGGTGGCACTCCTTTGAATCCACGCTTGGTACAAACCCACATCCACTCAGTGCAGCGCAGCCAGGGCTGCAGTGTTCCCATGGCAAAGCATGTTTGTGGGAGCAGCGCTCAGCTCCCCACAGAGCCAGTTCACTGCTGAGCCCAGATCCTGCTCCCAGGGACTTTTCCACCCATCAGGGTGTTTCAGAGGGTCTGAGCAATCCTCACAGAGGTTTCCTTCCCTGGAAAGCTTTGGGGGTGTCCATGCCAGGGAAGGGCATGTGGGCCCCAAGCTGCAGTGCAATGGAAGTGGAGGGTCCCTGGCTCCTGCCTTTCAGTTGCAATTTCTGCTCCTGCACAGCCAGGATGTTGCTCCACCAGAGCATGCAGCGTTTCCTGTGCCCGGGCGCGGTTAGGCAGGGGTGGCAGGGCTGGCTTCCTTCCCCAATTTCAGCCAGCTCCCTTCTTGGCAGCCCTCAGGGACTGTCCAGTCCCCAAAGTGGTGGCAGCATTGAGGGCTGGTCCCAGCAGGCAGCAGCCTGCCAGGGTGGGATGCAGCCACATGCCGGCATTCCTGGAGAGCTGGGGTCGGATGAGCATTGTGCTGGCCCCGTACTATCCCACGGCAGCACCTGCAGGAAAGCCGTCCCCCACCTGCCTCTGATCCCACTCTCCTCTGCCTGCAGCCACCTCTAACCTGGACCTTGAGAACAAGAAAGCCGCCCCCGCCAAGCTGCCATGGCAGCAGCCTGTGAACGTCTTCCTGGCCGCTGGGCGCCCACCGGGCATGGAGCAGCTGCACCAGGAGGCCCAGCTCAACCTCCAGAGCTTGCTGCAAGGTAGCAAGGAGAGGGGCTGGAGTAGTGGACTGGGTGAGGGTGGTGGGTGGGTGCTCCCCAGACTAGGTGAGTGACCACCATGAGACTGAGCTCATCTCCCACACGCATGTCCGAGCCATTCCTTGGACCTCACCAAGCTGCAGGAGTTGGGTCCTGGGGGTCCCAGCCTCCAGTAGTCCCTCACCGATCTCTGCTCCCAAGTCACGGCTGCAGGTGCCAAAGCAACTGGGACCACGTTTGCCTGCTGGGGCCACTGATGCCAGTGGGGCCACCAGGTCACCTACGAGCCCCTGCACAGCACAGTTCTCACGAGAGCTAAGGGACCTGCCACTGATCTGCCTAATTTGATCAACGTGGCCAGTGGTTTTGTTTCCTTCCAGTCTCTGGCCCAGGCTGTCACGCGGCCCTGGCTCAGATGCTCCTCAGGCATCAGATGAGATCAGCAGCCCAGCCATCCCCCAGCTTGTAATCTCATTAAGTCAGCCTGAGCAGCCCTGCTTTCTGCCAGTCCATAGCTACCAGCATTAATTAGCTCAACAATTACAGGATGGGGATGCACTGAGTTCTGGCTGTCCCCAGTGGGGCAGTGTCTCAGTGGGACTCACCACATCACTTGACTGCACCCCGGGAGGAGTGGGGCAAGCTGCTGGCATCTTTGCACTTCTTCAGTTCCCCTCCTTGGGGTCTCCCTTCCTCACCTTCTCAGCTGCCTGTCCTGAGCAGGGACGGCCAGCTGGGCTGGGGACAGCCAGAGGGGACAGTCACCATCCCTTCACATGCCCCCTGCTCCAGGACCTGGCAGCAGGAGCAGGGTCCCAGGTGCTGTTTTTCTTGCAGAGGAGTATGAGGAGCAGTACACCGAGAGCAGGGTCACTGGGCAGACCTTCCGTGCTGCTGGTCACCCGCCCTCCGACACCTCCCCTGAACCATCACCTCGACCCCCACCTGCCAAGCGCCTTGAGTTCGTGCTTATGGTGAGTTCTGAGGTGGCAGGGCGGGCAGCAAGTCCCTGTTTGTGTTCCACCCTTGTGCCTTTAGTGGCTGACGTGCCTTTCTCCCTGTAGCCCCCGAGCCAGCGAACGGCCGAAGAGGAGACCACCAGCAGCACTGTGCTCAGTGCTCGGCCTCCTGACACCTCCCTGAGCCTCCCCACCAGTCCAGACAAGCAGCAACCCTGGCCCAGTGCTTTCCCCTTGCCCCCTGAGGAGGAGAAGCAGTGGCACCAGCCCAGCTCCATCCAGACCAACATTGTCCCCATCAATGTCTCTGGTAGGGCAGCACCCCATGGCAAGATGGGGGGACACGGGGTGCAGGCAGAGATGTGCCCCAGCAGCCATCTGGGGCAGGGGATGGGTGGTGGGAGGGGGCTGTGGCTGCAAGCTGTGTTCCTGTGGGTTAGGTGGGCACCAGGGCAGAGAGGGGACAGCAGGGCCATGCTGGCATCCATCACTCCCAGCCATCTCTCATGCCATCTGCAACTTTGTGCGTCCAGTCCGCTGGTCATGCTGCTGGCAGGTCTCACATCCCTTATGTAATGTCCAGCCAGTCAGGTCTGTTGTCACCTGGGCTCTCACCACATACTGTGCACCCTGCCTGACTCACCTGTCTCCCCTGTCTGTCCATCTGCTCATCCTCTCAGGGCCACAGCTCCCAGCAGCGCAGTCCTGCCCAGTCCTTGCAGACACAGGTGCCGTGCTCTGGCCCAGGTCAGAGTCAGGGGCTAGTGACTGGGTGAGGTGCCCCTTCTGAAAGGCAAAGGTGTCTCTCTGCACTTTCCCTCCACCATGGAGAGCTGTGCCAGGGCCACATTGGTCCCTTTCCCTCTCCATGCCTCATGTACCCATCCCCGGTCTGGCTCAGCTCAGTGGTGTAGGGCCCAGCCTCACCAGCACAGACCAGTGCCTGTCATGCAGTGCAGGGCTGGTCTCTGTGGCTTTCCATCCATCCCACTTCCATCTGCAGCATTCCCACCGTGCCTCCATTTCCCCCGTGCTCATCTCACATGGCTCACACCATCGTCCTGCATCCCACACTCCCACCTGTGTCACCATGCCGGGCTGGGGACAGCAGAGAACACAGGTGATGGAGGGGCCGAGCTCCCGGCCCAGCAGCGGCTCCGGCACCGCCCGTACGCTGTTTGTTTTGGCTACAGGGCAGCACTTTGCTAGGCTTGCGAGTGCTCGTCACTCCCTGTTTAACACAGAGACTGCGATGAACCCAAAGTCCACCCTGCGGCGTAGACGGACCATTATTGGATTCCCTAACCTGTCCCTGCGAGACCAAGGTGACGGCAAGAAGCGCGCAGGCTGCTCCCGGGCAGGGCTGGCAGCCCCCAGAGCTGCCCTGATGGTGGCACAGCCATCCCGAGGCTGGCAGCCAGCCCAGGCACAGACCCCTGGGCTCTGGGGACACCCAGACCACGGGGAGGTGCAGGCATCACACTGGCTCTGCGCCCTCCCAAGGCACTGAGGTGCTGGGCTCACTGGTGACACTGGGCTGGCCTGGGGCTGGTCTGGCATGAGGGACAGCCCCTTCATCCTGAGTCAGGATTCTGAGGCAGGAGTCACCCAGCCTCGGCTCCAAGAAGGAGGCCTCCCTGTGCCCATTTCCCCATGGGCAGACCCTGTCTCAGGCTGCCATGGCTGTGGGGCACACACCTGGCCAGGTCTTTGGTGGGGCTGGCGAGCTGGCCATGCCATGTGAGAGCGGCTGGAGTGCATGTGAGAGTGGCTGGAGTGCTTCCAGGCTGGCATTGGACCCTTGGGAACAGCAGCCACTGTGGTTCAGAGGTGCTGTCCTGCTGTCCCCTATGGAAGGTGCAGAGAAATCAGAGCCAGCCTCTCTCTGAAGGGAGGTAGAGACAGGAAGAGAAGCCATGACACCAGCTGCTCCAAGGCAGTTTTCACGGGGTAGGAGGAAGGTTTCTTCCCATGACAGTGGTCAGACCATCAATAGGATGGTCACGGCTCCTCCTTGGAGTCAGTCAGACCTCAGCCCACCACAGCCTTGAGCGTTGCTGTCTGCTGGGGGTGTTCAGAGTGGGGTTGCTGGCTCCTGTGATGGGGTGGCTTTGTGAGCCACCATGTCCCTCTCTGTCCCAGCTGGCAATGCCTGACCTGGCTCCTCCTGAACCCCATCTGACTCCCCACCATGGAGCAGCACCAGGGCAACACTTTGGTTGCCATGGGACTGATGTCCCCATGTGTAGAGCCTCCTGCTGTGGCTGCTTATTTGCCCCTGGCACATTCCAGTGTGCCGTCAGACCCACATTTTATGCCTGGGCAGAGGTGCAGCCTCCAGACTGGCCACAGGCTGGGACAGCATGCAGAGGAGGGCCATGTCCCTGTGAGGGAGGCGGGATGGTGCTCACCAGGCTGTGTCTCTCCCTGCAGGCAGTGCCAACGGCCCCACCTCCAGCACACACGCGCCCATCGATGAGTCCCTGTCCTGCAGCTTTGTGCCTGAGACCACAAGCAGGGGCACTGTGCCCCAGGAGATCAGCGCTCGTCCGCCCCTTTCAGCCCCACTGAGGAAGACCTTCAGTGACCTCGGGGCCCTTCGCTGCCAGCCACCTGCTGCCATGGATGGGGCAGCCAACCCCTGTGCCAGTGCCTGCAATGGGACACAGGGCATCCCTTTTTCTCCGCCCTGGACCCCCGTGGGTTATGGGAGCCCCCCCAGCCTTACCTCTGGCCCAGGCAAGGGGCCCACCTGCACCTCACCGGGCGGCTTCATCCCATCACCCAGCCCAGGTTCACCCGCCGCCTCCACCTCCTTCTTCATCGCCACAGAAGAGCGCATGGGCAGCAATGGGCCCAGCTTTTTCTCTGGCCCAGTGCCTGCTTCCCCCCCCAGCTCCAGGTGCATCCAGGGAGCCAAGGGGAATTTCTTGCCAGGAAGCCAAGAGGAGCTGGAGCCAGCGGCAGGGCCAGCACAGCTGGAGGTGGAGCGGGCAGGGTGCCGGTTCCGTGAGCGGTCACTGTCGGTGCCCACTGACTCGGGGTCCCTCTGCTCTGTAGACATCACATATGCTGAGACCCGGCGGGGCAGCGCCAACTACGCTCTGGGCTACCCCAGCGCCAGCTCCGAGGGCAGCACCAGCACCGACAACGTCTCCCTGGGGCTGGAGCCTGAGGGGCAGCGGCGGCGGCGCTCCAAGAGCATCTCCCTGAAGAAGGCCAAGAAGAAGCCCTCGCCACCCACACGCAGCGTCTCACTGATCAAAGAGGGTCCGGATGGTGATGAGGGGCTCAGTGCGGCACTGCCCAAGGACCAGCGGCCCAAGAGCCTGTGCATCCCACCAGAGCTCCAGGGTCACCGGCTGGTGCACGCCGACCCTCAGGGGAGTGCAGGCAGGGAGCCCAACAGCACAACTGCCCCCCACCAGTGGCATCTCACAGACTGGAGGGCTGGCAGTGATCCCTACCAGTCCCTCTCTGGCTCAAGCACAACCACAGGGACCACGGCTGTTGAGTGTGCCAAGACACGGGGCAGCTCTGAGTCCCTCGTGTCTCCTTCAGTCTCCAGGGCCACGACGCCCTCCCAGCTCTCTGCCGAGGCAGACCTCAAGACCTCCTCGCCAGGCAGGCCCACAGGGCTGATGTCCCCATCCAGCGGGTACTCCAGCCAGTCAGAGACCCCAACCCCCACCGTACCCACCTCCACCATCCTCGGGCACTCCCCGCACCAGGTGCGTGTGAGGCCACTGGTCCCCGAGAGGAAATCCTCTCTGCCCCCCACATCCCCCATGGAGAGGAGCCCCAAGGGCAGGCTGTCCTTTGACCTCCCACTGACTCCACCCGCCCACCTCGACCTCTCAGGGCTGAAGATCTCCCTGAAGGGGAAGACTAAGGTCAGCCGGCACCACTCTGACTCCACCTTTGGCACCAAGCTGGCCCAGAAGACCAGTCCCATCACACCCATCATGCCCGTGGTGACACAGTCCGACCTGCGCTCTGTCCGCCTCCGCTCCATCAGCCGCTCAGAGCCAGAGGACAGCGCTGATGGCCCAGAGCACACAGAGGAGCCAGCACACATCCCCTGCCCAGGGCCGGAAAGAAAAGTGAAGCCACCTGTGGCAGAGAAGCCACCCCTGGCCAGGCGCCCCCCGTGCATCCTGCCCAAGCCCCCAGTTCTGCGGGAGGAGGGTCCCCTCTCCCCCAAATCCCCACCAGGCACTACCGCCAAGGAGAAGGGGCTGGCACAGGATGCTTTTGTGGTGCGGCGGAGAGGGGAGCTGAGGAGGAGCTCAGCTCTGGGGGAGTCCCACTTGTCCCTGACCCCAGCGGGGCCCCGGCGGCTCTCCCAGGGCAGCCTGGACGAGCGGAGCAGTGCCGAGGGCGAGCGCAGGAAGGCCAAGGTACCCCCGCCAGTGCCCAAAAAGCCCAGCGTGCTGTACCTGCCACTCATCCCAGCCCCAGCACAGCTGGGAGCTGGTGTGGGGGACCTGCCACCCACCCCCAGCCCCATCATCACCCTGGACACTGACCCCACCTGCTGCGACCCTGACGCTGAGGAGCCGCCATCCCCCAAGGCCGTGGGCACCACGCCTGCCAGCGAGCCTGCCCCAGAGCAAGGTGAGGGTCTCTCCACCACTGTGGTGGGATCACCCAAGGGATAATGGTGCTCCATGCTGCACAGGGGATTCACTGCTGGCTTCTCCCTGACCACAGGCAGCTCAGCAGAAGCCGGCATGGAAGAGAAGAGCTTTGCCAGTGACAAGACAGCCGAGTCCATCGTGGAGGAGGACGATGAGGTGTTCACAACGTCCCGCACTACGGAGGATCTCTTCACAGTGATCCACAGGTAAGGCTGGTGCATGCACCTGAGGGGACAGCCCCTGCACCCACTGTCACAGCTCTGGGTGTAGTGTCTCTCCACCATGACAGCTCCATTTTCCATACTGGGGCCAATGTTCATCCTTGGGGACAGCCCCGTTGCTGCTACCTTGAGCAGAGTGCAACCAGCAGGGAGAGTCCAGATTAGTCCTACCTGCCAGGAGCACCACCTGCCATGCCCATGTTATCACCTTGCCCCAGCGGAGCAGGCTGGGCACTACCATGCCCCTCGCTCTGGGACCTCACCCCAGTCCCAGACTGCTCCTACCCGTGTCCATTTGGTGCCTAGGTCAAAGAGGAAGGTCTTGGGGAGGAAAGAGCCTGGTGACACCTTCAGCAGCCGACCCACCTCCCACTCACCTGTAAAGACTTCAAGCTCCCCAGCTGGTGAGTCTCTGGCAGCAGCAGGCAGCAGTGGGAAGTCTTCCAGCAGGAATGAGGATTTTAAAGCCCTGCTCCAGAAGAAGAGCAGCAAAACAAGCCCTGGTACTCGGCCATCTGCCGCAGAACTGCTCAAGACCACAAACCCGCTGGCCCGGAGGGTCATCACAGAGTTTGCCCCTGAGCTGGACGGTGCAAACAGCCCCAAAAGCCAGCCCTGACCACACAGGGGCTCCTCCAGCCGAGAGGAGAGAGCGCTGCAGAGAGAGCGCTGCTGCAAAGGGCTGTCCTGGCTGCTGGGGAGCCCCTGTATCCTGCTGGGGGGTTCTTCTGCTTTTGTTCCTTACCTGGAGAGCTGCTGGCAGAGAGGCAGTAGCTGGAGCCCAAGCTCTCATGACTCTGGGCCCTTCCCATGGGAGAAGTTGCTGGAACTGGCCCTGGCTGAGCCAGCTCCTGGGACTGAAGGCACCTGCCCAGGAAGCAGAACAGGATCACAGCCCCTGGTGTTGCCTGATGCCTGGTGCAAAGCAGCTTGAGACTCTCTGGTCCCTTCGGCATGTGGTACTTTAAACAGATTTTCTAATGCACAGTGGTGGTGACGTTTGATTCTCTTCCCTTTGACATTGTACCTTGAGTTTCCCGTGCAGAGATCCCCTGGTTGAATTCAGCTGGACACACAGATGCACTTTGGGAAGATGCCAGGGGTTCAGCTGGATCTGCGGTTGCTTTTGAAGAGTCACAGGAGGTTCCCTGTCATTGCCCTGAACATCCTCCCTGTCACACAGGGAACTGGCAGCCAGCGTCCACAGCCAGCGCCACCACCTCAAGCCAAACCCCCACCCCTTGAAAGCCCCCAAAATGCTGCATTTTGGAGCTCCTCAGCTCAGTCCAAAAACAAACCTTGGGGTCTTCTCCACTACCAGTCCCCCCTGGCCTCACTGCACAGGGGGTCTGGCAGCCGCCCCACTCCCACGCCAGGGGTCCTGCACCCAGCTGCCAGCTGGGGCAATGAGGGTGCTGTGCCACGGGAAGGAAGCTCGTCCCCAGCTCTGCCTCCTGCATCTCCACAACAGACCCTGCAACAACTTCTCCTGCAGCCCTGGCCACCAGAGGTCCTGAGATGCTACCAAGATGGTGGCTGGAATCCAGATGGACTTCACCTGAGCCACCTCCCTGGTGGCTCCGGGGTCCCCCCAGGATTGTCCACCACTCACCTGTGCCCACTGGCCACCAAGGAGCTGAGCAAGGCCAAGTGGGACACGTGCCATCAGGGCATGTGCACAGGGCCGTGGAAGAGAGTTTGCACGTCCCCAGGTGGGATTTGTCGTCCTCACCCCCAGCTGCCTCTTCCTGGCCGGGCTCCAGCATGGGGGCCCAGCAGCCAGTAGCAGAGGCTGTGGTGTGGGCTCAGGGCAGGGCAGGGAGGAAACACGAGCTCTGAGCAGGAGCATGGCCACACGCCCAGAGAAACAGGAAGGGCCAGCCATGGCTGACAAGGAAACAGAGTGTTTAGGGAAATTTCTGCTTGATTCCTTGATGTATTTCCACACACTCCAGCCTTCCTGTGCTGCAGGGGGAGCCGTGCAGTGGGTCCAGGCAGCAGCAGGGCACCACAGCACTGCTTCAGCTGCCCCTCTGAGGGGCCTGGGCTGCTCTGGGGGGTCTCTGCCCCACCAGGAGCTCTGGGGAGCACAACCCAGGCAAACACTTCCCCATCCTTTGCCACCACCTTGGATCTGATCCCACTGAGGCTCCGGTGGGTTCCCCTCCCCTCCCTCCTGGTACTTGCCCATCTCTCTCTTTCCTCTCCCAGGGCTGCAGATTTAAGCCTGTAATTAAGAGCCAGGCTGAGAAACTCAGGAAAAAAAATCACAAAAAAAGCTCCAATGAATGTCCACATTTCACCCTTATCCCATGGCCTCAGCTAGTGGCAGGGTGCTGGCGTGGGATGGGGCCAGGGCACAGCTTGGGAAGCTCTGGGAACAGGTACATTTTGCACATGACTGCTCAGGAAACCAGGGACAGAGTCGATAAAGGGGGCTGGGGACAAGCACAGGGCAGGGACCCCCCTGCAACAGCCCCAGCACCACTGGCAGCTGGAGTGGCCGATGCTGCTGGGGTGAAATATCCAAGGGGACCAGAGGTCAGCTGTGGGACAGAGGTTGGCCATGAGATGGAGATCCTAATTTCCCTGGCCGGAGGAACGTGCTCTTGCTGGGGCTCTTCCTGGCTGAGCGCTCGTCTCTGGCCGCTCTCTCCCTGCTCCCCCTGGCTGCAGCTACTCCACTGGGAAGGCAGTGGGTTCCCGGGACGAGTCCGGCCGGCAGGACAGCCCTGCCCCGGCGTGCGGGCCGCCAAGGTGCCAACTATGGAATGCTGTACTTTTTATCTCGCCAGCTTGGTAAAGTGCTCCCTGCTGCCTGCCTGTGCCTGTTTTCTTTGGGCTGCTGAGGGACTGGGGCTGGGGAGGTGGGCACCTCCTGACTGCCCTGGGAGAAGAACCGGCCCTATTTGCTGGGGCTTTTCACGGCGTTTGCCGCGCACTCCGGTGTCCCCGTGGCTCTGGAGCGGGGGGGGCGCAGGGACACCGTGAGGGGTCAGGGGCGGCCCAGGCTGGGCGCTGGGGAGAGGCCGGAGCGGGGCCCGGGGATGGTGTGAGGGGCTGCGGACGGACTTGGCGTCCGGGGAGAAGGTGGGATGGATGAGAGGGACAGAACAGTCCGGGGGGACTGCTGGGGTAACTCCTCGTGCTGGGGGGAGCTGGGGACAGCCCTGGACCCTGGGCACAGGCCGAGGGGAGGACTGGAGTTGGGGAGGGGTGGATCGGGAATTGGAATCCTGGGGCCGGTGGGATGGATGAGGGGACAGCCCTCAGTGTTGGGGCCAGCCCTGGGCGGGCGCTGGGTACGATCGTGGATGCCGAACGCAGCCCTGCGTGCCGGGTGCCCACAGCCCCGTCCGGGCAGGCACATCCCCGTGTCCCGCAGCCCCGCGGGGCAGCTCCATGCCGGCACCGCGCGGGCAGCCGGGGGCCTCGGGGCGGGGCGGTGCAAGGGCGGCCCCGCCCTGCGGGGAGTGCGGCGTGGGGGCCTTACGGCAGCAAGATGGCGCCCAAAGGGAAAGGCGGCGGCAAAGCCGGGAAGGGTGAGCGGGGCTGGGCGGCACCGGCACCGGCCGGGCGGGGGTGCTGGGCCGGCCCCGGCCGGGCGGGGGTGCTGGGCCGGCCCCGGCCGGGCGGGGGTGCTGGGCCGGCCCCAGCCGGGCTGGGGTTGTGGGCCGGTACCGGCCGGGCTGGGGTGCTGGGCCGGGACCGGGACCGGCCGGGCTGGGGCCCGGAGGCGGTGGGGGCCGAGCCAGTCTCAGAGCCCGGCAGGGCCGGCGGGGACCGGGCCGGTGTCAGGATGATCGGTTCACAGGCGGCGACAGCGGCAGCGGCAGCGAGAGCAAAGCACAGGGCCCGAAGGGAGGCGGCAGCGCTGTCAAGGTGAGCGCGGGGGGCGTGGGGGACCAGGCGGGCTGCGGGTTCTCTGCCCCAGCACCTGCAGGCTCGTCCCGCCCGCCGGCCCCGCTCGCCACAGCCCCGCTGCCCGCCCCTCCAGGTTCGGCACATCCTGTGTGAAAAGCACGGCCGGGCCATGGAGGCCATGGAGAAGCTGAAGTCCGGACAGCGCTTTAGCGAGGTGGCGGCACAGTACAGCGAGGACAAGGCCAGGCAAGGGGTGAGTGAGTGCTGCACCAGACAGGGCGGTGGGGCCGGGCAGCAGGAGCCTGGGTCCTGCTCGTCACCAGCAGGACCTGTCCCACGGCCACATCACCCACCCTCCCTGCTCCGAGTCTCAAGGCTTAACCCCCACGGTCCCTTGCTGCAGGGAGACCTGGGCTGGATGACCAGAGGCTCCATGGTGGGACCATTCCAGGAGGCAGCATTTGCCCTGCCTGTGAGCAGCATGGACAAGCCCGTATACACGGACCCTCCCGTCAAGACCAAGTTCGGATACCACATTATCATGGTGGAAGGCAGAAAATAAAATGTGAATGACCATGATGACCTTGTTGACTGCTTGAATCCCGAGTCCCAGACACCTTGGCCTTGGAGCAAGTTGGGCACAACCAGCAACATGCCTGGAAGCAGGCTGGCTGTCCCTGCCACTGTGCTAGCAGAGCAGGGCCCTGCCTGAAGAGGTAAAGTGTCCCTGGGAAGGGTGAAACAAGAGCCTTTTATAGATGTTGATGTCTCTGTTGCCTGGCAGGCCAGCCTCTTCCTTCTCCACATTATCTGTGGAGATAATGGCCTGTCACTGGAGTGAGGTGCCCAGGTTTTTATCTGCAAACAGAAATGATGCAGAAAAGGACAGAGGGGCCCCAGGGCTTGGTCTCCATCCTCCCCAAGAGGATGCAGTCGGCTCCAATGGTGCAGTTTATGCTCCAGAGCTTCAGGACAGTCCCTTCAGTGGAGGGTGGGTAACACTGGAGCTGGGTCAGGCCAGGCAGGGAAGGGACCTGGGGGTAGGAGGGGAGGATGAGCTCTCCTGAGCACAGACTGATCTCTTCCTGCAGCTCCACCTTGCCCACTCAGAGCTGGGGGAAGAGACTGAATAATTCAGGTTTGGATAAGGAAAAAAGCCACTAAACACTTGTGTGCCGCTTCCTGCGTTCCCCTGTGCTGTGGGCAGTGCAAGGGAAGCAGCCCAGCAAGATTCCTGCTATCTCAGGAACCCAGCCCAGAGCCATGATCCCCTTGATGCCCACAGAGCCTCCAAACCAGCCAGAGCTCCAGCAACAGGCACCAGCTTTGTTTACAGGTGAGCACCATGCACAGAGCTCAGAGATGAGGAGGAAACATCAAAGAAGAAAAGATCCTTCTCTTCCCTCCCTTTTCAGGGTGTTGGTTTTGCTGAGTATGGAATGCTCAGAGAAGCCAACGAATGGCTTGCAGTGGAGAGCAGACAGGCTGCCCAGAGCAGACACTGCCCCATGTAAAGGTGCTCTGTTAATAAACCACTCATTTCCAGGCTACCAGAGCCCTGTTCTTTCTTTTGGCAAAAACACATTGACACAACTGCACCTGCAAATCTGCCGTGTTTGCTGTGGTTCCAAATACAGAGAGCTCGTCTCCCAAACTGCACAGCTCAGCCAGGTGTGGGGTCCTGTGCTACGGTGTGGTATTGCAGAAGGCAATGCCATGGCACAAGGAAACATCCCTGTCTGCCGCTGGGCTGTTACCAGGTGAGACTGGCAGGATAAGCACACCAGGCTGAGGCTGTGTTGGTGAGGGCAGAATCACTCAAAGCCAGAACAAGGAACTTTTGAGCTGCTGGTTTGTAAGATTGAGGCACTCTCAGCCAGTTTGCTGACAACACTGAGCTGTGTGGTGTGGTCACACACTGGAAAGGATGGATCCAGAGGGACCTGGACAGGCTGGAGAGGTGAGACCATGTGAAAAGTACAAGGTTCTACACCTGGGTTAGAACATTCTCAGGCACAGCTGAAGAAGGGGCAGAGAAGGGATTGAGAGCAGTCCTGGGAGAAGGGCTTGGGGTGATGGCTAACAAAAAACTCATGAAAACCCATGAGCCAGCAGTGAGCATTCCCAGCCCAGAAACCCTCTGTGTCCTGGGCTGCATCCAAAGGAACATGGGCAGCAGGTGAGGGAGGGGATTCTCCCCTGCTCCCAAGATCCTGCCTAGAGTCCTGCACACAGTTCACGCAGCATAAGAAGGACATGGAACTGTTGGAGCAAGTCCAGAAGAGGCCATGAAGTTGATAAGAGGACTGGAGCATCTCCCCTGTGAAGAAAGGCTGAGAGAGTTGGGGCTTTTCAGGCTGTTTAGCCTGGGGAAGGTTGTATGGACACCTCAGAGCACATTTCAGTATCTGAAAGGGCCTACAAGGGAGCCAGAGAGGGATTCTATCCAGAACTGGAATGACAGGATACAGAGTAATGGATTCAGGCTGACAAGAGGACAGAAGGGATATTGGAAAGAAATTATTTCTTGTGAGAGTGATAAAACACTGGCACAGGTTGCCCAGAGAAGCTGTGGCTGCCCCATCCATAGAAGTGTTTCAAGGTCAGGCTTGGAGCAACCTGATCTAGTAGAAGGAGTCCTTGCTTGTGGCAGGGGTTGGAACTGGAAGGTCTGTAAGGCACCCAAATGTTGAGTGACCTTCAGGCACCCAAATTGGCTTATTTAAAACCCAAAGGAGGGAGGAACCACAGCACCACAGAGCTGGGCTGTACAGTGACCATGGGACTGTACTGTCCCCACCTTCTCAGGGGAGAGGAGCAGCAAAACCTGGAGGGTAGAAAGGTGAATCCAGGGCTTGCCAGCATGGAGAGGTGTTGGAATCCTAGATGCTGAGAATTTTAAACTTTCTGTGCTTAAAGGCAGAGAGCCACAAGAGAATACTGCAATTGACCTGAGGCTGTGGAGACTTCCAAAACTGATTGATAGCACTGGGATTATGGGTGTGTAGTTGGTTAGAAGTATGTAATATCACAGGGTGGAAAACTTGAGAGTTTGGGGTCTTAGAATATAGAAATAAATATGAACCAAGATGGAGGTTTTAGGGCCATGGCAGGTTGTTCTTCTTTACCTTCTCCTTCCTTCTTCTTCACCTTCTTCTTCCTTTTCTTCATGGGTTTGGGTTATGTTTTGTAATTGAACAGAAAGATCCACATTGCAGGCTTTGAGAGATCGGTTACTGGGTTAGAAGGGAAAATAATCTAGGTGTCATTTCTTAATTGGATAGTTTAGTCTTAAAAAACCTTGTAACAAGAGAGAGCCATTTTTGTGCCTTGCTGATAAAAGGCTGCAGAACTCATGGTAGTGAGGCTGTTTCACTGATAAGAAATAATAAACACCTGAGTGCAAACATGAACTACCTCCTCAAGTGCCTTCCATCCCAACTTCAAGAAACTGATTTAGAGGGGCTTAGACATCAACAATACCATTCTTTTATTGAATAATCAGACAGGAACATGAACCATTTTCACCTTTGTGAGTTGACTTCCCAGTGAAGCTCCCTCCCCAGCATCCAACACCTGGATGTTTGGACTGTTTGCTCAAGCAGGAGGTGCTGAATTTGCTCAGTCACACCTGGATATGGCAGGCACCAGCCTGGAGCTGGCTCAGGGATCCCAGGGCCATGGTGCAGACACATGGTAACAAGTAACAGCCAGATTGTCTTCTCAGAGCCACATAGATGTCACTTCTGGGCCAGCTGTCTGTACAAGTTCAGAGTCAGAAGCATAACTTCAGGATCTCCACTTTTCATGTCAAGAGCTTGCAGGAAGCAGTCCAAAGCCTCCTGAAGTTTTCCATCATTCTGAAGTTTCTTCCCACTGTGTACTAAAGTGTCATAATTGGCAGCAGGAGAGGAACTCTGCCCAATGTCCTTTTCAGAGCTGCTTTCTTGGGTAAAATACTCAATCTGCTCACCTGACTGGAGCTCATTGTCACCTGTGGATTCCTCCTGAGATGACTCCATCTCCTCTGCCTCGGACTGCTCAGATTCCACGCTGTCTGCGTGGGAGGGCTCTTCACCTGTATCAAGTGTTTCTCCACTAGGTTCTTCTTCAGGCTCAGCAGATTCCCCAGTGCACTCCTCAGCTTCGTCTTCCACAAGCCCATCTTGCTCCTCATCACCATCATCTTCATCTTCTTCATCAGTGGTTCCCATGATTTCCCCAATATCCTCCACCTCATCTACCAACCTGCTGATGAATGAGCGCCTGGAAGCATTAGACCTGTTCCCACTGTTATTTAGTTGGGGAGAAAAGATGGCTTTAGCTCTTTTTGTGTCGTATTTAGGGGTGGAAGCACTGATTCCTTCCAGTCCTTCCAGAAGTCCGTGCCGAGTGCTGTCCAAGGGAGAGGAGGGCACTTGTTCAGGCTGCTCTTCACTCTCACTATCTGAAGCAATTCTGTTTAAACGTTTCTTCCTACCAAAAGTAAAGAGACCACTGCTTTCCTCCCATGATTTACTCCCTTGCAGGGAGGCATTTGGCTCTTCCTCAGCTGTGGGACAGGGTTTGCCATGGCTACTGGTCTCACTTGGCCATGTTTTGTTTGGAGATTCTCTGTCTGGAGATTTACACAAGCTTTCTGCCTGGAGCTGTAAGCTGTCCTTCTCAGGAGATCCTTCCACTGATCCTCCTCTATCTGAGGCATCCTGCCATTCCTCTTCAGACTCTTCCAAAACCAGATTGAAGTCAACTTGATCCTGCAAGGAAGGAGCAGATGTACCCTCCAAGCTGTCTTCTAACACGTGAGACTTGTAGAGCTCAGCATTGATTTCTGGCATGGCATTTGATGAACTCAGGACTGCAGAAGCCGGCTCAGGAACATTGTTCTGCTCTGTCCCAAGGGCAGTGTGTGGGTCAAGTACCTGAACTGACAATTCTGCCTCACTTCTAGGATCGTCAGCCATGCCAGACTCAGAGGAATTGTGACAATGCCAAGACAGGTCATTCCTTGTCTTGGCCAAGCTGTCTGAATGTACCTGTGAATGCTGTTTCTCTTGAAGGCTCTGACTCTCTTTCTCAAGTGCAGGGGATGATGGTGTAATGCTGGAATCAGGATTTTGCTCAGATTCTTGTATGTCAGATTGTTCTGCTGTCTTGCTGGGATTGAGCACTTCCATCTCCATACTGGACACACCTTGTGCCAATTGCTCTTCATCCAAGTCACCAACAGTCAGAGTTGTCATTCTGGAGCTGACATCGAGCACCTGGGCCTCCTCATCCTCTGTAAGATCAACAACTTTGTCTTTTTCAAGTGCATCAGCTACTGGCGGTGAAACAAAGTGATTTTTGTCATTCAACCCCGGAGACGACTTCTTTGGCCTGGAAACTGTTCCCGATGGTCTTTGCCACTTCTCTTCACAAGCATTTCTGATCCCCTCCATCCTCTGATCACTGAGCTGGGACTCCAGCTGGACCAGCTCATGGGCTTTCTGCACCCTCCGCTGGATGTACTGATGGGCTTCCTCACTCTCCACCTGCTCCTCGTGAGCCATCTCCCTTGTGTACATCAGATCGTGGTCAGAAATGCCAAACATTGCCAGAGAATGCAGGTAAGCAAGGTGCTCATCCAGCTGCAGGTCAGACTTCCTTTGCATGGCGTGCAGGGACTGCAGCTGGATCTGAGTTGCAGACGTCTGAGTATCTTCCAACGTGAAGAGCTCCCTTAGCTCCTGTTTGGAGAAATAACGGAACGGGTTCTTTTTGTCACCGGTGGTCTGTCTGATTAACGAGTCCTTGAATACCTGCCGCCTGTATATCTTCTCTTCCACGGTGCCGCAGGTGATCAGTCTGTAAATCACTACATTCTCTTTTTGCCCAATTCTGTAAGCTCTGTCCACAGCCTGAGCATCAGTTGCTGGATTCCAGCTGGGATCAAAGATCACCACTCGGCTGGCTGCTGTCAAGGTTATGCCGACGCCCCCAACCTGCGTGGTGAGCAGGAAGACGGAGTAGTCAGTGCTGCTCTGGAAGGCGTTGATGCGCCTCTCCCGCTCCGTCAGGTGGGTCACCGTGCCGTCAATGCGCAGGATCTGGAATTGTCGGCGAGACAGGACGAGCTCTATGATATCCAGCATCTTCCTCGACTGTGAGAACACCAGGGTTCGGTGTCCCTCTTCTCTCAGCCGTTCCAGCAGTCCCACAAGGAACTGCATCTTCCCAGACTCCTGGATCACAGTCTCATCAGAGAGATGATCTATTTTGTTCATGCCTGAAAACACACCTGCTTCCATCATGTAATCCTGCTCGGAGCCCACCTGCTCATCCAAGCCCAGCTGGATACAGGCTCTCGCAGACAGAAGCCTGGGATGGTCACAGATTTTCTTCAGGACTGTCAGCTCAGCTAAAGGCGATCGGGTTGTCATCAGTACTTCCTTCACATGATCCAGGCAGAGAAAGTTCCTGTAGATTTCTTCCTGCACCGGTGCCAGGTACACCCACACAACAAAGTCATTTTTCCTAGTGAGAGATGGCATGACAGGAGCCTTGTTCTCACTTGGATCCTCAGGAAGATGAGCATCAGCTTTATCAGCATGATAGCTTTTGATGTCTTCCTTGGTCCTTCTGAGGAAATAGGGCTTTATAATTGCCATGAGATTCTCTGATATCTTTAGCCCCAGTGCTTTCTCACCTGGAGTTGCATCCTTCTCCCTTGCCCTGGTAATGGGATTCTCATATTCCATTTTAAAAGTTTTGGCAGTACCCAGGAGGGAGCCTTGACAGGCAAAGTCAAACAAGGACCACATTTCCCGCAGGTTGTTCTGCACAGGGGTGCCTGTAAGCAGGATGCGGTACTGGGCTGGGATTGCATAGACACACTTGGTTGTCTTGTTTGACTGGCACTTGATCTTATGTGCTTCGTCGAGAATGATGTAGTCCCAGACAAACTCCTGCTCATGGCGGCTGGCCAGCTGCTTCCAATTGTTAATGAGCATCTGGTAGCTCGTGATGATGATGCCATTCTTCCTCTGGACCCTCTCCAGGTTCCTGGTGCGCTCTGTCTTGCTGGTGCCATGGAATTCCTTGACGCGTAGGCCGGGGGTCCAGCGAGCGAACTCAGCCAGCCAGCTGCTGACAAGGGTGGTGGGCATGATGAGCAGAACGTGCTGGATGAGCTCAGCGTCGAACATACCCGAGAGGAAGGCGATCACCTGGATGGTCTTGCCTAGGCCCATGTCATCTGCCAGGATGCCACCAGGCTTGCCCTCCCGGTGCAGGCGGTACAGGAACGCAACACCTTCCCGCTGGTGCTGGAACAGCTTCCGGTGCATCTCCCCGTAGATCAGCAGGCCGCTGCCGCACACGTTCACGAAGCCCTCATCCTCCTCCTCCTGCTGCTGCTGCTCCTGCTCGGCCGCCGCCAGTGCCTCCTGCACCCGCTGCATGCGGCCCCGCAGCTTCTCGCTGGGGCGGATGGCGGCCGCCAGCCGGAACAACCGCAGCGCCTCTTCCAGGTCCCCATCGGCCGCCGCCGCCTTCGCGCTGGTCACGAGCCTGTGGGAGTCACCGTGAGCACCGAGTGGCCAGGCCCGGGCTACACCCTGGAGCACCAACCCACCACCGCCACCCCCGGCCCCGGCCCAGCCCGGCCGCAGCCCTCCCCAGCCTCCTCGGCCGCTCAGCCCCGTCCCCGCTCACCCCCGGTACCGCTCCTCTTCCGCGACCGCTGCCTCTCCCAGCACAGGAGCGGCCATACCGCCAGCGCTGCCGCCCTGCGCTTCAAACCCGGCCCTTCCCGGCCTGCACCGCGCCACATGTAAATCAGCAGCGCCTGCAGCCAATCAACGCCGGGGACGGGAGGAAATGGGCGGGGTCGAGCGCTGCTCCCGGTTTGGGGCAATACCGGGACGAGCACCGGTCCCGGCTGCTCCATTTCCCGCCGCGCGGTGGGAAGTGAGCTGCGGGACATCCAGGGGAACCCGGCAGATCCACAGGTCCCTCGCCCCCGGTGCGCTCCTGGTTCCTGCCGCGCAATCGGTGCACGTCACGGGCACGAGCGGTGGGGTCCTCCCGCCAGCAGGGGGCGCGGCGGCGGCGGCGGCGGGCGCTGCTTTGCTCCGCGCCCGTGCCCAGCGCGGAGTCGCCGGGAGACCGAGCGCCGCCATGGAGGCGCGCGCCGCGGGCTGCGGCCTGCTCGTATCCAGCGGGCGCGAGGGGCCGGGCGGGCGGGGGGCAGCGGTGGGGCGGGGCAGGCCGGTGGCCGGAGGTTTCCTTAACTGCGGCGCAGAGCGTTGCTGGCACGGAGGTGCGGGCCGGCCGGCGGGAGCCGTGCGTGCTCGGCCTGGAGCGGCGGGCCGGCCGCTACGGGTGAGTGCGAGCGTGGCGGGGCCCGGCTCGCCTCGGCCGGTGCCGCCGCGGCGGGGCCGGGGCGGGACGCGCCGTGCCCGTGCACGGCTCGGTTCTTCGCCGAGCGGCCGCAGCCGTCGTGACTCTCGGGATCCCTGCGTGCTCCCCCAGCGGGCTCCCCTCACCCTGCGGGCTCGGACCCCTGACACCGGCGCAGCGGAGGTGCCTTCCCGACTCCCCGGTGCTCCTCCGGCAGCCAGAGCCGCTGCCATCCCGGTGTTGGCCCTGCCCCGTGGCACGGAGAGTTCAGCAGCTCTTACTTCTTCCCCGGGGTATCCGCATCCTGCACGGTCTCACCTTCGTTGCCTTTTTCCTCCTCCTGCCCCAGAAGTTTAACGATAAAAATCAAACAGTGTCTCTGTACACACAGCTTCCGTTTGTGTGCGTCGCTGCCGGGTTTTTATAAGCCTTCCTTCTGTCTGCAGGGTCGTTATTCGCTCCCAGGAGAAAGAAAACTCTGATCCGGATTATATTCCCATCAATAGCCGTTTTAAATGTGTGCAAGGTATTGACTGCTGGGGGGAAGGTTGAGAATCCCCTGCTGTTCATCCTCAAACCTTAAATCTAATGGTGTTTCCTGAAATGCCTCCTGAGGCACAGCAGATTGAATTCTTTCCTTGTGAAACAGCAAGTCCCATTTTATGGCATCCCCTTGTTCCTCATCCAAGCAAGTTGTCATTCCATGTCAGCAAGCACTTGTGAGGAACTTGGCTGGCTCCAGTGCGTGTTGGGCTTGGCATCACACAGAGCCAACACATGCAGAACCTGGTTTCGGGGTCTGGAATTTGGTGTCTGTCTCTCAGAGTCTCTGCTATGCCAAGGGTTAGGAGCTGTTGCCTTTTCCTGCATGTTTACATCTAAACTTCCTAAGGTCTAGCAAGCTCTCAGCATCCCACCTGTTGGATGAGGAAGGGTTTTAGGCCTTGTCTTGGAAGAACTTAAATAGCAACAAGTGACCCTGGGGCGAATCCTTGTGAGGAGTAAAAGTCTTTTTTTCTGTATTTGCTCATTCCCTTGTGTGCAGCTCAGGGATGTTCTGTCCCTGGTCTTGCTCTGTAGAGAAGCTCTGAAGTTCCTTGTCAAGTTGGTCTTTCCCAAAGTAGCTGCACTGATAGGGAAAAACCATCCAGGTGTATGAGAACTGTGTGGTGGGAATCTCCCTGGGACACTTGTTGGGAGGTGACTGTCCAGGTTCTCTCTGCCAGAACCGTTAGGAATGTACAGATGTAAATGAGAGCTCTCTGTTCCCGTCAGGACTCTCTCATGGCTGGTAGTGTAATTAGATGAGTCCTCAATTACTGCAGCATCCAGCGTCAGCTCTACTGATCCTGCCTTTCTCTTTTCTAGAGGCAGAAGAGACTCTGCTGATTGATATAGCTACAAACAGTAAGTTTCATAAGGGCAGTGGTGTAGCTAAAGATCCTGTCAGGGAACAGTCACTGGTGCTTGTTTTGCCTTCCAGTCTTCCCCCCAGCTCTGTGTTTGTCCTCTGCTCAAACAGGATGGTTTTCCCTCTGATATTATCATCTGGCTGTGTCATGACATTCATGACACATGGGACAGGACATTGCCATGACAGACAAGGTTTGAAATGCAAATGGTCAAAATGTCTCAAATTTTTCTTCGTGCTTTTAGAGCTCTTTGCAAAATTGCAGTAGAGAGGATTCCTAAAGCCAGGAGAATGTGCTGGGGATACCCCAAGCAGGGTGGGGGGACCTCAGAAGCACAGCGAGGGTAACTTAGGTGCAGGTTTCCATCACAAGCAGCACCTGGAAGCTGGGTGGGAAGCCTGGGGGCTCTGAGGCAGCCTGGGCTGACTCAGTGAGTATGTTTGAAGCAGGCTGCAAGGTCAGGATCCAGGGTGAGGCGGCACCGGAGCGGCTCTTCGAGATCCCTGATGAGGAGCGCTGCTTGGGGTTCCTGTCAGAAGTGCAGAGCATACAGGAAGGTGAGCAGAGTTGCCCCTGTGCGTGTGAAATCCTCTGCCAGCAGTTTCTGACAGGGATGGGTTTTTTTCCAGCCCACCTGAAAGCATCTCTTCCTGAACCTAAGGACTCAGCCATTTGGCACCAGGTGGAGAAGAGCCTCACAGGTCTGTCTCCAGGTACAGTTGGCTTTGCTCCGGGGCCTGTGCAGTGCTGGGGTGCCCAGGGTAGGAGCTGGGTCTGGCCACGCTCCCTTGTCTGTTAATTCCTTCCTGAGTGCTATTTTCACCCTTGGTTTGTGCATGTTAAGCTCCTTCCTGCCTTGCCTTGTGGTTAGTGCCCCTTTCTCCCATTTCCAGTTGATGTATTCCTACTGCCATTTGGTTTTTTGCTTTCTGTGAAGTTACATTTTTTCCCTTCTTGATCTGAGCTCTTTCAGGTTGTTTCTCAGGGTGTTTTTCTTGGATTTTTCATTACAGGAGCACTGGGGTTTGAGGATGACTTCAACACGCTGAGCCTAGAAGAGAAAAGGAACATGCAGAACCACCAGACGGGATCTCGACGGGAACCCCCGCCTCCTCCTGTCCCTCACAATAAGCAGTAAGTAATGTAGGGGATCTGTTCCCTTTTTTACTTTTCTTCCTAGACAGCAGAACTAGTTATAGTGCTGCTCTTGCTTCCTTCCTAGATTTCACAGAGAGAGAGAAGGCGCATCCAGAGACCAGCCCAAGGTGACAAACACGATGCGCAAGATGTTTTTGCCCAGCACACAGTCGGGGCAGAGAGAGGGACTCATCAAACATGTGCTGGCCAAGAGGGAGAAGGCCTACATCAACCTGCACAACTTCAGGTGAGAGCTGGGAGGGAAGGACAGAGCTGTGGGATCTCTCCTTTGAGCCTGGATCTCACTCAGATTGGACCCTGGCAGCTGGTGATGGGTTGCAGCTCAGGTGGCCAGTGAGGATGGTACAACCAAAAGTCTTGTGTCCATGGAGCAGCTGCTGCTTTTGTTATCTCTGTGTATGTCAGATCTCCTGAGCCTTGGTAAGGCTGGAGCAGATGGGCAGAAAGAGTGAAGACAGATGTCCCACCATAGTGTCGTGGTGTTGCCCCTCGTGACGTGATGTTAAAAGAGCCAGATGTTTGCTGGTGGAATGCCCTACTCCACTCTGAGAGCAGTGTCACTGGGAGGGAGCCAAGCCTGGGAGAATCTTTGAGGAGCAGCTGAGGGAGCAGGGAAGCCTCAGCCTCGAGAAGAGGAGAATCAGGGCGACTTTTTGGCTCTCCCCAGCTCCCTGACAGGAGGGGGCAGCCAGGGGGGTCGGGCCCTGCTCCCAGGGAGCAAGGGAGAGTACAAGAGGAAATGGCCTCAGAGTGCACTAGGAAAGGTTCAGGTTGGACACCAGGAGGAATTTCTTCACGGGAAGGGTGGTCAGGCAGGTCTGGAGTCCCCATCTCTGGAGGTGTGCGAGGAATGCCTGGACATGGCACTCAGAGCTCTGGGCTGGGTGACAAGGTGGGGACTGGACACAGCTTGGACTCAATGATCCTGGAGGTCTTTTCCAACCTCCGTGATTCTGTGACTTTCAGTTCCCCCATGGCAGTCATTGCTCCATGCAGGGACAGCTCATGGTGCACGCTTCCAGCCAGAGCACTGCTGTGCTGCTGTGGTTTGCATTGTGTTTTTAACAGCTCGGCTGTGTTTGTGTTGTAGGTTCTTTGTGGGTACATGGAATGTGAATGGGCAGTCTCCTGACAGCTTCTTGAGCCCATGGCTGGTGTATGACATGGAGCCTCCAGACTTCTACTGCATTGGGTGAGCAGCTGGGGGATCCAGGAGGGCTGGCTTGGGTTTAGGTTCCTGTCATGCTCTCAGAGGCTGCACAGAGCTGAGCTGTGTCACACAGGGGCTGTCTGAGGGCAGAAAGCCATTGGATGAGGTAGAGGATCAGGCTGAACAAAGCTAGCATGGCAATAGATTTTCCTGGAGGTATCTGCAGAGCTCGCTCGTTGTCCTCTGAAACACCTAAAGCGGTGTTTCTGAGGGAAAGGGTTGCCGGGGGCTTGAGGTAGGATCTCAAAGGCACATGGGGAAATTCTACTGTGTTATTTAGCAGGTGGCCATAAAGAGCTGTTCCTCCAAGGGCTGTTGTTGGAGGTTTCACATTTCTGTAGGAAGAGGAGGATGTGCAGGAAGGCTGGAGGTGCTAAGCTCTTGGGTTTCCAGGTTCCAGGAGCTGGACCTCAGCACGGAGGCTTTTTTCTACCTTGATTCTACGAAGGAACAGGAGTGGCTGTCTGCTGTGGAGAGGTCCCTGCACCCTAAGGCCAAATACAAGAAAGTGAGTTGTGCTCAGTGGCATGGGGGCTTGTCATGGAGCTGGCATGATGGGAAGAAAGGAAAAAGGAAAAAGGAAAAGAGCTTCCCTTTTGCTCCCTGTCCAAGGAGCAAGGCTCGGAGAAACCAAGTGTGATACTGGGCATGCCTGGGCATCTGTCAGATGTGTCAAGTTAAATCTGGAGTCTGTTTCTGCACCACAGCTGTAGGAAATGTTGTCCTTTGAAGAAGAAATTTGTAAAGGTGGGGACCACAATACCTTTATCAAATAGGAGATAGGTGTAAGGGAAGCAGCAGGTTCAAATTCTCTACCTATATTACCTTCTCATCCTGTACTATAGAAGCCAGGTGTGTCCTGTGCTGGTAAATTAAATGAATATATTTTCTCTGAAGGAATGGGATGATTTATGAAGTGAAATCTTCTGGATGCTGCTGTCTTGAGTCAGAATTGCTTCAGCTGTGGCAGCAGGACTTTGTTCTGGCTGGTTTAGAGCAAGACACTGGTTTTATCTCTGCTATGACAAACCTTTCTGCTGCAGGGACCAGTCCTGAATACATGAATGGGTTTCTCTTTCTTCCTTAGCCTGTGTGTTTGCTGTCACACCCCATCCTGCTTGCTGTGAGCAGATGTTACAGGAAATGAAACAAGGAATAGAGTATCTTGCTGAACTGAGACCTATCAAGGGGAGCCAGGAGTCAGGGCCTGAACTGCAGAGGCTCCTGCTCCCTCTCCTCCCTTTGCTTCACTTTAGTTTTGGGTGAATTTCTCCCACTGTAGTGAAAGGGAGAGTGCAGGATAGGGCTGCAGGAGGGGGAAGTGGCTGAAGCTGTAGATAAGGCTTGTGGTCACCTGCAAATTCTGCTCCTGCAGGGCACGCTGGGTGCTGGGCCCTTGCAGCCAAATTCTCTGCTGTCAGCTTCTTTCCTCACTCCATAGACTTAATCCCAACACATGTGAATGTTTCTGTGCATAGAGGTGAGCATGCAGACTGTGCTCAAGCAGGTGAGGCCTTGTCATTGTTTCAGAGTGGTGATGCCACTGTTTCACAGGGATGGTACCACTGTTTTGGAGGTGCAGGAAGGTCACAGACTGGGCAGTGTTGGCTTAGCACATGTAAAAGATCAGCAGCAGACCTGAGATCCCCATTGGGACAGGGCACATGAGCCCAGTGTTAGCTCTGTGGGAGCAGATATCTGCTCAGATCCAGAGAGGCCCTTTGCTTTAGGGAACAAGTATTTCCTGAGAATGAGTCAGTCTATGCAGCTCAGAGATGCTTTTTGCTACCCCGTGCATCAGGCACGTCTGCCTCAGGGAAATAGGAACATCTCTGTCCATTCCCCTCTGCACTGGAGTCTGCAGTAAGCCAAGGTGGGCTCTGACTCCCACTGCAGCTGCAGCCTCAGGACAGCCCCAGCCCTGGGCCTGGCAAGGGCTGAGCCCCGAGTCACAAACTTGCTGGGCATTTATTCAGTTTCTCGTTGCCCACCCTGCTGTCGGGAGGGACCAGAGTAGGGAATGCAGTGGGCTCAGCCCCACTGGCAGCTCCTGGGCAGAAACAGATGGACCCCAAGAACCTTGCTGTTCAGTACAGGAGACCCTTTGGGTTCTGTTGTTGCAATTAGGGATTGAGTAGAGAACATGAGGAATGGGAAGAGCCAGAGCAGCAGAGCATCAGGCAGAGCAGATCAGAGCTGCATTCCCGCTGCCTCTCTGGGAATTCAGGATCCCGTTTGTTTTTGCAGGTGCAAATGGTCCGCCTGGTTGGGATGATGTTGCTCATATTTGCTAAGAAGGATCATCTGAGCAATATCAGAGAGATTGTGACAGAGTCTGTGGGCACAGGAGTCATGGGAAAGATGGTGAGTCACCAAGGCCAGCTTGTTGCTTCCCTGTGTCCGTGCAAGAAGTGGCACAGTCTGGTCTGGTTCACCTGTGCCATCCCAGTCCCCTCACCTGCCACCCACTCCCCATTGGTCCCTCCTGTCCCTAGGGCAACAAGGGTGGTGTGGCCATCAGGTTCATGTTCTACAACACCACGTTCTGTGTTGTCAACTCCCACCTGGCTGCCCACGTGGAGGACTTTGAGCGTCGCAACCAGGACTACAAGGACATCTGTGCCCGGATGAGCTTCCTGATCCCCGGCTCAGACTGCCTGTCTGAGCTCAACATCATGAAGCACGAGTGAGTTGTACCCTGTGGCAGTGGTGTTGAGTAACCCCAGTTAAGTCAGAACTGCAGCAGCAGGAGGTTTCATACAGATAAGTTTTCTGGCTTAATAAAATAATTTGAAATCCTAAGGGCTGTGGTGTACTGCAGTTCCTGCAGACAGACTGGTCACCTCCTTGTTGCAGTGCCTTATGCACCTGTGCCCAGTGTCCCTCTCCTTGTGTTTGTGTATAACTTCCTTTTCAGCAGGCCTAAGCAGAATACAAATGGTTGGTATTTCTGTAATTAATACTTAAACCATTTAAAAACCAAAAATGTAGAGTGGATTAGTACAGAAAAAAAACTTACAAGATTAGATTATCCTTGATAATCCACTAATGGAAATGTTGAGGTTTGACTATAAACAGGAAGAGCTGTTTATATAACCCCTACTAGCAAGGGGTTTAAATTTTAATCTTTAAAGGAAACCTTTATGGAGTGAAGAGTGCATCCCATGAGTCCTTCTGTAGCTGCTGATAGCAAGAAGGCTGTAGGCCTGTTTGGAAGCCTGGAGGAGCAGGGTGGGAGCAGGTGTTGGTGAGGTGTGGCTGATGGCAGGGATGGGAAACAATGTCCAGAAGGTTGTAACCTCCAGGACCCTGATTCTGCTCCTGCTAATTCTGTGTCAGGCAGTCTTGGCTCAGTAGGTGGTGCAGCAGTGGCCTGCTCTGGTTGAAGGAAAGGCAGTGAAAAACCAACAGGTAAAAGCAGGGTGTAATGAGGGATAACCCTGCAGATGCCTCACCTGTCCCGCTGGCTGACGGGCTGACTTTGCTTACTGAGCTCCACCATGGCTCTCTCCTTAACATGAGAAGAGCCTCAACACCAGCTGGATTTTGTGTGAACACTGGTCTTGCTTCATTAGAGTCAGTGCTGTTCTCTTGGAGCAACCTGGGAGGGTGGAAGGTGTCCCTGCCCAGCTGGTACAAGATGAGGTTTAATCTCATTTCCAAACCAGACCATTCCATGATTGTTTGTGTATCTTTGTTTGCAGTGTTGTTATCTGGCTGGGAGACCTGAACTACAGGCTGTGTCTGCTGGATGCCAGTGAAGTGAAGAATCTCATCAGCAAGAACGAACTTCAGAAACTGCTGACTTATGACCAGGTCGGTGAACTCGCTCACATTCACCCCGTCCCTGGGAGGTCATCTTGGTTTGGGAGGTGCCTCTGCTAGGGAGGAGCTGGCAGACATGGAGCTGGGGATGGGGTTGGAGCACAGATCTGATGAGGAGCAGCTGCAGGGGCTCAGCCTGGAGAAAAGAAGGCTCAGGGGGACCTTCGCACTCTCTACAGCTCCCTGAGAGGATGGTGCAGCCAGGTCAGGGTGGGTCTTTTCTCCCAGGTAACAACTGGGAGGACAAGAGGAAATGGCCTCAAGTTGTGCCAGGAGAGGTTCAGGTTGGATATTAGGAAAAATTTTTTAATGGAAAATGCTGTCCAGCCATGGTACAGACTGCCCAGGGCAGTGATGTCCCCATTCCTGGAGGGATTTAACAGACATGTAGAGGTGGCACATGGGGACATAGGTTAGGTGGGGCCTTGACAGTGCTGAAGGAACCATTTGATTCAGTGGTTTTGGAGGGCTTTTCCAACCTACATAATTCCATTGCACACTGCAATAAGGGTCTGGACACAGACATAGACACTGGACCCTGACAGAGCTCTGGGTGTGCTGGTTGCAACATCCCCCTAACAAAACCAAATTGTCCATACTGGGGTAACTGGGTAGCTCAGGCAGTCACTGTGTGAGTCTGTGTCTTAGTGCAGGAGTTCCCTCTACAAGCTGAACACAAGCATTTGTAACAGCAACAAAAGCTGCTGTGATCAGTGTTGTGAAAGAGGTATTGATTTGGAGCCCAAATCTGCTCAGCCAGTTTGACCTGAATTCTGTGCTGTCGCCTTCCCTGCTCTCGGCCCTTCCCTGCAGCACACGGAAGCTGGTGGCAGGGGAAGGGTTGCACCTGGGAACCATGAACAGCAGTGGTGCAGTGTCACCTCTGACACAGTTTAACAATAAATTTGGTTGGTTGTCCTCTGTAGCTCATTTTTGCTGTACTACAGAGCTTTGTTCAGGAAACAGCCGTAGCTTAGGTCTTACTGAGGAAGACATCCAGAAGAGGAAAGGAGCAAAGGAGGGTGGTGTCAGGTTGTCAGGCAAGTGCAATCCTGGAGGTTCTTGCTAAAATGATTGGTGGGGAGCAATTAATGATGGCAATCCTAAGCCTGAAAACTGATGAAAGCATTAGTAATTAATATTTCCCTTAACTCTTGCTTGGTGCTGCCTGCATGGTCTGGTGAGCAGTATGATGCCCATTTGTACTGGGTCTGTTTGGGAAACTTTCCACTTGTGTGTTAAAGGTGTGAGGTCTGAGAGGCAGTTTGGGGTTGTCTGCGAATCCCACAGAATGGCCACAGGCCACGGTTGCTCTGCCTGTAGATCTGCTCTCTAACACTGCTGTGGCAAGGGAGGGTTTCTTGGGTTTGGTTGGGTTTGTTTTTTTTTCTTTTTAAAGCTTTTTTTTTCTGCTTTAGCTGAATATTCAACGCACTCAGAAGAAAGCATTTGCAGATTTCATGGAGGGAGATATTAAATTCATCCCCACGTATAAATATGACTCTAAAACAGATCGCTGGGACTCCAGGTACATTGGCTGCAACTGGGTGTATTTACCTATGACATGAAACACATTTTCTCGCAAAATTTGATTTCCTGCTTCTTAGAACTGTGCATACCTGTCAGTGTTATGTTTGGCCTTCCTTTCTTTCCTGCTTTCTGCAATAAGCAGCCCCTGTGTACATTGAGCAGGCACATCCCTTAAACCTCTGTAGCTGCTGATCCCGCTGGATGAAGGCAGGTGAAGTGTGAGCTCAGGTGACCCTGCACTGCGGCCTTTTTCTATTACCAGGGACAGGCAAACAGTATAAAAAAGGAATTGAAGAGCTAAGGAAACAGGCTCTCTGAGTCACCCTGTCCCCTGACTTGCACACCCACAGGGTGGTGCACTGTGATAGCAGCTGTAGTTCCTGCTTGGTGCCTCCCACAAACACGGCTGCATCTGCTACACGGGCTGCTCCAAAGGGAGAAACTCCCAAGGAGGACTTTCAAACCATGTAGTGATTGAACTTGACTTGCCATGTTTATGAATCACCACAGTAATTAATCTGAAGAAGGATAACCCAGGATTCAGGCTTCACAACATAACAGTAGTCACTGAGTAGACTTTCTGGAGTGGAAACAATAAGTGATGGATTGGATTGTCAGCAGAAAGGTCTGGCAGCACAAGAACGTCATGCAGCTTGGGTCACAGCACACATGGGTTCAGGCTGTGGTGGGCTTGACTGAGGGTTATTTTGTTTCCTGGTGCTGGAAAGGATGGGAATTTTATCTGCTGTATTGGGAAAGGGGGGGAGAGCAGAAGAAGTAACAGAATTCAAGTTGGGGTAAGTGATAGGAGTTCATGCCATCACTGCTGTGATGATGTGGGTGGAGGGAACTGCCTTGTTGGGAAGAGGAACAGCTTGGATGGCTTGATAGGATTGTTGGATTGCCCTGGTAACCTGTTTCTCTTTGTAGTGGTAAGTGTCGTGTGCCAGCGTGGTGCGATCGGATCCTTTGGAGGGGAGGGGACGTCACTCAGCTCCGGTACTGCAGCCACATGGACCTCAAGACCAGCGACCACAAGCCTGTCAGCGCCCTGTTCCGCATCGGGGTGGGTTTGTGTGTCTGTTGGGCAGGATCTCAGCGCTGCCAGGCATTCCAGGCATTGCTGTGGGAGGCGGTGACAGAGTCAGGGCAGCTCTGCTAAGGCTGTTGCAAGAGGACACATGAGCCCAGCTGAGGTGTGCCTGCCGTGGGGGCAGCACGGGAATGCCTGAGTCCTGCTGTTCCCTCCTCCACATGGAGACACAGCCACAGCCTGGACCTGGCTGTACCTGCGTTGGATGTGTCATCTGGTTCACACCTGGATGGCTTCAGTGGAGGGTGACAGCAAATTCAGGTTTTTTGGTGCAGCAAATGAGGACACTCCATGTCCATTTTTGCTACCTCCTGCTCCCTGGGTGGCTCAGGTCACAGAATGGGTCAGGTTGGAAGCAACCACAGTGGGTTGTTGGGTCCCATCTCCCTGCTCCAGCAGGGCCATCCTAGAGCACATGGCACAGGATTGTGTCCAGGCAGTTCTGGACTCTCTCCACTGAGGGAGATTTCACAGCCTCTCTGGGAAATCCATTTCAGTGCTCTGTCACCCACACAGTGAAGTTGTTCTTCCTCGCATTCAGGTGAAACGTCTTGGGATCAGTTCCTGCCCATGCCTCTTGTGCCATTGCTGGGCCCCACAGAGCAGAGGCTGGGCCCTGCTCTGAGCCCTCCCTGCAGTCAGGAGCAGACAGAGCCCCTCTCAGCTGTGTCTCCTCTTTAGGGTGAACAGCCCCAGCTCCCTCAGCCTTTTCCTGTAAGGGAGATGCTCCAGGCACTTTAGCATCTCTGTAGTTTTTGCTGGCCCCACTCCAGGGGCTCCATGTCTCTCCCGTACTGGGGAACCCAGAACCAGACACAGCACTTCAGGTGTGCCTCACCTGCGCTGAGTAGAATAGGCTGAGTCTATTCAAAGAAAAGCTTTTCTCCTTTCCCTCTGGACAATCACGAGGAATGCTGCAGCATGCCATTGTTGTCTCACACAGGTTGCCTCCAGTGGTCTCTCAGTTGTGTGACCAGTGGGCAGACAGACCCTGGTAACACCTGCAGGGATGAAATCTGTGTAAAGTTTTAGATGCAGCTTGGGACTGCGCACATGTGTGTGAACTCTCTCAGCCTTGCAGCTACAGAAGCAAGTGCTTAGAGAAATAATTCACTTCTGCAGCTCACTGATGATCAGGAGAGTTCCTGTGAAGGCCAGTCAGAAGTTTGGTTGAGTGGTTTTTGTCTCCCACAGGTGAAGGTTGTCGATGAGCAGAAGTATCGGAAGCTGTTTGAAGACATCGTTCGTATAATGGACAGGATGGAGAATGACTTTCTTCCTTCACTAGAACTGAGCAGGAGAGAGGTGAGGATGAAACTGGGATCACTGTCTCTGCCCAAGCATAGCAACCTTCAAAGTGCCAGAACTTCTTTCACAGACCTTGTTTCAATTAACTGGATTATAGAAAATTGAGCTCTATCCTTTATCTTATGGTCAGGAATTGGGTTAGCGAGGACATGTTGTCTTGGCTCTTTGGCAGAACTTCTGTGAGGACTTCTGCATTAGGTGGGCTCATCTCAGCCTCAGGGGGCCAGTGCAGAGTCTGTGGAGGGCTGGCCATGGGCCATATCCTGGCCACTAATATCACTTGATTTCTTTTTGCTCTGCAGTTCGAGTTTGAGAATGTGAAGTTCCGTCAGCTGCAGAAACAGAAGTTCCAGATTACCAATAATGGGCAAGTCACCTGTCACTTCTCGTTCATCCCAAAGCTCAATGACACCCACTACTGCAAGCCATGGCTTCGGGCTGAGCCTTGTGAAGGTTACCTGGAGCCAGGTGAGTGTAGTGCTGTAGACCCCCCCATCCCATCTCCATTCAGTCCTTCCTGTCTTTCCTATGTCCCACCTTCCTTGCCATCAGTCTTGTCTGTCTGTTCTGTTGTGGCCTTTGTCCCTTCCACTGTATGTTTGTCCCCATCATCCCTTTTGGAGAGTGTCTGTGTGTTCTTGAGCACTGCAGTGTGTTGCAGATGAGAGCACAGAGATCTCCCTGGACGTGTACGTCAGCAAGGACTCAGTCACCCTGCTGAACTCTGGCGAGGATAAAATTGAGGATATTCTTGTCCTGCACCTGGACCGAGGGAAGGACTATTTCCTGACCATCAGTGGGACCTACCTGCCCAGCTGCTTTGGCACTTCACTCGAGGCCTTGTGCCGGATGAAGCGACCCATCCGAGAAGTTCCAGTCACCAAACTCATAGACCTGGTGAGTTCTGAAGCGGCTCTTCTAACCCAGAGAAGCCTCATTCCCTCCTGATTGCTCCCAAAAGCAGGAGCAGTACCTGCAGGTCGGGTTGTCTGTGCTCGCTCTGAGATGAGTGACTTCACAGAGCTTGAGGTGCTCTGTTATTCTCCCTGTCTACCACAGCCAGGGGTTTTGACAGCCTGTATTTTATTCCTTTTTTCTGGGTGGGCTCTGAATATTGTTTGATGGGATGAAAAAGTGATCCCAGCACCTCATGTTGGTGTTACTGGTGCTGGCAGGCTCAGCTGGGTGGCACTGCAGTGTCATAAGAGATGTGATTAGGGTCCTCTCATCCAAGGTATATGGGCTTCTTTTGGTTTGGTGAGTGCCTTGGAGGCCTTTTCGTTCTGGATATGTTCCCGCTGCTCAGGGGAAGGAGCAAGCAGAAGCAGAAGGACCAAAGTGTGGGGTGCTGAAGGACACAGCTCAGCAGATGAGCAATGTCACAGCCTCTCTGGCCATTTCCTCCCACACCAACCACAGTGAGAGATAATGCCTCGGGTGAGAGATAGCTCATCAGGGAGAGATCTCTCTGTGGTGCAGCAAACTGTTCCTCTTCCCAGCCTATGCCAGCCCCCAGCATCAATTTTCCTTCTCCCACAGCTCATTGTGTGCATGGAAGAGGGTGCAGTGGTGCCCTATTCACCTCTTGGTTTTTGGATACTCTCAGCTGTTTCTGGGGTTGTCCCATTTTGGGGATGTAATTCTGATTTCCAGGCTGGTTTCATTCATCTCTCCTTACTGCCTTACCTGGCCATGTTCCAGTGAGGTGCAGCAGCTCCTGAGTGCCAGTTCATGTCCCCATTCTTGTTCAGGCAGGAGAGTCCTTTCTTTCTCTCCACCTGAAAGCTCAGCCCCATTGTCTGAGGCTCTCTGCCATGTGATATCTTTCCTCTCCTCTCCTATCTCACAGTCTCACCCTTACATGAGGGTCTTTTTGTCCAGTAAGCTGCTGCTTTTCCACCTCTATAGATTTGCCAGCCTCCACTCCCATTGTTTCCACATTTTCTTATCCCTTCAGCAGTTGTCCAGTGCCTCTCCCTGCCTCTTCCAATTCCCATCTTTTATTGCAGGTATCTATTTTTCTCACAAGTCCAATATACAGAGGAGTCCATTTTATATGAGAATTTTGACTTTTTAACACACTAATCAGGCTAGGCAGGATGCAGATGGCAAGATACAGTGTTTGCCTCCTCAGGTCAAGCAACTGATCCAGGCTTCAGGCTCCTCAGATTTCTGAGGATTTGGTTATTGTCAGTCTTGTTCTAGAAGTGGGTCTGGAACATTTCACTGGCCTCGTTTGCTTTTCTACCTGCTTTTTCCAGCTCAGCACCAACTTCTTGCTTGATAGAGAGGAATTTGGGCCCAGGCTCTTGGCTCTGCCCTCACAGAACACACTGTTAGATTTGTACGAGTCCACTGAGGCTGCTTCTCCTTCCATCTATAGATTTCCTTCTCCTGCTACTCAGTGAAACATCTAGAAATAAAGCAGGCAAAACAGTCAGCAAGGAGCACCTGCTCCAGTGTCTGCAGCAGGGACACAGCTCTCCTTATGGGCATGGGGGCATATTTTAAGTTTTTTAGTTCTGATTTTACCTGTGAGCTGAGAAATCCTTGGAATCGGAGCAAACTGAGCACTTACTGCCTGGGCCAGTGGTGCTGGGGCTGCCTGCCCTGCAAACTGGAGCATTTGGGTGCAGTTCCCTGAGTTTTGGTGCTGCTCAGGCTGTGTGAGGCTGGCAGTGTGTGTGCATTGAGAACCTTCTGCACTTACATGGGCTCATCCTTCACTGGACCAAACATCTTCCTCAGCCTGGCTAGACTTTTTCTGTCTGTTTCAGTGGAGAGAGGTCTGGAGATCCAGTCTCTGAGGGGCTGAGGTAGGTGGGTGCAGGATAGCACCCTGCAGGTGGGAGTTTGTCTGGGAATGGCTTTCCTGGTTCTCCAAGGAGGGAGACGCTGACATGGCTGCTGTCACTTGAGCACCTCTCCTTTGGGATTTCAGTATTAGTGTCTCATCCTTGATCATTTCTTGGAATCCTATTTTGGGTTTTTAAAAGCCTCTTGAAGAACCCCTGTCAGGGGCAGGTGAGTCTTGTGGAGCAGATCGTGCCGAAGGCTCAACATTAGGGAGAAATTGTTCCCTGAAAGGGTGGGGAGGCCCTGGCACTGTTTGCCCAGAGCTGCCCAATTCCTGGAAGTGTCCAAGGCCAGGTTGGAAGGGGCCTGGAGCAACCTGGGATAGTGGAAGATGTCCCTCCCCATGACAGGAGAGTGGAATGAGATGAGCTTTAAGGTCCCTCCCAACCCAAACCACTCTGTGATTCTGTGGAGAGATGAGCAGCCAGGCTCAGGCTGGGGGGTGAGGTGGACATGACTCACCCGTTACAAAACATGCAGGTGGCTGTCTGCCCTCCCAAACCTGAGAGTGTGTCCCTCCCCCTGTGCCTCAGGAGAGAAACCTGTGCCAGCTCCTGTTGGAAGCAAGCTGTTCCCAGGAAGAGGACAGTCTGTTGTGGCTCTGTTAGAACTCAGGGAGGCTCCAGAGGAAGCAGGCACTGCAGAAGCCACAGGGGACCCTGAGATGCTCCTCCCTCCTGGTGTCCCTGTGCCCTGGGAGCTGCAGCTGCTCCCAGCTCAGCTGGGCAATGCGCTGGGGCTGTTCCCACCCCAAAAGGTCAATCTGCCAGGACTCAGCATGGACAGCCTGCTTCTGTTTCCTCCTGCAGACCTATGAGCAGTGTCCAGCCGGCCCTGGCTCTACAGGGATGGCTGTTTGGGGATGCTGAGGGCTTGGCTGTGCTGCGGGAGGGCTTGGCACACTCCTCTCTGTGCAATGCTAATGCTCTTAGGCTGCAGCAGCAGCAGCCGGGTTGGAGCACAAACCCTCATTTCCCTGACTGTACCGAAAGCTGCTTAGGGGCCCTGTGAGCTCCACAGTTGCCATACACTCAGAAACACAGATTTAGCCCAGGGAACGTTTTATCTCTGGCCTGGTCACAAGGAAAGATGGCTGAAATAATGTAGGGACAGTGATTGTGACTAGGGAACTTCTTCTTGGTGGACACATCTCACCTGCCCATGGCCCAGCCAGTGAAGAGTGCTGTCTAAGCCCCTTGGAGGGCTTTCCAGAAATCCTGATGAGGCTGTGCATCATATGAGCAGGATTGTTGTTAATTGGCAGGCAAATCTCTCACCACAGGTTTAACTTTGGCCGTGTCAGCAAAATGTGTGAAGGACCTGGTGTTCAGTGGGTTCTTGTAATGCAAATTAGGCTTCTGCTTAATCACAAGAGTTGATCCGAGAGTGCTTTCTCCCTCTTAACCACACTTTTTCCTCTCCTCTCTTTGCTGCTGCTCTCAGGAAGAAGACAGCTTCTTAGAAAAGGTAACACGAGCAATTGCTGCTTGGCAGTCCGCTTCTCAGTGGTGTGTTTGTAAGGAATGGGAGCTTTTCCCTTGTTTTCTGTGGCAGAGGGAAGGGGAGGGGAGCACAGAGGGGACACGGCTGCCAGCAAAGCTTCTTAGCACAGCTGTGGGCTGGATGAGGGCATGGAGAAGCATAGAGTGACCCCAGAGCCAAGCCCAACTGCAATGTTGAAGCTCATCAAATTTGCTTTGGGAGGAAAAAAATCCCTTTCTTGATCCTAACAGCAGTGCTGGATATTCCCAAAAAAGATTGGCAGCCTTTGACATACCTCTGACCACGAGGAGGGATTCACCACAGCATGCTCTGAGACCTGTGAGAAGAGGGCTGGAGGAGGAAACTCAGGTCTTTTGTTCCTTCCATCTGGTTGTGTCCCTGTGGAGGCGAGAGAGGGCCTTGTGCAGGAGGTGGATGTTTCTGTGCCTCCTCAAGCAGTGGAGCTGGGACTGCTGCTCTGATGGCCACAATGCCCGAGCGGGATCACTGCTTCCCTTGGCACCCATGCTTGGTGCTGGAGCCAAGCAAGGCAAACTTCCTTGGGAGAGCGAGTGGGAGATGCTGGGGATGGTCATTAACTCTCCCTGCGCTGGCTCTGACATTTGTAACTTGTTCGAGCTGGTTCTGCACCAGCTTCCCAGTCTGGGGAAGTTGTTCGTCTCTGGGCTGTCAGCACAGTGGCAGAGCACAACAGGAGAGGGAAGGAATGTTTCCTCTCCAAGAGGGGATCAAGCTCGGGTGTTTAACTTCATGGAGCTAACATACTCCCTCCTGGCAAAGGAGAAGGGAGGAGTTTTGATTTTTGGGAGCATCTTGCCGTGGGAAGGACGAGGCGTGCCTCCCTTCCTCACTCGCGGCAGGAGAGGGCGCTCGGGGCCCGGCCAAGGCGCGCCCGCCTCCTCCCCCTGCTCCTCCTTCTCTTCCTTCTCGTCTGCCCCGAGGCACCTGGAGCCTTCTCCTCTTCTCTGAGCACCTGGGGTCCCCTGTAGGGGGGTCTCCACAGCTCCCCCAGTCATGCAAAGGGCTGCTCCAGCGCTTGGCTCCAGTGATGCCCTGACACAGGAGTTCTGTAGAAGAGCCTCAGCCTAGGAAGAGTGTCAACAGACCTGGGAGAGGGTCTGCAGCTCTCCCCCTTTCCCTTTTAGAGGAATTCTGTAATGCTCTTGCCTGACATGCTGCTGCCCGACCATGCCAGTGCATGTGGCTGAGCGAGACAGCTGTGCAGCCGTGACTCCTCATCTGCTGGCAGGGTCAGAGCTGGTGCTGTGCAGGGCAGAGCTGTGCTGCGTGGCAGCTGGGGCTACTGCCCGTGCCACCTGGGCTTGTGTCAGCTTGGTGTGTCTCTGGGCATAGCAGGGAAGCCGCCCCTGGCTGCTGTCAGTGGCTGTGTGTGCTGCAGGGACAGCCATGGCAGTTTTGCCTCAGCTGGTGTGAGGTGCTTTCTGTGTGGCTTTTGGACTCCTCTGCTGGTGGCGGGGTTGTGTTCCTGCTTGTGCTGGTTCCTGGGTGCTTTGGGAGTGCTGGGCATGGCTTCCTCCTTGGAGGTCACAGGAATGTGAGCAATCGTGAAGTGAGAGTAAAATCAAGCCAAGGACGTGGATCCGGTTAAAGCTTGGTGTGATGGAGACATCTGAGCCATGGAGCACGTCAGCTGCTCCACAGGAGTAAGCAGGAACTGTGACAGTGGTGGCCTGCACTCAGTGAGAGCTCTCCTTGGGAAAATGGAGGAAGAAGCTTCAGGAGTCAGGACAGTTGCAGAGCGCTGGGAGCAGCCGTGGCTGGAGCACCCGGGGGCAGGGAAGGCGTGGGCTGGGTGGGGACAGGGCTGGGCTCCCCTCGTGGCAGCTCCCCCAGCACAGGGACTGGCTGGGTCCCAGCCTCTGCTGGCTGCAGGGTGGGAGCTGGGACGGGGCCGGGGCACCGTGGGCAGCCAGAGCCACCTGCTGGGGGTCTGAGGGGGCTGGGGCTGCTGGAGAGACCGGGCAGGTTGTTCCATGGGGCAGCAGAAGGGAGAGGAGCCAGGACCTGTGGGGCAGTGGCTGGTGCTGTGGAAGTGATTCAGGGCTGGAGCACCCCAGGGTCCTGCTGCTTCCCTGTCCCAGCTTTCCCTACCAGTGACTAAGGGAGTGAGGCAGAAGGGGCTGAGGTTTCCCTGAGCCCTTGTGTGCTTTCTCCCCAGGAGAAATCCATCCTGCAGATGGGCTCCCTGGACAGTGAGGAAGCAAGTGAGGTGCCGCTGCAGGTGCCAAAGGAGATCTGGCTTTTGGTGGACCACCTATTCAAGCATGCCCTCCACCAGGTGAGAGGGAGGGTGAGGGAGGGGGCCTCTGCCACACTGGAGCTCTCGTGATGGCCTGGTTCCTCACACACACCTGGTGATCAGCTCCAGTTTGGTGTTCAGGGCATGGCGTTTCCCTGTGCTCAAAGCACTGGCTGGGTGTCCCAGGGTTCACCATTCACTGGGAGTCACCATGTGCCTCAGCCTTTGTGGGGAAGGTGACTTACTCCATCCCTGTGCTGTTTTTGACAGGAGGACCTGTTCCAGACCCCAGGCATGCAGGAAGAGCTGGAGCAGATCATTGACTGCCTGGACACCAGCATTCCTGAGACAATCCGTATCCTTCCGTGATGGATCTCAGCTCTGCTGGGACAGTTCACTCTCGGGAGAGCTTGTCTGTCACCTTTACCTGGCAGGGGTGGGCTCCCCTTGGGCCCCCCACAACCTCTCTCAAAGTTGAATCTGTGCTGGCCAAAGCAGCCGGGAGCTCTGGAAGCTTCTGCAGGGCTGTGCCAAGTGTAGGAGCTGGGGTACTGAAGAGCATGGTCTGGAGAAGAAGCTAATGGAGCAGGGGGCTTCTGTGCAGCCAGAGGGTGGGAAATGCAGTGCGGGGTTTTTCATGGATGGGGGACAGTGGAGGAGGAGGAGGAGGAGGAGAGGTTAGACAGGCAGGGAACTTGTGTGACCTCCTGTGAGATGAGCATCTGGGGAGGGAGGGCATCTCTCTGCTCAGCATGACCCTTGATTCCCAGCCCTCCAGCGGGCAGTAATCACTCTGTGGCTGAAGCTCTCCTCATTTTCCTGGAGGCTCTGCCAGAGCCTGTGATCTGCTATGAGCTGTACCAGCGCTGCCTGGAGGGGTCCCACAGCAGCCGGCTGTGCCGACAGGTGCGTCTGCTGCCGGCTCAGGGCAGCTCCTGCTGCCATGTGCTGTGCCATGCCTCTGGGCCTGCCTGGGCCCTGCTCCCTGCCTGGGGGCCCACAGTGCCTCTGGGAGAGGGGGCAGCTCTTCCAGAGAGACCCCAGGTGAGCCCTGTCTTACCCTGAGCACATGGGGAATGGGGAGGGGCCAAGCCACCCCTGGTCCCAAGGGCTTGAGCACCTGCTCAGAGCTACAATTCCTGTCCTTCATGGAGGGCTGTGCATGGCTCTTAACAGCTGGTGGGGCAGCAGGCCAGGTCAAGCATGTCCCTGAGCAGAGGGGGAAGTTTTGGGGCAGTGAGAGCTGAGATCCAACTGGAAACAAGCAGGAAGCAGCCACAGGGCACTGGGGACTTTTTCCTGGTGACACGGCTTTCCTTGAAGCAGTGTCACCCGGAGCCACAGCCCACAAGTGCCATCAGTACTAGGCTGCAGCTGTGGGTAAGTTGCTGTGGAACCCGGAGTGCCACACATAGCCAGGCTGCAGCAGTGGGAGCTGGGAGAGCTTCCTGACACCATTTCCTTGCAGGTGATCCTTCAGCTGCCAAGCTGCCACCGCAACGTGTTTCGGTACCTGATGTCCTTCCTGCGGGAGCTGCTCAAGTACTCGGAGGACAACAATGTCAGTGCTACCATGATCGGTGAGTGTGGTTCCTCTGCGGCCCTCGCTCCATCCCAGCCTCTTCTGTGCCTCCCAAGGTCTTCGTTCCTTACCAGTGACTGATTTTACCTGCCTCCACAGCTGCCCTGTTCTCCAGCCTCCTCCTGCGCCCTCCGCCCAACCTGATGGCCAGGCAGAGCCAGCAGGACCGCCAGCGTGCCATCAACTTCCTCTACAGCTTCCTGCTCAGCGGGGACGAGGAGTGACTCGTGCCGTGTGCCAAAGGCGGGCCCGCGCTCCGGCCGGGCCTCTGACAGCTGCGAGGGGTAAAGGCTCGAAGCTCTCCAAGTGCCGTGTTTACAGTGGGAAGGGACAGTTCCCCCTCCTTGCCACGCCATGCCCCACGCTGCAGAGGACCTGCACGCTCATTGCACTGCCATCCACCTCTGGAGCCTCCGGCTTCCCCTGGGAGCCAGGTGGATCTGTCGATACCCGAGCACTGTGCCAGCGCCCATCGTCCCGTGGCAGTATCACCAATTCCCAGGTCACGCTTCTCTCTGTGTCACCTCCATCTCCCAAGAGCTGCTGTAGAGAGGAAGGTGGGGATGGCTGGTGCTCTTGGAGGCTGTGGCACTCTACGTCCCTCCAGTGCCAGGTATGTGTGCTGGTGTGTACATCACCCCAGACTGCTGTGGGACATGTGCCACCCTCTGCCACACAGCCGTGCCAGCCCCGATGCCATCACTGTGCTATGGACCGTGCTGACCCAGGAAGGTTGTTTGGACATATGGCCTCTCCCCTTCAGCATGGCCTTTCCCCTCTCCCCTCCCTCCCAGGGCACAGGGCCTCAGCACACAAGTCTGTCCCTGCACCCCCCACTCTGCCCTCACTTTCCTCTCCCTTCCCTGCCCCAGCTTCCCCCAAGGACACAGGATAGTGGGTGGCTCGCGGTGACCAGGGTCAGGTAGAGCCATGAGCTGCCCTCTGCTCCTCCTGGGCTGTCCTGTGCATTTGGAGCAGGATGGGACCCCTGTTCCTCTCGCCCAGCCCACAGTGTGGAGGTAGGACAGGCTGGGTCACCAGGTGCCTCTAGATGGAGTCCATTGTCTCCTTCCTGGGGTGCTAGCAGAGGGTGTTGGTTTTGGGGGATTGAAAGGAGCCACAAATGCTCCTCAGGTGCCAGAGAAGCAGCTGGGGGGGCTGTGCATGGGAGCTGCTGTGCAAGGGTCACAGCTGGCTGAGGGGACAGCCCTGGAGCTGGTGACTGAGGGTGCAAGAGTGGCCTGTCCCACTGAAACACTAAGGCCTGTGGGGCCATGTGGCCTCAGGTGAGGGAGGCCAAAGCCAAGGGGAGGAGGTTGTGGTCACAGAGCCCCTGCCGGTGCCTGGGCTCACCCTGTGGTCCCCATGCACTGGCCGAGCTGCTGCAGGCTCCCCTCCCTTTTGCCTTTTTCTTATCCTTAAAATTTTTAAATTACATAATTTATTGGGAAACTGTTCGTTCCAAATAAACCTTCATTGTGCAAGGCCTGGGGGCTGTGCAGGCACACCTGCCCTTCCTCATGCAGTTCTGCACTGTCATAGAGTCCTGTCTGGAGCTCCAGGCTCACTCTGGGGACAGCTGAGGGCTGGGCTCTCCCCCAGCCATTTCAGGAGTGTGCTGGGCACAGCTGGAGACAGTGGCACAAGGTCCCATGCCGCTGGTTCCTGCTGGTTGAGCTCCTGAGTGCACCCCTGATGTGCTGGCACTGCAGCCCAGTGCCCGTCCCACAGTGGATGGTGGCATGTGCCCCTCCAGGGAGGAGGTGGCGCTGGGTGCAGCAGGGTGCTGGTGCCCGTGTGTGGCACAGGGCTTTGGCAGCCCAGAGCAGCGATGCCTGTGTGCCCAAGGCCCTGCTGGGCCAGCGAGGGCAGCGTGCTGGAGAAACCCGCACGTCCTGCTGCAGGAAATGGTGGCCGGTGTCATCTCCATCTGCTTCCTGCCGGCTCCTTGGGAGCAGGGCTGTGCCTGGCAGCTGCTCCCGTGCTGTCACCGAGGTGACCAGCGCTAGGTGCCGGCATTGTTCCCGCGGCCACCGCATTCCTGCCACTGCCGGCGGAAATGCCGGAGCGAGAGGGAAGCTCTGATGCTCCCTGGGGATGGGACAGAGCCTGGGCCTGCCCGTCCTCCTCCTCAGGAGGATGCAGAGATCCTTGTAGGGGACCCTGGAGGATGTTGGGGTGCAGCTCCGGGGGTCTCACTCATGCATCAGCCCACCATGAACATGGGCACTGAGGGATGCTGGTGGTACCCAGGTAGTGGTGCTGGAGGAGCTGGTGCTGTCCCACAGCCACACTGAACATCCCTTGCCAGCCCTAGGTGGGCAGTGAGCTCTCCTGTCCCCCCTGGGGACATCGAGAGGTCCCCAAGGAGCGCAGGGCTCAGCGCTCTCCCTGTGCCCCTGGCATCCCTCTTTTCTCGCTCAGTGAGCTGCGACCTGGCAGAGCCCATCTTTGCCCTGCCAGGACAGACCCTGCTTGCACAGCAGGTGGGACAGGACTGCCCCGTGCCTCTGCCTGTGTCCCCAGCACTGCCCCTGTGCCCACTGCCCACTCTGCCCCACTCCCGTTGCAGTACAGGAGCTCTGGCAGTGCCGTGGCACACGAGGCGCAGGGAGCACGGCCGAGCTCAGCAGCTCCCACCTGCCTGTGGGCAGCCAGCCAGGCCAGGAAGAGCCAGAGATTCCTTAGGTCTCCCGGCCCAGAAGCCTTTTCCTCCTTCCAGGCTGGCCACAGCCCAGCCAGGAGGTGCTCCCTGGCCTCCTCCTTTAAGGCTGGTGCAGGAGGGCTGGGGTCAGGGCCCAGCTGTGCCGCCCCTGGCCGCAGCCCAAGCACTTGGGGCTGGGCAATGCCTGGGGGACGTGGGACACCTCTGCCTTGCTGCCATGGCCACAGCAGTTCCTCCAAGGGTCTGCTGGGCCCCCCACTGCCAGTCCTGCCCGTGCCCAGGCAGGGAGCTCACCACACCTCTTGGGCAAGGTACCTGCTGCTGCAGCTGGGGAGGCAGAGCACGGGCATGGAGGTACAATTTGAAGTGCAGGGGGAGAGCCCTCCCAGTTCAAACCAATAGCAGCAGCACTGTAGGCTGGCAATGGAGGAACAATAACCCCCCAACATCCCAGAGCTGGAGCTGGGGGCAGCTGGAGGGGGCTGTGCCTGGGGCACCATGTCCTGCCCCAGGACAGGACTGGGCCCTGGGCAGGCAACCCTCGCCTACCCACCCAGACCATCCTGGGGGCACTGGCACTAGCTCGTGGGGTGGCCGTGAAGCCGCGTGGGGGTGGCAGGGTCTCTCGGGGCAGCTGGCGCTGGGGCCGTGGGGCAGCGGTGGCTCGCAGGGCCCCGCGGCCGGCGGGGCTCGAGGATCGTGCGGCGGGCGCGGCGGCTGGCGCGGGGCCGGGCAGCGCATCCCTCCCGCTCCCGGCGGATGAGCTCATGGAGGCCAGCTGGGTCCCGGAGCTTCCCCAGCCCGCAGCTGCAGCCCTTCCGCTCCTCCTCAGCCCCTTAACCCCCTCCCCGCCGGCACTGCCGACCCCCGCCCGCAGCCCCGTGCCGGGACGTGGGCAGCCCCCTGCAAACAGTCAGGGCTTTGGAGAGGGCACCCCCTCTCCCAGCGTCCCAGCCACGGCTGGGGGTGTCCTGTCCCGTGGGGTCCCATCCCTTTGCAGGGCTCAGCTGGGGGTGTCCTGTCCCGTGGGGTCCCATCCCTTTGCAGGGCTCAGCTGGGGGTGCCCTGTCCCGTGGGGTCCCATCCCTTTGCAGGGCTCAGCTGCGGGTGCCCTGTCCCGTGGGTTCCCATCCCTTTGCAGGGCTCAGCTGGGGATGCTCTGTCCCGTGGGTCCCCATCCCTTTGCAGGGCTCAGCTCCTCCTCTCCATCTGCAGGGTCCTACTGGGACCCTCAGTTCCCCTGAGCTTTGACCCTCCTGCCCCCCATATGGGTCCTGCTCACACCCAGCCCCGTGGGGTGGGGACACGTAGGGGAGGAATGCCAGGGATACCAGGGACAGGGACACCAGAAACAGGGATGCCAGGGATAGCAGTGACTGAACACAAGGAACAGGGATGCCCAGGAAGACCAGCATCCCTGTGCCCTTCCAGCATCCCCTCCTCCATCTCCCAGCCCCTCTGACCTGTGTTTTCCCATCCTCCTTGCCAATCCCACAGGCTCAGCACATGGCTTCACTCCTTGCTGAGCACCTTCTCTGCCATCATTGAGCTGGGAAAGGGGCTGCCATGGCCGTGACCCCCAGTGCCTATAGACAGCCCCAGGAGGCAGCAGAGGGACCTGAGATCCCTCCACCAGCAGAAGAGCAACCCCCACCTGCCCTTCCAGGAATCAGCATTTACTGAGTTAATAATCATAACTCTTTATTATAAAGATGTATTTACATGGAATAAATCTTTACAGACACAAGAGACAATCAGCAGGGACCAGCTCAGAGCCAGGGCCCCTCCTTTGGTGTATGGCAGAGCTTGACAGAGACCCCAGTGCCCCCCCATTCCTACCGTCCCATGGCATGAAGCAGAGGGGCCCAGGGCCCCACAGTGTGTCCTGAGTGGGCACCCCACTCCACCACGAGGTGAGTCTGCCAGCGGGAAAGGGAGGGCAACTCACCCAGGGTGTGGGATGAGCACCATGGGAATAAATAGACCCAGGACAAGCTGTGTGCTCCCCCTGGGATGGGGGTGACAGACAGGGCTGGGGCAGGACCCCAGGGGAGATCACACACCCCTGAGGAGAAGCGGCTCTGCCTGACAAAGTGCTTTGCACAAAGCCTGTGGTCCCAGCGGGCCAATGCCCAAGCCAGTTCCGTGCCCACCAGGACAGGGCATCATGGCAACCCTGACCCCTCTGTGGGCAGCCCCGACCCAGCCGGCCCTGCGAGGCGGTGAGGAGGGGCAGAACGCACCCACAGCGCCAGACATGGCACCGGGGCCACAGGGCCAGCCGCCGGGAGAAGGTGGAGCCGGCCCAGGGCTCACAGGGGGAGCCCCAGGCTCAGGGCCGGAGGATGAGCGGATCAGGCGAGAACACGGTGCGAGCAATGGAAGCCGTGTCCGTGGAAGGCCGGTGGCAGCCCTGCAACGAGAGCAAGCCCAAGTTAATGAGTTCCCTCACGGCACCGTCCCACGTTTCCCCGCACCCCCCGTGCCCCCCTGCACCTCACCTGGCTCAGAACGGCATGGGGCCCTTGTGGGAGAGCCGGGGCCGGGGCCGCCGGGTCCTGCGCCAGACCCCGGGCCGCTGGCCGGGCCCGCGCCGTGCACCCCGCGGCCGCACCAGCCTCCGGGCGAGGCCGCCCTGGGCATCCTTCCCGTCCGGCGCCTTCGCCAGCGGCCCTGAGGAGATGAGGAACAGCGTCAGCCACGTGTCCCCGCACGCTGCACAGGGACAGCAGTACCTGGGGCAGCCTGGCCCTGGGCCGGCCGGTTTTCTGCATTGTCCCCAACGAGAGCCATCAGTGCCAAGCGCTTCCTGTGCCGGCACGGCCCGGCCACCTGTGCCAAGCATGGCCAGCAGCGGGGCATGGGGCTGCTCAGCCTCTGCTTTCGGCCCCAGCCCTCCCCACAGCCACCCCCTTCTCTGTGCCACCGAGACACTCAGCCCTTCACCCCGAGCCGGTTCCGTATCCCCGTCGTGCCTGGTGCTGCTGCTCCAGTGGTTCCGTTCCCTCGGGGCCCTGCAGCCCCCGGCCGGGATGCTTTGCTCCCTGAGTACTTCCAGGTCCCGCTACCCCGGGTGCCTGGCGGGGATGCTTTGGCCGCAGCTGCTGTCCCGGCAGCCCCGCGGGCTCGATTGGCAGGCGGGGCCCCGCGTGGGTCCGGCTGCGGGACCCGGCGTTGCCCGGGACTGTCACCGCGGCTCCGGACGCTCCCGCTCTGCACGGGCACCGGCAGGGTTTTGGCTCCAAAGAAAGCGCTTTGTCTTTCCCCAGCCCAGCGGCGGCGGATCCCGGCGGTGCGGGCGGGGTGCCGGTTCCCCCGAGCCCCCCGACCCGCGGCCACCCCGGCGCGGTCCCCTCGGTTCTCTCTTTCCTCGCTCCCTCCCTTCACGCCCCGCTGCCGGCGTGGGGTCCCCGCGGGTGTTCGGCTCTCACCGGGGGCGGCCAGGACGAGCCCGAGCAGCAGCAGCAGCAGCAGCAGCGGGGCCAGGAGCCGGCGCGGCGCGGCCATGGCGGGGGGCGGCGGGGGGCGGCGGGGGCGGCCGCCGGGGGAGCCGCATTTGTAGGCGGTGAGAGCCCGGCCCGGCCCCGCCGCCTCCCGTCATCTGGCCCCGGGATGGGGGGAGGTGTCCGCCCCCCGCCCTGCCCCGCCCCGCCCCGGGACACCTCCGCGGGCTTCCCCCGGTCCCGCTTTGCTGCCCGATCCCCTCCCGGCGCATCCTCCGGGGGATTCCCCGCCCACAGTGCCCTCATGGCGGCCCCAGTGCTCTGAGAGCACCCCAGCCCGAATCCGGGATCCGCTCCCAGCCCAGCCTGGTCCAGGACTCCCTACCCCGGATGGTGCTGGGACCCCACACCCAGAATGGCCCCCAGACCCTAACACTGCGGCCAGCTTGGCTTGGGACCCCTGCACGGCCTGGACCCAGCATGTCCCCTTCCACCGTAGTCCTGAGACCTTCTCTCCCAGCGTGATCCTCAGATGCTGGGACCCTCCTGGCTCTTGCAGCCCCTCCCAGTGCCGCTGTTCCCCTGGCACCCAGGGAGGCAGGGGCCTGTCCTGCCTGCCCACTGTCCCCTCCAGCCCCCCAGGCAGGCAGTGTCTGCAGAGGGGTCTGGTGAGCTGACACAGCCACCATTGCAGAGGGGAGAAAGGAGAGAAATCAGGAATGACTTTTTGAGCCCAGGAGAAAGGGAGAAATGGGAAAAGAGGTTAAGGTTTGGGGTTTTCTCTCATTACCCTGCTCTGATTTGATTGGTGATAAATATATAAAAGGGGAGATTTAGATCAGATATTAGGAAGAAATTCTTGGCTGTGAGGGGGTAAGGCCCTGACACAGATGCCCAGAGAAGCTGGGGCTGCCCCTGGATTCCTGGAAGTGTCCAAGGCCAGGTTGGACAGGGCTTGGAGCAACCTGAGATAGTGGAAGTTGTCCCTGCCATGGCAGGAACTTGGAACAAGATGGGCTTTAAGGTCCCTTCCAGCCCAGACCATTCCATTATTCCATTATTTTATGAAATTCCATTCATTTCCCCAAATTTAGTCTATTTTACCCATGCCTGCATCTGGTGATGTGCTGGTCCTTAGCTCAGTCTTTTCCTTGCATTTTCCCTCCCTGCTCAGTTGAAGAGGGAGTGATGCAGTAGCTTTGGGGGCACCTGGCCAGGGTGAGCCTCCACAAAGGTGGGGTCACCAGCCCTCAGAAAGGTGGATCACAACTACAACTGCACCCCGAGGGAGCCCTGCCAGCCGAAGGCGTGACCCAGGCAGGGTGTGGGGGCAAAGGGAGGCACGGGGGGGCTGCAGGAGGAGCTGTGCAGGGGTACGGGGGGCTCCAGGAGGGGCTGCTGACTGCACTGGGCTGTGAGGGGGCGCTCAGGGAGGGGCTGCAGGAGAAGGGGGATGTGCGGAGGGGCTGCACCCGGTGTGTGGGTAACATGTCACAGCCCCACACGTCTGTGCTACCGCAGGAGGGGCACACGCTCTGAACCTGTTCCAGCCCTGCTGGCTGCAGCCTCTGGCCCCAGCCAGGTTCTCCTGCGGCCCCCGCAATATGGGGCCAGCGCTCCCCTCCAGTGCTATGCACCCCCAAAGCGGGGGTGCTTCTTCAGGGGGAGCAGGAGCTGCGGCCTCATCCGCGGCTGCCGAGCTCGGTGGCGCAGGGAGGAGCCCCAGCCCATCCCTGGGCAGGCGTCACTGGCACACCCCGCCTGCCAGGGCACCTCCGGGATCCTGGCACGGTCCCGGTGCCACCGCCGCCTTCCGCATTCCTGCGGCCGCACGCCCGCCCCGCGTCCTGTTTGCCGGGCGGTCCCCCCGGCCTGAGTCACCCGCGGCCCTGCAGGTGACGGAAGGCCAACAATAGCCCACAAAGGGAGGATGTCCCCCCAAAGCCTTCCTCCGGCTCGTCTTCGAGGAAACCTCCCGCGGGAGGGACGGGCCCCACCGGACGCACGGCGGCCAAGGAGCTTCGTCCGGTTGACGCTGGCTCGGAGCGACACGCGGCCCTGGGATCCCCGGGGCCAGCCCGTGCCACCCGGGCTGGGCCGGGAGGGGGTGATGGCACCGGGTGATGGCACCGGGAATGGCGCCGGGTGTGAGGGCACCGCAGGGTGCGGCTCAAAGGGCGGGAATAAGGGGGGGGGGGGGGCCTGGCCGTGGGGACCCCCTGGGATGCAGCTGTGGGGTGATGGTGCAGCCCCGGCCCCGGCAGGAACCAGGCAGGGAGGACGAAACCCCATGAACGCCTCTCACTAATGAACAGGATGGCAGCAAAGTGCCGTCTGACTGTCCCCAGGGCATCCTTGGGAAACTGCGTGACAATCACAGCAGCTTTGGTGTCCCTCTCCCACCTGCTCCTGTCTTGCCCCTGATGGGGACCCCGCCCTGCCCCTTCCTGGGTTCCTCTCACAGAGCGGGGACCAGCGGGTGATGCCGGACACAGCCCGAGAGATTCTGACACGAGCGTTCAGGGCTCAGCCGCAGGGAGCGGATGGCCGGGGTCCCCCCGGAGCTGCAGGTTAGGAACAGGACAGTGGGACACGGGACAGGACAGTGGGACACGGGACAGCGGTCTGCGGCTCCTCGGCGCAGTCCTGGTGCCACCTCGTGGTGAGCAGGGTCCCAGTGCCACAGCTGGACAGGCGGAGCGGTGTCACGGCGATTGGAATGGTGACGCTGCTGGGCAGGCAGGCGTGGACACACTGCACTGTGTGGGGACACAGCCGGACAGTTCAGCGACACAGCCAGTGTGTGACACAGCCCGACAGTCACTGCAAGGGCAGGCTAAGCACCTGTGTGCCCAACAGGCCATGAAGTGCCCCTGGGAAGAGGCAGCAGCTCGGAGGGGTCGTGGTCCCCACACAGATCCAGCTTTGTCCAGCCTTGAGCTGAGCCTGTGGCAGCTGGGGTGCAGGGACCCCAGGCCCAGGCAGAGGGAGTCACATCCCAAAGATTCTCACGGGCTGTGATGAGCAGAGATCCTGTAGGAAGTGCTCTGGGAGGGTGGGGATATCAATCTGTGGGGACAAATGTTTTGGCAGGGCTCATTACAACAGATCAAGGCAGGGTGGATTTAAATTAAAGAGTGTTGGTGTGGATTAGACAGAGTGAGGAAAATCTTCCCTGTGAGGGTGGGCAGGCCCTGGCACAGGTTGGCCAGAGCAGCTGTGGCTGCCCCATCCCTGGCAGTGCCCAAGGCTGGGCTGGAAGGGGCTTGGAGCCACCTGGAATAGTGGAAGCTGTCCCTGCCCGTGGCAGGGGGGGCAAAACGAGAGGATCTCTAATGTCCTTTCCAGATCCAACCAATCTGTGACTCCATGACCTGTCCTGGGTGGGGATGTGCATTCACCCCTGGAGATCTGTGTCCATCCCTGGAGACCTCCGATGCCCGTGGCAGCAGGTCTGCCCCTCTCCCAGCCCTCCTCTCCACAAGCAGAGTCATTAAAGGAAGTACCTGTGCAATCAAAGTGACAGCCTCGGGGTCAAGGCTCCTTATGATGAAGATAATGAGGTTTTAGCATGGTAGATGCACAGAGGTGTGGAGCTGATGGGCCTGGAGGGACAAAGGGCACATCCCAGCAGGATCCTCGTGAGGAGCACAGGTCCCTGTGCAGCCTCAGCAGAGCTGCTGGTCCCGGGCACTGAGCAGGGCTGGTGCCCACCTGCATGGCTCCACGTCCTGTGGAGGAGGAGAGATGGCTTCGGGGGCTGGTTGTCTTGGGGAGCACCTGGCCCTCACCCCAGAGATCCCCTGCCAGCTCTCCACAGACCCAAAACACAGGGGTTCCTCAGGAAGCAAAGCCTTTCCCTGACCTCTCCCTGGCCATCAGGTGGTGCCAGACTCAGCTGGCACGCTCCCACTTCTGCTCCTGCAGGATCTTTGGACTTTGTGCTGATTTTGCTGTTTGCTGTTATTTAGCAGCAGAATTCACTTTTCAAAGGGGCAACAACCCTGCTCCCCACACCCTGTGTCTGCTGAGGCTTTGTCCCTCCCATTGCGCATCCCTCTGCCCCCGGGGCAAAGGCACAGGAGGAGGGACCTGTCGCTCTCAGTGTCCCCTCGGTGCCCCGTCGCTCCCGGCCAGGGCAGCCATGTCCCCCCCGCTCTGGATCGCAGCCTGGGCGCTCCTGCTCCACGGTACGGCAGAGGGAGGAGGGGCGCTGGGGTGGGACGGCACAGCTGGGGACCCCCAGGATCCAGATGTGGGGACGTGGGATGTCCCAGCCGCAGCTCTGGGTGAGGCAGAGGTGGGTGCACCCCAGGGTAGGAGCCAGACTGTGTCACGGGGCTCACCCTGCCCAGCTGCCTCAGGGGTGGGCCCGGGGCGGGTGTCAGGTAAGAGCAGACCCCCAGGGTGCAGACACCTGGTACCCAAGAGCTCTCATGCTGAGGATGACCCCATCATGCATTGTCCCACGGAGCCAAGCTGTGTGCCCTTGGCCCAAAGTGAGAGGCCAGGTGCCAGCTGGTGATGGAGAGCCCAGGGAGTGGCGGTGGAACCCCATGCCAAGCAGCCCTGGGCAGAGATCAGGTCCAGCTGGACGTGGCCCCACCATCAGCCAGTTCCTTCTGCAGCCCCAGTGCTGGGATGCTCCTGCCAGCCCCTCCGTGCTCTGTGCTGGGCACCAGCTGCTCTCTGTGATGACCCCACAGGCACCAGGAGATTTACCTCCTCTTGAACCAGGGGATGGCGTTGCTTTTCATCCACTATTCCTGGGGCCAAAACCACTGGGTTTTGTAAAAAGCCCCAAGCTCGGCTGGCTGGTTTGGGGCTGGGGACGAGGGTCACAGCTGCCTGCTGCAGTTCCGGGCGGGAGCACAGGTCCAGCAAGCCCCCAGGCTGCAGCCCGAGGTTCGCGGGTGTTGCCGTGCCCACAGGCTGTGCCGCAGGGCGGGCGCCACGGGCTCCTTCCACCAGAAGCGACATCCGCGACTGCACCGCGGAGCCGCCGGTGAGCCCCGCCTCGCTCCCCGTCCCTGTCCCTGGCACCCCGGGCACAGGGTCCCCCCCAGTGCCAGCGCGTCTCTCTGTGCCACCAGTACCTGCCACCGACGGCCACCAACACCACGGCGCGCCTGGCCGTGCTGCGGAGCATCCTGCGGACCCACGGCGTCCACGCCTACATCGTGCCCTCCACGGATGCCCACATGGTAAGGCGGGAGTCCCCCGCAGCCCCCGGGACCCCCTCCCTGCCCACAGCCACCTCTCACGGCTCCATCCCGGCTCCAGAGCGAGTACATCTCCGAGCGGGACGCCCGCCTGGGCTGGCTCACCGGTTTCACCGGCTCCGCAGGTGAGGGCATCCCCAAAGCCCCGGGTGGCTGCTCGGGGCTGGCAGCCCCTGGGGATCCGTGCACACGGCATGGTCCCACTCCCCGAGAGCCGCTGGGAGTCCCTGCCGGCTGCAGGGACAGACAAAGAGGTGACCCCCAGCCCCCTCCTCGTGCCAGGCACCGCTGTGGTGACGCGAGACAAGGCTGCCCTGTGGACCGACAGCCGCTACTGGACCCAGGCAGAGCGGGAGCTGGACTGCAACTGGGAGCTGCAGAGGACAAGTCAGTGGGGGCACGATGGGGCCCTTCTGAGCCTCCCCGCTCCCAGGGACACCCCCAGCCCCTGCCACAGCCTCCTCTGGGCTCAGCGTGGCTTGGGACACAGTAGAAATTCGCGGTGCCACCCAGTTCTCTCCTGCAGCCTCCATCGAGTCCATCGCGACGTGGATCCTGAAGGAGGTTCCCGCGGAGGGGAACGTCAGTTTGGACCCCTTCCTCTTCTCCATCGGTAGGGCTGGCTGACACTGGGGGCCACCGTGCCCACGGAGGGCAGCCCCTGGGTATGAATTTACCAGGAGCCCAAAGGTGCGGGCTTCTCACCCCCCAGACACCTGGAACAGCTACAGCCGGGCTCTGCACGGCTCCGGCCGGACCCTGCTCCCCCTCGAGACCAACCTTGTTGATCAGGCGTGGGGTGACCAGAGACCCCCTCCCTCCTCCAGCGAGATCTACAGCCTCCCAGCAGAGTTCACAGGTCTGACCCAGCGTCCCGCAGCTCTCCCACAGCCCCCCCAGCCTGGGGCGGGCCCTGCCCTGAGCCGGCCGCTTGCCCGACCCGCAGGGAGCAGATGGCAGGACAAGGTGGCCGGGATCCGGCAGCGCATGGAGCAGCACGCGCGGCGCCCCACGGCCGTGCTGCTGTCGGGGCTGGAGGAGACGGCCTGTAAGGAGGCACGGGGCCCTGGGGGCATGGCCGGGGCCGGGGGCTCCAAGCGGGTGCAGAGCTCTCGTTCCCGGCAGGGCTCTTCAACCTCCGCGGAGACGACATCCCCTACAACCCTGTCTTCTACTCCTACACCCTCCTGACCAACACGACCATAAGGTGGGCAGCACATCCCTGTGTGCACAGGGCTTGGAGGGGGCTCACCACGCACCCCCCTCCAGCCTTCCTTTCCTGAGTCAGCCCCCATGGGACCCTCCTCTCAGCCTCGTTGCCCCTTACCCCCAGAGCGGCTCCATCCTGCCATGCCCAGCCCCACTGACGGTCCTTCTGAGCCACACATCTTTCCCAATCCACCCCCCGCTCCCAGCCCACTCCAGGGCACGGCACACTCCCTTTCCTCGCAGCCTGAGTTTCTCCCGTTCCCAGCCCAGCATCCCCTCACAGCCCCCCGGGTTCCTCCTCTCTGCCGGCGTGGCCGGAGCTGGGGGGACCAAAGGCAGCAGGTGACAACCCCGTCCGTGCCCGCCCCACGGCGCTCCCTCCGCAGCCTGTTCGCGGAGCAGTCCCGGCTCTCGCAGGAGGCGCGGCAGTCCCTGCGCTCGGGCTGCCCGGGGCCGCTGTGCGTGGAGCTGCACGACTACGGGCAGGTGAGCGCCCACCTGCACCGCTACGCCCAGGGCAACGTCACCGTGTGGCTGGGCACCGAGTACACCACCTACGGCCTCTACGCCATCGTCCCCCAGGTGGGCACCGAACCATGGGGCACGCGGGTCCTGCAGGCTCGGGGACGGCCCCGTGTCACCGCGTTGTGGCCGTACCTGGCGCCTGAGGGGACAGGTAGCTGTGTCACCTTCCACCTGCCCTCGCAGGAGAAGCTGCTGGAGGAGAGCTACTCGCCCGTGATGACGGCCAAAGCTGTGAAAAACGCCCACGAGCAGGAGATGCTGCGAGCCGCCCACGTAAGGGCTGTGCCCGTCCCCACAGTCCCCTGCAGAATGGGGGGACAGCGGAGGGAGCAGGGTGCTGATGCTCCCCAATGCTGTCACTGCACACCCCCAGGTCCGGGACGCCGTGGCCGTCATCCAGTACCTGCTGTGGCTGGAGAGGACAGTCCCGCAGGGGCAGGTGGATGAGTTCTCGGGGGCTCAGCGCATCGATGCTTTTCGCTGGTCAGTGCTGCCCCCGGGCCTGCCCTGCCCAGGGAAGGGCAGCCGGGGACCCTCAGCACCCTCCTTCCTCCCTGCTGCCTTCCAGGGCCCAGGAGCACAGCCGTGGGCCCAGCTTCGAGTCCATCTCAGCCAGCGGGCTCAACGCAGCGCTGGCTCACTACAGGTGGGGCTGGAGCAGCGGTGGGCACTGGGCAGGGGGTGGTGGGCAGTGGGCAGGGGGCAGTGGGCAAGGGGCGGTGGGCAATGGGCAGGGGGCAGTGGGCAATGGGCAGGGGGCGGTGGGCAATGGGCGGCTGGGAGAGGGCTCTGACCCCCCTCCCCTCACAGCCCCTCGAACGGGAGCAGCCGGACACTGTCTGCGAGAGAGATGTATCTCTTTGACACCGGAGGGCAGTATCTGTACGTACCCTTGAACAGAGACCCCCCCACCACAGCCCACATCCAGGGGACCCCAAAGCCAGCGCTGGGGCTGCACCAGCCCCATTCATGACGCCCCTTTGCAGGGATGGGACAACAGACATCACTCGCACAGTGCACTGGGGCGAGCCCACCCCTCTCCAGAAGGTACCAGCCCCTCCCATGTCAGCCAACATCCCCCTGCACTGCCCAGGGCAACCCTGAGGTGCCCAGCACTCCCTATGGCACTCAGCATCACGGTCCTGGCCAGGGCTGGATGTGCAGGGGCGGGTGTCTGGGTAGCACCACACTCACCGCCTGCCATGCCCTACAGGAAGCCTACACCCGTGTGCTCATGGGCAACATTGACCTCTTCCGCCTCGTCTTCCCATCCAACACAGCAGGTGGGTGCCAAACCCAGCATTGGCCCTGCACAGAACCCCTGGCACAGGGAGCAGGATGGCACAGGGGAGCCCCAGAGGCTCCTTGGCCTCCATGTCACCCCTTCATTCCCCAGGGAGAACGGTGGAGTCCTTCGCCCGCCGGGCACTCTGGGATATCGGACTCAACTATGGCCATGGCACCGGCCATGGCATTGGCAACTTCCTCTCAGTCCACGAGTGTAGGTGCCACCAGCACTGGTGCTGGGCATGTGGGCTGAGCTACGGGGACAGGGACAAGGACAGGAGCTCACTGGGGGCTTCCCAGCAGAGCCTCTATGACGGGCAGAGAAATCCCCACTTGCAACATCTTGTGGTCTTTGCCAGGGTGGCCCCGTGATCCTTGCTGAGGTGGTCCCAAGGTCCTTACTGGGATGATCCTTGTCCTTGTGGTGTTCCTTGCCATGGCCCCATAGTCCTTGCCTTGGTGGCTCTGTGGTCCTTGCTGGGGTATCCTTGTGTTGGCCTCGTGGTTCTCTCCGGTGTGGCACCTTGGTCCTTGCTGGGTGTCCCTGCAGCGCCTGCCATGCACAGAGCTCTGACCCACCTCATGTCCCTGCAGGGCCCGTGGGTTTCCAGTCCAACAACGTGCCACTGGAGGCTGGCATGTTCACCTCCATCGGTATGTCCTGGCACCCTGACCGGCACCCCGGCTCTGCAGGACAGCCCCGGGCACAGAGCCCAGCCAGGGACAGGCTGTCAGCTCTCAGCCCACTCAGGGCCAGACCAGCCCTGCTGGGGTGGGCTGGGGGAGCCGCTGGGGCTGGGGGCTCACCAGGTGTGTTCCCGGCCCCCAGAGCCCGGATATTACCAGGATGGTGACTTCGGGATCCGCATCGAGGACATTGCCCTCGTGGTGGAGGCACAGACTGAGGTGGGACAATGGGGAGGGGGTGACAGGAGCGGCACAACATGGGGGCCTGCATCGAGTAGGGGGGGAGGCACCTCCAAGGGGTAGGGGATGTGCAATGACACCTCTCTGTGGCAGCACCAGAGCGGGGAGAAGCCTTTCCTGACCTTCGAGGTGGTGTCTCTGGTGCCCTATGACCGCAACCTCATCGACCTCAGCCTCCTGTCCCCAGAGCAGGTACGGCCGTGTGCTCGGGGTGGGGAGCAGAGCAGGGCTGCCAGGTCAGCACAGGGGCTTGGGGGGTGGATGCAGGAAAAACCAGGACCGTGGCATGAGGCTGGAGTGGGTAAGTGAGGACAGAGCAAGGATGGGCGCGTGGATGAAGAGGAGCAATGAGCTCTGCGGGTGGGGCCAGTGGTCGGAGTGTGAGGCAGCCGGACGGGGAAGGCCAAAGGCGGCAGCGGCCCCCAGGCCACGCCCCGGCAGCTTCCCGTGGTGCCTGGCTGCAGATCCGGTACCTGAACTCCTACTACGAGAAGATCCGGGCACACGTGGGGCCGGAGCTGCGGCGGCAGCAGCTGGAGGACGAGTACGTGTGGCTGCAGGAGAGCACCGAGCCCTTCGCGGTGAGCAGCGCCGGCAGCGCCGCCGCGGGCTCGCTGGCCCTCGCCGCTCTGCTCTCGGTGCTGCTCAGCGGGCTGGGGGCCTGATCCCGTGCCCGTGGCCCCGCTCCCCCACCCCCCTCACCACGGCCGGGTCTTCCCCCGCCCTCACTTCCTTTTTTATGGTGTATTCTATTTGCTCGTCTGTGATTAAACATGAGCGAGGCGGGCCCTGCTGTGCCCGATGTGCTGCGCGCTGCCTCGCCGGCCAGTTAGGGCTGGAGTCTGGTCCCCAGGCCCACCCGCGAGATCTTGCTTGTGCCACCTTGTCCAGCCCTGAGGCGACCAAGCCAACGGCGACAGTGAGGAGATGGATTTGGGCAGATTATAATTCTGGGGCAAAAGCTGGAGGATTTGGAGTGAGAAGATGCAGGGCAGCCAACCACGGATGTCCCCAGCGGGGTGACCATGAGCACATCCCGCCTGGGTGTGATGCCGAGCCGGGAGGACCTGCGGATACAGGGGACATCCCAGTCCAAGTGTCCCGCAGAGGGCTTGGCTACCGTGTCCCAGCAGGATGAGCAGGCTCGGGGGTGGGCACGGCAGAGGGGTTGGGGTTTGTCACTTTCTCCATGGGGGGACACACGATGCCCATGTGCAGATGGCCAAGGGGCGGCAGCAGTGCCGAGGGGAGGCAGGGCAGGGCAGCATCACCGAGGGGCGGCACGGCCGAGCGCTGTCAGGGCGCAGACACCGTCCCCACCCAGGGGCCCCGGGCAGGGCAGCAGCTCGCTGCTGGAGGGTTTCCTTCCTCCTGCCCCAGCCCGCGCCTCGCCAGCCACCCCGAGCACGGCTGCAAGCGCTTCTCATGTGACCGCCGGCTTCCTGTGCGCTCCCGGCTCGGTGCCGGTGTCGCGGGACGGACGGGACGCGACGGGGCGGGACGGACGGGCCGCGCTCGCCGCTGCCGTACTCTGAGCCCTCGCCACCGGCCAGGCCATGCTGCGCCGCAAGCCTTCCAACGCCGGCGACAAGGAGCCGGGACACAGGAAGGTGAGTCCTGGCGGCACCCAGGTGCCCTCAGCACCGCAGGTGTCCCGGCGCATCCAGAGCTGTCCGAGCCGGGGCTGCCGTGGGATGCTGAGCAGGAGGGCTGGGGCAGGGCCCCGGGGCTGGCATCGCACGGCAGCTGCCCTGCCATCAGTTCGTCTCTGCTGCCACCAGGCACCGTGGCCTCGCCAGTGCGTGGTCCTGGCCTTGTCCGCCTCCCACTGTGCCTTCCATGCTGTTGGGACGTGTGGCTGGGATGCACAGCCCCCGGGATGCACACGGGTGCCAGCTCAGGTGCCGGGGGACCCCAGAGCTCTGCTGGGGGCGGTTGTGCCCCCCGCCCCGCCATGGCCTCCGCGGGCGTGGGCGGCCGCTGTCATTTCCTGGGGGCCATGGCTGCGGTGGCGGCTGAGCAGCTCTTGCGCAGCAAGGTGCTGCGGTCGGGGCTGCAGCTCCGTCACGAGCGGCAGCGCTTCCTCCGGCGCCCCGCTGCGAGGTGCGAGCCGCAGGAGCGCAGCTGCCTGTGCCACGGCCTCCCGAGAGCCCCCTGCGTGCCACGGCCGTGTGCCACCCTGCGGCTGGAGTCACCAGTGGGGGCCAAAACCGGCTCCTCATCCCCCGCCAGGTCTAGCACCAGCTGGCACGTCAGCTCTTGCCAAGCTTTGCTGGGCTGGCCTCAGCATCAGCAAGTCACCACGGGGAGCAGGGGCAGTGCCTGGTGGCAGGGTCCTGCCCGTGACAGGCACAAATCCTGCCGTGGCAGCTCCTCCGTGCTGCCAAGCTCCGCCAGGAAACCTGGGTGAAGTGAAGTCCCCCTCCCTGCACGGGGCTGGCCCATCCAGAGCCGGGCCAGTCCCAGTGGGCATCCCCTGCCATTGCCCAGTGACAGCCACTCTCACTTCCCCCTCCTGCTCTGCTCCGGGACAGCCCGGCCCCCCTGACTCACACCCCACTGCCAGGCTCGCCGCGGCTCCTCCAGCCCCGGGGCACTTCTATCTCAGAGCTGTTTTATCTCAGCAGTGAAGCCCTGCGAGGTTCAGTGGACCTGGATGTGGGGGATTCAGGGCACTGGGGTGGGAGCAGGGCAAAAGCCAGCATCCCCTCTGCACAGATGCACCTGGAGCTGGCATGAAGCCACAGTGGGTGTGCAGCTGGGTGTGGCTCCGTGAGCCAGCCCTCTGCAAGGAACGGCAAAACCAAGTACTCAGGGGGGCTCGGTGGGGCTGATGAGAAGGAAAATAAAGAGGGAGCAGCACAGGGCCAGGCTGTGCAGGGCTGGGAAAGACCTCTGCCACCACAGGAGCTGGCAGAGCTGCTTGAGAACAGGAATCCTTGGTTGTGGTGGTGTGTGCTCCGAGGGCCTCAAGAGTGCTGGCAGTGGCAGCTGAGCTCACCGTGTCATGTGCGAGCACGCTGGTGCTGCCATCCAGGGATGAGGGACACCTGGGGCCATGTGGCTGTGCTGGCACCAAGGACGTTCCTGGCATGGAGAAACCCTTCCATGTGAGACAGGCACCTTAGGCCATGTAGAAGAAGGCAGGCGGGGGGCACAGGAACGACTAAAAGGAGCAAGGGACAGAGAGGTGTACCAGGACTGAGATCCAAAACAGGCTTTGATGGCTTAGGCACGAGGTGACACCAAGCCAGCTGGTGATGCTGGGGCTGTGCTCTCTGGGCTGTGGGTGACACTCACAGGTGGAAAACATGGATTTGTGATGAATCCTCCAGGATTTCAGTCCTGGAGCTGACCCTGTGGGTAGCAGCAGGGCTGCTCTGGTGCTACCTGCCCTTCAGTGCCTGCCCACCTGTGCTGAGAGGAGATGCAGAGCCCTGTGTGCCCCCACGTCCTGTCCCATGTGCCAGGGTGGCATCATGGCACAGCCCCGAGCTGCTCCCAGCATGGCAGTGCCAGGCTCCACACTAGAGCATCCCTGCCCTGGGAATGCTGTGCCAAGCAGCTGCACAGGCATCAAGAGCTCCACATGCCAGTTCTGGGGGGTTGATGACACATGGCAGCTCCTGGAAGAGAGCAAAAACCTCTTCCCAGCACTGGCATTACCCTGGGATGGGCAGAGCAGCCCAAAGAGCAGAGAGGAGCTGGGGCAGAGAATGCAGGAGGAAACCCATATTCCATCTCCCCCCTCACACCTCTGCCCCTGCTCCCAGCTTTCCCTACAGCGTTCCAGCAGCTTCAAGGATTTCAACAAGTGCAAGGTCAGCTCCCCTGTGTCAAATGAGGAGTTCAACCTGGAGGAGAATGTGAGTTCCCAGCACCCCTTGACACATCCTGCTCCCCTGGGAACAGCCCATTTCAGGGCTGGGATCCCGAAACTCCTGTTCTTACCAGTGGCCTAAGTGTCATGGAGCAGCCCCAGGGTGCCAGCACGGGTGGGATTTGGGATCTCAGTCCCAGTGTGACCCGTGTGAGGCTTGCCCAGGTGATCTGCCCTCACTCTCCATCCCTCTGGCAGATCCCCGAGGACGATGCCAGCGGTGCCAGTGCCGAGGAGGGCACGCGGAGCAGCGGCACCAAGCTGGGCAGGAAGTGGCGGGCGGTCATCTCCCGCACCATGAACCGCAAGATGGGCAGGATGGCTGTGAGAGCGCTGGCCGAGGGCAAGGTGAGCAGGGCCGTGGGGACACGGACAGGTGAGCGGGGGACAGCTCCCCCTCCCTCGGCCTAAGCCCGGTACCCCCAGCAGGGAGAGGCGGAGGCAGAGAGGCCATGCCCGCTGTCCCCAGCCAGCAGCGTGGAAGAGCAGAGCTATGACAAGGTGCCCTTGTCGTACCCGGAGCTGGAGGAGGAGGAGGAGGGACGCCCAGCCCTCGGACGCCAGATGTCCAGCGGTGAGGCCAGCCCCGATGGGACACTCGTCCCACCTCCCCAGGTGGGCATGTCCTGCCTGACCCCTCCTCTCTGCAGGCAGCGACATTCCCAGCCCTAGCGATTCCAGGGACAGCCAGCAGCTGGAGGAGACCGTCCCAGCCTACACCGGCCCCTTCTGCGGCCGGGCCCGCGTCCACACCGACTTCACCCCCAGCCCCTATGACAAGGACTCCCTGAAGCTGCGGGTAAGCCACGGCCACTGTGGCCCTGGGGAGGGAGGGAGGGTGGCTGGGGACCTCCTGAGCTGGGGGTGTTCCCTGGCTGTCCCCAAGCCTGTGCCCCCCACCATCCAATGTCCCTTGGCCTAGAAAGGGGACATCATCAGCATCATCGAGAAGCCACCTGTGGGCACCTGGACCGGGCTGCTCCACAACAGGGTGGGCTCCTTCAAGTTCATCTACGTGGATGTGATCCCTGAGGAGACGGTCCCTGCCCGCAGGAGCCGCAGCTCCGGCCGGAACAAGCGCCTCAAGCCCAAGACCCTCCATGAGCTGCTGGAGCGCATCAACCTGCAGGTGAGGGCCAGGGGCTGCGGGGGACAGCAGCACCCAGCTGTCCAGGGACCCAGCACCCAGCAGCACCCAGGCACCAGCAGTGCGACCAACCCCTCTCCCCTTCACTATCCCCCACCTCGTGGCTCCTTCCACCAAGCCCCCAGGGGCACAGAGGGCACACGTGGGACATTTCTTGGTAGTGTGGGCCAAGTGCCCACCGTGGACCCACTGAGAGGGGAGCTGCAGGCCAGCATTGGGGGCCAGGAGGAGATGGGGGAGCCACCCACGCCCTGCTCACCCCTACCCACACCCCCCACCCAGGAACACACCCCCACCCTCCTGCTGAATGGGTACCAGACCCTGGAGGACTTCAAGGAGCTGCGGGAGACGCACCTGAACGAACTGCACATCACGGACCCCCAGCACCGCGCCAAGCTGCTGACGGCTGCCGAGCTCCTCCTGGACTACGACAGTAAGGGACTCCTCCTGGGGAGGGGTGGGGACCCTGACTGGGCACCCCAGCAGCACCACTGACACCACGGTCCCTTTCGCAGCAGCCAGTGAGCCAGAGGATGGTGACAGCACTGAGGCCCTGCCATCACCCTCAGAGCCCAAAGAGGACATTCCCCGGGACTCCGGCTGCTTCGAGGGATCAGAGACCCTGGATGGCAGCCGGGAGGAGGCCGAGCTGGGGGGTCCTGAGGAGCAGCTGGGGGGTCCTGAGGAGCAGCTGGGGGGTCTCTCCATGGCAGAATCCCCCTGAGCCCGCCAGCACCGCCACTTTCCACTCCGGCCCTAACAGGGGGGCTGGACTGGAGGGGACGGCAGCTGGTGGGGGACAGGGAAGCCCCAGTGGTGGCACCTCAGGGCCTGGCTTGGCCCCTGCACCAGAGCCAGATGCTGGGTGGGCACGAGGTGCCCCAGGACATTTTGCATGGCACTGCCTGGCACCACAGCCCCGAGGCAGGGACTCTGGGCATGCCGGGGCATTGCACTCCCCGCCAAGACACCGCAGGCATTGGCTGCTTTCCCCAGGTTTGCCAGCAGGCTCAGGAAGGGAGCTGGGGCTGGAAGCTGTGTGTGCAGGCAACTGAAGCCTGCCTAGGACACTGTCACTTCTCAGCATGGACACACAGAGACACCCCCCCCCCTCGTCTGCCATGGAGGACAGCAAGATGCAAATAACACAGCTAAGACACCCTGGAAATGTGAGATGGAGAGTCCTGGAAATGCACAGGGAAGAGGGAAGAGGCAGCTGGCTTGGGGCAGCACAGAAACGCAGCGGCTACAGCTCAGCCATTTTCAAACCAATTAAGTTTCCTTCATTGTTTTAAAATTAAAAAAAAATAATAAGAAGAAAAAAAATAAAGAACATCCAGCCCTCACCCAACCCCCTTCCTTCCTTCTGGAGACCCTGACCCGTGCAGGCAGGTCCCGGCAGGCAGAACTCCACACACCTCGTGGAACAGGGAGCAGCAAAGCCAAAATACACAATTTTCTGCACCGAATTGGAGTTTTGGTCAGCAGCGTGTTGGGGCAACTCCCACGGGGTGGGGCACAGAGCCCTGTCCTCGGAGGATGGAAGGGGACGGGGATGGGGCTGGGCTGGCTGGGGGCCGTGGCAGGGCAGCCGGGGCTCCTTCCCAGCCACATTCCAACCGGGAGCAGCTGTGGCAGCTCTGCCCTCCCACCCAGCAGAAGAGGCCCCGCACGGCGGGAGAGGGGGCAGTGCCGGGGCCACGCTCACACCACAGCCCTCACTGCCAGCCAGGACATCACGGACACACAGACGGGACTGGCCCGGCAGGACACCCCCCACAGCCACCACACACCTGCCGGGAGGAACTGAGTGCCCAGCACTGTGACAAGGGACACGGAGCTGCCAGGGCACAGAGGCACAGGGGCTGCAGGGATCCCAGAGGTGTGAGGGTCCTGCCAGTGCAGGACAGGGACTGTGGAGAGGGGGAGCCCTGCCACGGCACAGAGCTCTCCCACCATCCGCCCGGCCTCTCGTCCTCTGTTGAGGACACACAAGCCCAGCTCTGGGCAGCTGCTACAATCCTGGGAAGATCCAAGGCTCCCAAAGCCAGTCTAGGATGGCTGAGAACAGCAGAGCAAGGCAAGGGGGGAACATGGGGATGCAATGACACAACACAGATTGGGGCTGAGGTTGTGCAGAGCTGGGGAGGGCTCAGTGCAGACACCCAGGAACAAATGCAGCCCCAGCACCAGCCAGGAGCCAGTGGCATAGGCACGCAGGCAAACCCTTCCCTGCAGCTGCCCACCTTGGCTGCCTTCTCCCTCCCTCGAAGCCCAGGGTGGTGTGAGCACCAGGGCAGGATGGAAGGAGGGTCCCCTCATAGCTGCTGCCTTGTTACATCACACAGAAAGGAGCACAGGAAGACAGCTACCTACAAACCACTGCCAGCAGAACTCCTTCCCACTTGTTTGGGACCTTGGGGCACCAAAACGTCTCCTGACAAGCCTTGCCACGCCAACCACAAAACAACGCCACGGATTACAGGAAGGAGGGAGGAGGGGAGAGAGGACATTGCTGCCACGATTGCTTTCCCCTTTCTTGGGGATTCCTCAGCAGGAGGGCGCAGGCTGGCCCTGACAGCCTCACCCTGCCAGAGCTGGGCCCGGGCGGAGGGGCAGCCCCAGCCCTGAGCTGGGATGGAGCATCCAGGCCAGCACACAGAGCCAGAGGCCCGGCCCCAGGCAGAGCTGGTGCTGGCTGTGCCCCACAGTGACCGGGGGTGCCACCGCCAAGGCCAGCGCTGCCCGCACCGCGGTGAGTGATGACTAAAGCAAAATGGCCATGGGGAATCAGGTGCCTGCCATCCAGCCCTTCTCCTCTCCTCCACCACTTCCAGCTTTGATTAGACAAAACAACAAAGTTCTCCCTTCCAAGCAGATGCTAGTGCTGCGCTCGCCCAGTGTCCAGGGGGGGCACCGGGAGCTCCCCAGGCGTTCGCTGCTTCTCCTCTGGCATCTCGGTGTCACTCACAGACGGGGCAGGGACCTGGAGAGAGAGCACAGAGTGACCTGCAGGGACACCCCAAGGCAGAGCCCAAGCACACAGGCCCCACCGCTCCGCTGCCACCTCCAGCTCCACCAGCAGCAGGCTCAGGTGGGCTTGGGAAAATGAGAAACCAAAATCAGGGGCCACCCAACAGGCAACATAGCAGCTTCAGGAAGAACTGGAGCACTGGACTGCTCCAGCAGAAGGTGTCTTGGACTGTGTCCACCAGGGAAGGGCAGCTCATGCCCAAGCAGGAGCAAGCCAAGGCATTTCCCACCATGTTAAAATGGAATAATTTAGGTGGGAAGGGCACTCTGGAGGTCTCCTGTCAAACTGTGTCCTTAATGCAGGATAATTTCAAACACACAGCAAACTGCTGGGGGCCACAACAGCTTTCTCCACGGATGGAGATCCCAGGGAGAGCCATGCAGCTCACACGCAGAACCACAACAAGATGTCTGCAACCTCTCAGCCCTCCCCAGCCCCACTGAGCTCCACAGGCAACAGCTCCTGAGTGCTCTCATTGCAGGACTGATCTCCAAAACAGCAGCCAGCTGTGATCTCCTTTTAGGAAATTCAAGGAAACCAAGACACTGGTTTCCAGGGTCAGAGCAAACAAGCTTTTCAGCAGCAGCCTCTCACATGGCCCTCCATGTAGTTTTGTCCTCCCTAAGTCACACTCTCAGCTTTCTTCCACTCTCCCAGAGCCCCCCCAGCTCCCAAGGGGATCACTCACAGCACTGGGGGGAAGAATGCTGCCATCCTGCTGCTTCGTGCCACCCTCCTGGGCCTGCCCAGGGCCCTGAGTGGCCGGGGGCTCCTGCGTGCCGGGTGCCCGCGGGCACGACCCCTCCTGAGCTGTGCTCTCCTCCTGCTGCAGGATGCCCCGTCTGTCCAGGACACTGCAACAACACAGGCACGCCATCAGAGCCCCGCGTCTCCCCACATCCCACCTCTCTTCCCAGCACAAGTGCTGCTGGAAGACAAAGGTCAAGGCCCCTCAGGAGCTCACCTGGGGGGCAGGGGCCCGCACAGCACCTCGCAGCAGTTCTTCACTATGTTGCCGTGGCTGTAGGGATTCTGCACACGGTTCTTCCCAGTCCAGGACCCCTTAATCTGAAATAGTTGGGCACAAACTCAGGTTTACTCCAAGGCCACTCTGCTCCAGCCCCCAGATCCCTGTGTTCTGCTCAGCCTCGACACACTGAGAAACACTGACAGCTCAGAGGAAGAGGAAGAGGAAGGCTCCACTTACGTCTTCGTTGGTTGTCTGATTCAGAGCCACCAGGAAGGTGTGGAACCCAGTTAACCCCACCACCGACCACAGCGTGAAGAAACAGATGAGCACCTCCAGTACAGTGAGAACAGTTAAGGACTGGGAACAACCTGAGAGCAGGCCCAGCCCACCTGTTACTGCCCCCACAAACATCAACTTCTCTTCCTCTCCTAGCCACTGTTTTCTGTTTTATTCTCCTCCCAAAAGCCAAGAAACTGCTCCCCACATTGTCATCCAGGGGAAAATGCTTGGAAAGACTCAGAGTGGCCTAAGCAGCCACTCCACAATGCAGCTCCCACTAACCCCCAGTTGTAGAGAAGTCAAGCCCTTGGGACCATGAAAGGATATGTCCCTGGGGTTTCCTTCAACGTGTTCAGAAACCCAATCTTCAGAGATTCTGCAATACAGAAAGAGAGATTTTTTTCACCTGGAACATCCCACTGAGTCCAGCTCCCTTTCCCACTCCCTATCTCTAGTTTCACACCACCATCTGCAGCCCCACTCCCTCCCTCCCTGCTCTCCGTGCAGACTCACTCAGTGCTACGTAGACGATGTTGAAGGTGAAGATGTAGATGGTGAGGAGGGAGAGCGAGAGGATGAAGAGGTAGAAGTAGCGGTAGTTCCTCTTTCCCACGCAGTTGCCCACCCAAGGACAGTGATGGTCAAAGCGCTCTGGGGAAGCCAAGATGAAAATTAGCCCTGCCCTGGCATGGGCCTGCCCATGTCTAGATCCTTGCCCCTGGGCTCCCACTTCAAAAATCCCCCAGGCTGACAAAAACTGCCAAGTTCAGCCATCTGCTCAGTCAGGACCCCATATCCTGGCCTCCTTTCAGGAGGTCAAAAACTCCAAAATTGTTTTATAATGAGTCATTTTGCACATTAAGAGAGAATTTGACCCGCCATGTATCTTCTCTCCCTGGAGTACAACAGCCATAGCACATGGGTTAGATGAAGGCCTGGGAGTCCCCATGTTCTTACCCTGGAATAATCAGGAGAAGGTTCAAGAAACTGCATAAACACACAAAGACTGGGAATCTGAACAGGAGGAAAGGGGTCCAAAAGGACAGGATTTCTGCCTGGAGCAGTGATGCTGAACATGAGCCAGTTAACATACACAGAAGGAAGACAACAACCAGGGCACCCCAGGGAATGGCACAATCTCTGTGCTGATGAAGGAGCTGCTGTCACCTGAGACACAACTCTCCACTGGAACCCTCCAGTCCTGCAAGGCCAGACTCCAGTGGGATTCAACAATGGGCTGCACATGTACTCAAAGCAGCTGGACTCGGTTATTGCCAAAGTCCTGGCAAAGAGGAAGCACCTGACTCAAGGTTCTGAGCAAACCTCAAGCTCCTCGAGCACAAGACGAGGCAGCCTGGACACTGCACCAGCCCAGAGTTGCCCAGCAGGAGCCTGGGCGCTGTCCCGTCCCTGTGTGCCAAGGTTCTGTGAGAGGAGCAGGGCCAGGCCAGGCCCAGCAGCCTGGACAATGCACCAGAGCTGCCCAGCAGGAGCCTGGGCGCTGGCCTGTCCCTGTGCCAAGGTTCTGTGAGAGGAGCAGGGCCAGGCCAGCAGCACTCACCCACGCAGTTGTCGCAGATGCTGCAGTGCGAGGCGCGGGGCGGCCGGAAGATCTTACACGTGTAGCAGTACTTGAGCTTCACAATCTGATTGTTGATCTGGAAGTTCTTGATGCGCGGGGGCGGGCGCTGACCCTGCGGCACGGTCCCGTTGGTGGCCTCTGCCAGAGAGAACCGGGCACAGGTCGGCCCTGCTGCTACAACATGATGGCCTCAAACAACAACTCGCCTCCCTGCCTTCCCTACCAGTGGGATCGGAGCCCGCTGGCTCCAGAGCCGGAGGCTGCAGCTCTGCTCAGCCTTTCAGAGCCAACCTGGCAGCTTGGAGGCAGGAAAAGGGATGCCAGAGCTTTCATGGGCATGTTGAGAGTGGGCTGGGTGTTATCACCTGCATCCACCAAACCTCCTCCCTCCCTAAAGGATCAAAGGGACCATTCCAGGCTTTCTGCACCCCTTCTCAAAAGCAAACGGAGTTTGTATGTACATGGCTATGGGAGAGAAAGCAGCAGGTGAAACAGCTCCCAGAGAGGGAGGCAGATACATTGTGCTGCTTTCTTGAAACTTGGCCAAGTACGGTGAGCCAGCAGATTGGGGCAATCCTCACTTTTGGAGGTCCAGCCAGGAAGATAAACTCTTGCAGGGACTGTAACCTAGAAATATGCCATAAATAGGGAGGCTTCTCCAGCCCTCACCAGCTTGGCCACTCCACACTCACCAATCTCCATCTCAATGAAGGCTGCCTCATCGGGCAGGGCCCTGGGGATCACGCCAGGGTCGCTGAAGCTCGTCCGCAGCAGCGTGGCCATGGAGAACAGGAAGAGCACTGCTGCAAACACGGGGATGGCCGGGGACAGCTGCACCGCCAGGTAGCGGCACCTGCGGACACGGGGCAGGAGACGATGAGTCACAGTCCCCTCGCCTGGCACAGCCTCAGAGCCCGGGCACGCCGCAGCACTGCTCAGATCTGGAGCAGAGAAGCTGCTCAGTACATCCTTCTGATCCCACCACCACAGGGGGACACTCCTGGGGCAGCTCCAACAACCAGGCACCATCACAGCATCCCCATGTTTTCCACCAGCTAGGCACAGATATTTCCCAACATTTGTTCTGTTTTCAGCTCCCATTTTAAGCAATGCCAGAAACACAACCAGGCAGCCATTACATTCCTGCTGCCACGGGATGGGCCAGACCATTGGGAGAAGCACCCAAGGCCTGGTCAGGGACCCCCTACCTGGAGAGCTGGAAGGCATGGAAGCCTGTGGGGATAGTGGGAATCTCTGGCTAACCCCTAAAGAGCAGGAGCTTCCCATATCACAGAAATTATTGGGATTAAGTAGATCCTGAACTTAGGAATGGATTCCTATGGAAGTGCAACATTCCCATGCAAGAAGACATCTGGCTTCCTTTGGCTTTCCTGAGACAATGGACTAGAACACTCCAAATAAAGCAGAAAGGCTCCTGCTTCAAGACTCCCCCAGCTCAAAAGGGAACAAGGTTTGTTTCCTCTTTAAATACAACAAGGCCCAACGAGGAGTTTATTGTGATGATCCTGTTGACAGAGGATGCAAAGGGAGCATGGGATTCATCTCACCATGGCTGTGCTGCTCCTGGACACTCAGTCATGTCCCCAGAGGTGCTGCAGCCCTCGCCATGTGGGAGGCCTGGGCAGAAGTCACATTTTAGAGACATACTGGGCTGAAAAAAATCCATATTTTACCCTGATTCCTTCAGAAAACCCTACTGATGTTGGGGTGAAGTTCCTATGGAGCTTTGCTATGGTTTAAGGGAAACCCCACCTAAATCCCACCACTTGTGTCATGTCTCACCACTCCTCACACGTATCCCTTCCCCAGCCTCCTGATGCAGCTGGGCACCCAGCCTTTCAGGCACTTGGCTTTCTAGGATCCACCCTTTATCCCTGCTGCTGAGGGATGGATCCAACCCAGACTCCTGCTGTTCCACTGTTACTTTCCATGAGAGCATCAGGCTGCTGTGGTGAGGGGCCAGGGATTATCCTCCTTGGGGGGCTGCCATCCCAAGCAAGGCCATTTCCATGACCTCCACAGCACTGTTTAATTCTGGACAGCATTCCCACCACAGATTCCCCACACACGATGCAGTTTCCAGCTCCAGCTGGCAGCGCCAGGCTCCGCAGGCCCACTGCAGGAACATTTCCTGGGCCACTGCCTGACTCCAGTGCTGTCCCCCACGTGTGGCAGGGACAGAAGGCCTGCACACTGAATTACAGCGCACTTCAGTCACAGCTGCAACACCAGAAGCCCACAGCAACACAAAGGGCCTGGGCCTTAAACCAACATCCTTCACTGCAGACTCTGCTGTTCCCCAAAACAATTCCCTGTGCCCAGCCCTGCCCACAGACGAAGAACCCGAGTGCCGAGCTTATCGTCCTCAGGCAGCCTAAGATAACTTTGCATTCCCTCTGCAAGGGCAAAGTCCAGGGACAGCTGCAAGTCAGTCAGCAAGTAAATAAAAACCTTGGAGCCCATTTGGGGAAGAAATATGGGGTTAGGAAGATGGAACATGGATTTAGGTGCAGGTCAGCCTTTTCTCCCAGGCAATCAGTGACAGGACAAGAGGACACGGCCTCAAGCTGTGCCAGGGGATGTTCAGGTTGGACATCAGGAGAAGGTTCTCCATGGAAAGGGTTGTCAGGCATTGGAACGGGCTGCCAAGGGAGGTGGTGAACTACTCATCCCTGGAGGTGTCCAAGGAACAATTGGATGTGGCACTCAGTGCTCTGGTCTGGTTGACAAGGTGGTCACCAGTGACAGGACTTGATGGTCTTGGGGGTCTTTTCCACCGTAAATGATTCTGAGATTACTCCTTCAAGAGCTGGACACTGCCTGCCCCAACTGGCTGCAGCTTTTGCACAGTTTGCTGTGACAACATGAACATATTGTGGGTTTAAATGTGGATCCATGAGCTGTGTTAAAGCTGAGCCATGGCCCTCCTGCTTCCACACAGGCTTAGCTTAGCTTCCCTTAGCTGGGCTGGCATCTGTGGCAGAGGGAGAGCCAGAGGAGCTCCCACCACGGTGAAACTGCGTTGCCAGGCCCAGCATGGAGCCCAGCATGGAGCCCCCACTGCCTCCCACCCTCCCTGTGCCGATGGGGCCTCGCTCTTCAGGTGACTCCCAGGGAACTCGTCCATGGCAGGGAAAGCAGCCACACAAGGCCCTGACTTGGCACTCAGGTACTCACTAGCACTGGGCTATCTTCAGTCTACGCTTGTCTCTAAGATGATTTCACTGCTCAGGAACAGGCATTTAAAGGTCTTTTGTTTGGGAGAGCTCAGAGCCAACAGAGATGCTCTGTTGGCCTGTGAAGATGCTGCTCCCCCATTCCCAGCACCATTTCTGTGCTCTGGAGCATTTTGTCACTAAAAAGCACACAATAACAGCACTATCACAACTCATCATCACAGTGGGGTGGGCTGAGGCAGGAAAGCTGAACAAAGGGATCATTGGAATGGGGAGCAGGGGAAGAAGCAGCTGGGAGGTGCCATGAGTTATGGTGCTTGGCTGGTTATTCTGCATGCTGAGCAAAGCGCTGGAGGAAGGGAAAAGCCACAGGGACTGCACAGCCACAGCCACAGGGCAGCACATCCCCCAGGCAGGCCCCACCAGGGCTCAGCACAAGCTCCACAGCATCCCTCACCCACATCTCACCTGCAAATCACCTGTTTAACCTTCCTCAGCTACAGCTCAGCCACATCGTGTGCCTGCTCTGGGTGCCAGTGCCTGACCCTCACTTCAGCCTGGCTGTGCTGGGTGCTCACACCAGGGAAGGGATGGTGTCTGGCAGCTGCTGTGTTTGCAGTAAGTGTGGAAGCAATTGCTCCAAAGCCCGGCCTCACCACACCACTGTGTCCAGGCCCTTTCCAGCAGCACCAGGCAAGGCTGGAGCTCTCCCTGGAACCTCTCCCTACCTGCCTGCAGTGACACATCAACTGTCAGCACACACCATCTGTTTCTGACACAACTGAGGCAGGAGACAGGTGTGTTATGCCAATGTCACTGCTCCTTTCTCAGCTAAAATCTCAAATCTCTGCACAGACAAATCACCCCAAAATCCACCCAGGAATGGGGGTGCCACAGAGGATGTGGAGGCCTCAGGGAGGGCAAAGTCATCTCCTGAGAAGGAGCCCACATATGAAAAAAAGGTTAATCCAAACCCCAGGAGTGGCAACTTCCCCTAGAAACATGAACAAAGCAAGCTGAACTCTGGACACCAAAAAGTTCAGTTCTATTGAGAGAAATTACAGTGATTAAAAAGCATGAATTAACTCACAAGTAAGTTTTGATCATGCTTGACACAGATCTAACCAGAGGTAATGCCAGCTCAGAGGCCCCTCTCTGAGTCTTGGGTCTCTGCTTTGGAAATCAAAACTAAAAAATAAAGTCACACAAAAGGCAATGTAGGTGTTTTCAACTCATCAGAAAATAAAGACAATTTCATCTCTACAAAGCTAAAAAAGTAGGGAAAAGAAAGTGGCAAATATGCCTGGGTACTGGAAAATCTAAGAGCCCCTTCCCATGAGGAGCCAGTGTTGCTGGTGCTATCACGCCTCTAACATCTACAGATGTCAAGTTTTGTGCTGAAAAGCCAGAGACAGAAATCTCATTCCCTTCAGCTGAGCGTGGAACTCCAGGCGAGACAGGAACTGCAAAGGGAACTCCCAGCCTGAGAGCAGGCACTGCATCCCATCACCCCAGTTCCTAAAGGCATTTCTCACAAATGCTTTATCTGGTCTCCTCGTGCTGGAACACCTCAAGCAGACAGCAGCTAAGTGCCCAACCACAGGGCTGACGTACCATTAGGAGTCTGAAATCATGCCAGGAGGATGTGAAACTGTGTTTTACGGGACGTGTGATGGAGCAGCCCCAGTTAAGCACGGGTCTCTGGAGCAGCCCCAGGCCGCGGAGCTGCTCCCGTGGTGCTCGGAGGTGCCCTTGGGCCGAGCCCTTCCCGAGAGCCAGCACCGCTCCGTCCCCTGCCTTATCTGCGAGGGAGGAGCCGGATCTCAGGTACAGCTCTGAGCTCTGCCAGCCTCCGGCTCCTGTTCGCTCCTGCCTGGAGAGGTTTCCCCAGTGCCAGAACGCAGCGCTGCGGTTTGGGGATGAGCACAGCATTCCCACCCACAGGCTGAGGCGCTCAGCCCGCTCGCCTGCGGACACCGCGGAGCAGCCGGCAGCACTGGAGAAACTTGGAGGAGAAACCAGCACAGCAGCAGCCCCGCGAGTGCCACCATCGCTCCGGGGCTGGCAAGGAAGGGCTGCGGCTTTTCTGCCGCCGTGGGCGCCGGTCCCCACCGGCCGCAGCTGTAACCGGAGCCAGCGCAGCCCGGAGCGCCGCGATCGAGCCCAGCCCGGCAGGGCGAGCAGCCAGACAGATCCTGGCTCCAGGCACCCCGAGCCGTGCTCAGACAAGGTGTGACTGCGCAAGTGATTCAGCTGAATGGAGCAGGCAGCACGGCACAGGCAGCCCGCAGTGAGGGGCAGCCAGGGAAAGGCTCCTCCGCCCACGCCGGCTGCCGTTCCAAATCCACACACCAACTTTCAGGGGAAACCAGGGATTTCCATGCAAACACTAAAGAATCTGCTAAACACCGAGGCAAACGGACAACACGGTGAAAGATCGAGGCTGAGATCCTCATCCCGAGCTCCCTAAGCATGCAGGGCTCCTGAGCAGCCAAGCTGCTTATCTCAGCCTGATCAGTGAAACAGAGACCTTGGGGAGTGCTTCCAGCTGGGAAGGCAACATTTCATCCCTATCCCAAATTCAAAAATCCCCCAACAAGTTCAAAACAACCCTCTCTCTTCCAGGCAAATAAAGACTAAGGTGTTCTGCACTGAAAGAATCAAACGGGTATTTCGATTTTCCCAAACTTTTCCTTATCTCCTCAGATGATTTAACCAAAATTCAGGGGTGATCCTGTTCCCAGCAGCATTCCCCCCGCAGAGCCCACCCTCCAGGTCTAGGCATGGCCTGGATGTCTCGGTGCAAGCGACTCCTCCACAGGCCTCTGCCTGCCAGAGCAGGGAAAGGGGCTTCTCAAGGAATTTCCAGTCACGTTCCTGACTAACCACAGCCGAGGTCTGGAAAACAGCCCCGGCTCACTCTGCCTTAGCGCAGCCACGGCAGAGCGGGATGTGGTTCACTCTCCTGCTACGGACAGGATCCACAGGGAGCCAGAGCAATTAAACCTCAAATCAGTGTTTCTGGTGCAGCAATAAGTGTTTCTGGAGCAGCAACACTTATTAGTTCTTCCTGTAAGGCAGGAAGGCTCAGCATTTCCATTTTTCAGATGGAAAAAACCCCAAACATTAAACCAAGAGTGGTGTCACTTGGTACTTCAGACTGAGCCAGGGATAATTTGGGCAGGGAACTAGGGAGAGACATGCTGGGCCAGGGAATGTGGAAACAAGTTCCCTGGCTTAGGAACGATGATGAAGAGGACAGCATCTGGGCCAAGGGCTTTTTGGAACTGCAGGAATTGCCAGGGTTTAGCCAGCGAGCAGGTCCTTCCACTCGTTCTTCTTGGCTTTGTGACCTTTTGTATCATCCGACCCTGATTCAGCCCTTCTGCTGCCCCAGAACACAAACATGCCCATGGAGACCGAGGAAGTGAAGTTTTTCAGTTGTTTAGCTGATCCAGGTTCATCCTCTAGCTAGACAACAGAGGTATCCTGTCCCCTCCCACAGCATCAGCCCAGACAAACATAGGCTTCTCCCTTTTTGCTTTTTTTTTTTTTTTTTTATTTTAGGATTAGTCTAAGGCCAGCCCAACTCCCCAGCCCAGCTCCTAGGGAAAGCTGAGGGGAGGGGCAGATCCCTCTTTTTCATCAGGATCAAAGGTTTTGGCTGAAGGTCTTTAGGCTGCCAAGGTGATGTAAGGGGGGTCAGATCCTTCCCAAACACCAGCATGGCTCCGGCTGCAGTGCAGCCTGGGGCTGGGGGTGGGTCAGACTGGCAGGACCCCCAAGCGGACTCCTTGTTAATCCTCCAGCTGGGGTCGCCTCCCTGGTGGGGCTGATGCCGTGGGTAGGGACACCGGCTGTGCCCCAGGGCTGCAGCAGCAGCACCCCTGCACTCCGGCTATCCTGGAGCCAGGAACACTCGGGACAAGGGCCTGCCAAGCCCCAGACAGAAGGTGACCCACGGGGAAGCAGGGCCGGTGTCACCCCCCGGCAGTGCTCCGGCAGGGCCCGTTCCCCTCAGCACCTCCAGGGTCAGTCTGTCTGCTGAGGGTGAGGAAGCAGATCTGGACAGGGACAGATCCGTGCCAGGCTGCGCCGCGCCAGCTCCCCTCCCTCTCCCGAAAGGCCCGGGCACACGGGCCCATCCCCATGCCCGTCCCGTGGGGTCCCCGGGGAACTCACTCGAAGGCGAAGAAGAGGGCGCAGGTGCCGAGGATGAGGAAGAGTGTCAGGTAGAAGATGCCCTTCTGCCGGGCCATCATGATCCGGCCGTCGCAGCAGAAGGTGTTCCTGCCCGGCAGCTTCTCCCATTTCCGAACCACCTTCTTCCTCGCCACCATCACCGACATGGCGGGGCCGTCACTGGGGCGGCAGCGGCCGCCGCGCGTTCGGGCGCTGCTGCTGCTCCTCCGCCGCCCGCGCGCCCAGCATCATCGGGGCCCCGCGGGGCCGAGCTGGGCTGGGCCGGGCCGGCGGCTGCGAGAGAGGGAACGGGGAGAGCGCTCGGTCAGCACCAGGGCGGCGGCGGCACCGGCACGGGGGGCGGCGGCCGCCGTCGCCATGGAAACCCCGCGCCCGGGAGGGGCGCTGCCGCGGGAATCCACCAGGGAGGGGGCGCGGGGCGCGGGGCGCGGCAGGAAGACCCTCGGCTGGGCGGCTCCGCAGCGGGAGGGGACGCGGCAGGGCCAGGCCGCACAGGGCAGGGCAGCCCCGGCTGTGCGGGCGTGCCGGGAGCCGGCGGGGAGAGAGCGGAAAGGAAGGTTAGAGAGGAGACAGGAGAGGACGGCAAGGGAGGGAAGAGGACGGGAGGGGCCCGCGCCGCCGCTCACCAGGTGCCGGTGCCGCTCGGGCCGCGCCGGTCGCTCCCACCGCGCCGGGAGGGGCCGCCACGCCCCGCGCCCGAACGGGGCGGGGCCGCCGCCGCCATTGGTCCCGCCGCGCCCTCCGCCCCGCCCTGCCGCTTCTCGCCTTTCCATTGGGCGCGTGCGCTGTCAGTCCGAGGCAGATCCTCCCACCGCGCCGCTTCTCGCCATTCCATTGGTTACCAGCGCTGTCACTTGCAGCGACTCGTCCCTCCCCGCCGCTTCTCGCCGGCCTATTGGCCGTACTCGCTGCCACTCTGCGTGGTTGGCCCCGCCCCGGTGCGGACAAGGGAGGGCGGGGTGAGGGCGGGGCGCGGCACGTGGTGGGGGCGGGGCCGGGGGCTCCGGTGGGACCGGGCCCGGGCCCGGGCCCGGGGGGTGGTGGGGAGAAGAGGGGGGAAGGAAAGCGCTCCTGTTTGGTTCGGCTTGCCCCCGCCCGGCCCGTCCCGCCCCTCCCGGCGTCTCCCGCCAGACCTCCTGGTGCAGCCCCCGGCGGGGCACGACCGGCGCCGCCCTCCGTTCCTCTTTTTCGTTCTCTCTCACCGGATGCCCACAAGCACAGGGCTTCCGAGCCCCAGCGCCGCGGGGAGCGCACGGGATGCTCCCGCCGTGGGTTCCCCGCCCCTCTCACCCCATCCGCACATCCCCACATTTCGCACAGTAGTTTTCCCACGGTTTTGCACACCCAGACCGTGGGGTTGGGTTCGGGGAGCCCCCTCAGCATCCCACTGCCGGCATCCTGCCACCGGCATCCCATCGATCCGTGGAATCCCACCTCGGGGCATCCCTCCCCTGGCATCCCACCCCCGGCGGCCCCCTCTGGAATCCCACACACAGCGCTCCCGCTGGGCACGTGGCTGCCAGCAAAGGCAGCGCCCGGAGCGTCAAACCCGAGGGGAAATACAGAACTTTTCCCGCGGTTGTTGCTATGGAGACAGGAGCAGACGGGAACCGCTCTTTATCCCTCTCCCTCCTGCCCCGAGCCCCCTGTGCGCCCCGCTCGGGACGGAGGAGAAGAACGACGAAGAGGACGACGAGGACGGATGCTGCGGGCACAGTGACAGACACTGACACCGCTTCGTGGCTGAGAACTCCGTGTATTTGCTCCAACGATCCTTAGGATCCCATCAACCCCAAAAATGCTCCCAGGAGCCGGGTCTGGCCGGGCGGGAGGAACCGTAGGTGCGGCAGCTCCGTCCCCGAGCCCACTGGCGCGTCCCAGGGGAAAACAGCGAATCCTGCAATCCCTGGGGCCGGCGGGACCGACGAGGGTCACGGACGGAGCGAAGACCCTCAGAGGCGCTTTGGCCCGCGGTGGCACCGCCGGCTCCCGCTGCCCGGCAAGCCGGGGGCGTCCCGGGAGCGCCAGAGCCGTCCCGGAGCTCCCGGAGCGCCGCCCGAGGCCGGCACGGCGCTGTCCGTGCCCCGCTTCCTCCCGGGCCCCCTCGGGCCCCTCCGGTTCTCCCACCCCGCCCGCCGGACCCGCTGCCATGGCAACCTGGACGTCATCGGGGCGCGCTTTGCGGCAGGGCGCGAGGGCTCGGGCGCGACACTCGGTGGCGCTTTGCGGCAGTACCGGCGTGCGGGGCCATGGCGGAGGAGGACCCGGCGGCGGCGGCGGCGGGGAGCGGCAGCGAGAGCGAGGAGGGGGTGAGCGGGGCGGGAAAGAGAGCGACGGGCTCTCCGGGCGGCCTCCGCCGCACTCTGCGGGGCTCCCGGCGCTCTTCTGGCCGGGATGGGCGCAGCGGAGGACGGCGTGGCCGGACCGGGTGTATCGGGCCGAGGATGTCGGGCCCGGGGCCCGGCCGGGCGGTGCCGTGGGGGCCCCGAGGAGCACGGAGCGGGCGCTGGGGCCATCACCGCGCTCTGCCAGGCTGGGTGGGTGACCGCGTGTGCTGTGTGGCAGGAGGATGGCGAGCGGCGGCACCGGCAGCTCCTGGAGGCCATCAGCGCCTTGTCCGGACGGAAGCGGTGAGTGGGGGGTACGGGCGCCCCGCGTTTAGGCCCGGGGGCTCCTGCAGCAGCCGCATCCCGGGAGGCTGCACGGGAAGGGGACGCAGGGGGGACGGTTCCCCGCCCCTGCCCTCCGCACCGGCCTCAAACCCTCCAGAGCAGCCGCGAAATACGAGGAACCTTTGGAGTTGTTTTCTGTCTCTCTCTCGCAGGCGGAAGCTGGCGGAGCGCTCGGAGGCGAGCGGGCAGGTGTCTGAGTTCAATGTCACCTGCAAAGGTGAGGCAGGGAGCTGGGCAGGGCTTGGGGAGCTGGGATGGCGCTGCCCACCGAGAGCCATCCCAGATGTGAGGGCTGGGACAGCTCCCTCACCTGGCAGTGCCACACGTGTTTGTAGGTGCTGGGGAAAAGCTGGTCCTGTCGGAGCTGCTGCAGCCCATTCATCCCAAATCCACGCTGGGCAGCGTGAGGAAGGAGCTGGCCAGAGTGAAGCGGAAGGCAGCAGTGGAGCTGCCACTGAGCAAAGAGGAGGCCAAGAGGGTGAGTGCAGGGAGCTAAGGAGGCCCAAGCTGAGTCCCCAGGACCCCTGTGCCCCTCCCTGATGCCAGCATCACCTTTCTCTGCCCATCCTGCTCCCCCCAGGTGGTGAGGGAGGCCGCCTACGTGACCACTTCGAAGGACGTGGGCAAGTGGCAGCAGGTGGTGCTGCAGAACCGGCGCGCGGAGCAGCTGGTGTTCCCCCTGCGGCAGGACATCGCCACCGTCACCCCTCTGGAGAGAGCCACCTCGGCGTGGAAGGTGCCCGCTGCGGGTCACAGCCTGGGTGGCTCTGGGGCAGCAGCTGGGGCAGGTCGATGTCCCCTGGCTGTGCCGGGGGCAGTGGTGGCAGGCCCAGCCCAGCGGTGACACTGGGCAGGTGCCAGCTGAGCTTGGGAAGGTTGGGAGGGCAGTCAGTGTTCGTCTCACAGGTGTGTAAATTCCATCTGGGACAAGCCAGGTGAGAGGGTTTGGAGCCTGCTCTGTCCCTTCTCCTCCTTGTAGCCTCTCAGGGCCAGGCACATGGAAGTATACCTTGGCCACAAGTGCTGAGACAGAGGGACTGGTTTGCCAAATGCATGCCTGGAAACACTCCTTACAAAAGAGGGATGTGTTTGGGTTTGAATGCAAGTTCCTGTTGGGTTGTGCTGCTGGCAGGAGTCCACTGCTATCCCTGGGAGTTGTCAGATGCCCAGGTGAGGGAGGGGCAGCCCCTGCTGAACTCCCAACAAACCTGTCACTCACACTGATCTGCCCAAAAGTCCCTTTCTGTTTTGGAGGGACATGGCATTGTGTGGCCATACTTCTTGTGTGGTGCCCCCTGGTCAGCCCTGCTTGGTTGGGCCATTTTTCTAATGTGGGAGAAATTCTGCCTGCCCTCACCTGGCCATGTGGCTGGGAGAGTGCCCAAGGGCTGTGGTGTGGGACCTGCGAGTGAGGCTGTGACCACTCAGTCCCCCAAGGCAGGGGGACACTTCTCTGGGCCTTCCACAGACCAGCTTGGGGGCAGTGAGAATGGATGGGGACATCCAGGGGAGCACTGGCCCTTGCAGTTCTCCTCATCCTCTTGCCATGTCTACTGTGCCAACAGGCCCGAACTCCACTGGAGCAGGAGATCTTTGGGTTGCTCCACAAGACACAGCAGCCCATCACAGACCCGCTGCTGACACCTGAGGAGATGGCCTCGGTGCAGGCCATGAGCTTGGAGGAGGTGAGGCTTCACCCCGTTGGGGTCTGGCTCTGGGGAGCTCTTCCTTGGCCCCATCCCTCACCCTGTGCTCCCCATGCCTCACCCCGTGCCCCTGGCAGGCCCGGCGCCGGCGGGCAGAGCTGCAGAAGGCGCGGGCAGTGCAGTCCTACTACGAGGCCAAGGCTCGGCGAGCAAAGCGGATCAAGAGCAAGAAGTGAGGCTGTGCCTGAGCTGGGCTGGGCACGCTGGGAGGGCAGGGCAGCCCTGCCTGGCACGCTGGGAGGGCAGGGCAGCCCTGCCTGGCTCTGAGCTGGGCTGGGCACGCTGGGAGGGCAGGCAGCCCTGCCTGGCTCTTGAGCTGGGCTGGGCATGCTGGGAGGGCAGGGCAGCCCTGCCTGGCTCTGAGCTGGGCTGGGCACGCTGGGAGGGCAGGGCAGCCCTGCCTCACCCATGTCCTGCCCAGCTCTGAGCCTCCCTGTGCCGCAGGTACCACCGCGTGCTCAAGAAGAGCCGGAGGCGCCAGGCCCTGAAGGAGTTTGAGCAGCTGCACAAATCGGACCCTGCGGCTGCCTTGGCACGGCTGGAGGAGCTGGAGCAGCTCAGGATGCAGGTGCTGCATTGGCACCTCTGCCTCACCCCCCGGAGGGCCCTGCTCCTTGGGGAGCTCTGTGTGATGCTTCTCTTCCCACAGGAGCGGATGAGCCTTAAGCATCAGAACAAGGGAAAATGGGCCCGATCCAGGGCCATTATGGCTAAGTATGACCTCGAGGTAAGATGGAGCCACAGAATGGTTTGGTGAGAAGGGACCTTAAAGCCCATCCAGTTCCACCTCCCTGCCATGGGAAGGGACACTTTCCACTAGACCAAGTTGCTCTGAGCCCTGGCTAACCTGGCCTTGAACATTTCTGGGGATGGGGCAGCCAGAGCTTCTCTGGGCAATCTCTACCTGGGCTTCCCCACCCTCACAAGATAGAATTTCTTCCCAATATCCTGTCTATCCCTGCCTTCTGTCAGTGTGCAGCCATTCCCCCTTGTCCTGTCCCTCCAAGCCACAGTATAAAGTCTCTCTACCTCTTATAATCCCATTTCTATATTGGAATGCTATGACAGGGTGTTCAGCGTTGCCTGGGGAAGGGGGGTAGGCTGAGGTGGGCAGGGAAGGTTGGGAATGTTTTCTCTGTCCTGTGTTAGAGCCTCTCGGTGCCTCCCAGGCCCGCAAGGCCATGCAGGAGCAGCTGGCCAGGAACAAGGAGCTGATGCAGAAGGTGCGGGTGGAGCCCCCCGAGGAGGAGCTGTGTGAGATGCCCGAGGAGGACACGGACCCCGCGGCCTTGCCCGTGCCCAGCGAGGCTAATCCCTGGATGCTGGGCAAGCCCAGTGGCCTGGCCCCGGAGCCTGAGGCACAGGAGGGTCCAAGAGATGACAGAGTGCCTGGTGCTGTGGAGAACAAGGACGAGATGGAGGAGGAGGAAGAGGAGCTGTCAGAAGAAGAAGCTCTGCTGCAAGACTTTGAGCAGAAGCGACGAGAGCGAGCAGGGAGCCCCAAGGGGCAGGGCAGAGACCATGGTGAGGAGCTCAAGGCCCAGAGCTGGGTGGGCTGGGAGTGCTGGGAGCTGGACAAAGGGAGGGGGATCTGGGGACAGTTTTTGGCTGATTTCACACAGCTGTCCTTACTCTCTGCCCTGTGGAGTGACCATTTCTACCCTCAACATGTAGGTGCTGATGGGACTGAGATTGGTGCTGAGCAGCCCGGGGACAGCGCAGTCCCCCCAGTCTGTGCTGAGGAGCTGGGGGACAGCGCAGTCCCCCCAGTCTGTGCTGAGGAGCTGGGGGACAGCCCAGTCCCCCCAGTCTGTGCTGAGGAGCTGGTGGGCACAGGGCCAGAGCCTCCCCCTCAGGCCCAGGAACAGCTCCTGCTCTCGGAGCAACTGCGCCGTGTGCAGACCATGGAGGATGTGGAGAGTCTGGCTAAGGACGAGCTTGTGGAAGAGCAGGAGAAGCTGGTAGCCCTGAGACCAGGGAAACAAGCACAGCAGCAGGAGGAAGGCAGAGCTGGGGACAGACATACCAAGAAAGCACCAGCTAAGAGGAAGATGATCAGCTTGGAGGCTGTGCTGGATGGGAAGCCCCAGGAGATGGACTGCCCCAGCCTGCCTGTAGTCCTGGAGGAGGAGGTGAGTGGGACGTGCCTCCCCCATGCTCCCCAGCACCCAAAACACCCATCCAGTAATGCCCAAACCTTTAAGTCCCAGTAACCCCAAACCCTCTCCTGGTAACCCTAAACTCCCTTCCAGTAACCCAAACTTCCTTTCAGTAACTCCCAGTAACCCCAAACCAGTTACTCTAAACGTCCTCCCGGTAATTAGAAGACCCAAACTAGTAATTCCCAGTACTCCTAAATCCCCTTATAGTACACCCCAAACCCCCCCCCAGTAATGCCCAGTAACTTGCACTCTCTTCCCACTCTCCCCAGTATGCACAAACCCTCTCCCACTGCTTTCCAATTTGTCCCAGTCTCTCCAAATTCCCCCAGGAACTGTTAAACCCACTGAGTCTTATCCTCGTGCAGGAGGGCGGCATTGAGCAGCGCGGGATGATCACAGAGGCCTTTGCTGGGGATGATGTGGTCGCTGATTTCCGCCGGGAGAAGCGCAAGGCGGAGGAGGCGGGGAAGCCGCAGCCGGTGAACCTGGTGCTGCCAGGCTGGGGCGAGTGGGGCGGCACGGGCCTGAAACCCAGTGCCAGGAAGGTCAAGAGGTGAGTGGGGGAGAGCTCAGGGTTGCGCCCAGCCCCGTGCCAGCCCTGACCCCTGACTTGCCCGCAGGTTCCTGATCAAGCCGCCGCCGGCGCCTCCGCGGAAGGACCAGCACCTGCCCCACGTCATCATGAGCGAGAAGCGCAACATCCACGCGGCAGCGCATCAGGTGGGGCACGCCTGGTCTCCATGAGAGCTCCAGCACCTGGGCAAGCCTGGGGCATTCCTGCGATGCCTTCCCAAAACGTCCACAATCCCTGCCTGTAATCCCTGCCCAAAGCTTAGCCTCCAGCTTAAACAGCTCAGAACTAAAGGAGGAGGGATGTACAGGGCTGCTCCCCTGGTGGCGGTGGTTGTTCCAGCCCTCTTGGGCTCTGCTGGCAGCGGAAAGGGAAGCAGAGTGTGAGTGGGTCCTGGACAAGTGGGAAGCAGTGAGCATTGGGAGCAGCATGGGCTGGAAAACCTGGGCTGGGTGGCTCAGGGCCATTACCCCTGTGGTGTCCCCACAGGTCAGCGAGCTGCCCTTCCCCTTCGAGCGGCACCAGCAGTTTGAGCAGAGCATGCGGACGCCCGTGGGCCCCACGTGGAACACTCAGCGAGCCTTCCAGAAGCTGACAGCCCCTCGAGTCATCACCCGCACCGGCCACATCATCCAGCCCATCTCGGCCGAGGACGTCCCCGACACGGCCCCTGGCAGCGAGGCCAGGCCTGAGGGGGAGGCCATGCCCAGGAGGAAGGCTGGGCCCGGGAAGAAGGCTGTGTTCAGTGGGAAGGCTGTGTCAAAGGGGAAGGCTGTGCCTGGGGAGAAGGCTGTGTCCAGGGGGAAGGCTGTGTCCAGGGGGAAGGCTGTGCCTGGGGAGAAGGCTGTGTCCAGGGGGAAGGCTGTGTCCAGGGGGAAGGTTGTGCCTGGGGAGAAGGCACAGCCTCAGCGCAGCAGAGCACGGTAGCTCTCTGTCTGCAGCCTGGGGGCTCAAACTGGAGTGAGCAGAGGAACCAGGAGCAGCAGCAGCAGCTCCTGGTTCTGTCCAGTTCCTTCTTCTACCTCTTTCTCTGCAATAAAACCCAGGGCTGCCCTTCCTGTGCTGTCTGCATGGATGCCTTGGCTGTGTCCAGGGCTAGGTTGGGCCCTCCATCCTCTCCTTGGGGTCCATGCAGGGTCAGGTGCTTTGGATGAGTTGAGGGTGAGAGCTTGGTCAGGAGCTCATAGTGGGGCACATCTGGGAGCATGGTGAGGGACTGGAATAGCTGCCAACATCCTGTCCTTTGTCTTTTATATCCCCATTTTTGTACCTATATAGATCTTTAAATCTTGGCCAAAGGGGCTTTCTCCCCACCTTGTCATGCTGAGCCTGGCCTCAGGAGTGTTTCTCATATCCCACCTGCACTCCCCAAGTACCTGCTCAGCCCTAATAAACCTGATCACCTGGCAATGGCTCTGTCAGGTGCTTCTGCTGCTCTGCACGTGCTGGGGCTGGCTCTGTCCACGGGCAGCCCCCACTCCTGCCCATCTCCAAGCCCTCAGTGTGACAGTGAGGTGCCTCTCGGGGTGGTTGGTGCATTCAGCACCAGTGGAGGGATGTGCCAGAGCTTTACAGACTGGGCAGGGACCCCTCTAGGCCTTTCCCCTGACTTACAACGTGGCCTGTGCTCAGCACCAGTTGGAGAAACACTTCCCGGCCCCAGCGCAGGAGCTGGAGCTGCTGCCGATCCCAGGAAACGTCCCTCGTGCCAAGGACGCCTCCTCCCACCTTGGCACTGCAGCCCGGCCCGGGCACGGCCTGAACCCAGGGCCGCCCTTCTCTGCAGCTGGGCCACAGCAGGAGCCGGGGATCGTGCTGTGGGCTCGGGGCGCGGCACCCTCCGTGCTGGCTGCGGCGCTCCGAGAGTCCCGCAGGGCCCTTCCTGGGCTGGGAGGGGACTGGCAACTGACGTGGGGCAGGTGTGGCAGCTTTGCATCCCGAGTGCCTCCGGCCCCTGCAGCACCCGGGGCCGGGGAGTCAGAGGGCGCTGCCCGTGATGGGGCCACGCTTGTGTAGCTTGGCGGGGGGGAAAAAACGGAGAGGGAGCGCAGAGCATTTTCGTGCCGTGACGCCGAGAGCCCCTCGCGAGGCTGGTGGCCCCAGCACAGCCTGCGTCCCTCTGCCATGGGAAACCTTTGCCTCGGAGATGTCGTGAAGGGCGGGGGGGTGGTGTTTGTTTTAATAAAAGAGGGAGAGGCAGCGTCCCCTGCCAGCGCCTCCACCGGCCTGCAGTGCCCCAGAGCCGCCCCCAGCCCCCGGGGACAGGAGATCCCTGCGGCACCGCTGTCCCTGTCCCTCTTGCAGGGGCCCTCCCTCGCCTGCCCTGGCCAATGGCTCTGCCTTCCTCCTCCCCAGCTCGGACCGTGTTTGGCTAGACACGATGGGCTGTTCCAGCACCCAGCCCTCCTCCTCGGCTCCAGCCCCGGGATGCTCGGGGTGCGCGGGCTGGGAACGGTCCGAGGGGCTGTTACAGCCGAGCTGGTTCGGGCGCAGCAGGACCTGCGGGGTGCTGTGCTGCTGTTTGCCTCCCTGCAGGGAGGGGGAACCCCCCACCTGCCTTCAGCCCCCGAATTTGGCCCACCCCACGGCAAGGGATGCTGCTGCCTTGCGTGGTGTCACCTGAGTCCCTGAAGAGGGGAGCACTGCCCCCAAGGTCTGGCTCTGCCCCAGCCTGAACTGGGACCTCCCCAGATCCGATGCGATGCTCCCTCCAGGGCCGGGGAGATGGCGGCACCAGGGCAGTGCTCAGGTCCTGCAGAGGACCGAGGCCAGCAGGTGTAACACCAGCTCAGACCTGGAGCAAGCAGGGCTGCAGTTGTCACAAGCTGGATCACCTGGAGCAGCGACAAGAGGTGCAGATCCCTGAATGGATCCCTGCGTCACACAGAGCTGGTGGGTCTGGCAGCCTCAGTGGGGGTGATGCTCGGCGTGGGAGGGAACAGCTGTAGCCACACATCTGGAGCTGCCTCATCCTGTGAGGAACGGCAGCAGTGGACTGGACTGGCTTGAACTGGGGCTTCCAGTATCCAGAGATGCTTCAAAAATAAACGGGGACAGCATTAGCATGAGCTGCTGGGTTGCATAGGAGGGACCCTGGTGCGAGGTGACCACTGGTGCTGTCATCCCCGCCCCTCAAGGCTCCTGCTACAGCACAGGCTTCTCTGGAGCCCCCACATCGAGGCAACACTTGGCCCTCTGACTTCTCTGCAGAAATGGTTTTACTGGGCACAGCAGCTTGGGGTTTTTCACTTAATAACCCATCCCAGGTCTGCCGCAGGAAAGGGAGATGCCAGGGATGCCCGCTTGCAGCCTCCCAGGTCGGCAGGGAAGGGGGCAAGAGCCCTTTGCAAGGGCATAGAAACGGGCCGGGGAGCCTGGCACGGCTGCGGGCTGGGGTGGCTCCCTGCGGGGACTTCCCCTGCCTGATCGTCTTTCTCGCCGTGACAGCAGGGCCGGCCGCAGGCTGCCACACAGGGTGCGAGTGGAGGGGAGCCTGGACAAAGCCCTGTTGTCGGCGGCCACCGCGTGGGCCCCGGGAGCCCCGGAGCCGCGGCGCGAACGCGCAGCCCTCCCTCGGCAGCCCGAGCGCCGCGTCCCCCGAGAGCCGCGAGCTGCGGTTGCTCTTACTGGCCTACTTTCCGGGCTACGTCAAAGCCGGGCTTACGGAGCAGCGAGCCGCGGCAAGGGCGGCCGAGCTGCTCCCGGTGCCAGCGGGGAGCGGGGGCTAATCCGGGCCCGGGGCCGCCCGGCCTGGCGGGCACACGGCAGCGGGGCAGGGCCGGCGGTGCTGCCGTGGGGCTGGGGACGGGCACGGCCACCGCGAGGTCCCCGGGGCAGGGACCCACCCGGAGCAAGGGCCGCTCCAGCGCCCGGAGCTGCCGCTGCAGCCGGGCTCCCGCACCCCGCGTCCCGGGAGGCCAGAGGGAGCGGGATGGAGTAAAAGGCAGATTTAAAATCAACAAACAAAAGGCTTTTGGTCGCGTTTTTTTTTGGGGGGGTTGTGTTTTTTTTTTTTTGTTTCTTTTTTGTTATCTTTTTTAAATGCAGGCTATAAATAACCTGTAAAATATTTCGTCTGGGCTGTTTCTACAGCTGAAATCTTGTCCCTCTGGCTTCCCAAGCTCAGGATGTGAATGCGAGCACTGAGGCCGTCATGGAGCACCCCTGGATCCCTGGGGTGGATCCCTAGGGTCCTGTACCTTTGCCCATTGGGATCAGGGAATGCCCACGTCCCTGGACACCTTCCAGCCCCCCAGCATGGTCCTCCCCAGCATGGGCCCGAGCTCCACTCCCCGTGCGAGAGGGTCTGAGCACCGCCTCCGGACCGGACGGAGGCGAGAGGCTCAGCCTGGCACAGTGCGGGACAAACAGGACAGGGGAGGCAAGTCTGGGGTTGGAACGTCAGGCTCAGAAATGCTCTCCCCAGCACGTCCCGTGGACAGGGGTGGTCCCTGCTCCCCGAGTCTCCCAGCCTCCACCGCCCCGCAGCAGGGCCGCGCTAACCCCGCTCCTCCCGCAGCGGTACCCGGTGCCCGGCGCATCCCGGCCGCATCCGGGCGCCGCAGCGGTTTCCGTGGAGATGGCATCTCCCAAGCCCGCACCGCCCGAGCCGGGGGTTTCCATGGAGATGCCGTATCCAGCACGGCACAACCTGAGCCGGAGATTCTGCCGAGATGCTGTAGTCGGGACCCTCGCCCCGCAGCGGGGCCATTCCCAGGGACGTGGGCGGCCCGGGCCCTCCGTGGCTCGGGGGTGCCCGTGGTGTTATCACCGCTCCTCACACCAGTTCCGTGACAGCGCTGGGACACCAATACCTGCAGCTGTGAACATCCTGGGGGAGCTGTCGCCAGCCTTGTCACCCTCCAGAGTGGGAACCCACTCACTCGGGCTGCATTGTCACATTCTGTCAGGGTCTCCAGGAGATGGCAGGTCCCTGCCTGTACCCAGCTGCCTGGAGACGAAAAGGGGAAATCCCCATGTCCCCTGATGACTTTGTCCCAGCTGCCACCCTGCAACTCCCACAATGACTCGTCAGGGTGGGATATCAGTGGCACCAGGTGGGAAGCTGGCACCGTGCTGCATCCTGCACCAGGGGATGAGGTACCCAGACCCAAACCAGCAGTATCCCAGAGCTGGGGGACACCTGGTTGAGTTCCAGCACAGCCAGCGCACCAAAAACTTCCCGGGGGGAACGTGAAGGGCCTCAAAGGGCAGGACTGAGGCCAAGTGGAAGGGTGAGCAGAGGCAGATGTCCTCCTGGCAGGCAGCTGTGTGTACGTGTGCCCTGGCCAGTGCTATAATAGCAGCTTCGTTTGAGCACAGCTGCCGCAGAGGTGGCACCTTCCGTTCTGCACACGGCAGAGCTCTGGCAAAGCCCAAGCTCCTGCTGCAGAGATGGGGGAGAAGCATGGGAATGCCCCTGGGGCACACGCTGGGACACGCTGGGACACACTCCTGCCCACTCGGTGCCTGTGGGAGATGTGGGGCTGCTTCAGCCCCCGTGTCCTTCCTTCCCTCAGCCCCCTCCATGCTCCTGCTCCACCTCTGCTCCCAACTGGACCTTCCTTGGCCACCCTTGTCCTGCCCAAGCCAAGGCCATCTGGAGCCTCCATGGGGCTTCTCATCTGGCAGAGCAGCAGCAGCCAGGAGCCTGGGGATGATGCCTGAGGCTGGGCACTGCTAGCCATTCCAGCCTCCAACTCCTGGGGGGCCTCGAGCCCCCACACAGCCTGGCCACTGCCAGGACTGCCAGCAGCACTTCCAGCATCCCCAGGCACAGGCTGTCAGATGCAGCACCACAGTCAGAGCACAGCTCTTTGTCTGCTGTTATAATCAGGAGCCCCCCCAGTGGCTACTGAGGCCGGACCTGAGAAGCTCAGGGCTGGGGGACAGACACTAAAGGAGCTGGAATCTGGAATGGCAGCCTGGGAGCAGGGGCAGGCCCTGTTCTGCCCACAGCCAGCTACTCTCCAGAGCCTCGTGCTGCATTCAAAAGGGCTGAAGTGGGGCCGGGGCTCTCTGCAGTCACCCCTCTCACCCCTGCCAGCTCTGCAGGGCTCCTCACCTGATTTCTGGGGCTCCCCTGGCACCCCAACCTCTGCTCACCCACTGTATTCTCCTCTCCTCCATCACTTTGGCCTTGCCTTGGCTGCCAGTTATTCCCTTGGCTCCCAGGCACAACATGGTTCCTCCCTGCCTTATCCTGGTGATCCCACATTCTCACCCGTCAGCGGTGCTCTCCCAGCCCAGTGCTTCTCCTGGGATGTGGAGGAGGAGGAGGAGGGCAGCAGAGACAGCGTGTGCCTGCTGACTCCTGTCTGTGCTGCTCACCATGGGCCATACACACTTCAGCCGGCGCTGAGGCCTGGAGCGGATCAGGAGGAAGAGGCCAATCCCAAACTCCCTTGGATGGTCCAAGAGGAAGCCACCCAAAATCTCAATCCATGAAATTCCCTTCCCGAGGCAGGAGCAGCCTTGTTTTGGCCCCAGCAGCTGGGTTCAAAATGTCAGCCTCTGAGCTCATAACAGATCCAGTTTCTCACGCAGGAGGTGGGACTCTGTCCCATGTCCCTCCGGAGCCGTGTCCCGGGGGAGCAGGGGGAAGAGGGGCTGCACACAGGAAGCAGGCAGCAGCCTGGCCTGGAGTGTGACCCCAGCACTTGGCCTCCCTGCCCACCATCCCCTGCCCCCGACTGCCAGCAGGAAGGACAAGACAGCCACTCTGACATTGTCACCCTCTATCTGCACTGCCACCCATGCTGCCAGTGCTTGTTGTCGGAGTGGGACAGCCCATGGAATGTGGGAGGACCAGGGCTGCAGGTAGAGGTGACACCACGCCACAGTGTCACTGCACCAGCCAAACCCAGGTGAGCTCTGCCCACCTCAGAGGGAGCAGCACAGAGGTTCCTTCTTCAGAAAAGCCCCAAGAAACTCAATGAGAAATCTCCAGACCCCATAGAAATGGACACGCTGTTCCTCCCAATGGGACATCCATCCCCTGGCTCTGCAGTCACAGCCCCACCTTCCCAGTGGAAGCTGAAGTGTCCAGGGAAGAACCAGCCCTGGACATGGAAGTGACATGGAGCACATGGGGCATCACCTCATTCCTCTTCTTCTGGTGCCAGGAACTACAAGCCACCTTTGCTGCCACCAGCTGCCACCACCCTGCCAGAGGAGAAGGCTCCACGGTCCCAGCCCATCCAGAGACGCCTGCCAGCCTGGCTGCTCAACCATGGCTGGCACTAATGTGATTCCCAGCAGGGTCAGGGTCCCCCCACAGCAGCCTGGCAGGAGCAGAGTGTGCCATGCCCAGCTGGTTGTGCTAGCCAACATGTTCTGGTTTCTGGTCAGGGAGGGGCAATGATGCGGAGTCTGTCCCAAAAACGGTGGGGAGAGGAGAAATAAATAAAATAAAAGGACACAAAATGGAGCAGTAATGACAAAAGCAGCAGCAACAGCACTGCAGGCCAGGTCAGAGCTGAGCGCTCAGGCCCTGGTGGCCCAGGGGACACACACATGTCAGGGGCTGCCCTGAGCGCTCAGGGCTCACGGGTGCCCTTGGACCTGTGCAGCTCAGCACAAGTCCTGCTGCCAGGAAGGTGCTGCGGAGGAAATGCTGAGGTGAGGCAGCAGCTGGGGCTGCCCACAGCTGGGGGCTCCTGGGGGATGTGTCCCCGGGATGGAGGGGAGATAAAGGAGCCCCCAGCTCCCCCTGCAGCACGACGCCCTTGAGGAATTACCAGTGAGGGCTCTTTATCTTATGTTCGCTGAGACAGATCATTCCCATTGGCATTTCTTCAAGTTAGTCCATGACTGGTGCCTGATTAACTCCACTCCCTGATGGAGAATGCCCCTCATTCCCCAGACTTCTCCATTTCCCTGGAACATGAGAGCCACCGAATTTTTCACCACCACCTTTTAAAGTCCTTTGGTGCAAATTATCCCATCCTGAAGAATTTAAAGGTTCTAATTAAATGGGGCAGGAACAGTGGCAGGCTGGAGGATGTGACGGTGGGATGCAGAGCTCTCCCAGTCAGCACCATGCAACTCGGGGTGTGATTCCTGCAGGGATGGGGTGAGGCAGCTGCAGGATGAGGCTGTTACTCAAACTGTCTGTTTTTAATTGCAGCAGGATGCAAATAAGGCAGGTCTTTATGAACCTGGGGTCATGTGCCTGTCTCAGGCTGTGCCAGCCCTTCTTTCTGACCATCACCCAGCCTGAAATGCCTCTTGGAGCACCTCTTTTACCCCCAGTCTAGCTGGAGGCAACAGTGGGAAAAGGTTCAACATAATGTGGAGAAGTGGAGTGATTCCCCTCTGCAGGAAGAGCTTCCTCCCTCATGGCCTTCCTCCGTGAAGCCCTGGCTCTCTGCCTTCCCACGGTTCTGGCAGCCCCGTGTTTCACCCTGCCACCCCTCTCAGTGCTGTCTACGCTTCCCGAATCTCATGCCCCACAAGCTCAGCACCCTTCTGCCCACAGACCCCTGCCTCAACTGCTCTCCAAGCCCCCACAGCCCCAAAAGGGGGACAGGCCGTCTCCTGCCCCAGGCTGCTGTGGCCTTTTCTGCAAAAAATAGAGCTCAATCTCTGTGTAAGATGTTTTTTCCTTTCCTTAGGCACTGAAAAGGTTTGGGGCTGAGGCTGCAGAGGACTCTCCCGGCAGGTGACACCAGGGTGTGGCTGCCAACCCAGATGTGCCATCTGGGGCTGGCCACACCCTGGAACCCATGCCCACCTCCTGGAGGCCCAGGCCGTGGCAACGCTGAACTAAGAGACTTCGCCATCGGATGGACCAAACCGGCGGAGCAAACGGGTCCGGCATGGGCGAGGGCAGCACGGAGCCCATGGAGATCAGCAGCGGAGCCCACAGGGACCCAGCGGGCGCGGGACGGTGACATCCTCCGGCCCCCACGCCAGCGCCCACGCGGGATCGGGGCCGCGGTCACCGCAGCACCGCCCCGTTCCGAGCCCCCCACGCAGCCCTGCGGGGCCCGGCCCCGGGGAGCCCCCGGCCCCTGCCCGCCCCCGGGGCCGCTCCATGCCGGAGCGCGGTGCCACCGCACGGGGACGAGGGACGCCGTGGCGGCATCGCTGCCCGTGCCCCGGGACCGGCCGCTCCTGCCCGTCCCCGTGCAGCCCCCGCGGCGCGGCCCGGGGGGGGCGGGTCCCGCCCTCCCCTCAGGGTCGTGCGGAGCGGGGACCCCCGCGGTCCCCCCCGGCTGCCGGTACGCGGGGCCGGGCGGAGGGGGGCGGCGGGGCCGGGGCGAGGGGCCGCGGGAGAGGAGCGGGCACGGGGCGGTGCTGCGCGGGGCCCGACACAGCCCGGGGCGGCGTGGCCGGGCAGGGCCGGGCCGGGCCGGGCAGCCGGTGCCCGCACGGCGGGGCCGCGCCAGGGCGCTGCGAGGCCGCCGGTCTCCGAGGCCCGTGCGGGCGCCGGGGGCGGCGCGGCCCCGGGCCGGGCGAGGCTGTCAGCGCCGGGGCGGTGCGGGACGGTGCGCAGCGGGCCTGGCCGGGCACCGCGGGGGGTGCGGCGGCCTCCGGGCCTGCGGGCCCCAGTGCCGCGGGCGGGGACCGGTGACAAACTTGCGGCCGCCGCACCGTGCCGTGCCGCTCGATGTCCCGCATGGCGCGGGGGAGGCACCTCGACCCCCGCCCCGCAGCGCTGCGCGCCCCGCGGGGTATCGAGCCGGAGGGGGCAGCGGGCCCGGGGGGGTCACCCAGCGGCAGCGCCGCCGGGGTGGGGGCCACACGCCCACCTGGGCTGGACAGGCGGGTCCGCGTTCTCTCAACCGGCCGGCCCCGCTGCGCCCGGGGACACCCACCCTCCCACGGCCGCGCCCGGCGGTGGGCACCGGGCGGGGGGTACCGGGCGGAGGGCAACGGGGTGGGGGAGAGCGGGGCGTCGGGGACCGGGACTGAGGACTCTAGGGCTGGGGACATCGAGACTGCGGGCAACGGGGCTGCGTGCGCCGCGCTCGCCGTGCGCTGCCCGTCCGGCTCTGCCCGCTGTCGGGCGCCCGGCGCTGCCCGGGCGTGGAGCGAGCGCCCGCCCCCGCTGCCGCCTCCTCCTCCATCCTTCTCCTCCCCCCGGTGCGGAGCGAGCGTCGCTCCCCGGTGCGGGAGCCGGTGCCCCGGCGCGGGTCGGGCGGGCGTGTGTGTGTGTGCGGGGCGTGTGTGCGTTGGGCTCCCCCCGTGCCGAGCCACTCCGCTCCGTGCCGTGCCGAACCCCGGGCGCGGCGGCCTCCCGACCCCCGCCCCTCCCGGGGCCGCGCCGGGCGCGGAGCCCCCTCCCTCCCTCCCCGCGCTCCCTCCCTCGTTCCCTCCCCGCGCCCGCCCGTTCCCTCTCCGGACCGGCCCCCCCGCGCGGGCCGGGGCGCGCGGCACGCCGGGACCCGCAGTCCGCGGGGCGGCTCGGCGGCTCCCGGCCCCGGCGGACGGACTACGGCTCCCGGCAGCCCGCGCGGCCGCGGCTCGCTCTCGCCCTCACACTCCGGCTGCCGCTGCCAGTGTCTCCTCCGCCGCCGCCGCTGCCGCCGAACCGCCGCTCGCAGCGCCCGGGGTCCGACCCGCCGCCTGGGGCAGGGGCCCGCCCCGGCCCGCCGCCCCCCGCCGCCCGCCCGCCTCGGGAAGCAGGTGCGTACCCACCGCCCCGCGCCGCCCCGCGCTGGACCCCGGCCCCCGCTGCCCGGGCACCCCGGGCCCGCTCCGCCCCGCACCCACGGCACGCGGGGGCAAGCGGAGGGGAGCGGGTGGCCCGACCCCCCCTCCGGCCGTCCGGACGGGATCTCCATGGAAACGGTCCCGGGACACCCCCGGGGGCGGCGGTGGGGCGGCGCGGGGGGGGGGTGTGCGGGTTGGGGGGACCGGCGACGTCCTGCGGCGGGACAGCGGCGGGGGCGCGGCGGGCACTGACAGCGCCGGGCGGGGGGCAGCGGGCGGCGCCGGCGGCTCCGCTCCCCGCCCCGCGACGGCGCGGCGGAGCCGCTGCCCTGCCCGGCACGGCTGCTCCGGCACCGGCGGCACCTGCCGCTGCCGGGGCGGTGCGGGGGGTCCCGCGGCGGGGCGGGGCGGCCGCGCAGCGCGGCGCTCCCGGGGCGGCGGTGGGACGGCGGCGCCGGGCGCTCGTGGAGTTTGGCGGCGTGGCCCGAGCCCGCCCCGGCCGCCGCTGTGCCGGGGCCGGTTCGGCTGCGGGTGCCGGCCGGCCGGGTGCCGGGCGGTGGCGGAAGAGCCCTCCCCGGGGGCAGCGCGGCCGCCGCCACCTCCATGTCCGGGGCTGCCCCGGTGCGGCAGCGCGGGGGCCCGGCCGCGCCTGCCGGGGCTGCGGGACGCTCCGCCGGGGAGCGGCCCCGGGGGCAACTGTTGAGCCGGGGGCTGCGGGAGCGGGCGCGGGGCAGCACGGCGGGGCCTAGCCCCCGGCACGGCTGCGGGGTGCGGGGCGAAGCCCCCGGAGCGGCCGCGAGGCCGCCGTGTCCCGGGCAGGGGGGGCTGCCCGCCCCGCGGGGCCCCGGGGGCGGCGCGGGGCCGTGGGCCGTGCCGTGGCCTCGCGGGGCTCGCAGCGGGACGTGCCGCGCCTCGGGCGGGGGGCTCGCCGGGGAACCCGCGCGGACCCGGACCCGGGGCGGGCTGCGGCCGGGGCCGGGGCGGTGCCGCTCCGTGCCGACGCCCCCCGACGCCCGGGGCGGGGCAGCGGGGGCGGCCGGTCCCCCGCCCGTGCCCACGGTGATGGCCGGGCAGCGGCAGGACCGGGCGAGGGAGGCGGCGCTTCCTGCCGCCCTCACCGGGGAGGAAACCAGCCCTCCCGCGGTAGCGTGCCGGTACCGTGAGGGATCCTGGCTCCTCGGCGAGCGACATCGGTCCCCTCATCCCAGTCTGGGTGAGGCCGGTTCAGAGCAGCGCCGGGAGAAGGTCCATCAGGCTAAAATAGAGACGAAGTGAGTTTCTCCTGTCACGGAGCATCCGCTCTCTGGCACCCTCATCCCCTGGAGTGCGGGGATGAGTGCTAGGGCAGGGCCGGTGCATCCCGTGCCCTTCTCAGCTCCTCTGCATCTTTTTGGCCCTGTCTGTAGCAGCCTTCCCTTCCCTGTCTTCTCTTGCCTTCCTTCCCTTGCCTTCCCTTTCTGCTGTGCTTCCATTGCCCTGGCCACTCTTTGGGTTTGGGTGGTCCCAGTGCCAGCACTGGCTGGAGGCTCCGTGGCGCCAGTCGAGGACACCGACTGCCTTGCTGTCACCTGGGTCTGGAGACGCATTCCAGGTGTCAGAGCCCGGGCTCCAGCGGGGTTTGGCCTTCAGAGCTGCCCTTGGGACCTCTGGGCTCTGGAGCACTAGTCTGGCTCCCAGGTATGGGAGGCTCTGCTCTGCTTTTGGGGTTTTGGATGATGTGCACCTTGTCAGGGACATTTTTAAATATTATCATCCCTTAATAGCTCTTTTTCAATCCTTAAAAATTTGTGGGCTTTAGTGAGGGCAGCCGGGTTGTTGCAGACAAGGCAGGGTTTAGTGACACCAGTTGTCCAGCAGCTGGGACCAATTATCACAGCACTGCCCAGTGTGCAGCAAACTTTTATTTTTCTGAAATAGGGATGGATTTTTTTCTTTTTTATTTCTAATTCATCGTGCCGAGGATCTATAATTACGTGTGGTGTTACTGTGTCTTTAAATCAGCTTAAGCAAATGCGTGTAGGCAAAGCCTGGCTCAGCTCTGCAGCGGCCGGGGCGGCTGTGCAGGCAGCGGGGACCAAACCCGGCTCGGGGCTGCCCTCGCCGGGCACCGCTCTGCCCAGACAGCCCCAGAGGTGGCCTGGCCTGCCCTTGCTGCATTTTGTGCCACTCTTGTCATTCCTGGTCCATTCTCCTACAGTTTCTGACCTCTGCATGAGTGATAATATAACGTAAGATAGTCTGTTCTCTTTTTATTTAGTTTTCTTGTTTAAATTTTTCCCTCATTGCATATCGTGCCCGCTGCGAGTCCCGTGATAGGGCCGTCACAGGTTTTTTTTATTTAATTTTTGATTCCATTGTTAATTTTTTGCTGTCAGTTTACTCCACCGGCTTTTCCAAAGTGGTGCTCAGAGCCGAGGTGCCGGGGGCGTGAGTGCTTGCTCCGGCCCTCTGCACCTCTGATGGACGCCAGACCATCCCATATCAAAACACATAGAATTCCTTGCCTGTGTTACTAATGGCAACGAAGAATTGCCAAAGTGAACAAACTATGGCAAGGGAGGGAGACCTGCCTGTCTGTGCAGACCGTTCCCTTCTGGCCCACCTGACCCCCGGGGAGAGCTGCAGGGCACATTGCCCCTCATTCCGCTGCTCCCGCTCCTGCCAAAGCGGCCAGCTGTGCTCCCAGCGCTGAATCCCACCCGAGTTTCCCGCAGCTGACCTCATTTTATATTTTGTAGCCATCCAGGGGATAAAACCCCCTTCCTTACAGGTTTTGCTGCTCTGGGAATGAATGTTTCAAAGGTATCTCCCGCGGGTGTGTTTCCAGGGTCAAAGTGCATTGCTCCCAGCCTTCCACAGTGTCCCCTGGCCACAGGAGCCGCATGGTGCTGTGGGAGGGCAAGCAGAGCATCCTCCCCATCTCCTGCTGCCGAGGGATGTGGTAGCCTTTCTCTGTTCCACACCCTCGGGCTGGGAAGTCCTTTTCCTTCTTCTGTGCCACGGGCCCACTCAATGCCAGCATGGACGGAGGCACCACCGACTGGGCAGCATTTACTGTGTCCAGCTGAGCTGCACCGAGTGACCCATGCTGGGATTCCTGGAGTCAGCTCATGCCGTGGCTGCCACTCAGGCAGGGGGAAAGGCAAGGCTGATGTTCTCCCTGGGTGAACTCGTGCCATTGTCTGAGTTCCTGTTGCCAGCAGTGGAGCACGTTGCTGCCTGTTGGGTGTTTGCTTGGTGCTCTCCCACCTGTGTTGGGGATGGTGTGCCTGCCCAGAGCAGGCAGAGGGAATCCTTGTGCTGGGGGGGCTGCTGGTGTTTCAGCAGCTGTCAGCTCCCACCTGCCCAGGCAGGGTGCAGCGGGACACTGCCCATCTCTCGGTGTGTAGCTCATGTGCTGGGGCTGGCATGGCAGAGAGGAGGGGTAAGTGCCTTGAAATCCAAGTGGTTTTAGTGCTTGGAAATGCACAGAGCAGGAAAATACATGGAAAGCCTTTTGTGGGAGATCAAGGCAGCATGGTCCTGCAGAGGGATGTGTTTGCACCATGGAGAACTGATTGGCACAGGCTGTCTCTGGGAGGTGCAGGGAAAAGCCCCCTTCCCGCCCTGGTAGGCCTGCCTGCACTACAGGTGCCATAAGGTGGATGCTGGAGGAGGTCATGGCTCTGGGTAATCTGATCAAAGTGAGTTAGACCAGGTGGCAACATAGTTGTGACATCTGTGAGGGCAAACACCAGCAGCACCAAACTCCCCGTGAGAAGCAAACCCTTGGCTATCTGTGACTGGCAGGTTGGTGCCAACCTGAGAAGTTGCTTTGCATGTTTGCCAATGCAAGCACTTGAGAAATGAGGCTGGGGACCTGATGGGGCCAAGGGATTGCTGTCACTGGGAGGAGAGGGTGGCTTGTAGCGGGATGGCTTCATAATCTACTTTGCAACCCCTCTGCTGCATTAACGCTGGGGTGGGAGGTGTGACTTTGAGAGGCTGCAGGAAACAATTAGGCAGCCGCACTTCAGGCAGCTCAAGCTGGGATCCCCAAGAGCCAGGGAACAGACAGGGTTTAACAGGGGTCAGTGTGGAGATGGCATGGGCTTAATTCTTGTCAGCAGTGGGAGCTGATAGGTGAGTGCTGAGGGAGCCTGTCCTGGAACCTTTGCTCAGCCTGCCCCGAAATGATGGTTGTCTTGGCGCTGTTGGGTTTTCATTGCAAGGAGGACTTGTCAATAGATAATGGTTAAAAAATGTCCATTCCTGAAGAACTTAATCTCTGGAAACTTGTTTCCATCACTGTACAGCAATATTTCAGAAGAGTAATTTCTTGACTTAATCCAGGGGAGCTTCCATGGGTAGCCAAGTCATCACTAACCTGAGTAACAGCGCACTTTCACTGCAAGGAAAACATCTGCTTTGCTTTTCCTGGAGCCTGGAAGAGGCGGGTTTGCAGAGTAGCATCGTTTCCTTTTGCGAAATGATGAGATGTATTGCCTTAATGAACAAAATCCCCTTTTTTAATTCACCATAGTGGTTTCATTGCAAACCTCTCAGAGGGTTCGCCTTTGCAGGCGAGCGTGTTCAGCACCTTCCTTGCTCGCAGTTCTTAGGGCACGCTTTGTTTCGGGAGGTGAAGGAGCTTTAATACCATATGAGCTTCCCCACACAGAATGCCTCGATGTTCTTACTTCATTCTAAACTCGTTTTCTTTGGCGTTAATTAGAATTGGCTGAGCACCTATTTAGCTAAATCAAAATAAGACTGTGGTTTCGTATACACTTCCTTTGGCAGACGTTGTGGATTAAGTCGAGTCTGTGCCAGGCTCTGCCCTCTCTCAGTCTTGGTGAAGCTGATCTAGGAGCTGGTATGGGTTAAAACCAGTCCAGCCAGGAAAAAAAAAAAAAAAAAGAAAAAGTGTTTTAAACAGAGATCAACTCCCTGGTCAGGTTTACGGGGATACTGCAGGGCTTCAGTGACGTGACTGAAGGGGTGAGGGGAGAGAAGGGCTTCATCAGTTTCTCAACAGCTTCTTCTGCTTGAAGACAGGCATGTGAAGCCATGCCCTAGTTGTGTTCTCCAAGGGTTTCCTATGAGTTTAATTACATCCCTTTAATGTTGCTTCCAACTGCACCAGTGTAGATGGGAGATCTGCTTGCTTTCCTTGTGCCGACTCGGCTAAGAGTGTTCTGACCCAGGGAGGCTGCACTTGCTCTCTGTGGTTCAGTGTTGCATCGGGAGCTGCTCATCCCTGGATTTCCCAATAAACTTCCTGGTCTGCCTTTTTAAGAATGCTGTTGCTCCACTGGTTTGTGTTTGAACCCACGTCTGGTGCTTGGCCCCTGTTTTATTCCTTCTCTGAGTTCATCTCTGGATTATTTTTCTTTTCTGTTCTTCGTTCCCTGTGAAATGCCTGTCTTTGGCATGTGTCCCACATCGTCTGTAGAGGATAGAGGCCAAGAATCCACGAAACAGTGTTGATCTCTGTCACTGTGTCCTCCCAGCTCCCCTCCTGTGGCCGTCGTTCCGGCCCTTTTCACCAGCTCTTACTTGAGGACTCCAAACGTGCCGTTTCTTCCAGCTCCTCATGGCACCCCGTTAGCACTCCTCCCTTGCCAGACCTATTCCGGGCTCACTCCTGATCTCTGCTTGTCCCCAGCTCCACGTCGTGCAGCTGCACGCATCCCCTTCTCCCGTTGCAGAGAAGGTCCCTTTTGATTTCTCCTGGGGCATCTGTCCTGCTGCTGTGCTTGGGGGCAGAACGTTCCTCCTCCCCTCCTTTCAGTTTAGCCTAAGATGGTGAAATCCCCGCAGATTGTTTGTTCCCCTATTTCCTTTATGTTGCATTTCTCTCCAAGCATCGAAAGACTCCTCCCCTTCCTGCTCCAAGCCACCTCGGTCTCTTTGGGTATGACCCTGCTCTCTGCCTTGGCGTCTGCCCGTCTCCCCCATCGGGAGGATTTCTCCCGTCTCACACACAGTGTGTGTTTTTAGCAGGTTTCCCCTCTTCCCCTCCTGACCTCTGATTTCCGTACGCTGTTTGTGCACTTGTGCCCTCGTACGTGCAGATGGGTCCGTCGGTTTCTCTTTGGCACACCAGCTGCCTTGCCCCCGTTTCTGCCGTGTGCCTGGCCCCTTTTTCCTCCTCCTCGGATCCCCACCGGCACGTTCGGGCTGCGGCGAGGACACCCGGCAGCAGCTGCGCTCGGGGAGCCGCTCAGCCCTGCGGCTCGGCCCTTGAGCTGCTGGCCGAGCTCCCCGCGGGGCTCCTGTCGTGGCACAAACTGCTGCTCGTCCCGTGCAGAGCTGGTGTCGCCAGGAGTTTGTCAGGCAAAAGGCGACCGGCAGAGATTGGGGATCACGTGCTGCTTCCAGCTAATTCCCACTCCCACCGCTGCACTGAGAGCGTTGCCGTGGCTCTGTGCCTGCTTTACCTTCAGGGTTTAGTAATTCCCTGAACCTCCTTGACAGCATCTCTCTCCCTTTTGCAGTCAGTCCTGCTTGGTTTGGCCGAGTCCACTTGCTAGCACAGGAGATCCTCTCTTCCTCTGCCTTTTCCCTGGAGCAGCAGAGCTTCTCAATGCTCCAACACCCAGCACTGCACGATTGGCTGCAACGCTCTCCCCTGAACAGCTCCACCCAGCTGACACTGCCTCATGGATGCTCCTGAATCTCTGGATTCCCTCAGGTTTTCTACTCATAACTCCAAAGAAAACCAGCACCTTCCTCACAGAAGGAGGGGATAAACCCTTGGTAGCACCGCTGGCAATCCTCTGCTCCCTCCAGGAGCCCTCAGTTGTGGAGAGACCCTCCTTGTTTGAGGCTTTGTCCCTAGGATCTGCCATGGGCTGCTTTAGGAGAGTCCTGTTCAGCCTTCAAGTTTCAGTGCTGTAAAGGACCATCGCCTTGTACAGCTCTGCTTGGCATCTTCTGGTGCTGGAGGTTCCTCTGGAGGGAGATAAAAAATGGGGGAAATGTTTCAAAGGATTGTGAGTGTGTGAAGACACTTGTGTGAAATTCTTGTGGTAGCCAGTGGCAATAACACTGTTTAAGAGAGGGTGAGTGGATGGTGGATTCTGTCCAAAGGCACTGCTAATTCCTCCTAGCCCTCTTCCAGACCTGTGGCATCCTGGGGCGTTGTTCCCCATCTGCCTGGCAGCAAAGCTGGGGACAAGTTTTCTCAAAGGGCGGTTGAATCGATCAGCCTAGGGAGAGTTCCCACTGTTTTCCTTTTGCAGGCAGAGTGGTCCCTGGAGCCCCAGCAGATCCTGGAGGGTGAGGAGCAGCTGTCATGATCTCTACAGCACCTCTCTACAGCGGGGTGCACAACTGGACCAGCACAGAGCGGATTCGCATGTGTGGCCTCAACGAGGAGAGGTGAGGTGCGTGGGTGGCGGGCAGGGCAAAGAAGGCACAAGGAAGCCACTTAGGGATCTGGAGAGGCTGGGAAGGGAGCTGGTGCTGACTGAACCCCTTTTTACTGGGATCTAAAATGGCCCAAAGTGCAAATGAGCCACAGGGAGGAGTTGGGTGTATTGGATATGTTGGCATCCCAGGAGGGTCTCCACATCCTCTGCTCCAGCAAGGAGTGTGCTGGAGGTCTCGGCAGAGGATCTGTTGCCCATGTGTGGTTACATTACCTCCACAGCTTTGGTGCTGACAAGACCGAGTTGTCTGCATGTGCTATTGGCTTCCCTATACCTGTGCTCTTGATGGCCAAGGAAGGGAAAGAGCTTGAACTAAAAGCTTTTGGTGACCCAGGAGGGTTTGTGCCAACGAGATGATCAGATGGGAGGGTTGTGACTTGCCACCAAAGAGGAGATTAGGGAGAATTAGTGGCTGGGAGGTAGGATCGATCAAGCCAAGCTCTGTTGCTTTGCATCGCCTGTTGATTCCCATGGCTCGGGGTCTTATTCTCAGAACCGACTAGTTTGTGGCTTCCTCAAGGCCACCGTGTCTGCTCCATGCATTTGCCAAAGCCAGGGAAGTTTTATGTGTACAGAGGCAGCGTGTGGCTGTCATTGCTCGCCGCGGGTGCCGAGGGTTTTGGCGGGCGTCCCTCGAGGCCGGTGCATCAGCAGTGGGCAGGGCCGAGCCCCGGGTCTGGCTCGGGCAGAGCCGATCTGCCGCCCGCAGCACCGCCGGGCGCTCTGCGTCCCGCAGATAAGGGCTCCGATGGCGATACCCGCCGAGTCTCTGGGCGCTGCTCCGAGCTTACAATAGGCGTCAAATTTTGAGATGGCTGGGCAGGCCGGGGTGCTGCGCCTGGGCGCTCTCTTGTCCCCGATCCTCATCTCATTCCTTGGGCCCCGTCTGTGCGGGCGGCACCGCGCACTGCCCCGGGAGCAGCCCCGGCAGGGCCGGGCGGAGACCACGCACCGCCCTCAGGGCTGCTCCGGGGCTGCCGAGGGGAGCTGGGCAGGGGGGTCCCGTCGGCTCTGCGGGCAGCGGCGGGCGAGCTTCGGACCGGGGAGCGCCGGGAGCGCCGTGCCCGGGCGGGCCCCGCGGGCGGGCGGGCGGCTGCGCTCGGGCTCCCCCTCGCGCTCGGCCCCGGCCCCGCTCCGCTCCGGCCCGGCGAGCCCGGCACCCCCGCCCGCTCCGGCCCCGCTCCGGCCCCGCGGCGAGCCCGGCACCCCCGTCCGCTCCGGCCCCGGCACCCCGCCCGCTCCGGCCCCGGCAGCCCCGAGACGCTCCGGCCTCTCGTCCCGGTCACCCCCGCCGCCGGCTGAGGAGGCTTGGCCCCGGCCGCCATCCCCGCCCCGCGGCCTCTGGCGGCCGAGAGGAGCCCCGGAGGGACCGAGCGGGCTGTCACTGAGCGGAAGGTCGGTGGGGATGGCATGGAACAGCCCCAGGCACGGTCCCAGCAGTAGGGGTACAGAGCAGCGTCCTGGGGCTGAGCATACAGAGCAGGAACAGAGCAGGGTCCTGCTACAAGGGGTACAGAGAATGTTCCTGGCACTGGGGATATGAAGCAGAGTCCCAGGGCTGAGGCAGCCCCGAGTGAGGTCCTGATGCTAAGGGTATGTAACAGGGCCCCAGCACTGGGGGTACTGAGTCCAAAGACAAATCATGTGCCCACAGCTCTGACGCTGCTGTGAAAACCCAGGACATAGGAAGCAAATCTGTCTGAAATTATGTCATCAACAGAATCCAAACTTGATCTGTTTTGTGCTTGCACTAGCAGCTTGTCCCAAGCAAAACAGCGGGGAAGGGCTGTCCGATGAATACCATCGGGGAAGGAGTGTCCCAAAGAGGTCGCAGTCCTTGTCCTTGTCCTGTCCAGACTTTCTACTGAGGAATCACATTCCAGAGATGAAGGGTCCAGACACTGGCCAGCAAGACATGGCACATTGGGATGGCCATGGATGCTCTCTGCTCCTGTCCAGCCCTCCTGAGCCCAGAGAGCTTTGGCACCAGACGGAGAACCCCACTGGCAGCTAGGCGGGGCGGGGGGTCCTAGGACAGGGAGGAAACAGAAGGAATGGGAATGAGGAGGTGCCTGTTGAGGAAAAGACAAGCAGGATGAGACTCAGGGGAGGTGGAAAGGTGTGGTGGGACAGAATGGAAAATGAAGGGGACAGGAACAGGTGTGTGGCACCAGGCTGTGACACTGGGGAAGGCTGGGCTGGCCCATGATGAGGCTGGGTGGCCATGGGTAAGGAAGGTGTACAGCTGCTCCACTGTCCCACAGGGGCACAGGGAGGGGTGGGATTCTGGGAGCGTATTTTGGGGTTTTGTAATGCTGTGTCTTCTTCTTCACCTAGGAGAGCCCCCATTTCTGATGAGGAGTCAAAAACGAGCAGCTCCCAGCACTTGGGGTCTCAAGAGTTTTGTGTCAGCAGCAGCCTTTCCGAGGTGAGTTCTTTGCCTGCACAGCTGAGTCCAAGAAGGCCATTCCCTGATGGAATAGGCCAGGCAGGAGCATTTTCCCTAATGGATTCATCGACTCCTTTTTGAGAGACATGCAGTGAGGCAAAGCCGTGCTCTCCTTTGGGCAAAGCTGTTTGCTGCTTTTGCCTCTGGGTCCAGGGTGGACAGATCCTTCCTGCTTCCCTGGGTGCCACTTGCACAGCTCCCAGGAACACTTTCTCCCTTCCTGCTGCAGGTGGAGCTCACAGCAGTCAGCGGTGGTGGCAGCAGTGTCCAGGGGCTGGATGCTGATGGCAAGGTGGAGGAAAAGCTTGGACCCAAACTGGAGGAGCAGCCACCCGATCCCAACCCAAACCTGGAGTGTGTGGGAAAGACTGTGACAGACAACAGCCTGGGCCCTCTGGCAGGTCAGGGGGATGGCAGAGGGCAGGAGCCAGCGACCCCCAGAGCTGTGGAGCAGGAGAGCAGCAGTGTTGATGCTGCCTGGACACCAGCAGATCCTCCCAGCGACAAGCAGGCTGATGCTGCCCCAGCCTGCTCTGTGGCTCCAGAGAGTGAACCTGCTGGGAACGAGAAAAGCCCCCCGAGCACTGCGGCACAAGGGCCAGGCGTGCTGGCAGAAGGGACGTTGTCTGTGGTTGTCTCCAGCTGCAACACCTCTGCCTCCAGCCCCGCCACCTTCACATTGAACAGGGTTTGCTTTCCCCCCTCTCAGGCCCCTGCTATGCAAAAACTGCCTCTGTCCTTCCAGGCTGGGGCTGTGCTGAGCCCGAGCCAGTCACTGGTGTACATCCCCCCTCCCAGCTGTGGGCAGCCGCTCAGCGTGGCCACACTCCCAGCCACTCTGGGGGTCTCCTCCACACTCACCTTCCCCGTCCTGCCTTCCTACCTGCACGAGCGTTGCCTACCGGGTATTATCGCTTCCCCAGAGCTGCGTTCCTACCCCTACACCTTCTCTGTCACCAGGCCCTTGGCTTCAGATGCCAAAGTGGTGTCTGTGGAGGTGAATCAGCTCAGCTGCCCCCCACCTTCGGGTGGAAGTAGTGCCCAGGCTGCTGCTGAGAGCGCTTCCCTGTCCAGCACCAGCCTGGCCCTGCCCTCCAGCCAGGCTCTGCCGGCAGCACCAGCACCAGCAACAGGGGGGAGCGCTGCTCCCTCCTCTGGCTCAGCTGTGCAGGCCAGAGCCCCGGCAGCTCCCGAGCCACATGCACCCGGGGCTGCCACTTCCCTGTCTCCTCTAAAGTCCCCTCCCCAGCTAGAGCGTGAGATGGTCTCATCCCCGGAGTGCAGTGAGATGCCTCTTGATCTCTCCTCCAAGTCCAACCGCCAGAAACTGCCTCCACCCAGCCAGCGCAAGACCCCTCCCATGCCCATCCTCACCCCCGTGCACACCAGCGGCAAAGCGCTGCTCACCACCGTCCTCTCCAAGTCCCAGCGTGCGGCACAGGCCACGGGCAGCAGCGTCACCTCGTGCCTCGGCACCACCCCACCCTTGGTCATCTTTCCTGAGTTCCTGCGCAACGGCGAGCAGGGCTCCTGGGTGAAGAACACCACGCTCATCAGCACCATCCCCGGCACTTACGTCGGTGTCGCCAACCCGGTGCCGGCCTCGCTGCTGCTCAGCAAGGATGTCGGCGTGAGCCTCAGCAGGGACCCACGCCACCTGCCCAAGCAGGAGCCCATCTCCATCATTGACCAGGGCGAGCCCCGCAATGCCGGCGTTCCCTGTGGGAAGAAAGCCAACCAGGTTGGCACAGAAGGACAGCAGGATCCTGCCAGGAAACTTCTTCATGGTAGAGCTGCTCCAGGAGCTCCTTTGTGTCAGTCCAAGGACATTGCCACCTGGAATCCTGTCCAGGGAAGCGTGTACCCGCGATGCCCCGTCAGTGGAAAACCTTCCAATCCTCAACTTCTGCCTCTGGGCTGGTCTCCGTACCATCAAACCCCGCTGCTTTCCATCGGCATCTCCACGGCAGGACAGCTGCCCCTGAACCAGAGCAGCCCCTGCAAGCCAGCCGGGGCAGGCGTGCTGCCGGCATTCCCGAGCGTGCAGCCCGCCGAGCCCAGTGCGGCCGCCCAGAGCCTGCCAGAGGGTGAACAAGATGCTGCGGCCAAGAGCAAGAGCTGCCGGGCCTTGCCCAAGCCCTGCGAGGAGCCGACCAACCCAGCACCACCGGAGGCAGGTCCAGCTTTCCACACCAGTGCTTTGGATGGGAAAGGGGGAAAGGGGAAGCTGGACAACGCTCCAAAGAGTCAGGAGTGCACTCAGCCAGAGTCTGACTGCGGTCAGGAGAGCAACGCACAGACTGAGGCTCCCCAGGGGAGCTGTAGCCTCAAACAGTCAGATGCAAAACCCAAAAACCAAGTGTTAGCGGCGTATTTGTCACATGACCTGCCAGCGGCTGGGCAGCAGGGCCTGCGGATGGTGCCAGAGGTGCCCACGGATGGCCAGCGCAAAGAGCTGGGCTGCAAGGGCTCCCAGGAGCCACCGGCCACGGAGCCCCTGCCGTGTGTGCAGCAGGTGGATCTGTGCAGGGTCAAGAAGGAACGAGTGGAGTGTGATGTGTCCTTTCCCTCGGTGACCTGCCTGCATGCCGGGGCGGCTCCCCAGGCCTTCGCTGAGGCCAAGCTCAAAGGAACGGGGCAAATCAAGCAGGAGGGTGGCACACGCTGCAAGGCCAAACGGCAGCACGATGGGGACACCAGGCAGAGCCACAAGAGACTGAAGTGCCAAGGCCAGGACAGTGAGGAGTCCCCAAGCAAGTCGGGAAGCCGGAGCGTGCATGGCAGGAAGGTGCATAGGGTGGGCTGGGACTGCTGGGTCAGGGCAAAGGTGGGGCCGGGGGAGAGGAGGGAGCTCTTGTGGGGGGACAGTTGAGGGCACAGGGCTTTCTACCTGTGCTCCTGGGCATTGCCTGGCTGTGGGGGAAGTACCTGTGCTGCAGGTTGTCCAGGGCAGAAATGTATCTGGATTATCAAAAAAGCTGGAGGGCGCCAGCGTAATCAGTGGAGATAGACTTTTGTCCTTTTTGTGCTGCTCCAGTTCAGCCAGTGGGAAGCTCCAGCTTCAGCTCATGTCCTCCTTTCACAGTGGCAAAAACACCACGACAATCCACATGAGCTTGGCAAGCAGGCAGGCCGGGAAGGCCGGGGCGGCCCGGGTTCCATCACGGATCACAACAGCCTCGGGGTAAAGCGCAAGCGTAGGAGGCCAGCGAAGACAGAGTGCCCATCTCCGGCTCACCGTGGAGACAGCCACGAGGAAGGTACTGTCGGGAATGGCACTGGGTTCCTGTGGCATCAGGCTGCCCTAAGGGCCAAACTGCTGTTCTCCTGAAGCCAAATGGGCTCTGGAGCTGGGTTGGGATCCAAAATAGGGCTGCAGCATGATCAGACTGGCAGAATGGAGGAGATTGGGAGGAACCTTAAAGCTCATCTTTTTCCACCCTGCTGCCAGGGGCAGGGGCACCTTCCACTAGATCAAGTTTCTCTTGGCCAAGCCTGGCCTTAGATGTTTCCAGGGATGGCACATCCCCCACCTGTTTGGAGAACCTGTGCCAGTGTTTTAGGACCCTCATTTTCAAAAACTTCCCTATGTCCAGTCTAAACCAACCTCTGTTGGTTTCAAGCCTTGGGCCATCACAGCAGCCCCTGCTATGGTGACACTACACTGCACTGCCCTCCCCACATGACAGGTCTGTGATCTGTTTTCTCATGGTTTGGTTTTCCTCGCAGGCTACTTGGAGAAGAAGCCCAAGAACAACTTCCGGGATTTCATTCCGGTGGTGCTGAGCAGCCGGACGCGCAGTCAGTCGGGTGAGTTGGTGCCCAGGCTCCCGGTGACAGTCCTGCATTCCCTTCTCACATCGCCTTGTCCGTGCATTTTGTCCTGCTTTGAGGCTTTGCCTTGTGGATCCTCGTGGCTTTTTTGTCAGCTAGAAATGCCACTTTTTTGCAGGAAGCAATGCTGGCTCTTCTGCTGGCGTGACGGGAGAGTGTGATGTGAGTGCTCCGGAGATTTTGCCATTGCTGGATGAGGATCAGGAAGAAGAAGAGGAGGAGGAGGAAGAGGAGGAGGAGGAGGAGGAGACATCGTTGAAACATCGCAAGCTGCGCAAATCCCACAGGACATCGCGCTGCCACAGCCGCAGGGACAGGGACAGGTCTGTGTCTGAGAGGAGCAGCTGTCACACGAGGAGGACCCGGGAGCTGCCCTGGAGAGCAGAATCACCCAGGCAGGTGTGGGAGCCCAATGAGGAGGAGGAGGAGGAAGAGGAGGATGGCCACATCAAAAGGAAGAAAAGGAGACGGCAGAAAAGTCGGAAATACCAGACAGGGGAATACCTGACTGAGCGGGAGGAGGAGCAAGTGGGATATCCCCACCGGAGGCGGAAATCCAAAGCAGGTACAACCTGGGAAAGGGGTTCAGGTACTAAACTGGGGACCAGAGGAGGAAATTTCTTTTTATGTGTGGAATTTTTGGGGGGATTTGGTTTTCATTATTTTTGTTGTAATGATGAAACTCCCTCACTTTTAATGACCTGATGGCTGTAGCATGGGCTGCTTCAGTTGACCAGCTCGTCTTTCAAAAACATTAACAGTAAATTCCAAAGCAGTAAACAGCAATTGATGTGGCTAATTAGACACTGATCTTACCCTTGGCTTAAGACAGAGGGCATGGGAAAATGAGAATGGGATGAGGTAGCACAGTGGATTTCTGGACAAGCAGGGTCCCTGAGAGCCATGCTCAGCTATCTGTGCTAACACAGGGGGATGTGGAGCCATCCTGATCCAACTAGGCTTCTCTTGGCTTTGTCTTGCTCTATGAGGGTCACTTGCAAACTTGCACCAGGGAGCACAAGGGCGAGAGGATTAGCAAGGGTGCAGTGATGGGGGATCCCCCTCTGTGGTTTGTAGGCATGAGGAGGAACACGCTGGGCCTGCCTGTGCTCACCTCTGCTCTGCCACTGCTCCTGCAACTTCCCCTGCCACTGCCAGACCCTCCATGAAAGCTAAATCCATGGTGAGCACATCCCTGGGGGCAGCAGTCTCTGCGGTCCCCTCTCCCTGTGCAGGGACAGTCGGGGCTGTGGCACCAGTCCAGCCGTGCTCGGTGTGTGCTGCTGCTTGCCTGTGGCTCGTAGTCCAGAGTCACACAGGTGACGGGGGAAAAACAGTCATGGGCAGCACTTGTGCCAGCCTTCTGCATGCTTGGGCTGTGCTCTTGGAGGGCATGAAGTGGCCATGGCCCTGCTGCTTTCTGCCACATTGGAGCTCAGAGTGGCACTCCTCAGGTGCTGCTGAGATGCTGTGGGGAGCAGAGGTGGCTGCTGTCCTCCCAGCAGCTGGTATCTGCTCCAGCACAGCGCTACACTATCCTGTGGTGTCTGGGAGCCTCTGGCAGATCAGGAACAAAGTTTCGAGTTGGCTTCCTGGTGTCATGGCAACCCAGGCACTCTCGGGATACCTCCTGTTCAGAACGGGAGCCTGGAAGGAGCTTTGCAGTGGCATTCAGGAGGGTTTGCCAGCAGCTTTACCACACATGTTATGAGTCTCTGTCTGTCTGTCCAGCTTCCCTCAGAGGCTGGACCTGCTGCAGTTTGGATTCAGAAGTTGTGGCCTTGAGCCACCTCCAGTGGCAGTAGAGTCCCGAAGTTCTCTCCATGCAGTGCAAAGTCCTTTCCTCTCTCTCTTTTTAACTGATCTCTTACTCATTTCATGGAGTGCCTGTGAGTCTCGTGCTGCAGGATTGGGTGAGCAGGATTCCTCCATTCAGGGAAGACAAGGCTGGATTTCCCTTGAGAAATCCTGGTGCTTCTTAACTGGATGCATGTTAATGAAAACTTAAATGTGCTCCTTAACTTCAGGGGAAGATGTGAGAGGGCAAAGCACGCCTGTTGTGTTTAGGCAGCAAGCACTGAGTGTTCACAGACAGCTCCTGCTTGTCCTGCCCCTCTAAGACATATCCCAGTGAATCCTGCTCCCATCTTTCCTTGGGTGTCTCATGTACATGCTGAGTTCATCCCAGATGGGAGAATCTGTGTGTTCCCTCTGCTTCTCCTTCTTGCAGTGTCCCTGCCCTGGGGCTGGATTTAGAATCATGGAACCCCAGAAAGGTTTGGGTTGGAAGAGACCTTAAAGCTCATCCAGTTCCACCCCTGCCATGGGCAGGGACACCTTCCACTATCCCAGGCTGCTCCAAGCCATGTCCAGCCTGGCCTTAGACACCTCCAGGGATGGTGCAGCCACAACTTCTCTGATTTCTGTGCAGCTCTCAGAGATGGGCAGTTTGTCTTGCCTGGTGGCAGAGGTCTGGGTGACCTTCAGTGTGGTACCTACAGAAGCTGCACACTCGTTCACATTTCTCCTTTAGATTGCAGGCACCGGAAGCAGAAGGAGTGTGGGAAGGGCAAAGGCACAGAGTTGCAGCTGAGGAGCAGGCTCTCCCCATCACCCCGGAAACCTCAAGGACACACGGACTTTCGGAATGGCTTTTTCCTGGAGCACTCCGACACCTCTCCTGTCCAAGAAGAGCTAGAGAAACCATCAGGAAAACGCAAATGTAAAACCAAACACCTGGCAGGGATCTGTGACGAGGGGAAGGTATGGCTTGAACAGATGAGGGGAACACGTGAGGGGAGAAGGAGACTCCCACGAGTCATGGCCACATGTGCCAAGTTGTATTCCTTTCTTTCCCAGGGCAAAGGCTGCTGCAACCAGCCCAAAATGTGCTCTCCAAAGAAGCCCCAGGACTTGTGGACACTTTGTAAGTCACATCGGGCCAGCCCAGGGAGTTCCCCTGAGCTGCCCCCAGCCCAGAATGTTCCCCCTGGAGCACGGCGGCTGATTGTAAACAAGAACGCAGGGGAGACGCTGCTGCAGCGAGCAGCTCGCCTGGGCTACAAGGTGAGTCCTGTGCCCTCCTGCCTGTGCCCCCGCTGCCCTGCCCGGGCTGGCTGTCACAGCCTGCTCTTGCTGTGCAGGACGTGGTGCTGTACTGCCTGCAGAAGAAGAGCAGTGACGTGAACCACCATGACAACGCGGGGTACACGGCCCTGCACGAGGCCTGTGCCCGCGGCTGGATTGACATCCTGCACATCCTGCTCCAGCACGGCGCCAACGTCAACTGCAGCGCCCAGGATGGCACCAGGTGAGCCAGCGCAGCGTGGGGCAGGGAGCACAGTGGGTTCTTCAGGTTGGTCATCACTGAATTGATCTTAACCCAAACCAGAGCATCTCTTTAGCAAAATCCCGGTCCCTTTCTGCCCTTGCAGGCCTATCCATGACGCAGTAGCAAATGACAACCTGGAAACCATGTGGCTTCTCCTTTCCTATGGTGCTGATCCCACTCTGGCCACATACTCTGGGCAGACAGCAGTGAAGTTGGCCACCAGCGATGTGATGAAGAGCTTCCTCTGTGGTAGGTGCCAGGCCTGATGTCACAGTGCTCCAGACCTTCCCCTCTGGCAGCATACAGGACCAAATCTGGGTGTGAAAGGGCCTGAGCAGAAAATTACTTAGTCTTTAGGTCTGTCCTGTCACAGAAGCATGTTTTTACCACCCAAACTTTAATTATAGAATTGTATGTGTTTCCTGTATAAGATAAAAGTTATTTTTCAGTGTGCAAGGAGATGGCTGCGCTGTGGTCACACGACTGAAGACAGTGCTCTGCTTGGAGATGCCATTCCACAGTCCCTGGTTCTACTGCTTAACCTAAGGGAACAGATTTTTGTTGCCAAATAATGCTGCCTTCTATGGCAAAAGAGCCCTGCCCAAATACTGCTGCTGGCAGAAGGAGCTGTTTTGGTCGTGTTCGGTGCCATTTGTGTACACGCAGGACGAGTGTTTGTGGCTTCTCCACAGCAGCAAGGAAGGGACAGCCAGACGTGGCTCCCAGACAGAGACAAGACAGAAAATCCCCAGTGTTGACAAAACTCTCTTTTCCCACTGCTGTGTGAGCACCTCTAGGGTCAACTACTCACACAGGTTTTGGGGATGGTGATGTGGAGCTCAGGACTGTTCTACAAATCCTTCTTTCCAAGCCACTTCACACTGTCTGTTGTTTTCCCTTTTCAGCTCCCATTTCCTGGTTGGGGGCCTGGGGCGATGCCCACTCCTGAGCAGCAGCACCCTTCCTGCAGCTGAGGTTCAGCTTTTGCTGTAATGCCCAAGTGGGAGAAGCAGCAGGGGTGAAGCAGCTCCCCCTGGATCTGTGGATGTGCACACCAGGAGGATGCTTCAAGCCATTAACTGTCTGGATTTTGTCTCTCTAGATTACCTGTCAGATCTGCAGGGCCGCAGTGACGGAGACCCTCGGACAGCCTGGGATTTCTACAGCAGCTCCGTGCTTGGTGAGTGCAGCGCGGGCCGGGTCGGTGGCAGCAGAGCAGGCGGTGAGGCTGTGGAAAACATGTCATTACCTCGGGTTTGGCCACATCCATCTCTACTCACGCTTTGGGTAGAGACCTTGCTGTGGTGACACATGCTGGGAGTGGCTCCTGGGAGGGACTTCTTTGGGAAGCTGAATGTGTGCATCCCTTCGAGTGCGGGACTGGGCTGCAGGTGCTGCTGAGGGTCTCTGGTTGTCCATCCCAAGCATGTCATTCTTGTAGCAGTTCTTGTTGCTCCCCTGCTAACCGGTCACCAAGGAAGGTGAAGGACATACTCATTCCTTCAAGGTGTAGAAGTCTTGAACTTCCAGGTTCCCAGAGCTGCCCATCCCTCTCCCCTGCTTTGGAGGGGAGATGTTCATCCAGGGGAGGTCCTGTTCTTACACACCAGGCATTTTTCCCAGTGAAGGGCTGACTGCTGCCTTTACTGTCACTTCTTCAAAACTGTGGTTAAAATGGAAGATGTTCCGGATCTGGCATGGGCCTGTGGCACACTGGAGTCCCTCCAGCCTCTTCCAAGTTCAGTGCTCCCAAGCCCTCCATAAGGACTCGGAGCAGTTACACTTCAGGCTGAGAGACTGCTTGTTGATTGTAGTTGTTCACCTCCATAACTTCCAACATCCTTCTAGAAACAAAAACAAATCTGATATGTTCAGGAGGGTGCTCTTGGAAGAGGACTTGTCTTTGGAGGACCCTGATGTCTTTCCATTCCAGAACAGGAGAAATTCTTCACTCCTGAGAGCACTGTTTGTAGGCTGCTGCACCTCAGCCCTGCCCAGGGAACAGTTCAAACCTCAGCCTCCTTCCCCAGAATTTCTCACTCTCAAAGCTGTCACAAGCCTTTACAAAGAAAAATAGCTGTACTTTGCAATATTTTAAAAGATACTACCCTTTTTGATACATCACTGATTTCCTGCTGCCCCATCCGTGGGGCATTCCCAGTGTTGCCTTTGGGAGGCTGTCTGGCAAGGCAGGAGCTAACACAGCTGGGAAGGGATCCCTTACCCTGCCAGGTCTGTTTCCAGTAGGCACAGGAAGGACCCTCCTCCCCATCCTCCTGGGATCAGTTTACAGCAGCAGCAGCTGAGGTGCCAGCCCCTCATCACCTGTGCTGTTCCAGGCACTGCTGCTGGACACTGCCAGAGCCGCAGAAAAACCAGGATGCCCAAGCCTGAGACTTGGGCTGGTTTCTTTGCAGCCTGTTTACTGTGTGTCCTGCAATGTCCCTTTCTGGCTCAGGTACCTCAGCAGTCACCTCGGGTCACCTGGAACAGGTACAGCCCAGGGCAGGGAAGTACCTGGTTCTGCTCTGGAATAAGGGAGCTGCTCTCAGTCATCACAGGCAGCAAACAACTCTCCTCCTCCCGTGGATCAGTCCTTTGAAATCTCCCTTTCCATCAGCTCCACCAGCTGAAGCACTGTATATCCCTCAGGGTACAGGAGAAATCCCAAGCCCTGCTTGAGCTGTTCCTATTCTGAGGCAGGAATGCTGTCCACATTTTCCTTGAGGTCTGCAACTCTCTGGGGGCAGAAGGATAATGAAGGAAGCCAGGGTGTGGGATCTCTGAGGTGTGGAAAAGTCATCAGTGTCCTGCGCTTGGTGCTGCTGGAGCTCCAGACACAAAGTCCCAGTCCGGGGCTTGTCGCCACCTGGGACAGGCATTGTTGTGCCTGATTGTCTCCCTCAGTGGTACAGAATGTTCCTGTCCTTGGCCCAGCCTTTGCATGGGCAGACGGACAGGACTGAGCTTTCAGGACAGACAGTGAGCCCTATTTTTGCCACATTAAATGCATTTAACTACTTTTTTCTGAGTTGCTCAGGATATCTGAGGTTTTTCAGTGATGGCATCTGAGCTTTGCCAGCAGCAACATTGGATCAATAATCACGTTGCTTATTTTTGTCCTATTCTGTAGCAAGTTTGGACGATTTCAGCACCCTGTTTCTTAGGGACTTTTTTTTCCCTTGGCAGCACTAGGAAATAACTGGTTTTCCCCAAGACCCTGCCTAAGCCAGTGTCCCCTGTCATCTGCTGTTTTCCTCAGCTGGAATCTTACTCGTGCTGGGTGAGCAGCTGGGTGTGTGAAGCTTCCTCGTGCGGCACACCAGAAGATTTTCTTCTTTTCAGCCTTTTCTCTTGTGCGTGGGGTTGAACTTTTGCATGATTGGTTTATTTGCTTAGGGACACATTGGATCTTGCTGCTCTCTGTAGAATCTAAACTCTCTTATCTGGAAGTTTTTGGAGATCTCCTATATTATCTCAGTGGGACAACACCACTCTTCAAACTTAAGGCTATTCACACCTCTTCATAATAAAATCCAGGCAGCAAGCTTCTCTTCAACAGGAGCTTTTCAGATTGGTAAACAGGAAAATTACCTGTTTTTAAATGGTTTTGGATCCAGCCTGCTGTTCTCCATCCCCTCTGGACACAGATCCTGCTGGAGCTCAGATGCCTCCTGGAACACCCAGGCAAAATCTCTAAGTCATAGAATCATGCACTGGTTTGAGTTGGAAGAACCTTAAAGACCATCTTATTCCACTCTTCACTGTGAACAGGAACACCTTCCACTGTCCCAGGTTGCTCCAAGTCCCATCCAACCTGGCCTTGGACACTTCCAGGGATCCAGGGGCAGCCACAGCTTCTTTGGGCAGCCTGTGCCAGGGCCTCACCACTCTCACAGGGAAGAACTTCTGTATATCCACCTTACATTTCCCCTCATGCTTGGTGCTTGGTTGGATTAGTCTCTGGTGGCACAGCCTTGCTGTCCTCACTAAGATGGGTGCTGGCTGCCCTAAATCACCTGCCAGAGGTTCTGAGGGTGGGATTTGCGTGGAGAAGCTCTTGAGGAGCAGAGTGCTTGCTGTGCCTTCCTTGGTAGGGCCTGTGCAGGCAAAGCCTCTCTACATTCACCTCCCTCCTTGCTGTTCCAGGCTCTTCCATCTGTGCTGGCATGGGAGAGGGGTCAAGGTCATTTTGGAGAGAGTCTGGGGTCTACCAGTGGGGTAGCTGATGGTGCAGACTGTGCACTGTCCCACCTGTGGGACCAGAGCACACCTGAGCTTCCTGCCACGACTGGGGATGGCCAGTGAGCAATCTGCAGAGCAGCCAGCACTTGCTCCATGTTCCTCTGGGACAAGGGACTGGAGGGGAGCAGGAGGGGTGCAGTTCTCACATGGCTGCAGGAGTGTTGTGGGAAGGTGCCCGTGGGGTTGTGGCAGTGGTCAGGGAGTACCAGCATGGGCTGGTGTGTGACTGAGCAGTGCCAACCTCTGTCCTGTTGCAGAGGGGAAGGACAGCATCGGCTGCGACCTGCTGCTCGACCCTCCAGGGAGCTCAGACCAGGAGGAAGAGGAGCAAGAAGCAGATAACTTCATGTTTGAGTTCTCAGACAAGCCGCTGCTTCCCAGCTACAACCTCCAGGTGTCCGTGGCCCGGGGGTGAGTGCCTTTCCCTGAGCCCTGGGCAGGACCACGCATGGCTGCAGCCCCGGCACGGGCAGCAGCACCTCGGTTGTTCCACTGGGGTTAATAGCTGCTCGTGTATCTCAGGTGGTTTTTTTCATAGAATCATCACAGAATCCCAGAATGGTTTGGGTTGGGAAGGGCCTCACAGCTGATCCCATTCCACTCCCCTGCCATGGGCAGGGACACCTTCCATTAGACCAGGGTGGTCCAAGCCACATCCAAGCTGGCCTTGGACACTTTTAGGGATGGGGCAGCCACAGCTGCTCTGGACAGCAGAGGGAAGGTGTGGCTGTGGCACTGAGGAAGTTGGGGAGGCAGTGCCTGGCTTGGCACAGCCTGGAATGTTCTCAGGGATAAGGGAAGGCTCATCAGGGTTCCCCCCACCCTCCATGGCCAGGCACATACTGCTGCCCTGAGAGTCTCTGTGCTGTGCCTGTCAGGAAGCTCCCCTCTCTCATCCTTGTGATCCTGCTAGTTCCAGCCCCATGTTCCTTCAGCAGCAGCTCACACTTATGGCTCTGAGATTGTTTCCTTTCCATCATGGCTAAATCAGTCCCAGTACTGGAACACCATTCCCACCTGTACCCCCTGTGACACAGTGGCTATTGCTGGGGCAGAAGGGTGACTTGGAAGAGACAACAACCAAAGTACCACTCTTCTCTGCAACAAATTTTTGTGCCTGCCAGTGTTTGTCCATGCAGAGGGACACATGCAGCATGCCCTCTAGCAGTAAACCACACCAGAAGCTCCATTTCCTGACCATGTGGCCTATTCCTGGCAGGGAAGCTGCCAGGACCTTGTTGAAGGCAGGACTTTTCACATCACTGTCCCTGCCTGGCTGCGAGTGTTTTAAAAAGCTGTGACCTGTGAGGCCGTGATCAAACCCCAGTCCGTGGGCTCCTGAGGGGGAGCAGCACATGGAGAACAGTGCCAGGGCCAGAGGGGAGGGCCAGCATGGCAGGAGGCGGGGGAGGGCACCGTGCCTGCAGTCCTCTCCACCCCTCTAAGACACCGTGCTCTTGCCATCCTTGCAGGCCCTGCAATTGGTTCCTGTTCTCTGATGTGCTCAAGCGGCTGAAGCTGTCCTCCCGCATATTCCAGGCCCGCTTCCCGCACTTCGAGGTGGCCACGCTGCCCCGGGCAGAGTTCCAGCGCCAGGTGTCCCTCAGCCAGGTGCTGGCGCAGGAGGAGGTGCCAGCAAGCCCCGAGCTGGCGCCGGGCGCGGCAGAGACTGTGGAGCTGGTGCACTACGAGCCCGAGCTGCTGCAGCTGCTGGGCTCGGCGGTGGAGTACCAGGCGTGGAGCAGCTGACGGGGACAGGCCACTCCCGGCATCACGAGGCAATAATAAGGACCAAGGGGAAGCAGCTCTCTCAGCGCCAGCAGCAGGGACCCGAGTCTTAGAGCAGCCGCTCCTCCTCTCCTCAGGGTCTCCGCCAGCTGGGGAGGGAGGACCCTCGCCTCCAAGGCATTCCCAAGGTCCCCCGCCCACGAGCAGTGGCGGTCGCTGCCGCCGCCGCCTCACCCAGCCCCGGTGGGTGACGGAAACCCCAGCGCGGGGCTCAGCGAGGGGTGCGAGCCGCCGCCCCTCCCCGCCGGACCCTACGGAACTGCGCCTCTCCGTTTGCCCTCCCCCTCCCAATGTCTTCCATAGTATTTATTTAATTAGTATTTAATTTGTAATGTTTTCTTTGTTTTTGCTGAGTCTGTATCACTGTGATGGTGAGCTCCGGGCTGTGGGATGAGGCCGTCCCCTGCCCCTCTCCACTGTGCCCCGAGGCCAGCCGGGCTCAGGGGTTCCCGACCCTCCCTGCCAACAAGCCAGGGCACAGCCCCTTCCCTTGCCCTTGTAACTGGCTCCTGCTGCCAGCGCTCAGCCCCAGCCGGGAGCCGGCCCCGCTGCTCCATCCCCTCCCGTGCCTCCTCCTCCATCTCATTCGTGCTGCAGCTCCCTGTCCCCGGCGGTGCCGCCCGGGCAGGCGCAGCCCGCGGCCCCCAGCGCGTCCCCCGCTTCGGCAGCTTGTGCCCCGCCGCAGGCCCTGTCCCCTCGGCAGGAGCCGCCCCCCTGCCCCGCGCCCCGCCGGTGTCCCGGGAGCGGCTTTCCGTGCAGCAGCGGGTGCGGGCGGGCTGCTCTGCCTCGGGGCCGGTACAGTTTTATTGTACAGGTGCTAACAGGACTGAGGTCGGGACAATCGGGGGATTTCTGGCTCTCCCCGCTCCGCAGCGGGAGCCTTGGGTGAGTTTTTTTGTTGGTTCGTTTTTTCTTTGTGTTGTGTTTCTCCCCAGCCAGGGCAGGCGTTTTCCCCCTTGGAGCCCCGCTGCCAGCCTTCCCTCCGAGGGCCCGGCAGCACCTTCTTCAAGCCAAGGGTTTTTTTGCCTTTGGGTGTGTATTCTGGTTGCTCTTTCTGATTTCTGTTTTATTATATGCAGCAACAGGCTGTGGTGTCAAAAACACTGATGTACAGAAAAAACCTGCATCAGGCTCCCTGGCTCCTGCCTTTTTTTTTTTCGTGTCCAGGCAGATTTCTGTGCATGTCAGCCTGAGTCTGTGGTTCAGGGAAGGGAGAGGGGAAGTGGCCTGTGGGACCTGCAGGGCCCATGTGTCTGCACAGCTGGAAAACCAGGGACACTCCACTGTTCCTGCCCGACCCTGGTGCTGGGAACTCCGCAGCCAAGCCCAGTGATCCCCAAACACAGATGTCGGGGTAGCCCTGTCTGGTCCCAGCACCCCCAGCCTGTTCAAGGGGCAGCTGGTCCCTGGCTGGCTTTCTCACCTCTGTGGGAGCAGAGGGCACTCAGGGCAGTGCTGTAGTTTTGTTGTTTCCTTAGGAAGGACAGCAGGAATGCCATGATGATAGGACTAGGAGGAAAGCTTTGCCCAGACACCACCAAGACTCCTGACTCCTGACTGACAGGAGCAGTCAAGGCAGGTCTTAAAAAGAGAGGGGAGAGGTGCTCCCACACTGGGGAGGCTCCTCGTGAACCTAAGGAGGCGCAGCCACAGGGAAAACTCACCAAATGAATGATCTGAAATGTTCACTTCAAAGCAGATGAGTGGGAGGGAGCTGACAGGGTTCAGTTGGAGGCTGGCCACCAGTACCAGCCCAGGGATCTCAACTACAGAAGCTGGAGCACCTGAAGCCTGGCGGAGGCCAAGGGCACAGGCTCTGCTTGGCTGGAGGAGCTCAGGGGCTTCCTGCTCTGCATGGGCCTCACTTGCAGCCGACTTTTTCCTGATATACCAAGCAAAGGTGGGCACAATTAGAGAAATAAAATATTTTATTAAAACCGGTTCATCTCAATGAGCCATGGCCAAGAGTAGGGCGGCAGTGCTGTCCATCCCCACTTCTCTGTTGTGCTGCGCTCGGGCCGCAGTGCCTGCAGGGTGCTGGCAGCATGAGGCCGCCCAGCCATGCAGGAGCGCCAGAATGCCCTGCAGGATGGCTGCTGCTGAGCCAGGGCCTCAGTGCCTGTGGAGGAGGCAGAGCTGTGGGCCTTGGTCTGTGTCCACTCATCAGTGATTTGAAAAGAAGCTGAACTCTTCTTTTGTTTTGGAGTCTCAGTTTCAGTCTCCTGGTCAACCATGAGAGGAGCAGCTGAATTTTTCTCCTCTTCTGCCACAGTATCTGTCTGTGTCTCCTGCTCAGCATATTGAACAGCTGAATCCACTTCTTGTGCCCAGGTCTCCGTCTGGGTTTCCTTATCCACACGGTGAGAGGCCTTTCTCCGTGGGACAGGAATTGGTTTCCTCGTGGAGGCCTGGAAGGAGAGTTGGGGATTTGTAGAGGCCACTGGGCTTCCCCCAGCAGCAGCAGCTGGGACAGGAGCGCCGGAGCTGCTGGGCCTGCAGCGCTGTGGGCAGGGAAAGCCTCGTCCGGCCCTCTGTGCTTGGCCCTCACCGCTTCTGGCCCCGCCAGGCCGCTGCGGGCCCGGCGGCTCCTCACGGGTCGGAGCTGCCCAGGGGCTGCGGCTCTGCTGGCCAGGATGGCCGGCTGCAAGGAGCTGCCAGGGCGGGACTTGCGCCGCTGCGGGCCTTGTTCCCGGCCGCCCGCCTCCGGGCTGAGGCGGCTCTCGGTACCCGCCGAGCTCAGGGTGCTGCGGGACGATGTCAGCCGGGACACAGACCAGGCCTGGCTGCCCTGGGAGCTGCAGGGCGATGTCAGCCGGGTTACAGACTGGGCCTGGGAGCTCCGGGGCGATGTCAGCCGGGGCAGGGACCGGCCCTGGGTGCCCTGGGAGCTGCGGGGCGACGTCAGCCGGGGCTGGAACCGGCCCTGAGAGCTGCGGGGCGATGTCAGCCGGGGCTGGGACCGGCCCTGGGAGCTGCGGGGCGATGTCAGCCGGGGCAGGGACCGGCCCTGGGAGCTGCGGGGCGATGTCAGCCGGGGCTGGGACCGGCCCTGGGAGCTGCGGGGCGATGTCAGCCGGGGCAGGGACCGGCCCTGGGTGCCCTGGGAGCTGCGGGGCGATGTCAGCCGGGGCTGGGACCGGGCCTGAGAGCTGCGGGGCGATGTCAGCCGGGTTACAGACTGGGCCTGGGAGCTGCGGGGCGATGTCAGCCGGGTTACAGACTGGGCCTGGGAGCTGCGGGGCGATGTCAGCCGGGGCAGGGACCGGCCCTGGGTGCCCTGGGAGCTGCGGGGCAATGTCAGCCAGTGCAGGGACCGGTCCTGGCTGCCCCGAGGCTGCTGCAGCTGTGGACGAGAGGAGGAAGAGGTGTGGGACGGAAGCAGCTCCCTGGGCAGGGTGCTGGTAGACCTGGTGCCATCCTCCTGTTGGCCTCTCCCTCCATCTCTCAGCTGGTGCCTCTCCTTGGGGCTCTGGGGACTGGGGTTCTGCTCCTCCATGGCTCCTTTTCCACACGAAGCTGCTACTTCCTCAGCAAGGTGTTCTGCTTGAGTTGGTACCCCAGAGGGGCTCCGTAAACACCCCATGGGGGGATATGGCCCTGCTGTGTCACAATGGCCCCTTGGTGTCATGAGGCCCTGCAGTGTCACCCAATGCAGTTGTCAGGTGTGTTGGGTTTGCATGGCCAGGTTTCGGCAACAAGGGGGCTACTGGGGCGGCTTCTGTGAGAAATTGCCACAACTTTCCCCATGTCCGACAGAGCCAATGCCACCGACTCCAGGATGCACCCACTGCTGGCCAAGGCTGAGCCCAGCAGAGATGGTGGTGACACCTCGGGGATAAAAGATTTAACTGCAGCCCATGGGAAGGACTCACACTGGAGAACTTCATGGAGCACTGGCTCCTGTGGGAGGGACCCCACACTGGAGCAGGGGAAGGACTACAACCCCTCTCCCTGAGCAGGGACAGAAACAACGTGTGATGAACGGACCATGGCCCTCTTTCCCTGTTCTCCTTGTGACAATGGGAGGGAGGATGGAGAGCCCAGCAAGGAAAGGGAGGGAGGGAGGGAAAGTGGTTTTAAGATTTGTTTTACTTCTCATCATCCTGCTCTGATTTTAATTGGTAATTGTTTTTCCCAAGTTGAGTCTATTTCAACAGTCTGGAGTACAGGCAGAGAGCCTGCAGGCCTGCTTGCTCCCCAGTGGGAATTCCTGCAAGGAAAGAGGGAGTTCTGCAGGCTTCTCCAAGGCTCACACAAGGGAAAACTGACCCCAGTGGGGCAGCACGTTCCCCTTTCCTCACCAGCCAGGCAGTGGTGCAGGAAGGAGCAGATGACTAGAACAATCTGACTTTATTGGTGCAAACACTGGGCTTGGGTGAGTGGAATATTCCCAAGTGCTTCCAGGAAGCTGCCTACGGTGCAGGGGTGCACACAGCCCACTCCCTCCAGGTGTTCCTGCTGTGGAGTTCAGTCTTCGTGGATGTTGAAGAGCTTTGCTACTTCGTTGAGGTCCTCATGCTCCTCCCCATCTTTGATGATCTGGAAGGAGGAGAACACATTAAATCCTGCGAATCCTGCAGAGAGCCAGTGCTGCAGGACTGTCACAGCCAATGCCAGGAACTCCTTGGATCCTCTCTGAAGCACCAGACTGAGACAGCCACAACACAACAGCACTTTCTACACCCAAATTCACATGGGAGTCTTAAATGTACCATCACCTGCCTACAGGAACAGCAAGAAAACCAACCTCCTGTCCCTGTTTCTGGGTTTCTCTTTACAGCCAGGGAGAACAAGTGTTTTAAAAAGAGATTCAGCTCTGCAAAGGTGAGCCTGGCCCTGACTTGGAGCCAAGATACCTGGTTTGAACCTGCAACTTTTAGACAAGATGAAGAGACTATGGATTTAGAACTGCTAAGGGAGGGAGGGAAGGGGAGGGAGGCAGGCAGGCAGGCAAGATCTCCCAAGGAAATGGCAGAAGCAACATGTTTCAATTGCATCTTCAGATTAGATATCAAAAAAGACTTCCACCATGAATAGTTTGTCTTGGGACAGATCACCCAAGGGCAGTGTGGGATCACTCCCACGGTTCAAACAACCAAAATTCTTCAGAGGTGTTAAAACCTGACCCGAGTCTGGCTTAGCTGAGCTGAGAGGTCTGGGCCAGGCCACAGGGGTGGGGACACACCAAGCTCCTGCTCAGGGCTGCCATGGTGGCTGTTTCTGGGATGGTGACATTTGAGAGTTTTTCAGATGCTTGGACATGGGACAAAGCAGCACAAAAATGGGACACTTCACTCTTGTGCCATCACTGTGACTCCAGCCTGTACTACAGACCTGCAATTTCAGCCATGCCAAGGCAAGGCTTGGAGCACACACCCGATTCGAGTTATTTGTGTAAAAAATTTGCAAACATCCAAAAAAACCACAGGGACACCTCCCCTAATTCACCCAGAACAGCGTTCCCATGGGATGTTGCACCAGACAGAGCTTCTGCCTTTATTTATCCTCACTTTGAATGGACAGATTGATTTTTCCACAAGAAAAGCCCCGCTCTAACAAACCCCCCTGTCCATCATCCTCCCTGCACTGACCTTCCGAGCAATGGGCATCCTGTTGAAGATGTTCCACAACACAATTCCCACCACGACCTTATCCCTGAGGTAGAAAATGACACCTTTGCCGTAATCTTCTCCTTGCTTTGGGACCTGAGGCATTGGTGAAGAGCTTTGAGAGATCTGAACTTCTGAGGCTTCCGCTTCTGTTTCACTCTCAGATCGAATTCCAGTCCCTAAGGCAGAAATAGGAGGAGTCACACACCCAGTGCAGGACATGTGATGATGGGAGCAGACTCAAGAGCATGTTCTGCAGGAGCCTGAGGTGTTTCCCTTTGAGTTGTGTTCCCCAAAAGTTAAGTTTCTTTAACACAAGAATGAAACTATCCCAACATGGAGCATAACACCAACAATCCCCTAATGGAAAGGAGAGCACAGTCTGCTTCCTCCAGGCAGCAGATACAAAATAAACATGCTTGGATCCAGCGTCTCAGTTGTCTCAAACTGATCATTTTATTGCCAAGAAGGAGATCAGACTTCCCTGAGAAAGTCTGCCTGGCAGTAGATATGTTCTGTGATACCTTCTTGGAGGAATGCTTTAATCACATTTTAATATAAAAGCCAGCCTTTAAAGCTTGGTGGATAAATGAGACAGCAGATTGCTGTTTCCTCGTGCTCTCAGAGGTCAGGGTGACTCTGTGGTCCCCACAGCAGCACGGGCAGGAGCTCCCCGGTCCCTACCTGACAGTTCTGTGGCGCATTTTGGCGTGTCCTTCGCTGTCGCCTTGGCAAACACTCCCACCGTGGGCAGACTGCTGTCCACGAGGCCAATGGCTTCGTAGCCCACGTTGGGGCCCAGATCACTCCTAGGAATGAAGTGGGAATGAAGTAATTTGTAGCAGTAGCAGGGCCAAATCCAAGGCAGTTCCATCCATCCGTGCTCCACTCCTTACCCCAGCATGCTGTGGGCAGTGCTGGACACTGACACACTGACTGAGACATGGAGTCTCCTCTGCACACACAGGTGGAACAGGGAGTCAAGACATGACAAGCCCATGGCCATGAGAAAAACGAGCTCACTGGCCAAAACTTTGAAATCCTTCAGGCCTGCTCCCTGGGAGGCAGCTGGAGGCTTCCTAGCTTCTGGCAGCACTCTTATCCACACCAGGCTTGGCAGCATGGACAGTCATGGAGTGAAGATTTTTGAGAGCATTTAGAAAAGACTAAAGGGAAGAAACCTTGCCTTGACACCTTCTTGAACAGGGCACCCACGTCTGAGCTGGGGTGCTGATAGCAGATAAAGCAGCTGTGGTTTGGGACTAGCAAGCAGCAGTGTCTGAAGTGTTTCCCAGGATGCTCAGGAAACAGGTGCATCACAAACCATGAATCTATGTACAACACCACCTCCCTGGCCAGAACCCTCCAGCACAGACTGGGGTGACTGCAAGGAACACCAGTAACGTGGCAGCTGTGATCACCTGGAGCTCAGGAGGGATCATGGAATTATTTGGGTTGGAAGGGACCTCAAAACCCATTTCATTCCACTCTTCTGCCATGGGCAGGGATACCTTCCACTATCCCAGATTGCTCCAAGCCCTGTCCACTTCCAGGGATCCAGTGGCAGCCACAGCTTCCTTGGGCACCCTGTGCCAGGGCCTCATCACCCTCAGAGGGAAGGATTTCTTCTGTGTATTAAACCTAAATTTCCCCTCTGTCAGTTCAGAGCCTCTCCCCCTTGTCCTGGAGGAGGGACTCCAGTCCCTCTCCAGCTTCCTTGCAGCCCCTTCAGACACTGGAAGACGCTGTGAGGTCTCCACACAACCTTCTCTCCAAGAGGACCAGGATCCTGAGCATGCTGACAAAATGCATGAGGAATTCCTGTCATTTCCCAGCTTTTCAGCACGGGGGATGGAAGTGTCACACTTCCAGGGCTGGCAGAGTGTGACACCTGCCAACAAACACGGGGCTGCAACTCACAGCCCTCCTTCACCTGCATCTGGCCATGGCTGAGAGCATCCCAGGGGAAAGCACCCCTGGGAAATGGCTGTCTCTGTCCTTAGCTGCACTTGATGACCTCTGAAGTTTTCCCCAACCTCAAGGATTCTGTGGCTCTATGTTTCTTGTTTAAAAGTGAAGTGAGAAATGCTCTGGGCCCTGAATCCAGGCAGGACAGAACAAGAGTTCAGGTAAGTGACAGCAAGTCATAAATAACTGTTTCTATGGGGATTTCTCTGAAAAAACTAAAACTTTTTTACCAATATTTGAAATCATGTCAATAAACAAGATTTGGGATTTTTAATTGGTCTGAACTAACAGCCTTTTGGATTTTAATTTTTTGGGGGGCTTTTTGTTGTTTCATTTTTCTGTTCTCATTCATTTTGTTTTAAAAAGAACTTCAGGAAAATACAGCCAAGTTGCCCATTTTCCTGATACCTCTCTCTGGAAAACAGCTTTTCAGGTACACCTGGATGCAGCAATGCTTTGCCACTAAAACATCAGTTCAGCAAAGTGCAACACTCAGACCCACAGATTGGGCTGGGGAACTTCAGATAATCATCACAGAAAAGTTGCTGCTAAATTCAACCTGTACATCAGTCTGCTCTGAGGAAAGGGCTGTTCTGTATTGCTCCTTGCTCTGCGGAATGGGACTCATTCTGGGAGAAACTGGGATCTGCTGGAAGGGAAAGCACTTGAGGGAGATGAGGGCAGAGCAGCAAATGCTCAAATACCTCCCCCAGCCTGAGCTTTAGGAACATGAAGCTGTACCAGGTGTTTGCTGAGGTGGTTTCACTCCCCTTGGGAAACAGACACTTTCTCAAGGTGTATCTTGTCCAAGCTCCTGCAATGTGGCCACACAAGGAACCCCCAAAGAGGAAAGGACTGTTACCAGAACATGGACTGGTGCCAGTAGGGCTTTGCAGCTCCTGTCATGTTTTCTCCAGCCAGTCTCCCGCTCACCACGGCGTGATCATGGTGCTCCACACGCCTGCGGCCCAGTTTGATGTCATAAAAGCAGGCAGCATCCCCTGCCTTGGAGAGAAGCATCCCGTGAGCAGCGTGACAGGGAAAGCTTCCACCAGTGCCCAAACCAAAAACATCAGGAAGAGAACACATGGAACAAGGAACTGAGTTTTTCTGACAAACCCCAAACACCACCACTACCTCGTCTCACTCCCTGGACTACACAACTCTCAGTTTCTCAGCATTTTTCCCTGATCTTTGGAAAAATAATGCAGCATGAGGTACGTTTTCCAGAGGAATCAAAGTATCAACGCCCACCAAGGGACTCTTATGCAAGCAAGTGATCCAGGCTATCTTTAGGTTACCCCAACTCCTCTTACACAGCATAAATATTCCAAACTTGCTGTGGTTACCACGGCAACGAGGTGGCTGCAGCGCCTGACCAGGCTCTGGGCCTGCGCTACAACTGCTCTCCTTACTCGCTCCTGTTCACCCCCTTCACCTCCTCCTGTTACTCTGTGTCCCACTACAGCAGCAGCAGCACTGGGAAGCTGTGCCCACACTCAGCACCCAGATGTTGTGGGAGGCTGTGCCCACACTCAGCACCCAGATGTTGTGGAAGGCTGTGCCCACACTCACCACCCAGATGTTGTGGGAGGCTGTGCCCACACTCAGCACCCAGATGTTGTGGAAGGCTGTGCCCACACTCACCACCCAGATGTTGGAGCGTGCCTGCAGCTCTGCGTTCACCCGGAATCCCCCAAAGTCCGAGTCCACCTCCAGCCCCGCTGACTTGGCCAGTTCCACGTTGGGCTCCAGCCCCACTGCAGCCACGATGTGATCTGTCTCCACCTGTTTGGGAATGCACAATTAGGGTGTTAATTCCCTGAGTGCTCCTCCAAACGTGACCCTCTCCCTGTTTCCTGTTTACCTTCCGGCCGTCCTTCAGCTGAATCAGCAGCCGGTTGCCGCAGACAGAGACGGATTTGACCACGGCATTAGGCAGGACATTGACCCCCTCTGGAAAGGAGCACAGGACACCTCACTGCCTGCTCAGGGCTGGGCACATCCCACCTGCAGCAGGTGGTTGGTGCAGACAGATGCCGGGTGAGGAACCAGGACAGAGCCCACTCGAGCTTTGCTGCATGTGTTAGTGCAGCTCTGGGGGAAGCACAAGGAGACGCCCAGATAAAAAGTCTGAAAGCTGCTTAAAAGACAATCCAAAGTGCATCTCACGTGATGACAAGGCCACATCCAAAAGAATTCCCTAAAACAAGTGTTCAGGAACTAAGAACACTCAATTACCTATTGCTGTGCCACAGCCAGACCCAGAGATCCAACAACACAGCTTCTAAAAAAGAAAGTAACTCAGACCTTTGGGTTATCAGGCCCTGCAATCCACACCTCAGTGACATTCCTCCTCCCTCTCTCCCTCTCCACTTCCCAATGCACAGGATTATTTTGCACTTAATGCAGCAAATGGAAAAAGGTGTCTTGGATCTTACTGACTTATCAGCTAAACACTACTGCACCTGACCAGACCCAAGTGTGTGCATGGACACAGAGATCATTCCAGGGAAACAGCCACAGGGAAGGAAAGCCCCACTGACATGAGCAAGCCTGCTTACTCAGCTTCCCCAGAGGAACTGTCAAGAAGCCCAGGATTCAGGGCAGCTTTGTGCTGCCAAACTGCCTGAACTGCAGCTTCCCCTGTGCTGCAGCCAGGCCACCTTGCAGGGCTCAGCCCTCCCAAGGCTCCAGGGACAGAAAGGAGCTGAATGTCCCCAGAAGCAGCTGCCTGGCAGCCACCAGCCCAAACCCGCTCAGCAGCTTCACCTCTTCTGACTTTCTCCGTGGTCCAGTTGCTCAGGTATTCGGGCAGGACTTTGCCCATGTTGCCATTCTCTGGAAACAGCTGGATCACCTCCAGGCCTCGGGTTCGTGCTGGAAGGGAAGCACGGAGCAGCAAGATGAAGAGCAGCAGCAGATGTTGGAACGCACACATTTTACACAAGGAGCTTGACAGAAGTTTCCAAATCTGGGAGTTCTGGCTCCCAAGGAGTCACAAAGTGACTGACTACTGTTTCACATATACCTGCAAAGTCTAGATAACAGACTTTTAGGGAAAACACTTGGTATTTTGGCAAAAACTTTTAAAAATTACCATAAAGGTTCTACGCGCACACTGACAGAATCCAGCTGCTCTCTGAAATCACAGAATTATGGACTGCTTTGGGTTGAAAGGGACCTTAAAGATCATCCAGTTCCAACCCCAAAATCATAGTTTGAGGGTGGCATTGAGCACAGAGAACAAATGTAACTTTTGAGAGGGTGGAATGACTCTGCAGCTCGCACTGGCCCACAGAGCTCTCACCTCTGTGGTCAGAGGGCGAGACTGGGAAAACCTTGGCCACACAGGCAACAAAACACTCGTGTGCTGTTTCCTCTAAGAGTCTGTGCAAAAACTGAGCAGTTGAGGACTGAAAAGAAGTTTCTGATGTGAGGCTGCTGCCACTCAGTGCCTGTCACAGCTGGGGACACGCTCACCTCTCCTTCCCAGGGCGCAGGCCAGCTCACTGCCGAGGAAACCACCACCAATAATTGTGATGGACTTGACTTCCCTGGAAATCTTCTCCAGCCTTTGGAAGTCCTCGATCTGAAAGAACATTTACCCCATTTCCAATCCTAACAGGAATGGCAACATTGGTCATATTCAAGGGCTTTTATTCACTTTGGAAGGTGCAGCAAAGTCACCACAGGAGGTAAAATTTAAAAAAAACACCTAAACCCCATAATCCCACATACTGTTACAGCTCTCAGGCTGAGGTAAGCAGCTGAGTGGTTGAGTAGACTCTACCATGGTTTCCTGCCTGGGAAAAAGAATAAGCAGGCAATGGATTCCTGGGCATCATCTGAGGGAAGCATCTGAGCCAAGGCAGGACCATCCCAACCCAAAGCAGAAGAGTTTAAAAACTGAAAAGAATGGTAAATGGCTCTGATTTATTCAGCCTCACGGGGGCTGGCAGCACCTGGAGGTTACCTTTCGGAACAGGGTCAGCCTTTTCTGCACTTCTTTTCCTGCTCTTTCGATGGCAGGCAGGTTCCTTGGGGATCCCCCTGTGCACAACAAGGAGAGGAGATTAGTGACACCACAGCCATGGCACTGGATATCCAGACAGTGCAAAGCTGTCTTGGATCTCAGCTGTGCTTCCCAAACTGTTCCAGTATGGGAATATCCCAGTATCCCTGTTGCTGCCTGAATGTCCCAGAAAATCTGACGATGCAAGGCAGGTGAAAAATGCAGCAGGGTTGTCTGCACAAGTGTCCTTTGTGTGACTGCTCCACATCATGTTTGACACTGCAGAGACTTCTTCTCAAACAGAACCAAAGAATCGGGAATGGTTTGGGTTGGAAGGAACCTTAAAGCTGATCCCATTACACCCCTTGCCATGGGCAGGGACACCTTCCACTATCCCAGGCTGCTCCAAGCCCCATCCAGCCTGGCCTTGGACACTTCCCAGGGGCAGCCACATTTTTTCTTGGCAACCTGTGCCCAGAAAGAATTCCTTCCCAGTATCCCACCTAACCCTGCCCTCTGGCATTCCCGATTGTCCTGTCACTCCAGACCCTTGTCCAAATCCTCTCTCCAGATCTCTTGGAGCCCCTTTAAGCACTGGAAGGCTCAACGATCTCCTAAAAGCCTTCCCTTTTCCAGGCTGGACTCCCCCAGCTTGACTCCACAGGGGAGGTACTCTAGAGAATTTAGTTAAATGTCACTGAAATAAAAAGCTTGGCACAAGACCAGGAACAAGAGAAAAAACCACAGCACTTACCAGTGGCAATGAGACATTTGTCATAGGATATCTGGGTCCCATCATTAAGCTTCACTGTGTTCCCTCTGACATCCATGTGCACAACCTGCAAGATGAACCCAGATGAGATTGAGCTCTTCACTTCATGGACCACTGAGCAGAGTTACAAACTTGGAATTAACATTCTCCTACCTTTAGGTTTAGGGTAGGGGTAGGAATGGGAAAGTGAGAGGACTGGAAGTGGCAATTGAGACAACTTCTTTGGGAGTCACCGTAACTCAGGTTGATCTTCCCAAGGTCTGAGTGTGAAATGGGCTCAGACACAGCACATCTCAGCAGCAGAGGAATCACTGACATTTGTCATAGCAGCATACAAACAACCGAGGATATAAATATTTTAGAAAGTTCACCATAAATTTCTCCACCTTCCTGCTGCTTCGGCACAGTGCTCCTGCTCACCTTATCACCCTCTACCTTGATCTCTGTGCTCTCCTCACCTCACCCTCCAGCCCACATAGCCCAGCTCCCACTTGTCACACCCTATGTCTAAGGTCTACATATTTTGTCCCATGCCCAGACTTCAAACGTATTCTTCTCTCTTCCTCATCATCTTCCCTCAGATCACTGCTGTTCCTCTTGGCTTCTCCCACTTTCAAACTTCAATTCAGATTAGCATAATCTCTGCTCAATCACATTTTTCCCAAACTTATCCAAATTCCCCTTCCCAGCCAACTCCTCCTCCAACTCCAGTGGTTCAGTACCAGCTTAGAGTGCAGGTTCTGTTCAAGAAGAGCTGTGGGAACAACAGCCAGTGCTGTACCCACCTTTTTGCCAGGCAGAACTGCCACCCCACCATTTTCCACACAAGGCAGGTCCTCGACAGGCACGTAGAAAGACGGCGGCTGGAAATAGATACTGAGAAAAGCTCCATTATCAAACAGGTTCCCCTTGCTCTGGGATACCAGATATCCAGCTGTTCAGCAACTCCGACCAGATAAAGACAACTTTGTGCATCTCTAACAAGCTCCACAATTATTTAACTATTTTTAAGTATTAGGGTCTTCACATTGTTGAAGTTCTAGGGTTTGAATCACGGAATCATAGAATTGGTCAGGTTGGAAAAGATCATAAAGTCCAACCACCAAGCAAGGCTTAATCACAGAAGTCACAAAAATCAAGTGTGATGCCATGTCCCTGGACCTCTGTTCTAACCTGTGGAGCTTCACCTTTATTAACTTACTTCCCAGGACTCCTGCCTATAGAGGGACATATCTAGGGGAATCACAGCAAAGTTCAAGAGGCATCGAGTACTGAGCAAGCTCTGGTGGCGAGCAGAATTCCTGAATCCCTCCTAGCACCAACACACCTTCCCTGCCCTCAGCGCTCCACTGGCTGGTGGCTCTCTCCCAAGAACAGTTTGGTCACTGTCACCTTGTCACTAACCACCTCCTGTGCCCTGTCCCCTGCAGTGCCACGTACCTCCTCTCCTTGCCGTTCCACTGCTTGAACCGCAACGTCTCTGTCACGTTGGGATCGTCGGAAAACCACAGTTCTTTGGAAAGGGGTGGACGCATGTAGGGCAGGGCAGGATCTTCAGACACAATCAGCACCTTTAATTGGCCAGGAAACACGTCAGCTGGAGCGAGAGCAGGCAAACAGGGGCACACACAGAGCAGGGCAGGACGGAGCGGGGCAGCTCTTACCCGCGCGCCGGGGTCGCGGGCCCGGATGGATCTGGCGGCGGCGAAAGCAGCAGTTCCTCCGCCAATGAGCAGGAAAGGGACGTGGGATGGGACCTTGATAGGAGCGACCGGAGCTGCAGGTGACAGATGGGACAATTTACTGCAAATACAGGCACACGGCCCAGCCCCAGGGCACAGAGTATGTCACCAGAGGCCTTCCACACCCAGACTTCCTTTGGAAACTGTGCTCCTTCTGCACCAGCACCCTTCCCAAGAACCCTGCTCCTGCTCCCCCCAAAGCTGCTCCCTGCAGGAATTGGCCAGATTTCAGCAAACTGGTTTTTCTAAGCGAGCCCGAAAGTCTGCACTGCCAACCAGTGAGTAGTTTATAAGAAAGGGAAGTTCCCCAAAAGGCCAAGGCACGTTTTTTGGTAATTTTGTTCAAGGAGACAACTTTTGAGTTGCATGCAGAAGGCACCTCCTCCCACAGGCAAGTCCTGTTACTGAGAAACATGCGGTTAATCCGTGGGCAGGGACAAAGCAGGCAGTTAAACATTGGCACCAGAACTCACCTGCTGTGCCCTGAGGAGCAGCACCTGCACCAAAAGGGAAGAAAGACATAGCTTACATCAGTGAAGCACAGGCTGTAGTTTGAGAGCTGCAGTTCAGGGCTCACTCAGGGATGAACAGGCTCTCCACTAGCCAGGGAAGGAGGCCCTGTGGAATCAGTGTCCTTGCCTGACTGTGCAAAGGTAAAAGCCAGAAGCAGGGCACACTTTTTTCTCTTTTTACCACAGAAGGAATAAATGACAGAAATCAGCCCCAGGAGATATCCTACTTTATCCTCAGGATGGTGCGTAAAACAGCCTCTGCTGGGTCATGGAGCCAGCACTGTCCTCTGTGCTGGGAAGTCATGGAACAACAGAATCCCAGAATGGGTTGGGCTGGGAGAGACATTAAAGCTCATCCAGTTCCACCTCCCTGCCATGGGCAGGGACACCTTCCACTAGACCAGGTTGCTTCCAAGCTCTGTCCATCCTGGCCCTGAATGGGAATTTGAAACAATGGCACACACTGAGAGGTGCAATCCTACAGAGGCACATCTATGATTCCAGAGAGGCTCTGTTCTCTTTGTTTTGGAGGACTCAAGCTCATGAAGAACAGACCAAACCTTATCTGCAGGGTACCCACCTGAGGCAGAGGACTCCTGGCCTTGGGACTGCCTGGCTGTCATGGCGAGCCGGCTGGCGTATCGCTCTTTGCTCTCCTGTATTGTTTTGTATGCCTGCAGACACACAGGAGACACTGACCTAGTACACCTCACAACACCAAGGCACCATCCTGCTGCTGGCCTTTTGTCCACCCCACATGCTGGAAAAGCCAGTGACAACATGTGGGGCAAAATACATCTCCCTGGACAAGGTGCCCATTGAGAACATACTCAGAAAATGACCTGCTCCACCAGGTGTGGTGAGCCCTGGATGTCTGGCTGCTTCCCAGAAGCAATGAACCTTCCTGCAGGTGTTTGGCTGCACACCTGTTCTAAGGGGAACCAGCTCCAGTGAAGGAAATGCAGCCAAACCACCCCAAGATGCCATGCAAGCTGGGCCATGACACAACACAAGACTGCGGAAAGGGAAGACAAATCCAAAGAAAAAGCATCTCCCACCTTCCAAAGCCCAGAGCAGCTGGGCAGGGCCAACAACCTGACAGGCTTTCTCTAGGCATGGTGGTGGCAGGACAGCCCTGACATGAGCAGGGCCTTGAGCCACGGGAGCGGGGCTGTTCCAGGCACTGGCCCTTGGATGTCAAATCTCTTCCAGCTGAATCCTGACCTGTGCATTTGACTGTGAAACTCGGGATACAGCATAAGCAGAGCCTGCAAGTACAATTTACTGGTACAGACAAGGAGGGAACATCTCTTCTATCACGTTAACTTACAAGAAAAACTGGGTTCTCCTGAACAGGAGCTGACTGAAGACACTGGCAGTGCTGGAAGCAGGTCAGAGTCCAGTATTTTTCCCCAAGGGTAAAAAAATTAAAGGGAAGCAAACCTTTCTTTGGGGCAAAACCTTTGCACATAATAATCTCTATCATGTGCATGACATCAAATTTCATTTGCCAATCCTCACAAGTTGGTGTTTTATAGCAAATTCTTTTAAAAAAGAATGGAGGAATTTAATGCCAGGCACAAAAAAGAACACAGGACAAAGGCCTGTCCAGGGAACTGGAGAAATGCTGGAAATATTAAAAAACAAGAACTTGTCAGTGTTTAGAAGAATGAAGATAAAGGTATTTTAAATCCTTTTGCTCAAAGACAGAAAAGCCAAGGTTTACAAATCACCTCTGCTTTTACAAGCAGAATCAGGAAGGTTTTAAGTGAGTTCAAAGGGCAGCATAGAGCAAATTAAATCCAATCCTTTAGGGAAAAACACTATTATGCACAGGCAGAACATCAGATCGGCCCTTGAGGATAAATATTTCCAATGGGACAATGTCAAGTTCTTTCTAGTTATAAGAACTATACTTTGCCAGGTCATGGGGTGATGTTTCAGTGCTCCTCCATGAGGAAATCACCAAGTTGGACAAGTTTTCTTTCCTTCCCTTTAGCACACTTATATTCAGGTATTATTTCCTTTTCTGCATGCCAACATTACTGATATAATGAGAAGTGCACTAATTAGTAATATGTGCCCTTACACAGTCACAAACAAGGACGGCCAGTTTGAGTTTAGATTTACTTAATGTGGAAAGGGTAATTCTAAGGCAGGTTTCTCCACTAAGAACTGCACCATCTGAGAATATTCAATTTGTAACCTGAAATTATTTGGCAATGTCCCTTGAAAATGAAGTACCTGAGGCCAGGGAGCACAAAGAGGGCTGGCAGTGAAGGGCTGCGGGGTGGGAGGTACAGACAGGTGCCCACCCTCCACCCTACCGCCCCACAAACACCTTTAGTGAAGCATCTTACATAAACTCCTGTCCCAGTGACTGTTCCTCCCACTATTAAGTATAACAGGAGGTTGCTGCCAGCTTTGCCAGGAACACCTGAAGACGTCAGGGATCTAGAAGGGCATCTTAGCTGATGGCATTGCAAAACTGCAGGGGAAGACAGGCAATGGAAGAGAAGAGGGAAAGAGCTGAGTATTAGGAAGGATTCTTGATTAAACAGGTCTTGGGAGAAGCAGAGTGCGCTTTGTAATTTCAGCTACCTTGTCTGCCAAAAAAAAAAAAAAATGGGCAGCAGGGCACAGGAAAGAATTATATTTAAAGGAAATAGGAAAATATTTTTCTTCCACCCACTGTTTTGAAATTTTTTTCTACTTTCCAGGAGCTTCCTTTGGAGAAAAATGGAATTTGGAACTTTTAGTGAATATGATCCTCCTAGAGAAAGAGCTTGGAAACAAAGATTTGTGTGGTGTAAACTTGGGATCCATCCACTCCCAGGCAATACTGAAATTCTTCGGCTCTGTGGGAGTGTCATTTACTCTTTCAGTGAGGCTGCAAACCTTTATCCTTTTCAAGCAGAACATAAATACTCCCCAGCTGGGGGTTGATTTGGTATACTTACACAAGTTAAACAAATGTTCTGAACTGAGATTTGGCAAGGAATTGTTTGTCTCATACAAGACAACAGACAGAGCTGTGTCTGGTCATAACAAAAAAACCCAAGAGTGTCTTTAAGGTAAAAAACTTAAAAGGTAACTGAAATTACAGTTAAAACCCTAGTAATCATAAGAAGTTACTTTCCATTTAGCTCCCCTTGAAGTTTTCTGAAGGAGGAAACAGAGACAAAGCTACAGAAATCAAAAGCTGAGTTAAGAGAGCTGGAATACAGCAAATGCTCGACAGGAGAGATGGACTGCAGCTTCTTCCCAGGAACCACCTTTCTACTTACATAGGCACCTGCTCCTAAGGTGGACAAGCCCATAATAAGGACAAAAACCGAATTACTGCCCTTTTGCCCAGGCACGCCTGTGCTAGCCATTTGTCTGCTCAGCTGCAGGTCTGGGGGCACATTCCAGCGCTGCAACAACGTGCCTAAGGAACACAATTCATTGGAGAAACAACACAAAAGCACCGTCAATACAAAAGTACGTCTGGAAATTTAGAGACTAAGTCAGTTCTGAACCCAAATGAATTCCTTGTTTGGAAAACCCAGCCCCACATCTGAGCGACTGCAGGGCATTATCCTGAGCCACGAAGTGTGCTCCGGGCAGCTGTGGAGACCAAATTATCTGTAAGATCAAGGAAGGGGTAACTGAACTAACTGATAGCAGGAGCATCTCTAGGCAGCTGCCTGCAGCTGGAGCCTCCAGCCTCTCTGAGCTGCCCATCACGGAGATGTGTCTTGGTGGTTCCAACACCTCCTCCAGGCCTCTTCTGCCCGAGGAAAAGCAGGAGCCAGGCCAGGGTGGGCAGCAGGGATGGTGACACCGGCACCGAACTCCCTCTGCTCACACGGCTCATTCCACCGGGATAAACCTCCAGCAAGGAACGGGGTTTTGCTGGCAAAAAGGGCCTCCCTGGTGGAAATGAGCAGATCCCGGTGCAGGCACCTCCCGCCGCGCCAGCCGGACGGGGAGCGCCCGTGGCTGAGCCGCTGCACCGCGTTTTGTTTCTCCATCCCCAAATCGCAGCCGGCGGCCGGCCCAGGTCACGCCTGAATGGAGCGGTGGCGGGGACGGCTCCGAGCGCCGCTCCTGGCGCGGCCGCTGCTCCCGGGAGAGTTCGGGCTCTCTCAGTCCCCGCCTCCGCCTGCTCCCGCCCGGTGAGAGCAGAACCCGCCTCACCCCTGCCTGCAGGCACTTATTTGTGACAAAACCGCAGCAAAGCCGGCAGCGCCCGAAACGAGACCAAGGTCCCGGCCAGCTCCGGGTCACTCACGCTGTCCCAAAAACGTTCCCGAAGCATCCGCACCTCCGCCGCCCGCGGCCCCTCCCGCAGCGCCCCGGGCACGGCCGTGCCCGCACCGATCCCGCGGGATGCCCGCCCGGCCCGGTGCCCTCCGCAAACCGCGCTCCCGGCCGCCATCGGCCCCGGGCCTGTGCCGCAGCGGCGGGAATCGCGCCCGGTGCCCCCCGGTCCCGGCACTGACCCGCGTGGGCGCGTCCCCGCGGCGGGGGGCGCAGGGCGCGCGCCAGGCCCGCGCGGCAGCGGAACATGTCGCCGGTCGCCGGTCCCTCGGTCGCGGCCGCGCCGGCCCGGCCCGGCCCCGCCGCGCACGCGCCTCCCGCCGCTTCCGGGCGGCCGCTCCGCGCCGCCGCATCGATGGTGCCGCTGCCGACATGTGGCGGCCGCCCCGCCGCCTCCCGCGCCCGCTCCGCCGCGCCGCCGCCACCGCCACCGCCACCGGGCCCGGCCGCCGCCTGCTGCTCTCCACCCCCATCTTCTACGCGAACGGGCCGCCGCACATCGGGCACCTGTACTCGGCGCTGCTGGCCGACGCGCTGCTCCGCCACCGCCGCCTGCGCGCCGCCGGCCCGGCCCGGCTCTGCACGGGTCAGCGAGACCTCCGGTCCGAGCCCCCTTCCCCAGGGATGACCCCCCTCTTCTGCCGGGGCTGACCCCCCTCCCCATGTCCCCGGGCCCCTGTGTCCCCGCGGGGCTGCGGGCTCCGGCCTCTCCCCACGGCCCCGCGGCCTCTCTCCGTTTCAGGGACCGACGAGCACGGGCTGAAGATCCAGCAGGCTGCGGCCGCGGCGGGGACGTCGCCCGCGGAGCTCTGCGAGCGGGTCTCGGGGCTTTTCCGCCAGGCCCTGAGCCAGGCCGGCGTCGCCTACACCGACTTCACGCGCACCAGCGAGCCGCGGCACCAGCGAGCCGTGAGGCACTTCTGGGGTGCCCTCCGCGATGGAGGGGTGCTCTACAAGGGCTCCTACGAGGGCTGGTACTGCACGCCCGAGGAGAGCTTCCTGCCCGAGAGCCAGCTGGCCGAGGGCACAGACGCCCAGGGCCGCCCCTGCAAGGTGTCCTTGGAGACCGGCCACGAGGTAACGGGCTGCAGGGCACTGCGCGCTCACCTGCCGCTCTGCTCCGGCCGGATTTGGGGTGTTTAATGCTTCCCGTAGCCTGTTATTAATTCGTGTTGGCTGAGACTCACCTGTATTTCAGTGGAGTGTCAGAGAGCTGTCAGACCCCCCCCTGGCAGGTGCACATTGCGGCTATGTGCAACGGGAAGGATTCAGCCCCTTCTGAGTCCACAGGCTGTTGGCCTGGGAATGGTGTTCTGCAGGAGTGATGACAGAAGCTGAACAGGAGGATAAGGGTGTATTTCACTGAGGGGTTCCAACTTTCAGACCTGTTTTGTGAGACAGTTCAGTTTGGCCTCTGGACACTTAACCATCTCTTAAATGGGTTTTGGCCCTGCCTAAAGCACTGTAACATCACCTGCCTGTGGTCAGCCAGAATGAGTGTGTCCAGGAGTCTGGGACCTTCCCAAGGGTCTCTCTGCCACTGTTTTCTTAGAAGGTGTGGAGTTACAATATTTAATCCAGCCACTACAGATAATCCTGCTCAGAGCTCAGCACAGATTATGCTCCTGTGCTATTTGTATGAGGCTGGGATGTCGGAGCATTGGTCCACACAGAAAAGGTTATATTGGCAAATAGTAACTTTTGAGAAAGCACCTAGAGTATAATTGGGGAAAAGATAAGTTTCCAAGCAAAGTAATCATTCTTTAGATTTAAAATAGTCAGCAGATTTCAAAGTCAAGAATATCCTGAGAACAGTTCCTGGCCTCGCCTGTGTGTTGAGCTGTCCAAGGAAATAGGAGTGTTTATGGAGCAGAGAAGCTCTTGCAGTGTGGTGAGCAAGGATGGGAGGGTTTATTTCCAACCTGAAAGAGGCAGTTGGGCAGTTTGTTCCTTGGGAATTTTGTGAAGGAGAAGGGGGAGTTTTCACATGCCATAAACTCCAGACTTCTAGTGAGTGAGTGGGTTCTGGCATCCGGTGGAGCCTGGGGCTGAGGACGTACAGCTTGTCTTTGATGATGCTCCTTAGGTCTTCCTTGTACACTGCAAGATTGCTGACCCAGCCATGGATCCCTGAGTGCCTTACACAGCTCACTCGTACCACATCCACCCACCACGTTTTCACTGGTTTAGCTAAATGTGTCATTTAATGGATTTAACTGTGGGGGAGAAGTGCTGTCAGTGCTGTAAGCAAACAAAGTTAGTGACTTAGATGCATTAAAGCATAAATTGAGGAAAAAGAGGAGTATGGCCCCAGGAAAACAAAGGCAGGCATCAGAAGTGGCAGTAGGGCAAGACTTACAGTGTCATTTTGTCTTTTCATGATTTTCATGTATTATTGCAAAACTATGTTGTTAAGAAGGTGTATTCTCATCTCCCTAACTCCTTTCTGATGTCGTATCAGGCAGGTAATCCTTCCCAGGGTTACGAATGTTTTTAGAAGCAGAATGCTGAACCACCCCAGGTGCCTGAGTCCCCAGGTGTGTTCCTGGGGATCCCAAGGAGGCAGTATCTTGGGTTAGAAGGTTGCTACTAGTCACGGAAAGGTGCTGACAGCTTCTCATGGCATGGGAGGACACCCAGACACAGGCAGTGTGCGACAGCCTCTGTGCTTAGAATGGTGTGTGCAAATTGTCAGCCTGTTCTTGGGGCCATAATCCTTTCCTCTCCTGCTGTCCCAGGTGCACTGGACCAAGGAGGAGAATTACATGTTCAGGCTCTCAGCATTTCGGGATCCCTTGCAGAACTGGCTCCGGGACAACCCACGTGCCATTTTTCCTGACCCTTTCTACCAGTGCGTGCTCCGTTGGCTGGACGAGGACCTGCCAGACTTGTCGGTGTCCCGTGAGCGAAACCGGCTGCAGTGGGGCATCCCCGTGCCCAGTGACCCCACCCAGACCATCTACGTCTGGGTGGATGCCCTGGTGAATTACCTGAGCGTGGTGGGGTACCCTGAGAGCCATGGCGCGTGGTGGCCGGCCGTGCACCACGTCGTGGGCAAGGACATCCTCAAGTTCCACGCGCTGTACTGGCCGGCGCTGCTGCTGGCGGCAGGGCTGGAGCCCCCTGAGCGCATCCTGGTGCACTCCCACTGGACTGTGCGGGGCCAGAAGATGTCCAAGAGCCTGGGCAACGTGGTGGACCCCGGCGTGTGCATGGGGCAGTACGGCGTGGACGGGTTCCGGTACTTCCTGCTGCGGCAGGGCGTTCCGGAGAGGGATTGTGACTACTATGATGAGAAGGTGGTGAAGTTGGTGAATTCAGAGCTGGCAGATGCGCTCGGGGGGCTGCTCAATCGCTCAACAGCCCCCAGCATTAACCCCAGCAACACCTACCCCTGCTTCTCAGAGCCCTGTTTCCCCAAGGTCCTGGATTCCAGAGAGGCCGGAGGCACAGGCAGGGCGTGTGCTGAGGACTACAGGCTCGTGGCAGCAGTGGCCTCGCTGCCTGTGCAGGTGGACACTTATTTCGAAGGCTTCCAGATCTACAAGGCTTTGGAATGCATTGCCCAGTGTGTGAGGCAGACCAACGGCTTCTTCCAGAGGCACAGGCCTTGGAAGCTTGACCGAAGGGATGCTGGGGAGCAGCTCTGGCTGGACACCATCCTGCACGTCACGCTGGAGTGCCTGCGCGTGTACGGGACACTCCTGCAGCCCGTGGTCCCACACATGGCAGACAAGCTGCTGTCCCGGCTGGCTGTCGGGCCAGGAGAGAGGCACCTCTCTGGTCTGGCGTTTCTGGCACGCTATGATGGAAAGCCATGTCCCTTTGAGGGGAGGCAGCTCGGACCTGACACTGGCATCTTGTTCCACAGGCTGGGCAAGTTGGAAACTATGAAGAAGAGAAAGCAAGAAGCTCAAGTCCCTGACAAACAGCTTCTGTGAATAAAATCTTCCAGGAATTCCTGGAAAACATTGTTAAAAGCACTTTCCTCCCATTCCTGGTGGTGGTGTGTGGAGGGGTGGGAAACTGGCCTGAGCAGGGAGGATCAAGCAAGCCCTGAGGAGAGATAGGCTTGGTCCTGGGCGTCCTTGGTGTTGTGTCCTCGCACAGGGAGATAGAGGAAGGGTCGCTCTGCAATGTCCTCACCTCACTTTTGGTCCACAGGTTTTTGGCCAGGTCGGAAGTAGCTGGGGGTGGTCAGAAATGGTTCTGGGGGCCCTGGTGCCCATTGGGCCTCTCAACTGAGCTCCCTTTGTGGGCCAAAACTAGTCTGAGTGAGCCTCAATGGAGACAGATCTGTGTAGCTGCTCTTTATTCCTGGGGCAGGACAGTGCCATGGTCAGACAATGTGTCTCATTCAGCAGTGCAGGACCTGCAGATGTGACTAGAATGGGAAAGGGGGGCATGTGCTTCATCAAACTCATCTTTCTGAGGCTTTTCCAGTTGCTGCAAGGCGTAGTGCTCCCTGTTTTATGTCCATGCTGCTGGAAGCAGACGAGCACTGACACTCTGGGGTGGTGGTGACCACTGGGAATCTCTGGTAAATCCTTCCCAGCCTCTGGTTCCTGCAGGTCCCATCAGTGCTAGCACTGGAGGAGTCACCTTCCAGAGGCCCATTTTGGGGGTCTTTGGGTTCTTTTGGGATCACCTGGGCTGCGTGAGCAGGAGCTGTGCCCCATGTTCCAGTCGGTCCCCATGCCACTGTTGCTGTGCCACTGCCTGATGCTGTCCCAGTCCAGCTGACCTGAGTCCCCTCATTCCCTTCTGCCATGGCTCTCCTCCTGCAGATTGTCACCTGCACCCTTACTTCTGCAGTCCGTGTGTGCGTGCTTCCTGCTGCAGCCCCGTGCCCTCGTGCCGTGGGCGCTGGCTCCCCACTGCCCTGTTTCTTGGGGCAGGAGGGACTCGTCCCCTTCCTGGTCTCTGATGCTGCCACACGGGGCTGTGGCTGCCCAGCTGGACATAAAGAGAGGGTCATTGTGGCACCGGCGGTTGGGATCCCGCTGCCACCTCTTGGCACTGGAACCGTGCGGATGTCGGTGTCCCCGCTGTCCCCCGCCTCGCGGTGCCCCTCGGTCTCTCGCTCCCTCCGGGAGGGGCCAGGCCCGCTGCCCGCAGCCCTGCCGGTCCCCGCCGCTCCTCTGGGAACGCCCGCGCCGGCCCGGGCTGAAGGCTCTCGGTGCCCGGTGTGTGGCTCTGAGCCGGGCCCGTGCAGCTGCCGGAGCCGGGAGCGTAGGGCGGAGCCGCGCGGTGCCGGTGCCGCTGCGCGGGGCGGGGACGGGCCGTGCCGGAGCCGGTGCGTGGGGCGGGACCGTGTGGTGCCGGTCCCGGTACGTGGGATTGTACCGGTGCCGGTCCGCGGGGCGGGGCCGTGCAGCGCCGTAGCCCGTGTGTGGGGCGGGGCTGTGCCGGTGCCGCTACGCGGGGCTGCGCCGGTGCCGGTGCGTGGGGTGGAGCCGGGCTGTGCCGGTGCCGGTCCGCGGGGCGGGGACGAGCTGTGCCGGAGCCGGGGTGCGGGGCGGAGACGAGCGGTGCCGGTGCCGCTCTCCGGAGCTGTGCCGGTGCCGGTCGGCGGGGCGGACCCGGTGCCGGGCAGTGCCGTAGCCGGTCCCCGGGGCGACGCGCCCCTATGAGCCGGTGAGGCCGCAGCGGTGCGGGAGGGATGGCGGCGGGCGGCGGCGGAGGGCGGCCGCCGGGCCCCGACCCCGCGCTGGAGCCCTACGTGCAGACCCGCATCTTCAAAATCATCGTGATCGGAGACTCCAACGTGGGCAAGACGTGCCTGACCTTCCGCTTCTGCGGGGGCACCTTCCCCGGCAAGACCGAGGCCACCATCGGCGTGGATTTCCGCGAGAAAACGGTGGAGATCGAGGGGGAGCGCATCAAGGTGGGCCCCGCACCGGCTCCGGGCTGGCTCACACCAGCCCCGGAGGGACCCGCTAAGCCCGCGGTGGGTCCCACACCGGTACCAGTGGGCCCTGCTCTATCCTCCGTGAGCCCCACTCTGTCCCCGGTGGGCCCTGCACCGGCCCCGATCTGCAGCCCCAGCAGCGATGGCAGCCGGTCCCCATCCCTGCCTCTTGCCAAACCCCTCCTGGGGGCTTTTCCTTTCATCCCAGTTGGAGGGAGGGAACAGGGCCAGGGAAGAATTCTCGTCCCTGTGTTGCAGAGATGGCCCTGGACCAGTCCCTGCTGCCTTGTCGCTATTTCTGGGGTTGGTTTGAGCATGCAGAGATCAGAAGTGATGGCTCCGGGTGAGTCACCGCCACCCTTGAGATGGGCACAGCTGGATCCTCGCAGCATTGGGGTGGCTCCAGCTCCGGATACTCGACCAGCAGAAGGGTAGAGCTGCGGTGGGATGGGGACAGGACTCCGTGCCACAGCCAGGGGGTCTGGGGGGGCAGAGGGTGGTGGGCTGGCAGCAGCCACACTGGAAGGCTGAGAGCTCACACGGGCCAGTGGCAGCGGGCTCGGCCACCGTGGCAGCAGCGGTGCAGGAACCTGCTCCCAGCTGCACCTGGAGCTGCGATTGCAGCAGGATGAATTTCCTTATGAACGTTGGTGTGACACCTGTAAAGAATGATCAGCCCAGAGCTGAAGAGCTCTGGCTGGTGTGTCAGAACAAATCTGGCACTGGTAGGAACTACCCAGGAGCAGAGTTTGTGGTGGAGCTTGGCCTGCACAGCTGTGGGGATCAGCACCCACAGCCCCTGAAGAACAAACATCGCTGCTGTACTGACAGATGGCTGATCAGAAGTTGAACTCACAATGACACCAGACATTGTGTTGGTGGGTGAGAGCTTTAGCTGTGCTTCTAGGCTGTCCATGAATGTTTTTCCCTCTGTTCTTTAGAGGTGCTCATCCTCCCTGCCCTCCCCAGCTCAGTCCAGCCCCACAGAGCTGTGCCAGTGTGAGCTGTGGTGCAGGCTGGCATGGAGCCTCTCTGCTGCCACTATCCAGAAAATGTTGCCAGGTTTTCTACCTTTGGATATTATTTGAGCTCCAGTGGGCAGGAGTGGGAGGTAGTGCAGCAAACCAGCCTTTCCCGGGATATGTATCCTAGAGAGGAGGTGAGAGGTGGGACAAGGACCCTCCTTCTCTTGCTCTACCTAGGAGAGACTGGCCATGAAAGGACTGAGCAGCAGCTCTGCTCTGCCAGCATTTTTCAATTGGAAAGACTCTGAGGCAGGTACTGTCTCCATGGGTACAGGGCAATTTGGATTAACCTGGAAATTGCCCCTCCCAGGCTACAAAACATTACCAGGAGAACACAGACTGACCCCTGGGGCATGCTGCTGGTTACCAGTGTTCAACCAGACTTGGTGTCACTGACCAGCACCGTCTAGGCCCAGCCATTCAGGCAGTTCCCAGTCCACCTCATTGCCTGCTCATCCAGCCCAGAGGCCTCCTGCCATCTCTGTCACTTGGGTCAGGAAGTTGTCATCGATGGTGTCCTGGAATGTTCTGGATTGCCTGTGCCCTGCTGTGCTGTCCTTCCATGAGGTGTTGGGGTGGCTGAAGCTCTCTGTGAGAACCAGGGGCTGCAAACACAAGGCTGCTGCTCACCATCCACAGAGCACCTCACCTGCTTGCTCTGCCTGGCCAGGTGCTCCATAGCAGAGACCCCCTACAATGTCATCGGGCATATTTTGTTTTTTAATCCTCCCCCACGAGCTCTGTTGGCTCCTCACCCATCCCCACAGCGCTCCTGGCCCTCCCACTGTGCTCCTACACAAAGGGTGGCTCTCCCTCCTCATTTTCTCTTTTCCTCTCTGAAATCATCAGCGTTCTCAGTCATGGCGTAGGATTTGGTGTGCAAATAGACATGGATCTGTTGGAGTGAGTCCAGAGGAGGCTGCAAAGATGCTCTGAGGGCCGCAGCCCCTCTGAAGTCAGGCTGGAAGAGCAGGGGTTTTTCAGCCTGGAGAAGAGAAGCCTTGAGGGAGACCTTAGACCCCCTTCCAGTGCCTGAAAGGGCTCTAAGAGAGCCAGAGAGGGACTTGGGACAAGTGATGGAGGGACAGGACAATGGCCTTAAACTGAAGGGGGGCAGGTTTAGATTGGGTATTAGGAAGAAGTTCTTGGCTGTGAGGATAGGGAGGCCCTGGCACAGGTTGCCCAGAGAAGCTGAGGCTGCCCCTGGTTCCCTGGAAGTGTCCAAGGCCAGGTTGGAGAGGGCTTGGAGCAACCTGGGATAGTGGACCGTGTCCCTGCCATGGCAGGGGGTTGGACTGCATGATCTTTAAGTTGCATTCCAGTCCAGACCATGCTGGGACTCTCTGAAACCCAGACAGCAGGAAGACCTCCTGCAACCCCTTCCCCATGGCCTTGCCATGCTCCACACTCCTGTAGCGTCTTTTCTTGTCTGCTTCACTTCCCAGGTGCAAGTGTGGGACACAGCTGGCCAGGAGAGGTTTCGGAAGAGCATGGTGGAGCACTACTACCGCAACGTGCACGCCGTGGTCTTCGTGTACGACGTGACCAAGATGAGCTCCTTCACCAACCTCAAGACGTGGATCGAGGAGTGCAACGGGCACGCGGTGCCCCCGCTCGTCCCCAGGGTGCTCGTGGGGAACAAGTGTGACTTGAAGGACCTGATCCAGGTGCCATCCAGCCTGGCCCTCAAGTTCGCCGACGCTCACAACATGCTTTTGTTTGAGACCTCGGCCAAGGACCCACAGGAAAGCCAGAACGTGGACGCGATTTTCATGTGCCTGGTGTGCCGGCTGAAGGCGCAGCGCTCGCTGCCCTGCCGGGACACGGAGGGCTGGCCGGCGCAGCCCCAGCCGCAGCCCCGGCGGCTGGACGAGGCCAGCGGGAAGGGCTCCTGCCCGTGCTGAGCGGGACCAGCCCGGACCCCAATAAAGGCTCTGAGCCCCCTGCGCTCCGACTCTTGCTTTGCGCCTCAGCCCGGTCGGCCGTAATCGTCTGTGATCGGCTCGGCTCGGCCACAATCGGCCCGGTTGGGCGTGCAGCGTTCGGCTGCAATCGGGCTGCAATCGGCCCTTTTCGGCAGCAGTCGGCCCTGTTCGGCCGTGCTCGGGCTATCTCGGTAATTATTGCCCTGACTCGGTTACAATCGGCTCAACTCGGCCCCATTCGGCTATAATCGGTCGACTCGGCTCCTATCGGCTACGTTCGCCTCGGCTCGGGGCGGGGCGGTGCCGCGCGCAAGCGCAGTGCGCGCTGCCGCCGCCATGAAGTAGGTGTGGGGGTGTGGGGCGCAGGCCGGGCCCGGTCTTGTCCCGCCGGTGCTGGGGCTGATGGTGCCTCGCCCGCAGCCCCCTGACGAAGGTGAAGCTGATCAATGAGCTGAACGCGCGGGAGGCGGAGCTGGGCGTGCAGGAGGCGGTGTCGTGGCACGCGGAGTACAAGGACAGCGCTTGGATCTTTGTGGGTACGGACCGGGCTAGGGGCGGGGACCGGTGCCGGTACCGGTGCTGTTGACCCGTTCCTTCCCTTCCCTCTCCCGCAGGCGGGCTGCACTACGCGCTGACCGAGGGTGATGTCATCTGCGTGTTCTCGCAGTAAGTGCCGCAGCCCCGGCCCCGCCGCCGCGGGCGCTGCCGCGGTGCTGACCCTGTGTGTGTGTCACAGGTACGGCGAGGTCGTCAACATCAACCTCGTGCGCGACAAGAAGACCGGGAAGTCCAAGGGCTTCTGCTTCCTGTGCTATGAGGACCAGAGAAGCACCATCCTGGCTGTGGATAACTTCAATGGGATCAAGGTGAGTGGAGCTCAGGCGCTGTCGGGGCTCCCCGGGTGCTCCCTCCCGTGAGCAGCGGCCCGGGGCGCCGGGAGCCGGCGGTGACAGCCCGGCCCCGCAGATCAAGGGACGGACCATCCGCGTGGACCACGTGGCAAACTACCGGCCCCCCAAGGAGTCTGAGGACTGGGATGACGTGACGAGAGCCCTCCATGCCAAGGGCTGCGGGGTCAAAACGCCACCCCACACCTCGTCCGACTCCGCGTCTGAGGATGAGGATGTGCTCGTGAAAAAGCAGAAAGGTAAGGAGTGTTCCTGGCAGGCTGGATCCCAGGTGGACGTGCCCGTGGTAGGGTCTGGGGGCTGGAGTCTGCGTGGAGAGAAGGTTGGAGAAACAAAAGAGGGCACAAAATGAGGGTGGGAATAAGATATTGCTACAGAGTGCTGAGGAGATGCATAAAAATGAGGGAGAAGGAGAGCCATGAGGGAAGAGTCCTCAGGTCTGGAGAGGTAATTTCTACAAAGTGGATCACATTATTACTGAGGAAGGGGAATGAAAGGGAAGTTGGAAATTCTCAGCATTCCAAGTGGTGTGGAAATGCCCAGAGTTGCTGGGAAGAATGTGATGTGAATGTTAAAGAGAGAAGTGGAGTGGGTGCAGCTGGAGGAGAAAAAGTTGTGATTGGAAGTGAACTGGGATCTCCCTGAGGGGGAAGCAGGCTGGGAAATTGGGTGGAGGGGGAGAATTTGTAATGAAAGATGAGCTGGGATGGTGCCAGGGGAGCCATGGGGAGCAAGCTGCTCCTGGAGTTTGGTCCATCCCGAAATGTGAACCCTAATTCCAGAGAAGCAGCAGAGCAGAGCAGAACGGTCCAAGTCGAGCCCACAAGCCGGGAAGCGGGTGAGCACGGAGGAGCCCCATGCCAGGATCAAGATCAAGAAGGAGAAGGAGGATCCGGGGTACGAGCGCTATGCTGGCGGGAGCGCCGGGAGCAGGACGCAGCGGGATGAGGAGCAGCGGCGGCACCAGCGGCACTCGGACAGCAGGGGCGACAAGAACTGCCGCGAGCAGAGGGGCCAGAGCGGCTCGTGGGAGGAGCGGGAGAAGAGGGAGGAGGCTGGCAGGAGGGGCAACGGGCACAGCAGCCGGCAGGACGCGTCCCCCAGGGGAAGCAGGTCTCGGGAGCCCCATTCCCGGCACAGGGAGCGGGGCTCTGGCAGAGACTCCGGTCGCTGCTGAGCCCTGGGCCAGCATTTGGGGTGAGGGAGGCTCTGAGCCTGCCCATGCCTGCTCCAAGCTCCAGGGATGCCATGGCTGGACCTTTCACCTGGGAGCTTCCCCCTTGCCTCTCATCCCACCCTGGGCCAAGGCTCTCCATACTCCCTGTGCTGCTGGCTGGGACAGGGGCTTGTCCTTCGACAGGCGAGGCTGTCAAGCAGCGAAGGCTGGGAGCAGCAGGATGCTCCCCTTCCCTAAATCCCTTGGGGTGGTGTCCCCTTCTTGCACTGGGGGCAGAGGATGCCAGGTGTCCGGGTTTGGGCCCTGTGCCCGCCCAGCATCTTCTGGATTCCGTGATGAATCCATAGGGCTGCACCGCTGTGGTTGGGGTGATTTATTATGGATTTGTTTCAAGGTTTCTTAATAAAAGTTCCTGATAGGGAGAAGCTGGTCCCGGGAGCAGTGTTCCTGTCTGTGGGTCAGGGAGGAGGTGTCATCTGTTTTTCTTACACTGATTTAGGCTTATTTGGCTGGAAAACCGGGAGCGACGGAGTGTAGGATTCGCAGGGTGGAGAAGGGTGGGGCTTTAGCTGGATTTGGCTCCTGTAACGAGTGATCCCTCCGGTCCGGGTCCGTGCCGCTGCTGGGCGCAAGGGGGAATTTCCTCCCCGGAGCAGCCGGGCCGGCTCCGAGGCAGCCGCGGGGTTGGGGCGCGGGCAGCCCCTGCGGCCCCCACCGTCCCCGCGCGGTGCCGGCAGGGGGCAGGCGCGGCGCGGCCGTGCAGGGCCCGGTTCCGGTCGCGGTTCCGGTTCCGGTCCCGGCTCGGTGGCGGCGGCGCGCGCGGCGGTGTCCGCCCGCCATGCGATGTCCGCGCTCAACTGGAAACCCTTCGTGTATGGCGGGCTCGCCTCCATCGTGGCCGAGTTCGGTGAGGCGCAGGGGCGGGGCGGGACCGGGACGGGCGGGACCGGCAGTGTACCGGCGGGCGCTGAGGCCGGTGTCCCCGCCATCCCCGCAGGCACTTTCCCCGTGGACCTCACCAAGACGCGGCTGCAGGTGCAGGGTCAGAGCACCGACGCGCGGTTCCGCGAGGTGCGGTACCGGGGCATGTTCCACGCTCTCTTCCGCATCTGCCGCGAGGAGGGCGGACGGGCCCTGTACTCGGGGTGAGCACCGGGGCCGGGGCCCATCGGCAGCGGGTGCCGCTTCCCCCGGGGCCCCATCCATCCGTACCGCGACACCCACCCACCTGCCGCCCGGCCCGGCGCCTCCTTGCACCCACCCGGGCCTCCCCGGCGCCTGCCCCGGCTCATTCTCCTCTGGCTCAGGAGCTTCCACCGCCCGTGCTGGGCTCCCTCTTCGGCCGCAGCATCGCCCCGTCTGTCCTGTTCGCCCCCACCAGCCCGTCCCAGGTTCCCCCTCCGCCCAGCCCGGGACCTCTCCCACACCCCGGCATCTCCCCTTGCCTTCCCCGGGTCTCCCCCACCCATCCCGGGTTCTTCCCCCCTCCTCGGCCCTGCCCTGCTGCTTTCCCGGCGTCCCCTCCCCAGCCCGGGTCCCCTCTTCCACCTTCTGTCATGGCATCCCTCTGCTCCCTTGCTCCCTGCCCATCCCGGCCCCCCATTTCCTGGACGCTGCTGTGACCCCCTGGATCCCTCCCTGCCTCGTCTCCCTGAGCGGAGTCCCCCGGTGTTCCCGAGGCGGGGAGCAAGGCCAGGGCTGTGTGGGTGCCATCCCCTGGCACTGGGCTGCGTGGGGCAATCCCGGGTAACCCGGGCAGAGCTGCGTTCTTGGAGCCCCAGGGGGTTTGGGTTGTGCCTGGCCCCGCAGTTTGAGGGCGGGTGGGAGTAGCCTGGGCTGGCCCGCAGGGATGCTCAGGGTCCATTCCCCCTCAGGATCGCCCCGGCACTGCTGAGACAGGCGTCCTATGGCACCATCAAGATCGGCATCTACCAGAGCCTGAAGCGGCTCTTTGTGGATCGCATGGAAGGTCAGTGTTGGGGAAGGGCAGCACGGGCACCTCCCAGCTCCCCTGCCTCACACTCTGGGCACCTCCCAGCTCCCCTGCCTCACACTCTGGGCTGTGTGTTTTGCTCATTCCTTGCTCTGTCTTTTCCTCCCCAAGATTCCCACAGGAATGGAGCTCCATTACTGGGTGCTGTGGTTTTGTTTGTCAGGGAGAGCAAGGATTGGATTCAATCCTGATGGGAACCTCACTGTGCTCTGCACTGCCTGTGGCTCCTACCCAAACATCTCCTTCCAGTCAGGTTCCTTCCTTTCACAGAGTCATAGGAGAATCACAGAATCCTTTAGGTTGGAAAAGACCTAAGTCTGATCCCCACCTTGTCCCCAGCCGAGAGTGCTGAGTGCCACATCCAGTCCTTCCTTGGACGCTTTCAGGGGTGGGGACTCCAGACCTCCCTGGGCAGCCCCTGCCAAGGCCTGACCACCCTTTCCATGAAGAAATTCCTCCTGATGTCCAACCTGAGCCTCCCCTGGCACAGCCAGGCATATTCTGCATAGGAATTGGGCAGTCCAGCTCTCTGGCTTTGGCCCTGCCTGTAAAGGTGAGGTTCCACCAGTGCCCTTGACCTGAGCCCTCTGCAGCTCCTGCCTGGGGAGTGGAGCAGCAAGAGTCTGGTGGATGTTCCCTCTGGGAGCACTGAGATCTGCAGGTGAGATTTCCATCCCTGCTGTGATCTGAGGGAATGGTGTGACACTGTTCCAGCCTGGGAAAGCGGGATGGGAGGGGGAAATGCAGCACACTAATGATACCAAGCTGTCTCAGGGGAGCTTTAGGTTGGTATCAGGAGAAGGTTTTTTTCCAAGAGGGTGCTGGGGCACTGCCCCAAGGTTTCCAGAGCTCCAGGAGCATTTCAACAGCACTCCCAGGCACAGGGTGGGATTGTTGAGGTGTCTGTGCCAGGTCAGGAGTTGGATTGGATGATCCTTGTGGAATCCTTCCATCTCAAGAGATTCTGTGACTCTAGAGGTCCTTTCAGGGCTGCTGTCCTGCTTTAGTAAGGCCTCTCCCTGCCTGGTTCTGGCTGTGTACACAGTCCCCACACCCCCCTCGCTGTTCCAGCCTTTTCAGCTGTGAGCTCCATGCCTGAATGTTTGTCTCCCTACAGGCCTGGGGCAGCCAGTGGCCTGGTGTCCTCTGGGAAGTGTCGTGGTCAGTACCAGCAAAGGCCTGTGTGTTTTCCCAACGTAACCACCATCCTAACTCTGGGCCTGGAATCTGGGGTTATTCCCTGACACTAATCACATCTAACTCCCTGCCTGCCTTTGATTCTCAGCTGGCTCCAAGTGGCTGCGTGTAGGCAAATCCAGGGGGCCTGGGGAAACACTGGGTTGTCCCTCTCTGTCTGCCTCTGTCCTGGCTCATCCCTGCAATGAGAAATCTCAAATAATTATTCACAATTTTCACGTGTCCAATGATTTTCCTTCTCATCAGTCAGACCCTCTGAGAGTGCATTGCTGAGTGTTTCAGCTGCCACCTTCTGTCCCTGACAGGTGTGGGGACAGACCTGTCACGGGCTGTGGCACCTGCCCAGGCCCTGCTCCTGCAGCTTCACCATCTGATTTGAGAACTGAGCTGCTCTACCCAGCCTAGTGTGCCCCTCCTGTGAGGGTCTGACCTTCTTTCCTTGGTTGCAGATGAAACGTTGCTCATCAATGTGATCTGTGGGGTGGTCTCGGGGGTCATCTCTTCTGCACTGGCCAATCCCACAGATGTGCTGAAGGTAAGGGCTGGCTGTGGAACCCGTGGGAGGAGCAGCTCAGTGCTCCCTGAGCCACCAGTTCTGCTTGTTTGGGGTTTTTAATGAATGGGAACCAAAGCCCAGGGCCATTAATAGATGTTTAAAAACACAGCTCTTAAAGATCACAGAATCCTGGAACGATTTGGGTTGGGACAGACATGAAAAACCATCTCCTTCCACCTCCTGCCACGGGCAGGGGCACCTCACTCTAGAGCAGGGTGCTCCAAACCCTGTCCAACTTGGCCCGGAACACTCCCAGGGATGGAGCAGCCACAGCTTCTCTGGGCAATATGACATTTGTGCTGGTGAGGGGTGGCAGCTGTGTTATCTGACCTGGGCCAGGTGAGCCAGCTGCTCCTGTCCCCTGGGTCACGGTGCTGGCACTGCCCCAAGGGCCTGCCTGTGACATGGAGTGAGCAGAGCCCTGTGGGGACTGCCTGGTGCCCTGGGCTCAGGGTAGCCCTGCTCTGGGCAGAGAGAGCCTGGAACACTTCCCCAGTCTTCTCCCTGTAGATCCTCCTTCTGGGACTGCTTTCAGGGGGAAGGCCTTGTTCCTCATGTTCCTGTGCCCCCACCCTGCCCCTGCCTGCTGCTGTCCTTGTTGGTGTGGTTTGCAGGGAGAGGGATGTGGAGAACAGTGTGTGCTCAGAGCTGCTCTGTTCCTCCTCCCAGGAGTTCCATGGAGCTGCTGTCCCTGGTGTCCTTGCCCTGTGGCCAAGGCTGGTGTAGATGTCTGCCTGCTGACTCTTCCCTTTCTTTCAGATCCGAATGCAGGCTCAGGGCAGCTTGTTCCAGGGCGGGATGATCGGCAGCTTCATTGACATCTACCAGCAGGAAGGCACCCGAGGCCTCTGGAGAGTGAGCACCAACTCCTAGAATCCTCCAGCAGCAGCAGAACTAAGACAAATCTTAGGGAAGCAGGTGCTCTCCTGCTGTTCTGTAGCAAGGAACACCTGGAGCCCCTCCTGGCCCCTTAAACTGCTGCTCTTGTGGGACACAATCTTTTCTGGTGTTGAAATTGTGCAGAAGGTGAGGGGGTGACAGCCTAGTTCCCACGTGCTGGTGCTGGGAGCAGGGGAGCAGTGCGGAGTTAATCCTGCTGGAATAACGCTGCCAGGGTGGAGTTATCCTCCTTGGCTTTGAAACAAAGCTGGGAAGCAGGTGGTGTGCTTGCAGGGAGGCTGTCAGGAGAGGGAGCTGGGGGATGGCTGCAGTTGGTGACAGTGTCTGTGCTGCACAGGGTGTTGTCCCCACGGCCCAGCGAGCGGCCATCGTGGTGGGGGTGGAGCTGCCAGTCTACGACATCACCAAGAAGCACCTGATCCTGTCAGGCCTCATGGGGGACACCATCTTTGCCCACTTTGTGTGAGTACCTGCTGCAGGCTGGGGGGCTGTGCGAGGGCTGGGGAGAGACCGTTCATGGAGTGACTGGTCTGGGCCTGCAGGGAGCAGGGTTAGTGCTTCCAGAGGATCTGCTTTGTCAGCTGGAACAGCTCAGAGTTAGCAGCAGGTATGGAATCATTAAGGTTGGTTAAGACATCCAAGACCATTGAGTCCAGCTGTTTCCCCAGCACTGCTAAGGCCACCACTAATCCATCCCCACACCCCAGAGACCTCCTTGGGGAAGGACCTGGCAGAAATCCTTCGGTGGGATGAAATGCCAGCTTGGTTTCAGCTGGCTAATGACAGAAATGTTGCCCCACATCTGTGCCCTGGTATGAGCCAGGCAGAGATCCACGTGTAGCCACGTGTACCAGTCCCTCAGAAGCTGCTCCAGTCCTTAGTCCTCACCTGTCCAGACCCTGTGATCTTGCAGCCCCTGCTGGAAGAGCCTTGGGAGAGAAGCAAGCACAAAGCTGGCAGGACCCAGAGCAGTCAGTGCTGCAGTCAGCTGCTCTGGGCAGGGCTGGCACAGAACACTGGAATCCTTTTTCACCTCCATGGTGCAGATGCTGCAGTGCTTCCATTGGCTTTGCCAGCTGGGCTGAGGGTGAGGAGCACTGGGCCCTCTGTGGAGGGGGAGACTGGCAGTTCTGTGGTCCTTTCTGGTGTCTTTGCCCTTCCTCCCTCCTTCCTAAAGAAATGTTTGTTCTGGTGGGAAGGATGTGCACTCCCATGGGTGATTTCAGGTCTGTGTCACCTGGGCAGCACCTGGGACCCTTGCAGGGCTGCCAGTGCCCTGTGGAGCCAGCTGTGGAACCAGGTGAGGGTCTGGCTTAGCTGAGCTGAGCATTTCCCTCCCCTGAGCTCTGCAGGGTCCTGTGGCAGCCCCACCACTGCCCCTTTCCCAGGTAGGAACAAGTAGTGCACCCCACGTCCTCTGCTAAATGCCTTTGCTGAAGTCCAGAGGAAGGTGTTTTGTGTCTGTCTGAGCGGGAGTGGCTGTGTGCAGGGCTGTTCCTGCCCTGATTTGGTGTGTGCAGTTCCAGCTTCACGTGCGGGCTGGCGGGAGCCATCGCCTCCAACCCCGTGGACGTGGTGCGGACGCGGATGATGAACCAGCGCGCCATCGTGGGCAGCACCGAGCTCTACAAGGGCACCCTGGATGGCCTTGTCAAGGTGAGGGGACAGGTGGGCACGTCCCTGTCCTGGGAGGCTGGCCAGGTCTCAGCACCACGCTGATGGGAGCAGTGAGATCCTGCAGTGGCACAGTTTGTCATCAGTGAGGTGGGAGAGGGCCCGGAGTCACTTCCCTGAGGCCGCTGTCAGCCTGAGCATCCTCCCAGCCTCCTGGAACAAAATTGAGGCCTTGAGGCAGTTAGCTGGGTTCAGAGACTGCGGGTGGGGCTTCACACACCTGCACGGGCCTGTGCTCCCTGCAGCAGCTGGGCAGGGCCAGCGGGGCACATGTGGCACTGGGGAGGGAGGTGGGCAGGGCGTGGGCCCGGTGTGCCTCCTCATCCCTTTGTCTCTCCTCCCAGACGTGGAAGAGTGAGGGTTTCTTCGCACTCTACAAAGGCTTCTGGCCCAACTGGCTTCGTCTGGGTCCCTGGAACATCATTGTATCCTTCCCTGTGCTGCTGGCAGGTGGTGGGGTGGGACAAGGGGAGAACCCCACTGGGAAGGGCAGGGCAGAGCTGACACCCCAGTGGGGTGCCCTGGGACCCTAATGGGCGCTGCTGATGGTCCCTGTAGAGCCTCTGAGGGCTGGGCTGAGACCTTGCGTGGCCTGGGCTGCAGGAGATTCCTGGGTGAGCTCCTGTTTGGGAGGGCATTGTGGGGAACACTCTGCTGCTGAGGCAGGTGCTGACTGTGCAGGACCAGCGCTGCTGTGTGCTGAGCCAGAACATTCTGCCTGCTGAAACTGGGTGGGGAGTTCACTGTCAAGAGCTCCCAGTCTGGGCTTGGAGCCGCTTCCCTCTCGCAGTGGTCTGGGCAAGGCTGGGTTTGCTCTGGGTCCATTCTCCCAGCTCTGTCCTTCCTGGGCAGCTCAGGTTGTGCTGCCTGGACAGGGAGCTCCATGGGTGGGTTTAAGGAGCTCCCTGGATGGGTGTCCAGCCCAGCTGAATGCTCCACCCACCCTGCCAGGCAGCTGCCTCACATCTGTCCCAATTCCTTGACGCTCCCTTCAGTTTTTTATCACATACGAGCAGTTGAAGCGCCTCCCCTTCTGAGAGCTGCCTTCATCTCACCAGAGTCATCCTCAGGGCTGGCAGCAGGGCTGTGCTGCCGCCTCCCTCTTCATCCCACTGTCCCCATGTCGTGGTGTTTGGTCCCTGTGGGCTGGGCTCTCCCCACATGCATGGTCCCTGGAGCACGAGCTGCCTGGCACAGGGGGCAGCCACGTGTTTCCCACCCGGAGGTGTCGTGTGCCTGGGCCTGCAGGAATATCTTCTGTGAAGATCTGTGTGTTCCAGTGGCCTTTGGGGCACTGTGGCTCGTGGCTGGCAGGTGTGGGTCTCCTCCCGTGCCCGTGGGGTGGGGCCCGTGAAGGTGCCATTGTCATCATGTTTCTTGCAGAACTTGTAACTTCATTAAATTATTTATTGACTGGATGGCTTGAGTTTGGGTCTGTGCTCATTCACTTGCAGGGGTGTCTGCCCTTGTAGAGCACAGAAGTGTGGTTTTCACCATGCCATAGACCCCTTCATTCTCCATGTATTTATTTAAAAACAGTCTGTAGGATTCATTGCAGTAGAGATGTTTCTAAACCCAAGTTTGTTAGTATCAGAAAATGACCCTGTTGTCCTCTCAGCTCAATTTTGCCAAACCTGAGACTCTTAAATTCCTGCTTATTACTGCACCATTTTTGTTTAAATCATTTGTAAAGACAGGTACTGTGCTTTAAAGGTGAGCTCAGCACTTGAAAATACTGGTTCTCGTGCTGAGGAGAATATTTTGGTCATCCTCTTCTGGTTTTTGGTTATTTTTTAATGTTTATGGCTATGGAAGCAAATGTTTTTTATGTTCCTGCTCCCTTTCCTCTTGGTGGGGTGGCTTTGGTTTGGATGAAGGTCCCTGGTGACACAGCAGCACGTCCTGGCTGAGCCTGCTGTGAGCTGAGTGTGTGTGGAAGTTGTACAAGGAATGTTCAGCCAAATCCTGCTGGGGAAAAAGGCGGGGAATTGGTGTCACAAAGTCAGAGCTGCCTGTAGAAGCTGCAGGGAAGGGAAGGTGACTCCACTGAGCGCCTGGGCTGAAATCCTGCCTGGAGCAGGGCTCTCTGTGCAGGCAGTGCCAGGCACTGTGTGGGAACTGCTCCTGCACACACAGGAGGGGTTGGGGGTGGAACTCCAACTGGAAGATACCATGGGAACCAGTCAGCCCTCCCCAGGTGTTTAGGGTAGAAATACATGACTGCCTGATACACGAAAGCTAAAAATGGCAGTAAAGCAGGAGAGGGGGGCACTGGCTCCAGCCTGTACTTGCTCCTCACTGCCCTGCCACTTCTGCCTTGTCCTTGATCTCATTCCGAGGGTTTGGACTCTGTCCAGCATCAGGACAAAGGCTCCCCAAATGTCTCCCTGAGCAGACAGAAGCAGAGGATGTGTAAGGCCACCACAACCCTTCCCGTGGCTGCCCGCAGTGCAGAGCCCGGGTGTTTTGGGGGCGCCCATTGCTGAGCTCCTGCCCTCCAGCCCTGCCCCTGCTGCCCCAGGCGCCCTCCCCCAGGCACTGACAGACAGACAGACACACGCTCAGTGCTGCCCATTTCCTGGCAGCTGGGATCTTTCCAGCTCATGAGGCAGGAGAGCTTGTGACACTTTGTGTGGGGGCTGGAGCCGCCACTGTCAGACCCTGGGAAGGTCAGAGTCCCCCGGCAGGGGTAAGGGGCGCTGTGGGCTTCTGTAGCACAAGGTTGCAGAGGCTTTGCTTTCATGAATTTCTTTGTTACAAGTTACTATTAGGTAAATGCACTCATGACTAGCAAAGTGAGAGAGTGTGTACATAAAATAGTTATTTTTTACTGTTAGTAGCACTTACATGGATTTCACTGGAAGTATCACAGCAAAGTTCATCAAACTCCTGCAGGAGTGAGGTCAGTCACTGATGGACAAGGTCTCCCTTCAGGTATGACCTGTGTCATGGAGCCTGGAGCCAGCCTGCTGTGCCTGGGGGTCTGCAGGGGTGTGCAGGGGGAGCTCCAGGACAGAGGGAGGCTCTTTGGGGCAGCAGCCAGTTACTTCTGCGTGGTTCCATGAGTGGGCAGAAGACACCAGCCCTCAGAGGTCCATGTCTGCCTGGATCTGAGGCCCCTCTGTGGGTCGTGGTGGTTTTTTGCCCTGCAGGTTCCAGCAATTCTTTGGTTTCAGCCTCTCCAAGGATACCCTGGGCTCCCTGTTGGGCTTGCCAAGGGCACTGCAGGTTCCCAGCTGTGAATGCTGCTATCCCAGGCTGGCAGATGTTTCTCCATCTGTTTGAGCACACATCCCTTGTCAGTGCTGTTCCTCTTTGTAACCAGGTCGCCTTCAGGGCTGCTGTTCCAGCAGGATGTCAGTGGTGTTCCCTTGCTCCCAGCATCAAGAAGCTGTCCTGGGTGTGGCAGTGACCCCCAGGAGCTGGGCTAGACTTTGGGAACTCTGTGCTTGCCCCCATTCCCAGCCTCTGTGTCTGAGCAGGCACTGCTCTGCTCCAGTCCCTGGTGCCTGGGGGAGCAGCCACCGCCCCGTGTGCCACCGTGGCAGCTTCCTGCCCAGGTGCTCCCTGCTCACCCCCTGCTCCAGGGTTGTCTGGAAACGTGGCTGGAGGGGAGGGACCTCCGTGGGCACAGCAGCAAGTCCAGCAGTCCCTGCTGCAGGCAGCTGCTGGCAGAGCTCTGCTTCCCCCAGGGACGGCCCTGCTCCCCAGGCTCCTGCTGCTCCCCCAGAGACGCTCCTGCTCCCTGGAGAGTGACGGGCTGTGCCTGCTGCCAAGTTGCACCTGCTGAGAGGCCCCAGGTGAGTGATGGCTGACAATCGTGTTGGGGATGCACCATGCCTGGGGCGTGTCTCACGTGAGGCGACCATGGCCAGCTGGGCCCTGGGAGCCATCCTCACCGTGCTGGCCTCGCTCATCATCGCTGCCAACGTGCTGGTGGCCATCATCCTGCTCTGCCACATCCGGAAGAGAGGCTCCAAGGGGCTCTGTTTCGTCCTCAATCTTGCCTTGGCGGATGCCATGGTTGGCTTTACAGTCATGGGCCTGGCTGTGGATGAGCTTTCCCAGCCCTTTCCTGCTTCCCAGCAGTTTTGCGTCCTGAGAATGGCTTTTGTGATGTCTTCCTGTGCTGCCTCCATCCTGTCCCTGATCCTGGTTGCATGTGACAGGCACCTGGCCATCCGGAAGCCTTTCCACTATTTCCAGCTAGTGACAGGCTGGCGGGTCGGGCTGTGCCTGGTGGGGCTCTGGCTCTTTGCTGCCATCATCGGCTTCCTCCCGGTCTTCATCCCATACTTCCAGAGGATCTCCAACCAATGGAAATGCTCCTTCTTCAACCTCTTCCAGCCTTCCTACATGCTCACCATGTTCTGCCTTGGCTTCTTCCCCGCACTCTTCCTCTTCCTCTACCTCTACTGTGACATGCTGAAAATCGCCTCGGTGCACGTGCAGCATATCCAGGAGGTGGAGCAGGCGGGGCTGGGTGGCGGCTGTCCCCCAGCCCGCGCCACCAGTGACATGAAGGCCATGCGCACGGTGGCCGTGCTCATCGGGTGCTTCACCTTCTCCTGGCTGCCCTTCTTCATCTCCAGCATTGTGCAGATGGCCTGCCCTGAGTGTTTCCCCTACAAAGTCATCGAGAACTTCCTCTGGCTGCTGGGGCTGGGCAACTCCCTCCTGAACCCACTGCTCTATTCCTACTGGCAGAAGGACGTGCAGTTCCAGCTCTCCCAGCTGGCTGCAGGTGTGAAAAGGAGGGTCCTGCTCCACCTGGGCAACAGCCGCTGTTTCCTGGGCAGAAACACGAAGGCTCCTCCTGCTGTGTCCTGCGTGGAGCTCCAGGACTGACTTGGTAAGGAGTGGCTGTCTCTGGCTTGCCAGCTCCCCTCCTGCATTGTGACCATGAACTCAGGGCCTGCCAGCTCTGAAGGAGATCACAGATGGGTGGAACCAGTCTGGATGTTAATTTCAAGGCACCATCGTGGCTGGATTCCAGCCTGCCCCCCGCCTCACAGCCCCCAGCACAGCCAGTTCCCCCCAGCCCCAGGCAGCCCAGGTTGCAGGTGCTCCCTGGAGAGCCTCTGCTGGAGCAGCCCCGTGTCTGCTGGACCAAGCTCTCCCACTCACTCTGCAGGCAAAGATCCTTTGCCCATCGCTAGCCAGCTTCCCCTGCCAGGTGTGCCCCCCTGCTCCATGGGCAACAAACCCCCCATTCCTGGGGCAGGTGTGGGCACAGGGATGGCTCTGTCCCCTTGGCCCTGCAGCAAAGACTGCGCAGGCTATGAACCATCCCTGAGCTCTCCTGGAGCACAGGTGCTCCCCCTCCCTTCCCAAACCCACCTCTCAATTCTACACAGGGCCATCCCTGCTTTGGGCAGTGCCCCCGTGGAGCAGAGGTGAGGGGGTGAGTTTGGGCATGGGGACAGAGAGGCTTGGCAGTGACCATGCCTGTGTGGGGGCTGGTGCAACCCAGGGCAGGGGGACAACCTGGGCACTGCTGTCACTGTTTACCCAGGCTGTAAAGTGAGTCAATGAGTAACTGGCTAACAAGGAGAGGGAGGATTGGCTGCCTCAGAGCTCCCCACGAAGAAGACCCTGCTGTGTCCCCCCAGGATTTGGGACTGGAAGGATCCCTGCACACCCACTCTGCCCATGGGAACCCCCTTCTGCCCTAGTAGCCAGATGGCTGCCCCTGCCAGAGGCTAAAGTTGTACTTAATTGCTTCTCATAAAATAATTTCATTTCATCCACACGGCAAGAAAACTTCCCTTAGAAGAGGTTTATTTGCTAAAAAATGCTGAAAATGAGGGTGCTCTGCATGAAACAGCAGCTGTTCCCACCTCTGTCCTTGCCCCACTAGCAGACACGGCTCACGGCTGTATCCACTTGCATCCAGAACTTGCCATGAAGCTAAGGTCTTCCCCATCCCAGAGAAAGTGGGAAAAATAAAAGTGTCTTTAAAAGATTCCAAAGAAGAGGCCCTCTGTGGCATTGCCCTTGGCCAGGGAAAGGCCTGGGACCAGGTCCCACGTGGCAGACACTGTTCCTGGCTGGGGTGGAGGGACTGACCTGGGGGAGGGCTGCTCTGGGGGCTGCTGCAGGGATCTGGTGGGTGGATCCAGCCTGCCTCAGCTCTGGGCTCAGCCCATCATCTCCCAGCACCGGGGATTTGCTGCCTGTTCTTGGTGATGCCTGAGCTCTGCCGGCTGTGCCTTTGATCATCCTCATCCTCGCTGAGCCTCTGCTTCCCTCCAACGGCTTCCTGCAGCAGGTCCCAGTGGGAACAGGGACACTTTGGACATGAGTCTTGTGCTGCTTCCTGAGCTCCCTGACTGCCAGCTCTGCTGCGTGAATCCGTCACTGAGCTGGCCAGGCTGCAGGTCTGGATCGGCGTGAGGAGCAGGAGCCCCGGCTGGGCAGGAGCTCGTTCCAAGTGGGATCAGGGCTCAGGTAGCCTGCTCAGCACCATGAACACACTGCAGTGCCTTGGATGGGAGAGGGGACACTCCAGACGCACCTGCAGGGGACACTAGAAGGGAGCCTACGAGAGAGATGGAGAATGTGGACTTTGAACAAGAGTCTGAAGTGATGGGACAAGGGGGAATGGCTTCCTGCTGCCAGAGGGCAGGAATGAATGGGATATTGGGAAGGAATTGTTCCCTGTGAGGTTGGGCAGGCCCTGACACAGGGTGCCCAGAGCAGCTGTGGCGGCCCCTGGATCCCTGGCAGTGCCCAAGGCCAGGCTGAGACTTGGAGCAGCTTGGGATAGTGGAAGGTGCCCATGACAGAGGGTTGGAATGGGATGGGCTTTCAGTTCTAATTCAAACCATTCTGAGATTCTGTGACACTGTGCAGGTGGGGGACAAGGTGCAGCTGGAGGCAGAACTCCCGCTGCAGTGGAGCGTCCCTTTCTGGGCATCTCACTGTGGCACTGACGCCTCTCCTCGCTGTGTAAGCTGTGGCTGGAGGGGCTCACAGGCCGGCACAGATGGGGCTCCATCCCCGGATACAGCTCCAGATCCCGCTGGCTAACCTGGAGGGGCAGCCGCTCGCTGTGGGGGCAGGCCTGCTCCCATCGCTCATCGCAGAGAGCCCCCGCTGCTGTCCCGCTCCAGCTGCCGTGACTGCGGCACCGAGCGGCGGCGCGGGAGCGGCTGGACAGGGCTGCACAGGGCCGGGACGGGGACGGAGCCATCCTGCCCCACACCGGCACCGGCAAGGACGGGGGGCGCCTGCCCCGCTGCAGCCCCGCGCTGAATAAACGTCCTTGTGCCCGGCTGGTCTCTGCTCCGCTACCGGGGGCTTGGGGCGGCACCGGGGACAGCCGGGGGCCGCTCTGCCCGAGGCCAGGAAGCAGCAGTGGCACGGGGGGAAACACAGAACCGGGGCGGCGGAAAGGCGGGCGACAGCAGCGGAGCCGCGGCCGCGGGGCCGGCCCTGTCCCGGTGAAGTGTTTACGGTGGGATGTTCCTGCTGGCATGTTCCCGGTCCCGGTCCCAGAGGGGTGTGACCTGTCCCGGTGGAATGGCGCCGGTCCCGGGGGGTGTGGCCGGTCCCGGTGGGATGATCCCGATCCTGGAGGGGTGTGGCCGGTCCCGGTGGGTGGGGCCGGTCCCGGTGGGATGGTCCTGGTCTCGGAGGGGTGGGGCCGGTCTGGCCCCGCGCGCTCCCGCCCCGCCGGACGCCGTCACGTGCCCGTCACGGTGCGCGCGCAGCGCCCGCCCCGCCAATGGGCGCGCGCAGCGGGGGCGCGCCGGGCGGGGCGTGCGGCGGAAGCGGCGGCGCGTGCGGGAGCGGCCGGGCCGGGCCGAGCCGGGCGGTGAGTGAGGGGAGAGGGGGGGCCGCGGACCCGGGACATGGGAACCCTGACTGCGGGGAGCGGGCGCGGCCCTGCCCCGCCCCGCCCCGCCCCGCCCCGGCGGGAGAGGCCGAGCGGCGGCCGGGGCCGGCCCGCAGCGGCAGCAGCCGGGGCCGGAGCGCTCCCCTGCCCGGGCCCGGGCGTGCGGAGGGGCCGCCCCGCTCCGTTCTCCATTGCCCTCCGGGCCGCTGCCCGACCGGCCGCGGGGCTCACTGGGCAGGAGCGGCCTCCTCCGCACCTGCGGCCCGGCCGAGCCAGCCGGGAGTTTTGTGGAGGGCCTGAACGGCCTCGTGGGAGCCGTCGCGACTTCGGGAAGACTGGCGGGGACACCCGCAGGGCACCGCGTCCGGCTGGGTGGTGGGGAGGCTGTGTGAGAAAGTTTATGCCACGTGGGAAGTGTCTGTGCCACTACTTGGGTTCAGTGGTAGTTAAAATAACTTGAAAAACGACATTAAAATTACATCAGAAAAGATGGAGATTGTTACGGAAAGGTCTGGAGCACCCGGAGCAGCTGGGGAAGGGGCTCAGCCTGGAGAAAAGGAGCAACCTCAGGGGGGAACTTCTGGCTCTGCACAGCGCCCTGACAGGAGGAGCAGCCGGGGGGGTCGGGACCTTGTGCTGTGTCGTGTTTGCTCAAGGTGAGAGGAAAAGGGCCTCAAGGTGTGCCAAGGTAGGTTCAGGTTAGCAATTAGTAACAATCGTTTCCCTACCGAGCGGTCAGGCCTTGGAAGAAATTGCTCAGTGTGGAGGCGCCATCTCTGAAAGTGTTGAGGCATTTGGGGTGTGTTTTAGGGGTTATTGTGGTGGTGCTGGTGGGTCTGGGTGACCTTGAAGGTCTCTTTCAATCCCAATGATCCTGAGAAATTGGCACAAGGAGAAATTGGCTGCGTGTAAAGAAATTCCTCTGGTGTTCCAAGAATGAGCAGTTTACCGAAGGGGTGCGGGGTGTAGGTGGCAGCAGCTTCCCCCGAGGTGGGATGCACCTGGCTGTGCTCACACCGTGCTGGGCTGTGCTGGGGCTGTGGTGCCACAGCAGATGGGCCGTGGGCAGCACAGGGAGCTTTGGGGATGCTCGTGCTGGTGCCCACAGCTGCCGTGGGCTGCAGCTCTCCCACAGCCCTGCACTGTAACTCTTACATGCACATGCATACATCTGTTTGGTTCCTTGAGCATTTATATTGAGCTTCTTTGGTTTATGTGCTTCTTACTCTGTTGTTTTCCTCACATTTTGGCGCTGTGTGCTGTTACCAGTAACGTCCATCAATGTCATGCTGCGTGGAGATGTTTTTGTTTTTTAGTGCCACGTATTTGTTACACAAACATTAATCCTTGGATAAGCTCCTCATTAGTCTGCACTGTCCCTACCTACCCTGTAGCTACATTAATTAGCCATTGTATTTTTCCATATTTTCCTGCAAAAAGTTGCAGCAGAGTTGTGAGACTGTGGGAAAGCATGGAGGTGACCCGGGACAGGAGTTTATCCCTCCAGCTTGTGTTCCTTCTTACTCCAGCCATACTTCTCCCTGTGCTGGAAGCCAAGGGGTTGGATTCTCTGTTTCTTCGAGGCTTATTTGAGGAATTTTGAGGATCTAATTAAAAAGGCCCTTGAGCTGAGTTGTTGAAAGCTGTGTGGGAGCTGGGGTGAGGTCAGGTTTCTGTGTTGAAGGTCATATGTTTGGAGCTTGTAGCAGGGATGAGGTTCAATCACCAAGTCATTGCAAAGATCAGGTGTTGCTACTGAGGTATTCTGTATACCTTCCAAAGATGGTGTGAGATTTCTCCCTTAATCCCCAGCTTTTCTGCTGACATTATTTCAGTTCCAGCATGTCCATTCCATCCAGCTGCTCCACTCTCAGCCAGCACTTCCTCACGCTGATGCTGGCTTTCCATGAGGCTGTCTTGCCCATTAGTCCAAGCTTTTGCACTGGGATTTTCTGATGATCCTGTCTGCTGGCTTTACTGGAGCTTTTGTTTTGTGTCTTCCCTTTTTCTTTTCCTCTGTTTTTTTTTCTTCTTTCCCTTTTTTTCCTTTCCCAGTAGCTCTGTGTAGTTAGTCCTGCATCCTTTTGCCCATCAACTTTCTTCTCCGAGCTTTTCCAAAAGATATTTCTGAAAACGGGAGCTGTTGAGCATTGTTCAGAGGTGGCACTTGCTGGATGTTGCTCTCCAGGAGTGCTGAGGGAGTCTGGAAGGACAGAAAGGGATGGATGCAGGTGCCTGCTCTGCATCCTCTGGAGCACGAGCAGCTCACCCCCTGGAAATGCCAGGGTTAGAATTCCTAGATGTGTGTGCAGAGGGAGGCTGCTTTGGCAGAGCCTTGTGAGCATCCTGAAAACATTTCAGGGAGTATTTAATGATTTGGTGTGGGCATGGCAGGTTTCACTGTCGGGAAGCACCGAGGGCTGTGTTAGGGTGCTGCTGGTGCCACACATGTACACACATGCTGGTAAGGAGGGTTTTCCTTTGTTTTGGGTTACAACATTGAGCACAGCTCATACAGGACTTGGTCAGGTTTTGCTGCTGTGGCTGTATTTTAGTGGAAACTCTGCAGGTTGGTGTCCCTGACTGGGGTTGCTGACTGCTGCATTCTCGGGCACAAAGGAGGAAGGGGCTCTTTGTGTCTCTCGGTTTTATAGAGCCTTGCTAGAGCAATTAGCTGCCTGAAATTAATATATTTCTTTCAAATGCAAGCTTCCAGAAGCAAGGAAAGCGAGCAGTGTGCCTCTTACCATCAAGGATTACCAGGAATTAATCTTTCAGTGCAAAGGCCACTAATCTCGGGCATGCAAACAGGGTTTATTGAGCTGCGTGCCAGTGCTTAGAGCAGTGATGGATGAAATCCCTGGCAAATTCAGATGCTCTGGCTGTTAATTGCCTCCCCACCTGCTCATCCACCTCCGTCCCTGCATGCTGGAATCTGCCTCGGGGTGTCAGGCCAGGAGATGGATGGTGACACGTGGAGCTGCTGGGTGCCAGCCCCGGGCCAGCTTGGGCTCTCACGCCTGGGCTGTCCTGCCTGCCCCAGGGCAGCTCTGCTCTCACTGGGTCCCAGCTTTTCTGTTGTGCTGGGAGCTGAGTGAGGGAGCTCAGCCTGGCACTCGGATTTTCAAGCACAAAGCCAAGCTGGGAGCGGTGGGAGAGCTGTCTGAGCTCCTGCCTTACCATGAGCATCTTGCCATGTTCCTCGTGCAGCTCGCAGGTAACTTGGGGGGGTTCTGGGATTCCCTGCATGGCTCCTGCTGCCCTGCAGGATTATCTGGAGTTGACAGAAGTCACTGTCAAAATTGTGCTGCTCCCATCAGAGTGCCTGGCCAGCTCCTGGCTCAGGCTGATGTTTGGGAGGCTTTACCAGTGATAATTGAGCCAGGAGTATGGTAGAGAAGCATGCATGAGCCCAGCAGTAGTTTTTGAACCTGGAAATTAGTTTCCAAAAGGAAATGATTGAGATCAAGATGTAACTTCAAAGCTTTGGTATCCCTCTCTTCTGCCTTCCCTGCTGGTCTCTTTTCTCTTGTGTTCTAATTGATTGCTGCAGATGTACTTTGGTGTCCTCTCAAGTTCATTTCTTGAGGACTTAAAATGAGAACTGTGTAATCAATGGCACAGTGTATCCTGGAATCTAGTTTATTCCCAAAAACACCGTCACTCTGCTCAGACTGAGCAGTGCTTATTCCCTAAATTTGCCAGTGTTGGCAAAAGGTAAATCCGTATTTATAGTAAAGCCTGTGTCAGCCCATTTCTGAAGTTCCCCTGATGCTCAGTAAGAGAAGCCTAATATGTGTTCAGAGGAGCCCAGGGGACCCCAAAATGTCACCTGAGGGGTTCAGAGGGACCTGGGGCACCCCCAAGTGTGACTCAGCATAGCAGACAGGGTTCTAGGACATCCCAAAATACGACCAGACAAGCACCAGCCTGCACAGGCTTTTTGAGTGTATAATTGAAAGGCTTTTAGGAGTGTCACAGTGTCAGAGTACCTGGTAATAGTTGTCATTTGAGTTTTGGGGCAGAGGTTTATGGTGCTGAATGTTGAATGTCCTGCTGTTGAATGGCAGGAAAGCTGTTCCAGTGCCTGGGCAGAGTGAGGCTGCAGTTGGCAGAGCTCATGCCACCACTTGACTGAATGTTCCTGAGCCCAGCAGGGAGCATTTGCCCAAATCCCGAGGTGGCAGCCCTGTGGCTGCTGTGTTGTTTGTAAGTGGTCCCAGGAGTGTTTCACAGGAGTGCACAATCCTGTGTTTTGGTTGTGATTTCCAGTGTTTTCTGTTGGTAATGGGAGTGCTCTTAAAACAGCCTTTTCAGTTTGCCTCAGGGACTTCTTGGGGTTTATTTTCCCCCTAGTCATTAAGGCAAATGGCCCAGCTCTGTTAGGATTGGAAAATCGAGTCCTGTCCTGGGTCTGGCATGGGACCCAGTGAGGATGGATACTTCCCTTGATTTATGCCTGGAACATTGAGATCTTTCCTCTCTCCCCAGCCCCTTTCTGAAGCTGTGCTGTGGGAGCTGCAGCCGTATTTAGCCCCAGCACAGACCTGGATTGATCCCAGCCCAGTGGGACAGTGGGCTGTGCATTGTCAGTGCTGCTTAGGCCAGTGGGAAGCTGTGGACTCTTCCCATCAGGCAGAGCTCAGCACCTGTTTCCAAAGGGGAAAACCACCCACAAGGACCCGCTGTGCTGTGGGAGAGGCCTTGCTCAGTCGCCTTCTGCTCATCTTTCAGCATCCCCCCCTTCTTTCCCTGATCCATTTTTCTGCTGAGGAATCTTCTAGTTTTTATTTTTAAATGTTTAGTCACTGCATTATGGCAGTGCCTCATGTCTCACTCCATTTTTAAATGGACTCTTCTGAAAATCCCTGGAGATAGGAATAGGGAGATGAAGGGCACACTGACACCTGTGCCACATATGGCTCTAGAAGTGCTGACACCAGTTCTGACACTTGCTGGAAACCCAGATTTTCTCCTCCCCTCTTACCTTCTGTGTAGCATTTCCCAGCAAATGCAGAAATCTTATTTTGGCCTTTCCAGGCTGGCTTACTACAGGAATACTGAGCAAACCCCTGTGGTTTGCTCCTGTGCTGGTGCCTTCCCTCCTGAGCAGAGCAGCTTGGAATGGCCAAGGACACCTCGTTCTGGTTGGCACAAAGGACAGAGGGATGTTCCTGTTTGTGTCTCCTGGCTCTACTGGCTGAGCCTGTCAGCTTTTAACCTGCTCAGAGCCCAGGAGAGAGGATTTCCTGCAGCTTCAGCTTTCTCTGAGCCTGTTCTCTGTACCCAGTGGGGTGTGGCTGAGCTTTGGCTGCTCGCTGAGATGACAGGAGAGAGGCAGGTGGGTCTGAAAGTTGGCTGTTATCCACAGCATTTATCCTGTGTAGGGTGGCAAATCTAACATAATGAGGGGTTTCTTACTCCAGAGTGTGTTAGGAATCTTCTCTCTGGCTTGTTTTAATTTTTGGAGCAAACTGCTGCTAGAGAGCAACAAGCAAGGTCCCTTGTGGCTTCCGTCACCCACTCTCCATACTGCCCTTTGCTGGCACATTTGCTTTTTCTCCATCCTGGTGAAGTGAGAGCAAAGCTTTCCCAAGGAGTTTTCTGCTCAATGTTTGCTGTTGGGTTCTGGTGGATGGTAGCTGCTCCTGTTTTGGCGAGCCCTGAGGACAAGGCTCCTGCTCCAGGTCACACTGGTGCCTCCACCCAGAGCCTTCCAGCTGGTGCTGCTTTGCTTCTGGCTGTCGCTGGCCCTGGGGACATGCTGGGACATTGAGATTCTCACTCAAACTGGGGCTGGAAGTCCTTGGAGTGAGTGGCTGCCTGTGTTCCCCAGTGGGTTGGAAAGCAGTGGCTGGAGCAGAGTCCATTCAGGTGCTGGTCAGTGCCAGGTGTCTCCACAGTGTTGTCTTCAGCCAGAGCAGGGTGTCTGTCCATGCTGGTGACACCAGTGTCCGGCTGTCCCACTGCTTCTCTCCATCCTTCCCTATTCCCAAATGCAGGAAAACTCTTGTTCAAGTTCAATTTTGCCTTTTCTGTTGCATTGATAATATCAATGTAAGCCTAGAACTGCTCCTTTTCCTTTCTCCTGCTGTCTTCCCTGTGCACAACCTCTCTATTTTTAACCTGCTGCATTCAGATTTGTTTTCCTGAGCCCTCATGACCTCCATGATATTTTGCCTTTGGAATATTTAACACAGCATTGTAGGCATCCTGCGTGGCCGGGCGTGACTATTGTTGTTGCCAGCTGAATAGTCCTTGTTTTTTTGGCTGCTTCTTGTGTTCTCAGCTTTCAGTGGCTCGGAGAGGAGCCTGCCAGGCTCCCTGTACCCGCTTGGCTATTTACAGCCAGACCCAGCAGCCATGTTTATTAAGTTCTTGGAATCCTCTGGAACAGAAATCACAAGGCTGCAGAGGGGCTGGAGGAAGGTTTGGTACAAATGCCTTGGCCCATCAGTACCCTGGGATGGGAATTGTCATTGTTGCTCCTCTCAATTCTGCTGATTCCCCTTGGAACACAGAGCACCTTAGAAATGTGGTTATTTTTATCACTTTATATGGGTCCACAAAAAATATTTGTTTTTTTTCTTTTTTTTCCACTGTATTGGCTGTTCAGGGTGAATTTGCTGAGACAAAGATAAATCAAACTTGATATTTCACTGCTCCTTTGGTCTTGCATTCCTGCAAGTGCTGCCTGTGACAGAAGGTGGAGTGAGGAGCTCGATGGTCAGTTCAGGGCACTGGGCCCATCTCTTCAGCCTGGAGAAAAGGAGGCTCATGGGGGACCTTGCTCTCCACAGCTCCCTGACAGGAGGGTGCAGCCGGGGGGGTCTGGAGCTCTCTCCTTTTTGGGATGTGCATCCCAGAGCCCCTTCCATGGCAGTGACCAAGAGCAGCTGTGTGGCAGACTCCTTGAACAAAAACTCCAGCAGCATCTTCTCATTTTGAAGATGTTCTCAGTTGTGCCTTGTTTTTTGGTAGTAAATCACTCCAGGTGAATTCTCAACCGGTGAAACTGAAATAACTCTTAACAGTGTGTTTCTGGACTGAAGAAATAGGGAAAAATTCTGTCCTTTGAGTTTCCAGGCTTGAAATGCTGCTCAGCCCAGGCAAGATGCACCCCTGGCTTACACTCAGGCAGTTTGATTTGTGTGGGTGGTAGAATTAGTGCTGGTGAGTAATATTTTATTGTGTAACATTCAGATCAGGCAGAGCTGGGGCCAGAAGTCAGGATTCCTTCAAGGCTTGGAGTGCTGCTTGTGCCCAGAAGTGGGCATTTCTCTGACTACAGTGATCCAAAAGCATCAGAAAGCAGGTTAAGTCAAGTCCCTCAATGTGCTTTTCTCTTTCAGGTTTAAACCAGCTGTCCTTTGACGCTGCCAGCAGCGAGTCCCTGGGGCTGGGCAGCGCCGCTGGCCCGCGGCTGTCGGACAGCCCGGCCGAGGATGGAAGTGGCCCGGGAAAGAGGAAGAGGAGCAGCATTCCCCCAGGTGAGCCAATGCCAGCTCCAGTGCTGCTCCCAGCTCCAGTGCTGGCAGGACTCAAGGGTTCTGTGAAGAGTGGCCTGGATGCAGGGCTGTTGCGTGCAGGTGGGCAGGGGGAGCTGTGTGCTGCTGCAGCCCCACTGCTGTGCCTGGAGCCAGGCTTGGGCTGTGGGGGCTCCCCAAGGGGTATGTGGTGATAGGAGAGTGGGGAATGGCCTCCCACTGCAGGGATGGATGGGATATTAGGAGGGAATTGTTCTTTGTGAGGATGAGGAGGCCCTGGCACAGGGCAGCTGTGGCTGCCCCATCCCTGGCAGTGCCCAAGGCCAGGCTGGGTGAGGCTTGGAGCAGCCTGGGACAGTGGAAGGTGTCCCTGTCCATGGCAGAGGATGGAATGGGATGGTTTTTCATGTCTCTTCCAACCCAAACCCTTCTGTTATTCTCTATAATTGTTCAAATAGATGTATTTTCCTAATTGAACAAAATCTCAAGATTAAAATCATGGCCATAATTAAAAGCAGGATAATACACCTCAGGCTGAATGACTGGAGACATTCACATTTAAGATAATGTCATAAAATCGAAGTGTTAAAAGAACTGTATGATATTGTAATGTCAGATCAAGGAGTCGTGCAAGGAAAACTTCCTAGATGCCAGCTTCAGGATTTCTCACAGAGCATTGGGGAAAAAGGGAACACAGAATAATGTCTTTGCAGATTACATTGTGGCTGAAAACTGCAGTCCCACCAGTATGACTGGGGAAATGTGGCACCTGCTTGTGCTATGGAGGTGGGATGTTACAGCTTGGACAGAGCAGTCTGCAGGAATGAGGTGGGAACTTCCCTAGGGAGGTTCCAGGTGCAGAAGGGAAGGATGAGGCTGCACCTGAGGCAGAAGGAAGGTGATGTGCAAAGCCCTCAGCTGCAGAAAGAGAAGGTGAAATGCAGCTGTTTCCCTGGAGAGTTAAAAACCCTTGAAGGAGAATCAGGGACTTTACAGCACAGTTCAAGGATGGTTTTGATGAGCTGACAGAGCACTTCAATGGCAGTGGGAGGATCCTGCTGGGACAGCTCCCTTCAGTTCAGTGCAGTCTGACAGTTTATACCTACTGGATGTGTCCTTTGTTCCTAAATCTCTTGAGAGGAATCAGTGTCTCCTTACCTTTAATCAGTGCTCCTTCAAGGCCCCTTAGAGCTGTTAAATGCAGAGGATGACCCATAACTGAGGTGCTTTAAGGTGCTTTCCAGGTCCCAGCTGCTCCACAGGCACAGCACTGATGGGGTTTTTTTACTGTCTCTTCCCTGCCAGTGGGTTTAGTTCTGGTTTTGGGTGCTGACACTGCAGAGCCTCGCTGGGCAGAGCTGAGATCTGCTCTAAGCCTTTAATCACTTTTATGTTCCTCTCAACAGATGGTGGCAGAAATCTGAGCCTGGACTCCATTCTGATGGGATTGCCAATGTCCGACCCGACTGCCTGGGCCACCGCCATGAACAACCTGGGCATGGCTCCCATGGGCATGACAGGACAGCCCCTCCTGCCCGGTGAGCTGAGCCTGCACTGCTCTCTGCGAGCAGCCTGTGGCACTGGGGCTGGGCAGACACCCACCATGTACACACTGAGCTGTGCTTGGAATGCATTCATGCTGTGTTTTAATGGAAATAATAGTTTTTGTGGGGTACCCCTAGATATCCTGCAGGGGTGCAGGAGGAGGAGGATTCCACACAGAGGTCAGGAAACCAGTGATATCCAGGAGCATGTTAGTCTAAACTGAACTGCATTGGTTGATAAGGAAGGGAGGAAGATGAAGAGGAAAGCAACAGGGTGGCCAAGTGGATATGGCAGAAATTCATGGAGAATTCTGCTCCAGAAATGACCACCCTGTAGTGTGAAATGCATGTGCATGGCTGAATCATCTTGTACTGGATGAAAGAGCTCCTGCAGGAACAGAGCTGAGCTGTGCCTGATTTCCCAGCAGTGCAGGATGCTGGACATCAAAGTCCTGAATGGAAATGACTGTTCCAGTGCTTTACTGCACTAAGAAGGATGTTTTCCCTGCCATAAGCCCTGTCTGCTCACCTGGGGAGGGAATGTCTGTGTTGGCAGACAGCACAACCTTCTCTCCTCCAGTTTGAACAGCCCCAATTCCCTCCACAGTAACAGAGTTCTCTCCTGTCCCCAAGGCCTTGTTTCACATTTGGCTTTGCTGTGGAGTTGCTGTTTCCTTGTCATTCTCCTGCTGACATTCTTCTATGAAGGAAAAATCAACACAGCCTATCCCATGGATAAGGATACAATTCCCATGTACTCCCACATCCATGTTTCACAGTTGGAAAAGGAAAGTTTCTTGTCCCTTCCTCCAAAAACGCGGGTTGGTGGCAAGGATTGGCCTCAGATGTGTTTTTGCTGTGACTGTGTTTCAAAGTACTGAGGAAATGGCAGGTTCTTAGCTGCTGCAATTGCTGCACTTGTCTGCTTGGTGAGGTGATGCCCTAAAGCCCAGCACCATTTACACTGGAAAAGTCCTTCGCATCGAGTCCAACCTGTGACTGATCCCCACCTTGTCAGCAGCTCAGAGCACTGAGTGCCACATCTTGGATACCTCCAGGGATGGGGACTCCACTCCTTCCAATGCCTGGCAACCTTTTCCATGTACAAATTCTTCCTGATGCTCTTAAGCCTGCGTCACAACTGTTTGTGCTGCTGAACTACTTAACACAACCAAACTGGGTCAGGTTTTCCACTGTTTCTATATGTCACAGGTGTCTTTTTGTGGACAAACCTCTCTGGGAAGGGTTGGACATTAAATGGGAACCAGTGTCTACAGAGGAGAGAAGGAAATAATTTATTTTAACGGAGAAAAGTTACTTGACTGTGGCAATGAGCAATGAAATAGTTTTAAAACTATTTTAAGGGCACAGATGTAAAGTTTGATGTTGGCATGCTGCTGATTTTCACCGGCATGCGTGGGAGTGTTCCCCGTTTGCTGTCAGGGCTCACAGTCACTGTATGACTCTACCCCCCACGCCTGACTCCCTTGTTCTCTCCCCCATTTAGATTTTGATCCTGCTCTTGGCATGATGACTGGAATCCCTCCAATCAACCCCATGATGCCAGGCCTGGGGATTGTCCCACCTCCCATCCCTCCGGACATGCCGGCTGTGAAGGAGATCATTCACTGCAAGAGCTGCACTCTCTTCCCACCTAACCCACGTAACTGTCTGCTTGTGCTTTGTCTCTATAGGGCATCCCTTTGTTTATATAACCCAGGTGTGTGTGAGAAAAGGGCCATTCCTGGGACTCACTGCTGGCAAGAGAGTGACAGAGCAACAGCAAAAACCTGGTCTTGTCACTGTTTGCCGTTTTCAGAAATAGCCTTTTCAGCTGCTAGATTGATAAGGTCTAGGGAAGAAGCCATTCCAGTCACTGAGTGTTTGAAGTCCTCATGGTTTGATTCTTGTGTGCAGTGTGAGGTGTAGCTCAAGCACACAAGTCTGGAGTGTGTGCAATTGCGGCACAAAGAATCCCCTGAGTATGTTTTTATATGTTATTTACATTAGGACATTTTTTTAAGCTGTGGTTTTGTAGCACCTTCCATGATGAAGTTGGGAGCCCCTGGTGCTGCTCGTGTTCTTTGACAGCAGCTTAGTCAACCTCCTGCACTCAGGAGAGTGTAGACTCCCAAGATCTTCTTTTTGCAAACATGCTGGTGAATGTGCTTATTTTTATCCAACACCTCAGCAGTGCTGTGGATCCACTCCATAATCTGAGCGTGGCATAGCCAGGTGTGTGCTGGGAGGAAGCCAGGAAGGTGTGGTTATCTCTCAGGAGACAGGAGCAGGTGGAAGGAGTGCGTTCTGGCAACCCAAAACCTGACCTGCTCTGCTTTCTCTCTTCAGATCTTCCCCCTCCAGCCACGAGAGAGAGGCCCCCAGGGTGCAAGACAGTGTTTGTTGGAGGCCTGCCGGAAAACGGGACAGAGCAGATCATCATGGAGGTGTTTGAGCAGTGTGGGGAGGTCATAGCTATCCGCAAGAGCAAGAAGAACTTCTGCCACATCCGCTTTGCTGAGGAGTTCATGGTGGACAAGGCACTTTACCTGTCTGGTGGGTGTGTTTGGCTCAGAGGGAAGCTTAAAATTCTGGGACAGAACTGTGGTGGTGTGTTATAGGCAGAACAAAAGAATTGGGGCAGATTTCTCTGATGCTGTGTCACTTTGCCTTCTGCTGCCATTGCATTTCTGCTTAAATATATGAAAACAGCTCTTGAGAGGAAAGGCAGCAATGCTTTGTCACCTGAAAATGTTTACAAAACACTGAGCTGAGGTGCAGAGTCTATTTCCATCTTACATGGATAAGTATCCAGCTAATTCTCTATATAGTGCCTAAAAAAATGGACGTTTGCTCCTAATGTGCTGGCTGGTGGGCTGGACTTACTTGTCTGGTTGGTTTGCTTTAGTGGGGTTTTATTTGGTTGGTTGGTTTGCTTTAGTGGGGTTTTATTTGGTTGGTTGGTTTGCCCTAGTGGGGTTTTATTTGGCTGGTTGGTTTGCTTTAGTGGGGTTTTATTTGGCTGGTTGGCTTGCCCTAGTGGGGTTTTATTTGGCTGGGTGGCCTGTCTTAGTGGGGTTTTATTTGGCTGGGTGGCCTGTCTTAGTGGGGTTTTATTTGGCTGGTTGGTTTGCCTTAGTGGGGTTTTATTTGGCTGGTTGGCTTGCCTAGTGGGGTTTTTTTCCCTGTTAGCCAAACCCTCTGGGCTCCTTTAGCCATGGGAGCCTCAGGTGAGTGCCCAGTCCTACTGACCAGCGTCCCTCCTGGCAGGCTACCGCATCCGCCTGGGCTCCAGCACGGACAAGAAGGACACGGGGCGGCTGCACGTGGACTTTGCGCAGGCGCGGGACGACCTGTACGAGTGGGAGTGCAAGCAGCGCATGCTGGCGCGCGAGGAGCGGCACCGGCGCCGCCTGGCCGAGGAGCGCTTCCGCCCGCCCTCGCCGCCCCCCGTCGTGCACTACTCCGACCACGAGTGCAGCGTGGTGGCCGAGAAGCTCAAAGGTGAGAGGGGCTGGGTGGGCAGAGCTCTGTCTGCCCCCATCTTCCTTCTAGGAAATAACAGTTCTTTAATAGGGAAGAAAAATAAGAGGATAAAATAAATAATGCAGTAAACTAAAACAGCACTGGCAGAGTCAGAACCCAGCCCGACACTCTGTGGGTCAGGGTGTTGGTGGCAGTCCCATTGGAATTGTGGCTCAGCTCTCCTGCAGTGTCAGGGGTGGTTCTGTTGGAGCAGGATCCTGTAGGGAAGGATGGATTCTTCCTCTGAAGATCCAGGGGAAGGAGAGGCAGCTGCTGTTCCTTTGGGGAATCCCATGGAGAAGCCGTGCTGGTGTCTCAAACCTCTGGATTATATCCGGGTAGGAATGCTTGGCTCCTCCCTCTGGGCGGAGGCCATCTCACAATGGGATGTTGTCAGAGACATCTTTTGTGAAAATCTTTTCTTTAGGGTTTTCCTGCTGAAGCTGAGAAGTTTCAGCAACAAATGTAAACAGTTATTATCTGCTGCTGTGGAATGCAACAGGTCCACCTGTGATTGGCCCCTCTTAGATGTTTACAATTAATGGCCAATCAAGGACTGAGCTATCTCGGACAGAGTCTGAGAGAGCTCCTTTGTTATCATTCTTTTCTGTTCTATTCTTAGCTTAGCTAGCCTTCTGAGGAACCTTTTGCTTTCTTTTCTTTTTACTATAGTTATAATGTAGTATATATATAATAAAATAATAAATCAAGCCTTCTCATAATGGAGTCAACATTGTCGTCTCTCTCTCATCCTGAAAACCCCTGTGACCACGGTCACAGGATGTTATAGTTTTTATCAGCCATGCAGTGACATTCAATAGCTGTTATCAGCAATGTCCCCTCCCAAGGGAGGTGTGATTGTGGTCACTCAAAGAGAGAGATAAGGCAAACTGCCCACTTGACAAAAGACAATCTGCTATATAGATGGTAATAGAATACATCTTGCCTTGCAATCTGGAACACCCCTGCCCTTGAATCATATTTGTGGAATCTCAGGATGGAAAGGACCCGAAGGCTCACCTGGCCTGACCTTTCTTGGCAGAAGCATGGTCTAGACCAGATGGCCCAACACTCTGCCCAGCCCAGTCTTGAAAGTGTCTGGTACTGGGGAGTCCTGCACTTCCACAATGCTGCTGTTGTGAAAAGTTGTCTCCAGGAGTACCCGTTCCCCCTCATCCTTTCCAGGTGACTCTCTTGTAAAAGAGGAGTTTCCATCTTCATCGCCCTCCTCAAGACACAGTGATGAGGTCTCCCTTAAATCTTATTTTCCCAAGGCTGAACAAACCCGTTGAGTGCAGGAAACTTCTGCAAATCAAAACTGTTCAGTACAAGTTTCTTCCACATAATTTTGGTTGGAAGGACTAATGTAAGACATTCTTGGAAGCCTGAGGTTCATGTGTGATCTGATGATTTTGGAGCTGGAGATCATCTCCTTTCACAAAAGGTTCCATCTCAGTAGATGTGACGTTTTCCAGTACGTTTCTAGTGCTTGTTCCTCCTCTTGCTGCACCTCAGCAGGTGATCCAGCTTGGTGCTGGACTTGCCTTCCTTTGTACAGCCACCTGTTCAGATCCTTCCCTGCTTCCAGGAGTTGTGATGGAGTCGCCTGAAGGATGCTGACCTTTGAAAGAGCAGCTCAGTTCTGAGGAAAGCACCTGAAAGCTGCCCAGGCCACCCCAGAGCTGTGGTGTAAAGTTGTCCTTTCTTCCTGCAGATGACACCAAGTTCTCGGAAGCCATCCAGACCTTGCTGACCTGGATAGAACGCGGGGAGGTGAACAGGAGAACTGCCAACAACTTCTACTCCATGATCCAGTCAGCCAACAGCCACATACGCAGGCTCGTCAACGAGAAGGCGGCTCACGAGAAGGAGATGGAAGAAGCTAAAGAGAAGTTCAAACTGGCTCTCTCAGGGATCCTGGTGCAGTGTGAGTAGTGTCTCCAAGCTGGATGCTGTTTGTGTGGTGTAGGGAAGACTCTTCATTTCCAGAGTCTGGAGAGGCCCCACTTAAAGGGCTCTGGGAAAAGAAGTGGCAAAAATTGCTTCAGTGCAGCTCCGGCTGATTTGGAATCACACGGCACTAACCTGGCAAAAATCCCTTGTGGTACTTTTTACTGGAGTAAGAGTCCACATCTGGGGGGAGGAGAGAATGAATTCTAAATTTGTTTCCTCTTAATTATTGTCTTGTTATTATTTCTGTCACATTTTCAACCCTTCCTGTGCACAAACAAGGTAAGTTCCTGGGAATCTGGTGCCTCAGCGAAGTGTGCAGGATTTGTTCGCAAAAGGTAGGAGCAGCAGAGTGCTTCCAACACCCTGTTGCAGACCCTGGGTCTTTCAAATCCCAGTACTTTATAAAACCAGGAAAACAAGGAAGAGGCATGGACTGTATTAATTCCAGGATGCGATCTGTAATAGTTTCTCAGACCATTCATTGCCTCTTACACATCCTTGCTTTAGTAAATCTGAATATTTTTACTTCATTGCAAGTACCTTCTCCACAATTGTACTAATTTTCTTTGAGCCCCTTGCCTAGCTTTTGAGCATTCTTAACTTTTGGTTTTGTATCTAGTAATTTTAGCTGTTACTTGTTTTTTTTAATTATTATTTTCCTTTTAATTATGTTAATGGTAAAAACTACGGGCACACGGTCCAGAGGGACTTACAATGAGCACTGCAGAGTAAGTAGTAATAGAGACTAGTGTGTGTCTCCACTCTCTAAAACCAAGACTGATATCTCAGCCATTCTTAGGTTACTCTAACAACCAGGGAGATGTGTTTATTTTGTGAGAATTATGGATACTGCATCACAAGCATAGAAAAAATCAAGTGGATGTGCTCTGTGCTGTGGATGAGCTCTCAGAGGAGAGCTCACTCAAAGGAGAAACACTGAGTCTATTCCAAATCCTCTTAAGTTTTCTAGAGAAGCAGGAGGAATAAATCCCAGAACCCAGAATAGTTGATGGCTGGTGCCTTTGCTTTGGTCCTGGTCGTGTTCCTGTAGCTCACACAAGCTGTGGCACTGTCCAAAGGCCAACTCATGGTTGTAGCTCATCACCCCATTTCAGAGGTGAGTCCTGCCCCTCTGAACTTACACTCCCAGCCAGCCTCACACAGCATATTTGGATATTTTTCAGCACCTGTGCTGCCTTTTTTTTTCCACATGTCCTGCCTTTTTCCCAGCTGAGAGCAGAGCCCGTGCCCCAGTTGGTCGTTGCTCTGTGAGCGTTTGGCACTGGGCTGGTGAAGCCCACAAGGCTCTTTCCAGACACTGAGCCCCCTCCCTGAGCGTAGCATCAGCACTGTGCAGTGTTATGAGAAAAGGGGAGCCAAACCACCTGCCTGATTCCACTTTTTTACTCCTTTACTCCTCTTGTTCGCCCTCTCTGGATGCTATTCGGGCCCGATTTGCTGCTGATTTGCCACTCCAGTCGAGCAGATAGTGGCCGTGTACCATTCTGCCTCCAAACAAAAGGCTTGGGACCATTTCACGAAAGCTCAGCGTAAGAACATCAGCGTGTGGTGCAAACAAGCAGAGGTTGGTAATCTTTTCTTGTGTTAGATCCTCCAGCACGGTCTCTTGCTTGTCAGGATGTTGATGTTCAGTTTGCGCGATGCTCGCATGGATAACAACACCTTCCTTCACAGTGTGAGGTGGGAATCACTCAGGAGGCTCTTGTGGTACAGGTAATAAATTTTCTCTTGGTATTTGTGTCACCAGTAGCAATACATGGAGACCTGCCTGCTGATGGAAGCTGTGCACAATAATAGTCATAATACTGCTGATAAATGTTGATTTTTCTGCTGATATTAAAGCAAGAAGGATTTCTAGAGAGATTAAAAAACCAGCAGCTCTAAGTTTCGTCAGAATATTTTATCACATTTTATGTGGTATTTCCACCTTGAGGTGGAAATAATTGCAGATGAACAGCCTGGAAAGCTTGAGGGACGATGTTCTCATGTTTGTGTATTTATCCCGTGAAGTGACATGATGAAATGTGTGGTTTGAAAATGGTGATCAGAAAGGAACTGATGGAAGAATGCTTGTCACTCCCACTGCTCTTCCTGCAGGAGGAAAAATAGTTCTTAGTCCAGTAAGATTTTATAAAATCAGATAAGAGTGTCAGGCAGAATGTCAGAAATAAGGAAGCTAAGGTAAAGAAAGGGTGTCCATTGGGAGGGTGATGGGTGGGGAGATGTTTGTCCTGGGGGCTCTGATGAGATCCATGCTGCCACCTTGGGGGTGCAGGGCCTTGTTGAGTCTCATGAGGTTTTATCCCACTCCTCCACCCTGTCCTGTTCCCTTTGGCTGTCATTGCTTACCCCTAGTGCAAATCTTCCTGTGGTTCTGGATTTGTCTGGGATATTGAGTTCCTTACTACAAACTTGAAAAGCAAGTCTATCCCAGCAAAGCCAGGAGGTGTCTTTCACCTTTAAGATTATTTACCATCCAGAGTGAATCTCAGCAAAGCTGAGAGGCTGCTGATCCATGATCACCACGGGCCAGGGATGTGCAGGCCTGGGATCCCTGTGAGCTGGAGGTATCCAGGCCTGTGATCCTTGTGGACTGGGCTGTCCAGGCCTGTGATCCCTATGGACTGGGCTGTCCAGGCCATCTTCCTGCAAAGCTGCAGCCTGGGAAGACTCTGGATCAGGCCCAGCCAGGGCCCTGTGGTACCAAGCAGGTGGTTAATCCTCCACCATGCTTGAACACTAAATGCCCACGTTGTCCTGGGAAGTTTCCAGGGGTGATCTCCCCATGAGACTGCACCTATGGGACTTTCCAATCCCAGTGAGTCAAACCTTTGTAGCAGCTAAAAGAGGAGCCGAGGTTTCTTTTGCACCTGAGAAGCCAAGTGCTGATTCAGATTCACTCTGAGCCCAGTGCTCCTGTTTTTCCCTGCCTTCTGACCACTGGCTGTGGCTGGGGTGGGAGCTCTCTCTCCAGTTGGAGCTGTCTTTTGTTCCAAGGTAAGTTCTCCCTCTAGGAAGAGGCTGTGAGACCACTGGTGAGGCCTCTTTCAGCAGCACTTCAGCTGCCAGGCTCAGTGTTCTGCTCTCCCCAGCTTAGGGACTGCTCTTAAAGAAAGGTGGAAGCCACAAGATGCAGCTTTTTGATGCAGATTTTGGCAGATACTTATATATTTATAAAAATGCTGCTAGTATATGGTACATTTTTAGGTGTAATTTCAAATGTCTCTTACCTCATTGTAGATACCAGATGCTGGCTAAAGGGTCTCTCAGCCTTTTGGTGTCGCCTTGAGGAGATCCCTGTACATGCAGAGGTGCAGCTGTAGCTTGGTTTGCTCTGTCCCAGCTCAGGTTGGGACTTTTGGCTCCAGAGAATTAGGGCTGACTCCAGTTCCTCAGGTTTGCACAGCAAGGCTGAGCTGCCTCATCACAAGAGCAGAAGGGAGATGGAAGGGTCTGTAATCCCAGTAGCTCTGACAGAGTGACTTGTGCTGGATATTGCCCTTGATCTAATAATCTGTGCCAGTTTTTAAGTCATGTCCTGGAGTTGTTTTTTGCAGACCTAGATTTCAGGAACTTTTCATTCAGCCAACCTGTTCCTCGCAATCTGTATTGAAACCCTCTCTGCTTCTGAACCCCAGGAGATCCGTAACATCCACAATGATGAGCTGATGGGCATTCGGAGAGAGGAGGAGATGGAGATGTCTGATGAAGAAATAGAAGATCCATCAGAGATGAAAGAAACAGAAGAGTCAGGTAAAATCCCTTTTTACAGCTCATAATGTGCTTCCCTTCAGCGGTTTCTTTCTGGCAGTGGGAAGCCATTCCCCTTGTCCTGTCACTCCATCCTTTGTCCAAAGTCCCTCTCCAGCTCTCTTGAGCCCCTTTAGGCCCTGGGAGGGGCTCTGAGGTCTCCCTGGATCGTTCTCTTCTCCAGGCTGGACAGCTCCAGCTCTCTCAGCCTGGCTGCAGAGCAGAGGGGCTCCAGCCCTGCGATATCCCAAACAGCTGGAGCCATTCCTTTGTGTGCTCAGGCTTTGTAACCCGAGCTGCTGAGCCCGTGGGCAGCCAGGGCTTCCCTGCTGTCCCTGCTGTCCTGATTGCTGTGCTGTCCCCAGCGCTGGTGTCGCAGGTGGAGGCGCTGAAGGAGGAGAACGACAGCCTGCGCTGGCAGCTGGACGCCTATCGCAACGAGGTGGAGCTGCTCAAGCAGGAGCAGGGCAAGGCCTCCAGGGACGAGGACACCACCAAGGAGCAGCAGATGAAGCTCCTCCAGCAGGCTCTGCAGGGCATGCAGAAGGTGGGCCAGGAATTTTTCATAGCTGGGGCTGTGCTGCAGGGGAAAGAGGCTGGGATGGGTGGCAGGAATACTTGGAAAAACATTTTAGCAGGATTTTAGCAGGATCCAATCTGGCAGCGGGGAGCAACTTTGTTGTGTCCAGTGTTGCTAAAAAAAATCCCAAAGAAAATATTGATACCAGGGATTGTGGGTTAGCTGCTAAGTCCCATGGAAACAATCCATAGTTGAAGGATTCTTTGTGTGCTCTTTACTGTGATTTCCAAAGTACCAAGTCTGTCCATAACCAACTGAGTTAAGAAATGGGAAATCCCATCCACTGGGGATAGAATCACTGCCCCATGTTTACACAACTGTGGTTTTTTTCTAATTTTGCTAATAGGCAAAGGTGTTTCTAAGGTGGATCCTTCTTTTATATTTCATCTTGTAGTGGTTCTGGATGTGATCTGTCTGGTCTTCATGGAAAAGCCCTTCTAAATGTTATGGTCTTTGAACAATAATTGGTGGAAGGCAGGTTAAGAGTTTATCTTTTCTCTTCCAGCATCTTTTGAAAGTCCAAGAGGAGTACAAAAAGAGAGAAGCTGAGTTGGAAAAAGTGAAAGAAGACAAACTTAAAATAGAAACATTACTAGAAAACCTGAAGGAGCAGGTATGTGCCATGCAGGTCATCCTTGTGCAGTCCTCACCTTTGTGGTGAAGGACATCTGTCCTGCACTCCTGGTGGGAATGCCCAGCCCTGGTTCCAGCAGCTGTCCTTGGAAAGTGAGGAAAAATTACTTGTCAAATTGCAGGATGTCTGTCAGGAATGGACCTACAGTTGCTTCATGTACCTGTGAGACAATCTCAGCCACTGTATAAATAAAACAGGACTGTCACTGAACAGTGTACAGTGGTGTCACAGCTGGAACGGGGTTTTCTGTAGCGTGAGCTTTTAAAAGACAAGAAAAAAGGTCTCAGTTATCAGACACTGATATTTACAACTGTGGTTTAGGAGCATGTTTTGATCTGCCCTCCATAAAACACTTGGGAACTGGAAATTTTTGTGAGTGTTTTAGTATTTTTATTCTTGGTGGGTTTATTCCAAACAAAAATCCATGCACTATTCCAAACAGAAATCCATAGTGCTGCTTCTCAGGTTTGATCCCCTCTGGTTTGATCGTGGATTTGACTCTATACTTGCTGAGTTCTTTTCTCTATAGCACAGACACAATTACAAAAGAAGCATGAGGCAGCACTTCCCCTTGGCCCACAGAGCCAGAGACTGGGTTTATCTATTTTCCATCTGTAGTCCCACTTTTTTGTTCCAGGAGCTAGGGAAGATAATGCCTTTCTACTAACTAAAAATGGTTTTGTGTAGTCCAGTAATAATCAGAGCAGGATCTTCAAAACAAAAATAAGAGATTATCATGAGTAATCTTTCCTTTCTTTGCCCATATATAGCAGAGCATGGCAGATGAAGAGGACAAGGAGGGAGATGCAGCTGACTGCCAAGGCAATGTAAGTCCAAGAGCTGCTGCTCTGGGATGGTGGAAGGTGTCCCTGGGGGTGGAACAGGGTGGGCTTTAAGGTCCCTCCCAGCCCAACCCATCCCATGATTCTGTGATCTTCAGGAGCAGGCAGGCTGTGGGTTTGCAGTGTAGCTGCTGGGCTGCAGTCCCTGATCAGCTTCCACAGGGCAGAGCTGCTCTTTCTCCTCTAGAAGCAAATGTGGAAGCTCAGGCCATTTGGGCACAGGCTCAGCCCTGTGAGCGAGAACTGCACTGGTGTAAGAATTTGAGCAAACCCAGGGGACTGTTCAGTTCTATCTTGGTCACTGGCCTCCCTCCAGCCCATCTCACTGGTCACTGGGAGCTCTTCCCAATTATAGCTGTCCACAGCTCTCAGGCCACTGGAATTGCACATAAAACTAGGGAATAAAAGCAAGTTCTGCTTTTAGTGCAGCTGCCGTCTTTGCATTGTTGTGTTTATGTCAGGGATAATAAATTATGCCCAATTCTGTTTTAATTCAGTACCACAAACTCAAGTCAGGGACAGTCTGATCCTAAGCCCTGTGCAGCCCCATGGCACTTGATTAATCCCATTTGTGTCAGTGTGGGCATTTGAGAAATAAACCTCTGCAGCTTAATCAGTCATGGTAAGGCCACGGTCTGGTTTGTATTTTGTTGTTTAAAGCAAGGCCCTTGTGGAGCAGATGTCGTGGCAGGGAGCAGGGCTGGTGCAGGGTGTGTGGTGGCATCTGCTGAGCTTTGTGACCTTTTCATCTCACTTGGTGGATGATGCCCAGCACCATGGACACAGCTGTGCTTTGCTGGGAGCATTTTTGAAAATAAACTTCAGATACAGCAGTGATGGATGCAGTGACTCAGAAAGCCAGGAAAACACCCCTGCAGGCTCTGTGGAGCCTGCCCAAGGGAGTCCCTGGTGTGCCAGGTTGTCTGGAACGTGTCCTGTGGCTTTTGCAGGAGAGCAGCATGTCCAGAGTTTGTGCCTGCAGCCAGGAGAAAGAATGTCCAGTGGAGAAGACCTTGAGCAACAGCCCTGTGAAATCTGAACGAGAAGTTCTCTTAGTTGGTGAGTTCTGCTGGCTCTGTGGTGATTCCAGAGACCTGAGCTGCTTCAAGGTGACCTTGCACTCCTCCTGCCCACCTCTGGCTGCTTTGCTTATCCCAAGGGAGGTGGGAGTCCTGGAACTGAGGAAAACCTTGAGCTTTGCTGGGGTCAGGGTGTGGCTGCCTGCAGGGGCACAGGGCTGGTGTTCCCAGCTGGCTTTTGTCTCGTGACAATGACCTTGGTGCTGCCCCTTTCCCCAGGGATAATTTCAACGTTTCTCCACGTGCATCCCTTTGGAGCCAGCATTGAGTACATCTGCTCCTACCTGCAGCGCCTGGACAGCAAGGTGGGTGTGGGACAGCCTGGGCTCTGCTCCCTGCAGAAATCTGCTGAGGGGAATGGGGCATGGGGTGAATTTCAGGATGATAGGAAGGTGGTTTGTGCTGGGAGGGACCTCAAAGCCCATCCAGCTCCATGCCCTGGCAGGGACACTTGCACTATTCCAGGTTGCCCAAAGCAGCCCAGCTTTGGGGTTCACCACTAACTACACCCCCAATGTCCCATGTCCTGCTGGCTTTGTGCTCCTTTTTGGAGTAAATGGGAGCAACTGTGCAAAGGCTTCTGGAAGGAGTTACATCTCATTCCTTTAGGAAGGAATTACATCTCATTGTCCTCTATTCAGCTCTCCAGCTGTCTTCCTTAAAGAGCCCCAGAGACAGGAGGCCCCACAGTCATGGGAATTCTGTCTTTGGATTGGAACTTATCCAGCTGCTTGTGTATATAAATGAGTGTTTAGTTTACCCTTTCCTATGAAAACATGGCTCCCTGGCCTTGCTCGCTCCAGCCTTATAAAGACAGAGTTAATAATTTTATCTCCTAATTCTAGCTTGGGGTTTGTCTGTGGGGCCACCAGCTGCCTTTATTTTGGTTTGGAACTCCTACAGAACTGCCTCATAGCACTCAAGCTGCTTTCTGGAACTTCCTCTTTGGTATCCACAGTGCAGAGAAGGGCTTCTGGGAGCTTCTGCTTGGGAGAACCCCTGTGCAGAGCCCACCCTTTATTTAACCTGTGCTGTGGCATCAGTCTCCTCACGTTCACTCACACTGAGGGCTATTTCCATTGTCCTTTGTGTTCCTTCTGAGCTCTTCTGTCTCCTCCTTGACTCTTGCAGGAGTTCAGATTAGTTTGGGATGTTGTTTTTAACCCTGAGCAGATCTTTGGGCCTGAGGTGAGGCAGGAGGAGGGGGAGTACTTGGAAGTACGACCTGATTTCTTGAAGCTGCCAATAGGAAAGGAAGAGGAATATCTTTCCCCTGTTCCCTGTCCATCATTCTCACCAAAAAGATCAGCAGAGAGCACAAAAATTAAGATCCAAGGTGGTTTGGAGCCGTGGAAGAGCCCTTCAGAAGCTGCCTGTAGCCCTGAGCGCGGCTTGGCAGGACCTGGGGCTCACCTCAGTTCCTTCTGTGCAGTGCTGCAACCCCAGTCTTAGCTCTTGTCACAGCTCCTGGTGTCCCAGCATTACCCCAGGAGCTCAGGGAAGGCCTGGATGAGCTTCAGCCATGTACCTGTTTGAGTTTGAATTATCAGCAGCCATCAGGGCTCCCATCTTCCCTTTCAGTGCTGTTTTCCTTGTGCTCCCCAGATCTGCACGGCCGAGGTGGAGGTGCTCATGACACGACTGCAGAACACGTTCCGGCAGGAGCTCAGCGGGGTTGGGGCCAGCCTGGAGAAGAGGTGGAAGTTTTGTGGCTTTGATGGGTTGAAAATGACCTGAGCTTTGACTGAACGCTGGAAACAGTGGGATATGGAAGCTGAGAAAACCTGGGATGCTCCTTCCTCTGTTCCTGATGATTCCCTCACATCACAGCCTCGGGGTACAAAGTGTAAAAGTGAAACCAAGTCCAGAGTAGCACATGAAGAACTTCCAAGTTCTGCAGCTGCTTTGATCAGTTATTTGTTGTTGGGCAAGTGCTGTTCAGTATATTTGGGGAAAAAAGCTCCTGCCTGACCCTTTGAAGCACAGCGTGTTGACTCTGTGTTCTGCCAATGTTGTATGTGCTTGTGTGCCCAAATTCCTCCTCCTCGACCTTCCTTCTGCTAGGAACAGCCACAGACTGTCCTGAAGCAACAACAAAGGGGCATCTTCTGGTTTCTAGATCACCAAAAGGGAAAAAAAGAGGCATTTTTTAGATATTTCTATTAGTAAAAGCCAAGGTATGTTTAAAGAGAAGTTTTAGATGTGTCAGGGGCCTCTGAGCCAAGGAATTGTTTCTTTTATTGCTGTTCTCTTTGTTAGCAGTTAAGCTGAGGTGTGGGGGCTGAGGGGGATTCTGGCAGTGCCACTCATGCTCTGGGTCAGTCTGTACAGAATCTTCTACATGGGAAGGGTGTTTAATTTTCTGGGGATGTGGGTGGAGAAGAGCGACATCAGCCTGACTTTTGGTGATTTTTACCACTCAGTTCCTTCACCTACTTTGCTTTGGAGACCAAGCTGAAGCAGCACAGACTCCTCTGCTCCCGATCCTTGCCAGCCCTGTTGTTCATGTTCCCAGTGCATGCCATGCTCGTGCCCAGCTGTGCAGAGGTGCAGGGTAGCACAGCTCAGCCCATCCCAGCCTGCCTGGAGCCCTCTGGATCCTCCTGCCTGCAGCAGCCTCACGTTCCCAGCCTGGCACAGCTCTCAGTCACCCTGTGCAGTTATTCCTGTTCTGGACATCCCAATGTGCTCCCAGCACGGCAGCTGGCACAGTTCCAGCCCCTCCTCTTGTTCCCCATGCCCCAGGTGTTGGTGCCCTTCACTTGGGCTGTTGATCCCACCTCACTTTGGGGGAGAAGCCCCAGTTCAAATGTTCCTGTTCTCAGGTATTTCCCAACCCTGGTGTCACCCTGCTAGGTGCTTCTCCACCCTGTGCCAAGGCCCAGGTAGTGCCCAGGTGAGTACGGGGACATTTCTGGTGCGTTCTGTGTACCTGGCACAGAGACCTGATGGTGTGTGAACCGATTCCTCATCCAAAACCCCAAAATTCCACTGGTGAAGCCAGGCTTGGAGCCAGCTATTGACCTGCTGGCTCTGTTTCTCCCCTCACCATTCCCTGCAATAGGAAGGACAGAGGAGAGCACTCCTGTGCTCCTGCTGCCTTTCCCACTCACCCCAGGGCTCTGAGGTCTCTCCAGGTCCCTTGTGTTTCTTCCTGCACCATCATCCTCCTCGTTGTTGTTGCCACTGGCAGAGCCTGGCACCAGTTCTCCCCAGGCCCTGGGGGAGCCAGGGTGGTCGCAGAGGAGACAGCCCTGCTGTGCTAGGTGGGAACGTGGCACCTGTGCCACCTGTCCCTTGGGGTCAGCCAGGTGGAGAGAGAGCAGGGTGGCCTGCACTCAGTGAGAGCTCTCCTTGGGAAAATGGAGGAAGAAGCTTCAGGAGTCAGGACAGTTGCAGAGCGCTGGGAGCAGCCGTGGCTGGAGCACCCAGGGGCAGGGAAGGCGTGGGCTGGGTGGGAACAGGGCTGGGCTCCCCTCGTGGCAGCTCCCCCAGCACAGGGACTGGCTGGGTCCCAGGCTCTGCTGGCTGCAGGGTGGGAGCTGGGACGGGGCCGGGGCACCGTGGGCAGCCAGAGCCACCTGCTGGGGGTCTGAGGGGGCTGGGGCTGCTGGAGAGACCGGGCAGGTTGTTCCATGGGGCAGCAGAAGGGAGAGGAGCCAGGACCTGTGGGGCAGTGGCTGGTGCTGTGGAAGTGATTCAGGGCTGGAGCACCCCAGGGTCCTGCTGCTTCCCTGTCCCAGGGCCTTTCCAGAGGGACTGAGGTGTCTCCCAGGGGAAATCCACCCTGGGCTGCTGAGGTGACATCCAGGGATGGGTGACACAGATCTTCCCTTGGGACCAGGCTGTTCCCACGTGGGCTGTTGCTCTCCCTGCTCCCAACACTGAGCGCTTGCCACACTGGGAGCAGATAAAAACCCTTTTAAAAAATGCTTTGAATAGTTGTGTCCCTGCAGATGAATGCTGTATTTTTAAGGAATAAACATTTTTTATGGGCAAATCTTGGGCCTGCTGCTTTCTTTGTTGTTCCAACCCAAACTGTTCCATGATCGTGGGCCAGGAGCCTGGCTGTGGCCCCAAAGGGCTCAGGGCAAGGAGTGTGTTGTTGGCAAGGAAGTGCCAATTTTGGGTGTTGGTAGAGGTTTGGGAGGCTCTCCAAGGTCTGTTAACCCCCTGAGAACAGCCTGAGCTGTAGATCCACCCCATGAGGTCTGTGAGCTCCTCAACAGCAGAGCTCTGCAGGGACCCTGGATGTGGAGCCTGTGCCAGACCCTGCCAGACACTCTGTTACGGGGAAGATGCAGTGGTGGAGCACCAGGAAGGTGCACGGAGAGCTGCGGTGGGAATCATCCACTGGCCCTCCTCAGGCTGCACATTGCCAGTTCAGGTTTCACCTGGCAGCACAGCTGATGCTTTGGGGGTGTCCTGGTAGCCCATGGACGGGAGCGGGGAAAGCTGAGGATGGAGGGGATTGAGCAATGAGCAATCCCTGCCAAGGCTCCGTGTCCAGCGTGGGAAGAGCAGTTCCTTCCATCCAGCCCTGCCCTCTCTCCACACGCTGTTTCTGGCTCTCATTTCTTTGGCAGAAAATTCACATTCTCATCCCCTCTCTCCTCCCCTCGGCCGTGGCAGCTCCTTTCCATCCCTTCCCCACTTCTCCTCCTGCCTGTGGGCTGGAAGGGCCCCTGGAGCCTTTGAGGAGATGCTGCTGTGAAAGCCATTGTCCCAAAGGAAGAGCCGGGAGCTCCAGGAGCTGCTGGTGCTGCTGCAAGAGGACACAGGCAAGGTAAACGTGGGCCCTTAGCTCCAGCTGGGAAGAGAGGAACTGCAGCTGAGACTGGGGGAGAGCAGCCACTGCTCCTTGGGAATGGAGGGGGCAGCTGCACCGAGCTTTCCCCATGGGATTTCCTGAAATAAGCACCAGTCCTGTTTTTGAGTTAGTGAGATTCCTGCTCTGGCATCCCCTCCAAAGCAGGGTTTTTGTGGGGCTCTGCCTTTGCCCCCACTGTGGGCCAGCATTTCTTTCCTAGTGGGGAGCCCGGTGCCTGTCCAGGCTGAGGGAGCTCTCCTGTCCCAAGGGATTCACAGGATCCCTGATCCCTGTCCCCAGCAGGGACACCCACGCTGCTCTTGTGCCTCTGGCTTGGAGGTGCTGGTCCTCATCTCAGCTGTTCCCGGGGACATAAATCCACACCTGGGGTGAGAAGCAGGGCAGGTGTTTGGGGTTAACTCCTGGAGGATGAGTTTTGGCAGTGCCAGTGGTGGTGGCACGTCACAGGGCTCCTCGAGTGGCGCCTGCGGTTGGGCAGATAAGCAGCAGCTTGTCGTTCTCCTTCCTGCCTTCTCCTTCCTGCCTTCCCTCTGCTGCTCCCTCTCTGGGATTCCTCCTCCTCCTCCTCACCCCATGGCGGCCGCATCCCACAGGACTCTGCTCAGGCTGGGGATGTGGCTGTGAGCTCTGCTGGAGTGTGGGGCTTCACCTGCACAAAGGTAACTCCCTACAGTGTGTCTCTCTGGGGCTATGTCCATCCATCCGTCCATCCATCCGTCCATCCATCCGTCCATCCGCCCATCCATCCATCCATGCACAGCACAGCTGCTCCCGCCCTGCTGGGAGCTCCCGGTGCAGCAGAGGCACGGAGCTGTCCCTGGCATGTGGAGATGCTCCCATCTCTGATAGCCAAGGAGGTTCCTGCCCCACACCATCCCAGGGGAGCAGGATGGGAGTTATAAAAATCCCTGCATTGTGCCTCTTTAATTTGACAGAGGGCAGGGATGGATGGGATATTGGGAAGGAATTCCTTCCTAGGGTGGGCAGGCCCTGGCACAGCTGTGGCTGCCCCTGGATCCCTGGCAGTGCCCAAGGCCAGGTTGGACGGGGCTTGGAGCAGCCTGGGGCAGTGGGAGGTGTCCCTGCCATGGCAGGGGTGGAATGAGATGGTTTTTGAGGTCTCTTCCAACCCAAACCAGTGTGGGATTCTATGATGTAGGTAAATTCCCTTTTCAGTCTCCACTTACAGGGAACTCTGAACAACTCCTTTATATTTGTTTTCTTCTTTAATTTATGTAATTTTCTAAATTCTAATTTCTAAATTTCTAATTTCTAACCTTTAGAAACTGAAATTTCAAACCTGACCAGACGGAACCAGTCTCAGGGGCTAGAGGAGGGGCAGAGACTGACACAGGAGCTCTGCCCCCTTCCTGGGGGTCTCACTGCATCCCTTGAGACTTCCAGGCATTTATTTTTCATTCTTGCCTTAAGCCTCTTTGGGGAGGTTCTGTTCAGAGCCCGTACTCTGACCTCACTCCTCTCCCCTCCCTGGGGCTGCTGTTGCTCTTTGGACCGTGCCGGGTGGTGCTGGGGCGGTGGCACAGGTGGCACCAGGAGGAGGTGGCACAGGTGGCACCAGGAGGAGGTGGCACCGCTGAAGGCAGCCAGGTCAGTGTGGGCTGAGGAACCAGGTCCCTGTGTGGGCTCTCCCAGAGCCTGCACACAACAGGGAGGGCTCCCCAAAGCTCTGGGACAGGAGATGGGGTGTCCAGGGTCTGTGGTCCAGCCTGGGGTAAAGAGCTTCGGCACCTCTGGTCACGTGCAGTTGTTTGTGATTTACAAAAGATAAATCATAAAATTTGGGAGAGATCTTTAAGCTTATCTCCTTCCATGCAGAGACCTTTTCCACCAGGGCAGGCTGCTCCAAGCCCTGTCCAACCTGGCCATGGACACTTCCAAGGACAGAGCAACCACAGCTCCTCTGGGCACCCTGCACCAGGGCCTCCCTCACAGGGAACAATTCCTCCCCAGTATCAAATCTAAATATCTTCTGATGCCTCCAAGGCCTTTGCTTGTAAGGTTGGAGTGAGGTGATGTGGCTGGGGCTCTGCAGCCCCACTGGCTCTTTGGAGAGGTGACAGAGGGACAAATGTCTCCTGCAAAGACTCCCTGGGGTGCTCCCAGCAGTTTCTCTCCTAAAGCAGGTGTCGCTGCCACGCGTTCCTTTCACACAGGTGTGTTTTCCAGAGGACCTTTGGCTCGCCCCTGTGCCAGGCGCCAGCCCTGGGATGCAGCCCGTGGCCCTGCAGAGCCTGTCCGAGCTGGAGAGGGCCAGTCTGCAGGAGCTGGCGCTGTTCCAGCTGCAGGAGAGGCTGCCTGTGGGCCATCTCAGTCTGGACAGAGGTACAGGGGACAGGGGGGGAGAGGAGGGACAGGAGGGGAGAGGACAGGACAGGAGGCTCCTGCCAAGGGGGGCTGAGGCTGAGCCATTCATGCTGCACATCCCCACACCACAGCCCGGGGTGATGGTTATGGGGAGACATTTGTGACATATTTTGGTCCATTCTGTTTCTCATTCCTGCCTTGTTCTGAGCCCTGAAGGCCTGATCAGCCTGTGGAGGGGGTTGTGTGTCCGCAGCAGTGGGAGAACATGACCCTCCAACCCCCAAACTCAAACCAGATGTGACAACTTGGCGAGGTCTCCACGGGGATTGTCTGAGTGCCCTTGGGGTGGGATGTTTGGATCCATGGCCAGCACTAAGTCCTGATGCTGGAAAGGGGCTTATGGAGAGTGGATAATGCACTGGCACATAAAAGGGTGGATAAATTTAGGAGCTCCACAGGAACTGAGCACAGAGGCCCTGTCAGGGTTCCCAGGGTTGCCTGTGTCCCCCACCAGCAAACCCAGAGTTGTGGTTCCCAAATCAGAGACTCCTTCCCAAATCCACTTCTTACCCACTCGATGAGCCTCCTGTGCCCTGGGCCATATTTTGGCATCCCAGCAGGACAGGGGATGGCACCAGCTCACCAGGGCTGGGGCTGGGGTGCAGAGGGAGCCTGGGGGTCTCCAGCCCCCCTTCCACTCCTGGCACCCCAGGGCAGGATGGAGGCCCCAGGTCTCAGGATCCTCTCCCAGGATGGGGCATCTCCCAGTGCCCAGCCTCACACTGAGCACCGACTGCTCGAGGGGGCACCCAAGTCTGGCTTCCCACCTTAATATCCCAAAGGTTTCATGCCATTAAATGGCATCACGGAGAGTCCAGCACAGCTCCCCTCTCCTTCCCAGAACTCCCAGTTGCTCCAGGGCTGCAGCCCTGGAGGACTTTGACCGCAAACATCCTGATTCCTTTTTTGTTTTATTTTGGGCTGTTGTGATCCAGCTTGCAGTGACACCCTGCAGCAGCAGCTCCCCTAGGGACCAGTGCAGTGCCAAAAAAAGCCCCAAACCCCAGTATTTCCTTCCTGGTTGGTCAGTGCGCTGCTGGATAATTTATGCTGTCTTCTACACTCATGTTCCTCATTCCAGCTGTCAGAGCTTTCCTCTAAGTCTTACAAAATAACCCAAACAAGTAGATATAAGCTGTTACTAGGAAGAGAATTCTTCAGGAATGAAGAGTACAAGCCAGAATAGGGTGATGTGTCCTGGAAGGATTTAGGGTGGGCAGTGAGTGAATTCTCAGTTCACTGCTGCTGGATGTGTGAGGTGGGATCCTTGCAGAGCAGGATGGGATTTCTGATGGTGTTTTGTACAACGTTTTATGTCTGTGCTCTAAAACACTCACAAAAGCCTTTCTGGGTATCACTGCTCGTGTAGAGCCATGGGGTCCCTCCACCCCTTCATCCACAGAGGATGGTGCCCATCTCTGGGAATGTTCTCCAGGCTGGGATGTCCATCTCCAGGGCTGGTCCCAGGCTGGGATGTCCATCTCCAGGGCTGGTCCCTGGACAGGGATGTCCATCTCCAGGGCTGTTCCCTGGACAGGGATGTCCATCTCCAGAGCTGTTCCCTGGACAGGGATGTCCATATCCAGGGCTGGTCCCAAGCAGGGATGTCCATCTCCAGGGCTGTTTCCCAAGCAGGGATGTCCATCTCCAGAGCTGCTCCCTGGACAGGGATGTCCATCTCCAGGGCTGTTCTCCAAGCAGGGATGTCCATCTCCAGAGCTGTTCTCCAAGCAGGGATGTCCATCTCCAGGGCTGTTTCCCAGGCAGGGATGTCCATCTCCAGAGCTGTTCTCCAAGCAGGGATGTCCATCTCCAGGGCTGTTCCCAGGCAGGGATGTCCATCTCCAGGGCTGTTCTCCAAGCAGGGATGTCCATCTCCAGAGCTGTTCTCCAAGCAGGGATGTCCATCTCCAGGGCTGTTCCCAGGCAGGGATGTCCATCTCCAGGGCTGTTCCCAGGCAGGGATGTCCATCTCCAGGGCTGTTCCCTGGCAGCTGCTGCCCACTGTGTGTCCCAGGGCACTCCTGGATCCCCTCAGAGCTGTCCCCTGGCTGTGTGTCCCCTGGCTGGAGGCTGCAGAGGGACAGGGAGCCCATGCTGAGCCAGCCCCAAGATGCTGGTGCTGAACCTTCCCCTTTTCCTTGTAGATGGCTCCAAAGGCATGAAATCCATCCGGCAGAAGCTGGAGAGCTTCTCCAAGGAGAGGAAAGGTGAGCAGCCTCACTTGTACCTGGCTTTGGTCCCTGCTCTCAGGGGGAATGGGTGGTTTTTGGTGGGGTGGGGTGGGATGTGCCCAAATCCAGTAGGATGCTTGATCACAGTTGTTCTGCTGTTCTTGGAATGGCACGAGCTTGCTGGAGCCTGGAAGGACGGAAAGGTGTGTGGAATGTGTGCAATGTGAAATGCATTCTCAAGGTGAACACCCACAAATGAGTCTATCTGCCCATTTTGCCCCACCCTTGTCACCTCCAGTTCTATCTCAGCCTCCCCTGAAGGACCTCAGTGACAACCCTGGGCTACACTGAATCCTAGAGCAGAGCCAGATGGGAATGACCTTCCCCACACCAGCACAAAACCATTCAAGGGTTTAAAACTACTGAAATTAATGCCTCATATTTTACTTAGTACAATGCTTAAACATATCAATCATTGTACAACATGCTGGTAGCAACTTAGCAGCTGTTTGATCTCTGTCTGTGGTAAAAGCATTGTATAGTTTCAGTCCTAAAAGTTCCCAGAGAGGAAGTGATAACATAGAAGCTTTATCCACAGCTGGAAACCGCTTCTGAATACATAATAGTAAGTCCTTTAACTCAGATTTTGAAATGTTGCAGGAATTAGTTTTGACCAGATCTTTAAGGTTTTATAAATATCTCTAGGCAAATTGGACATCTTGTGTCCTAACACGTTCCCTGAGGCTTACCTGATGTTGAGCAAGAGGCAAGTCCTTGCTGGATCTCTGTCCTGACCAAGCCAGCGACGAGGGCAGAAATCCAACTTCTCTCTTCTTGCAAGAGTCATGATCCCAGGATTCATGTTTGTCTCAGCAACACTTCACAAAAGTGACCTCGGGGCTTTCTGGCTGGTCAGACAGTTTAGTTGAGTTATCTGCTCCTCACACTGGGCACCAGTTTGTTGGACAATACTGTTCTTGATCTTCAGATGGGGCAGCTGAGAGGCGTTTTAAAAACTTTTATTCCATTTTCCGTCTCATGAGAAGGGTGAGACAGCACAGATGTTATCATTCATGCCATTACAATCAGAAACCAATCATTTCCTAATTACAATACACTATGAGTGTTTCTTGGCCTATCAGCTTTTTGCCACACCATGCTGTAGGTGCCTTAAAGCCAATCATCTAAAATTGTGGACCCTCGTGGGTCCTAATGCATTTTTCCTATTTTTATTTCTCTAAAGTATCTAGTCTTATTTGTAAGGTTATCTTTTGAAACTTTTTTCTAGCTCCATTTTTCTCTCAACAATATCTGTCTTATTCTGTGGCATTTCTAAGTCACCATTTCTTGTCTCAAAGTTTGCATACAGATGTACACCGTGTGGGCCTTCTGTTAGGCCCTGAGAACTCTCTACAAATCCATTTCTCACAGTTAGAATTTGGAAAGGATCTTTTGGTGATTTATGAAGTCGTTGCTTCATAGGTGCCATGGCATCTTCATGGGGCTGTAGCCATCAAAGGAAGGAAACTCCAGGAAAAACTGGGATGGGCTCCAAGCAGCCCACTGCTGGAGAGCAGGCCCCTGTGTCTCCTTCCTGTGCCCCCAGCCCCCCGTTTCCCATGGGGCGCCCTCCCCCTTGGCTCTGTGGCACCCAGGGTCCCCCCACACCTTTCCTGCTCCCTGGGACTGCTCCAGGCGCTCCTGGGGGCAGGACACGGGGTTCATCCCTGCAGCTCCCTCAGTGCCGTTCCCTCCGTGCCGTGTTCCCGCAGAGTGCTCTCCCCACACCTTCGGCGTGCCGCTCGCCCAGGTCATCGCCAACGACCGCGCCTGCCGGCAGCTGCAGGAGGCCGTGGGCCGGAGCCGCCGCCTCTGCCTGGAGGTGGAGGCCACGGTCACCAGGTTCCGGGCCCAGAGGCACAGGAGGCTGGCAGTGGGCACCAGCTGCATCCGGGCACCCGACGGGGGCTGCCCAGAGGAGCCACTTTCCCCAGTGCTGGTGGACAAGGGCTCCTGGAGCCAGCGGAGGGTATGGTCCCCAACATGGGCTGTGGTGCTGCTGTGGGATGGGGGCGTCCGAATTTGGCAATAAATGGGATTTTCCAGGATTTTTTCTCACTGACCGAGTGGGTTGTGACCCAGGCTGGGCCGGTTCCAGTCTGTCCTCGGGGAAATGGTGATGTCTCCAGCCCCCTCAGAGATGGACTGAGAGGAGTGGGAGGACCCTCACTAGCAAAGCTCTTATGGAGATGAGGCTACCGGGGGGACATCTAAGGGTCCAGAGCGCAGGGTCAGATGGGATATTGGGAAGGAATTGTTCCCTGGCAGGGTGGGCAGGCCCTGGCACAGGTGCCCAGAGCAGCTGCGGCTGCCCCTGGATCCCCGGCAGTGCCCAAGATTAGGGTGGACACTGGGGCTTGGAGCAGCCTGGGACAGTGGGAGGTGTCCCTGCCATGGCTGGGGTGGCACTGGGTGCTGCCCTTTCCCAGAAACCCGTGAGGTCACGGCAGTGATGGATCTGTGGGATCATTCCTCTGCTCCATCCCAGGGGGCCATGTCCGTGGATTCCATCACGGAGCTGAGTGACAACACCTCCGAGCTGCTGGAGGCCCTGCAGCTCTCACACCCCCATGAGCTGGACCCTCGCAGGAGCCGCGGCAAGAAGAAGCAGCTGAGCCTGAACCCCATCACCTGGCAGGTGCCACGGATTGTGGACAGGTGCTGCACCCACCTTGAGACTCATGGTAAGGGCTGGAGAAACTCCCTGAGTGTGGCCACCAGGACATCCTGGCTGACCACCCCCAAGGTGGGAGGAAGGCCAGGTTTGATGGGCACCATGGGTGGACTCGATGGTCTTGGAGGTCTTTCCCAACCTGAATGCTTCTGTGAGTCCTGGGGCAGGGCATCTTCCAAAAAGCCTCCAGAGGAGAGTCCTCTGGGTTGGATGCAGCACCAGAGGGGGATGTCACTGAGGAGGGAATGTCACTGTGTGTGTCAGTGATGATCTCCTGGTGCCTCAACCTCTGCTGCACATCCAGCCCTTGCTCACAGTGACTGTAGGGATGGGATCTCCTCCTTTCCCACAGGCAACCCAAGGAAATCTCATGGCTCCACAGCCTTTCCTTTTCCTCACTGCCTGGAGAAGGGAAAGCCATGCAAGAGAAGCCCTGCCACGGTGCTGAGGTGCTCCCAGGAGCAGCCTGGGTGGCAGGGAGCAGTGGGAATGCACAGCACTAACCTCTCTGTCCCCCAGGGCTTCAAACTGTTGGCATCTTCCGTGTTGGAAGCTCCAAGAAAAGAGTCCAGCAGGTAAAGGGAGGCATTCACTGCATCCTCTGGCTGTGCCTTGTCGGGGATAGAGGCTCGTGTGGATGGGGATGGATAGAGCTGACATTGGTGTGGAGAGGCCTGAAACAGACTAGAACTCACTGTGATTTTCATCCTTCCCATTTCTTCCATCTCCAAGCTGAGGGAAGAGTTTGACCGAGGGCTGGATGTTTTCTTGGATGAGCATCAAAGTGTTCATGATGTGGCTGCCCTGCTCAAAGAGTTTCTCCGGGATATGCCTGATTCCCTGATTCCCAGAGAGCTCTATGGAGCCTTCCTCAGCACAGCCAGTGAGTACCTGTGGAGCAGAGCCTGCACAGCCACAGGAGGATTTGTGTTGGGGGCACCTCTCGGGCAGGTTGCTCCAAGTCCTGTCCATCCTGACTTTGGACACTGCACTTCCTCACCACCCTTTTCCAAAGCTTCTGGGATGGGTGTTGTGCTCCCATTACACAGTTACTGTAATCAGTGGATTTGGTGGGAGTTTTGTTTGATTTCTTTTGAATTGGACTATAAAAATCCCTCTGCTCCGTGACAGTCTTTGGCTGTGTGGCTGTACAATATCCAACACCACCAGAGCTCTGGCTGGGTTCTCCATCCCATGGGAGGAAGGGTGGGACAGCAGTCTGGCTCCCACCAGAGCTCATTCCCAACATGTGGAGGAGGGCTGGGAGTGCCGGGTGGGCTGTGCCCCTCACTAACACTGCTGTCCCCAGGCCTGGAGGGGCAGGCCCAGCTGGACACGCTGCAGCTGCTGCTGTTCCTGCTGCCCCCGTGCCACAGTGACACCCTGCTGCGCCTCCTGCGCTTCCTGGCCCGGGTGGCGCGGCACGCCGAGAGCTCCTGGGACCCCGAGGGCCGCCAGGTGAGGCTGCTGCTCCCGAGGGCTGCCCTGGACGGGGCTGGGGCTGCTGCGAGCCTGGGGGAGACAACAAATCCCTCATGGAATCCCGGGGTCATTGTGGTTGGAAAAGGTGGGAATGGGATGAGTGTGTGCTCCAGCACCTCGAGCCCTTTGTGCTGGCCCTGCCACCAGCTCAGAGAGGACCAAACTGGACCCAGACCAACCCCTCACCCTCACCTCGCCCTTGTGTTCCTGCCCTGGGGTGGGTGAGGACATCCTGGAACATCCCATGCCACTCCATCCACAGTCCACAGGTTCCTTTGGTGCTTCCTTGTAGATCCCTGGGAACAAAATGACAGTGTCAAACCTGGCTACAGTCTTTGGTCCCAACATCCTGCAGAAGGAGAAGCCTGGAGAGAAAGATGCTGGTGCCCTGAACTTTGAGGACAGTGCTGCCATAATCCTGGTGCTCCAGAGGCTGATTGAGCACCACCACTCCCTGTTCATGGTAAGCTGGGCTCCTCAGGGCAGCTCCTCCAGCACCTCCTTCCCTCTGAACTCTTGCAAGAGCAGCAGGGGAAGGATTTTGTCCCTGTCAGAGATGCACACCTTGGTCTGTGCCCATCCTCTGGGAAGGCTCTGGCTCCATCCTCTCTCCACCCTCCCACAGGGCACTCGCAGGCAGCAGTAAGAGTCCCCTCAGGTCTATTGGAATGTGACATTTCAGATCCCCAAAAAGCCTTATAGCCATTTTTGTGGTCTGCAGGGAGCCAAAGGACTGGGGATAGTGGAGGGAAAGCAGGGGCTGAGATCCTGCAGCCCCTGGGAGGTGTGTGGGGGGTGACACCAACGTGCTGGCTCTGTGACCACGTCCTGGGCTCCTTCCTTGGCTGCCTCTGCTCAGCCTTCTGCCGAGAGTGGCCCCACGAGTGAGCGGTGTGGCCGTGTGTCCCCAGGTGTCCCCAGAGATGCAGTGTGACGTGCTGAGGAGGCTATTCCAGACAGACCCCGATGTCATCGAGTACCTGCTGCGCAGGAAGTTCCCTGACGTGCCGTAAGTGCCTGAGGGCTCCTCCGGGCACAGGGACAAGTGACAGCACACCCTGCTCATCTTCCTCCAGACTGCTCCTTCCTGCAGCGCCCTGGTCATGGCTCCTCAGCTAAAGCCCTTCACACTCCACCCTTCCCATCCTCTGGAGCTCCCTGCTCTCCCTGTTTGCTCCCCAGCCTGTGCCAGCTCTCTCCAGCTCTCTCCAGAGCTCTCTCTCTGGTATCCACACAGCTCCTGTCCAGCCCCTCCCCTGCTCCTGCCTCTCAGTGTCACACGCTGATTCCTGCTCCACCACCAGCCTTCTCCAAACCTCCTCCATCCTTGGTGTCCGTGTTTCACTGCAGTCTCTGCCTGCCCCAGGTGTCTGTGTGGGGCCACCAGCTCTGTCCATACATCCACATTTTGGGTGCAAGATGGGACATTCCCACTGAGGCTCAGAACTGGAGCTTGTGCCCTTCCCTAAGGTTAAAGGTGGTGGCTGAAAGGACCTCACGTCCCATGAGCTGGGTCTACCATGGCACATAATGCAGGAGGGGGTTTGCTCCCTGGGGTTGGAAGTAAGGAATGGTTGAAAACAGGGGATCATGAGGAGCAGGGGATGCTCAAGAGCCTTCAGTAGAGCTGGTGACTCCTCAGAAACATGAATTGTCCTGTGGGAAGGGTTTTCCTGGACCACAGGCCACTTCCATACCAGTTTGGATGGGGCTTGGAGCAACCCTGTCTAGTAGAAGGTATCTGTGCCCATGGACTAGATACTCTTCAAAGTTCCTTCCAACCCAAACCTGAGATTCTGTGATCCATGCTACAGCTTCTTGTTTGTCTTCACATTCCTCTTGGGACTGTCTGGAGATGGCAGTCTTTGGGATCACTGCTTGAGCCCATTTGGGAGTGCAGTGGGCAGTAGAAGCATTTGCTAACAGCATCTCTCTCCTTTTTGCTTCCTTAGGAGCCCAGAGCCTGAGGATCCCGGGGAGGAGCTGGCTCTGTCCACACCGCCTGGCTGGACACACAGCCTGGAGCGCGGCTCGGTCTGCTCGGAGCTCTACAGCAGCGTCTCCTTCCTAAACCTGCATGTTGGCATCTAGCCCTGCCCAGGCTCTCTGGACACAACCAGGCAGCTTTTCCCACAAACCCCAGCCCTTCCTCACTGTGGGGGCAGCCCCTGTGCCTGTGCCCAGGGGGCAGAGCTGCACTCGGGGGTCACCTGCCAGGCTGGCACCTCCCTGCGGGTGCAACACTGCCACATCCTCAGCACAGCCCTCCCTGCCACCCCCTCCCCACAGCACCCTGGGAATGGAGTGCCATCCCTACATGTGCAGGGAGGACAGGCTGAGGGAGCTGGCACTGCTCAGCCTGGAGAAGAGACGGCTCAGAGGGACCTTATCCATGTATCCAAATGCTTTTGTAACGGCCTGGGAGGGACAGGACACGGGGAATGGCTTCCCACTGCCAGACAGAGAAATTGGGATATTCATGGGATATTCAGTGAAGTTCTTCCCGTGAGGGCGGTGAGGCTCTGGCACAGGCAGGGGCACCTTCCCCTGCACCAGGCTGCTCCAAGCCCCATCCAGCCTGGCCTTCTGGCCTTGAACTTTCCCAGGGATGGGGCAGCCACAGCAGGGCACTTCTGGGGACAAAGCAGTACTTCTGCAAACAGTATTCCATATTCCACCACAGCCTACACCCAGTCCTGATCTGAAGGCACCTAGACCTTGTCAGGTGCCCTGCTCAGGCTGGGCTCTTATTTTGCAAAGGTCCCTTCCCTGCAGATCAGAGCAGTTGGGATGGGTGGGGAAGCATTTCCCGAAGGAGCCTGTGCTGTGAGATAGCTGGTGAGACCCCCTGGGAGCTGATAAGCTCCAGAGAGCAGCAGAGCTGTTATGTCTGGAGGAGCAGATAAATTTGGGACACCATGAGGCTATGGAAGGTTCCAGAGGCCACGGGAACACTTGAATGTCAGCTGTGAAACCAACATTGTGTCCAGCCACTGCTCTGGGTGGGATTGTACCTGCTGCAAGAGCAGCCCCCAGCCTTTCAAATTCCTTCCTAGGGTGGTAAAACACCGGCACAGGTTGTCCAGAGCAGCTGTGGCTGCCCCCTGGATCCCTGGAAGTGTCCAAGGCCAGGATGGATGTGGCTTGGGGCAGCCTGGGACAGTGAAAGGTGTCCTTGCCCATGGCAGGGGGTGGAGCAGGATGGACTTTAAGGTCCTTTCTCACCCAAGCCATTCTGTGATTCCACGATTCTAGGATGGACCAGGGTTGCTGACACAGGAGGAAAAGCCCTGCTGGATTTCACTTTCCCAGTACCATAACAGGGGCAGGGGGGCACGGGGAGGTCCCTGGGAAGCACCAGCTTTCCCTGGCTGCTGCAGAGCCACCCAAGTGGCCGCGGGGTGTTCATCCCTGGCAGCGTTGATGCGATATTGCTGCAAACTCCGCTTGAGGGCAGCCCGGCACCGGCCTGGCCCGGCCCCCGTGCGGCTGCACCGAGACTCTGCTGGAGCCGCTCCGTTCCAGCCTCACGAAATGAAATAAACCCGCTGCCCAGCCAGCTCACATCTCACCGTGCAGCCTTGGCGTTGCTCTGGACCCGCTCTGCAGGGGCTGGCTGGCTTTTGCTCCGGGTTCTGCTCTCAGGGGCTCCTTGCCCCTGCAGGCCTTGGGGGTCACCTCAGGAATGACAGGGGAGGTTCTGCCTTGATCCTTCCGGATCCCCACTGCTGGCACAGGAGGGGCTGCTGCTGTTGGGGGTCTCTTCTTGAGGGGGGTGGTTGCTTTTGGGGCAGTGGTGAATGTTTGGGGGAGGCTGCTTGTGGGGGGTTGGTGGGTCTCAGGAGCTGGTCACTGTTTTGGGGCTGATCACTGTTTGGGGGGGTCATTCCTGTTTAGGCAGCAGTTGCTGGTTTTGGGGGTAGCTGCTGTTTTTGAGGCTCCTGCTGTTGGGGAGGTTCTGGCTGGTTTTTAGTTCCAGCCCCACCAAAGCCCCCTTGAGTCCCTCAGACCGGCGGGGCAGAGCCAGGCTTAGGGCTTGTATGAGGGTACAGCAGGGAGAATCTGCAGGAGTGGGACCGGCTGTTTAGATCCATGGGTGGGTTTAGAGTCAACAGCAAGGACAGCAGAGCCTGAGCTCCTCTTTTTTAAACCCCCGTGTCTCCTTCAAGCTGCTCACCAGGATCCATGGCAGGGCCCAGACACAAAGCTCTGGGCTTGACAGCTCTCTGGGAAACCTGTAGGAGAGAACCATGGAACCGCTGAGGCTGGAAAAGCCCTGCAAGAGCACCAAGTCCAGCCATCCCCCAGCACTGCCAAGGCCACCCCAACCCCTGTCCCCAAGTGCCACATCCACACAGCTTTGAAATCCCTCGAGGGACAGGCACTCCACCACTGCCCTGGGCAGCTGTGCCAGGCCGGGCAGCCCTGTCCATGAGGAATTTTCCCTAATATCCAACCTGACCTTCCCTGGCGCAGTGAGGCCGTCTGTCCCTTGTTCCCCGGGAGCTGAGCCCCAATCCCGTGTTCCACCTCCTGTCGGGGCTTTGAGGGAGCGAGATCGGGCGGGGGCGTTCGGGGGTGTCTTTTAGGGGGTGTTTGTTCAGGGGTGTCTTTTAGGGGGTGTTTGGGATGTTTGTTCGGGGGTGTTTGTTTGGGGTGTTTATCGGGGGTGTTTGGAGGTGTTTGGGGGGGGTGACCCCTGAGATTCCCCCGGTCCCGCGCAGCCGTTTGGGGGCGGAGCCTCCCGGAGCCTCCGCCCAGCCCCGGTGCGGGGCCAAAAGCGGCGGGAGCGGAGCGGGAGGCGCTGCTGCCGCCGGGACCGGAGCGCAGGGAGCCGAGCAGCCGGTGAGTGCCGAACCGAACCGAACCGAGGCGGGGATGCCGCCCCCTCGGAACCCGCCAGGGGCTCCGCTCCTGGGTCCCCCCGCAGCCTCCGGGCACCCCCGGGAGCGGGATGGAGCCGGGGGTCCCGGATTGTCCCGGCCGGGGATTGTGCCCTCCTCCGCTCCTCCGTGTGCCCCAGCCTGGCCGGAGCAGCTGGGGCTGCCCCTGGATCCCTGGCAGTGCCCAAGGCCAGGCTGGACATTGGGGCTTGGGGCACCCTGGGACAGTGGAAGGTGTCCCTGCCATGGCTGGGATGGGATGGGCTTTGTGCTCCCTTCCTGCTCAAACTCTTCTGGGATTCTATCGAGCCTGAGTAGCGCCAGCTCTTACTGGGCTGGCTGCAGCCCAGCTGTGGGATGAGCTGGGGGGAAGGCTGAGCTGTCCGAGGAGCCGGGTGTGCTCGGAGCAGCGCTGGCACTGCCTGCACAGCCGGCACCTGGAGCCTGGCTCTGCCCATCCCCAGCCTGGGCTGCTCCCGAGAGGCTCTGGCTGGCCCTGCCTGCCAGGTGGGTACCCCAACACCCCCATGTTGCCCCCAGCGATGGCTGAGGAGCTCAGTGAGCTGCTGAGAGAGTTTGACGAGGTCATGGAGGACTTTGACCGGGGCCCTGCGAGTCAGTACCAGCAGCACCTGGAGGAGCTGAAGAGGAAAGCGGGACAGAGCGTGTATGACAGTGGCATCGATGAGCTGGAGAGTGAGTCTGGGCTGGGGTGAGGAGCCCTTGGGGAGGATGGCCAGGGGGGGAGCTCTGTGGTTCCTCCATGGAGCACATCTTCCTGCTGATGCTGCCTGACTCAGCCCTGGAGGGCTGGATGAGCAATGAGGGGATGACCATGGATACTGGCCCAGGACCTGCCAACATCTGCCAGGGCTCCTGATGCTGGGCAGGCTGCTGCAGGACCCTGAGGGGCTGGGGATAACCCAGTTCTCTGTAATAACCCAGTCCTTGCAACTGTGCCCAGACAACCTCTGGTGGTCTTTGACCTGAGAAAGAAACTCAGTTCCATTTTTCCAAGCATTCCTAGAAGCAGGGGAGGAGCAGATGGGGTGTCCAAGAGTGTGCCACCCTGTGCCATGGGCATGATCGGGCCGTGTTCCTGCAAAATGTTCATCAGGTGCCTGTGCCCAGGCCAGGGACTGATGCTCTGTCTCTGCAGGTGCCAGCACATCCCCAGGAAGCAGCCTCAACTCCAGTGAGGAGCACCTCAACAGCCCAGCTGACACGTATCCCACCAAAGGTGAGCCTGGCCCCATCCAAAGGGGTTTGCAGGGCTTCCTTCTCTGTGCTTAGCTGGGCTTGGCAATGACTGCCAGCCCTGGATTGGGGGGTGCCAAGGGGGCCCTTCAGAGTGGGAATGAGCCCTTGTGTCCTGGCAGGAGCCTGGAAGGGGCAGGAGTTGGGTTGGGATTTTCCCAGTTGAGGCTGGACTGGCTGGGACAAACACAGCTGGAGCAGCTGTGCTGGGAACAAGGGGTTGGGGTCTCTCCCCAGTGAGAGGGGGAATGGGGAGACCTGACCGTGTTTTTCCCCACTAGCAAAGCTTGGAGACACGCAGGAGCTGGAGGAGTTCATCGCAGACCTGGATAAAGCCTTGGAAGGTACATGCCCAGCCTTGGTCCTGGCACTTCCCACGGGATGGATGGGACACCTGGGCTGGGGCTCCTGTTGATGGTTTTGGGAAGATGCACAGAGACCTGTGCTCCTCTGCCTGCAGCCTCCCTCCAGCTGCTGCTCAGAGGCTGCTCTTTACCTGGGGGGGAAGGTGAGCAGGAGGAAAGAAGGGATCTCCCCTTGTGGTGTATCCTAACCTACCCCATCAGGAGGGAGGAGAGTGGGTCGGTGTGGTGGCAGGGAGCCTGTTGGTGATGCTCTCCTCCTCCAGATGTTTCCCTCCTGGTAAGAGCCTGGGGGTGTCCCTGTGGGAGGGGGTGATGCTGTGCTGGGCATCTCTGGCCTCTCTGGAGAGTTTGGCTGCTCCCCAATGGCTGCTGTGCTGGGGAAACCGAGGCAGAGGCCACTTCCTCCCGCAGCGTGACAGGCTGGAGGCAGAGAGAGCCTGGTTAAAAAACTTTTCCTCCCACGCAGACTGAGTAAGGCACAGTTCTGCTATCTGTTCCCATCCCTGGTGTGCAAAATGAGGTGGCTGCTGGGAAGTGTTCCTTTGCAGGCCCCAGCCATGTTGGGAGGGAGGGAGGGGACCAGAGCTGACCCCCTGCCCCAGATTTCTGCTCTAACCCTGCAGACTGTCACCATGTTCTGTGTCATCCTGCAGAGATGTGAGCTGTGCTGTGCGGTCTGGAGAGGAGCAGCCCCAGCCCTGAGTCTCCCTGATGCTGCCTCTGCCCCCCTGGCTGGGGTGGGGATGGCTCTGGGGACAGGGACGGGCGGTGGGGACGGATCCGGCCGCGGGACGATGGTGACAAGGCCCTGCCAGCGCCAGGAGGGGACAGCCCTGGGCGGGACCTGGCCCTGCCCTGCACGGGGTCTGGTGGCTCCAAGGGCTCTGGGGGGGAGCTGGGCTGCTGCTGAAGCCCCCAGAGGAATTTTGGGGAAGATCAGCTTGCAGGACATCAGCGTGACATCAGTGTCCCCTCCAGGCTGGGAAGCCTGGTTCCTTGGTGGCATCTGTCACTGCTGACCTTTGCTTTGCATGGGGAGCCCCAAATTGGACTCCTCTCTGCTCCCCAAGTGCCTTTGCCCCAGCTGCTGCTGTAAATACTGTAAAAATATGTTTTGTGCTGTACAAATGGTTCTGTGAACAGGATTTTAAACCTCTGCCTGTCTGTGTCCATCTTTTTCCCATTGGCAGGGTGGGAGCAGGGATGCCTGGGGCTGCCAGCTGGTGGGACTGGCACTGGAGAAGGGGGAAACCTCAGGGAAGCAAGTTCAGCAGCACATGCCTGGCTAAAGAGGAATACCAGGAATCCTTGTCCTGCCTGCCCATAGCACTCGGCCATTGGGGAGGCAGAGGGTGCAGAGTCTGTGCCTTCCTCCCCTGCCAGGGAGATGGGCACTGCCTGTCGTCCCTCTGGCATGGAGGGCCCTGCTCCAGGGCTCCTGCTTCCAAAGGGAGGACCTCTGGTACCACTTGCCCTGGATCCTGCCCCTGTCAGCAGCCCAGGAACAAGGCCCAGGGATGTGGGTTTGCAGCCCTCTGCCAAGCTGAGCTTTGAGTGAGGCTTGGCCGTGGATGGGAGGATGGGTCCCCCTGGGATTCCCCTCTGGTCCTTCCCCTGGAGTTTCCCATCCTGGGAGGTGCCACCAGGATGACAGAAGAGGAACCTGTGGCTGGTCCCCCTTTCTCTCTGTGATCCTCACGTGGAGTAAGGGCACATGTGGCTCTGCTGCAGCTTGTCTGAGCAGGAAATGGGTAGTTTCAGTTTGAGCCCTCATCCCTGGTGCGTGGCTGCTGAGCAGGAGGATCTCAGACACCCTCTCTGCCAGCCCCAGCACTCAGTGCTGCTGAGGAGGCTCTGAGCACACACAGACCCCAGCCTGGTAGTGCTGCTCCAGCAGGAGGGTGGCAGCCCCTGGGCAGGGCCAGCAAGGGGACACTGGGCTGTTGCTGTCCCCATGCTGTGTGATGTGACCACTGGTGTCTGTCCCAAATGGACCCCGAGGGGCAGCCAGGAGATGGGAGTGAGTGTGTGCCAAGGTGGTGGCACCCAGAGATGCCTGTGACACTCAGGGATCTGCCTGTGACCTTCTGTGGGGACACACAGCCCCTGTCACTGGAGCCAGGGTGGTGTGGGGACTGTCCCACTGTGCTGATGGCAGCAGCTCCTGTGTCACTGAGGGCGTTTTTCCCCTCTGAGTCACTGCAGTCAGCGTTTTGCCCTCCTTGTTTTGCTCTGACTCTGGTGTCTGCTCCCCCCACGGTCCTGTTCTGCCCCGGGGCTGCACCAGCTCCTCCCCAGCCTGGGCAGGAAGGGGCTTTCACCCCACCCCAGCCAGCACGGTCCTGATGGTCAGCAATGATGACAGCAATGATGACAGCAATGCTCAGGCTGTCACTATCCCCAGGTCCCATTGACTCCCTTCCACCCCCACAGCAGCGGCAAATGTTGCCAAGCTACAGAAATAAATATTTTCCGGCCCCAAATGTGCTGAGGCCAATAACCCCCGCAGCCACAGCACAGCCCTGGTGATGCTCTGGGGGTTTGTTTGTTGTGGGGGTTGCCAGGAGCAGGTTGGGGTGTCACTCCGGGCTCCCCCAGCCTCTTGGGTTCGGGATGGGTGGGTGGGAGCTGCCCCTGTCCCATGGCTGAGCTGTCCCATCAGCACAGGAGCCTCTCCTGCCCCAGTAACACAGACCTCAGCATCTGCTCGGAGTGGAGCTGGGGGCCCAGGGGGTGTCACTGGGCACAGTGCCAGGGGTGACACCTATGCATGGGGTGACAGAGGCCCTAATGCCAGCCCTGTCCTGCCCAGCCTGTGCTGACAGCAGATCATCCTAAACCTCCGTGCTGGGTGGAACCTCCACCCCTGGAAATATTCCAAAACATGTGGATGTGGCATTTAGGGACATGGATTAATGGTGGCTTTTGCTGTGATGGGGAAACAGTTGGACTCGATGGTCTTGGAGGGCTTTTCCCACTTAAATGATCCCATGATTCTGTGGCTTCTGCGCATTGCTGAAGCAATGTACAGAACTGCCTTTGGGCACAGGGGCTCTTCTGCAGGGACAAGGGGTGGATTTTCTTTCCTGGGAACCCCAGCAAGAGCTTGGGGACACACCAGAGTGGCCCTGAGATGGAGGTTGTGACATCCACTGACCCATGGAAGAGCGACTGTCCAAGGGCTGTTGTGCAGCATAGCAGGAGCCTTGACCTTGCTCCCACACTCACAGGGACACAAGGCTGAGGGGCTGGGGGGTCCATGAGGGAGGGTCTGGTGTGTAGGAATGTCTGTGGGTCAGAGGGTCCATGGCTTTTGCAGGCTCTGTGGCCCTGCACGTGCCCTGGAGGTGCTGCAAAATCAATCACTGCGAACACGCACGTCCTGCAATACAGGCAGTTCCTCCCCAGGGTCCTGCTCCCCACAGCAGGAAAAGCAACCAAGGCAGCCCTGGCCAGGCTGGAGTGGGGCTGTGCTGTGCACAGGGCCACCAGCGAGGCTGTCACTGCTCCCTGCTGCGGTCCCCAAGGGCCCCCGGGGGTTTGCTGAGGAGCAGCGGCAGCGGGAAGTGGTAACCCGAGAGAGGCGGCTGCACCCCCAGGCCCAGCTGCCACAGGCCCGGCTCCCACAAACCTGGCGCTTACAAGCCCAGATCCCCCAGGCCCGGCTGCCACAAACCTGGCACTTATAAGCCCAGCTCCCACAGGCCCAGCTCTCTCAGGCCGAGCTCCCCCAGACCCGCCTGCCACAGGCCCAGGTCCCCCAAGCCCAGGTCCCCCAGGCCCGGCTCCCTCAAGCCCAGCTTCCACAGGCGCAGCTCCCCCAGGCCCGGCTCCTCCAAGGCCATCTCCTCCAAGCCCATCTCCCCCAATCCCGGCTCCCACAGGCCCAGCTCCCAAAGGCCCGGGTCCCACAGGCCCAGCTCCCCCAAGCCCAGCTCCCCCAGGCCCATCTCCTCCAAGCCCAGCTCCCCCAATCCCGGCTCCCCCAAGCCCAGCTGCCCCAAGCCCATCTCCCACAGACCCGGCTCCCCCAGTCCCAGCTCCCCCAAGCCCAGCTCCCTGTGGCTCCCTGAAGCCCACAGGGATGTTTGCCGTCAGAGCAGGCAGGTGTGAGTCCCACACTCTTTCTCCCATGGTCCCCAGTGAGCCCCTTTCCCAGGCTGAGGGGTGCAGCTCTAGCTTGGGAGCAGATCTCCTGCCTTCCTGGGGACTCAGATGGACCTGCTGGGACGTGGAGGTGACAGCTTCGTGGAGGTGGCCCTGGCTGGCAGCCAGTCACCTCCTTCCTGTACTGCATGGAGGGGATCACTGTAGGGACCACCTCAGGGCAGGTGCTGCCTGTATCCCCCTGCTTTCCCCCACTCTCAAACCCCCATGAAAAAGGGAGGGAGGGATGTGTCCCTCAAGGCAGGACCACCATGCACAGATCAGGGGGCTGATGGAGCTGGAGAAGCTCCTCACCCTGCCCAGGTGTGACGTTCCTCAGTAAAGCTGCTCCCACCTGGAAGGATCTCCCCAGCCACTGAGGGGGGCAGAAAGAGTTGGCAGATTTCCCCTAAAAGAAGTTGTTGCCACACTGCAATTTGGAGAGGAACCTCAGCTCTCTGGGGAGGGGAAGTCCCTGGCTGCCCAGACAGTCTGGCTGTGGTAGTGGAAGAGGCTGTAACTATTTTGGGAGACAGCCTAACCCCAGGGATGTCACAGGCTTTCTGTCCTGTAAAACCCCCTCACGTATTTTTCTGGAATCCCAGAATGGTAGGGGTTAAAAGGGGTTAAAATTTTCCTTTAAAGCCTGTCTTGTTCCTCTCCCTGCCATGGCAGGGACACCTTCCACTGTCCCAGGCTGCTCTAAGCCCCAGTGTCCAACCTGGCCTTGGGCACTGCCAGGGATCCAGGGGCAGCCACAGCTGCTCTGGGCACCTGTGCCAGGGCCTGCCCACCTTGCCAGGGAACAATTCCTCCCCAATAACCCATCCATCCCTGCCCTCTGGCAGAGAGAAGCCATTCCCTATTGTCCTCTCCCTCTTTGTTCTTGTCCCCAGTCCCTCTCCAGCTCTCTTGGAGCCCCTTTGGGCTCTGAAAGGGGCTCTGAGCTCTCCCTGGAACTTCCTTTTCTCCAAGTGAGCAGTCCCAGCTCTCCAAGCCTGGCTCCAGAGCAGAGGGACCCCAGCCTTTGGAGCATGGAGGGATTTTTCCCCATTTTCAGGACAGGGAGAATTTGGGCCCTTTTGGGTTTGCCTGGGGTTGCTGCTGCACCTCAGGGCTGGGAGGATCCTCCGCAGTGCTGGGACTTCGCCCACTCCTGGTGTCCCCGGGGAGCCTCCGTGTGACCTCCAGCTGCCCAGGGGAGGGGACAGGAGAGTTCCCCCTGCCAGGGACCCCAGCCCCAGGGATGGAAGGAGAGAGCCTCCCTGCAGTGCCTGGTGAGCGTGCGGGCGCTGTCAGCAGGGGTTGGTGTTGTTTCCTCCGGCCCTGTTCCCTGCTCAGCCTCTGACCTCATCCCGCAGCTATCCAAAGAGACAATGCCGGTGGCGGTGGCCAGCACGGTATCCTGTCCCCTCGTGTCCCCCCCGGCCGGTCACTTCCCGGGATTGTTCTGCTCCCCTGGCCGGCCTGACCCCCGGGAGGGGCAGGGATGAGCCGGTGGCCGCTGGAGCTTCGCTGGGCTGGAGCACGGCTGGGGCACGGCATGGAGCAAGGAGAAGTCGTCCTGCCCCTGAGCTTCCTCCTGCCACCCTCTGCTCCGCCAGGAGCTGCCCTGAGGCCACCAGCCCCGTTCCCATCCCAGACAGAGCCCTGGGTGTCACGGGACGAGCCTGAGCCGGCTCGGGGTGAGCTCAGGAGCAGAGCAGGTATTGCCTGTATCCTCCTGCTTATGGGAGCGGGGTCGGGGCTGCACCGGGCCCGGCTCCCTGCCGGCTTAGCGGCCTTAACCTCAGAACGGAACCCGTTAATCCAACACCCGGAGAATCCAGCCCCGTGTCACCGTTCTCTGGCTCCAAGCCTCCATTCAGGCAGGGGCTGAGCCTGCAAATACCCTCCTCACCATAATCCCCGATTTCTGTGCCCAGAGGCCAGCAGCTTGCTCCAGCAGCGATCTTTGGACCTGGAATATCTGCTTGTCCCCATGTAATTCTTCTTGTTTTGGGAGCACAGTGCCCAGCCAGGCTCCTTCATTGCTGTGTCCCACCTGTCCCTCTTGTGTCCTGCCTGTCCAACCACTGTGGGGAATGTTTAGATTGTAAAGTTCAGCTTGTAAAGCTGAATACTTCAGATAGTAAAGTTCAGCTCTTTTCCCATTTGGCTGTGATATTTACTTTTTTTGGGATGTGTTCATAGAATCCAAGACTAATTTGGGTAGGGAAAGAACTTAAAGATCCAGTTCCACCCCCTGCCCTGTGCAGAGACACCTTTCCACCTTCTCCCCTTGTCCAAATCCCAATGTCCAGCCTGGCCTTGGACACTTCCAGGGATCCAGCTCTGGACACCTGTGCCAGGGCCTGCCCACCCTCCCAGGGAAGGATTTCTTGCTAATATCCTGTGCACCCTGTCTGTTTGAAGCCATTATTCCTGGCTCTCTGCTGGCTCCAGCTGCGTTCCAGCTGTCAGCCCTGGATGGCCGGTGCTGGGTGGGCATTGCTGGCAGCGCCTCTGTGCAGAGACCAGGGGGATGAAGCATCCTGCTGCTCATCCCTGCAGCTGTGCACGCTCTGGGGCATCCCTCCTCCCTCCTTCCCTCCTCCCTGCCTGCTCTTGGTGTGTCAGCTCAGACCCTTCTGATCCCTCTGCGATAGCAGCTCTGGCCTGGCACTTGTACTAGGGGCTGCACCAGGAGCTGGTTTTGTCCTCCCTGAGGGTTGCCCTGGTTTGTCCCAGCCAGGGAAGTAGCAGGGAAAGCAGCAGCTCTCCCCTGGGTGCCCTCTCCAAGTGGGGTGCTGGATCCAGCGCGGCCCAGAGCGTTCAGGGATGGCTCCTGGAGCTCCTGGAGTGCTTTGGGCTGAGTTCTGCTGGCATCAGGTGGGGTGGGAGACGAGCATCTGCCATAGCAGCAGAGCCAGAGGGCAGTGGGTTCATCCTGGAATGATGCCTAGGGCCTGTGCAGGGAGCTGGGGGGACCCTGGCCAGCTCCCCCTGGCCACGTGTTTCCAGCTCCTGCTATTTCAGGGCTTCCTGTTTCCCTCAACAGAGTGCCTTCCTGGCAGGCTGGGACCAGCCCGGGGCTGTCCCTGCCTTGCTGGGATGGGGCTGGGCTCCATCCAGCCAGGGGGATTTGTTCTTCCTTCTGCCGGTGCTCCTGAGCATGGAAAACAATGGGCAGGAAACGGGGATGGGGTCTGTGTTCCTCCCCCTGGAGCAGCCCAGCTGGGGGGGCTCAGCCCTCAGAAAAGGAGGCTCAGGAGAGACCTTTCCCTGCTGGGAGGGTGCAGCCAGGTGGGGATTGCTTCTCCCAGGTGACAACTGGCAGGACAAAAGTGTGCCAGGGGAGGTTTAGGTTGGATATTGAGAAAATTCCTTCATGGACAGGGCTGCCCAGCCCTGGCAGTGGTGCCCAGGGCAGTGGTGGAGTGCCCATCCCCGGAGGGGTCACACAGTCCTGGGAATGTGGCACGTGGGACATGGGCTAGTGATGGCCTCGGCAGCTCTGGGGTCTTGGAGAGCTTTTCCAACCCCCAAAATTCCACGGATCTGTGATCACTCCAGGGCTTCGTGCAGCTTTGGGTGGTCTTCCAGCGAGAACCGGCCACGTTTCCAGACCCGGAGGGGAAACGAGCGGCTTTTGAGGCAGCCGCGGGTAACGGGAGCGCCGGGATGCTCCTGCCCGGGCCTCTGCTGCCCTCTGGTGACCCCAGTACGGGCACGGGGACACGGGGGTGCCGCTGGGACACGGGGACACAGGGCGGGCTCCGTGGGGGGACAAAGAGGGGGCATCACTGATGGGGGCCTCTTCTGGGGAGGCCAGTGGCGGTCAAAGATGGGGGGGTCAGTGATGGTGGTCAGTGATGGTGGTCAGTGATGGAGGTTCAGTGATGGAGGTCAGTGATGGAGGGTTAGTGATGGAGGTCAGTGATGGAGGGTCAGTGATGGAAGGTCAGTGATGGAGGGTCAGTGATGGTGGTCAGTGATGGTGGTCAGTGATGGAGGTCAGTGATGGGGGGGTCAGTGATGGGGGGGTCAGTGATGGAGGGTCAGTGATGGAGGGTCAGTGATGGAAGGTCAGTGATGGAGGGTCAGTGATGGTGGTCAGTGATGGAGGTCAGTGATGGGGGGGTCAGTGATGGAGGGTCAGTAATGGTGGTCAGTGATGGTGGTCAGTGATGGAGGTCAGTGAGGGAGGGTCAGTGATGGGGGGTCAGTGATGGAAGGTCAGTGATGGTGGTCAGTGATGGAGGTCAGTGATGGGGGGGTCAGTGATGGGGGGGTCAGTGATGGAGGGTCAGTAATGGTGGTCAGTGATGGTGGTCAGTGATGGAGGGTCAGTGATGGAGGCTCAGTAATGGTGGTCAGTGATGGTGGTCAGTGATGGAGGGTCAGTGATGGAGGGTCAGCAGCAACGGGGGGTCAGTGATGGGCAGTCTCTGCTGGGGGACCGAGGGTGGGGCTGAACAGTGACGGGGGTCCGAGGTTGGGTGCGAGCGATGGGAGGGAGCGGGCAGGGAAGGGGCAAGGGCAGGGGGAGGGGCGGAGGCAGGGGCGGGGGCAGGGGGAGGGGCAAGGGGAAGGCGGGGGCGGGGCGGAGCCCGGCTCCCTGGTCCCGCTGGCCCCGCCGTGCAGAATAAGACGCTGCGGCTTTAAGAGCGCGGTGCCCTCACCCAAGATGGCACCGGCGCGCTCCGCCCGTGCTTCGAATGCGCTTGCGGGGGCGTGGTCTCAGCAGGCCACGCCTACCTTCTGCCCCGCCCCTTCCGCCCGCCCCGCCGGAGGAGCCGCCGGAGGGGCCGCGGGCGCCGGGCCCGGGACGGGCCAGGCCGGAGAGAGCGGGTCGAGGTACGGGAACAGGGCCGGGATACGGGAACGGGGCCGCGGCAGGGTCAGCTCAGAGGGCGGCAGCGCGTCCTCTTCCCCTCCGGTGTGTGCGGCCGTGCCCTCGGCCCCGGTGGGGAGGAACGCACCGGGAGCTTTGCCGGAGGCGGTGGGGGAAGCTCGGGGCAGTGACGGCACCCGGGGCTTGCGGATCCCCGCGTCGGGCAGGGACGTTCCCGTGGCTGGCAGAAGTCAGGGACCTCCCGCTGCCGGAGGGCAGGGTTGGAGCCTGGGGTACTGGGCAGGAGTTGTTCCCGGGCAGGGTGGGCAGCCCTGGCACAGCTGGGGCTGCCCTGGCTCCCTGGCAGTGCCCAAGGCCAGGCTGGGCACTGGGGCTGGGACAGTGGGAGGTGTCCCTGCCATGGCAGGGTGGGAGATGGGCTTTGAGGTCCCTCCCGTGCCAAGCCCCTCTGTGACTCCGTGAGTCCCCTGTGTGAGGTGCCAGCAGCCCCCTGTGCCAGGCGCAGGCTCAGGGCCCTGTGTCCTGGCTGGGCTTCCTTGCCTGAACCCCTCTTTCTCATCCAGCCGCTCCGGGAGGTGCCGGAGTGGCGGCAGGATCAGCTGATCCTTGGCAGGGGTACTGACACAGCTTGTGGGATGGATAAATGACCTTGTGAAATGGGTGCTGACCGCTCTGTGGGGAATGCCGGGGGCAGAGAATGGGATGGGGCAGCACAGGGATGGGATTCCCTCCTGTCTGTCCCTGCTGCTGTGCACGGCGTGGAGCTGGTGTCCCTCGGGGTCTGTTTGGGTGCTCATGGAGAACTCAACTCTGAAGAAACCTCCAGGAATAAAGAGGGTGAGAAACAGAGCAGCTGGAATTTGGGAATCCTGTGATACTCTGTGTTCTGGGTGCTGTGAGCTTTGCCTTGTCCAGGCTTTACAGCCTTCCTTAGTTTTGGATCTTGTTCCTCAGGTTTTTGCAGCCAGAATGAAATGAATGATTCAACTTTTTGCATCTGTTCAGAGCAGGTGTTTGTGGAATGCACACTTTGGAATTTTGCAGGCGTTGGTGGTTCTGTTCCAGGCTCAGGAGTCCATGGGACAGGACTGGGAGCCCCTGGGAGGCTGTGGGGACATGGCTGGCAGACACTTCTAACTCCCTTTATTCCCACAAGGACTCAAAACCAGGATTGCTTTTGTTTTCACGGGCTGCATGGGTGGTGCTTGTGTAGAATAGAGCATTGTTTTTACTTCTTTGGGGTGCAGCAGCCAAATCATCTTCTGGCAGTGCTGAGCTGCCCCCTTGGGAATGGCCCCCACCCTGTGCACGGGGCAGGGAATGGGCTGGGGGGTGTGACCTCGCACTTGGCTGCACCAAAATATCTTTGGAGATTTGAATTTGTGCTCCTGTACCTTGCATGTACCTTCACCCCCCCCCATCCCAAAATCCCAGATAATTTCTTTCCCTCTGTCACAATCCCTCATTTTCTTCTTCCCTCCTTGTGATGCAAGGTGTCACCAGCTCTGTCTCCAGCTGGATGTGGCTGCCAGTAAAGGAAGGCAAGTTGGCCCCAAATTTCTCACCTGGAGCATGTTCACACAGAGCTCACCCACACAGTGCCCCACGTCCCCTGGGTGTTGTGGGAGCTGGCCAGGATGTGTGCAGCCCCAGGCTGCCCAGACAGGTGAGGGCTGGCGCTGACTGACCCTGCCGTGCTCTGGTCACGGACCCATCCAGCAGGTTTGTCCAGCAGCTTGGGTTTGGGTGTGAGTGCAGAGGTGACAGCCTGGGTGGGAATGGTTTAATTGTTTCCTCTGGGATAACAACCCCTTCCTGGTGCTGCAGCGCAGCCTCACAGCAGGTATTTGTGAGGGACTGGGAGCCCTGGTTTTACACGTCATGGAATGCTTTGGGTTGGAAGGGACCTTAAGGTCCATCCAGTCCCACCCTCTGCCAGGGACAGGGACTCCAGGCTGCTCCCAGCCCTGTCCAGCCTGGCCTTGGGCACTGCCAGGGATCCAGCTGCTCTGGGTACCCTGTGCCAGGGCTGCCCACCCTCCCAGGCAAGAATTCCCACATATCCCCCCTGCCCCCATGCAGTTTAGGCCACCATTCCTTGCTCTCTGTGGATGGATATGTGTTTTAGTTGGAACAAGGATGCTGTGGTTGTCCCTGGAGTCTGGGGAGTGGAGCAAGCCTAGCTGAGCACTTTGGTCTGACACAGCAACTGGTGAGGTGGGCTATTTCCATCATATCCCTGATTTTCTTCTTAATAGTCCCTTTTCCTCTTTGTGGCTTTTCCTCCAGAATACTTCGACCAAAATGTGCCAGTTTGTGCTGTTGCTGGGTGGAAGGTGAGGTTGGAAATGTGTGTCCTGCTTTGGGAGGAGGTTGGAACCATCCCTGGAAATTCAATGAGCCTGGAGAGTGGCTCCAGTGCTGTGCTGGCTCTGTGCTGTTGTGCCAGCCTGTTCTGCCTCAGTGCAGTGGGGTTCAGAGCTGCTGGGCTGTGATCCAGCACTCCCAAAGGGCTGCCTTTATTCCTTCCCTCTTTAGGAACTTCTGCTCGTTTCTTAACCATCAGCAAGGAAGGAGAGTTTATAGTTTATAGTTCAGGTCAGGGAGGTGCCTGTGAGTGGAATGAGATCCTGTGGTTTGATAAAAAGTTATAAAATCATCTCCGTGTTGTGTGCTGAGCAGCTGGGATGGGTTTTGTGGAGAGGGAGGGTTTGGAAATGTACCTGGTGTGCTCAGCTCCCACTGCAGCTCCGGGTCAGCCTCGTGGCTCCCGGGGGCTCAGCCCCAGCCTGGGCTCCGGCTCCCTTCCCCTGACCCTTCCCCTCACCTCAGGGAGGCTTTCCCAGCCTGTTCTCTCCTGGGATTTTGTGCAGCCTGGGTGTTTAGTGTTCTCTGTGCACCCGAAAATCCCCTGTTAAACCTGTTGTACCCCAGATTTCGGCATGGTGGGGGTTTTCCACCTTGCTGAGCAAAAGGCAGAGCTTAGTTCTCATCAGAATGAGTGTGGACCTGGTTCCATGTGGTGCTGTTTGGATTTTGGGGTGTGCTGTAAAGAACACCAAAAGGGGAAGGTGTTCTGCTGGAAGAGATCCAGCTGGGTGTTCACAAGGCATGGAATGACAGATTTCTGGCTGGCACTTGATGCAAGCGTGACACTAAACTGGATTATAAAATATCATTGAAAATATCTGCTGAAGTCTTGCTTTTGTAGCCATGGTAGTCCTTAAAACAATTAAAGGAAAAAGAAAAATGGGAAAAAAGGGGTGATTTTTGAGGTGAGATGGTATTTTATCAGTGGTTATTTGGCTTTTTTCTGTCTGGCACAGTTTTGGGCATCAGCTTTCCCTGTTAGATCTGTAACAACAGATCCTTTTTCCTTTTGAATTCCAGGAGAATAACTAAACATAGCAGATATGGGAGGAATGGGATAAGTGTAAGGCATGTGAGCCAAAGGTGTGGATCCTCTGTGGTGGTGAATGGACAGTGTGTGAGTTCAGCAGAGACATTTATAACCTGGAAAGTGGCAATGAGCTTACAAAACACTACAGAACAAATGCACAAACCAATAACTTTCTTATTTGGGAAGCAGAAAATTCTCTTATTTGTTGCCCAGAGAAACTGTGGCTTCCCCATCCCTGGAAGTGTCCAAGGCCAGGTTGGACAGAGCTTGGAGCAGCCTGGGTTAGTGGAAGGTGTCCCTGCCCATGGCAGGAGATGAACTTTCAGGTCACTTCCCACCCCAGTCATTCTGGAATTCCATGGTTCTGGCTATTAACATCTCATCTGCACCCAGGCATTTTCCAGCTGCTTTTGTGGCAGATGTGCTGGGGCTGTTCTCACACTCTGCTGTGCACTGGGATGAATCTGTGGGGCTGCAGCTTCGGGACCTTGTCCCAGCTGCTCCCCAGTGCAAACCAGCCCTGTTAGCTGGGGCTGCTCCCCCTGGGTCTGTGTGGGTCCCACCTGGGGCTGGGTGAGGGGTGCTGGGCCCTGGGCAGGGGGTGCTGGGCAGAGGGCAGGGGGTGCTGGGCAGGGATAGGGGGTGCTGGGCAGGGGGCAGGGGGTGCTGGGCAGGGGGCAGGGAGTGCTGGGCAGGGGGCAGGGGGTGCTGGGCCCTGGGCTGAGTGAGCAGTGCTGGGCCAGGCTGCCCACGGGCACCTGCTCCTCATCCCTTACCAGCCACACAGGGGATCCTCCCACACGGAGCTGGGACAATGTCCTGGATTCCCTAAGAGCCTAGGAATGGCAGAGAAGCTGTTATTGTGTTTGAGCATGGAAACTGCTGTAAACAACTTTGTTTACAGCAGCTTGGTTGTTGTAACTTAATGTTTTTTGACCAATCACACGAAGTAAAAACATACTGACAGTAGTTCTATCCAATCGCTGTCAGCACACGTAGTTTCAATGAAAACAATGCTGGCTTATTTCAAACACAATACCTGTTTGTAAGCCTTAAAACACAATACACACAGTTCCATTATTAAACTTAAAACTTCCTAATATCTTGCTATATATACTTCTCTGCAACTTAAACAATTGTTCTAGACAAATGTTAATACAAAAACCATTGTTCTATTTGTCCCTACTTTTCTACTTCTTACATAATTTTTCTGCTGACCTATCTCATAGCTACTGCTTAACTCTCCTCACAGTTCTGCTGTCTCTGAGGCCTGCCTTTTGCAGCTTTCCCAAAACCCTTTGATTTTATAAATACCCACAGTATGCTTGGCAAGCAGGGTGATCCTCCCTCACGGAGCTGTGACACTGTCCTGGATTCCCAAAGAGGTTAGGAATGGCACAGAAGCTGATATTGTGTTTGAAAATGGTGTAAACAACTGGATTTAGTCTGGAAAATGCAGTTTAGAGTCCAGTAGCAACCTCCCCTCAACTGGTCACAAGCTACCTGTACATTTGGTCTTGGGCATTTTCATGTTGAGCTGCTTTTAGTCAAAACATTAAGCAAAAAGGAAAGGAAGCTGGCAGTAGTTGTGAGGAAACTCCTGGGAACAGGTGGCTGAGCAGAGATTGTGGCTTTTTAAGTGAGAGCTAAAGTGGTAAAGATGGAAAGTTTAGGAGGAAAAAAAAAGGTTTTGTGGTGAAACTAATGGATGGGGCAGATAACTGTGAACACGTAGTCAAGATGTGTTCCTGATTGCGAGTTGTGACGTACCAGTGCTCCCAGCTCAGCTGGGTTTGTGTTAAACAGTGTTTATTTTGGCTTTTGGAGGACTGGTGCTGGTTCTGGCCAGGGCTGGCAGTGTCTTCAGGCACATCTGTGCACTCACCTCGGTCTGTACCTGCTGCTGGAGCAGTTGCTGGGGTGGTTTTGGGATGGGTGTGTTGCTGTTTGCCTCTGTTTGAGTGTTCCATTGCCCTGGGCTGAGCGGCAGAGCTCTGGGGAATGGTGGATTGTTCCAGAAGAAGTGGTCCTGGTGTGGATGGAAGAACAAGGGCTCTGTGTGTCTGTGCATCCCGGGATGGCAGCGAATCCCACAGCACCCTGTGAGCCTGGGAAACCCAAACTGCCACAGGATTCATGTGCTGCTCTCTGCTGTGGCTGCTGATGTATGACAGCCCTGTTACCTTGCTGGAGGGATGTCAGAGCACAGCCTGCAGTATTGGCTCCCAGGGCCTGTGAGGGTGTGTGTCAGAGAACAGCAAAAGAGCCCCAAACAAGCCCTAAAACAATGCAAGTCTTTGTGTTCAGCCTGTGTTGGTAGAATTCCCAGTTTCTCTCAAACCTATTGTTGGGGCTGGCCTGGCTGGACAGCCCTGGCCAGCACAGGCAGCATTCCTGGGATGTGTTTGCCTGTGCTGGAGCAGCCTCCGAGGGCAAGAGGCTGCCTGGAGAGGTCAGCCTTGTGCCAGGGCCAGCTCTGTGCCCCTGGCACAGCTTCTGCAGGATCCTGCTCCTGCCCTGGCGCAAGGCTGGGGCAGCCCTGGCATCCTCTGTGGCCACCCCGGGCATGGAGCTGTCAGAATCCTGAATGGGTTGGGCTGGAAGAAACCTTGAAGACCATTTATTGCCATGGACAGGGACACCTTCCTCAAACCCAGTGTGCTCCAAGCCTTGTTCAACCTGGCCTTGAATATTCCAGGGATGGGGCTGCCGCAGCTTCTCTGGGCAGCTTGTGCCAGGGCCTCCCCACTGTTACAGGGAGGAATTCCTTCCCAGTATCTAACCCTGTCCTCTGCAGGGGTGAAACCATTCCCCCTTTCCTGTCACTCCAGGCCCTTGGAAATTTGGTGTAGTTTCCTCTCTACCAAATCTGGGACCGTTTGTGGTCACTTCGTACAGCACAGGGAATTGGAGGAGAGTATGGCTTGGAAAATAACATTGTCTTGAGAAGTGCTTGAGGCAAATCATCAGCTCTTTTGTCACAGCATGGGGACACAGGGTTGGCCCCTCCCTGGGGTACTGATTTGGCAGCACAACTGTGCACCAGGCTTCTCAGTTCAGCTCCTCCTGCAGAGGGTTCCGTGTCTCAAGGGCTGGAATACAGAAATATCGAAACCAGCTCTCTCAGTTCACACTTGAGTTTCACCCTCATGGATTCCCTTCCTCTGTTTAGGATGGGAAATGTGGAGATCTTTTAGTGTTGGTGGAAGCCTGTAGAGTGGTGATGTTGCCCAGAGACGTTGGGGACTCCCTGTCTCTGGGAGTGTCCAAGGCCATGCTGGATGGAGCTTAGGGCAACCTGGAACAGTGGAAGGTGTCCCTGCCCATGGGATGAGCTTTAAGGTCCCTTCCAACCCAAGCCATTCTAGGACTATGAAACCCTGGCTCTCTGGCTCCCAGCCAGGCACCAGGAGTGTTCACCCAACAGCCAAATGCTACATTTTTTTTTCTCCTTTCTTTTTATATTCAGTTAAAATTGGCTTATTCTGCAGTTTTTTCCTAGTTTATACACCAGTGGCCTGGTACTTGGGGGAAGAGATGTGCCTGAGAACCACGTGGGGCTGGAAGGAAGGAAAGCCCTGAGTTTTCAAAGCTCAGCTTAGATTTGCTGACCTTTAAAGAAGCCCCAGTGTCGTGCTGCAGGTTTTGGTTTGCCAGTGGAACAGCCACTAGGTGGTAAGCTGCTCCTTCCCACAACTGCTGCCTGCTCCTGGTGTGATTTCCGTGTGTGCTGCTGGAGCTGGGGTTGAGCATCTCCTCTGACAGGGAGGAAAAAATGCTGTGGGAGCTTTTTCCCTGCTGTGACTGGGAAACCCTGAAGGCTGTGTGCTGGAAAGGCTGCTGTGAGCGTGGGGTGCCGGAGCTCTGCAGTGCCAGTGCCATCCCTGCTGCCAGGTGCCACTGGGATGGGTGGTACAGCGGGACTGAGGGAGCCCATGTGGGTGGCACCCAGCCTGGAGCTGGGAGAAAACCTTGGAATGCTGCTGGGGTTTGGGTTGGAAATGGCAGCGAGGCTCCCTCCGGCTTCCTGCTGCCAGCGCTGGCACTGAGTCACTGCCCGGGGACCCTGCCGGCTTCTGCTTTGCTGCTTCCCTTTCTCTCACTGCCATGGGGAGCACCAGGACGGAGTAGAAGGGCACAGGAGGTGGATGGCAGCAGCTGGAGGAGGAGGATGGTGTCACACGGGCCTTGGGGACACTGGCTGTCCTGGGGTATGTACGGGTGCTCCGGGGTTCTGGCAGCAAAGAGGCAACTGTTGCCTGATGGAGAACTGGGGTAAATGAACAACCAGAGAAGCATAAAAACAGTCTATTTTTTATTTGATTTTATTCCTTGTGCCTGGGAAAGCATCTGTAAAGGGAGTGGTAAGAAAAAGTGTCTTAAACCTCTTATCTCGATCTGACAGGAGAAGTGAGCATGGAATTATCCTCCTGTGTGTCCTTCTTGTGCTGCCAAGCATTCTCTGGGCTCTGCTGTGGCTGGAAGGTGCCGTGTTTGCTGCTGTGCTTTTGGGTTTTAAAGCTGTCAATGAGAACCAGCTCAGGGAGGGATTGAGGGGAGCAGGAGATGCTGTTGCTCTGCCTGTGCTGCAGGAACTGCTGCTTTCTGTGCAAACCAGAGAACTTTAGATGGAATTAGGGAGAAGTTCTTCCCTGTGAGGGTGGAGAGGTCCTTTCACAAGGTGCCCAGAGCAGCTGTGGCTGCCCCTGGGTCCCTGGAAGTGTCCAAGGCCGGGTTGGATGGGGCTTGGAGCACCTGGGACAGTGGAAGGTACCCCTGCCATGGGAAGGGGCAGAATGGGATGGACTTCAAGATCCCTCCCACCCCAACCATTCTGGGATTGTACAAATACAGAGATATTTTAGCCTCATTTCCCACATATTTACACCCACTGAGCCTTATTGGAAAATATCTGTAAAACCATGTTATGCTGCAACAAGCCCTGAGACACGAGCACAGTTCCCTTAATTCTCTGCCAGGCTGACTGGGCCATTCCTGCCTTCCAGGCTGGGAGCTGGATCTTCTGTGCTCCCTGGAAGCAGTTTATTGGAACAGCATCACAACACTTGAATGCCATTGAATTGTTGTCATTGTTAAGCTGGCAAATAACTTTGAATTCCTGGGTTTCTCCTGCCCTTGGCTCTTGGCCACACTGTGTATGTGCTCTCAGGGTGTGCAGCTGCTCGTGTGCCTTCCCAAGCACCCAGCTCCCCTTCTCCCCCCTTGCCAGGATCTTCTGTGGCAGTTTAGTGAGAAAACATGGTGTAAAAGTTAAGGAACATGGTGTTCCACAGTGTGAGGCTCAGCAGAGTGCAGTGCCAAGGCTTTTTGTGTGTGCTGTGATGGCTTCTTCTGTGTAATAGGAAGTGTTTTCTACAGAGTGTGTAATTCAGCCTGTTGGGAAGTGCTGGCTGGTGTTTTCCCTTCCTGGAACAGGTCTGAGCTGTGTAATTGGTTTCTCTCTTAATTCTCTGGAAGAAAATCAGTGTTTGCAAGAGCAAGGTGCCCATGGCCAGCAGAGAGTCCAGGAAGGCAGCCTGGCCTGGATCAGGAACAGTGTGGCCAGTAGGACCAGGGCACCCTCAAGCTGTGCCAGGGGAGGTTCACATTGCACACCAGGAGAAATTTCTTCACAGGAAAGCTTGCTAACATGAGAAGGGGCTGCGCAAGGAAGTTTGGAGTCCCCATCCCTGGAGGTGTCCAAGGAAGGCCTGGAGGTGGCACTCAGTGCTCTGGGATTGGGACCAGGTGGGGATTTGGCAGTTTGGAATCGATGGAGGTCCTTTCCAACTGAAACCATTCTGTGGTTCTGTCTTCTCATGGAAATGCAAAGATTCCCATTTCCACGTGGCAAGAGCTGTTTTCGAGGCTCACATCTGACTTTTTCCCTCCTATTTAATTTATTATTGTGTTTTCAGAGCTTGTGCTTTTGTAGTTCCTCTGCTGTCCTGGAAAAGAGGAGGAGAGACAATGGGTCTCTTGTCATGGTGTGGCATGGGCACCTCCTTGAGATTGGTGGGTTCCAGTAAAAAAATCATTGCAAACCTGTTGAGAGTACGTGTGGAGATTATTTAATAATAATTAAATAATAATTATTATTATTATAATGTGTGGAGTGGCTCTTGCCCTGGCTAACACTGGAATTCCAGCCTGAACTTAGGTGACATCACTGCATCCAGCCTTCCCTTGGGAAGAGCAGTGCAGCCCCTGGGTCTCCAGGGTCAAGTCAGTCCATTTGGGTGTGAGAATGAGTTTTCCTGCTTGTGCTCTAAAAAGCTTCCCTTTTTGGCAGGTTTGGAAGCTCTGGCCATGGATCAGAAGGGCTTTCGTCGGGGGAGCTCCCAGAGTGGCACCAGTGATGAGGATATGCTGGAAATAGCTGGAGCATCCATGGAGTTCTCCATGGCCGACGATGACCCGCCCCTCGACAGGGAGATGGGAGGTAACAGCCACGAGCTCTCCCCTTTCTCTTGTTCCCGAAGGCTTTGGATAGGATTTCATGGGAATATTTGCTCTGTGGGTCCCGCTGGCCTCTGCCCAGGATGGCTCTGGTGTTTCCTGGCACCAGGGTGAAGAGTTTGCAGGATTCCATGCTGGATCTGTGTGGCACCTGGGCTGTGACATGGAGCATATCCTCTGGCTTCAGGAGAATCTTTTCTGAAGTTTTCCAAAGTAGCTGCTGTGGAGAAGAGCTGGCAGTGGCAGGAGGGAGGGATGTGAGTGCCATGAAATTGCAGCACTGAGCCATTCCTGAGGGTTGTGATATGAGCACAGACTGTCCCCTCCCTTCCTTTCTTGCTTATCTGTAATTTTGGAGGTTTTCTGTCGTGGAGAGAATCTCTCTGTGGCAGCACAGAGGATTTGGTGCTTCCCCTGCCACCCCTTGTCTGGCCAGAGGATCTGCTCCTCCTCCTGGAGTCTGAGCAGTGAAATTCATGGAGAAGGGCTGAATCCACATGGACATGCTGAACTCTAAGGAATGCTTGCCCTGGATGAGGCTCTCTCTGTTGACAAGTGCTGAGGCCCTCAGTGGAGGGTGATACTGAAGTAAAAGAGGAAACTTTAAAGGGGGAAGAGCTTCTTGCCCAAATGCCAGTTTCAGTTCTCCCTGTGAACTTCCCCTGCTGACTTCAGATGTTTGCTGGCAGATGTTGGGGTGCCAGTGTGAAACCTGAAGCTGTGGGGCCCAGCTGGGAGGGGATGGCCGAGGTGCTCTCCTCCATTCAGAGGAAGACTCAAAAGTGTTCCAGTGGTGGAAGGTCTCCTTTTCTCTGTGGCATTTTGAAAGGCTTTTTCTCCTTGAGTTTTAAAGGCAAGAATTGAGGCAGGTAGTGACAGGGATTGGTTTGAACTGAGAGAGGGAAGGTTGAGGTTAGATTTAAGAAGAAATTGTTCCCTGTGGGGGTGCAGAGCCCATGGCACAGGGTACCCAGAGCAGCTGTGGCTGCCCCTGGATCCCTGGAGGTGTCCAAGGCCAGGCTGGACACTGGGGTTTGGAGCAGCCTGGGACACTGGAAGGTGTCTCTTGCCCTGGCAGAGGTGGAATGAGATGAGCTTTAAGTCCCTTCCAACTCAGAGCTGTCTGTGACTCCATAATCAGAGGTCTGAGTGCCCAGTTCACCCTCAGTGATTCCCTGGTGCTTATAAGCACAAACAGGATTTAGCAGTGAGTTATTCTCCATCTCAAATTTAAAATTAGATTAAAATTGAAGTGGGAGCTTTGAGCTGGCTCATCTCCCCTGCTTTGTTCACCTGCCTTCCTCCTCGACCTCACACAGAACCCGGCGCTTTTATCAGGGAGACCAAAGTCAATGTGGGGAGTGTGCAGAGTTTCAGCCTCCCAGACAATGCTTGAATGACAAGTTATCACCAGCAAATTGGAGCCCGAGGAACTTAATCACCAGCCCCTTTGAGCTCTGTGTGCACTGAATAAAGGTGAGATAAAGGCTGCTGTGTGTTGGGAGAGCTTTTGAAGTCTGACTGTGCCCAGAGGACAAAAGGAAAATTCAGTGCTTGCCTGCTGCAAAGACAGGGAGCAAAGAGCATTCCTGGGAGTTACTAAGTAAGGAAAATGTCAGCTGGGTGGGAAAAGAAAGGAGTTTGTCTGTCAGTGCACAGTGACTGACCCACCACTGTCAGGAGACTGTGGATAAATGTGCTTTCCTGAGCTGCACCGTGACTTGGGGCAGAGCTTTGGGAATGGGCTGCAGAGCAGGGAGTCCCAGGCTGGAGTGCCAGGAGCATCCCATGTGGGAGGTGGTGAGCAGAGTGCTCGTGTCTGCGTGTCCCTCCATGGTGAAGGTTTGGCTTTGGTGGATCCTTGGGGCTGGGCTCTTGGGTGAAGCAGAACTGGCACTTGGGTTGGGGTAATGGCAGGAACAACTCCGGCCTGGGGGGAGAATGGATGGAGAGCAGCTCTGAGCAGAAGGACTTGGGGCTGTTGGTGGATCAGAAGCTCAGCTTGCCCTGGCCATGATGCTGGGAGCCCCCTGTGCCCTGGGCTGGTCGGGCAGCAGGGGAGGGGGGGATTCTGCCCGGCTCAGGTGAGACCCCACCTGCAGAGCTGGCCCAGCCCTGGGGCCCAGCACAGGGAGGAGCTGGAGCTGTGGGAGTGGGTCCAGGAATGTCCCCTGGCGGATGCAGGGCTGGCCCTGGTGGCAGTGTCCCCTGATGTTGTGGGGGCTGGCCCTGGTGGCAGTATCCCCTGGTGGGTTACAGGGGCTGGCTCTGGTGACAGTTGCAGGGGCTGGCCCTGGTGACAGTGTCCCCTGGTGGGTTACAGGGGCTGGCTCTGGTGACAGTTGCAGGGGCTGGCCCTGGTGACAGTGTCCCCTGGTGACAGTGTCCCTGGCAGTTACAGGGACTGGCCCTGGTGGCAGTGTCCCCTGGTGACAGTGTCCCCGGTGGTTTCAGGGGCTGGCCCTGGTGGCAGTTGCAGGGGCTGGCCCTGGTGGCAGTGTCCCCCTGGTGACAGTTACAGGGCCTGGCCCTGGTGACAGTGTCCCCTGGTGACAGTGTCCCCCTGGGGAGGTGCAGGGACTGGCCCTGGTGGCAGTTGTAGAGGCTGCCCTGGTGACAGTGTCCCCCTGGTGGCAGTGTCCCTGGTGGCAGTTTCAGGAGCTGGCCCTGGTGGCAGTGTCCCCTGGTGGCAGTGTCCCCGACTGTTGCAGGGGCTGGCCCTGGTGACAGTGTCCCGTGGTGACAGTGTCCCCTGGTGAGGTGCAGGGGCCGGTCCTGGTGGCAGTTTCAGGGGCTGGCCCTGGTGACAGTGTCCCTGGCAGTTGCAGGGGCTGGCCCTGGTGGCGGTGTCCCCTTGGTGACAGTGTCCTCGGCGGTTGCAGGGGCTGGCCCTGGTGACGGTGCCGGTGACGCCAGGGGCGGGGCGGGCCCAGCAGCGCTGCGGGATCGCCCGGCGGAGCCCGAGGAGGAGGAGGATGCACGGAGTGCCGCTGTGAGCCGGGCCATGGCCCCCTGCGGCCGGCCTCGGCACGGACAGAGCCCCGGAGCTGCTCCTGCGGGACGGGCAGTGCCTGAGCCGGGGTGAGGAGACCCTTGCAGGGAGGAGGAGGAGGAGATGTGAGCCTGGGCAATGTGTCCCTGTGCCCGTGCACGCCCCGGGGCAGCAGAGCCGCATGAGGGTGGTGGAGCAGGCTGGGTGGGCTGTGGCATTTCTGCTGTGTAGTGGTTGTTTGTGCACTGTCCCTGGGAACCCCCCGCATTTCTGGGATTTGCTGGGGCAGGGAAGCAGCCACGGAGCTCTGCAGGTGCCGTGGCTGTCCCTTGGCACCGACAGGACAGGCAGAAACGCTGTGGCTTTGTGGGGTGGCACATGGCACAGCCTGGAACTTCACCAAGTGCAGCCTGGGTGTCCTAAGCTCGGCAGGGTCTGAAGCGAGGCACTAATTAACCCCTTCTGAGGAGTGATCAGAACACTGAGAAATCTCTGTTTGAAATGAGCTGTGACAGGGTCACTTTTCACTCACTGTCTCTGATTTGGAGATGTGGATGTTACAGACAGGGAGATCTGTGCAATCGTCCTGGATGTGTTCTCTCACGGAGCTCATTTTCCTCCTTTATTCTTATCTGGGAATCCTAGAATCCTTGATTTGCAGCAAGCTGAGGCAGGAAATAAGATCTTTATAAATATTTATGGCTGTCAACCATTTCATAGTGCTGGATTACCCCTGAAAAAAAAATGTAAAGATGTTTTCTCAGTATCATCTGTCAAATGAACAATTGTCTGTGGCTGGAGACCTCGGGGTTCTCCTTTGGGAATAAAAATCCTGGTGCTGTAGGAGGGCAGGCTGGGCTGAGTGGAGAGAGCAGGATCAGGCTCCAACCCGCACCTGCTTGGTCTGGAGTGGGATCAGCCCATCCCATCTGCCCATGGGCTCACTGGGGCTGTGGATGGGATCACAGGTGCTCCTGCAGGAGCCATCAGGGTCATGCTGGGGGTACCAGCACTTGCAGCCCCTCTGTCACTGCAGCTCTGTGCTTGCTTTGTGCCTCGGGGTCTTGCTCCAGGGCAAGCTTTGAGGTGGGAGAGTGTTCCCAGGACAGCTCAGAGTCACTGCTCTGGGCAGTCATTCCAGGAGAGTGAGCATGGAATGTGCCTGATCTCATCTTCTCGTGGAAAATGCTTCTCAGGGTGTTCTATTAGCTTGGTTAACTCTCCTGCATAAATACTTTTCTTTAGGGCAGCTGTATCTTTTATCTTTAGAAAAGATTTGGTAGATAGGCAAAAAAACCAAAAAAACAGGAATAGCCAGAGAGAGCCTGCTGTCTGCAGCACAGAGTCAGGGATGATTGGGTGCTTCTGGGAGAGGGGTCATTCCTGTGGGAGCAAACCCAGCTCCTGTTCCTGCAGCTGGGAGGTGTTCAGGTGACCAGGATGGGGCTCTGTTCTCTGGATACCTGTGCCAGGCAGCTCTCATGTCCTTGGAGCAGCACCAGCCAGGTGGCAGGAGGAGTTCCAGCACTTCCAGTGTTCCATGTTTCCCCTTGCTCATGTTGTTGTCAGGATGGTTTATTCCAGGAGGTTCTGATCCATCCCATTTAGAGAGTAGCATCTAGGGTTTCCTGTGGGGATGTTTCAGTGGGGAAATCTCTGGAAGCTTTCGCGTTTCCAAGCTTCTGGTCTCAAAAATGCTGTTAAAACCAGGGATTCCTCACAGGAAATGTGCCTCATTTTCCTCCCAGTGCATTGAGTCTCACAGCCTGTGCACTCAGCATTTGGAAGAGCTCTGCAGAACTCCATCTTTTTGTTTTTGTCCCAGGTGAAGCGAGGAGCTGTTTTAAGTGGGTTATTTTGTGGTGGTTGTCAGTTCTGTACATGACTCATCTTGTTTTCCTGCAGCTGTGGCAATCTGGGAGATGGGCTTGGGAAGACTTCACAGCTCTTTTCCCTTCCTGCTTCAGATGATGGGGCAGAGGGCAGCTCTTTGAATTCCTTATTTTTCCCATCTGGAGACACCTTTGCCCCCGTGGTATCTGCAAGCTAAATATGCTCAAGTATCAACCATTATCCTTCTGTCTGGGATACTAACCCTCCTCTTCCCCCCACCTTCCAGTTTTGACTGGATTTTGGTTTTTGCTCTTCTGTTTTTCCCTCTGAATGACTACAAACACTCAGTGTCTTCCAGAACCAGAATTTGGGGAATGTACACCCAACCTAAGTGTTGTTTTCCACGGGTTGGAGCAGGTTCAACAGGAGGCCCAGTTGTTTGGCTGAGTTCTCACCTGAGGAAAGCTGCAAGTTCCAGTTTGGTGTTTTCCCAAGCCCCCATTGGTACCACTTTCTGCTTTCCCTGTTTCCCTGCTCCCATCATGGATTCCTGCCCATCCTGCTCTCATCTTTGCCAGATCTACCTGGGATACCCTTCAGTTCTGTTGGAAGTGCTAAATATTCCTTTTCTCTTCTCCCTCTGCTTGCCTCAAATGGCAAAATATCCTTCTAGCAAGTCCTGGATTTGGGGAAAAGGCACCATCTAGATGCTGGTGGTGATTTACTTTGCTCTGAACAGTAATTTCCAAGAGCAACCCCATCTCCATGTGATCTGTTGAAGCTCGGGAGGGTGTCCCTGGCACAGATCACCTGGGAACATGTGCCTGTGGTATTCAGCTCAGGAAACACCTCAGTAGCTCTTTATTTCCATTGAAATCTCTGATTTTCCTCCTAAATGACTTTTGGTTTTTTATAAAAAGAGGAAAAACTAAGAAATGCTCAATTTTCCCCCTTCCTCCCCCAGCAGGCTTCTCCTCATATAATGGAGGAGGGATGAACGGCACGAGCACCATGATGGATTTCCTGGAGGAGCCTCTGCCTGGCGTGGGCACCTACGAGGATTTCAACACCATAGACTGGGTGCGAGAGAAGTCCAGGGACCGAGACAGGCACAGGGAGGTAAAAACTCTTGCTCTTCCTGCTCCTCTTCCTGCTCCTCTTCCTGCTCCTCCTCATCCTCCTCCTCTTGCTCCTCCTCCTCGCTGACTCTGAGTGCAGGATAACTCATGTGTGACTCTTGCTGGGGTATTGAGGCTCTTCTTGGAGACCCCTGGGATGGAGGGATTGCCCTTAGGATGGGAGCTGAGAGTTCAGTTGGAGGAAAAGGAGCACTAAATCCAGCATGTTGCAGCTTTTTGGTTTTGCTGCTTCTCTTCTGAAGGCTTTGATTTATTCCAAATGGAGGTTTGGAGAGCAGAACCAGTCTGGTTTTCTGCTCTCACATTTGCACTGATGAATGGTGCTCTTTCTATGGGAATATATTTGTTTGAGAAGACTGAGTTCAATTCTTCTAAAATTCCTTCCTACAGCACTCTGCAATCAAAGGAATCTGCTCAGAGTGCAAGGGGGGCTTTAGCTGAAGCACCCATGTGCCCAGCCTGCTCCTGCCTTGCTTTGTCACGGGGGTGCTGAGCTGGAATGTTTCCCTTGGGAGAGGCAGCTGGGCACACAATGGCTGTTCTGTCACCCTTTATCTGCCTGTCAGGAGCAGTGAGACTGACAGGCCTCAGCCATCCTGGGCCTCTGGGACAGGGCTGACTCCCACTTCCCAGTGCCACCAGTGCCCAGTTCCCAGCTGGACCATTCCCCCTCTGCTGGCATTAAATCTGTGACCCCAATCTCTGTCCGTACCGTTCGGAGCCTGGCACAGGTGCCCACAGAAGCTGTGGCTGCCCCATCCTTGCAAGTGTTCCAGGCCAGGTTGGATGGAGCTTGGGACAGTGGAAGGTGTCCCTGCCCATGGCAGGGGGTGGTACTGGCTGATCTTTAAGGTCGCTTTCGACCCAACCTGTTCTGGGATTCCATGGTCCTTGATCCATTCTCCTGCCCACACCCAGAGCGGCAGCAGCTGTAGGAGCAGCCACTGTCAGGTGCCTTTTCTTTCCCTCCTCCAAGCAGAGTCACAGTGTCACCAAGTAGTTTTAGAGCATTTACACCACAGTGGATCAGAGTCCTCACAGGTGTTTGTTTCTTTCTGCAAACCCTTTCCCAGATCACCAACAGAAGCAAAGAGTCCACCTGGGCCCTGCTGCACAGCGTGAGCGACGCCTTCTCCGGCTGGCTGCTGATGCTCCTTATTGGTTTGTTGGCAGGTGAGAGCAAACCTCCAGGTAAAACTGATTCCTGCAGTGCAGCATCAGGATCCATTCCTCCCCAAGGCCTGGCAGATCCTTGGAGCAGCAGGATTTTGGAGTGAGGGCTTGTGCTGACACCAAGGGCTCTGTTGCTGCCCTGTGAATTCACAGGGAATTATTTTTTAAGTGCTTTGAGCCTATGTTTGTGCAAAACCAAAATACAAAACTGAGGCTGAGAGATGTCCTGGACACTGCTCTGGGTCTGCTGCTGGCATAGAACTCTGAAATGAATAAAAAACGTTCATTAAAGTAGAGCTGATTGAAACACTGGGAATGTCGGTGCTGAATGCTCCTCATCGAGCATACTGGGGGGTTAATTTCAGGGGCTGCCAGCAAGTTTCTTATTTTTTGGTTTTTTTCTGTCTATACTTAGATATATATAAAAAGGGAGAGGTGTTGCTTGGAAATCAGATGTCTTTCAGAATTCAGTTGTCTGAGACCTCTTGTATTACTTAGAACCAAACTTTGGCCCAGGGCAGCAGGAATAAATCACTTGGTTACAAATCTTCCCAATGGGAAGCAGCAAGCATCTGTCACGAGGGATGGAGTGAAATCTTGTGTTAATGTTTACCCAGGAAGGCTGCTGGCCAGTTGGTCATTAACTGGGGGATTTGCTGCGTGTTTATTGCAGCCTCTGGAGCTTGTTCTGCCACTTGTTTCTGTGGATCAGAGGTCCCTGGCCTCTGCCTTGGTGTGGGGGTTCTGGGATTGGAGGAGTTATTAACAAAAGTGACTTGAAGATTCCTCTTAAAACCTGACTTCTCTTCTGTGCTGGCTCTGCTTGCCTTGTTTTACTTGGCACAGTTGTAACTTTCCCCTCCTTTATTTTTCTTTTTTTAAATTAGGGTTGGAAATGTTTTCTCCAAAATCAGAGTTATTCCTGTCACAGTGTTGCTGTTGTTGGTACAGCTCCTGCATCCTGGTGACACATTTTGTCTGAGTCCCCCAGGAATGTGGGACATCCCTCTCTGCCCTCCCACTGCTGCTGTGCTGTATCTAACAAACAGTTATTGAGAATAATTAATTGCTGGTGATGCAGGGCAGGATTTGGACACAGTCAGCCTTTGAAACATCATCAGCCACGCTCTGTTTCCTGACTTGCTCTTTTCAATATATTGAGATTATTCAAAACTAGGCAAATCCTCTCATTTAGCTCTCCATAGAATAAAAGTGAGTTGTAGGCAGAAATACCACACTGCTCTATGTGCTGGGAGGTGAGTCCAAAATTGTTGGCGCAGACTGTGACCTTCAGGTGTTTGAGTGTGCTCATTAAATTATTTTGGTTTTTTTCCCTTTAAACCAGGTTCCTTGGCAGGTCTGATCGACATCTCTGCCCACTGGATGACAGATCTGAAGGAAGGAGTGTGTTTGGCAGGGTTCTGGTTCAACCATGAGCACTGCTGCTGGAAATCCAACACCACCTTCACCGACAGGGACAAGTGTCCTGAGTGGAAGAGCTGGTCCCAGCTGATCCTTGGCCATGGAGAGGTGATGGGTGCCTGGAGCTGCTTTTGGTGCTGAATTCCTTGTTTGCCCAGCCTGTGTCGCATCCCTGGGCTGATGTGGATGCCGGGAGTCCAAGCTCTGGGTGGTTGAGTCGTTTATTGTTGGGGCCCTAAAGGGGTGTCAATAAACAGGTTGTGTGGGTGTTGTCCTTGGAGGGGATGTGGGGAGGCAAAACACTGCCACATTTACAGGTGCAGTGTGCCACTGCTGTGTCCAGGATGTGCTGTTAGAGGGTATTTTACCCATGAACGTTCTGGGAGAATGCCATGGCTGGTAACCCAGAAAATGGAACCTGGCCTTGAAACCTCAGACTTAGGGCAGGTCCCTCCATTTTTAGCTGATAACTCTGTGTGGTGTCCTGCTGATTCCCTGTGCTCACTTCAGTGCCCAGGTCTGATGTGGTTTCAGTTGAAACCATCTGATTTTGGCAATTTCCACTGTGTTTCAGGGGGCCTTTGCATATATCCTCAACTACTTCATGTACGTTATTTGGGCCTTGATGTTCTCCCTCCTTGCTGTGCTCCTGGTGAAGGGCTTTGCTCCCTATGCCTGTGGCTCAGGGATCCCAGAGGTGAGTGAGAATGAGACTGGGTTATTTTTCAGGTGGGGTAGGGGTCCGCCACCCAAAATTTACACATGGCATGTTGTAGAATAATGGATTCCACTTTAGGTGATGGCTTCATATGTAGGTGTTTTTCCAGGCTGTTTGAAACATGTTTAATACTAAAGTCTCCGTGCAGTCCCTTGGAAAATCAGATGTTCTGGCATTGCTGCAGGAGGTGCTGCTCAGTGTTCCTCCAGCAGGGACAGTGGCCCTCAGGGAAGGACTCAGATGGCTGCTCCTGCCTTTGCATGGAGAGATATTCTTATGGACTCTCACTTTTGATAGCTCTTGTAAGCTGTAGGAAAGAATTGGGAACGTCCAGTAAATCAGGAGCTCTGCCCAGGGCTGGAATGAAAGCCTGTAGAGCTTTGTGTGCTTGACTTCCAGATCAAAACTATCTTAAGTGGTTTCATCATTAGAGGCTACCTGGGCAAGTGGACGCTGGTCATCAAAACCATCACCCTGGTGCTGGCCGTGTCCTCGGGGCTGAGCCTGGGCAAGGAGGGGCCCCTGGTCCACGTGGCCTGCTGCTGTGGGAACATCCTGTGCCACCTCTTCACCAAGTACCGCAAGAACGAGGCCAAGCGCAGGGAGGTGCGTGGGGACCCCGGCCTGGGGAGGCCAGCTGGGCTTGGGGCTCTGGGGCTGGGGGTGATGGTTCTGGTTTGGGTTAAATGGTCCTGTCATGATAACTGATTGTTTTGGAGCTCCTTCTTAGGGAATTGGCTCACTCCACCTTTTCCCTTCCACCTTAAAGCAGGTCAGGCCTAGCTGACTGTGCTGTAGATAAACATTGTACAAATTTAAGTGAAGAGAAACCAGAAAAAGGGGGGTGGTTGGGAGGGCTGAGGAGTCTGAGTGCCTCTGTCTGTCCCTCAGGTGCTGTCAGCAGCTGCTGCCGCCGGTGTGTCTGTGGCTTTTGGAGCTCCCATTGGAGGAGTGCTCTTCAGCCTGGAGGAGGTAACCTTGGAATGCTGTGGGTTAGAAACGCAGCCTGTAGAGAAATTCCTCCTGATGTCCAACCTGACCCTCCCCTGGCACAGCCTGAGGCCATTTTCCCTTGTCCACTCTCCTGACAGCTGTGCCCCAGGGTACCTGGGTGTTGCAGCACACCTCTCGTTAGGGGTAGAAATGAGCCAAGACACAGACTCTCATTTAACAACATGAAAAGGGTTCCAGTTCATTATTCTTTAAAGCTCAGCCATCCTGAGTGACTGCAGCAAACTCCTGCTGTTGGCTTCTCTGACAGACTCTGTCTGACTGCTGGCTATTTCCTGCCAAAGGATGACTGCAAATATTTCCTTGCTGCCTCTGACCACAGGCTTTCACCTGGCTCAGCTATGACTGCAGGCTGCAGCAGCAGGCTCTGAGTCTATCAGACCCAGACTGATCTCACAGCAGATCTTCTGCAGCAGCTCTCTTCCTTGTTCCTTCTTCCTCAGGGCTCCTCTACCTCTGCAAGGTCTTCTCCCTCAAGGTCCTCTTCCTCCAGGCTCTCCCTGACTGGCCAACCCACCCCTTTTATCACACTTATCTTTATTACTCACAGCTGCAACCCATTAAGGGCAGGGCTGTTCTTCTTCTTTGGTAATTAGTACGACTGTGATTTATCAGGGGCAAGGTCACTTGTAATCCCTTCTTCTACACCTACACGTGGGAACAAACTTCTCTGGTTTATCAATCCTCTTTTCTTCCCAAGGACCACCTAATCCTTAATCTCTTGATCTGGATGTGAAAGGACCATTGCTGTTTAGCTCAGGAGAGTACCAGAGTGGATTTCAGAGGAGGGCTGGGATGGATTTCAGAGGAAGGCTGGGATGGATTTGCTCAGCTGAGCAATAGCTGGTGGCAGTGATGGCAGGCACTGCTGTTTGGTACTTTGGACCTTGCAGAGCCACAGAATTCTCTCAGTTCAGCCCATGGCTGATGTGTGACAGGTTTTATTACCCAAGTGAGTCGCCCCAGGGATCACAGAGGACACATGCACGTGCTGCAGGCCAGGGCCTGTCCCCCTCACTGAAGTCCTCATTGAACTGGGCACCAGAGCAAGCCTGGGGTGCTTGGCTGGAGAGGAGGCAATGAGCCAGTGCTCATGGATATCTGTCCTGCCTTTTTTCCCTGCAGTGGGGTCATGCCAAGTGTTCAAGTGACCAAATGTGCTTGGTTCTCCTCTCCAGGTGAGTTACTACTTCCCTCTGAAGACCCTCTGGCGTTCCTTCTTCGCCGCACTGGTCGCCGCCTTCACCCTGCGCTCCATCAATCCCTTCGGCAACAGCCGCCTCGTGCTCTTCTACGTGGAGTTCCACATGCCATGGCACCTGCTGGAGCTGGTGCCCTTCATCCTGCTGGGGATATTTGGTGGGCTCTGGGGAGCTTTCTTCATCCGCAGCAACATCGCCTGGTGCAGGCGGCGCAAGACGACGCGTCTGGGCAAGTACCCGGTCCTGGAGGTGATTGTGGTGACGGCCATCACGGCCATCCTGGCCTTCCCCAACGAGTACACCAGGATGAGCACCAGCGAGCTGATCTCGGAGCTCTTCAATGACTGTGGCATTTTGGACTCGTCCAAGCTCTGCGAGTACGTGAACGATTTCAACAGCACCAAGGGGGACGATCTGCCCGACCGCGCCGCTGGCCCCGGCGTGTACACGGCCATGTGGCAGCTGGCGCTGGCCCTCATCATGAAGGTCTTCATCACAATCTTCACCTTTGGCATGAAGGTGAGGGTTTCCTGTAAAGGAGATCATGTTCTTCCCATGCTCTTCAGGACCCTTAAAGTTTTATTTCCTCTCTAACCAGACATGTGTTCCCCCAAGCTCTGTCAGAAGGGGAGAAACTGCAGTTGTTTGTTCTGCTGCTTGGACCTGAGGGCAGTAGAAACCTTCCAGCCTGACTGTGGGCACCAAATGCAGTCACAAAACTGGTGTCTCAGGGCTCCACATCCCATTTTCCAGACACAGAATGCTCCTAAATTATCCTGCCTCAAGCTTTTTTGATAAATATGGGATTTAGATGAAAGAACTAATTGCAAAGCAATCAGTGTCTTAATTTGTTAATGCATAATTGGAGCTGTTCCTTGCTCAGAGGGTTTGGAAGTTGTTTGGTGCAGCCTCTGGAGCTGCAGGTGCAGTTCCCAGGTGTGAGCTGATGGACAGTTTTTATGTCCCTGCTCATTGCAGGAGGGTTGGACTAGATGACTTTTCCAATGTCCCTTCCAGCTCAGCTCCAGCAAAGCCTCTGCCTCGCTCTGGTTTGAGGTTCCACCACTCCTGTGTGCAGTCCCTGGGCTCAGCTGCTCACTGCCCGTGTTCCCACAGGTGCCCTCGGGGCTCTTCATCCCCAGCATGGCCGTGGGGGCCATCGCAGGCCGGCTGCTGGGGGTGGCCGTGGAGCAGCTGGCCTTCTACCACCATGACTGGGCCATCTTCAGCGGCTGGTGCAGCCCGGGCGCCGACTGCATCACGCCCGGCCTCTACGCCATGGTGGGCGCTGCTGCCTGCCTGGGTAAGCTGGGGCTGGGCCTGGGTGGGCTGTGGTGGGGGAATGGTGGGACTCCCTGATCTTAGAGGTTATCCCTGCCTTAATCATTGAACCACAGAATGGTTTGGGCTGGGAGGGGCCTTAAAGACGATCTCCTTCCACCCTGTAGTGATTCTGTGGCTGAAGAGCTGTGGTTGTGATTGACCATCAGAGCTGGTGTCAGGAACCCCAGGAAACTGTAATAGAGCGTGCCATGTGTTCCTCACCCTGGTGGTGTTCTTTTGCCATCTCCAGCCCAGTGCTGGGCACAGCAGCTGCAGTGGGGATCTCCTAAATGTGGGAGCCAGAACAGTTGAGGCTGCCCAGGGACTTGAATTTTCCTGTGGGGTTTTAATTCATTTTACTTCCTGTTCTGGCCTTAAATCTCGTGATGCAATTCTGCTTTTAAGTGCTCTGTTTTTCAGTAACACTTCTTCCTCTTGGCTGACTTGGAGAGACTGGGTGCATGTGACTGAACTTCACTTTCACAGTTCCCAGTCCCCTCATCCGTGGAATAGTACAGGAGTCCTAATGGACTACTTTATCAGGAGAAACTCCTCTAAAAACATGCCACCAAACCCCATCTTTGGCCTTTTTAGAGGGGATACACCTTGTTTGAGCAACCCAGTCTAGTGGGAGGTATCTTTGCCCATGACAGGGGTTGGAATGAGATAGACTTCAAGGTTCCTTCAAACCCAGACCCTTGTGGGATTGTTTGCATGTAATTGATGGAAGATAAATACACTTTGACTTCATTAATGGTTCTGTTTACTGCTGGGCAGCACTGAAGGGTGAATGGTAATTGGAACAAAACTCCCGTAAAATATTTGGGAGTAGTTTTGGGACTTGAATCTCAAAAGTGTAATTCAACCATGCCAAGACAAAACCCCACAGAGCCCCTGCGCTCCGTGCCAGGTGCTGTGGCAGGACAGAGGCTTTGGTGCTGCTCTGGTTGTGTTTGGTGCTGCTGAGCGGGGCAGCCCAGCCGTGCTGGCACCACCCTTCTCCAGAGGCGGGGGCTGTGTGACAGTGCCAGGTGACCGAGCCGTGCTGTGTTGGCAGGGGGCGTGACCCGCATGACCGTGTCACTGGTGGTCATCATGTTCGAGCTCACCGGGGGGCTGGAGTACATCGTGCCCCTGATGGCAGCGGCCATGACCAGCAAGTGGGTGGCCGACGCCATCGGCCGCGAGGGCATCTACGACGCGCACATCCGCCTGAACGGGTACCCCTTCCTGGAGGCCAAGGAGGAGTTCTCGCACAAGACGCGCGCCATGGACGTGATGCGGCCGCGCAAGAGCGACCCGCCCCTGACGGTCATCACGCAGGACACCATGACCGTGGAGGACGTGGAGACCATCGTCACCAGCACCACCTACAGCGGCTACCCCGTGGTGGTGTCCCGGACATCCCAGCGCCTCGTGGGCTTTGTCCTCAGGAGAGACCTCATCATTTCCATCGGTGAGGGGTGGCACTGCCCGGGTGAAGGTGCTGGCATTAATGCCACTGTCACTGACCTGGTGCTGGTGGCTGGGCCAGCTGGTGCATCCCCGAGCAGTGTGGGTGGGCTCTGCTTGCCTTGGATGGGGAGGACAGGGTGGCTTGTCACAGGATCACAGCATCATTTAGGTTGGAAAAGCCCCCCAGGATCATTGAGTCCAACTTGTGTCCGATCCCCACCTTGTCACCAGCCCAGAGCACAGAGTGCCACATCCAGGCCTTCCCTGGACACCTCCAGGGATAGGGACTCAAGCTCCCTGGACAGCCTCTTCCAATGTTAGCAAGTTTCTTGGGAAGAAATTCCTGCTAATGTCCAACCTGAACCTCCCCTGGCACAGCCTGAGGCTGTGTCCTCTTGCCCTGTCACTGCTTGCCTGGGACAATATGGAATAAAATAGGGGAACAAGTGCATCAGGAGATTATGTGCATTGCCTGCCTTCTGCAGTACCACCATGAGTTTCTGCACTTGGGTTCCTTGGAATCTCCAGGGATTCATTAAGAGTGGTCTTGTCCTCAAGCTGTGCACAGTGATGCACAGGATGGGATTTGGGTTTTCATGATCAAATATGCCAAATATTCTGAAGTATTCTGAATATCTAGCCTGGTGTTTGGGCTGCCAGACCTGGTCCTTCCCAGGAAGCCTTGGAAGGCTGATGTCAGATTGCAGCGTGGCAGGTCCCCACAGTAGCTGTGTGTGCACTGCTGTGAAGGTTGGGGGATGGCCAGCCAGCACCTGACTTGTTTTCCATTCCTGACCCTCATGACATCCACAGAGCCTGTGCCAGTCGTTGAGTGCTTAAAAATAATCCTTTAACTGCTCTGCATGGGACCCAAATCAGTGACTCATGAAAGTACAAAGCATTTTATTTACCTCCTCTAAAAACTGGGAAGTTAAAAGGTCTCCAGAACTTGTATTTACCTGGCCAGAGTACAATGAGATGCCTTGGCTTTGGGCAAAGCTGATGTGCTGATCCTGCAGTGGAAATTTGGAGATCTTGGAGGTTCTCCCAGGTAATGAGTGACAGGACAAAATTTGAAGTTGTGCCCAGGTGAGGTTTAGGTTGGATATTGGGGAAAATATTTTCATGGAAAGGGTTGTCCAGTCCTGGCAGAGGCTGCCCTGGAGTCACCATCCCTGGAAGTATTCCAAAAAATGTGTGGCACTTGAGGACATGGGTTAGTGGTGACCATGGTGCTGGTCGACAGTTAACCTTGATGGTCTTAAGGATCTTACCCAACCTTAATGATTCCATGGTTCCCTTTGGAAGAAAGGCTGGAAACCCACCACAGCCTCCTTGGGTGGGAACAGCTCTGTAAAGGGAAGGAAAGGTCTTCCAAGGCCTTTAAATGTGAGCTGAGGAACGGGAGCGCTCTTCTGTGTGGAAAAGGAACAGAGTGCTGATACTGATTCAAATATTTCTCTTTGCAGAAAACGCCCGCAAGAAGCAGGATGGGATCGTGAGCACCTCAATTATTTGTTTCACTGACTACTGTCCCCCCCTGCCTCCGAGCTCCCCGTCTGTGCTGAAGCTCAGGAGCATCCTGGACCTCAGTCCCTTCACGGTGACGGACGAGACGCCCATGGAGATCGTGGTGGACATTTTCCGCAAGCTGGGATTGCGCCAGTGCCTGGTCACTCACAACGGGTAGGAGGCCTGGGGCCTGGGGCCAGAACCCCCTGCTCCCCCCAAAGCCATCCAGGGCACAGGGGACTGGGATCCAGCTGGGGCTGGATCTGGAGCAGCTCTTGTCTGGCAAAGGCACTTGTGACAGCCCAGCTCCGAGCCCTGTGCAGCCTGGCCCAGGACACTTCGGGGATGGGGCAGCCACAGCTGCTCTGGGAGCCTGTGTCAGTGTTTTACCACCCTCAGAGGGTGCAGTACTTTCTCTGGGGTGTCACTTTGAGCCCCAAAAGACTCTTCAGCACCTGCAAGGGGCTCAAGTGGCCTTGCCAGGGTCCCTTCTGGCAGTGTGGGTGCATTAAAAGCGTTTTTTCATTTTTCAGGAAGCTGCTGGGGATCATTACCAAAAAGGATGTACTAAAGCACATTGCACAGATGGCCAACCAGGACCCCGATTCCATCCTCTTCAACTAGAGGCAGACTGTAGGGATTGTGTGTCCCACATACCTGGAACTTTCTAGCCCATCCTGGGTAGACTTTCCTATTTTTATTGAGACCATGGAACTGTTTCCAGCGTTTTCCTCCATGGAGCTGAAGAAGATATTTTTTTTCTACCAGATAACGAATTGCACTACGGAATCTGTGGAACATGATCTTCTTTTTAGAAGAGAAAAAAGAGACTTTATTTACGTTGCTTTTGTGAAGTTGCGTTGGAAAGATTCCATGAAGGAGTAAAAGCAAAATGTTAGAGAATTGTATTTCCTCCTCTTCTTTTGTTGGAACTGCTGTTACGAATGTGGGGAGGAAAAGCCAAGGTGTTTGTGCAGTTCCAGAGGTGTGGAGGGAGCAGTATTGAGGTGGTGGCAGAGGGACAGGGCTGGGCTCAGGGTGGTGTATTCCCACTTGTCCCCTTGGGAAAAATCACAACCTTGGGAAGCCAAAATAGGGGAGAGAAAAAGAAAATTTAGCTGGCTGAGGCTGCTTGGCTGAAAGAAGGAAAAAAAAAACGCCAGTAGACCAACCCCCTTCCCCCCATCAGATCTCCTTAAAATGGGGCCCAGTTTCTGATTGGGAAGACGCTGGTTTTGATTAATTAGTAAATATATTAATTACCCTGCCACTGCCTTGTCAGAAGAACCCCAAGGAGGAGATAAGAAGAGTTCACAGGTGTCTTCCCATGCTGCTGCCTTTCTCTGATCCATTCCCAAGGATTCCTTCTCTCTGATTTCCCTTGAGCACTGAAATCCCAGAGGCTGAGTCCTGAATTCCTGCCCTTCCCCAACCCCGGTGGTGCAGGACGTGGCACAGGCGGCTCCTCCTCACCCTGTCCCGCTGCAGAGCCCGGTGCCAGGGGCACAGATGTGCTCTCCCTGCTCCCTCCTGGCCCTGGATTCCAGCAGGGAATTCCCAGGTCTCCTTTGGTCAACAACTATGCAAGAAACTCTTCCCACCCCAGCCTTCTGTGCTCGGTCCCTGTCCCAGCGCTGACCAAAGGATTCTCCTGTTAATAAAACTGTGCCCATTTACTGGAATTTGGGTGACTTCTGGATGCCTTGGGAGACTGATGCTCTTCATCCTGGCCTCAGTTTCATGTTTGTGGGCAGTGGGGACTTCTAGCTTGACTTGGCTGGGTCCCTCTCAAAATCTCTCTGATACAAACAAATTCCTTGCCCTTCCAAGGAGCAAAAGCCAGATTCTTGATCTTCCAAAGCCATCCAGCAGCCAGTCCCTGCTCTGCTGCTTCCACCTGATGTCTCAATCCTTGTACAGCTCAAAGCTGCTTCAACCTGAGATGTCACTGATGGATTCAGTTCCTTCTGCTTGGGAAATAAATGCCTGGACTGATCTGTGTTGGTTTTGTGCAGCAGGAGATGGTGGAAATTCATGTTTTGCCTCAGCCCGTGCCAGCAACAGTTGTGCCTTTAAATGCCCTTTTTTCTGTTTGGAGGGCAGGTGGATGCTCCTGGGAGCTCGGGCTGAGCTCAGGGAAGAAGCTGCCTTCTCCCAGTGCCCTGGGAGCTCCTTTCTGGGAATGCCTGTCCTGTGTACTGCTCTTCCTGGGATAGCAGAAACACAAAGCTTTTCTATTTTCTCCTCAATTACCATCCTCAGGAGGGTCCCAGCTTTGGGAAATGTGGTCCTGCTTCAATTAGATCCACGATCCATGAGTGGATTCCTCTCCTTGTGGGAAGGCTGCAGCAGCCAGTGCAAAGGTAAGGTGCCAAAAGGGAAATCCGTGTGCAGGGTTATCCCAGATGGACCATCCCAGCTGGCTCATTCCAGCTGCTCCCGGGGAAGGAGGGCAGGGAGCAGCTGTCAGAGGGAATTGCAGCTGCTCTGCCAAATGGGGATGGGAGCCTGGGGCAGGAAACACCTGCCCAGCAGCTCCTGGCTCTCCTCAGCTGCTGCTGTGTCTGTGCCATGCATGGTGTCTTCAGTGGGAGAGGTTTCCTGGATGCTGCCTGGAGAAAGTGCAGTCCGGGAGGGTGGGAGTGGGAAGGGCAGGGAAAGCTCAGTAGGGCCGGGCTTTGGGGGCGCTCCCTTCGGGTGCCAGCAGGGCCTGGAATGCTCACGGTGCCAAACTCGCAGCTCTTGAGAGAGCTTTGCCCAGTCCAGTTCTTGCTCTTCCATTGCTTCACTGCAGGAGGAGCCATGTGGTTCCCTTCAGCAGACAGACAGACAGACGGGGATGCAGGACAGAGTTGGAGAGGTCCATCCATTGCATCCACTGGATGAGTGACCTGGAAGGACCGGGAGGGGGTTTGCAATATCCCATTTATGGCCCATGACTTTGGTGGCCACTCTGGGACAAGGCTGGGTGCACTCGGCTGTCGGATGCTGGAAGGGCAGGGTGGGGCTGCAGGGAGCCGACTCTGAGCCTCCCACTGAGCTGATCTTAAAGTCTCAAGCCAAACCAGTCTGGTTTCTTGGTTCTGTGGAATAGTGCAGGGATTTGAACAGGACACAAAATGAGGAATTTTCTCTAAGTGTGGGATTATTCCTTCCCGATGTCTCCAGCTTGTCTCACGGGGGAATGAAAGGAGCAAGCATGGTGGGTGAGTGGTGGGATGCCCGCGCCCGGCTGGGGCTGGCTCAGCGCTTCCCTCCCTTGCGCTGAGCTCCCTCCGCCGCGGGCAGAGCCGGGACCGCTGAGAGCGAGGGGGAAGCGGGGAACGGCCCCGCTGCTGCCGGGAGCCACGGCCTGCACCGGAACTGCTCCTGGAAAGGAGAGAAATCCCTACAACTGCTCCTGGAAAGGAGAGAAGTCCCTTCTTCCCCCTGGGGTCCCAGTGGGGCCGCGGGAAGGGGGCTGGGAGCAGCACAGCTGGGATGGGACTGCACCAAACGGCCCTTCCAGGTCCTTCCGAGCCAATCCTTGGGATTGCTCAAGGGATGCGCTGAGCCTCGGGCCTCCCCTGCCCTCCCACAGCGCCCCAGCATCAGTGTTTTCCTCAGGGCTTAAGGAGCATCCCGCAGCCCCACGAATCCTCCGTGCTGTAGGAAAGAAGCTTCAGTTTTGTTTTCCTCTTCTTTCAGGCTGAATTCCCCCCGGGGAGCGGTGGCTGGTGGGGCGCCCTGGGGCAGAGCGAGGGGCGCTGCTGGGCTCACACCACTCCCCGCCGCTGCCTCCCTTTGTGTGCTTTATTTACAGTGTCCCAAGGAATGATTTCCTGCCGGGGTGACGTGGATTTCGGCGTGGATTTCCTCTCTCTTCTGTGAACTCGAGCCAGGCTGGGGACTTGAAAGTAAAACAAGATCGTGTCTGGGCAGGGATGGAGACTTGGAAAGAGCAATGAGCTGGTTTATAACAACAAAGAAGGAAAAAAAGAGCCTTTGGCCCAGGATTTATTTAGAGACAAAGGCTCAGGGCTATGAACGCCCTGGGCTGAGGTAAAAGCAGCTCCTCGGCAGTGGAGATAAGAGGGTCCTTTGGCAGCAGCTGCAGGAAGCACTTTGTGTCTGGATTGAATCCACAGGGCGAGGCCATGGGAAATCAGGTCAGTGTACAGATTTTATTAGTGCTGCAATCACCCCCCCCACCTCCTAGGCTGGGTTAGAGCAGGAGGGAATCACAGAATTCTGCAATGGTTTGGGTTGGAAGGGCCATGGAGCTCCTCTGGCTCCACCCTTGCCCTGGCAGGGACACCTTTCACTGTCCCAGGCTGCTCCCAGCCCCATCCAGCCTGGCCTTGGGCACTGCCAGGGATCCAGGAGCAGCCACAGCTGCTCTGGGCACCCTGTGCCAGGGCCTCACCTCTCTCACAGGGAATTTCTCCCCACGTTCCTTCTGACCCTGTCCTCCTTCAGCCTGAGGTGTTTAGGAAGGGCCGGGGGGCTCTGAGGCTCTGTCACTGCAGGGATGTGCTGCTGCCTGGGGAGCTGGAGCGCTCGGTTTTGGGGACAGGGTCAGAAGGGATAATGGGGAGTTGTTTATTCTTGTGGCTGTCCCCAGCCTGAGGGAGGTGCTGCTGGCAGAGGAGGCTGCAGAGTTGGTTTAGAGACCATTGACTTCGCTTTCGAGCAGGAGTTACAGTGAACTTGTCAGCAATACACACGCTAAAATAGTGAGTTGTTATTTCTAATAAACAGTTTTAACAATAACAGAAAAGTTGTGTGAGAATTCTTTAGTACTTTACTCCATTTGAACAGCAGATTTTGTTTCTTTAGTCAGAGAACAGTGGTGTGTCCTCATCCGGGTCTTTCCACACTTTGTTCTTTCTGTCCTGGAGCACGTCCTGGGAAGGTACTGTTGGCACAGGTGCCTCAGGCAGTTTTTGTGGAGGCCAGGATTTCATGCTGCTGGTTGTCCTGCTGGTGCTGATCCCCTTGTCCAGGAGGGAGCCCAGCCTGGCCAGGCTGGGGGTGTCCAGTCCTGGAAGCACCAGGGAGGGCAGTGGGGGAGGCAGAGGGGCCACAGGGGCTGAGGCTCTCGGGGTAACCTGTGCCAGCTCCTCACAGTGAGGAATTCCAGCTGGGCTCTCCCCAGGCAGGGTGAGGCTGCTCTTTGCCCTGATGCTGCTGGAGATCTCCTTGTCCCATCCACCCACCCAGAGCGCTCTCCTTTCCAGGAAAGCGGGGTGGGCCACTGCCTGCTGGCACCGAGCCCAGCTCTCCCCACTCACTGCTTTCCCTGCTTCCTCCACAGCAAACACAGCCTCTGCTGGCTCCCTTGGGCCCTGTTAAACTCCCTTTCAAAGGAAATCTTGGAACCACCTGCTGCATTTCCTGTAGTCCCTGCTTCAGCTCCGCTCTCCCATGGCTGCTGCCAGAGGCAGGATAAGCTCGGTGCTCCCGGGGGTGTTTGAGGGCGTCAGGAGCCCTGCTGAGGGTCACCGAGGTGGCTGGGACAGAGGAAGGGAGATGGTTTTAGAATGGAGGGGTTTGGAGCACTTTTTTTGCTTTGGGCAAGAGCCCAGTGTGCTCCAGGGCCAAGTGCTGCAGAGCCAAGGCTCGGCTCAGCTCCCTCCGTCCCTCTAAGGGGACGGGGAAGATGGGGCCCTGCCAAGGGGGGATCAGCCCTGTCACCCCTTTGGAGGCTGCACGAGGCTGCTCTTGGTGCTCTCTGGCTTTGGATGAGCTTTTGGAGGTTCTGGATGGGCTGGGGAATCTTCCCTTGCACTGGGGCCGGTCCAGGTGCTTGAGTGCAGGTGCCAGGGTGGCACCGTGCTGTGGGGGCTGTATCAACGCCCTGGGGCAGGAGCCTGCAGGAGATGGGGGCTGGAGAGTGGGAATGCCCAGCAGCTGGGGAGGGGGATGTGGGAACTGCCTGGCTCAGCCCCAGCCCCGGCCAAGGACGTGGAGGGCTGGGAGTCAGGCCTGGGAAGCTGCAGGAGGGATGGCAGGAGCTGCCCAGGAACAGCCCGTCGGTGACCCCAGGGCCGGGCTGCGTCCTGCAATGGGCTCGGCAACCCCAGACTTAAAGAGGAGGAGCACTGGGACCCCTGGGAGCTGATGGGTGCAGGGGAGGAGCCAGGATGGGCTCAGATTTCTTGGGGTCTCTGCAGGAGCAGAGTCCTGTGGGAATGAAGGCTCTGGGTAGAGAAGCAGGAACACATCCCCGTGGGACTGCCTCGGGTGTCCGTGGGGGCTGCAGAGGCCCTGGGGGTGCTGTGGGTGCAGGATGAGCAGGAGACTCTGCTGGGCTCTGTCTGGAGCTCTGGCAGCGCCCCAGCCCTGCTCCACCTGGCTCTGGGTCCACCCTGTCCGGCCTGTGTCCTGGGTGCAAAGGGGCCAGAGCTGTGCTGGGGTACAAGGCTTTATTCCATCGTCCCTGGGAGCCCCGTGCCCGTGGCAGCCCACACTGCCACTTTGTAAATGCCCCCAGTTTTAGTAGGATACAGAGAGTACAGGGGGAGTTGGAGGAGGGGGCTGTGCCCACCCAGTGGCCATGGGCTGAGCCAGCTGGGCCCTGCTCTGCCCTGCCTGAACCCACCTTTGGCCTCTGGGCTGGCGTCCATCACCCCAGGGCTGGTTTGGTCCCTCCAAGGTCTTGCTGTGACCACTGGGCTCACCCAGAGCTGGAATCCTGCAGGGATTGCCAGGGCTGGAGGTGTGAGGAAGTGGGGACTGCGCTGTCCATGAGGGCTGGAGGGGACAAAATCCACACGGGAAGAGGTGCTTGGTCAGCAGCCGTGCTGAGCTCCTGGTCCTCTGCAGCCTGGCTCGGGCACCACGTGCCCCAGTGCCACGTGCCAGGTGTGGTGCCAGGGCTGGGGACTGCTGCGGTGTCACGGTCCTGCCCTTTGCCCTCCCTGCACCCATCGCTGCTGCTGCCCCAGGCTTTCCTCTCCCAAACTGAAACTCCTTCACTCCCTTCCAGAGGCCGACATGGGACCTGCCCCATCCCCACAAGGTGTGCCCCAGGGGTGCCAGCCCTGTGTCCCGGGGTGCTTCCAGCCCCAGGTCCTGGCACCCACAGCCCTGCCCAAGGTAGCATCAGACTCATGGGTGTCACCCTGCCATGGGGACACTTTGTCTTGCGGTGGCAGATGTGGCCCTGGTGCCTTTCCTGCTGCAGGGAGCTGTTGGTAGGTGCTGTGCCACCAGGGCTAGGAGGTCCCTCCTTGTGCATGTTCCCTGTAGGCCCTTGGAGACCCTTCCTGGCTGACACTGGAGGGTGGCACAGAGCACAGCAGGGTCCTGCAGGCACCAACCCTGTGTCCTTCTTGGCTCATCCCTCATCACAAGGGACAAAGCAGCCATAAGAACCCTGTGCCACCCCGGGCCATTGGCCGCTGTCCAGGGGCAGGTGGGAGCGGAGGGGGTGTCACAGGTCGAGCCGGAAGGCCCCGAAGTAACTGGCGGCTGTGTCACTGGAGTCGATGGCCAGGGAGGAGACTGAGACAAAGAGCTCGTCACCGGTCTTGAGCTCGAAGAGTCCCCCCTGGTAGAGCGCGTGGAGCCCGTAGTCAGCCTCGGGTGCCCAGCACTTGGTGCCCACGCCCTTGAGCAGCAGCACGGGCGGGCTGTGGGCCGGCTGCCACTGGATGCACTGCACCAGCTGCGGGCCCGAGTCGCGGCCGGCGCCGCGGTAGCGGAAGTAGATCTGCGCGTACACGTAGTACTTGCCCGGCTGCTCCACGCGCAGCCGCCCCGCCCGGTACGTCATGTTCTGCACGTGGGACACCAGGCTGCCGTGCCCCCAGTGCGTGATGGCGTGGCGGCATGACTGGGACAGGTTCCCGGAGCGCTGGGAGCGTCCTGCGGGAAGGGAGAGTCCTGAGGGGAGCGACCTGACACGGTCACATCAGGGGAGGGGGTGGCTCTGACTCCTTCCCACTCATCCAGCTCCGAGGGCTGGAGCTTGGTGGTCTTGCAGTGAACAGGAGTCACTCTCCCCATCAGCCGCCCAACTGTCCTGGTCCCCTGCCCTTTGATCTCTCCCGTTCCCATCCTGGAGACCCAGCAGTGCCCAGAGAGGTTCCCCAACTCACCATCCTGAGCCAGGCTCTGTGGGCGGAGGGTGAGATGTGCTGAGGGTTTCCCAGCTGTTTTGGGAGGAAGTTGCCCCTCTGAGGTGTTGAAGTAGTTCTGCCAGGCCTCTGCAGGAAAGGGACAGATGCTGTAACAACAGCGTGGGACCACCTGGCCCCATGCCAGCAGGGCAGGGAATGCCCCACTGACCCACCAGAGCAAAAGGTTATTGAGGGATGGAAAAGTCTTGTCAATCATCAACCAACACATCTGTGAGTGCCACGGCCCTGCTTCCCCAGCCTCCGGACAAATGGACATGGCTGTCCCCCAGCCCATTCCCAGAACGTGTGCCTGTCATGGCAAGTGACAATCCTGGCTCTCCCCTCTCCTGCCCCAGCTTACAGCACCGGAGTTTGCCCCAGGAGTGACTGCCCCTGCCACCCCCAGCTCCCATAGGTCACAGCTCCCCTGGATCACAATTCCCTGGATCCCAGCTCCCATAGATCACAGCTCCCTGGATCCCAGCTTCCCTGGATCACAGCTCTCCTGGTTCACAGCTCCCATAGATCACAGCTCCCTGGGTCACAATTTCCATGGATCACAGCTCCCAGGGGTCAGGCTCTGGCCCAGGAGGGACTCACCCTTCACAGCGTTCCTGCGGATGATGTTCTCGGTCACCTGTGCCACAGAGAAGACAAAGTTCCCTGGTTAAAGGTGACACACGGGTTCCCCATGCCTGAGCTCCTACTCCAAGCCTCCATCACCTTCCCTGTCACGCTGTCTCTGAGCCCTGCCACCTCCTCCCAGTGAAGGGCTTGAGTCCCACTCCCACCTTGAACCATCCTGGCTATTCCCCCCTCCCACTGCTCTGCTGAGGCGGATGGAGAAACTGAGGCACGGGGACAACCAGGAGCTCCCCATCCGCCCCCGGTCCCGGGCTCACCGTGGCCACATAGGCTTTGATGGTGCTGGCCAGCTTGAGGCAGCCCTGGCTGCTGCTCAGCTTCTCCAGGCTGGAGCCCTCGGGCTGCTGATTGAGCGCCTGCAGACACCGCAGCTCCTCCGCGCTGCCCGGAGCCTGGGACTTCAGCTGGGATGGAAACAGAGCGTGATGACAAACGGGGACAGAGCAGCCGGGATCCTGCTGGGGTGTGAGCAGGGGGCAGCTGCCTTCAGCCCGGCTCTGCAGCACCCGGGCGCTCAGAGAACAACCGGGATATTGGTATCAGTTCAGCCTCTGTGTGCACAGCACAGCGCTGTGAGGTCAGATTGGAAGGATCCGGGTTCATCTCTGCCCTCCGGTGCCCCGGGCGGCCCTGCCCCGGCCATTCCCGGCGGGAGGGCTCGCAGGCTGTTCCTGCTCACCCCTGCCCGCGCGGGTGGCAGCGCATTCCCCGGGACGGGGCCGTTCCCGTGGGGTGCCCGCGGCGGGAGCGTGTCCGGGCAGGGCCGCTCCCCCGGGCTGCCTGCGGCGGGAGCCCGCCCGCGGAACCGGGGCCGGCCCGGCACGGGGAGCTGCTGGAGCGGCTCCAGAGAAAACCACGGAGATGCTCCGAGGGCGGGAGCCCCTCTGCCCTGGGGCCAGGCTGGGAGAGCTGGGGGTGTTCACCTGGCGACGGCTCCAGAGAGAGCTCAGAGCCCGTGCCAGGGCCTGAAGGGGCTCCAGGAGACTGACTCCCTACTCCCAGCACAGATCCAGTGACGGGCCTCTGAAATTAGCCCAAGTTGTTCCACTACAGTGGTTTTCTCCTCCCCCCGCCTCTTCCTTGGGGCTGTGTCTCCCCATTCCCCTCCTCTCCCCGCCTTTCATGTAAATCCCTCACAGCGGGACCTCATGTGACCCGGGCATGGAGACAAAGGCCGAAGGAGGGCCGGAGCCCACTCCGAAGGATGCTCCGCTGGATCCAGACTGGCTGTTTACTCCCCCTGCATCCGCGGCAGGGCTTTTCCTTCTTCCCTGGCTCTGGTGTGTTTTGTGGAATGTCTGGCACTGCAGGACCCTTTTTTTTTTTCTTGCCGCGCCCTCAGGGATGAGGGCGGCTTCCACGGAGCTGCTGCCAGCCCCGAATTTCCCTCTACTCATGGATCTCCTGACTGGCGTTTCCCTCCCTCTGCTGAGGGCTTGTTGTGGGTCGGAATCACAGCTGAGGGGAGGGGCTGGCGAGGCTGTTGAAAGGATCAGACCTCACGGCCAAGTCTGGGAGTGGTTTTGCCCGACTGACCCCGGGGGAGGTGGGAATGGCGGGATCCCAGCACACTTGGTGGGGCTGGACTGGAGCAAGCAAAGAGCTGCTGGAATGGGGCTGCCAGCATCTCACAAAGGGGGCGAGGAGGATTTGGGAGTCCTGGAGTGTAGGGGAGATGGGAATGGGAGGAGGGAGAGATGAAGCCAGAACCAGGGGTCAGTGGGGCCTGAAGCGCAAGGGAGTCCCCCCGCACCCCCATCTGCGGCTGGAGACTGCGATGGGATCGCAGGGCACAGTTCCCCTCCCGCAGTGCAAACCTCAGCTCCAGGCGGGCCCAGGACAAAGGCGCCGTCTCTCCACATCTGCATCGGCGACAGTGCCCACCCCTCCGCCCCCGCCTGCACAGCTGGATCTGCAGCTCCGGGCGGAGCTCGGCCAACGTCCTCCCCCAATCCACATCTGGACCCGCGGCTCCCCGGGGAGCTGGGGCAGTGCGACCCCCAATCCACATCTGGACCCGCGGGGCAGTGCCCACCCCCCAATCCACATCTGGACCCGCGGGGCAGTGCCCGCCCCGCAGCCCGCAGCTGGACCCGCGGCTCCCTGGGGCCCCGGTCGCTGCCGTGCGCGGCGGGCAGAGGCGAGGTCCGGGAGCGGGCAGAGCCTTCCCGCAGCCGCCGGGACTCCCGGGGCCGCAGCCTCGCTCTGGTCCCGGGACAAAGCTCACCTTGGAGATGGCCATGGTGAAGTAGACGAAGAGGCCGGTGGTGGAGGCGATCTGCAGCGCCAGGATAGCCATGACGGCCACGCTGCCCCACAGCGGCCCGCACCGCCCCCGCCGCTTCCCCCGCGCCGCACCGGGGCCGCCGTCCGGAGCGGCAGCGGTAACGGGACAGTGACCGGGAGCGGGCCCGGCAGCGGCGCCCTTAGGCAGCATGGGAGTGTCGGAGCCGCCGCTGTCGGAGCGCATGTACTGCCCGGCGCCGGGCGGGTGCGGGGCCATGGCCGGCCCGGTCCCGGTCCCGCTGCCTCGGGCGCGAGCGCGGCGGGACGGACGGACGGACGGGGCGGGGCGGGGTTGGGGGAGTGGTCTGTGGCAGAAGGGGCGGGGTCTCCCGTGGCCACCGAGGGGACGCCGGGGGCGATGGTGGCCCCGGGACTGCAGCTCGGGAGGCAGCGGGGCCGCGGGGACGCTGCGTGTCCCCAGAGAGCCCCAGAGTGTCACTTCATGGGGACACAGAGACAGGACACAGGGAATGGCTTCACTCTGCCAGAGGGCAGGGATGGATGGGATATTGGGAACATATTCTCCTCTGGGAGGGGGGCAGGTCTCGCACAGGTGCCCAGAGCAGCTGGGGCTGCCCCTGGATCCCTGGCGATGCCCAAGGCCAGACTGGACACTGGGGCTTGGAGCAGCCTGGGACAGTGGGAGGTGTCCCTGCCATGGCAGGGGGTGGCACTGGGTGTGCTTTAAAGTCCCTTCCCACCCAAGCCATTCCATGATTTATGAATATGCTTCATACCACCATCACAGGACAGTGTGGGAGCTGCTGGGGTGACCCCAGGGGAGAAGACCCCGGGGCTGAGAACAGAGGGTCTTAGGGCTGGAGGACACGACCCGAGCCAGGTTTTGGTGACAGGGCTCACATCAGCTCTGGCCACCAGCAAAGGCTCAGAGAGGTGCAGGTTTTCAGGACAGGGGGGCAAGACCTGCTGAGCATCTCCTGGAGGCCTTGCTGGGGGGGCCATGCCCACTCTGCCCTCCTGGAGTGGGCACAGGCCTGCCCATCCCTGCTGAGCCCCAGGCTCTGTCCTGCTGCTGGGTCACATTCCCATTGCTCCACAAAAGAAACGTGGAGCAGGAAAAGTGGGACAAGCAGGAAGGTGGGACAAGCTGCTGCTCCCTGCTGCTGCCATAGCGGCTCCAGGCTCAGGTGAGCCTGTGGCTCCAGGTGCTGTTACCTGTGAAATCAAAGTGAGACCTGAGAAAGCACAGGAGCACTGGTGTCCCTGCAGAACCGCTCCCTCCTGTCCTGCTGGGCCCTGGGGAGGGTGGTGGCCTCAGCCCAGACCCCAGGCAGCTCAGCAGCCCCCCAGGCAGCTCAGCAGCCCCCAGACCATCATGGAGGTGGCTGCCCCGTGGGCTGTCCCATCCCCAGGACGTCTGACCCTGCAGTGTCCCCAGAAGCACCATGAAGCCGGGGCTCTTCTGAGCCCCAGGGGCTCAGAGCAGGGGATTTCCCACCCCAAAGCATCTGCCAGGCTCAGGATTGATTTCCCTGCCTCTCTGCCAGCTCAGTGTCTACCCAGTGCCAGAGCCCCATCCCTGCCCTGGCATAGAGATCTTTCCGGAGGCGAGATGACTTCCATGAAGTCTGGGAAGGGGGCTGGTTTGGGAGGTGAGTAATTATGTCTGAAAAAATCCCCTGATAAATCAACCCTCTTGGTTGTTCTCAGGAAAAGGGCTCAGGACCTGCTGAGCCAGGTGAGGGGGGAAGAGCTGCCAGCCTGCTCTAGTGGAAGGTGTCCCTGTCCATGGCAGGGGGTGGAATATGGAATGGCATGGGTTTCAGATCCCTTCCAAACCAAACCATCCCACAATTCTGTCATTTGGCATTTGGGGCCTAGATGTTTGTGCTGAAGGAACCTGGGACCACTGCTCTGTGTGCTGCTCTGTGGGATGGGACAGGGACATGGCTGAGCTCTGCTGAGGGGCAGAGGGAAACCAGGAGCAGTCAGAACACTGGAGCCTGGGGCTGCTTTCTTGGAGAGAGAAGGTTTGTCTGTGAGTCAGGGCAGACCAGAACTGGAACAGTGCAGAGAAAATTGGGTGGGGGCCAGGGGGAAAAGCATGCCTCAATCCTGGCTGAGGAGTTGTTTTTCTCTTCTAATGTTTCCTGGTCTGTGCACTGGGAGAGCTGGGTCAGGCAGAGCCTGGAAATCTGTTTCCTCAGTGCCCGTGGTGCAGAGCAAGTGCAGGGGAGCAGGAGAGGGGTTTGTTGGGGTTTCCTGGTGCTCTCAGTGAGGCTGGGATGGGGGAAAATCAGCAGGAGATGCCGACATGGACATGGAGCTGCATCTGGGATTTCCCAGCCTGTCCCTTGGATTTGTTTCATCAGGCAGGATGGTGGAACGTGCAATTGTAGTTGTTCTCTGTGTTTCCTGGGATGGCCAAGGCAGACCCCCTGAGCTGGGTCAGTGCAGGATGCTCCTTCCGGGGCGGTCCCGGGGCCGGCTCCTCTCAGCCCAGCCCGGCACCGGCGGCTGACGACTCCAAACAGGGCTGACCACACGGTCCTCCCTCAGGAAACAGCAGCCCCTGAGACGTGAAGTCATCGCGTGCAGCTCAGGAGTGCTGTAACCTCCCTGGAATGTGCCCTCAGATGTTTGTCTTTCGATCAGAACCCATCAGTTCCCGTGCTGAGATGGTTTTTGGGAAAAACCTCTTCCTCATCACACCGCACTTCCAGCGGGAGGCTCAGGCGTCCAACCTCCTCCCTGCAACCCTGGGAGCTCCCCAGCCCTTCCCTGGCTGTCTCCTGCCCGTGGGCTGGGGCCAGCGTTTGTTTGTCCCTGTTATCACAGAGGAGGAGGAGACATTCCCTGCCTGGCGGCATCGGAGCTGCTCCAGAGCTGCTGCAGGCTCACACGTGCCTGCTGGAGGGATGGCTGGTCACCCAGGTGGGACAGGACATTGTCTTGAACGGACACAGGCTGATCCTCACAGCCCTTCCTGGCCTCTGGCTGGTGGAGGTTGGGAGCCAAGGCATAGGGAGAGAGGGAAAAGAGGAGCAGAAGGGCTCTGTGGGGACCCAGGGGCGCTCCCTGTGCTGCTGGTGGGAGTTTGACAGGGAAGGGATGGATGGAGGAGCCCCATAAAACCCTGGACCTGCGAGCTTTCCCAGGAGGGATGAGGAGCAGCAGCCTCTGGAACATCCCAAGGCGGGACAGCAGATCCCGAGACATCCACATCCCGGCCAGGAGCGTCCCCGCACTCCGGCGATGGATGGCAGGCAGTGACAGGACAGACCATGAAAGGCACAATGACAGACACAGTGACAGACACAGTGACAGACACAAGGACAGGCAATGAGAGGCAAGTTCTGCTGCAGCTCCCTCTCTGGGCCGAGCTCCCCGCTCCCAGCGGCTCCTGGCACAGCTGATCTCCTCGCTCCCTCTAGTGGGATTGGGATGGCTGCGTGGGCTCCTGCCTGCCCACACCTGTGTCCCGTTACTTCTCTTGATGTCCTCCCGGAGAACCTCCCCAGGGGATTGATTTTTTTTCCCTGCCACAAAGCCCCCAGCACTACCCCAGCTCCTGGGGAAGGATAAAAACATTGTCCCGATGCCGCCTGGAGATTCCGAGGTGAATCTCCTGCAGGAGCAGCGCCCCAGCCGCGTCCCGTCCTTCCCACAGCCCTGCCGGGAGCGGGCAGGGCTGCTCCAGGTTAAAGCCCCGGGTTTTATGGCCGAGGTGGGATCCTGAGGAGACGGGACAGGGTGAGGCCATTCCCTCGGTGCCTCCGAGCTGGGATTTGGGGGTTTTACACCGTGACAGGCAGAGGAGGGACGGGAGGAGGCAGCACCTTGAGGGGTTCTGTGCGTTGGGTATGGAGTCCTGTAAAGGGGAGAGGGACGGAGGAGAAGGAGGAACAAAGGAGGAGGGGAGCAAGGGAGAGGAGAGGGAAAGGAGTGGAGGGGAAGGGAAGAAGAGGGGAACGGAGAGGAGGAGAAAGGCGGGAGGAAAACAGAAGAAGAGGAGGAGGAGTAGAAGAGAGAAGAGTAGGTGAGGAGGAGAAGGGAAGAAAGGGAGGGAGAGGAGGGGAGGGGAGGAGAGGGGAAGAGAAGAGGACCAGGAGGAGGAGAGGAGCAGGGGGCGGAGGGCGGGCAGGCCCCGCGCGGTCCCGCCCAGAGGAGCAGCCCCAGGCCGGTGGCGGAGCTGTCGCCCGCGGCCCCGCAGATGTTCCCCGTCCCCCTCCTCCTCCCCTTCCTGCTCGCCCCCGGCAGCGCCGCGGCCGCCCCGGGGGTCACAGGCGAGTGTCAGCCCCGGGGCCAGGGTGGCCGGGACGGGTCGGTCCCGCCCGGGTGCCCGGCTCTGCCCCGGCCCCTCTGGGCAGGTCTGGCCGAGCTGGGCCGCGGGGGGAGGCGGGCGGGACCCCCTGTCCCCCCCTCATGGAGCCACTCCCGCCTTTGGGGAGCTTTTCCTGGCGCCTGATTTAAGACGCGAAAGCGACTTCAGGCTCGGGCACGCCTTAATCCCGGAGAAAAGCTTTTAGGGGAAGGTCGGGAAGGGACTTGCGGCTTTTCTCGGCTCTCAGCGCGGGTTCCCGGCAGGGGCCCGCAGGGGGGGGGGGGGCTGTGCCCGAGGGTCCCACAGCTCCGTCTGTGCCCCCTAAAGCAGGAGGCAGCATTTCCATGGCCCTGCTGACACATTTGGGGCTGTGGGTGGGTGAAAAGCTCAGCAGGGCCCGGCCAACGCGTGGGCAGGGGGGATTCAGCCCCTCTGCCCCTCAGTGAGAACCCGGCTGCAGAGCTGCCCCAGCCCTGGGCCCAGCACAGGAGGGACCTGGAGAGAGCCCAGGGGAGGCCACGGAGCTGCTCTGAGGCCCAGAGCCCCTCTGGAGCCGGGCTGGGAGAGCTGGGGGCTCAGAGAAGAGAAGGATCCAGGAGAGCCCCTTCCAGGCTCCTCAGAGCCCTCTTCCAGGGCCTAAGGGGGCTCCAGGAGAGCTTGGGACAAGGGATGGAGGGGCAGGACAAGGGGAGATGCCTTCCCGCTGACAGAGGGCAGGGTAAGATGGGATATTGGGGGAAATTCTTCCCTGTGTGGGTGGTGAGGCCCCGGCAGAAGTTTCCCAGAGCAGCTGTAGCTGCACTGTCCGTGGCAGTGTTCCAGGCCAGGTTGGACATTTGGGCTTGGAGCAGCCTGGGACAGTGGGAGGTGTCCCTGCCCATGAAACAGAGTGATCTTTAAGGTCCCTTCCAACCCAAACCCTTCCATGATTCATGATTCTATAAATAATTCCCTCTGCGGCTGAGGCAGGAAGGGCTCCTGCAGCACCTCGCAGGTGGATGAGCTGGGGTCCCCGCGGCTGTGGGGTGACTCCTGTTTCTCTTGCAGCCCGCACGCTCGCTCCCTGCTACTCGGCCGACCTGCGCCCGGCCGCGGGCAGCCTGGTGTCGGCCGTGGGCTGCACCGTGCTGCTGACGGCCCCGGCGCTGCGGGGCAGCCGCGCCGTGGCCTGGGAGTACCGGGCGGGCTCGGAGGAGGGGGTCATCCTCACCTACGGCTTCCGCCACCCCCCCAACGTGTCCCGGCTCTTCGAGAACCGCGCCACGTTCAACGAGTCCAACCTGTCGCTGCAGGTGGTGCTGCAGCGCGGGGACAGCCGCCTCTACCGCCTCAGGGCCCAGGAGGAGGCCACGGCCTGGTTCCATCTGCGCGTTGTGGGTGAGTGCTGCCGCGGCCAGCCCTCCTCCGGGCCCGGGAGCCGGGATTGCCACGGCTTTGAGCGCTGACGCTGCCTCTGCCTCTCCCAGAGCCGCTGTCCCCGCCACAAATTGTGGGCAACTCCTTGGTGAAGGCAGGAGGCAACACCAAACTGGTTTGCCGCGTGGTGCACGGGACGGCAGACGCCTACTGGTGGAAGAAAAATGGGCAACCGCTCGTGGAAAGTGAGCGCATCCAGTTTGTGGAGAACACCACGCTCGTCATCCTGCGGGTGTCCATCAGCGACAGCGGCTACTACACCTGCGTGGTGAGCAACGCCGTGAGCCAGAACGAGACCTCCTTCCTGCTCAAGGTCCACCGTGAGTGCATTCCTTCCCCTGCCCGGGAAAAACAGGGGGACAGCCGCAGAAAAGGGATTCTGTCTCCCTGCCTGTACGGAGCAGGCAGGTTTGCTGGGAAGCTGTGAGTGGGTTAAATTTGCTCTGGTGCAGAGGCTCTGTGTTGTCCCCTTTGCAGACTCTACACACGTGGTGCTGCCTGTGGTCATGACCTGTGTCGTCATCGGCTTGATCGCAGGTGGGTGCTGAGGTGGCTCTGCCCGATTTCTGGCTGGTGGGTGCTGCGGCCACCAGAGGTGGTGAAGGGGTCCCATGTGGCACATCCCTGCCAGGACCTGGCTTTCCCACCCTGGCATCCCGTGGGCAGGGGCTGGGTTTTGTCACAGCTGCTGTTTCCAGCAGAGGGTCCCCAGTCCAAGGAGGTCATGCTGGCCTGCATTGATGATGGTGGTGGTGGGGCTCTGAGCAGCCTGGGCTGGTGGAAGTTCTTCCTGCCCATGGCACGGGTAGGAACTGGATGGGCTTTGAAGGTTCCTCCAACCCAAACGGTTCTGGGATTTTCTGATGCTGCTGCTTTGTCCTCAGGTGTCTTTGTCTGGTGCTGGAGAAGGGAGAAGGAACACAGTGACAACTGTTGGTAAGATGCCTCCAGCCCCCTCTTGAGGTGGCCTCCTTGCTCCAGCCAAAATTTTCTGTCTACAAGCCCAAACTTATCCTTGGCTGGGTCCAATGGAGCTGGAGAAGTAGGAGAGCTCAGGGTGCTATTCCAGCCTCTCTAGTAAGAGGCTGCTCTCCCACCCTGGAGGCTCAAAGGGTTTGCTGTCTCCTCTGTTTAATCCCCACTCTGGAAATATTCCTGATTCCTCCACCCAGAACCTGACACTCCTGGTTACCTTAGCTCTGAGTAATGGGTGGGATTTGAATACTCCAGAGGTTTCTGGGAAGTGAGTGATCCTTTAGATTTTCTCAGAAATCACTCCTCCTCTGTGACCACAAACACACTCAGGCTGTTCACTGGAACTTCCTGGAGGGTGAGGGTAAGGATGGAGAGGATAAGGATGGAAAACCCATCCCATGAGGTGGCGGGTTACAAACAAGGAGCTCTCAGGTGTCTTGTGCTGCCAGAACCCAGGGAACTCCAGACAGATAAATTGGCCAGGATAGCTCCTGGAATCTGGAGTAGGGCAGAAGTCCAGACCTCCTGGTGCTGCCCCTGCCAGTGTGGGACCCTGAGCTGGCTGAGGCCCTGGAGGGGTCCAAGTGCCCAGGACATGGCTCACGTGGGGCCCTCTGTCCTTGCAGGTAGAGCTGGGCCAGCCCTGCTGTTGCTCTTCCTGGTGACCCTGGTGATGGATACTGCTGGGAGTGCCAGGTATCCCATCCCATCCCAGCCTCTCCTGGGCTCACCTGTGAAGTGTTCAAGCTGCCAGATCCTGCAACTATTTTATTGGAAAACACTAGTTTGGACTATTTCTATGTTGTCCTGCTCTTCCTGTTGTGCATCCCTGGGGAGAGGGATGTACTTGCTCCCTCCCTCCACCCTCCTGGCTTCCTGCAGAGGCCTCGATGGGCTCTTGGCTCTGGAAAGAGCCACTGGGCATATCCACAGTCCTGGGGCTGCTGGAAGGTGCCACAGTGCCAGCCCTGCCTCCCCGGGCCCTCCCGGTGCCCTGCTGTGCCAGGGCTTTGCCAGGGGGCTCAGGGGCTGAGGCTCTGGGCATCCTGCTCCATGTGACCCTTGGAGGGAGGAGGAAGGGCAGGACTGTGCTGGGTGTGCAGCTGGAGGGAGCAGAGGCAGCGGGAGCTGGCAGGGAATGGGGGAGCAGCAAAGGAGTTGAGTTTCTGACAGCAGATCCCAGGGAAATCCCTGCAGCTGCCTGAGGTGGGGATGCTCCTGAGCCCATCTCTTCCAGCCCTGCAGGATCTGGGGATATCCCTGGGAACATCCCCTCCTCTTCCCAGCACCAGTGCTGGTGGAGCTTGTCTTTCCAATTTGCTGCTCATGCAGGTGACATCGGCCTTGGCCTGGCGAGATGCAGGGAGCCCTGCTCCTGTCCCCTGCTGTCCCCTGCTGTCCTGTCCCTCCCCGTGCTGCCGCTGCAGGGCTCTCCTAGGCTTGGCTGTGGAGGGGATGTCGCTCCTTCAGCTGAGCCTGGAGGCAGAGTGGGCATCCCCAGCCTGGAGAGACCTGGGTGCTTTCCCAGGTGCTGGACCCCACTGTTGGTCACCCCGGGACATTTGCACCTCCTTTTAATCTGAGGGGGCAATCCAGGTCCAGGGCCCTCCCTGAGCCAGTCCTCAGCACCCCTGGAGCAGGCTGGGGGCCTCTCAAAGGCAAACTGGAAAATTATGGGAGAGATCACAGGGAGATTCAGGGGCTGTTAGCAAGGGGCCATCTCAGCCTTGGCTTTTGTGGAGCCATTAAAGGAAGCAGAGGAGTTTGGGTGGAATAAATGAGATTCCAGCCCTGTTGGAAGCTGCAGGGCAGATTGTCATGTTTTCTGTTGCACTTGAGGGTGTAAAAGATAGCCACATGTTTTACAAGAAATACTTTTCTAAATGTTTTGGGGAGTTTGTCTGTGAATGGTTTTGAAGACTTTGTGTTTTGTTGATGTCTGTTGCTGCTAATAAAGAGTGTGTGTTATCCCAGAGGGTGTTGCTGTGATGTTTGGGGTAGGAATCAGCCCCTGGTGGGACATGGCTGGTGGCAGACCTGGGAATGCTGGATTTGTCCTGGTGTCCGGCTCTGGGACATGATCCCTTCCTCTTGAGGACATCATTTACTCCCCTTGTGGGGTTCCTGCACCCCCATCCTCTCCTCCTGTGGCAATGACAGCCCGAGGGACTCAGCTGGGGTTAAGAGCAGCCCAACAACTCTGCTCCAAATCTGGGTGAGGGTATTTTTAACCTGGCCCCGCTCCCTGAGTCACGGGAGCCTGGCAGCTGCCCTGGCAGTGCCTGGGGAGGAGCTGCCTTCCAAGGAGCTGGGTCAGGGCTGCCCCAGGGGCGCTTTTTGGGGTTCATCTGGGGGCCTTTGGGTGCAGGGCCTTGCTCAGCAGCAGTTTGTGCTTGGGAAAAGCTCCCTTGGGCTGCAGGAAACAGCTCAGTGAGCTGTGACAGCCGGCACAAACAGCCCCTGGCACAGGCTGAGTACGATTTATGGAGTAAATAAATCCCAGAGTGTGTCAGACACCCTGGGATGGTCCTGAGGAAGAGCTGTTGACAGCATCCACCTCCTCCCACCCTGGTTTTTGTGCCTTCATGTCCTTCCTCCGCCTTTACTACTGGTAAAGCCAGAATCTATTTCAAGTTACAACAGGGTTACTCCCAGAAAAGTATTTCATGCTACTCCCAGGTATATCTTACACAAATAGCTCTAAATTGTTGTAAACATTAAATAAAGATAAACCAGTGAGAGACTCCTGCAGCTGCTGCTAAAGGGGCTTCCCTACTTCAGCCTTTGGTTTTCTGCAGAAAGAAAGGGGGAAATGTGCATTTGCCCCCCTCTGGATCTGATTTATTATTAAAAAAGGCAGAATCAGGTTACTTTCGTGGACATTTATTATGAAGATGACAGAGGAACCAAAACTGAGACTCCTGAACCGACTAAACCTGGGGGAGGGCTTGGGCTGGCTTGGCCAAGTGAGAGACACCCACATGGATCTCAGCTGGGATTGGTGTCCTTGGTGCCTGGCTGAGACATTTCGAAGGACCTGGAAGGAAGAGGAGGGGGGGACATGCTGAGCATCAAAATTGTTCCCTGGCAGGGTGGGCAGGCCTGGCACAGGTGCCCAGAGCAGCTGTGGCTGCCCCTGGATCCCTGGCAGTGCCCAAGGCCAGGCTGGAGCAGCCTGGGACAGTGGGAGGTGTCCCTGCCGTGGCAGGGGTGGCACTAGGTAATCTTAGAATTCCCTTTCCACCTAAACCATTCTGTTAATCTGTGAATCCAGGAGGAATGAAGGCTTAAAAACTTCAGGTTGAGGCCATAAAGGGGAGTTTTGAGTGGGCTCTCAAGTGCTTTGTTGGATGAGGACTCCACCAGAGCCTCCCCCTGAACCCAGCAAGAACCTAGGGGCTAGAGGGCAGTGCTGGGCTGGATCTTTCTTGGGGTCTGGGCCTTAAACTAAAACACAGGATAGTTTCCATATCCTGCTTCTTTTGCTTCAAGATGTGCAAATTCATGTGGAAAATAGGAACAAAGGACCTACCTGGTTTTGCCCATCCAAGAGACATCACAGTCATTGCTACAGCCCTGCACCGTGTGACGTGCAAAAGACAAATCTGTGCCAGAGCAGGAGAAGGTGTGAGAGGCACCAAGGATGGGGTGTTGTATTTGGGATACAGTCCCTGGGGTGTTTTATTTGGGATACAGTCCCTGGGATGTTGTATTTGGGATGCAGTCCCTGGGATGTTGTATTTGGGATGCAGTCCCTGGCGTGTTTTATTTGGGATACAGTCCCTGGGATGTTGTATTTGGGATGCAGTCCCTGGGGTGTTTTATTTGGGATACAGTCCCTGGGATGTTGTATTTGGGATACAGTCCCTGGGGTGGTGTATTTGGGATACAGTCCCTGGGGTGTTTTATTTGGGATACAGTCCCTGGGGTGTTTTATTTGGGATGCAGTCCCTGGGGTGTTTTATTTGGGATGCAGTCCCTGGGGTGTTGTATTTGGGACACAGTCCCTGGGATGTTGTATTTGGGATGCAGTCCCTGGGGTGTTTTATTTGGGGTACAGTCCTTGGGGCTTCCCAGGGAGGGAAACAGTGACAACCATTAAACACGGGGGCTTCACAAAAGCCAGATATCCCGCTTTTAAACAATTCCTGCGGCTGCTGGGTGCTGCGGGGACCCCGGGGCGTAGGGAGGGGCTGGAGGGGGAAGGAGGAGCAGACTTACAGCAGAGGACAATGGCGAGGAGCGGGAGCGCCGACACGGCCACTGCGCTGCTCACCAGGATGGTCACGTCCACGAACTCCGTGCATCCTTCTTCTGCCGCCGGACAGAACAGCAGGGGCAGGGAAAGGAGGAAGGCAGGTTGCCACCATGAAAGCACAAACACATAAAAAATAGAAAATAAAATAGGTGGATGATGTTGAAACTGGATTTTGCTCCTGCCAAGATTTCACTTCCCCGATTCTGCTGGTTTGTTGGGTTTGTTCTTGGAGGCCTAGCAGCTGAATTGAAGAGATGTGGGGGTTTCATGAGCTGTGTTCGTGGAGGATCTCTGCTCACCGTGGCGGTGGTAGATGCTCCTGATGAGGAAGGTGCTGCTCAGCACCACGGCCACCACGGCCCCTGGTGCGGAGTAGCCCATGGTGCGCTGTGCTGCAGAGGGGCACGGCAAAAGGAGATGTGGGTCAGTGCCCACAGGTGTGGGTGCAGGGCTGGCCTCACCAGGCACTGGCAAGGGATCCACCAGCCTGAGTCAGCACTGGAGTTCTCATTTTAAAATGCTAGGGGTGATGTTTTGGGCATAATAACCTCCCTGTGGACCAGTTTGGTCCATCGTTGGTGGGACTGCTCACCCTTTTTGCTCTTCAGACGGCTGAAATGTGTAGGCTGGAAAATCACGGCGGTGGCACCCAGGAAGTTCACCACGCTGAGGTAGCTCAGGGTGATCTCGGGCAGTATGACAGCCAAAGAAGGGCCTGAAAGACGACGGGACAAGGCAGAGACCCCGATGTTCCATTGCCCACCCCCTTCAACACCTGGGCATTACATCCCTTCCCCACCCTCCTCTGACTTCCAGACTTTCCTTGCAGCCTCTCCATTCTCTGATCATTTTACTGTCCTGCTGGGACTCATCCTGGGAAAGGGCTCTGGGAAAAGGGGAACAACTGTATTAATTGTCCTGGGGGAGGGGGGCTGTGTAATGCACATGGTGGTCCAGGCTCCCCCAGACCTGGAGATCACAAGTGGAGATCACACACGGATCGTGTATTGCTCTGGACAGGTCTGTCCCCCACATTCCATGGCATGACTCCCCTGTGCCTCACTGCCTTCCTCTCTGGGCCCCACTCTGCATCTCCCATGGGGTTTGTTCCCCCTCCCTCCAAACCTCCCCAGAGCCCCCTCTGACCTTCCTCCCACATCCAGAGGATGCCAGCGGTGCCATCCAGGATGCAGGCGATGCACACCAGCCCACAGGTGTAGGAGCTGAGCCACCTCCAGAGCTCCCCCCCTGAAAACCCAGAGCAGAGGGGGGTGACTGCTGTGAGCCCTGGGAACCCCGTGTCAGCCATCACCCCTTCCTCGTGGTGGGGTGCAGCCCATCCCCACCCAGATGCTGTAGGATATCCCAGGATCTGGGGGTTCCCAGGGCAATGCTCTTTGCTCTCCCCCACCAGACAAGGGAAATGGGGTCTCACTCCCGCAGCTCACTTATCCTGAGCCTTTCAGACTGGCAGACTGGAATAATTAATCCCCATGCTGCGACAGCAGCAAAGACCACAGCGATCACTGCCATCCTCAGGATGTGCTTCAAGCGACTGGAGAGACCTGGAAAAGAGCAACCCCAAAGGGCAGGAGATAGGACATCAGCAGGACCAGCCCCTTGGCTCTGGTGGCTGCAAGGGGCCTCCATTCCATTTAATTGATTTCATTTATTTGCCAACTGGTGGCCAAATACACTCCATGCCATGTCCAGCCTGGGGTGGGTGCTCCCCACAGGCCTCCTGGCCACCCTCCTGCCCATGTCCTGCTCAGCATCCCCTTGGCCAAGGGCCATCGTTTTGGACCTGCCCCAAGAGGGAAGGACCAATCTCCTGCAAGGACTGTGCCTGGGTGGGATCAGAGCTGGGAATTGCTCTGATCATCCCAGGATGGGCAGCTCCTGGCAGCAGCATGTGGACACCACCTCCTGGGGAGGGCGGCCACACCACGGGGGATGGAGGCTGAGGGATTGGATGGAACCTGTGAGACATCCCCAGGGAAGGGTGGAGGGCAGGAGGAGCAGAGGGTGGTGAGACCTTCAATGGTGACCTCCAGGGAGGTTTCTTGCCAGCTGATCCCATTGCTGGCATTGCAGGAATAGGAGCCGCAGTCCAACTTCTTGGCTGGCCTCAGGTACAGGACACTGCAGCTGCTGGACAGCTGGGAAACTCTGTCTGGGAGAAGGGGCTGCCCATCCTTCTTCCAGGCGATGGTGTCCACTCTGCCCTCTGCCACCTCACAGATGACCTGGCCAGTGGCCCGAGCCAGGAGACTGCTGGTCCGGAGCTGAGGGCGGGACACAGGCTCTGGAAAGGGAACAGAGACCCCAGCACTTCTCGCAGACATGGAATCACAAAATAGTTTGGGTGGGAAGGGACCTTAAAGCTCATCCCATTCCGCCCCCTATCATGGCAGGAACACCTTCCACTGTCCCAGGCTGCTCCAAGCCCTGTCCAACCTGGCCTTGGACACTTCCAGGGATCCAGGGGCAACCACAGCTTCTCTGGGGATCTGTGCCAGTGAATGTGACCCGGAGCATCCCTGATGGGCACTTGGGCTGCAATTGCCACCACAGCATCAGCCACAGCGTGGTCACGGGTGCCTTTCCCTTGGGAAGGCCGTCCTGCTGCTTTAATGGATGTGGGTAAGTACAGAGCACTTTGAAATGCATCAGGAAATGAGAAAATAGCAGAGAAGGCAGCAGATCCCACTCGGATTGTGTGTGGTTGGAAGGAGAGGTGGGTGGTGAAGGGCTGGGGTGGCATTATGGCCATGGTGTGACTGGTGAGATAAGCCAGAGCAAATGAAGGGAATTGCTGGAGCAGTGCTGAGGAGGAACTTGTGGCCATTTCAAGGCCTCTTCTCTGTGTGGTGGCAGCTGGTGCCTGCAGAGGGCAAACAGGACAGCCTGGCCTTGAGGGGTGGGGGCTTCTCCAGGAATCTCAGCTCCATTGGCTCTGCCAGGTGTCCCCTGGCAAAGTGCTGGGGGGAGGGACCCTGCAGGTGGCAGAGCCACAGCAACCCACCAGTCCTTCTGTTGTCCCTCTGCTTCCTCCACCACCTCCCCAGTTCCTCCATCTTCACACCTGTCCCTGCAACAGCTCCATCACCCTACTGGTCCCTCCATCATCCTACCAGTCACTCTGCCATCCCTTTATCCTCCCACCAGTCTCTCCATCCCTGCATTGAAGTGTATGAAACAGGGGATGGAATTGCCTTTCCAGGATGGAACTTGTCCCTCTGTCCCAGCCAGGCCCCTGGAACATCTCACTGGGCAGCACTTCCAGATTTGTTCCCCTAGGACAGCTTGGGAACCTCTTTCCAAGATCTCTTGCTGCTGTCTCCACACATGACAGGTGCAAACAAAGTCAGGACTGGCCCTTTGCTCAAATCCCTCTCCAACCCCTTTGCCCTGGCTCTTGGTCCATGAACAGAGAGATCCTGCTTGGATCCATCACCCTGCTCCTCCCTCCCACACCCTCCACTCACGGAGCACTTCCAGCTGCACTTCCAGGCTCTTCCTGTCTCCTGTGTTGGCAGTCACTCTGTAGGTGCCACTGTCACTTTCCTGGGCATCCTGCAGCAGCAGAGATCCATTGGATGGATGGAAAACGGCTCGTCCTGCATAGGAGGCGTGGATGGCTGGGGCGTGGGGCCCGCCCTGGTGCTGCAGGATGGGCTGGGGGCCGGTGCCATTGAGGAATTCCCAGCACATGGAATTGCTGTGGGTGACGTTGTCTGGCCCAGGGAGCAGCACTGAGGATCCCACAGCAGTGGCTCTGTGGACGGCTCCCGCTGCTCCCAGAGCTGGAGAGAACGACACCAGCAGCCCTGGAGGGAAGAGAGGGGCTGGGAACAGCTGCTCTGGGGAAAAGTGTCTCTGCCCATGGCAGAGGAGTGGAATGAGCTTCTCCTACCCGAGTTTTTGTTGTACTGACTTAATTTCCACGTCTCATTCCCAATTCAGAGAACCCTGGAAAGGTTTGGGTTGGAAGGGAGCTCAAAGCCTGTCTCATTCCAGCTCTGCCATCTGCAGGGACACCTTCCACTAGAGCAGGCTGCTCCAAGCCCTGTTCAGCCTGCCTTTGAACACTTCCAGGAATGGGACAGCCACAAAATTCCTGGTCTTGTTTGGGGCTGAAGGCGTCCGTGTGCCCCCCACAGTGCAAGATTTCTGCCCAAAATTTCTGGGCTTGTCACAACTTGGGCTCTGGCAGGTGCTCAGGGACTTAGGGGGGAGCTGCAGTGGGCAGGTCCCAGCTGCCAGACCCCATCCCCAGTGAAGATGATTCCAGGAGAGAGGAGAGGCAGGGGAGGCTCCCCAGCCCCTGTGGCTGCAGAGCTGGGCAGAGGCCAGGGATCCTCACAGGCTGTGTTTGCTCTCGGCCCTGGCTCAGCCTGCCCTGATAAGCACCTGTTCACCTGCATTCCCCCTGCACCTTCCAGGCAAACTGCCCTGGAAACTCCTGCTGCTCCCACGGGGGATGGTGCAGCCCAGGTGGGAGGGAAAAGGAGTGTGACAGTCCAGATAAAGTCAAGTTCTTCAGGTGATTTTCATTTCTCACTCTTATAACCTTGAAAGGCAGCTGTTTTCATGCCCTCCTGCCCCCCAAACTGTAGATGTGGAGGAAGAAAATACAATTTAATGATTAAAAATTCTTATTCTCTGAAAAATTTCCTTTTTCTGCTGAGAAAACACTGTTTACAAAGAACAGAACAATGAGCTGAAGGAAAGAGGAAAACACTTCATCTTTTGCAGCTGCAATGGCCAAAACTCATCCTACAGACATTGAGAGCTCACTGACATCATCCCAAAATCAAGCTGTAGGGTAATGGGCTTCCTTTCTATTTTAGATGTCCAGAAAATCTTTGTGCATTTGGATCTAGCACAGGTTGCCCAGAGCAGGTGTGGCTGCCCTGTTCCTGGAAGTGTTCAAGGCCAGGCTGGATGGGCTTGGAGCAACCTGGGGATGGAATGGGAGGAACTTCAAGGTCCTTTTCAACCCAAACCCTCCTGTTACTCCATGGTTTGTGTTTCAAAGCAGCCGGTGACTATTTAAAGGAGCACAGTGAAAATGCTCACACGACTTTAACAGAAATAAAATTAGTGGTTTTAAAAACATCACATATTTTTACATATCTATTTTTAACACAAACACAGACATTAACATATATACCGATATTTCTGTGTGAGTACATCTATCAGCCCCACTATAAATCTGGCTAGAGCAGACTTTATCCCCGGAGCTGTGCGTGGCTCTTCCATCACCTCTCTCCTTGGGCAAACACAGCTTTGCCTTCCATGTTAAACATTTTACCCACCTAAAACGCCCTGCCCAGAGCTCCCCACGCTCTCTCCAAAGGGCTGTGGAAGGGTGAGGAGCCCAGCCCAGCTCATCCCAGCCCAACCAGGCTTTCCTTACCTGCGAGGAGCACCCGGGTGGTGCCCAGCAGCTCCGCGGGGCGGCACAGCAGCATCTGCCCAGGGAAAGCAGCCCCGGATAGCCCCGATGTCAGAAATCCGCTCACAGAAATTCCGGCTGTGCTGAAAGCAGCAGGTGGGGCGGTACCGTGGGTTTGCAGCCCGGGATGGATCCCCGGTGCCGCGGGTGTTCCCAGCCCGTTTTCTGCCGATGGCTCCGCTCCCTCCGCGCCGATTCCCCTGCCAGGCTCCTCCCGGGAGTGGCAGCAGCGGCGGCTCCCGCTCTGTCCCCGCTCCCCCGGGAACAGGAGCTGCCCACGGCCGGCACCGCGCTGGATCCATCGGCGGCTCCCGCTCTGTCCGCACGGCCCAGGGGTCCCACAGGAATGCAAATTACAGGGACAGCCCAGGTCATTGTCCTGCCCCGAGGCCAGGAGATCATCCCTATCCCTTTCCCACAGCTCAATCCTCTCCCAGAGCTGCAGCAGAGCTGGAACTCGCCCCCAGCCCGGTTCTGAAGGGAGCAGGCGGTCGGTCTGGCTCTAAAACACCTGAGAGCAGCTTTTTCCTCCACCCCTTGAGGTGTGCTGGGATCATCTACATCCCACAGGCTTTCTGCAAAGGGAATTTCAGTTTAGAGGAGGGATATTCCTGGGATCAGGACCCAGGCACCTCATTTTGTTACATCTATATCAAAATAATGGAATCCCAGACCACTTTGGGTTGGGAGGGTGCTTAAAATCCACCCTGTTCTACCCTCCAGCCATGGAAGAGATCCCTTCTACTGGACCGGGTTGCTCCAAGCCCCAAATGAGGAAGGAAGCTAAAAATGGAAACACTTTTCAGCTGGGCTGGAAGCAGCTTCCCCCGGTTTTATTCGAGTCTTGTGAGGGACGGGAGGCTCTTGGTGCCACCAGAGGGGACCAAGGGGGACGCACTGAGAGCTGCACCTGCACAATCCTGAGAGCTGGGAGAGAGCAGAGGGCTCTGCAGTGCACTGGGGAAAATGGGAAGCTCTGGGAGATACTGGAGGGAAATTCATACGGCCAGCAGGTGAATGGGGAGGGTTTGGTTTCGCTGCAGGGCTGAGGACTCTGGGGAGCCCCAAAAGCTGGAGGAAGGGCTGAACTGCAGAGCCAAGAGGAAAGGGAGGGGGTCCAAGGGAGGAATTGGGGTCCCTGTGGGACAAGGCAGCAAACAGGGATGGGAGTGGAGCCGGCTGCAGCCAGCTCGGTGTGCGGGAGGGACACACGGGCTGCACGGGGTGAGGGACAGGCGGCCCCAGCGGCAAAGGGGACCCATGCGGGGCCCTGGGATGTGCACATGGGGACGGAGGATCCCGGGATACAGCAACACCTCCAGCCTCTCTCCGGGTTCCCTGCGCTGCGCTGGCCTCACCTGCCTTCAGAGCAGCCCCAGGGTCCCCCAGACCGACATCTCCAATTCCCTCACACCATCCCCGCCCTCTGAGCCACCCTTTGGTACGGCGGGCACCACATCCCACAGCTCCTAAAACCCGTTCACAGCCACAGGGGCTCTGAACAGCAATTCCTGGGCCTCTCCTGAGGGATGGAGAGACAGCAGCGGCATCGCCGGGGCCCCGACCCGCCCGGGATGGGACTTTGGCTTTTTGAAACACGAATTTCTGGCATCTTGTGCCATCGTGCGGCCAGCGAGAGGCCGGTGCAGCCGCACGGGGTGCGGGATGCCGGGGCTGCCTCAGCCCAGCCCCAGGGTCCCGCTCGCTGTCCCCGCCGCTGGAGGGGGCGACTTCCAGCAGGGAATGCTCAGACGCTGCGAGCAGAACCTTTTGTCCTTTCCTTGGCTGGGGAAGGGAGTGGCTTTGTCCCCTTCCAGAACTGGAGGTGGAAGAGGAGAGATTCCCCTTCTTTTGCTGGGCTCACTCCAGAGTCTCCCCACTGCCGCCACCTGGCTGCACCACTGCCACCGCTCACCTTTGTCCCAGGGGCCTGGTGGCACTTTCTGATGGCAAATACCCTTTCTGTGGGCAAACCATTCTCATTTTATACAATCTTTTATTAATATCATTGTGATTATTGCGATTTCTTCAGTAAATTGTGACTCCAACTCAGAACTTAGAGTGTTTTTTTTCCACTATGGAAAGGGGTTGGCTGGAGGGGGCTTAATTTTCCTGCTGAGTTTTAAAATTGGTCCTACCAGGACCCAAGGCTGCCACTGGAGCTTCACCTGACAGAGGGCAGCGCCCCTGGCACCACCTGCCCAGCCTGGGCTTGGAAATCCCTCTGATCCCTGCTGACTCCAGGGGCTCACTGGGGATGGGAAGCTCTGGGGAGGGAGCACTGGGAGCATCAGGGAGCTCAGCCCACAGCAAGAGCAGATTTCAGGACTGTCTTGGCACCACGATCTCTACATTCAGTGTTTGGATTAAACAAGAGCAGCAAGTTCAGCACCTGTGCACCTGCCCTGAGGGCAGAGCACCTCACACAGCACAGCCAGGGGTGAATTGGCCCAGCCCTGCTTTAAGGTCTGGTCAGAGCAGAGGGAAAACCCCAAAAGATACGGCAGAATGAAAAATGTCCAACAGCAGGATTTGCTTTTGTGCCTTACCCTGTGGCACTTCAGCATGCCAGATCCCAGGAGCTGAAAGGCATCTCTGAGTTACATTCAGAGGAGGAGAATTTTGGGAAAAAATACACCCAAAGAGTGAGTTTCATGTACTAGAGAGTATGATGATGATCTAACACCAATTCCTTAAGAAAGGATGGAAGAGGAGGCACGGTGGGAAATTTGTCAGAAACCCTGGGGCTGCGAGTATTGCCCTCAACAGAAGTGCAGTGCAACAGGCAGAGGCAACAGCAGCATGGCAGTCCTGGAAGTCCAGGAAAAGTGGGAATTCCATCCCTCATCTAACATTGTGATCTCTGCTTCACACCATGCACATCTTGGTGCTTCCCTTTTCCTTCTCTAACCTAAACCTTCTCAGAAATGCTCAAAGCACACCAGGATCTCTCCAGGCCCTCTCTCGGGCAGCTTGGCTGCTTCATCAGTGATAAGAGACAAGATCCCAGAGATTTCCACTCTGCTCTGCTAAAAGTCCCCTAAAACTGGCAGCTGGAAAAAAAGGCCAAACAGGGAATCCTGAAGGCACTTGCTTGGAGGAGCACTTACTGTGGTGGGATTAACCACAACTGAGCCACCCTGGCTGGGAGGGCCAGGCTGGGAGCACAGACAGCAAGGGCTGTCAAAGGCTCAAAGGCAGAGCGTGATCCCAAAAAATGGTACCACAACCTTTGGTTTCCACCTGCCCCCTGGCCCGAGCAGGCCCTGGGAGCTGCTTGGAGAGGGTGGAGGTGCCTGAGGTATTGCAGTGGCACAGAGGGCCTGGAGCACCTGGGGAGGCACCAGCCCAGCTGGCCTGGTGTGGAGTGGGGCTGGGGGCTCCTGCCTCTCCCAGGGCTGGCACTGAGGGGCTGCTGGCAAAAGTGGGACTGGGGGCTGCCAGCAACTCCCAGAGCTGAGTCTGGGGGCTGCCTGCCTCTCCTGGCAGTGGCACTGGGAGGGTCCTGCCTCTCCCAGAGGTGGGGCTGGGGCTGCCTGGCTCTCTGGAGGCCGGGCTAGGCCTGCAGCCCCAGCAGGCGGGCAGTGTTCAGCACATCATCCCTCGTCAGGTAACACCCACAGAGCTGCCGGTACCCAGTGAAAGCCTCCCGGCCGTGCAGGACACGCCAGTTATCCACAAACAGGACCTGCAGGAAAGGGAAAAGGTCATCAGGAGGACAGCAACCACAGCAGGCAGGGCCAGGAGCCTCTGGCAGGGCAGGTCCTGGGGATCCCTGGGCACTGGAAGAGCAGGTAAGGGTGTACCACAGTGGGCAGGAGCCTCCTGTTCCACATTGGCACAGGTGAGGCTACAGCCAGCTGTTCCACAGGATCCAGCACAGCTCTTTCACCAGCTCTTTATGGAGCCAGCCTAGAAACACATTTTGGGGTTTCTTTGCCTTTCTACTGGAGAAGAAATAGTTCATCAGCAATAGACAGTGGCCAACTTATCACTGAGTCCCAGAATGCTTGGGTTGGAAGGACCCTTAAAGCCCTTCTTGTTCCACCCTCTGCCATGGGCAGGGACACCATCCACTATCCCAGGCTGGTCCAAGCCCCATGGAACCTGGATTTGAACACTTCCAGGGATGGGGTAGCCCCAACCACCTGCCTCTGTGGTGTCACTTTCCCATGTAAAGGCTCAAACATAACCACAGAACTGTAATTTCTTCTGGAAGAAGTGAAAGCCTGAACAGTAAGTGTTCTGGCCTCTCTGCTCCTGAGGATTCTCATTTCAGTGGCTGGAAACTGAGACTAACTTTCCTCTGAGGCAGAGCTTGAACTAAACATCTCTGCCTCACCTGGGAGCTCATACTGCTTTAGGACAGCAGAAAAACATGCAGAAGGCACTACTGTTAACACTGGAGCCCTCAGAACAAGGAAAACTGCTGGGTATGGCAGCGCCCAGACATCGGCACACCCACGGCGCATCCTGCCCTTCTCCCTGTGCCAAACCCACGGGACTCAGCTCCCAGTCCCACCCTGAGCAGTGCTGGAGGATGCAGCTCCAGGGCCCACCTTGCCTGGCTTCAGCTTGACCCAGAGCTCGTTGTGGGGCCGGCGCAGCTCGGCCGTGAGGGCGCGGTGTGCGTGGTACCAGCGGCGCACCACGTCATGGGGCACCGTGTTGATCACGGCACGGTCGTAGTTGTTGTACCTGCAGGGAGAGGAGAGACAAGAGGTTGCCCAACACGGCTCCAGGTGCTTCCAAGGGAACCTCAGGAGCCTGTGGGATAACTGGGTATTTAAGGGAGGCTGCAGAGGTGACCAGAGAGGTTGTGCTGCCAGCACAGAACTTTGGGAACACAGCACTGAGGGCAGGAGAAGTTTACCATCAAGTGCACAACTGTTCTTCCTGGCTTTCCATGGAAGGACATGGCAAGACTGAGAGTTGCTTAGAATAAAAGTGCAAAGCAGTGCCGGACAACCTCTAGAACTGAGGCAAACTGGAGTTTCAAAAATCAGCCCAAAATTCCTTTGGAAGGGATCACTCTGCACTCCCCCTGTTCCCTGTGTGCCAGGATAGTTTCTAGAGGCTTCTCCAGAGAAGGGCTGAATTTTTCTGCATCTCACATAGAATGAGATGAGAGCTTGGAGCTGAAGGGAGAATACCAGGAGTAAAAAAATCAAAGTTCAGCACTGACACCCAACTTTGTGTCAGTGGTGCTGACGCTTCCTCTAAAGCGAAAAGAACACAAGGTGTTCCTGTGGTTTCATCCCTGCTCATTAAAGATACACTGCTTTTCAGCCCATGGAACATTCTGGAAAACCACCACCACAACGCCCTGTCCTCCCCAGAGGCCTCCTGGCCGTTACCTGATGAGGTAAAGCTCGTTGTTCCAGGGGTAGACGTTGAGCACCGGCCCCACTCCGATCATGTGGTTGTGGCAGCCGCCCACGTTCTCCACGTACTCGTGTTTGAGGGGCACCTTGGCCAGCAGCTCAAAGTGCTCTGGGGCCTGGTGCAGCACCTGCTCGGCCGCGTGGAACCCGTCCACCAGCAGCGTCCGCCCGCCCGTGCCCTCGTGCTTCAGGCAGTGGAACACCTGGATGCTGCAGGGAGACAGAATCCGAGAGCAGTGACCTTGGCTGCCTATGCCCTGGGCACCAAGTGCTCCCCGAGGACACAGCCAGGTGTGGATGGATGCACCACCCGTCCCTGCTGCTTCTCCACACCCAATCCCACATGTTCTGCTGGGTGAGGAGGCAGCAAACTGCTTGTGCTGCATCCCAAACCTAGTGACACGAGTCTGGGCACTTCGGGAGCTGCAGGATGAAGGCTGTGTCACCCAAAATCCAAACCCAAAGAGGCTGTGGCTGCTCCATTCCTGGAAGCATCCAAGGACAGGCTGGGTGGGGCTTTGAGCAGCCTGGCACAGTGGAAGGTGTCCCTGCAGCAGCACGTACCCACAGGGCTCCTGGAAGTAGGTGGTGTCTGTGTGCCGGTCCAGGGCCAGCTTGGTGTAGGCTGTGTCTCCCCGGGAGAAGTCAGAGGTGAAGTACCACATCCTGCCATAAATGGTCTCTCTGGAAAAGAGATGGGCAGTTATCATAGGTCAGTGTCTGGGTAAGGCACATTCTCCCCTACATTTGAGTTATTCCCCTCTGTCCCATGCACAGAGTCATTAAAGCAGAACAACTTCACAAAATTCAGATTGTCAGGGATGGTGCTTCTAATCCCTCTTCTGGTGTTCAGCTCCTCTCTTTCCTCCCCAAAAGACTGGTCATGATGAGTCTTCCCCTCCACAACCACTGATGTTTCCATACCAACCATCATCCCCAGTCATGGAAGGGACACAAGGAGGTGCTAAGTGCAGCCAGCCCCTACTTGTAACCACACAGGGTTGCCCAATAATTCCATTTCTTCTTCCCAGTATCCTCCTCCAACACGCACAGGAGGGAAGGGACACCAGGCAAGGCCAAACAGCACTCAGGGGCTACAGGGGGAGGGTGCCTGGAGACAAAAGCTGGCTGGATATTCCCTGAAGCCTGTTGTTTCCATTTGGAGTGACTGTTCATTAACAGGAATCCCTCCTTTCCCAGGCAAATCAAACTGTTTCTACAGCTTGGATAAAGCCCTGGGCCCAGCCCCTGGCATGCCATGCTGGCAGTGCTTTACACAAACCCAGCACCAACACCTCTCACTGTTTTTCTCCAGCAAGAGCTCCAACTGGTCTTTGATCTCCCTGGCTCCCAGGGCCAGGCTGCCCTCACGACCCCTCAAGTCATAACAGGAAATGTCTCTCCTTGCAAAGCCCTGCTCTTCCCAGCCAGCCACTTCCTTCAGTCCCTCCTCTCTGCACAGTCCCACTGTCACAAAAGTCATGGGATGCTCTAGGGGCAGCTCAATGACTGAGTGATTCACAGCCCTTCCATAAAGGAGGGTGGGTCCCACAGTAGGATCCTCCACCCCAGTCCAGGGAAGCAGCCAGAGCATTTGTCTGCAAACCAGGCCATGCCACACAAAACACAGGACAAGGAGGCAGCAGCTTTCCAAACAGAAAGAAAACAAGTTTATCCATCCCAGGACAGCCCAGATACCTGATTATGCTGATCCTCTTTGCCAAGATTTCTGTGTCTTCTTTGGTGGGAGGGACATTCTCCACGAAAGCAATCCCGTACAACAAGAAGTTCTGCAGGAATTCCTTCAGACCCTCGTCTGTCTCCAGGAAGCTCCGGCAGTCGATGGAGGGGACCTGGGCTTGCTGGTAGATCTCAGCATTCCAGAGGATCCGGGGGTGCATGACCTGCTGCTTCTGCCCCTCGTAGCTGTTCCTCGCCAGCCACTCCAGCCCGTACCGTGTCACGTGTCCATCCGGCCCTGGCACAGGGACAAGGGCAGAGTCACCAAAATCCCACTGGCCAGCCCGACATCGTGGCACCTGTCAGCCCAGGACAGGCCTCACCCTTGTCACCTGTCTGGGGATGGGTCCTTTGCACCCTGCTGCCACCCAAAATATGACCTGAAAGGCCACAAGGCCTAAAGGTGTCATCATTGCTGCCACAACTCCAATTTCAGGGCAGCTGCTGAAACCCTCTCCAAATTCCCAGCTAACTGTTGCATCTGCAGTGGTTTTGGCTTTTGTTGACAGGCCTCCAAGGACAACCAAAACCCCGAAGTCAAGCCCTCAAATAAAAGGAAGAAAGCAGCTGGGGAAGTGAGGAGAAAGGACAGAGAACAGGCATGGTGAGCAGGGCTGACAGCTGCTCACACAGAACAGGGAAGGAAAAGAGAAGCAACCATGTCATGCCCCATCTGTTCACCACCTGCACTGCTGGGGGAGTTTGACCAACCCAGGCACTGCACACACACAAGAAGGGCCGGGGGCAGGAAATCCACACCACTTTGATCCAGAGCTGTGTTTACAGTGACAGCAGTGCCTAAAACCTGCTCATAGCTCAGTGTCTTCCCAGCCAGGCAGACCTGGGGGTAATGCTGTCCACCAGCAGGCACAGGAGGGCACAGGCACTCAGGACTCACAGGTGAGGAAGAGTGTGGTCTCATCCACGCGCACGGCCTGGGGCTGGATGGCCAGGTCCACGCTGGCCGTGTCCAGGCTGCGCTGGCTGGTCTTGGCGTTGTAGCAGGAGGCGGAGCGGCAGTGGTCCCGCAGCCACACGAAATCCAGGCGCATCACGGTGCTGCCGTACCTCAGCTCTGCCAGGGAGGGGAGCAGAGGAGGCTTTGGGGCAACAGGGAGGACAAACAAAGCCAAGAATTGAAGCCCAGAGCCCACACTGTGTCATCCCAATTACAGGGGATGCAGTGGTATCCCTTGACATAAATTGTCACAAGACGAAGACCTGGCAGAGGATTTTATCAAAGGCCTGGCTCCTTTGGAGCCACTGTGTAAAATGCTGAGAAATTCCCTTTGCTTGCAAGTGACTCGGAGTACTGAGATCCCACTGGCCTCAGCTGCCAACCCTGAACAAGGCTGGGCAGCAGAGGTGGGCACACACCAGAGCCGAGGGGGCTGTGCCAGGGAAAGCCTGAGCATGGCACAGAAAATGGTGCCTGACAGGGCACAGCTCAGAGAGTTTTTGTTCAGGAATCCCTGGATCTGATTACTTATTTAGCAGTGCGTCACTTATCACAGAAGACAAGGCTGCTCCATCCTGCCTTTGGGAACTCCAGCAGGGAACATGAAACAGCCCCCCGTGTGCATCCCTCTGTTGCAGGCTATTTCAGAAGGAAAGCACACATCATCCCAGGGAACAAGGGGGGAATCCCTCCCTGCTGTCCCCGGGCAGAGCAGGAGCACCCTCCCCCAGCACACCTACCGAGATGGTCTTGGTGCAGCTGCCAGGCACAGCAGGGGGACGCTGGGGCCGTGGGGTGGCAGCGTGCAGGGACAGCCAGGATGGGCCCAGGGCCCTGGGGCAGCCACGGCCAGCGACGTCCGGCGCTCCCACGCCGGCCCCGGAGCAGCCACGCCAGCCTCTGGCACCACATCCTGCCAGTCAGCAGAGAGGCAACAAGGGGACTTGGATGTGACACTCTGTCCTAAAGCCCAGCAGGACACAGCCCTGAGGAGACACAAAGGACATCCCAGGATCCTGTGAGGGTGGGCAGGCCCTGGCACAGGGTGCCCAGAGAAGCTGTGGCTGCCCCTGAATCCCTGGAAGTGTCCAAGACCAAGTTGGACACTGGGGCTTGGAGCCACTTGGGCTCGTGGAAGGTGTCCCTGCCCATGGCAGGGGCTGGAATGGGATGAGCTTTAAGGTCCCTTCCAACCCAAGCCATTCCATGATTCTGTGATTTACCAGGCAAAGCCAATCCAGGAGAGACAGCTGTGTTCAACATGCAAAACTGTGGCAAAGCCTCATCTTGTGCAGAACAGTGGCAAAGCCTCATCTCTCTGAAGGTCTTGTCCCCCCTCCAGCATTCCCAGTTTGAATTCACCATTCCTGGATGGAACTGCAGCAATCGGGGAAGCAAAGTGACCTTGGTTAGGGAAGCAATAACAGAGGAATCTGGTAATTAGGCCAGTTCTAGAAAAAGCAGGCAAAACAATGAGGAGGAGGAGGAAGATCTCTGCTGCTGGTGAAGGACGCAGCTGGCATGAAGGAGAAACCACCGTGATTAATTTTAGGATAGAGGTTAGAAGGCGATTTCTCCAAGGGAAATTTGTAACAACTCTTCAGTGCAAAGAGCAAGGGCAAAAAGCTGACAAGTTTTAAGAGATGATGCCTCAGTCTAAATGCCTGTCATGTTTGTGAATTTCGGGGGGCCAGGTCTAAACCCAGCAGGATTTTAACAGCACTTTGAAGTGCACTGAAATGTGGTCTCTCTGGATAAGACACAGGCTCAGAAAGCATTTCTTATCCTAGACTTCTGATTTTCCTTCATTTTCTTATCTGGAGAGTCCAGGCACTGGAGCTCTGGCTGTCCAAGCTGCTGCTGCTCTGCAGAGACCTCAAAAGCTGCTGATAACAACCAAATCCACAGAGGTGCCACGTTCCCAGCAGCAACTTGTTAAGCAGGGATAAAAGAATGCAGACATCCCTAGGGAGAAAAAGTGGGAATGTTTTTGAAGAGAAGGTTTGAGATGAAGGCACACTGACACACTTCAGCCACGGAGCCCTTTCCATGAGAAATTTTCCCAACATTCAATCTAAATCTCCCCTGGCACAGCTTGAAGGTGTTTCCTCTTGTCCTAGTCCTTGTTACCTGGGAGAAAAGACCAAACTCCCTGGCTCCAGCCTCCTTTTCCAAGATATCCAGTTCCTGTTCCTGCTGCCCAGCTCTGAAAATCTGCTACACAAAGAGGAATGAGCCTCACCTGACACACAAATCTCATAACCAAGAGAAGAAAATCTACAGCTACAAAACCCAGCAGCTGCCCCTGATTTTTATCAGCTTTAAAATCTTAAAGAAATTATTTAAATCCCTGAACCAACAACTCACAAAGCTTGCCTGAGAGAGGGAAAGTCTGTACAGTTTGGCTTTTGGATCCACTATCCCAGCGAGGGGTAGAAAACAAGGAATCTAAACAAGGAATCTTGCCTGCACACACACAGAGGACCCAAAATGCCAGGAAAAGGCTCACCCACAAATTCATCAGCACATGGCCTGTGCCTGGGCCAGCTCCAGCCTTAGTCTGATCCTTACACACACATTTCTTTGATCTCCTCCTCTCCCAATATCAAAACTGAGAAGGAAATTAACACAGGTAATGGGAAGTGACCCAGATAATTAAACCTAATCAGGGAGATTTCACGTTGCTCCTCCTGGAAGAAAACACCACAGGCAGCCCAGGGAGAGCCTTAAATTCAATCTTTCCAAGACCTACTAAAACTAAGAGGCATTAAACCCCCAAAAATCTGTATGATTAGGGAGGATTTATAATTTTTGTTGTTTCATCAGAGCTAACAGCTGGATGAGCTACATGAACAGCAAACTCTCTTCCTGCACCTCCTGCTACCTCACCTTTATGCTTTATGTGGTCCAGACACATGGGCAGCAGTGAAATGAGAGAATTCCAGACAAGATTTCCCTCGGAATTCAAAGGGAAAGGGCAGGAGGGAGCAGAAATTAAATGCTCAGTGCATAAACACACATGGTAGGTGACACAGGACCCACAGGGTGAAGGAGAGAACAGTGCTGGAGGGAAAAGCAGAAACCTCAAATCTATTGTGATTTGAAGAATTCCCATCAGTCTTTGGAGAGAAAGGACAGGAGATGCTGTGGAAGGAGCAGAAAGGAAGGCTGGGAATCACAGGGTTTAACCCTAACATCACAGTTTGTCTCTCAAGAAACATTTCAAGGAAACAAAACTGGGTTTAACCTCTCTGAGAAAAAGCCACAGTCCCCATTCTGGGCAAAGGAAATGGTGAAAAAAATGACTGACCAAATCGTTTCAGCAATGGGAACATCTAAGAAAGGAGAAACCCACACACCTGGAGGCTTTCACCAGCTTTTAGCCAAACCCTCCAGGGCATGGGATGACCCTGCTGCCCTCCCTGCCCTGCTCCAGCCCTTCCAGCCTGTTTGTCCAGCTCCTCTGAAAAAAAAAAAAAAAAAGGTGTTTTCTATGAAAAACACCTCAAACATTCAGCTGCTCACACTCACTCAGTTTTTACTCCTGGAAGCACCTGGCTGGAACCAACGTTTCTGTTCCATATGGAACAGGGAGCTGTGAGAAGCACAACAGTCCAAAGTGCGGGAAAGGAATTTGGCTTTTGATCCTCTGGGATCCTTTAACCTGACAGTTCTCTCTGCAGTGAGGGAACACCAAGAAAAAGAGAAATTCTGCAAAGGCTGAGCTGCCCTGAGGGCTCTGCCAGAGCAGCCAAGAGCACAAGCCCAGGTGACAAACCAGATCCCCCAGGATGGCAGCACCTCTTGGACAAGACACAGGCAGAGTTTAACAGCCTGAGCTGACTCAGTTAATTACAATTAATTACCACAGAGACAAAAAGCAGACTGGCTGTTCCCTGCTGAGCTCTTGCCTTCACGCTGCAGACAACTCCATCAGATCTCAGCTGTCAGGAACCAGATTCCTCTTCCAGCCCTTCCCCACATGGGATTTCAATGAAATTAAGGAGCTAATAAAGATATCCCAGGCACTGCCAGCTTCACAGCTACTTCATTTTCCTGGAAGCAAAGGGAATTATCTGCTCACCCCACGTTTCACACTGACCACCTGATGGCAGGCCCCATTCTCAGAACCTTATTCCAGCCTCCTGATTGCGTTTCTCCCAGGCAAAGCCTTCCCAGGCCACACAGCTCAACAGAAACAAGTTCTAATTCTGTTGTTTTTCCAGCAAAGCAGCCAGCCCTGATGGTAGAACCCCCCAGAGGAGTTACTCCAATAAACTCCTACTGCTAAATCACTCCATGCTCTGAGTCCTGCCCGGGCAAAGAGGAGCCAGGCAGCTCTCCCGGGCAGGGTGGGGTTGTGTTTTTCCAGGGAATGATGGAAAACAGCTCTGCCCACGAGCGGCAACCTTTCATTCCCTTTCGCTGGGACCGTAATTCCCGTGTGAGCCCGGGGCTGGCATTACCTGGGACCCTGGAACGGCGGGCGGAGCTGCGGGACGGCGGAGCGAGGTTCAGCGGGCTCGGGATGCTGAAGGGATGGCGGAGAGGCTGAGGCGGAGGGGCTGAGGCGGAGGGGCTCAGACCGAGGGGGTTCCGCAGGGTCAGCGCCGCTGCCCCGGGCTCTCCGCCGCTCCTTCCCCCTCCTCCGCCTCCCTGCGCCCACCAGGCCGAAAGCGCCGCTCGCAGCTTTCCCACATCGGCCGCTGCTGCCCGAGGGAAGCGGCGTATGGGCGACCCTGGAAAGAGGGGAAAAAACAAGGAAAAAAGCGACGCTGCAAGCGCGTCCCTCACCGAGGGGGCCCAAGCGCAGCCCCCGTGCGCCGCGGGCAGGACCAGCCGAGCTCGGGGGACCGGGGGACACCGCGACCCCGACCCACCTCGGCGGCTCCCCGTTGTCCCGGCGCGGCCCCGGTGCCTCGGAGCGGCGTTACCGGGCCCCAGAGCCCGCAGGCGGCGGCAGGGCCGGGTCGAGAGCGGGGCCGGGGCCGCCTCAGGCCGCCCCGGGGCGGGGCCGCCACCGCCATAGAGACACGCGGGGCAGAGCGCCCGCAAACCATAGAGCTGCGGCGGGACGGGGTTGGCGGCAAGCGGGACCGGACCGGGACAGGACGGAGCCGCTCCGGGAGACGCCGCGGCTCCGGCGGCCGCTCCGGTCTTGGAGACCGCGGGACGAAGCGCCGCAGGCGGCACGGAGCTCGGGGAAGGGGATGGAGCGCGGCACACGCCTCACGGGGACGCGCGGGTGCCGCCAGCCCGCGGACAGCGCCGGCCGTGACGGGCTCCGGCACGGAGCGGCGCTGCGGAGTGCTGCCCCCTGGCGGGCAGGCGGGCACATGGACAGCGAGAGGCGCGGCTCTGCCCCGTCCCTGTCCCTGTCCCCGTCCCCGTTCCTGTCCCTGTCCCTGCCACTGCCTTCCCCCTTCCCTGTCCCCATCCTCGTCCCCGTCCTTGTCCCCGTCTCTGTTCCCGTCCCTGCCACTGCCTTCCCCCTTCCCTGTCCCCATCCTCGTCCCCGTCCTTGTCCCCGTCTCTGTTCCCGTCCCTGTCTCTGCCTTGCCCCATCCCTGTACCCGTCCCCGTCCCTGCCCCTTTCCCGGCTCCCATCCCTGTCCCTGCCTACCCCTTCCTCGTCACTGTCCTCCCTTCTCCCGTCCCCGTCCCCGTCCTTCCCCGCTGCAGCCGGTGCGGTGCCGGTGATACACACATCACCTTTTGGGTTACTAAGTGCTGATTTTCATCCAAACCGGCACACTGGCGTGCGCTCCGGGCAGGCGGCGGGTCCCCGCTGGAGGGCTGCCTTGGCCCTGCCGTGGCGACCGCCGCCCCTCGGCCCCTTCCACCATCCCCGGCCCCGCAGCCCACCCGACCCTACCCTCCCGCCGCCTCTCTGGAGAGCGTTCCCAGCCCCGAAAATGCCCCGGAGCAGCGCGGGGAGGACCCGCCGGGACCCTCGGGGCAGTGGCTCCGGTCCCTGGAGCTCCGGGTTGCTCTGCAGCACGAACACCCGCAGGGACTGAGCTGGTGGATCAGAAAAAGCGCCAGACCCGGCACTGGGAGCGGCAGATGGCACTGGGGAGAACAGATGACACGTGGTGACACAGGAGCACTGGGAGTGGTTACCTGGGGATTAGGATGAACCTGTCAGACACAGACAATTCCAGAATGGTTTGGGTTGGAAGAAACCCTAAAGCTCATCCCGTTCCAACTCCCTGCCATGGGCAGAGACACATTCCACTATCACAAGTTCCTCCAACCCCATCTAAACTGGCCTGGAACAGGGGACCTCCCAGGGACATTCTAGAGACATCCCGCTCTGTGCTTGACCGTGCTGGTGCCTCCCTGGGCAGGGAATGGGGCAGGATGAGGTCTCAGCGGCGCCTTCCCAGTACCTGTGCAAGCAAACCGGCCCAGCGAAGCACTGGAGATACTCCCCAGAGCTGTGCCGGAATTTCCATGCCTGGTTTTCCAAGATCCAGGTGTTCTGATTCTTCCCAGGTTCCCTGCCGTGGGTATGGGGGCAGAGCAGTCGCTCGCTGTCGCTGTCCTGGCAGCGAGGGGACGCGCTGGTGCCACCGCGGATTCCTGATTTCCGAGTGTTTTTCAGGAAAGGGGTGGGGGCGGCGCCTGGAACAGGCAGAGGAGCTGTCGGGGATCTGCTGCTTCCCAAAACCTCGGTGCAGCTCCCGCGGGAGATAAACAAGTTAGTCACTGGGTGAGCTCACGGCAAAGGCATCCCGGCCTCCATGAGAATTTGTCACAGGCCCTTCCCGGGGTGCGATCGTGTCCCGGTACCGGCTCCCGGGAGGAGGCAGCGGATGCGATGAGCAGCCTCGTGCTCGGGCAGTGCCTGTCGCCTGTCCCTCGGTCCTTCCTGGCAGGAAACCCGGGCCCTGCTCCCTCCGTGCCCGGGCACAGCCCCTCGGACGAGCGGGGACTCACTGGGTGCCTGCAGGATCCAGGCGTGCTCCCGATGGAAGTGATGGATGCGAGCACACAGGATCCAAGCGTGCCTGAGCTGAAGGGCTGGGCTGGGGGCTCTGGGGAGGGGGATCCCCGTTCCGTGGTGTCCCACTGGCTGCCTTGGGATGGGCAGTGCAGCAGCACTGGCGTGGCCCCTGGGTTGAACTCACGGGGTTGTTTCTCCTCGAGTGTGGAGCCTGGGGGTCTCTGGGGCTCACTGGGATTTGTGGTCACTCCTGTGCCCCACAGGGTCCCGTGGGACAGGGACAGGCAGTGCCAGGGTCCTCTTGGAGGAGGCCCGTGTGCCCCCCAGGAGCCCGGCACTCTGGGATGCACCTGCAGCTTGGCCTCAGCACTTAGGAACGCATGTGCTGGGAAAGAAAGTGCCTGGGAACTTTCTGGGGATTTCCCAGGGAGAGCTGGGAGCTGGGAATTTTCTGCCCTCCCCCTTGTCCCCTCCTTCCTCACTCAAACCCTGCTCCCGAGGTCACAAACGGCTTTAAAAAAAGCAACAGCCCACACAATGCTCTTCCCTTCTCCAGAGGGTGCTGGTGACGAGATCCCGCATCCGGCAGGGGATACGGAATTAGCCCTGTGCCTGGGAAAGGCCCTGCCAGGCCCTGCCAGCTGCTCCCACACCAAGGGGCTCCCGTGGCCACGCGCAGAGGAAAAAGACTCCGGATCCTACAGGTGCATCCTCCCCTGGGCCTGCTCTGTGGAGTCGTGCAAGAAATCCGTCCCCCTTCCCCACCCCAGGATTTCTTGGAAGTGGCCTTGGTGGTGCTGATGTCAAGCAGAGCTTTGGATGACGTGCAGGGCACATGGAGGTTTCTCTCTGCGTGTGGGGGATATTTCTGGACAAGGTTAGGACAGGGAGTTCATGTTTTCCAGGAAATCTTGTGGCAATTTCCACAAAAGCAGCAGGAACCAAGGGTGGCTGAGCCAAGGAGATGTTCCTGGAAATAATTTGTAGGGCAAAAGCTCTGAAAAATATCGCTGTGGGTGTTGGAACAGTTTAATGAATGACCCACCTTGCCCCTGCCTGACATGAAAGACCCAGCAAAATCCAACCCAACCAATCCAGCGGAAGCCAACATGGATGCCCCAACCCAACACGAATGCCCCAACCCAACACAAATGGCTCAAACCAACATGAATGCCCCGACCCAGCGTGAATGCTCCAACTCAACATGAATGCTCCAACCCAACACAAATGGCCCAAACCAACATGAGTGACCCAACACGATATGAATGACCCAACCCAGCATGAATGACCCAACCGACCATGAATTACCCAACCCAACACAAATGCTCCAACCCAACATGAATGCCCCAACCCAACACAGATGGCCAAAACCAACATGAATGACCCAACATAATATGAATGTCCAATGTAATCCAACATGGAAAACCCACCTCAATCTAACCTGACAGGAATGACCCAACCTAACTGGCCCAACACAACCCAAAATGAAGGACCTACTCAGCACAATCCCATGCAAAAGATCAATGTCACCCAGCATGAATGACCCACCTTGACCTAACCCAACCCAACCCAACATGATGGTGCATGGACTGGAGCTCCAAGTGGCTGGTCCTGACCTATCTTTGCTATTAGAATGAAACAGAAGCCAGTGGGGCACTGTTGAGGTGGCAGTTGGTACTTGTTGCTCTTCCACTTTCAGGAGTCCTACTGCAGATGCAGTCCTACTGCTGATTTGGTCATCTCTTCAGAGAAGCAGGAGGTTTTATTGTTTTTTGGGTTTTTTTTTTTTTTTTTTGGTGCAGGTGAATGCTTTGCCTGTTAAATAAACAGGTTTTTTTCCACTTTTCTCCAAGGAAATATTTTCCCAAACCAGCTGGGGGAAGAGCTGCTTGAATCTGCTTTCTAGGAGAACCCCTTTGGAGGTTTTCTCTCAAATTTGCCCTAAACCAGGACAGCCATCAAGAAGAGCAAAGTCAAGGGACCTGCCTGAGAGATCTAGTTCCTGGGGGCAAATTGGCAAGACAGACGGCGTCAGATTCCCACTGAGGTCATCAACAAGATCCCAGCAATGTCTCCACCAAGCAGCAAGAAGGAAACACAGGCTTTCCTAGGCACCATAGGTTTTTGGAGAATGGGCATTTCTGAGTACAGCCAAATTGTGAGCCCTTTCTGCCGGGTCACCTGCAAGAAGAACGATTTTCAATGGGGCCCTGAGCAGCAACAAGCCTTTGCCCAGATCAAACAGGAGATTGCTCATGAAGTTGCCCTTGGCCCGGTCAGGACGGGACCAGAGGTGGAGAACATGCTCCACTCTGCAGCTGGGAACAATGGCTTGTCCTGGAGCCTTTGGCAGAAGGTGCCTGGGGAGACTCGAGGCTGACCACTGGGATTCTGGAGCTGAAGTTACAGAGGGTCCAAAGCCAACTACACTCCCACAGAGAAAAAGAGATTTCCTAATCTTGGCTGCCTATGAAGGAGTTCAAGCTGCTTCAGAGGTGATCGGCATGGAAGCACAACTCCTCCTGGCACCCCAACTAGCAGGGTGCTGGGGTGGATGTTCAAAGGAAGGGTTCCCACCATCAACCATGCCACTGATGCCGCATGAAACAAATGCATTACCCTCATCACGTAGCACACCCCTACTGGAAACCTGAATCACCCTGGGATTTTGGAGATAATTACAAACTGGCCGGAAGTTGAAAACTTTGGTCTCACTGATGAAGAGGAGCAGGAACAAGTGACGAAGGCTGGAGAAGCTCCACCATACAACCATCTACCAGCAGGGGAAACACACTACGCTCTTTTCATTGACGGTTCCTGTCTCATCGTAGGATGAACTGGAAGTGGAAAGCAGCTGTATGGAGCCCCACACGACAGGTTGCACAAGCTACTGAAGGACAAGGTGGATCAAGGAAGAGAGAAGTGGCCAAAGTTCTACCTTTATACTAATTTGTAAGTGGTAGCCAATGCTCTGTGGGGCTAGCTGGAAAGGTGGAAAAAGGCCAACCAGCAGCATAGGGGAAAACCAATCTGGGCTGTTGATGAGTGGAAAGACATTGCTACAGGGTAGGGAGGCTACCTGTGAAAGTCAATCATGTAGATGCCCATGTCCCCAAGAGTAATGAGGAACACCGAAACAATGAGCAGGTAGATCAGGCAGCAAAGATAGGGGTGTCCAAGATAGACCTAGATTGGGAATACAAGGGAGAGTTTTTCCTAGCTCGATGGGCCCATGGTGCCTCAGGCCATCAGGGCAGGGATGCCACCTGTAAGTGGGCAGGAGACCGAGGGGTGGATTTAACCATGGACAGTATTTCTCAGGTTATCCATGACTGTGAGATGTGTGCTGCCATCAAGCAGGCCAAGCGAGTGAAGCCCCTCTGGTACGGTGGGCGGTGGTCCAAGTACAAGTATGGGGAGGCCTGGCAGATTGACTACATCACACTGCCCCAGACACGCCAGGGCAAGTGCCACGTGCTGACCATGGTGGAAACCACCACTGGATGGTTGGAGGCATGGCACCCCTGAGAGAATTGAGTCCAACAACAGGACTCATTTCAAGAATAGCTTTATCAACACCTGGGCTAGAGAACATGGCACTGAGTGGGTGTACTACACTCCTTATCATGCACCAGCAGCTGGGAAGGTTGAATGGTACAATGGCCTGCTTAAAACCACCTTGAAGGCACTGGGTGGGGGGACTTTCGAGAACTGGGAGATTAATTTAGCAAAGGCCACATGGTGAGTGAACATCTGAGATTCCACAAATCGAGCAGGCCCTGCCTGGTCTAACCCTTGTGAACAACAGATAGAGGTAAGGCATCAGTGGTACAGATGAGTGATATGCTGGGAAAAACTGTTTGGGTTAATTCTGCCTCCGGCAAAGACAATCCCATCCATGGGGTTGTCTTCACTCAGGGACCAAGCTCCACCTGATGGGTGATGCAAAAAGATGGAGAGATCCAACGTGTACTGCAAAGAGACTTTGTTTCAGGGTGAACTATTCATGACGCTTGGCTTGTATCCGTGTATGTCTTAGGTTGCAAGATGTTATTGGGGGTGCGCATTCTATTTGCCATCTGTTAGAGCTGAGGGAGTTATCTTCTGTCCATGGGGCAGTTTTTCCTTTATCTCTCCCACAGCCAACCCTCCCTCCAGGAGATCTCTGCTGTCCATGGCCACTGAGTGTCCCTGCAGGGCTGATCCAATCCCAGCATCCCATGGGCAGATGCTCCGCCCAGGGGAGGAGCCAAGCATTCCTACCTGGATCCAATCTGAGCCTGGCCCAGCACAGCAGCCTTTGCCCCCTGCATTGCCAGAGGAGCAGCTTTCTGCTGCCCTGCATGGCCAGAGGGAGCCCAGGCCCATCTGCAGCAGCCCTGGAGCTGCAGAGGAAAACTCCCCCCTTGTGCGCGATCCCTGCTGCAGCAGAGCTACAGCTGGCACTGCAGGAGGGCTGAGCCCCCATGGATGGGGCTGGGACACCCCCTGGCACACAGGGGGCAGGGCATGGTCAGACTCTGGCAGTGGGTTGGTTTTTTTTTGTTTGTTTTTACTATTGCATTTGTAGTTTTTGTTTTCCTACTAAAAAACTGTCATTCCTATTCCCATATCTGTGCCTGAGAGCCCCTTAATTTGAAAATTATAATAATTTCGAGGGAGGGGGTTTACATTTTCCATTTCAGGGGGGCTCCTACCTTCCTTAAGCAGATACCTGTCTTTTCAAACCAAGACACCCAGTCTGCTCCAGAACTGAGGTTAAGTTGAACTTCTGAACTTTTATTAAATTTATGCAGTTATTTTGCCATGTAGGTTCCAGAGTCACCAACATGCAGGAAAGTTCAAACTCGGGGTTTATTCTTTTTGTTTTTTTTTCTTTTTTTAAAATTGGGTTTTTTTAAAGGATATAAAGAAAACTTTATTAACAGAATTAAAAGAAAAATAATTAGAAATCAGAATAAACCTTCAGAACACTTCTCATCCCTCCAATATTCCTTTCTTTTTCCCACTGGCATTGTAAAGAGATAAATTTGGTATATTCAATCAGGTTAGCACCTTTAAAATCATCTTTCTTCAGTCCACTTAGGGTAAGGAATCTCTCCTGCCATACCATGGAGACTTTTCCACAAGGAACAGTTCTCTCATGGTTTTAATTTTCACAAATAGCACCTGCCCAGAAATCTGCAATCGTGAAGTCCTCCCATGGTTTTGGTAGTTTTCCCACAACTGCCATCAAGGGTCATTTCAGCTTATTGGGGTTCAATTTTAAGGATGAGCTGTTCTAGTATAGAAAAAAAAGTTCTCTTCTTTTATCTCTGGGAACAGAGGTTTTCTTTTTCCATTCCTGGGGCAAGGCTTTTCATCTTTCTCATTTCTCTCTATTCAAGCTTCTCATTGGATCACAGCTACTTCAACATCTGCTTGCTTCAACACGAGTGCCTCTGCTCACAGTGATGGTTAGAACGCTACATCCCCCCAGTGCATTCCATGAGTTACAAGGAAAAAAAGAGTCTGATGTATCAATTTTGTCTTCACCATTGCCTTACAAGAGATTTTCAGCCCAAGACTAAGGCATCTCCTCATTCTCCTCCCATCTGGGATTTGACTCCTTCTTCACTGACCTTGGTGTCTCCGTGTTGTTTTCTTTATGTGTCTTCACCCTTTCTTTTCCTCTTACTTGAGAGAGGATTGATGTCTGTAGGTTTCATCTGTGCACTGAAAGGGTTGATATCTCACCTGGGCTGTGGATGGCCGTGTGATCTCTGCTGGGATGGTACTGGAGCTGCTTGCACTGTTGATTTCAGCTCTTGCTGTGCTGAGGGGCGGCCTGAGCCAGGCTCCCAATGGCAGTAGGCACAATCAGGATTTCAGTGGCCTGCCCACAACTCATGCCTCAGGTCGACAGTTTCCCCTCTCCCTGTTCAGTGGCAGTGGGTGTGAAATAAATAGGGCAGGAGATCTTTCTCCTTTTTAATACCTTTATTAAAAATCAGCTCAGGTGGGGAGAACCCACAGGTGGCGCACACACTGCCGCTGCTCCCAGGAGTGGCACAGAGGAGGAGGAAGAGTGCAGCTGTGTCCTCTGCTCTGCAGGCAGAGCTGGGGGTTCTATCCTCATGAGTGCACCAGGAGATTCCCAGTTTTTCGGTTTGACATTCGAAGTCCTCTTTCTAGCTGATGTCTTTTTAGATTAGGGTGAGAGGTAAAAAAGGGTCTTAGGGGACACTGGATTCTGTTTCTCATGTCTAGGCATCACTTCAATCTCTTTATTCCATGGTGGCTCATTGTTTTAGGGGTGTTTCCTGCTAGATTTGACGAGGGGTTTCCCTCATTTCCCCACATTTGCCAGCCTTGATGTCACCTCCTCCTCCCAGTCCTGGGTGCCACCTTTGAGGAAGCAGCAGGGGGATACTCGACAAGGGGGGATTTCCAAACATCATGAACAGGTAATTAAAGGAAAACTATTAACAACAGGGGATTACAATATGAAATTATTAACAACCAATAGTTAGAACTCCAACTTGGCAGCAATTGGTTTAACTTGTGAACTCTGCAACCTTTTAAAAAAAATGGACAACTTTTCTACTCTTAACAGGTGGAACTCAGCGGCTGCAGAATCTCAGCCAAGCTGTGCTGAGGGCTGGCCTGGCTGCATGGTGGAATGAGCCCAGCCTGGCCAGCGCTGCAGCGGAGCAGGGCCCAGCCTGGCCCAGCCAGCATTGAAGCAGAACAGGGCCCAGCCCAGCCTGGCCAGTGCTGCTGCAGAGCAGGGCCCAGCCCAGCCCTGCCCAGCCCGGCCCAGCCTGGCCAGCACTGCAGTGGAGCTGGGCCCAGCCCAGCCCTGCCCAGCCCGGCCCAGCCTGGCCAGCGCTGCAGTGGAGCTGGGCCCAGCCCAGCCCTGCCCAGCCCGGCCCAGCCTGGCCAGCGCTGCAGTGGAGCTGGGCCCAGCCCGGCCCAGCCAGCATTGAAGCAGAACAGGGCCCAGCCCAGCCTGGCCATCGCTGCAGTAGAGCACGGCCCAGCCCGGCCTGGCCTGGCCAGTGCTGCAACAGAGCAGGGCCCAGCCCGGCCTGGCCCCATCAGACTGCACAGCGGAGTGGGGCCCAGCCCTGCCAGTCTCCAGTTACCTGTTCAAAGGCCAGAAACAAGAACGTTTTTCCCGGGGTTTGTTCGTTTTCAAATGTGATTTCACAGAGGCTTGTCCAGCTTTCTTAAGTGGTTTAACAAGGTGTCAATATTCAAAAGCAGCCAGCTGAGTGGTTCCGCTGGGCCTGGAGGAAGCTGTTAGCAGTCCTCACAGAGAATCACTTCCGTACCTGATACATTTTCTCTTCAACTAAAAACCAAGCTATGTTAAACCACAACACCCACCCCAACATGGGGGTACATGGACTGGAGTTGCAGGTGGCTGGTCCTGACCTACATTTGCTGTGGGAATGAAACAGAAAGAGGGAAAACACCTCTCCTACCCAGAGTTCTCCTCCAAACTGGCTGTGAGTTCCTGGTGAGCCATGGCTGTGTGCTGGAGACCTGGGAGTACATGGAGAAATTCTGATGATCCAAGAGCTATCCGAACCAAGGGACTCATGCTGGTCCCTTACGCCCAGTGGTGGGCTGCACTTGATGGGGCCACTTGGGGCATCCCTGGCTTTGCTGCTCCAGCATTGCTTCTCCCCAAGGCCAAGCTCCCGCTCCCAGGAATGCATCATGTCACCATGGAAACACAAATGCTTATTTATTTGACATTTATTTGACTTGTTTCGGTCTTTTTAAATTTAATTGAATTCCGCATCTCTCTCTGGGTTTTTTTTTGGGCTTTTTTTTTTTTTCTTTGGTTATTCGAAGGAAGGAAGGAAGCCCAAACTCGGATGTTTGTTTGTTCTGTCCTGGCTGATGTTCCCTTGGTTGCTCCAGTGGCTGATAAACTGGCAGGGAAGTGGAGTGTGGAGCACGGCAGAGCCTGGGAAAGGCCAGGACCCCACTTCCCCTGGCCTTACGTCACGGTTTCTCTCCTATTATCTTGGCCTGGGGGACGCCTCTGCCAGCTGCCTCTGCTCCCTCTGCTCTTGCCTTTGTCACCAGCTCGGGGGACTGTGCTTGGTGGGACATCCACAAGGAGAACGTCTCCTTGCCACTCAGATTCCCTCTGCCTGCCCTGGTGCCACCTCCAAACTCCTGGCCCGGGGATGACCCACGGTTCATCCTGCCTGTGGGGCCAGGGAGAGGGAGAACCCACATGGATCAGAGCTCAGGGTGGGCTGTGCTCCTCTCATGGAATTTCCCCTTCTTCATCCAGGCAGGTTCCACCTGTGATGGCCCTGCCCAGTGATGTCTGAGGCTGCCACAGACCTCAGGCAGGGGAGGAGGGGGTGCTCACTGCTCTGAGCAATGTCAGGAACTTATCCATGAGCCATTAGCTTGGGAAGTCTGTCTCTCCTTTCTCCAAGCTGGAAGATGTCCCAAAAGAGAGAAATATTTATGGAGTGTGGGGTATGTGCCGTGGGTGGGGGAGCTGGGAGCTTTGTGTTCCCTGCTCCCTGTTGGGGGACAGGGATGTGGTTCCAGGCAAGGATCAATGGGATCAGCTCAGGAATCTTCTGAGGCTCCTCTGGGAAGAGCATCTTCCCTGGGGTATTGAGAGACCCCCTGATTCCCCAGCATCCCTGGGCTGGGAGGGACATTTGAGTGGGCTCAGGAGATGAGTCCCTGGGAGATTTCCGGGGTAAATGAGGATGCAGGAGGTACCAGAGGGGAGGCGTGGTAGGAAGTGCTGGAGCAGGAAGGCAGTAGGGCTGTCTGTCCTTTGGAATGGAGCCTTTCACTCTCCATGGTCTTTGCAGCAGTGAGGGGCCCTGGGGACCCACTTCAGGTGTCCCCTGTTTAGGGGAGGACAGGAGGGGATGGGTGTCCCTCCCTCCTCAGCTGATGGTCCTTGTGCAGGAGACTCCAACTTCTCCCAGCCAAGACAAACGTGAATGGCTCCCAAACCTCCTCCCACATCCCAGCAATGCTTCTATCTCCTGCCACAGACCAGTTTGCAGGTCTGTAGCAATCCCAGTTTCCAGGGATTGCAGCAAATTCCCTCACCTCTTTCAGCATCTCAGTTCTTTGGGAAAGGGAATTGCTTCAGTGGTCTGGAGCACAAGCGTGGGTATCTGGGTCTGGTGAGGGCAGTGCAGGTGCCTGAGGAGGAGGTGTCTCCATGCCCATCCTTCTGCACGAGGTCACTGTCCCTTTCCATGGTCCCAGCAACCACCTGGGATGCTCCCAGCTCTGGCTCCATTCTCCCAACCCCATGTGCTTGACAGCCCTGTGGAGGAGGATGGTGGGCACTGGTGGGCACTGGTGGGCTCTGGTGGGCACTGGTGGGCACTGGTGAGTGCTGGTGGGCACTGGTGGGGACTGGTGAGTGCTGGTGGGCATTGGTGGGGACTGGTGGGCTCTGGTGAGTGCTGGTGGGCACTGGTGGGCACTGGTGAGTGCTGGTGGGCACTGGTGGGCACTGGTGGGCACTGGTGGGGACTGGTGAGTGCTGGTTGGCATTGGTGGGGACTGGTGGGCTCTGGTGAGTGCTGGTGTGCACTGATGGGCTCTGGTGGGGACTGGTGGGCACTGGTGGGAACTGGTGGGGACTGGTGAGTGCTGGTGGGCATTGGTGAGTGCTGGTGGGCACTGGTGGGCGCTGGTGAGTGCTGCTGGGCACTGGTGGGCTCTGGTGGGGACTGGTGGGCTCTGGTGGGGACTGGTGGGCACTGGTGGGAACTGGTGGGGACTGGTGAGTGCTGGTGGGCACTGGTGGGCTCTGGTGGGCTCTGGTGGACTCTGGTGGGCTCTGGTGAGTGCTGGTGGGCACTGGTGAGTGCTGGTGGGCACTGGTGGGCACTGGTGGGCACTGGTGGGCACTGGTGAGTGCTGGTGGGCACTGGTGGGCACTGGTGGGTTTCCTGGGGATGAGCAGGGATGCTCGGGGGGTCCCAGAGCTCTGTGCTGGCCAGGTGCTCCCCAGCTCCTGCCCTGGCTCTCTGCCCGCCGGCCCGGGACCTGTTCCAGAGGATAAAATATGACCTCGGTGCTGTTAATTGGAGCTCTTTCCCTACACTTCCTCCTCTCCCTGCCGGCTCCGCAGGGTCAATCAGTGATCCGCATTAGGCAGGCTCTCTGTGGATTCGTTGGCTCCGGCAGCAGCCCGGGCTCTCCGGGGCGGGAGGAGGGGGCTGCACCCTCGGGGGGATCCTCCAGGGTGGGAGACAACTCCTTCAGGGTCTGCTCCACCCAAACCTCCCACCCCATGGTTCTGCTGCCTCTCCTCGTGTCCCTGGGGTCCCCCTGCACCTTCTCCATCTCCCCCTGCCTCAGCCCCTCTCTCTCTGCCCGTCCCCTCCCCTCGGGCTGCCCACCGGCAGACAGCCGCTATCGATTTGCCTGGATCAGCAAATCCCAGCCGTGGGGAGAGCTGGGCAGTGGTGACACAGGGATGGCAGTGCTGGCACTCCAAGGGCCCTGAGGCAGTTGACAGGAGAGCTGTCCCCATGCCCAGGTCCTCACCAGCCCTGCATCCTGTTTATGTGAGACATGGGTGGTTCTTCCCTCCCTGTGCCCCGGGCAGCCCGGGCTGATGAGATCCTGGGGTGGGAAATGCAGCTTCTGCATGGGATTGCTCTGGAAGCTGGGGAGCAGGAAACCTTCAGCCTTGCTTTGAGCATGAAGAGTCCTTTCCTTCCTTCAAACTGACCCCAGTGGGTCAAGATGTGGTGTCCCCAAGGAACCTGTGATTTTCTCAAGCCTTTTCCTAGCTGAAATCCCACTGTTCCCCCAAATTGTCTGGGATACCAGCAGTGGGAGAGGAGCTACATCCAACATTGAGACTGGATCCTCGCCCTCTTTCCAGCCTCCCAGAATGATTCTTGGTGAAGATGCTGTGGATCATGGCGTCTTGGGAAGCTGGGGGGGACACTGATGTCACCCCTCCATCTCTAATAGGGCCCTGATGCCTCTCTTGGAAGATGCTTTTCCTGGGAAGGATGAGCTGAATGTGTGAGACCCTGGAGCGTGGAATTGCCATGGCTTGACTCTCCCCTCTCCTCCAGAGCCAGCTGGAGGCAACAGGGAATCCTCTGTCCCTCTGGAGAGAGGAGCAGATCCCACCGCTGCCCTGGCTGGAGACCCTCACCCTCCAAGGCATTGGCAGCCCCTCAGGGAGCTCCTTCCTTGCTTCAGGCATCTTCACGCCATGGGTGGAAATTCCTGGGTGATTTGGGGGCTTCCAGGCACCCAGGTGGAGGTGGGAGATGTTGGGGAACAGAGAGGGATGAGGTGTCGGGGTGTCCTGGCCATGGGGGAGCCTCTCTGTGCCAGCAGAGGAAATGGTGAGCAGGGGACAGAAGGTCAGAAAAGTTCTTGCCTGGCCCAAAAGCCTGAGGCAGGAGGGTCCGAGATAACCACGGTTATTTAATTTATTTTTTCTAAATAAAAAAAAGGAAGGAAGTTAATAAATAATGTAAAGTGCAGAATGCATTAATGAAAGGGAGAGCGAGGCAGAGAGAGGGAGAGAGAGGAAGGGACAGGGCAGAGTGAGAGCTCAGGGAGTGGTGGGGAGATATTCCTGCCGGTATCGATTGGATATGATTACATTAGAGCTATCAAATATTCATACTACATTCCACAAGAGGTCATTGTGTGTGTTTTTCCAATTTAGCTCTGCCTCGGTGCAGGCAGCAGGCTCCGGGTGGGAAAGGCTGCAAGCACAGCGTGGCTCCAGCCCCCGGGCCTGGGACTGCCACAGGGATGTCACCCCTGGAGGGACAGGGGCTGGGCTGGCTGGGCAGGGTGTGCTGAGCTGGCTGCTGGCCCTCAGGGTCCTTCACAAAGCCCCTGAGGACTGAGGATCGTGCGTGGAGACAGAAACGGGGACAGGCGTGTCCCAGCTCTGGCACCTCGCTCCTCCTTGGCAGCCACTTCTGCTCCCTCCCAAGCCAGATCAGGGCCCGTGGCCACTCTTTACTGGCTGCTCCAGGCTGTTCCTTGTTCTTAATGGAGCATTTTAGCTGGGATGTCGCTTTGCCAGCCAGGAAGGTCAGCCCAGGCCACGGAGCCAGGCGGGAGGAGGATGAGCTGTGTGTGGATGTGGGCAGGGATGTGTGGCAGGGCTCCCGCTGCGGTGCCCATCTGCCAGGGCACTCTGGCCCTTCTCTCCCTGCCTCCATCCATCCCTCCAGGCTGTGCCTGTGCCGCCGGGATCCTCCCCGAGGGGACAAGGGCCCTCAGCATCAGTGCTCCCGAGCCACAGTTCAAGGACACAGCTCTGCGGTGTCTCGGTGCCAACCAGGTCTGTCACCTGAGGAGGCAGCTGGGGGCCTGCTGCCCCATTTTACCTGCACACAAGGCACTTCCCTTGCCCGTGCCTCAGTTTCCCTGTTTGCCCACGTTCCCACAGCATCACTGGGGCACCGCTGCTGCCCCTGCAGCCCCCGGCCCCGCCGAGCCCCCCCGGCCTCCGCCCGCCACAGCCCCGGGCGCTGGGAGCCAGCGCTGCCTTCTCTCCTTACATTAATAAAAATTTTACAGCACGGTGGCAGGAAATGCATTTTCAGTTCATCTGCTGCAGCTATTAGATTACCAGGAAATGGCTGGCTGGCCGGCGGCCAGGGGTCCGGAGGGCCGCGGCGCAGGGGAAGGCGAGCGGAGCGCGGGATGAGCCCATGGCACCGGCCCCATCCTCCTGCATGTGCCCGCGCTGTGCCAGGCTGTGCCCACCCGCCCTGCCGGGTCCTGCATGCCAGGCTCCCCGGGCACTCTCTGAGCTGGCGGGTATGGATCTGGTCCCTGCTGCTTGGGGAAATGGGATGAGCAGGGGAGGTGTCTCCTGATGAATCTGCTCCAGCCTGAGACCAACAGAGCCAAACCGGCCACAGCCTTTGCTGAGGCGCTGCTGCAGGGAGAAGTGGAGGATTTGGGTCTGGGACCAGGGAGAGGTGGGGGATTTGAGGCTGGGACCAAGGGAAGATGGGAGATTTGGGGCTTGGGCCAGGGAAAGGTGGGAGATTTGGGGCTGAGACCAGGGAGAGATGAGATACTTTGTTTGGACCTGAGAGGGGTGAAAGGTTTAGGACTGGGACCGGGGAGAGGTGGGACGTTTGAGGCTGTGACAGGGAGGATGCATTCACTGAGTGCAGCAGGTGTCTGCAGAGGTTGGTTATTCCAAGCTGTGGGGTTTTTAAATCACCAGGCTGGGCTGGTGTCAAGCAGAGCTTGGGAAAGACTTCAATGTGTGTTGTCTGTAGCAGAGCTGGGAGTGGGGGGTAGGTGCTGGCTATAAATACCTGTACCTGCCCCAGAGGTGGCAGTGCTAATGAAGGGAGGGAATTGTGAGCAGCCCCTCAGGGAGGGGGCAGCAGCAGCAGCAGTGGCTGCAGTGGCTCTGTGGGCCCTGGGGAGGGAGGGACAGCAGGACAGGGTTTTTGGGACCTGGCTTTTAGGATAGGCAGAGTTTTCAGGAGAGCCCTCTTAGAAATGACTGTGGCCATGTGCTGGAGCTGCTCTCTGCAGGTGGGACAATTTCATGCTGGGAGTCCCTGAGCCCAGACCAGTCATGAGCCCTGGGATCCTTTCCATGATCCTGAAATGATCCTGGGATCATCTCTACATGAGCATCAGGCACCAAATCGGGTGCTCCACATGAGCATCAAGCACCAAGCATCTTCCCTGGGGCAGCGGGTGGTCCCTCCCTGGAGCATCCTGGGCTCCAGAGGGGTGCTCGAGGCTGCACAGAGATGCTCGAGGCTCCACAGAGATGCTCCAGGCTCCAGAGGGATGCTCCTTGCCAGTGCCTGGCAGCATCTCATGGGGCTCCATCCTCTGTGCCTGCCTGGCCTCCCAGAGCTCCGAGCTGGGTGCAGGATGTGCTTTTGGGAAGGAGGTGACCCCAGCCCTGCCACGGTGACAGCTCCATCTCCACTCTGGTACCAGCAACCAGGCTGGAGGAAAGAGGACACCTGGTAAAAGAGTGGTGGAGAACAGGGAAGGCAAGGAATGATGGAAAGGAATGGAGCAAGGAAGGGAGCAAAGTGTGGGGAGAAGGGGAGGTCTGAGCCTCACCAGGGTTTATTAAAGTTTGAAAGAACAGAAACCGTGGTTTGCGTGGAGGGGACTGGCTATTTTTAGCCGTGGGTAGGATGTCAGCTCTGAAAATAGCCTGCTACCAGATCCTAATGAAATCCTCTCTTTGGCTCTCACACGGAGCGAATTTGGAGGGGGAGGATCGCTGTCACACCCGCAGCCGAGGAGCTCCTGACATTCACAATGACTCGCCTGGTTTTCTCTTATTTATTTATTTAATTTTTTTCCTTCCCCCTCCGGTTTCTCCTATTCTTTGCCGGCTCTGCCTTACGCCGAGCAGAGGAGTCACCAGCCAAAAAAGTGACTGCGGGGGCGGTGCTGCTTAGCTACGGCCAAATCCCAGCAGCATGTGACCGGCTTGGCAATTTAATACGGAGCCCTGCTCCCGGCACACGCGGGCCCGAGTTAAAGTGACATTGAAACGGGGACTCGAAGTGCTGCAGGCACAGAATTTGGGGGGAGCTGCCTCCCATCCATCCCTGGGGAGGGGGGGTTGCTCCAAGGGATGTGGGAGTGGGAAGGGTGGTGCCCAGGTGAGGGAGGATGCTCGGGACAGCATCCCGAGCAGGCTTGGGAGGGAGCAGGGGTTGGGAGAGCTGCAGTGTGGATGGATCAGCTGGTTTAGGGAGAGCTGAGCAGCCTGGAGCACCAGCAGGAGGGATCCCGGTGTGTATGGGATCCTTGGTGTACTTGGGATGGCCTGGCAGACATGGGATACCTGGTACACATTGGATACCTGGTACATATGGGATACCTGGTACATATGGGATACCTGGAATACATGGGATGCTTGGTACATATGGGATACCTGGAATACAGGGGATACCTGGAGTAAATGGGATACCTGGACTACAGGGGATACCTGGTACACATGGCACACCTGATACATCTGGGACATTTGGGACGTGTAGGGCACCTAGTACATGTGGGATCCCTGGTGTATGTGGGATACCTGGTACATATGGGATAGCTGGAGTACAGGGGATACCTGGTGTATGTGGGATACCTGGAGTACATGGGATATCTGGAGTACAGGAGATATCTGGTACTTCTGGGATATGTGGTACACATGGGATACCTGGTACTTGTGGGATACCTGGAGTACAGGGGATACCTGGTACATATGGGATACCTGGAGTACAGGGGATACCTGGAGTACATGGGATACCTGGTACATATGGGATACCTGGAGTACAGGGGATACCTAGAGTACAGGGTGTCCTGGTTTAGGGCAAATTTGGGAGAGAATCTCCAAGGGATGCCCCTCCAGAAAGCAAACCCTAGGATACAGGGGATACCTGGTACTTGTGGGATACCTGGAGTACAGGGGATACCTGATGTATGTGGTATACCTGGAGTACAGGGAATACCTGGTGCTTGTGGGACACCTGGTACACATGGCACACCTGATACATCTGGGACATTTGGGACGTGTAGGGCACCTAGTACATGTGGGATCCCTGGTGTATGTGGGATACCTGGTACATGTGGGATACCTGGAGTACAGGGGATACCTGGTACACATGGGATCCCTGGTGTATGTGGGATACCTGGTACATATGGGATACCTGGGGTACAGGAGATACCTGTAGTACAGGGAATGCCTGGTACTTGTGGGATACCTGGTACACGTGACATACCAGGTACATCTGGGACATTTGGGACATGTAGGGTACCTAGTAAATGTGGGAACCCTGGAGTTTGTGGATACCTGGTATGTTTGGAGTATTTGGGACATGTGGGATACCTGGTGCACGTGGTACCTGTAGTGGAGTTCAGTCTGGAGAGCCTGTAGGAGACTTGGAACACTGGGTGGTGACTGCTCCCAGCAATGATCAGGGGCCTCCTGAGGAGCATCACGGGGAGCACAGGGCAGAGAATCCAGGAGAGAGAGGGCCCTGAGGGCTTGGGACAGAAAAGACACTATGGGAGCATCACGTCTCCATCAGGGCAGGGATGAAGGTGCCACAAAGGCTCAGGTTGGCTGAGAAACGTGTCTTGCAAAGGCAGGGTGTGACTTGGCAAAGGAACCAGTGCTCCAAGGGGACATTCACAGTCTGGAGGGTGCAAGTCCTTTGTCACTTGATTCCCCCCAACAGGGATGTAGCAGTGGGGTTTGGGCAGAATCCAGCTCCACAGCTGTACCACAGGCACAACAGTGTCTGGACACTTCCCAGAAGATGGAGTTAGCAATTTCCCAGCAGGGAAATGCCTGTATTGCACATCCCTTTGTAACCCAGTGTCTCCTCACCCACCCTGCTCACATTTCCCAGGAGCTCAGGTGGGGACCTCACCTTTGGAGCCCACACTGCTGGAGTCAGTCTGTGTTCTCTATTGGGAGGGGAATGTGCCTTCGGGCAGGGACCTCATCAGGACAAACGTGTCTTGTGGAAGGAGAGCTGCTGTGGAAGGGTGGGGAGCCCACGGATCACGGAACCATGGAATGATTTGGGTTGGCAGGCACATTAAAAATCCTTTAGTTTCTATCCTCTTCAGGGACACCTTCCACTGTCCCAGGCTGCTCCCAGCCCTGTCCAAGGTGGCCTTGGGCACTGCCAGAGATCCAGGGGCAGCCCCAGCTGCTCTGGGCACCCGTGCCAGGGCCTGCCCACCCTCACGCTGACGATGCACAGGGACAGCCAGCACTCGCTGTGCACAGCGGGACCTGGGGAGCCACGCCACGGGAATCGCTGCCCTGTCCCGCTGTCCCCTCCAGCCGGGGGAGGTGACAGATCCCGATCCCGGCTCACTCGGGCGCTGGAGAGCCCCTGGAGACGCTGCTGCTCCTGCTCGGCGCGGGGCCGGAACCATCTGCATCAATGAGTCAGCAGGACCCACTTAACACTTCCCCAGCAGAATCTGCTCCTCTCTCCCGGCAGAATGGGCAGCTCTGGCAGGCTCTGGCAGCGTGTTACAATCTCAGCTCATTAAGGGACGCATTCTGAGCGCTTTATTGATGTTTTATGCTGCCTGGCTCCATCTTCAGAGGGAAACTCTCATTGCAGTCAATGACTACACCTCCGGCTGCTGCAGGCTGAGCTCGGAGCTCCGGATCTGGCTCCCAGAGAGGCAGGCTCAGCTCCCATGGCCACGCTGCAAACAGTGGGGTTTGACCCCAAAGGGGGCACAAAACATCTCAGGGCCAGCATCCCTCTTTTCTTTCCAGGGACTAGGAAACCCTCAAAAGAAGAACACAAGGAAGGGGTTGTTTTTTTCCTTGCTTATCCCTCTTTCTGCTAGAAGGAGCTGCATGACAGGGAAGGGAAATGATGTTTCCTCTCCCCCAGCACTGCCATCTGTTCAGCCCAAGCCCAGCCGGGTGGGTGTACCTGGCCTCCTCCTCTCCCAGCGTGCTGGGAGCCACATGTCCCCACCTCGGGAGAGTCACAGCCCTTTAATAAGTTCCCCAGTGCTGGCTGTTGCTTCTGAAAAGCTCGTGGCACTGTCTGGCTTCAAGTGGCTTTTACATAATACAGACTGTCAGGCTAGATGAGCATCATGGTCCCTTCTGGCCCTAAAATCTGTGAATCTCCAAATTAGAGGGCACCAGCACCTCCTTGTTTCTGGCTGATTGAATCAGGGGAATCGCGTGTTCTCTTTCTCCTCTCTTTTTTTTTTTTTTTTTTCCTCCCTCCCCTGCATCATCTCTATCTGGAGGTGAATTACCCTCCCCCTGAGCCTGATCTTGGCAAACAGCAGCAGGAGAGACCAGGCAGCTTCAGCCTTGCTCTGGGATATCCTGCTCTCCTGCCCAATCCAGGGCTGATTCCTGGCGGTGAATTGTCTGACTGTGGGCACAGCCAGGCCTGGAGCTGGAAAATCTGTGTGGAAAACGGTGCTGAGCTCTCTTGATTGTTTTAAAATCCCAACTAAGCTCTCCAAGCTTCAGACTGAGCTCCTTGGGATTTGTGACCAAGGTGTGGATGTAAAGAAACACTTTTTGGGAAGGGAAATAAAAGCGAGTGACTCCCAATGGTTTTGGGGGAGTTTGGGATGATGGGAAGAGCAAAGCAGGGAGAAATTGCTCATAATCTGTGAAGATTGGTGGGGATGGGGGTTCTCCAAATGCAGGGGTCTGCAACAGGAGCTGGGGCCCTGTTGTTCCCAGCAGGCTCAGCTGGAGCTGGAAACCCAGGATGTCCACCTTGATCATCTTGGTGCTCTCAGCTGCACTCAGGACATGCAACAGAAATGAGACACCCAGGAGCTGCTTCTCCCCATCCTTTGGGCAGGACCCCAGTGGTGTTCAAGGTGGTGGATTTCCACTGGGATGAGGAGTGGGACCAGTCCCAGGGATGAGCTGAGGAGCTGGGGTGGGCAGTGGGGCACAGAGGGGGCTGTGGGAAGGGGGCTCAGTCCCTGCTCCACACCCCCCACACGGGGAGAGGTGGCCAGGAAGCTGCAGAGATCTCACACCTTCCTCTGCCATGGCTCATCAGGGAGATCCACATCTCTCTCCCAACAGCCAAAACCCCTCCTGAGGAGGGGGGACTCCATCCCAGATCCTTCCTTTGGGGGAGGCTCCAAACTTTCCTGCCTTGCAAGTGCCCTGGAGTTCCCAGCCCTCCTCTCCAGCGGTGCTGTGGTCAATAACTCACCGGGAGGCTGCCGCTCTCCCTGCGCTTCCCACCCTCCCACTCCTCCCGGGAGCTCTGCATTCATGCCTGCTCGGCCCTCCCTCGGCAGCCAGCGAGGAATAAAGCGGCGCCGGCGGAGCACGACGCGGGCTGCGCTGGGATGCTGCGAGCCAGCGAGGGAAGCCTGAATCACCGGCACCTCAAGGTGGGAGTGAGATTGGGGCTGGGAGAGAGGGAGGACAGCACACGTGCTCCCCGGAGTCAGGTGCTCTCAGCCAGCTGGCTGGGAATCGGGCAGCGCTGATCCTTTCTGTGCCTTTAAAGACGGAACTGAGGGCGATGGGGAGAAGAGGAGGGGCCGGTGGGAGCAGAGGGGTTCAGGCTGAAGGCTCTGAGCTGGAGCCGAGGCTGAGGGATGCTGTCAGGGACTCGTTCTTCTTGGAGAAACTCCTGGAGGAGCGTCCCCAGTGGGATCCCATGGAGATGGAGAAACCCTCAGCCTAGAAATACCTAAAAGTGAGACTGCAAGGGCTCTGCTGGGCACTGTGTGGGAGAATGGAGTCTCTGGCCCAAGCTGGGGGGATTCCAGTGCTTCTGCTGGCAGCAGCTGGGAGGGAGCCCCTGAGGTCTGTGGGACCACCCCAGTTTGTCCTCATCTGTTACTGCCACAAGCAGCAGAGCTGGATTTATCACTCTTATTCCAGGTCCTTCTCTTCCCCTCTGTCCCCATGCTGCTCTCACACACTCAGACCCCGTGTTTGCCATCCAGCCTGGGGACCTGCCCACCCCGAGGAAGTCCCGTGATGCTGGGCTTGTCTGGGGGGGCTGAGGGCTTGGTGGTTTCATCTTCACATGTCTGAGATGGATTCTGAGCCGTCTGCGAGCCGGGGCTGTCACTTTGCTCATCTGGTGAGCATCCCAGAGAGAAGGGGTGACTACCCTGGAAGTGTTGAGGGGAATGCAGGGAGGATGGGGGCTTGGCTGGGGCCCACAGGTGATGCTCAGTGTCATCAGGGTGGCCTTGTGTCTCTGGGACTGTCAAGCCAGGTCTACTTTACTATAAATGGGGGTGAGGGGTGTCACAAGGACCCCTGGTGCTCCCGAGCCACAGGCACGAAAGCAGGAAAGCAAGGGACATAGGAAAAGCGTGCAGTGACTTGGGAAAACCTCTGGAATGGAAGGTCCAGGTCCTGCTTGGACCTTTTTGTTTCTGGGAGAGTGGGATGTGTGTGGGCTGGTTCTGTGTGTCTCAGGATGGAAAAGCTGCTCCCAGCCTCTCTGCCGAGTGTGTCTCTGCAGGGCTCATCCAGGTGTGGCTTTGGGATTTTGGGAAGTGTTGGAGCTGGAGGCACCTGGGCTGTCCCGGGGGCCTCCTGGGCAGAGGTGAGCCGGGAGAAGGTTGGACTCGATGACCTCAGAGGTCTTTTCCCACCTTTTCCATGCTTCTGTGAGGTGACTGAGCCGTTTCACGGCCATTTATGGATCAAACCCAAGGTGATGGATCCTGAGTCGCTGCCGTCCCCTTTGCGGCCCAGCCCGACAGGACCTGCCCGCGGTGTCACACTGACCCCGACCCATCCCGCGACGCTGCTGTGTCCCCAGGGGCGCAGTCCCGGTGGGCACAGGGGGACACCGGCCCGGGGCGCGGCAGGGCCGTCCCGGGGGGCGCAGGGAGGAACGCGGAGCCCGGGGCAGACGGAAACGTTTAAAGAGCGCTGAGCATCCCGCGGCGGGGCTGGGCGGCAGCGGCGCCTGGGGAGCGCTGCGGGGCTCTGCGGAGCCGCTAATGGGCCGAGTCCATTTCAGAGGGATGACGCCACTTGGGTAAAGCGTTAAGAGCTCCGGGAAGGCAGCGCAGAGCGAGGGGGAGCGCGATGCTCCCGGGCAGCGCCAGGTCCCTCCCTCCTCCCTCCATCCCTCCTCCTCCTCCTCCTCCCTCCGCCCAGCCTCCCGTTCCCACCGAGCGCGGGGCCCCCCCGCCGCTCCCGCTGCCCGCGGCGCGGGGCTCGGCTGCGGGGCCGGGGCTGCCCCGCTCCGCCCCGGGGCTGCCCCCGCCGCGCTCGGGCTCCGCGGGCCGATGGACCGGCGGCGGCTGCTGGGTGAGTCCCCGGCGCGTACACGCGTGGGCTGCGGGGCGCGGCGGGGGACACGCGTGGGCCGAGCGGGAGGGCTCCTGGGCACTCGTGAGCCGCTGCTGAAGGGACGCGGGTGCCTGGGTGCGCACGGGCTGTGCGAGGGAGCTGCGGTTCCGTGCGGGGGGATTGGGGTCCTGCACACGCGTGGGGTGCGCGCGGTGGGGCTGGGGCCGCCTGTGGGTCCGAGTCACGCGTGGGCTGTGCTGAGAGTGCCCCGCACACTGAGAGCGGGCGGCGGGCGCGGCGGTGCCCGGGAGTCCCGGGACACGAGGGCTGCGTGTGCGTGGAGGGGCTGCGAGCCCCGCGTGGGCTGCGCGCTGAGCGGGACCGGGGGCTCAGCCTCCCCCAGCGCCCCGCTGCACCCCGCAGCACCCCGACACGGCGAGGGAGTCCCTTTGCTCCCACCTGGCGCCCTGAGCCGCTTGCCCCCGGCTCGCAGCCACCTCCAGCCTGTAAATCATTTGCTTTTACGATCCTTCCTCTGGCCCATTATCACACGAACTTTATATGTTTGAGGCTGGTGGTGGCCATAAAGCTGGCCCGGTTTCCGGGGCTGGCATGCCCGCCTGGCAGGCAGGGTGTGAGGAGGAGGAGGAGGAGGCTGGGGGACGCTGCCCCGGGTCCCCCAGGCAGGCAGGTAGGCAGGGAGGGGTGCAGCAGGGCTCCGGGATTGCCCGGCTCAGTGGGGCTGTGGTATGGACTGATTGCAGCCCTGGGATCAGGCTGGAGCAGGGAGGGAGTGGGGGGCACTGGGCTGTTCGGGGGTGGGGGAGAAGGAATCAGCAGGGTCCCAGCTCCAGTCATTCAGTCCCTCTGCAGGACCCACAGATGTTCTCTTCAGCTCCCCTTCGTTCCCACAGGGACGTTTACATCCCCCCAGTCAGTGAGCCTAGGTCCCTCTCTGATCCCTGCACCTTGCAATCACAGTCCTGGGGGCATTTGGGCCCTGGTCCAGTGTTGGGGGTCTCCCAAGGTCTGTCTTTTTCAAGATGCTGTGTCTGAGCCCTGCCCCCAGATCTGGAGTGTCCGGCACAGCCGATGGCCAGCTCCTCCCTGGCCGTGTCCCCCGGGCTCGGTTCCTCCTCACGCTGTTCCTCCTGCCCCAGCCTGGCTCAGGGGTCTCCTCACGCCTCTTGAGCTGCAGGTGCTCAGAGGATTTGGGCTGCCTGTGTTGAGCCAGCAGCCCCACTGGCTCTGTGGCTGCAGGACCCTCTGTGGGGTCTCTCCCCATGGTTGGAAGCCCCCAGGACCCTCACAGGGCTCATCTCAGTGGCCAAATCTGAATGGCCAAGTGCTGAGGCCAGGTGAGTGGGGATGGACACCCGGTGTGAGCAGCTGCTCCCAGGTGGAATCAGCATCGTTCTCTGAATGATCCCGTCCCGACAGGATCTGGGTCATGAGGGTGTGGGGATGCTCCGAGGCTGCTCCCTGCTCCTCTGTGCTCAGTCCCAGTTGCAGGCTGAGGTGGGCCCTCCCTCTTCAGGGGGTGCTGGGGCTTCACATCCCCAGCCTGGGCTTTGGTGAGGAGCTTGGTGACAGCAGGTGACAGCCACAAGAGCTTTGCCTCTTTCCTCTTCCCATCTCACGAACCTTCCCCGAGTCAGCCATGCCCTCCTAGCTCCCCTTGGCACTGCTGTGAAAGAAAAAGGTTCCCAAATCACCTGTGGGTGTCCTGGGTGAGCGACTCCTCACTGTCTGCATTTTCCCACACGGGGAATTGCATGGAGGAGGGAAAACCCCAAATCTGAGCAGATCAGTTTCCTTTTCTTTCCAGAGAGGGGGATGGGAGGGACGAGATCTTGTTTGAACAGTCAAAGTAAGTTGCCTTTGCTTTTCCCTGCTCCTCAAGGTCAGCCTAGCTAATGAAAATCAATCTTCCCTCTGCCTCTCTCTGCTGCATGAGCAGATTCTACCTGTGGCCCCTTCACCTACTTGAAAGCAGCGGCCGCCCCTTTCTGTAGGCAGCGCGGGCAGGATCTCCCTCCGGATCGGTGCCTTCCTGCGGGCCCGGCAGTGTCCGTGACACAGGGGGTCACTCTGTGAGCTGTCCCCTCTGTGCCGGGGAAGGTGGCTGTGCACGGGCAGCACGGATCCCACAGGGACATCTGGGCTGGACGAGATGGGCTCTGGCATGCAGTGGGCGATGTCTGTCTGTCCTCTGGGCACTCCTGGCAGCTCCGTGTGCCGATGTCCAGAGCGGGAGCTTTGTGTCTCCCTCCCTCCTGTGGCTCCTGTGCCCGCTGCTCCGTCCCCTCTCCTCTCCCAGCCCCCACCGAGGGTTTCCCTGGCAGATGAAGGTTTGGAGATGGAGCTGCTGCCATGGGGCCAAGCTTGCCAGGAAGGGCAGTGGTGGCACATGGAGTCTCCCTGCCCCGTGCCACGGCCCTCAGCAGTGCTGCTGCTCCTGGGCACGGCGGGTTCTGCTGCCAGCACTGCCACCAGGAAGGGCCACGTCCTGAAAACAACGGCAAAGGGCACAGCAGGGTGGTGTGAGGGGCACCACAGGGCTTGCCTGTGCCAAGGCTGCCTTTCTTGGTGTCTGTGCCGGGTTTGAAGGGAAACCTGCCCTTCCCAATGCTCCTGATGGGGGCAAATTGGCTCCTGGGCTGGGGATGGGGTAGTGGGATGCTGCAATCCACCGGGACTTGGAGTCTGTGGGATAGTCCTGTCCTTGGCCAAACATAGGGCTCAATTTCATCCCTGGAAGTGTTAAAAAAAAGTGTGGATGTGGGTCTTGAGGACATGGTTCAGTGGTGAACATGGTGCTGCGTTGATGGTTGGTCTTAGAGGGCTTTTCCAACTTCACTGATTCAGTGACTCTAATTTGTCACTGCTGCTGCCTATAGTTAGAGAACCTGTGCTCAGATTCCCCATCCCAGTGCCCCCAGTGTGTGCAGGGAATGGGAGCAGGAGGCTGCTCAGGGTGTGCTGGGAGTCTCCAGAGCAGAGAGAGCCCCTGCTCTGAGGGAGATGCTGTTCCCAGCTCTGTCATGCCTCTGGATCAGTCACTGCTTCCCATTTCCCCTCCTCCAGAGAGGGCCAGCACAGGTCCCTGGGGAAGGAGAAGGAGGTGCTGGTGAGGGGTGGGAAATCCTCTGGAAGGACACAAGAGGCTCAAAAGCATGGAGAGAGGCTGTGCCCGTCAGGGTCGAGGGGCAGATCCGACAGCCCTTCCTTTGGGATTTGTCCAGCCTAAGTGTTCCCAGGCACAAAACTACTCTGGGTCTGATTGCTGGAAATTCTTTCATTTGGAGTTCTCCAGGCAGCCTTTGTGTCCTGCTTTGCTCTAGTGGAAGGTGTCCCTGCCCGTGGAGAGGCGCTGGAATGAGATGAGCTTCGAGGTCCCTTCTGTTCCAAAGCAGTCTGTGATTCAGTGATTTGGATGGACGTAACAGGGATGTTTTCTCTCTTCCTGCCCCATCCTTTAGGATCTTTAGATGTGCCCTGATGCCGCAGGGTCTCCCGGCTCCTGGAGATGCAGCTCTCTTCCAGCGTGGCTGAACTCAGCTGTGACGAGACCATGGACCCACCCGCCGAGGACTTCCAGCAGGTGCTGTCCATCGACCAAATCCGCTCCATCCGTGCCAGCAACAACTACGTGGAGAGACCGGCGGCGTGCTTCCAGCAAGCCCGCTCCAACCCCTCGCTGTCGCAGCCCTCGCACAAGCAGGAGTGGTCCCAGGACCGCCTGGCGTCTTCCACCTTCCAGGACCTGCACCGCAGCCACAGCCAGCAGCACCAGGTGCCGCCGCTGCAGCCGCACCTGAGCCACTCGAGCACTGCCAGCTCGGTGTCGCAGAGCACCACGGCCTCGGAGCAGCGCCTGCTGAGCAGCCTGACGCCGTCGCACTCCGGGCACTCTCTGGTGCGGACGCAGCCGCGCGGGGCTGAGCTGAAGGCCGAGGAGTCGCCGCGGAAGGGCGCGGAGCCGGCGGCGGGGCACGGGGCGCACCTGGTGCTGTGCGAGGCGTGCGGGCGCTGCCGCTGCCCGCGCTGCACGGCCGCCCGCAGCCTGCCCTCCTGCTGGCTCTGCAACCAGCGCTGCCTCTGCTCCGCCGAGAGCCTCCTCGACTACGGGACCTGCCTCTGCTGCGTCAAGGGGCTCTTCTACCACTGCTCCACCGACGACGAGGACACCTGCGCCGACGACCCCTGCTCCTGCGGGCCGGGCTCCTGCTGCGCCCGCTGGGCTGCCATGAGCGTCCTGTCCCTCCTCTTGCCCTGCCTCTGCTGCTACTTTCCCACCCTGGGGTGCCTCAAACTTTGCCAGCGGGGCTATGACGGCCTGAAACGCCCCGGCTGCCGCTGCCAGAGCCACACCAACACGGTCTGCAGAAAGATCTCCTCGGCCAGCGGCACGCCTTTCCCCAAAACGCTGGACAAGCCGGTATGACCCTCCCGAGGAGGAGAAGCGGGCTTTGCTCCTCTTCCTCCCCCTCCTCCTCCTCTTCTCTCCTCCACCCCGCTCCTGCCTCGGCTCCCTCTGCTCTGCGGTGCCCCCCCCTCCCCACCATCACCTTCCAGGATCCAGACGGGTGACCTGGGGGATCCCCAGGCTTTGGGACGCCCTGGCTGGGTGGCCGGGGGAGCTGCCACTGAGCTGGGGCGTGCCAGTGGTTTTGCACATACAGGAGAGGGACAGGAGAGGCAGAGCAAGCTGAGGGTGCCCTCCCTGGCTGTGTCCCACAGGGAAAGGTGACCCAGAGGGTCCTTGGGCTCTGTGCCCATGGCAGGGGTACCTTGGGCCCCTCAGGGCTCTGCTCTCCATAGTTTTAGGAGGTGCCCCACAGTGTGGTCCTTATCTGTGGGGGAGGAGACAGGTCAGTGCGTCCCTGTGCCAGAGTCCCTCGGGAGCCAGACCCCTCTCCCACCCTTTCTCCCTCTCCTGCACTTTCTGTGGGTGGCCTTTCGCCCCTCAGCTGGCCACAGGTCCCTTTCCCTGAGGGGCTGGGGTGCCAAGGGCTCTCACCAGTGGCAGTGGCTTCCCTCCAGGCTGGGAAGCTGCTGGGAGAAGTGAGCGAGCTCCAGAATGAGGTGGCACCGTGTTTTTCTATCTCAAAGAGGAAGAGAAGGTGTGGGAAGCTTTAGAAACCTTCTGGCAGGGGAAGGAGCTATCGGAGGCAGCCCAGCCCACTCTCTCCTGCCCGACTGCAGCAAGGGAAAGGTCCCCTCTGGGATTTGGCTGAGAACAAGGAGCTGCTTGGAAATTGCCATTCATTTCTCCAGGCCTTGGAGGGCTGCCTGAGGTGGGAGCTGCCGCCTGGCTCCATCCCACCACCCCGCAGATGCCACAGGCACCAGCTCCGTGCTCGAACCCCGATCTGGTACCTTCCACCAGCACTGAATTCACTTTAAAAAACTACAGCAAAGCCAACTGTGAGCAGCCACCGCTCCGGGGACTCCCCAGCAGGGCTTCTGTCACCTTGCCTTGGGCTGGAGGACACAGAGAGCAGGAGGGGGTGTCAAAGCTGGGGAGCCCGACCTTCCCTCCCTGCCAAGTTTCCTTTGAGTCCTCACCTCGCTGAGGGGGTTCTGCCACTTGCTGACAGCTGGGAACGGGGCTGGAGCCAGACCTGGGATCAGATCTGGGGCCAGACCTGGGCCTGACCTGGAGCCATCTGCAGAGCAGAGGACGCTGCAATCCGAGTCAGGGCTCTGTGTTTCCTGCTGGGATGATGATAACCCCAACTGGTTGCTGTGGCTGGGGGACTCCAGGTGCTCCTGGGCTCAGCCCCATGTCTGTGCAGTGCCAGCTCCTGGTTGTGACCCCGCTGGCATCATTTGGGGGAGTTTGGAGCCGGGATGGCGTCCTGGAGCTCGGCTCTGCCTGCCTGTCCCCCTTCCCAGGTGTTTGAGTGCGAGAGGAGGGAATGGTGCTCCTGGAGGAATATATGCAACACATCCCTTGGCTTCTCCAAGCCGCAGCTCCCAGGGCCCGTCCGCCGCCTCCTCCCAGCCGCCTCTTTCCGTAGAGTTCTGTGGATCTATTTTTGTAGATATAAATATAACGTTAGGATGGGTAGGTCTATTACTAATAATATTCATGATACTGCTGTGAACGGTGCCAGGTACAAGGTTTGGCTTCCTGGTGCACTTGCACAGGCTGGAAAAGATGATTTCCCAGTCAGTTTATTGCTAATCCCAGACCCTTGGTTCCCAGGTTGTCGGGAGTGGGGGAAACGGAGGTGTACAGATTGTCTGGGGGTCTGCTCTGCAGGGAGGGTGGGATTCAGTGCTGGCTGAGAGGGGAGGCAGGAGTGGAACCTCATCGTGGGACTCCTCTTTCCATCCATTCACTTTCTAAAAATCACCATGGATCCAAGCTCCCTCTGTTGCGGGGAGAAGTGGTTCCAGGGAGTGATTCATCCCGCTTGGAAGCATTATTCATCAAATCCTGTACTGGCTGTGCCCAGCTCCCCTGACTCAAATGGCACCCAAACATTGAACTCCAGGCTCCATGGGGAAGGGGGGATGAGTCCCATGCCTGGTGGGAGGTTTGTGCTGGAGGATGTGATGGACGTGAGTGAAATCCTCTCCCTGATTTCTCCCAGAGCCCGAGGGGGGATGTGGAAGGATCTGTGGGTGTCTCGGGATGATGCTCTGGCATCATGCAGAGGGATCTCCTGGCATTAGGAAGGGACAGAGCCCCATCTGGGCATGGTCCATCCCTGAGGTCAGCCTGGGCTCTGGAATCATTTGGATTTTAAAGCCATGACCTTCTCAGAGGATGCCCTGTAGGTGTGTGAACCCCTCTAAGATCATTCCTGTGGCAGCAAATATAAACTGCATTGCTAATACATTTATCCTTATGCCAATAATTGCTTGGCTCCCTACTTCCAAGTGATGTTGTGGGGAGACACTTCCTCCCAGAGTCTCCTTCCTTTGGAAGGCTCAGTTCACTCTTCTATTGGTGCTGATTAAACTCCTGCTTCATAAAAACCAGAGAGCATTTTTAGGGAGAAAAGGTCCCTTTTTCCCTGTGGGTTGGAGGAACTGTCTCCCTTGAATGAGAATGAGAAACAGTTCATTGAAACTTTTTAAAGAAAACTAATGAACAGAATTTTCCAACTTGCTCTACTTTGATTTTTTTTCCTCCTCCTTTTTAAACAGATCCCACTTGTAAATTTAGTTACCACCTCTGTATCTTTGCAATTCATTGCTTCCTCTCCTGATGGTGGAATGACTCAACATGTGAAGCTTCATCATTTTCACGGCCTCCCAAGTCATGCGAGCGCGGGGTGACCTCCCCCAGGTGCTGGAGCTGGGGGATGAGGGGAGGCTGCCCGTGATCAGCTCCCAGAGCTCTGCTGGCACACAGCAGCAGCACAGTTACCTTCAGGAGCTGGGGGGAGGCCAGGGCTGCCAGGAGCCTCCACCTAATGGGCTCTTTCTGGGTCAGTGCAGGGGCAACCCTTCCTAGCAGGGAATGGTGCCACAGCCTGGAGAGGGCTGAGGAGCACAGCCAGGGCTCCTCTCTGTGAGATGGCAAATCTCGGGGAGACATTTAATGAAATACTGGACATGTAGAAAGGGAGGGATTTAAAAGCTGTGGACATGGTTTGGTGATGGCTCACAGTACTGGGTTAATGTTTGGACTCAGTGATCTTAGAGGACTTTTCCACAGGACTGATTCCATGGTTCTAGGGAATGGAGAGGACGGGAGCCCCAGCTGGCACCGAGGGCTGTGGGACCAGAGCAGGGCTTTGTTTTCACCAAGGGCAGACACCAAAGTCACATCCAGGACCTGCAGGGGCTGGAGCAGTTCAGCTTGCTGCTCTCTGCCCTGCTCATGGGGCAGATGGCTTTGCTGGCATTCCTGCTGCCCGCTCCAGCTGGGGCTCCTCAGCACATTTCCCTCCTTGCTGTCAGCAGGGAGGTGAGGCTGGGAAGCACCAAAAGCTGCCCAAAGCTCCTGTTCACCGAGCTCGTTGGTGATGGGAAAGGCTGTGGGCAGCCTCAGATTCTTTCCCTGAGCTTTCCCAACCTGCTCTGACCAGATCCATCGTGCTCCATCCCCAGCTCGGCAGCCAGGCTGTTGGGTTTGCCCACGGAGAGGGCCCTGGTTGGGGTTGGGAGCCCCTTTCCTGCCCCACCCTCCGTGAGTCAGATCCCATCTGCTCAGGGTGTTTGTCTGCAGCTGCCTGTCCCAGCACTTGGGTTTCTCTCTGTCCTGACGTGTCTCTCTTGGTTTTCTTTGGAATTGTCACATGTGGAGCCCTCTGCTCTCCCGCAGAGATGGATCCCCATTGTGAGGGAGCGTTCCTGGGCGGTTCTCTTCCTTTTGCCAGGGAACGTTTGCCCCCTTTGCAGGGCTGGGGCAGATTGGAGCAGGGAAAGAGATTCAGGTGCCAAAGGAGCAGGAAGCAGGAGCTGCTGAGGAGGACCTGAGCTCCCCCTGCTCTGCTTCCTGTCCAGAGCCTCCTTCTCCCACCCAGGAGTCCAAAGCTCCATCCAAGCAAGAACCTCTGATGCTTTTTGCTTCCTCCAAGGCTTCCCTTGGTCCCACTCCCCCTTTTCCCCACTGGCAAATCAGTCTCAGCAAAGGTGGGGAGGGGTTGTGGGGACCAGGCTGGAGTGTCCCTCCCATCCCACCCCCGCCACTCCTGGTGGAAAGGCCAAAGAGGCCCTTGGGCTGCTGTCCACTCACCCTTGAGAAACATCAGTGCCTCAAAAAGCAGGGGAAGCTCTTTGTGACCCACAGATTCCCATAAAATCCCACTGAGTTCACTCCTGCCCATCCCCAGGGGTGAGTCCTGATGGAGGGAGGACAAATGCCATTGACCAAAAGATGCCAAAGCCTGGGATCAGAGATTAGGAACGGCTCTGGAGTGTGGTAGAGAGGGATGAGCCAGGTTTGAGGGGAGCTGCTGTGGTATTGGCACAGGAAAGGAGCCCTCTGTGCCCTCAACTCCTGCTCCCAGCACCACTGCTGTCACTCCTTCCTGGGCTGTTCCAAGGCTGGAGAAAGCTGGGAGTGCTCAGACCCTGGAGGTCAAATGAAGGGATGTGATAAGCGCTGAGCCCCAGCCTGAAGCTCACTCTTGGTCTTTGACAGGATCCAGTTCAGGCTTGGCTCCTCCCAGGAACCAATGGAGTCCATGGGATGCTCATGATCCACTTGGCTCAAACCACTCTGAGCTGGGGCCTCCTGGGCTCAGCTGGCTTTGGGTATTTCCCCATGAACACCTGAGTCTCTTGCCAGCCCTCCTGGAGTCACACTGGGAGTGGGGCTGGGATCTGTTCTCCTGCTTGGGGTGGTGTTGCAGAAATATCCCCTGAGGACACAATGCTGGGGTTCCTGTGAGGGGCACTGCAGGCAGGAGGGGTTTGGGTGGATGGATGGATGGATGGATGGATGGATGGATGGATGGATGGATGGATGGATGGATGGATGGAAAGGGCTCACAGCCCTCCAGGGCACCGGGAATGATTGAGGGAGGCTCTGGTCCCTCTCCTGCTGTGCCCAAATGGCTTCACACAGGCAGGACCAATCCCACCCCAGAGCTGGGCTTGGGACAAGGAGGGAGCTCCCACCTCTGTGCCAAGGTCACCCCAAGGTCACGCCTGTCCCCCACCTTGCCTCTTTCCCCCTTTCCATTGGGATGCTCTCCTGGCAGCAGCTCCTCATCCTCCTCCTGCCCTGGTGTCCTCAGCACAAAGCTCTCCTTGGAAGATCCCCCTGGGCTCCCCAGGACAGGCCCAGGATTCCAAGGCTCCCATCCCGAGTTTCTGGGTACAAAGCCCTTCTGTACAGCCTGTAAAGATCCCTCCCCTGCTCTCTCCATTCCAGTTCCTTTCTTCAAGGTATAATATATGTTTATAACCTGATGGCTGGTTTTTTTGACAATACTCTTGTACCTTTTAAGGGGAAAAAATTAAAAAAACCAAAGTATTTATTTGAAAAGTTTATTTTAAAGATAAGAAAAAAAACCTATTTATTTTACTGCACCCTCTTCTGTTTGGTTTCCTTCTCTTGCAAAGCTGATAACTGTTACAGAACCACTGCTGAGGTGAAAGAAGTGATTCTATGGGTGGCTTCACAAGCCCACTTAGAGCAACTATTCAATAAAAATATATATTAATTTTGAACGTGGTCTTGTTCTTGTCTCCATGGTGCCCGGGGCATGGCTCAGGCTTTGCCTGGGGTGCCGGATGGCTGGGCAGGGGCTGAGAACTGGGGGGATCATCCTGGCCTCTGTGAGGTCTGCCCAGGGAGCCTTCTGATGCTCAGACCTCCAAAATACAGCGTGGGCTTCCCTGCTGGATCTGCCCCAGGTCCCTGAGGAAGGGCTGGCTCAGGTGGCAAAGGGCAGGAGCAAAGAAGGGGAGGCTTAGGTAAGGAATTCCTGAGTGCTTGGGGCTTTCAGTCACCCCTCAGAGATCCCAACGTGCTCCCAGAGCCTCTCCCAGTGCCAGAGGAGAGGGGGTGATGCCACAGGGCCATGGGTGTGCTCTGCAGGAGGAGCTGCAGCTGCCACCAGCTCCTTTCCCAGCAGCTGCTGGAAGCACCTTGGAGGTGGTTTAGCCCAGACCAGGAGGAATTCGGGCCACAGCCCAGCAGCTCCTGGGCCAGGCTGGTGCCTCTGCTCCCCGTGCACATCCCAAACTGTGGATCCCAAAGTCCTGCCCATGCAGAGCGCAGACATCCTCATCCTGAGGGCTCTCTGCTCACTGAGAGCTCCTCTCTCACACAGCTGGTGGAGCTTTCCCCCAGCACCTCCAGAGCCCGAGGCCCTTGCACATACATTTGGTGGCTGATCAATGCCATGGTTGGTGGCACCCCCGTTATTCCTCTTTAATTTGTTGGCTTCAGTGCTACCCCTTGGCTTGGGCTGAACCTGTTTCCTCTCTTTGCAAGAGTCCCTCCTTTCCTAGGAGGGTGTCCCTAGGCCAGACTTGTGCTGAGGAGCCTTCCTGACCCCCGTGCTGAGTTAACCCCATGCACTCTGCACATCTCTCACCACAAACCCTTTCCCAGGCTGGTTCCCCGTTTCTCCCTGGCTGTGGTGTTGCTGGTATTGGAGCCTGCTTTCTAAAATCGGTTCCAATGCCTCATCCCCAGCATCCAGGATCTGCCTCAGGGCTCTGGAGCACAGATGTGAGTCCAATCCCTGCTGTGACTCACTCTTCCCCTGCTTTTCAAACAAAAGATGGCTCCGGGCCATTTGTCACCCATTGGCTCCTTTCAGTGCCAAAGTCCCTCTCCTTTGGACAGAGCCAAGCACTTTCATTCCCAGATGTGCAGCTTTCTGTTAACTGTGTTAGAGCCCTCTTGGTGCCTGCAGTGCCACCTTCCCAAGCCTTCCCTGTCCTCATAGCACCAAGCCCCCTGGCATCTCTGGGTCTCTCTCCTGTGGTCCCATGGAGGAAGGCTCAGGAGCTGAGCTGCAGCATGAGACAGTGACCTACAGGCCATGGTAATCTGAAACAGATGTCAACTGCTCACTTGAACATTTTTCTTCTGTGTGAAGGAAGTCACAATGGTCCAGGGATTGACAAAAAACCTGCAAAAATTGGGGTTTTTTTTCCATAAGATTAGGGTGATTAATTGAACTACACAGTCATTTTGTGTTTTGCATCCATGTGAGGACAAGGAGGGGCTCCCCAGGCTCGAACACCCCATGGCACTTACCCCATGTGAGCTGGGGCTCTGAGCCCCCAGAGGGTTTAGCCTGGAATAAAACCCCAGCTGTCCTTGGCTGGCAGGGGTTGTTCAGAGCTGAAATGTCCCGTTCTGTCCTGTCCCAGGACCAGCACAGCCCCAGCGAGCTCAGCTCCATGAAACCCCTCTCAGACACGGACCACATTTTCCAAAAGTGCATTTCCACCCTCCTGGTGTTGAAATCTTTCCTCGCCTGGAGCAAGCAGAGTCAGGCCAAGCCCAGATCCCCCTGAGGATGCCCAGGTGTGATGCAGCCCCGTGCCTGCTGGAGCATCCCTCGATGCCGGGAAGGTGCCTGGCGGGCTCAGGAGAGCTGGGGAAGGTGCTTGCAGTCAGAGCTTGGCTGTCTAGACAGGAGAGAGAGAGAGAGGAGCCCTCAGAAGGAGTCATTCATCTCTTCCTAAGATGGCTAAATAGGTCAGATGACTCATGCCCTGAAAGTGCCGATTTCTCTGCGCTGACTACAAAGAGGGAAGGAGCTCCCTCCCGCCTGCAGAGCCGAGGGGAGCGGATCCCAGCCTGCCTCTGGATGTGCCCGGGGTCAGCAGGGAATTCAGGCTCCCCGGGGATCCTCAGAGCTGCCTCCTCAGGGATGCTCATGAGGAGATGGAGCATTAATTAAACACGGGTGGGGTTTGACTCGTGCTGAAGGTGATGCCTGTAGGAACCTGGGTGTGCAGAGACCAGAGGAACAGGCAGAGGGCCCAGCCCAGTTCCCTGCTGTCACCCTTGGCGATAGGGACCAGAGGACAGGAGTTCAGGCTGGAGGGATTTGCACAAAGGCTTCTCCACCATCAGAAGCCCTTTCCTGCCTGGCTGTGCTCGTGCTCTAGGTAGGGCTGAGGGTACCTCTGCTCTCACACCTCTGGCCTCACAAAGCCAAGACTGCTCTGGGCAGAGACAAAGGGCCGTTCTTATGTTGGCCTACCACTGTTCAGAGCTGCTTAGTGAGGTTTAGGAATCCCTGGAGGCATCACAAGGTTGAGGGGGCAGCTCTGAGGGCAGTCAGGAGCCTTTGGAATATCTCCCACAAGAAATGACCCCCTCAGAAGGGTGACCTGTGCTGCGAATTCAGCCCTCAGGATGTGGGGGATTTGCTACTGCATGAAGGAAGGTCTCCAGGACCCCATTGTGTACAAAAAGGACAATTTGCACCCTCCAAAAATCCAAATGCCTGTGGGTTTCAGCACTGCCCGGGTATCACAGAGCCACACTCCGGCCCCGCAAAACATCACGAGATTGGCTTAAAAATCAAGATGCAGCTCACAGCAGATTCTTGTTTTTCGCTGCTGCTTTTGGAGGCTGACTGAGTCATGCTCACAAGCCTCCTCTGCCAGACAGCAGGGCTGGCAGCTTGCGGGGCCGTGGGGCGAGCGCGGATCCTCCGTGGGCCGCAGCAGGGCTGGGCCGGCCTGGGCACCCTGCACACACCAGCTGTGCACAAATGGCCAGGAATCCCCAGCTGGGCCAGCCTGGGCACCCTGCACACACCAACTGTGCACAAATGGCCAGGAATCCCCAGCCTGGGCACCCTGCACACCCTGCACTGTGCACAAATGGCCAGGGATCCCCAGCTGGGGACACTGCCCAGCACCCAGCAGGGATGGGAGGTCCATTTTCTCTCTTTAGCCCGGGCACTGGCAGCTCCTTCCTGCAGCCACCTCACCTTGGCCTTGGTGGTGCTTGGGGCCACAGGGCCTCGGGGCACCCTGGGCTCCCTGGCCAGCAGCTGCAGAGACTGCAAAGCTCTCCACTATCTGAAGTGGGAATGCTTTCCCCTGGCTGGAGAATCCTCACCGGGGTGTTGCCTGGCCTCCTTCCTCTCTGTGTACTGCTCCCAGGATGTGCCTAAGGTTCAGGATATTTCTTCAAGGCACATCTAGAACAAAACTGTTTTCCTGATGTGGAACTCAAATTCCTCCTGGAGAGCTTCTAAACGATTTATTTCCTGTATCCACTTCCCCTGTGCCTTGCTGCTCTCCATGAGGACATTTGCATGGTACAGTAGGATCTCAGTCTTTTGATGTGCAATTATCATCTGCAGAAATGACTAATCAATTAAGGACAGTCACTCCCAGGCTTTCTATTTATTTCTTTCTCATTGAAACCAGAGCAAATGTGCCCTTTTTTCACGGGGAAATGATGTTTTTTTCCAGACGTGCCTGCTGAAATCTTCCCAGCGGATCTGAAAATGACATCATGCCCTTCTTGGTCCCCGCTGTTGTCACTGTCAGCGCTGAGCTGGCCCTGCTGCTGACAACAAGTCCCTGTCACCAGCCCTGCCAGCTCAGCGGTGCCAGCAGGAGCAGGGACTCACCAGGAATGGCTCAGATCACACTTGGAGAGCAGCTCAGGCAGGTAAAAAGTGCCCAAAGTGAAAGCAAGGGTGAGGACAGTCCACCTTAAAGGGGGTGAACTCTGAGGGGAGAGAGGGACTCTTTACAAGGACATGGAACAACAGGACAAGGAGAATGCCTTTAAGCTGCCAGAGAGCAGGGTTAGATGGGATATTGGGAATTAGGAATTGTTCCCTGTGAGGGTGGGGAGGCCCTGGGTGCCCAGAGAAGCTGTGGCTGCCCCTGGATCCCTGGGAATGTTCCAGGTTGGAGCAATCTGAGTCAGTGGAAGGTGTCCCTGGCCATGGCAGGGGTGGAATGAGATGCTCCTCAAGCTCCCTTCCAACCCAGCCCATTCCATGATTCCGTGATCAGCCCAACCTTCAGCAGCCGAGGGGGCAAATGGATTTCAGAGCAATGAGCCAAGGAACAAGGGGGTTCAGGTCCTTGTCACCTGCATGCAAGGACAGGCAGATGCACTTGGGAAGGGGCTGTGCAGGTGAGGGGCTGGGCGCTGTCACCATCACAGCACCCTGAGGAGCAGAAGGAACCTTCCACCCAAACTCTTCTCTGCCTGCTCACCCCACTGCTCCCAGAGCCCCTGGTGACGCTGAGCAGGGGCTCAGAGCTAGGGGTGGCCCGGAGGCTGAGCTGGAGCTGCAAGAGAAGCGGGGCTGTGGGGCTGTTTTGTAACAGCCTCCCCTGGGGACGGATCACACCACGCCGGGAGTGCCCCCGGAGATGCGCGGCAGGCACGGAGGTGACCAAATGAATTGACACCAGGCGATTCTCAGTGGAGCTCCAGAGACAAAGTAATTGAAAATAAATGAAGGAACATGACACCTGGCTGGCAGATCAGTTATCTATAGCGTCCCTTTCCTGAAATAACTGCCTCCCCAACTCCATCCGCCGAGGCAAAACCAAGGAGATGCTCACACAAAATAGGCCACTCCAGCAGGGACCTGGAGGCCCCTTTATTTTTAATGGAAGCTGCCAGAAGGGTTAATTGGATGGTGCATGGCAGTGCCCTCCGTTTGGGGATCGCCTGCCCTTGCCAGTACCACCAGGAACGCTGAGGATGAGGTGCCCCATCACTCCTGTCCTTGGGCAGCACTCAGGGCACAGACCAGTGCAGGAGGGGTTTTCCTGCTTCTCCAGCCCCAGACATGCCAGGGTGTGCAGCTCACCCCACAGGTTTTGGGTCATTAGGATTCAGGGTGAGTCATCAGCACATCTACGCTCAAAAATGCCCCAAAATTCCTCTAAGAAGGTCCTGCAGAAGCCACTGACCCCAAACTACAAGGGTTGTTTAAAAGTGCTGTTATTCCTGATGGGACTGAGCTCCTGCAGAGCCTGGTCTGGGCAGTCCCTGGCCCTGTGGAGAGCTGGAAGCAAAGGTGAGGAGAAAGGAGCTTGTGGGAGGTCTGGTGTGCACAGCCCTGCTAACATAACCCTGGGGTCAAACCATCAACAGGAGCCAAAATGCAGCAAATCCCAAATCACCCACTGGCCTCTCCATTGCTGAGCCAGGGCCACAGCTTCCCCCTGCAGTCCTGGGGAAGGGGACATCCCAGAACCACGGAATCACAGGGTACCCTGAGCTGGAAGGACCCACAAGGATCATTGATTGAACTCCTGGCCCTGCACAGACACCCCAACAATCCCACCCGCCATCCCTGGGAGCATTATCCAAACTGTCCCAGGCTCAGGGCCCCTGGGCTGGGACTGTTCCCTGAGTCAGGAATGGTGAGCTCAGGGCCAGGGGCCCAGGCAAGCAGAGGGGTGACTGTGGCAATGCCATGCTCTGTCCTGCACCCTCTGGAGGGCTGGGCTTGTGCTGGGGAGCAGATTGACCCTGGCTATGGATATCAGCACGAGGCAAGATCTCTGCCCACAAGAAACAGCATCTTCCCGAGGGAAGGAGTCTGTGCCCATGGAACCGTGTCCCCTCAAGGGAAGAGGGGTCCTGGTGACTTGCAGACAGGGTCACCACCAGCTTGGCCCTGCCATTGCTCTGCCAGGATCATGGGGACAGGACCCACAGCAGCAAAAGGAGAAGATCCTGAGGACACCTGGTCCGGCCCATTCCCAGGGGAACGGTTTGGCTTGAACCTCACTGCTGCTTTTCCTCCCTGGCAAAGGGAAGCTGGGTTAAATCTCCCTTTGGGAGCAGCCCCATCAAAGGCCTTCTGTCCCAAGGAGACACCACCTGCTTTTCCCTTCTCATCTGTTCTCCTTGTTCTGAAGATGAAAGCAGCCAGGACAGAAAGCAGGTGCTGTACCTTTTGAACAGAGACAAGGAGAAAATAAATGGCATGGGGAAGGTCTGGGCCCAAAAAAAGAGTGGCCTTCAAATTGAAGGGCCTGGAGACATCCCAGCTCACACAGCCCTGGCACGGGGCTGAAGGATCCTCAGCATTCCCTGTCACCTGGGGCAGCACAGGGCTGCCCCTCACTGGGGACCCCCTCCTTGGAATAAAACTTGGCCCCACAAGGGATTGAGCTTTGGGGAGAGAAACCAGGTGCCCTGAGCCCTCCTGTGAGGGCTTTTCAGGGGCCTTTGATGGGTCCCTCCATTGCAGTGAGACTTTACACCCCCAAACACACCAGCTCTCTGAAAGGCACAGGCAGGGGCAATTCCTTTCTTACAGCAAGATGTGCTTCTGATTTTCTAATTTATCTCATGATTCTCCTGATTTTTGGTGGTTCTGGCACTTGCTGTCATTAAATGAGGCAGAGGAGGGGACGGGCAGCCAGGAGTGTCCCAGCTGGGCCGTGTCTGTGAAAAGAAAGACAGAAAGAAAGCAAGAAAGAAAAGCTCTCCCTCCCCCTCCAACCAACCCTGTAATGAAAACATGGCCAACCCTGGGCTCTGCCCTCTGCCCTTTCTGGGGCAGGTTGCAAGGTCACAGGGACGTGGTCCCCCAGTATTGATCAGGGCTCTTTGGGACTGGCATATGGCACCAGGTTTCAAAGGCCGAGCAGCTCGAAAAGAATTAAGTGGGGGCAAAGAGTGGAACGTCCCAGATTGAACTCCTGACACACGGGGGTCAGAGAGCGCTGGGGACAAAGGGGGGCTGCAATGGCCAAAATAAATACCCAGGCATTAAAAATCAACAGCCCCGAGGCTGGGGATGAGATCCCACTGGGCTTCTGAGTGACAGAAGTGGGCTGGGTGAGATGGGTGTGCTGGGGAATAACCAACAGGGAGAAATGTCCTTGCTTGTCCCAGGGTGACAGCAGGAGAGCCTCACCTGGAGAGACGCTCCATGGGCTCCATCAGGTCGAATTTTGTGGGGTTTCACCTTCCTGTTGAATGTCCCTCAGCTCCTTAAGGACAGAAGGGCCACCTTTGGAAAGGGAGAGAGGTGGAGAGTGAACCTCTGGCTGTGCAGGAGCATCCCTTCTCCACCAGGGAAGTGGCAAGGATACAAAGACAGCAGCATCAGCAGTCCAGAGTAGGATGAGGCAGGATGTGCAAACCCAGGGCACGCAGGGAATATTTCTGTGTCTGCTCTGGGGTGCCCTGACCCCCAGGGCAGCACTGACTTTGACCCTCATTCATGGAGAAAGTGTCCCAGACTTCAAGATAGACTAGAATCCACAAAAGTGTGAAATAGATTATAGAGAGCAGTGTAGGTGCATCACTTGGTGAGAAATTTGGGATTTGGGGTTTTTAGTTTGTTGTGGATGGAAGCAAGATGGAGGGCACAGGGTGTTGTCCTGGGTTTCTTCTTCATGCTTTTTCTTCCTCCTTTATGGGTTTGGGTGGCATTTTGCAATTGGGCAGAAAAGTCCCCATTGCAGCTCTTTGGGACCAGTTATTGGGTTAAAAGGGGAAATAATCCAGGTGTCAGTTCTTCATTGGATAGTTTAGTCTTAAAAGTCCAAGTAAGAAGAGATTGTTGGCCATTTTTGTGGTGCTTTTCCAGTGTGCTGAGCCTGGTGTAGACAGCGTGCAAAACTCAAGATAAGGTAATAATAAACAAGAACTTGAAGACTGAAAAAATCCAGTGCATTTCTCTTTCCTGACAAAACTGCTCCAGGAGGGTCTCCCCTGGCAGAGGAGCCCCCTGGGAGAGCCCAGCCTGAGGCTCAGAAGTCGAGGAATCAGCAAAGGGTACCCTGACAGTGTTAGAGGTGGGAGGGTCCAAGAGAGCAGGAAATCTGAGCTTGTGTCAGAGGCCTTTCCCTGAGCCACAGTGTCCCAAGGGCCAATCCAGTGGGCAAGGCACTCCTGACAGGTGCTGAGGGGAGGGAGCCACCTCCTGCCCTCCCATCAGTGGGTCCTTCCTGTGTCCAGGGGCTCCCAGAGGGAAATGTGGGGCACAAGGATAAGGAAATCAACAGCTTCTCCTGTAAAACTCATGGAACGCAGTGTCTGGGTCCTTCACTTGTAAAACTCGTGGAATGCCGTGTCTGGTCACATCCTAGTGAGGGCTGTGGCCTTGGTACCACACTGAGCATCTCCTCCCAAAATTAGGTGTTTTTCCCAGCTGTTCTCCTCACCTCACAGCCCATTGCAAAGGCCAGCTCCTGAGCTACATTCCACACAGGAAACTCCAGCTCTTCCTCTGAGGCCCCAGAGAGACAGATCCTGAGGGACTGTGTGTCCCAGTCCTTATCCATCAGGGCGTTTCCTGCCTCTCCTGCCCTTCCCTCTCCTGACTTTGGTCATGTTTGTGGTGCACAGCTCCAGGCTGTGCTAAAGGAGCGGAATGGGAGACTGCCAGAGATGCAGGGAAGAACAAGGAAGAGATGCAAGGAAGAAGAGGAATCTGTGGAGCTTTCCCTGCTGGATGGAGCCTGGTTCATAGCCTACACTTCTCTCCCAGAGCAGAGCCACCATAGCCATCCCCAGAGCCCTCAGCCCCAGTCTGGGAGCTCTGGGGAGGGACACAGAGAGAATCCTGTGTATGATGGGAACCCAGCTTCCCACAGCCTGGATGGGCAGGGAGGCTGCGGACACCTGAGCACGTGGATTCCTGAGCACGAGGATGCTTCAAGCCCAAGGCACAGGCTGATGAACTTCAGCCTGATTTTCCATCTCCCTCATCCTCTCTGATCCCAGAGTCCTGCTGGAGGGAAAGGCACATGGCCTGGGGGAAAAAAGGCATGAAAGGGAAGAAGCTTTCTGTTCATGGCTTTCCCGTGGTTGTTTGGGTTCTTCCCAGCGTTGGGATGCTCTGTGGGAACCCACAGGCTGTATCCTCATCCCTCTCCCGTCTGGACCATATCAGAGACACGGGAATTCCATGGTGCCCTCTGCTCCAGCTTCACTGAATCCCCAAATCTGCGGTGTTCAATGCTGAGAGTCTTGGAACAAATCAGGGAGCTTGTTTTCCTGGCTGATTGTTTTTGATTCCTCCTCTCCTGCTCTCCCAGAGCCTTTCATGCCCAGCCAAGATGCTCTATCTCCCTTTCCAGCACTGCCTGCAGGGCCTTGCTTGGCTCTGCTGTGTCTCCTCTGTCTGGTTCCTGATAAAACAAACTGCTCAGCATGGCTGGTGAGCTCCCAGACTCGGACCAGGCATCCAGAGCCTTGTGACCACGCACTTCCACCAGAACACTTCCACCACAGCACCTGGCCATGGATGTCTCCCACAGCAATTTCCCAAAATTTCCTTTCAGAGTGTTTCTAGAGTGTAAGAGAACAAGGACCTCCCTGCTGAGCACCTTACCAACATTTTAATTAATTTTTTTTCTGAATTTTTTAAAGAAAATTTGGGGGGGGGGGGTGAGAGGTAGCTCACTAGACAAAGAAAACAGCTGGATACTTGGAGAAATGGGGAAATTTCTGGCTGTGAAGGCCAATTACACATCCTGAAGGTCGTGCTACGTCTGCCCTCGCCCTCGACCACTCAGCTGTGGCAGACAGGAGAGGCAGGATGGCATTTTGTGCCTTCAGATGTTTCTCCTCCATGTGTGGAGGTGGAATTCTCTAAATGACACATTATCCCTTCCACTCTGCACTTCCCCCTGGATTTCTCCTTCTCATGACTGCTCGAAAATGTGTTCTAGAGCTGCTGTACGATGAGCAGTCAGTGCCTGAAAGCGCTGCCTGCTTTCCCCCACCCCGCTCCTCGTGGAGAATTTAGTAGCAGATGGCAGCCTCAGAGCCCTGAGAATGAAGAGCTCCAGAACTGACAGCACAACACGAAATCTTCCTCCCTCTCGCAGCGCCGCCGCTCCGATGGCGCACAGTGAATAATTCAGCATCCATCTCTCATTCAGCAAATGCTGCCGGTGAGCTCTGGGAGGATGATTTTTATTAACTGGCCGGCTGGATGCAATTTTCCAGCAAAGCCTGTGTGCAAACAAATTGGAGCTGAGTGCTGGGTGAGTGCCAGTGCTTCTGGCTGTCTCCTGCTCTGGGGAGATGAGATGCCCACATCCTGTTACACCATCTCCGCTGCTCCTCCACTCTTTCCCAAGCCCACAAAGAACTTTGCTGCTGGACAATCCTGGGTTCATATCAGCCAGACTGTGCAGCAGGACACATGTTCATGATGGAGTTTTTTTTGTTGTTGTTGTTGTTCCCTGGGAACACTTGAGCAAAATCCGGCTGCCCAGCCTGGTCTGGAAAAGCCATCGCGGATGTCGCTGATGGGGCTCATGGGATCTGACCAAGAAAAACAGTTCTGAGCCCTTTTGTTCCTGCACCATTTGTCCCTTTCCGCCTCATTCCAGCATCAGGGTGACCGTGTCAAGAGGTGACAGTGGCATCTGGGCTCACTGGGCCCTGCTGCTGTCACCTGCTATGGGCAGGAGAGGTGGGGCCAGCCTGGAGCTGCCAAAGCCTGGCAGATCCGGGAACCCCGGGGTGGTTTGGGTGGGGAGGGACCTTCAAACCAACCTCATTCTATCCCCATGGGCACGGACACCTTCCACTAGCCCAAGGTGCTCCAAGCCCTTCCAGCCTGGCCTTGGACACTTCCAGGGATGGCAGTGGTGGTTTGTAGGTGAATTCCTGGTTTGGCTTTGCCTCTTCCCCACCAGTTGCTGCTTACAACCCTCTGCAGACCCCAAGGGATGGCACTGGGGGGTGGCAGGTCCCCAGCCCTGTCCCTGCTGCCTCCCCAAGCCTGGCAGAGGGGCAGTGGCACCCCGAGGTGCCTGTAGGGGAGCGTGATGGATACGGACCCTGCAGTGGGCAGGTAGGAGAGCTCTGTTGGACAGGTGCCTGGAACATTAGGCTATTATTGGAAGCACCAGGCTTTTATGGTAAGTAATTGTGATGTTATTGGGCGTTTTCCCTAAATAATCCACCACACTCCCATCTGCCGGCAGCTGATGCTGAAGGGAGAGGGGGGTGAGTGTAAAAACCGAGAAGGTGAAGTGGTTCTGCTCTAGTGGGATGTGAAACGGGGCTGCTGTGGGGTGAAGCAGTGCAGGGCTCTGTGGCTCTGCTCCCCAGCAGGGCCGTGTCCCCGTGCCCTGGAGGCTGGCCAGCCCCCAGAGCTCTTTCCCAGCTCTCTCCGAGTTCCTGTGTGCTCGTGGTGTCCTTCTCCCCTTCCTGCCCTCGGCCCGAGCAGGGAAGCACTGGGGAGATGCAGGAGATGATAGCGGTGCCTTGGCAGCGGGGTGAGCACGGCAGGAGCTTCCAGCAGGATGGGGAACATCCAGTCAGAGCCGGGATGGGCTGGAGCTGTCCGTGTGTCTGGCTGGACAGCCCCACGCAGCCCCTGCTGGTGGAGATGTGGAGATCCCTGCTCCTGGGCCGCTCCTGCAGCTCTGTAAATATGGGATTTACTGGGGTTTAGTGGGATGTGAGACCCTGCTCGCTGGAACTTTGGAATTCCTGCTTCACCCTTCTCCACGCCCCCAGCGACGTGGGATGTTCACCTTCTGTGGAGAAATACAGTGCACCAGAAATGCAACCAAGGCTCCTGGTTTCTGCAAGAGGCTCTTTTCCATAGAAACATGGGATTGTAGCAGTTGGAAAAGCCCTCTCAGGTCATAGAGTCAAACCATTCCCTCAGCCCTGCCAAGGCCACACCAAAACATGTCCCTAAGAGTCACATCCATGCAATTCTAAATCCCTCCATAGATCCAGGGGACTCCACCTCTGCCTGGGTTGCCATTTTCATGCTGGGGCTATGTCAGAAATGACTTTTTGAGTCACTTTTCCCCGAGTCCCAGCCTTTTAGGAGCTTGGGGGGCTTATACGGGCATCTGAGGGGCTTTGGCACCACACGCTGTGGAGGCATCTGGGTCAGTCAGGGCTCTGAGCAGCGATGATGCTGTGCCACGGTGAGATTCGTCCTCTCCTGAGCACCTATGGGAGGATAAGAGCAACCCCAGAGCTGGAATCAGCAAGGACAGCTCTGGCAACTAGGCCACCCTGGCTTGAAATAGCCCATGGGGCAGGATTAGCATCGTCCTCCCCAAGGAGAATCCCAAAAGGTGAGAGTTCTCCCTGGAAAATTCAGTCTTCTCCTTTCTTCTCATACTGAGCCTAAAGGAGAGTCTCAGTGCTGTGCCCAGCCCCCCTTTCTGACTCCCTTGTACACAAACCCCATCACTCTGCAGGATCCTGGCTGGCCCTGGAATTACTCACCAGGAATGAGCCATTTCCATGTGCACACTGTCACCCTACAGTTGTCTGTGAGAGCTGGGCTGCCAACATCTGACAGCTATAAATAGCCCAGGGCCCAGGGGAGGCAGGAAAACACCTTTGAACTCCCCTGAAATCTGGTGGAACGGCAGAGCTGCAAAGGGACAAAACATAAATATTGGCCCAAAAATACATTTCATGGAATGGTAGAACCCTAGAACACTTTGGGTTGGAAGGGAGCTTAAAGATCTTCTAATTCTTACCCCCTGCCATGGCAGAGACACCTCCCACTGTCCAAAACTGCTCCAAATCCCAGTGTCCAACCTGGCCTTGGGCACTGCCAGGGATCCAGGGGCAGCGCCAGCTGCTCTGGGCACCTGTGCCAGGGCCTGCCCACCCTCATCAGAAAAACCTTCTCCTTTTTGTCTGATACATACAGGTTCTCTGTATATCTCTGCGGACATCCCCCCACAGACATACAGAGAACCTGCAGGTGAGAGATCAGGCAGCCTCTTGCTCCCAGAGTTTTCCTTAAAGCCTGGCATCTGCCCCTGGGAGCTTTTCATGTTTTACTCCTCACCTCTCCCATTTCCCAGCTGAAGGAATTGACCCAGTGGGGGCTTGGAGCAATTCAGGGCCCAGCTTTGGCATCTCCCCTGCCGGACCCGCTTCTTTGGGGTTCGCTTTTGCCCGCACTGCCCAGACCTTGCTGCTGCGGCCTCTCCCCTTCCTCCTCCCCAGCCCACCCTCCTCCTCCTCCTCCTCCTCCTGCCGTCGTTGTCCTGGCAACCAGAGGCCAGCACGGCCCTGCCCCGGGTGACAGCCCGGCCACAAAGGCGGCTTTGAGCGCTCCGCGGTCGGGGCCGTGCCCAGCGCCCCCAGTGCTGCAGGCGAGTGCGGGGGGCGGCCCGGGGGATCCCCGCAGCCCCCAGGTGTCCCAGGGTCACGGGCAGGGTTCGTGGCTCCGCTCCGGGATGGCTGAGGGAGGGCACGGGCCCATTCTTGTGGCTGCGGCGGGGCGGAGAGCGGGTCAGGCGGCCTCGGAACCCCTGACACAGCCCCGAGGGTCCCCGGGTGTCACTCAGCCTGAGGGAAGCTGTCCATCAAAGCTGGGGGCTGTGGGAATACCTGCGGGCAGCCGGGACAGAGGGAGTGCCTCAGGGAGAAACCTTCCAAACCTCTGGCCCTGCTGCTTTTCCCTTTTCCCTCTTCTCCCAAAATGAGCTGAGCTGCACTTTCCCAGACACACGAGACTAAAGAAATTCACTGGTCCAAATGTAGAAACAAACTTGGCATTTGCTTGGGTAAAGTGTGAGGCTGGCAAGTTATGCCAGGGAGGAATTGATCTGCAGGTAAAGCTGGAGATCTCCCTGCCTAAACCAGCAGCAAGGCTGGGTTAATGGTTGGACTCGATAAATACAGGTTTTTTCCACCCTAAATGATTCCAGGATTCCACAAAACTAGCAGCAGGTGCCAGGGATGTCAGGCACACAGTACATCATCTTGGAGGCAGCCAGACCTGGGGCAAACAGGCTTTCCTAAAAATGTGAGGCAAGGAAGAAGAAACCCTCCTGAAACACAAACAAACCCCATGGAACTAGTGTTCCTGGGCAGATGTGGGTCAGGAATGCACAGGTTGGCCCCTCATCATCCTCTCTGCTCTGTGGCCACAGCTGAGGGGGGGACGTGCTGCCCACATTTTTCATAGAAGGGACCTTAAAATCAACTCACACCTCTGCCACGGCAGGGACACCTCCCACTGTCCCAGGCTGCTCCAAACCCCACTGTCCAGCCTGGCCTTGGGCACTGCCAGGGATCCAGGGGCAACCACAGCTGCTTTGGGCAGCCTGCCCACCCTCACAGGGAGGAATTCTTTCCCAATATCCCATATAAATCTTCCCTTCTTCATCCTAAAGCTGTTCCCCTGGTCCTGTTACTCCATGTCCATGTGAAATGCCATCCCCTCTTTGCCATCCAAGAGTCTGGGGCTGTGCAGCATCTCCTCTTGCTGCCACTCTGAGTGGGGACATCACCCCACAGACATACAGAGAACCTGCAGGTGACAGCCTGAGATCAGGCAGCCTCTTGCTCCCAGGGTTTTCCTTGAAGCCTGGCATCTGCCCCTTGGAGCTTTTCTTGTTTTACTCCTCACCTCTCATGTCTCCCAGCTGAAGGAGCTGTCCCCAGGTGCCAGCAGAGCAGAGCTCTCAGTGCTGTCCCCAGGCTGGCAGCCTGCCCAGAGGCACTGGGTGCTGCTGGGGGAGCAGCTCTGGGGCAGCAGGGGAGGATGGGACCCCAAAACCTCCTCCAGCAGGGGACAGGGAGCACCCCTGGGTGCACGCCCTTTCCAGCCTGCTAATGAGGCAAATTCGGGGCATTCTGCTTGTCCAGCTGCAGCGAGGCTGCTCAGCCTCCCCAACCCTCCCCTTGCATCCCTGACCTCCCACCGCTCCCAGCAGTTCCTCTCTCCTCTCCTCTCCTCTCCTCTCCTCTCCTCTCCTCTCCTCTCCTCTCCTCTCCTCTCCTCTCCTCTCCTCTCCTCTCCTCTCCTCTCCTCTCCTCTCCTCTCCTCTCCTCTCCTCTCCTCTCCTCTCCTCTCCTCTCCTCTCCTCTCCTCTCCTCTCCTCTCCTCTCCTCTCCTCTCCTCTCCTCTCCTCTCCTCTCCTCTCCTCTCCTCTCCTCTCCTCTCCTCTCCTCTCCTCTCCTCTCCTCTCCTCTCCTCTCCTCTCCTCTCCTCTCCTCTCCTCTCCTCTCCTCTCCTCTCCTCTCCTCTCCTCTCCTCTCCTCTCCTCTCCTCTCCTCTCCTCTCCTCTCCTGACGGATGGACAGACGGACGGTCGGAGGAAGGAGCCGCGGTGGCTGCGGGCAGGGAGGGCTCCTCGGACCCACCCTCTGTTCTTTCCTGCCTTCCAAAGCGCCGCTTTCCTGCAGCCGGGTCCAAGCTCTGCTTGGCCCCCGCGGTGCCTAAAAATAAAAAACCTCCCGTGCGCAGTTCTGGGGCAGAGCTTCTGGGCTGGAGCTCAGCCCTGGAGGGAAATGAAGATGAGGCACTCAGTGCCCCTGGAGGAGTGACCCGGGGGTGCCGGGGCTGTGCCAGCTGTCCCTGAGGACAAATGGGACCTCCCCTGTGCCGGGATGGAGGTGCCAGGCTCTGGGGATCCCATCTGCACCCAGAGGTGATGCCCACCGAGCTGCTCAGGGCTCAGCCCCGCGCAGACCCCAGCTGGAGATTCACACCTGGAATATTTCCGGAGTCCTCTGTGGGACATCCTGGGCACTCCTGGGTCTCAGCCCTGCCTTTGGGATGCGTCTGGAGAGAGGAGGGGCACATCCACTGCCAACGCCCGGCGGTGATGAGGTGATGAGGTTTTGGGGATGCCCGGAGCCCGTGGTGCTGTGAGCGCCAAGCACAATCCTCACGGAGGTGCCACCTCTGCCCTCCATGGCCGCCCCTCTGCTTCCCCTCCCTCTCTGTCCCCAGGATCTGCTGCCTTCCAGGAAATGGGATATTAAACGGTGTTAATGAGCTTCTCTGGCAGAGCCTCCAACAAAAGGCTCTTCCCAGGGCTGCTGGATGGGAACGGATGGGTTCAGGGGAGGGGAGGGCGAGGGGGCACGGCCGGGCTGCTGAACCTCCTTCCTCTGCCATCCATCAGCTGTCAGGGCACCGCAGAGGCTCCGAGCCTGATCCCCTGCACACAGCCCGGCTCTGGATGGGCAGGGACGGTGTCCTGGATGGGCTGAGATCCCCTGGCACTGCCAGGCCGGGTGGGGGACAGGAGGAGCAGTTTCTGGGTGCTGATGGGTTTGTTCTCTTAAAGCACTGCTATTCCTGCAGGCACAGACAGCATCCTGCTGGGATGGTTGGACCCACAGGTTTGGGTTTGAAGGGATGCTCAAGCTCATCCAGTTCCACTCCCTGCCATGGGCAGGGACACTTCCCACTATTCCAGGGTGCTCCAGCTTGGCCTTGGACATTTCCCGGGATCCAGGGGCAGCCACAGCTTCTCTGGGCACCCACCCTCATAAGGAACAATTCCTTCCCTCTATCCCACCGCACCCTGTCCCCTGGCGGTGATAAGCTATCACTCGAAGGGGTAACGTGCCCATGTGCAGGCACGGGTGGCCCAGGTGGATGTCACATCCCGTGTCCTGCCCCCTGGCTCCTGACACAGCCCCAGGCTTTATATAGCCCGGGTTTCCTGTTTGTGGGCTCTGCGGGGCCTTCTCGCTCCCTCGCTCGCTCTTGTCCCTCTTGGCCGAGGGCAGCAGGGAGCCAGTGTCCTGGGAAAAGTAAAACTTGAAAGCAAAGCTGGACTTTTCATTGTCGGGAGGCTTCTTTTTATTTTTTTTGTTGCATTTCCTCTGGGTCGTTTCCTTTTCATTCGAATGCGGATAAAAATAAGTTTCCGCTGACATCAGCCCGCTGTCCCTTTTGGGCAGGGATCTGCTGCTGGTCTCCCTGAGCACCCCAGGGCTTTGCATTCCTCTGACAGCCATGAGAAACACGCCTGGAATGAGCAGCCAGGCCAGCTGGGGTGGCTGGGGCACTGGGAAGGACCAGCAGGGAATTTTTGGGGGGTTGTTGATGGGGTTTGTGGTGCTGCTCTTGTTGTGAGGGTCATTCAGCTTCGTTTGCTCTCCTACAGCTGAGGAAATTGGGAAATTCACCCCTTGTGCCCTCCCAAGCAGCAATGTCCCATGGAGGGAGAGGGTGAGACACTGCCCTGCCCTGCCTGGCACAGCTGTGGCTGCCCCTGCATCCCTGGCAGTGTCCAAGGACGGGGCTTGGAGCAGCCTGGGACAGTGCACACCTCAAGGTGTCCCTGCCATGGCAGGGGTGGAATGGGATGAGCTTGAAGGCTCCTTCCCACCCAAACCAGCCTGGGATTGGATGAGAGGCTTCATCTAGGTGTGAGCCTGGTGTGGAGTTGGAACCAGGTGATTTTAAGGACCCTTCCAACCCAAACCATTCCATGATTTTATGAACACAAGGGCTCCTTGAAAAATCGAGGCTTTGCTGCAGCTCCATGGGAGAGGACCTGGAGCTGCTCCCTCGTCGGAGACAGGGCTGAGGCTTGGTCACCACACACATGCTGAGAGGTCCCAGGGATCCTGGGGAGCCAGATGTTTGTACAGCTGTGGCTTCACCCTGTTTGCTTTGTGCTGGGTGGCCCTGAACTTGCATGAAGTATTTGGTGTGGGGGGCGTGGGGTCTCTGCAGCCGTGGCTGGGGCTGCTGGCTTGGGTGGGGATCAGGGACATTTCTGGCCTGGCCTCTGAGGGATGGAGCTGCTGGGAAAGGATTTCTCCCCAAGCTCTCTCAGCTTTCCCATCCTGATGAAAGCATTTGGGAAGCGAGAGGCCAAATGACTCCTCTGGAGCTGGTCTCGCCAAAGAGGCTGTTTTGTTGTCCCAATCAACTTCAGAGAGAGCTTCAGGAAGGAAAAGCTGTCCCAAGGAAAATGAGGCTGTGGAAAAATGGGACGTTTCAACCTCTTCCAAACATGTTTTCAATGAGGAGAGATCTGGAGGCGTGGAACAGCTCCAGTTCAAGGGAGTCATCACTTTGGGATGGCAGCGGTTTGTTTGAGGAGGTCCTGGCTGGGACAAGAACAGGAAGTCCCCAGGCACAGGCACACAGAGCCACTTTTCCATGTCCAGACCATCAGTGCTCTGCCTCCCTGGCACTGCTCCACCTCTCCAGCTGGGCCACTATTCTGGAAAAGGGACATTTTCCCTGTTTCATTTCATTCCCCAAGAGTCCACCCATTTGCTCACCTCCTGCACTGCTCCTCCACCTTTCCCAAGGGCAGATCCCTCCTCCTGTTTGCCTCCTGGCACCTCCACCTCTCCTCTCCTCCCTGCCCCGCTGCCTTCAGGGGGCCCATCAAACCTCTGGGGCAGCTCTTACTCTGTCCACGCTGCTCCTGGAGAGCTCTGAGGTGCAGGCAGACCCCAAACACCAGGCTGGGACCCGGCTGGTTCCCAAGGGGAGCTCTGCACCGCAGATGGGATCCTGGCATGAGGATCTGAAGCGCTGCTGCACTGCCAAAGCTCATCCCCAGAAGTTTTGCTGAGACCTGGGTTCTGTGGGCAGATTTTGGGTGCAGAGAGCCCCGTGGGGGGACAGAGCACAGGACAGGCTGTGGGATGTGGGGCAGGAGGCACAGGGTGGTCCCAATGCCTGTGCAGGGAATGTGGTGCCGCTGGGAGAATCTGAGGAGCAGATTTGGATTCAGGCGTCCGCTGGGACAGGGACCTGGGACCCGGCAAAGGAAAATTCACTCACCCAGGCTGCAAAACCACCAAGACAGGCCAGGAGCGGAGCCCAGGTGGGAGCGACAAACGGGGCAATTGCTCCATCTTGTGACTCCAGCTGCGAATGCAGCGAGCGGCCGGGAATGACGGTGGGGATTGGAATCACAGGATAGATATCCTGAGCTGGGAGGGACCCGCAGGGATCCCCCAGCACAGACCCCCCACAATCCCACCCTGTCCATCCCTGGAGCGCCGTCCAAAGGCTCCTGGAGCTCTGGCAGCCTCGGGGCCGTGCCCATTCCCTGGGCAGCCTGGGCAGTGCCAGCACCCTCTGGGGCAGAACCTTTCCTGATCTCCATCCTAACCCTGCCCTGATTCGGCTTCTGCTGCAGGAATCGACGTCCCCACCAGGGAGCTCGGTGTCCCACTGCCCAGCAGGAAACCTCTGGGAATCCAGCTCCTCCTCATGGTTCCCATTGAAGGCAGCAGCTGGACTCCCTGTGAGACTTCCCTGCTCCTTCCTTCTGCCAGTGGGAAATGAGGACGTGGAGAAGCAATTCCTGGACACCAGCTGCACTGTCAGCCTCTGGCTCAGGCCTGGGAATGATCCTGACCACCAAGGAGCCTCCCTGGCTTTGCTGTAGGGCTGCCCCTCAATGGGAAAGCAGAGGGAAAAAGGCTGAGATTCCAAGTGCTCCATGGGAGAGCAGTGCAGCTCATGGGGTTATGGATCACTCCAAACATAAAGCCAAAAATGAAACCATTACTGAACAAAGTCACATCCTGGTGGTTGCCAGCTCCTGAGTCCAGAGCTGGGCAGAGCATGGAGCACAGGGATGGTGCTGCCTCCACCTCTCCTCCATCCTGCAGGATTTCAGTTTGGGAAAAGCGTTGCTGATGAGATCAGCCCCAAATTCTGATCATTCACTCCATGGAGAGGAAACCTTCCTGATGAAAGGCTGCAAGAGTAATTCAGCATCACGGGGTCATGGAAGCTGGGATTTTCTGGAAAACCTGATTCTATTTTTCAGTGCTTTTTGGATAACTTGATGAGGTCAAGGATAGGAAAGAGGCACCAAACATCATCCAGACCTTTCAGCTGACACACAGGATAGTAATTCTGTCAGGTTCATAGATAAAATCCCAGTCTGGAGTTTGGAACATCTGCCCCCCATCCCGAATTTCCTGTGTGGTGTCACCTGTCCCCAAGCCCCAGGCTGTGATGATGTTCGCAGGGGTCGGAGGATGAGGGAAGAGATGAGGATCTGACTCCATGTTTCAGAAGGCTGATTTATTATTTTATTATATATATTATATTAAAACTATACTATAAGAATAGAAGAAAGGATTTAATCAGAAGGCTGGCTAAGCATAGAAAAAGAAAGAATGATAATAAAGGTTTGTGTCTGGGACAGAGTCCGAGCCAGCTGGCTGTGATTGGCCATTAATTAACAACAACCAACATGGACCAATCCCAGATGCACCTGTTGCATTCCACAGCAGCAGATAATCACTGTTTGCATTTTGTTCCTGAGGCCTCTCAGCTTCTCAGGAGGAAAAATCCTAAGGAAAAGATTTTTCATAAAAGATGTCTGTGACACCAGGTGTGACCTGTGAGCTGTGAGCTGACTGGTGGGGCTGCTCTGTGTCCCCAGGGCAGCTGGACAGTGGTGCCCTCTCCCTGCTCCCCAGACCACTCGTGATCACAGGGGACTCGAGAAAACCCGGAGAGGGGCAAAGCAGAAAGTTCTGACCAGCATTGGCACCTCAGGCACGTCCGGGGACGAGTTCTGCTTTCTTTTATTTCTTTGAAGCAAAGTGCGAACAAAGGCTTTTCTCCCGGAGCCCCGGCTGCCAGCGGAGCAGGCAGCGGTGTCACCCTGCAGTGACATCGCCTCGCGGGAGAGGCAGCAGAGCGGAGCCCGGCCGTGTCACCGTGCCCGGGCCGGGGACTCGCCTCATGCATCACTGTCCGCGGTGTCACCGCTCTCATGGAGATAAATGGGGCCGTGGCTCCGCCAGCGCTCCCGAGTCACTTCCACTTAGGACACTGCAGGAGGAGACGGCTCCCAGACAGGTCAGCAGTAGACAAATCAGCCCCGGGGTCACGGCTGAGCTCCTGCTGGCAGGGACGTGTCCCATCCCATAACCTGTGTCCCATCCCACAGCCCGGCTGTGCTCGGGTGGATCCAAGCTGTGAGGATGAGCCACAGACTCAGGGAATGGTTTGGGTTCGAGGGGAGCTTAAAGAATATCTAATCCCAACCCCTGGCATGGGCATGGGCAGGGACACCTTCCCCCAGAGATGTGACACACAGCAGGTGACACAGGGGAGGTGACACAGCAGAGAGGAGATGCCCTGGCTCTGCTCAGCTCCAGGAAAACCAATGAATGTTTCACAGAGCTCTCACATATGGGAAGTGTCTGAACTTCTAAAACATCAGGATAAAAATCAAGGCAGGGCAGGGATGGGTGTCAGCAGTGGGAGCATCTCTGGGTGGGTAACACAGGGAATTGTGACCCAGCAAAATGGGTGTGCAGGGAGGGAAGAACACATCCAGGCATAAAGGGAATGCAGCAGAGAAGGATGGGGCTTTGGACTGGAAACAAAGTGCCCAGGAAATGTCTTGGCAGAGAGGGATGTGCCAGGCTGTGGAAGATTTCCCTGGAGCACTGGAATCCCTTGGAGAGCACTGGAGAGAAATGAAGGGAACATGCCTTGGCATCCAGGACAGCCAGGAGCAGGGAGGAGGGAGGGAATGTGGACATTTCCAGGCTCAGCAGCCACTGCTTGCCTCCAGCTGGGAGCAGAATTCCTGCCTCAGCAGCTTTATCACTATTTTAGGTTGGAAAGATCAAACTCTTTCTCCTCTGGGCTGAGCTCAGAGATTCTCCAAGTCCCAGAGCAGCTACTGAGCTCCAGAACTGCCCGTCCCCAAGGAGGACATGGGGGAGAAAAGTCCAGCCTGGTGGGGTATCCCTGGGAGAGGGAGATGTCTCTTCCCCAGCTCCTGGGGAGTGGAGCCATCCCTATACCTGTGTTTGACACCTGCTTTTCCATGGACCTCCTTTGATGGCACTAATTGTCCAGAGAGCTACAGGGAGACCCCGGCACGGCGGTGGAAGGATGAAATGAAATGGGAATGCAGAATAAATCATGAGCCAGTTTCCAGCATTTTCTTGGCTGACATGCAATGGCTAATCATTCTGATGGCAGAATTTACATAATTACTCTGCCCACTGGCCCAGGATGGCCTGAGCAGAGAGAAAAACAGGCTGCTGATTCCAAGGGGGATGTTTGTGGAAGTGATTGAGGGAGTCGCGGGGCTCGGGGCTGGGAACAGATGGGCTTGGTCATGGGGCTGGACCTGGGGCTCCCCTCTGCTCTGTGCAGATGGTGCTGCTCAGACAGAACCCCACAAACAGCATTTTCAGGCAGAATTCCCACCTTTCATGGTCAAAGTTGTGTAACTGATGGGTGAAACAAGAAGGAATTTGGAAAAAAGCAGCAAAGCAGGAGGAATCAAAGCAGTGCTGTGATTAGTGGGGAGGTGCAGCAGGACATTGGAAACTGATTTCCTCACACCCTGAGCACCCAAAGAAACCAAATTCAGAAATCCTGATGGACCCCAACTCCCAGGCTGCTCCACAAATTTCCAACTTGGAATTAGTGGCATTCCACAGAATCCCAGAAGGATTTGGGTGGGGAGGGATCTTAAACCTCATCAGCCCAGGCCCTGCCATGGACAGAGACCTCTTCTATTGCACCAGGTTGCTCTAAGCCCCATCCAACTTGACTTGGAAGGTTTTCCTCTCTTTTCTCATGTCACACTCCTGTTTTTCTCTCTTTTTCTGCCAACTCATCATGGAGCCCTCACACAATGTGTCAATTAGCACAAGGCCATGGAAGATATCTGTGGGAAGCACTGGAATCCCATGGGGAGCATTTTTGATTATTTAAGACACTTCCCCATCCCTGGAAGTCCTCCCCTACCACAAGACAGTTCCCAGGAATGGATCCACTCCAGCCCTGACACCCTGTGCAGCCCCAGCTTTCTCTGATCCTTCTGAAACATTTGACAGAAATCCTTCTATTGCTTGGAAAACTAAAATCAGATCAGCAAAGCTGAAACCTTTCAGTGCCACTGTGAGTTCCTGTGGCAAAAGTGGCTCCAGCTCTGTGCTCCCTGTGAGGTTTTGGATTGCAGAACATCCCTGTGTGGTGTTAACACACCCCACAAGCAGGACAATCCATGTTTCTTGTTTGGTTAACACTGGGAGGCTCCAGGGCCTTCCCACACACATTCATTTGCATATTTCTTCCAGTGGAACTTAATAAAATATTCATATCATTAAAGGAGAGGGGGAAAAGAGAGGGGCCGTGGCTGCTCCTGTGGCTGAGGCAGTGGGAGAGCTGTGTTCTCCAGCAGGGGAGGGTGGGGCAGAGGGTGACACTGATGCTGAGGGGACACTGATCTTGAGCTGTCCCCTGGCCCTGCTGAGCTGTCACTGTCCTGCTCTATCCACAGACTGGGATAGAGCAGCCCCTGCTTCCCAAAGGTTCCCCTTCCCTGAGCCTCGTATGGAGGCACTGCCTGCCAGGTACAGAGGGAAACTGTGGGGACCCAGGACATTGCTCTGGCTGCCCTGGAGGACTCCAGACCCTGACAGGGGGCTCAGAGACCTTGGCACAGAGTCAAAAACACCTGTGCCTTTGATTTTAGCCCATGAAAACAATTACCAACTTTGTGTGAAGAATTACAAACCACAGGAGTTTTGATTAAAATGATAGTGAATTTGTCACAAAGTAAAAAAATAACGTTTTGGGGTTTTAGAATAAAAGTTCAAGAGGCAAGATGCAAGAATCTAGGCGTGTCCTGTCCATCTTCTCCTTCTTCTTGTCCTCCATCTTCAACTGGAATAGTGACACTTTTGGGTAAGTTTAATGTAGAGTCAGACTGTCTAACATAGGTGATAGATATTAAGGAATTATTGTAAAGTACACATAGTTCGTAGTACAAAAAGTTAACACCACCCCAAGGGTGGTCAGTATTCCACAACCTGACCAGATCTCAGCAGGTCAGAGAAAGAATGGAATAGATAAGGAAAAATAAACAACCTTAAAAAGCAGAACCGACAAATTTCTTCTGTTGTGGGGCTGGGAAAAAAAAAAGACTTTCTAATACCCCAAGAGTCATCTCAACCACAGAAATCCAAGAAGAAACCACGTCCCTGTTGGTTGTTCCTCTCCTCCCTCTGTGCTCCCACCCAGGATGAGCAGCAGGCCATGCTCTGCAGCCCAGGGCCTGTGCCAGGCCCCTCCAATGGCCCTGCAGCCCACAGCCTGTGCCAGGCCCTCCATGGCTGCCCTTCCCACAGCCTGTGCCAGGCCCTCCATGGCCCTGCAGCCCACAGCCTGTGCCAGGCCCTCCATGGCCGCCCTGCCCAAGGCCTGTGCCAGGCCCTCCATGGCTGCCCTGCCCACAGCCTGTGCCAGGCCCTCCATGGCTGCCCTGCCCACAGCCTGTGCCAGGCCCTCCATGGCCCTGCAGCCCACAGCCTGTGCCAGGCCCCTCCATGGCCATCCTGCCCACAGCCTGTGCCAGGCCCTCCATGGCCCTGCAGCCCACAGCCTGTGCCAGGCCCCTCCATGGCCATCCTGCCCACAGCCTGTGCCAGGCCCTCCATGGCCATCCTGCCCACAGCCTGTGCCAGGCCCCTCCATGGCCCTGCAGCCCACAGCCTGTGCCAGGCCCTCCATGGCCGCCCTGCCCATGCCCTGTCCGTGCTGAGGAGCAGCAGCACCCTGGCCTGCAGGAGCTGAAGTCAGGCTAATCAGGATGTATAGCCAGCCACCGAGGCCATGAATATTTAATGAGGCCTGTTAAAGGATTTTTAGAAGTGCTCTCCCCACGGACACCACGATGACTTCTTTGTTTATAATTTTTTCCCCCTTTCCTGTTGCCACTAATCACCGACTCTCAGCTCCTTAATGGCACCTTCGGGGAGCTCTGGGGATGACTTATTTCTTTATTTATTTACTTGCTCCAAAGTGGAGAGAAACCCTGACTGCCATTGCCACGGGTGGTTCCAGGTGCCAGGATCCATCCTTGCAGGAGTGGATGTTCCTGGCTGTGCTGGGGGGACAGGAGTGGGACCTGGATCCATCCCCTCCCTGGATCCATCCCTTCCCTGAGTCCATCTTCTCCCTGGGTCCATCCCCTCCCTGGATCCATCCTCGACCTGGATCCATCCTCGACCTGGATCCATCCTCTTCCTGCATCCATCCCCTCCCTGGATCCATCCCCTCCCTGGCTGAGAGCAGGAGGGGCCGAGGCAATGGGCAGGGAGGGAAAGGAAGGGAGGGTCCCTGCACTGGAGCTACATGAGATGTTTTCACTGGAGAAAATGAAGTTGTTTATTACAATAAGGGTGAGCAGGCCCTGACCCAGGTGTCCAGAGAAGCTGTGGCTGCCCCTGGATCCCTGGAAGTGTCCAAGGCCTCGCTGGGCTTTTTCTGAAATGTCCAAAAGCATCTTCTGTCTCACACAGGCCTGAGCATTGCCAGTTGGCCTTGGGAATCTGTTCCAGGAGGAAATTTTCCTTTTTCTTAACTTAAATGTTTTTTATTATTTATGTCAGAAAACTCTGCCTGCTTTCAGAGGGAACTGTTACATCTTTAATTTTGTGAAGATGGGGGAGGTGTCACTCAGAATCTTCTCAAGAAGATGCTGACAGCTGAGGATGGGGGTCTGGGCCTGCCCCAGGCCCTGCCCGTGCTGCCCAGCCCAGGGCATCTCCCCCAGCCTCATGTGGGGCAATTTAGAGGGGGCAGAGCCAGCCCAGCCCCAGCCCCCTCTCAGCTGAGGGTGCTGGGGATGCTGAGTGGCAGCAATTCCTCTTCCTGCTCACATCAATTTGCACCAGGTTCTGCTTCTGGCTGGGCCTCCATGCCAAGCTTTAGTGCTTTTTAATTGCCTGGTGGAGCTGGCTCAGCTCGGAGCTCTCCAGAGCCCCAGACTCGCCTTGGTAACTGTCTGAACCACCAGGGCAGAGCAACAGGAAGGCAGGACAGGGAATTGAGCTGGCTCTTCTCTGGGAATGTTCCCACACCTCTGTAGTTGATTTTCCAGACCTTCTCTTCATCCTCTTACTGGAAGTGAGTCCTCCTTCCCCAGAGCTGCTGTGAGAGGCGTCACAAGACAACCACTGCATTCCCAAATTCCCAAATCCTACTCCTGTCCAGGCTCCTGTGCTTTGGCAGGAGCTGTGCTCCATCCTGGACAACCTGTTGCCATCAGCTGAGCAAAATCTGCTCTCCTTCCTGAAATTCCACCACCCTTCCACAGCTGTCTCTGGCCCCAGACAAGTCCCTGCAGGATTTTGTCATCCTCATTCTCTGCTCCCAGTCTGGCACAAGGCATCCTTCAACTCACAGAATCATAGAATGGTTTGGGTGGGAAGGGACCTTAAATCTCATCCCATTCCAACCCCTGATGGGCAGAGACACCTTCCAGTAGACCAGACTGTTCAGAGCTCCCTCCAGCCTAGCCTTGGATGAAGAATAAAGGCATGGCCAGGATTTCCACGTGTGTTTGCCCTGCAGGCAGCATGCCCAACCCAGGGAGCCTGGAGAAAGGGCTGCACCTGAGCCCTGACTCCCAAGACCTGCTCACGGCATGGATGGGAAGTTCTGCAGGGATGTTAATGGCACAGAGAAAAGCCATTAAAGGAGGAAGAGTTGAGGTTACAATATTGTGCTGAAAAGTTTATTGCTGCCTGTAGAGACATCAGGTCTGTACTTCCAGGATTACTCAGTGCTTAATGCCCAGTGCCTGCGCATTAGTTTTGCCGGGAAGCCCATTTGGGGTTCTTCCAAAACGGAAAAATTAAAGGGCTTCCCTAATAAATGTGCTGTCCAAAAGCAAAAGGGAGAAAAAAAGGCTCCAAGCCCAGCTCAGGAACCCAACATGAGGCAGCAGTGTGGGGCCAGGGGTTGTCCTGCTGGCTGAGCCCTGGATGGGCAGTGCTGGCCCCTGGAAGTTCTGGGAATGGACATCCATTGCTGCTCCCTTGCACTGCTGGCTCCTCCTGACACTAAGCTACAGCAGGAAAAAATGCAAATTTACACATGAATTTGGGTGTCCAGCAGGTGAATTTGCCTGGGAAATTCTCCTGATTTCACTGATAGATGGAAACTCCAGAGCAGCGGCGACTTGCTTGTCACCTTGCTCTCCATCCATCCATCCATCCATCCATCCATCCATCCATCCATCCATCCATCCATCCCCTGTGCTCGAGAGAACAGCCCTTTTCCTACATCCAGGCTCTCAGGCCCCCTCTTTCCCAGCATTTACCACTTGCCCTCCACCTGGGAATGGAATGAGTGCCTGGAATAGATGCAGCCTGGATGGGGAGGCAGCAGCATTTGGGGAAGCGGCAGCGATTCAGCCCAAAGACTCCTTGGGCTCCCTCCTGCTCCTCTCCTGGCACCCAGCTCTGATCTGAAATCAATGTGAGTGAGGTGCCAGGATGTCAGTGAGACTCTGTGTCTCTCTGCAATCCAGAGAACCCAGAACTTTGTGTAGGCACTGCCTGGAAACAGAGCACAGCGTGGAGCAGCAGCTTTGTGCAGCTCTCAGGAGGTCCTTAACTGCCTTGGGCTCCACGTTGGCTGGGCCAAGGATGGTCCATTTGTGTCCTCTGGCCATCTCCAAGAGTTCTGGGGGCTGGGGGGTTTCTGTGTGTGCCCAGGTGAGGCTTTGGTTCACTTGGAAATGTCACTGGGAGCTTGGAATGACACCAGGGTCCAGTTTGCCTTGGGAGCAGAGGGTGGGATCTCCACAGCAGCCCCTGCTCCCAGGGACATCGATTCCCTGGTGGCTCAGCTGGAGTAAAGGAGGCTCAGGGGCCCTTGGGGTTCTGCACAACCCCTGACAGGAGGGGACAGCCAGGAAGGTCAGGCTTTCAGGGAACAGGGACAGGAAAAGAGGGAAGGGCCTCAGGCTGGGCCAGGGGTGCTCAGGGTGGAAATCAGCAGGAATTTCCTTGTGGAAAAGATTGTCAGGCATGGGAAGGGACTGTCCAGGGAGGTTTGGAATCCCCATCCCTCGAGGGATCTAAAAGTCATATGAATGTGACACCTGGGGACATGGGTCAGTGGTGGCCTTGGAAGTTCTGGGGAATGGTTGGATTGGATGACCCCCCCAAAGAGGGCTTTTCCTGTGTAAATGATTCCATGTGTCCATGAATTCACCAAGGAATGTGGCCTGTACAGGAGATTTGTCTCTTCATGAGGTCTCACTGAGGGAATTTAAGCTGGTGAGCCCAGGGCTGGGCCGTGGCTCAGTTTTTGGCATAATCCCTGTGCCAGGGACATTGTTGGACTGGGAGACTCCCTGGCAGGGAAGGGTGAGGATTTTTTTGGGAGTAGCAAGGACAAGCAAAGGAAGAAGAGGAGAGAGGAGGAGAGTACAGGGCAAAAAAGCCCAAGGCAGTGAGCACCAAACCTTGGGGAGCACAGGAAGAGCTCACAGGCAGAGCCAGGCTGGGCAGGTAGGCGCTCACCTTAAGCTGGGTCTGGATCTTTCCACGAGCTGATCTCAGAATCCTTTGCTGAAATTAGAAGATCTATGCCTAAACTTAATCAAAAAGAGGCAACAGAAGAAGATGAGTGGAATGATTGGAGATTACAGGGAAGCAGTGGAACTTGGAGAGGGGCAGAATGAGTGTTGAAACCTCAGGGAGCTGTGACTTTCCTTGCAAAACCAGATCATTTGGGAATGTCAGTACATCCAGGTGTCACTCCTCCAGAGCGCGGGTGCTCTGCCCAGCCAGGGATGTCATCCCATCCATGTCTCCCTCTTTCCTGCCCGAGGCTGTGCAGCTCTCCAACCAGGAATCCTGCTGAGGAAAGCTGGGATTGCAGATCCGGGCAGGTGCTTGGCACAGGAATCCGTGTCAGGGGCAATGCCAGCTTTTCTCCTGCCACAAATCCCTCCCGGCCTGCCGGGGAAGCAGCTCCGCTGCTCGGAGGGTTCATTAGGGCTCATTAGTGCCCATTAACAGGTCTGTCCCAGAGCACAGCAGCACCTGCAGCTGTGAACTCCAGGGAATTGTTTCAGTTTCCTCTCAGCTCCTTCTCCGTGCCTCAGTTTCCCAGCCTGGGTAACCTCGGTGCTCCCGGAAGCTCTTTGGATCCAGGATTTCTCCTCCTGCCCTCCAAGAGCTGCCTCCTCTCTCTGCAGGAGCACTTTGGCTGCTCCATCCTTGGAAGTGTCCAAGGCCAGGTTGGACGGGGCTTGGAGCACCCTGGGATAGTGGAAGGTGTCCCTGCCCATGGAAGGTGGGGATGATTTTAGGGTCTTTATGGTCCTTTGCAAGCCCAACCATTCTGTGATTCTCTGATATAAGCACACAATGCGTTTCCTCTCAGATCTTGTCTCTTTTGCCCACATCAGTTTTTTCCTAGATATTTTTTCTTTATCTCTTGACTTTTTCCAGTTTATATTTCTTATTAGATATTTATACATTTCTTACTAATGAGAAAAGAATTTTAAGTTTGTATTTTTTATTAAACAAGAAACTTTCTTGTTTTTACCTTGGTGGCTGGCGGTTCACGGGGAGGTGACAGCTGAGTGACAGCTCTGGCAGAGCAGGAAGGGAGGGACTCAATACCTGAGATCAGTCATGACAAAGTGCCTGGGCAGGGCCTTTCCTTGCTCACATCCCCCTGACTGCTGAGGAGCCGACGGGGCAGGAGATGGAGTTAAACCCAGCCTGGGCAACTGGGAGAGAACAGGGGGAGGAGAGGCTGCACTGGAAAATTTGGGGATGTGGAGCAGAAGGTGCTAAGGGGAAAGTGACAGGGCCAAGGATGCTGCTCCTTTGTGGCAGCTGAGGAAAGCCTCAGGACAGTCAGAGCCAAGCTCTGTCTGCACTTCTCGGGAGGTGATGTGGGAGATGAGCTCAGGTACAACAGCCCCGGCTGCAGAGGTCTCTGTATCCTTGCCCACCGGGATCTGCTCCCTGCATCGGCTCCTCCTGTTCCTTCCCCACCCAAATTCCTCACGGCACCAGCGGGAGGGCTCCAGCTGAACCAGGCTCCAGCCCGGAGCAGGAAGGTGCAGGGGAGGATTCCCCAATTCCCGAAGTCTCGCCTGCATCCCCGCTCCCCTCCTGCCTGTCTCGGTGGCCCCGCGGAGGAGCAGGGACGGTGTCTGCTGGCAGCCCGGGGCCCTCCAGGAGTTGTGCAATGTGTTATCAATTCCTCAGGGGAAGATAATGTTGTCTTTCACAGCTCCTGTGTCAGCTCTGCTGATTAGTCTGATGCAAATGAGCTTTTAGCCTTGACACGGAGCCCGAGGTCCGGGAGGGAAGGAGGATCCAGCACAGTCCCGGAGAGCTGGACCACTCCTGGCAGTCCCAGCACCACCCTGAGACAAGGAACAGGACTTGGGCTTGTCTTTTCTGGGGTTTCTCCATCATTTTCACTCAAATAATTTCCCTTTGGTCTGTGAATGAAGGTCTGTTGCTCTTCTCCTGGTTCTGCCCATAGATTTGCACCAAGGCCAAGTAACTCCCACCCATCTCTCGTGGCTCTTCCCCAGCCTCCTGCACTTGGTGCTGCTCTGGGACACATTCCTGGGGGGCTCATGGAAAATGCCTTCTGGACAAAGAGCCCTTTGCCTGCAAACTGAGGGAGAGGGGGAAAACCTGTGGAGCATCCCATTTGTGCTGCTGCTTTCCCAACCAGAACTGCCCCTCAAACCCAGGCCTTTCCTTTCCTGTCACCAACACCTGCTTCTGCTAAAAAGCCACCCAGCACCAGCCTCCCTGCCTGCAGAGGTTGGTATTTTATTTAGGGCTGATCCATTTTTCTTTTAATTCAGATCAATGCGGGTTAATTGAGAGCGGCTTATTTTTACTTCTGCTGGTCTCTGCCTGCCAGGATCAATAGCAGTCATTTCCACTTAAACTGTTGTACCTTTACTGGAACCAGCAGAGCCCCCAGCCCTCCACGCAGCCCCATCCCTGTGGTTCCTGGTGCAATAATTCCAACCAGGCTCTCGTCAGTCTGGCTGCAGCGGCATCCTCGTCATGCTGGGAGGAAATGGAGCCGTGCTCAGCCCCGACCGGGGGAGATGGATTACAGCCTGCAACATTTGCACACTAAAAATACCCAGCGAGGGGCAGCCGCTCATTGATCCCTGGGCCTTAATGGGCCGCGGAGGGTCCCTCTGGCCGCCCGCTGCCGCTAGATGGGGCGATGCGGCAGCGCTGCAGCCCCGAGCCGGCTGCGCCTCCCTGGCCGCGGAGGCGGCTCCGCTCAGCCCGGGACCTGCAGGAGCCCGGTTCCCACACCCGAGACTCCTTCGGTGGATGCAAACCCCCCACGGCATTCCCGGGGAGCTGAAGGAAACACGGGTGTTGCTGCTGGCTGTGTGTCCAGAGGGAAATCCTCGTGGGTGGGGTGGGTTTGGGGCCAGGCTGCTGCGTCCCAGGGGTTGTCCTTGGCCGGTGGAAAATCATAGGATGTTTTGGGTTGGAAGGGACTTTAAAGCTCATCCCAGCCTCTGCCGTGGGCAGGGACACCTGCCACCGTCGCAGGCCTTGGACACCTGATGGGATGAGACAAATCTCTCCCCCTGGATCCTGGGTGGCTCAGAAATGTCTTGGTGTGACTGCTCTCCTCGTGGTGCAGTTTAATGTTTAAAACTTAAAATTTACATCCAACCCAGCGGGCAGCATGGTGGCCCAAAGGGGCCACTGTCCCCTTGCTCTGCCTGCTCGCACCTTCCCTGGCTCCCTGGCCATCATCCCCATGCGCCCAGCTCTTCCCTCTCTGTTCTAGCAGCTGAGCACTCATCCTGCCGTGGGAGCCTGTGGAAGCATTGCAGGAATTCTTTCTGGGATATTATCAGTTAATCTGTTAATGGAGAACCAAGTCAGGTGGGCACAGAGGAGGGAGATCCTCTGCAGGACAGCAGTTCAGTGTTCAAAGGACATTTTCCTCTCAGTCATTGGCAGAGGTTGGCTTAACTGGAGTTCTTGTGGAGCAGTTCCCATGGCTCCCATGGCTCTGTGGCCACCTGGGCAGGTGAGGGCCAGCTCTGGGCCTTGTCCACAGGAAGGAAAAATGGAGCAATGGGAGAAAGAGCCATCAAAGCAATGCCAAAGTCCTTCCCTCCCTCCCCTTCCCTGGCAGCAATCCCTGATCCCTGTGTTTGCTGCCCTTTCCAGAGACGGCAGATTGAGACCTCCCAACCCAGCTGATGTTTGGGGAAGAGAAGAATTACCAATTTCCTGATGGGTAAAACCAGGGACAGAGCAGCCGGCGAGTTCTGGCCATAAATGTCAGGGAATAATGGCTTTGGCCCCTACCCCTGGAGCAGAACTGATTTAAAGGGTCGTTAAAAAGGGTCGGTGTCCATAAGGGTGGTGCACAGGGTCTCCAGCCCAGCTCCTTTATTTCCTCTGGCTGGATCCACCAGGGCCATGGGCTTAGAGAAGCCATATGTCAGCTAAATGTGTCTCTAATTGATTTCTGGACCTGCTTGGAGTGTAAACATTTTACCAGTCAGAGAGCAGCTGATCTGGAGAGGAGGTGGGAGGGGAAAGGGCAGGAGAAAGTCTGGTGTGAAGCTGAGGGGAGCCTCGGAAAACGACTTTTGTCTGGCCTCATCAAACCCCAACTCGCGGCGGCCCCTCCGCGGGGTTCCCGGGTAATGGAGTCGCTCCCAGGGCAAAAGTTAACTCCAATTAGGGGCTGTGCAGGGAGGGGTTCCACTCCCACGTTTCCGCGCCGGAGCCGTGTCAGCTCCCGTTACGGAGATGGGCCGGGCAGCAGCTGGGAACAGCGTGTGGACAATGAGGGGTGTCCTGGGAATCCTTCCTGCAGGGACACGGCCCGGGCCCGCCGCTCCTCCTCCTCCTCCTCCTCCTCCCTCCCTCCCAGCCATGGACAGGACCCCACTAAAACGGTTCCTTCAGGACATTCCCCAAATTTCCCCCTAAACCGTCTCTGTTCCCTCATCCCCGCACACAGCCCCTGTTTAACCCCTTGTTTGCTGAACCCCCCTGGGAACGCTGGGTGAAGCCTGACGGGACCAGAGAGGGAAAATCAATGCCAAGGTTGATGCTGCCCTGTAAAAACCACGGTCAAGAACCAAACCCAAGTCCAAACAGGTGTGGAAAGGCAGATGAGAGTGGTAACAGTGCTCCTGTGTCCCTGGGACTGCCCTGGAGGAGTGGCCGTGAGTGCTGAGGAGGGGGACCAAAGCCTCAGGGTCACCCCATGTGAGACCCCTCTGGAAGATCCCCCCAGCAGCCCTGGGCCCCCCAGGCTGTCCCCAGCACCCCTCTCTGGCCGTGTTTCCTTTCTCACCTCAGCCTTTGCTGTCACCTGCCGAGGACGAGCAGTCCAGGTGGTAAACAGAGATGGAAACCAGAGATCCTCCGTCCCTTACAAGCCTTCAATTCAACCTCCAAGATTTTGTTCCCGAGCCACAAAGAGCAGGGAGGATTTGGGATTTCTCCTTCTGAGCAGGGAAAACAAAGTCCATTAGAGATCTCCTCCTACCCGATGAATAATCAGCTTTACTGAGCCTTTTAATTAAACAGCAACGTTGCACAGAACTACTTATTTTAGAAAATATTGCGGAGCATTTACTGGAATAAAACACAACAAATTCTGTTTCAAGTCAGGTTTTTCTTCCTTGTTTTCCCTCTCTCCGAGCTTCTCCAAAGCTTTCAGTCAGCTTAAATGTAATAAGTCAGCTCACCTGAACAGAACTGAAACCTGTTCAATAAAATCCAAGACAAAAGAGAGGGAAAAGTGGGGAATTATTAGAAAATGTTGGAGTGTAATGATTTTGGGGAAGCTGGAGGTTTTTGGGGCTTCAAAATGGTGATTTTGTTCCTAAACAGTTCTAAAATGAGCAATGACAAGTGCAAACAGGTTAAAGCTGACATCCAAACAGCTGCTGAATGGAATGTTAAGGGTAAAGAATCGGGGGGGGGGTGTCTGTGTTACACTTTTTAATAGTTTTTTTCCCCTCCAGATGGAGAGAAAAAAGAAACCCTCCCTGTGCATCCAAACCGCATTTTTCCTCCGGTGACTCAGTGGGATTCTCTGTCGGTGCAGGCTGGGGCAGGAGCTGCGGTTTTTGCGCCTCCCGCCCATCGCCGCTCTCAGCCCCTCGCTGTGCCCGGCCCCGCCGTCTGCGTGTGCCCCGCGGCCACCAGCGGCCACCAGCAGCCCGGGTGGCTCTGTGCTGCTGGGCTGGGCCGTGCTGGGCTGGGCCGTGCTGGGCTGAGCCGTGCTGTGCTGTGCTGTGCCATGCTGGGCTGTGCTGTGCTGTGCTGTGCTGTGCCGTGCTGTGCCGTGCTGGGCTGGGCCGTGCTGTGCTGTGCCATGCTGGGCTGTGCTGTGCTGTGCTGTGCCATGCTGTGCTGTGCTGTGCCATGCTGGGCTGTGCTGTGCTGTGCTGGGCTGGGCCGTGCTGTGCCATGCTGGGCTGTGCTGTGCTGTGCTGGGCTGGGCCGTGCTGTGCCATGCTGGGCTGGGCTGTGCTGTGCTGTGCCGTGCTGTGCTGTGCTGTGCTGTGCTGTGCCGTGCCGTGCTGTGCTGTGCTGTGCTGTGCCGTGCCGGGCTGTGCCGTGCCGGGCTGTGCCGTGTTGTGCCATGCTGGGCTGTGCCGTGCTGTGCTGTGCCATGCTGGGCTGTGCCGTGCTCTGCTGTGCCGTGCTGGGCTGGGCCGTGCTGGGCTGTGCCGCCCCTCACAGCTGACACCGGCTGCGGTGATCCCTGGCGGCTCCGGGCCGGGGCCGGGCACTGCGAGCGGCCCCCGCCCCAGCACGGCTCTTCAGGCCCGGCTGTCGGTCTGCGGGGGGAGGAATAGCTCTACACCGGGATTACTCCGAGGTGGAAGCCGCCGGCAGCAGCGCTGCAGCTCTGAGCCAGAGGCAGATGGAATTCCGTGCGGCTGGAGGCTCCAGATGCGCTGGGTCCGGCTTTCCCTGCACAGGCTCCCGTTTAAATTGATCAGATCCAGCTTTCCCTGCAAGGGTTACTGGATTAAATTGATCAGATCCTGCTTTCCCTGCACGGGTTCCCGTTTAAATTGATCAGATCCAGCTTTCCCTGCACGGGTTACTGGATTAAATTGATCAGATCCAGCTTTCCCTGCAAAGGTTACTGAATTAAATTGATCAGATCCAGCTTTCCCTGCGAAGGTTACTGAATTAAATTGATCAGATCCAGCTTTCCCTACACAGGTTCCCGGTTAAATTGATCAGATCCGTCTTTCCCTGCACGGGTTCCCGGTTAAATCCAGCTTTCCCTGCACGGGTTACTGGATTAAATTGATCAGATCCAGCTTTCCCTGCACGGGTTCCCGGGTTAAAGCGCTGCCGAAGGACCCGAGGCTCGCTCGGCGTTCTGTGCTAGAAGGCAGCGGCAGGAGCAGTGACCGCTGTGGTTGGAGCCCTTCCTTGCTCCCCCCCAGCTCCCGGGGGGGATGACCCCTCTCTCTGCCCCCCAGCCACCCGCACTGATTTTTATTCCACCCTCACCGAGCCTCGCTCCCGGTGGGGTTGGAGGTGAGAGGCTCCAGTTCCGGGAGCCTCTCCCGAGCTCTGAGCAGCATTCGGGGCCAGACAGGGACGTGCACGGCCACCACTGCCCGGTCACCAGGGTCACGGGCATGGGGACAATCCCACGCCAGGGCTTATCCCATCATTATTCCATCAGTCCCACGCATTTCCTCCCACGCTGATCCAACCCCAGCGCTTTGGGAGCCCTCCAGGCTGGCACGGAGCTCTTGCCGTGCGTGGTGCCGGGAGCAGTTCTGTGCCCAGGGTGCCTCTGTGACCCTGCCGGGGTGGCACAGAGCCAGGCGGAAGCGGAGGCCTCTGCAACACGGGGAAAGGCCAAGGGACAGCTGGAAGTCCCAGGTGTCTGCATGGAGGGTGAGATTCCCAAGGAAATGAAAGCATGGAGACTTTTTGCCGTGAACCTTGGCAGAAAGGAATTCCTCGCAGCTCGGAGCTGCAGAGAAGCTGTGCGTGCTTTGGTGAGGGAAAGACAGAAGGATGCAGCTGGAAGGGCCTGAGCCTTGGGAAGGAGCTGGGTTTGGAGCAAGCTCCTTGAGGGGACAGGACCCGGCTGAGCCAGACAGGCCGTGGATAACACAACGGGGCAAGGTGTGCTGGGGAGGTTCGGGTGCCCGGTTCCCTGCGGGATGCTGAGCACAGCGGGACAGCCCCGAGCCCTCCAGCTGCAGAGCGGGGCCGGGAGGAGCGGGGCGGCAGCGGGGGCTCCTGCAGCATCTGCCCCTGGCCCGGCGCTCCGGGAGAGCCGCCGGGGCAGCGGGTGCCAGCCGGTGCCCAAGAGCCGGGCTCTCGTTTCGCCCCCGCCGCCACCATTGGCCGGGCACCAGCCCGTGCTCGGGGGACGCGGATCGGGTGGCAGCCGCTGCATTATCGGGCGGCTTCCCCGCCGCGGCTGTGTCCGTGTGTCCCTGCGCTGCGGATCGGGTTACGGCACCTCCACAAAGGCCCGGCCATGCATTATTCAGCCGCTGTGCTACCGTAGATGTCGGGGTGAGGAGCTGAGCCCTGCGCCTGCCGGAGCAGCTGGGCCCTGCAGCGCCCGAGCGGGGCTGGAGCTGTAAATCAGCCCGGGGATGAGCAGGATGCGAGCGGGAGCAGGCGGAAACCACCCCGAGGTACCCGGCTCCAGGAATGCTTTATTTAGCATCAGTGAAAGCCGCCACAAAGCTGCGAATTCCCGTCAGAGGGAAGCAGCGGGGCCGTGGGGAACCTCCAGAGGGTCAGACTGCGGGACGTGGCTCTGACCCGCCGACCGCCCGCTCAACCGGAGGCAAAACCGATCGGAGCCATAAACCCATCCCGGTGGGCTCCGTGCTCGGGAGAGCCGCGAGGAGGGAGCAGCCGAGGGGCTTGGCCGTGGCTCTTTGTTCCGAGCACCATCCCCGCTCCCGGCTCCGGGCACCCGCAGACGTTCAGGGAATGAGAAACGCCCGGGGCAGAGCACAAGGAAATATTCCCGCACTGCAGGGGGGAAAAAAAATCCCCCTGGGTCGAGTCTTTTGCGGGGAAACGTTGTGTTGCTGACACTTGGGGTTGGTGGGAGAAATCCGTTCCGATGGAATTTCAGTTGGGAAACCGGCAGGCAAATGAAAGTGAGCAGAGTTGATGGCAGTGAAGTTAGGGTTTATTACAGTCACAGCTGAGTGTTTTATTTTGGTTTCACATCAACTTCATTTTAATTCATTAAAGTCACTTTGCTTTTACAGTTTTCTCTCTTTTTATAAATAATCCAGTGAAAACACAGAGCAATAGAACCGGAATATCCCATTCAGCACAAGCCAGGCTCCCACACTGCCTTTCTCCAAATGCCATCTTTTCCAATCAAACCCAGTCTCAGCCTTTTCCATCAGAGTTCCAAGTTCCTGCATTGCTCCGTGTCTCTCCCCAATGCACCTGTAAATTAAATGTCCCAACTGGCAAAACCATAAACCCCATCAGAGTTCTGTGCAGGTGGGGGTGTCCAGCAGCCCCACCTGTGGAATAGCATCTCACAAATCCCCAGTTTGTGCCATCCAAGTTCTGGGTTGGATCAGTGCACCTTCCAAGTTCCATTTGCCTCCATCTCCTTCCATTGGTAGTTGGGATGTGGAGCAGGAGAGGGTGATGGGAACACCAGCAAGATTCCCACCTTGGACAGATTTTAAATCTGAAATCCTGGGCAGAACCAGGATCCAGAGAGTTTCTGAATCAGCAAATCCATAGAGAAATTCCCACTTTGGGTATCAGTGTCGTTCCCCAAGGATCAAACAACAGCAAACCTTCTCCTCTCTCCTCTCCTCTCCTCTCCTCTCTCCTCTCCTCTCCTCTCCTCTCCTCTCCTCTCCTCTCCTCTCCTCTCCTCTCCTCTCCTCTCCTCTCCTCTCCTCTCCTCTCCTCTCCTCTCCTCTCCTCTCCTCTCCTCTCCTCTCCTCTCCTCTCCTCTCCTCTCCTCTCCTCTCCTCTCCTCTCCTCTCCTCTCCTCTCCTCTCCTCTCCTCTCCTCTCCTCTCCTCTCCTCTCCTCTCCTCTCCTCTCCTCTCCTCTCCTCAGCTCTGTAGGTTCTGTTCCCCTCGATTTCCCCTTTCCAAGGCTCCTGGTCCCAGAATTTCTCCCCCAATGGATCTGTGCTCCCACAAGTCTCTCACTCCACGTTGTGCTCTGCAACTTCCCTGGCCGAGCCTCGCTGGCTATGCCTTTTATTTCTCAATGGACAAGCTTAACAGAGATGTCTTGGGTTTTTAAAAATAGTTAATATTTAAATATTAATTGAGCCATTAATTACATCTGAGCCCCAGAACAAAACAGCTGTGAATAATTAATGAGAGGGCCTATGGTAAATGCCTCTAATAATTCACAAAGCGACCAAACCAGGTATTTCCAGAGCATTCAGAGGGAGGAGAAGCAGGGAGTGGGGAGGGAAGGAAGTGCAGGAACACTGAGAAAAGGGGATAAAAGGGAAGATGGAGCATTATGGACTGTGTGATGCTGTTCTCCCAAGGCTTTTCAGCATCATTTGAGCACCCTGGTCCAGTGGAAGGATGGCAGGGGGCTGGGACTGGGGGGTTTGAGGGCCCTTCCAATCCAAACCATTCTGGGCTTCTCTGATTGAACATCTCCACAACATCCATCTGCTGGGATGAGATTTCCTCTGGGATTCATAGTGGGAAAGCTGAGCCCCAGGATGCTGGGTGTCACCCAAAAGCAGCCTTGGGAAGACCCCCAGGACTCCTGACTCCCCCTCCTGGATGTTTGGACCATGTCCCTCTGAAACACCAGGATTTCTGGACCTCTCTGAGGTGCCTGCTGTCTGACCAACCTGCCCTGCAAGAGGGACCAGTCCATGAGGAAAAGGTTTCTGTTCCCACCCTCCACTCCACCCTTCTTTCAGATGTTTCAAACTCTTCCTGTGAAGCTGCAGTGGGGAAGGCAGTGCTCTGTAAATCCATGCACACACTTTACATGGCCTGGAAAAGGACTCATTTAGGATATTTACGTTCAATAGATGTAATTCTTAATGACAGGTGGTTTGAGATTCAGGTAAGGACTTCAGCACCCAGGAGCAGCACCCTGAGCCTCCTGGAGCTGGGCATTCGTGGTGCCTCTGAGCTTTGTTTGTGTGGGAGGCTGTGATGAACGACCCCATTCAGGGAGCAGCTTCTCCAGGGCTTGGAGGCACAGGGAATCCACGTCCTGGAGCTGCCTGTGAGGCACAAGGCCTGGAGGTGATTGCTGGGTGTCCCTCTGTGACTCCTGGGGAGGGATCACAGCTTGGGCCAGAGACTCAGGGAAAGGTTTGGATTGGGAAGGACCTTAAACCCACCCAAAGCCACCCCTGCCATGGCAGGGACACCTCCCACTGTCCCAGGGTGTCCCAGTGTCCAGCCTGGCCTTGGGCACTGCCAGGGATCCAGGGGCAGCCCCAGCTGCTCTGGGCACCTGTGCCAGGGCTGCCCACCCTGCCAGGGAACAATTCCCAATCTCCCATCCATCCCTGCCCTCTGGCAGTGGGAGCCATTCCCTGTGTCCTGTCCCTCCATCCTTGTCCCCAGTCTCTCTGCAGCTCTCCTGGAGCCCCTTCAGGCCCTGGCAGGGCTCTGAGCTCTCCCTGGAGCTGCTCCTGTCCAGGTGAGCACCCCCAGCTCTCCCAGCCTGGCTCCAGAGGGGCTCCAGGCCTTGGGAGCAGCTCCATGGTCTCCTTTGGACTCCCTCCAGCAGCTCCAGCTCTATTTTATACTGGGACCCTCAGCACAAATCCTGCTCTGGGGCTGCCATCCCATCCATACCCAGGCAGAGCCCAGGCAGGCGGTCTGGAATCGGGCACTGGTGCTGTGGAAGGGGAATCCCAGCTCTGCCTGCACAGCCCGGGCTGCCCTCCCTGCCTGCAGCGGGCAATGCCCGTGTCCCAGCCCCCAGGGATGTGTCCCGATCCCATTTCCAGCCTCTGCTGTGGGGGCACAGCCCCGTGCCGGCTCCGGGCTTGATTGACGAGCATTAAATGTCCCGCGGTGCCCTCCGGAGAGGGGACACAGCTCCCGCTGTCCCCCGGCAGCCTCTCCTTGCCAGGGTGAACACGATACAAGGCAGCATGTGCTGGGGAGCTGTGACCCTCCCAGCATCCTAACGAGCGTGTAATCAGCAGCCATCCGGACCCCGCCACGGAAAGGACTCACTAAATGTGGCTTTGTGCCTCCTCGGGGATGGAAAACTCACTGCCCTTCCTCAGCTTCTTGACCTCCCCCAAATCCAGGAGAGAGGGACATGGAGCCCTTTCTGCCTCTGATCTCCACAACTCTGAGTTCTACAGAGAGCAACAAAACGGATCAGAGTAATTATTATCAATGTCTCCTGCTCTGTCCATGCGGATGCAGCATTTATAAATTAACCAAAAACGCTTGCAAATCTGCATAACCAGTTCCCCGTGTTCCTAATGCTTTCAATTTATCCTAATAGATATTTAATGAATACTTTATAAAGCCTTAGATGGGGAGTTTTAAAATCAATGGTGCTATTTTATTGCTGTTTGTATTATCTTTATTTGGACGGTGGCTCAGCCCTCTGCTGCCCATTGATTTCAGGCCTGGATCAATGAAACCAGGTTTCAGCTTAAATACCTTGGGATGCACTGGGGAAGGTGGAGCTGGGAGTAAAGGGCTCCTTGGCAGGTGAGGTCTGGCTGAACTCACACCCCAAGGGTAGCACAGGAAATCCAAGATATTGTCCTTGCTCTGCTCAACTCTCACCTGCAGCTTCTGGGGTGACACCAATTCATCATTCTGGAAGCAGCCCCACTCAGCAGGTCTGGATCCCTCCTTTTGCACAAGCTCTGCCTCAGTGAGGGGGCTTTATCCCCATTCAAATCATGGATATTCCCCTAAATATCTCTGAAATCATTGTGCAAGTCTCCGCAGGTTGTTGGCTGATGGATAAATATGGAGCTAGAAAGTTTTCTCCAGTAGTATCAGGCTTGTCCAGTTCCAAACCCATTGTTCCATCTCTGGTTCTCTCCAGCATTTTGAGCCACAATCACCCACAGACCGGTGTGGATATGGAATTGCTCCCTGCCCAGTGAGGGATGAAGAGTTCCAGAATAGCCCCAGGTCAGCATTTAGCCTTGGCAGCAGTGACCTGACTGTGAGTCCCTTCAGGAGGCGATAGGAATCATGCTTAAGGCTTCCCCCGGGATCCTGGAGCTTTCCATCAGGAAAAATTACCTTCTGTCATTGCTGTCCTTGTGAGCAGCACGTACCTGAGCCCTGCCACCCTGCCTTGCTCTCCTGACACCCCCCTGCTCGGCCTGGCCAGGCTGTTCTCACAGCACTTGGGAGCTTTTCAGATTTAGGAAAGAAAATCCCAAATCACAGAGTTCCTGAAATCTCCCTTCTCTCTGTCCCTGCAGCTGCTGCCCGGCGCTGGTGGCTCAGCTGCACCCTGGGGTTAATGCATCGCTCAGGGCACTCAGCTGTGCCTCAGGGAGGGTTCAGCCCCTCACACTCTGCTGGGCATGGCCACACTCTCACACGGCTTGGGGTGAGCCCCTGCTGTCCCACCTCTGCCAGTCCAGCCAGGGCAGGCCCAGGTTTGTCCCCACAGTCCCATCCCAAGGACTCTGCCCCTCCCCGGGGGTGCCTCGCTGCTCTGGAGGCTGCTGCTGCCCTGGGGAACAGAGGAGCTCCAGGGGCTGAGCTCTGCTCCCCTGGCAGGGCCGAGCTCTGCTCCCCCGGCAGGGCTGGCTGATCCTCCCCTGTCTCTGTGCATCCCTTTCCCCTCCAGCCCTCCGGGCCTCTTCCCCTCCAGCCCCTCTCCTGCATTTTAGGATCCAAGGATCAGCCTCTCTTTCCTCCTCAGGGCACAGCCCAGGGCAATCTGCTGGTGGCTGATGTCCCCAGGGGCAGCAGATAAGAGGGGACAATATGGGAGGGTCTGTGGGTCAGCCCATGGCCTGCAGGGTTCTTAACCCTTTCCCCACCAGCTCCTGCCTGGAAGAATTCTGCCTGCTAGAAAGGACAGCAAATTCATGCATGAAGGTCAAGTGAACCTTCCCACCCAGATATTCCCTTATCCTGTCCCTGAAAAGGGGGGAGAATTTCTCCTGGAGGGTTTTTACATGCTCTCCTATCAGGCATTGTCCTCTCCTCCAGCTGCAGGTGCATCCAGAGGGATTTGACACCTTCTTGTTGCTGCTGTTTCGTTGGGAAGTTTGAAGTCAGTCTTGTGTCCAAGCCTGGGGACAATGGAGTTGGCCACCCCCCTTTGGCTGGAATGACCCTCCCTGGCCTTGTGGCTCCAGGACAGCCAGGAGGCCACGCCAGGGGTGAGGACTGAGCCCATCTCAGGGGCTCCTTCCAAGCTTTGATGCTTCTCCCCAGGCTAAGCTGCCCTCGGATGGACTTGGGGGTGGGCAGTGACATCTGGGCAGCTCTGAGGGGAGGAAAGGCCCTGGCCACAGCTCTGAGTGACCAGACCCCCACAGAGGGCACTGGGAGGATGGGGAAGATGGGGTTAGGAATAACCTGAGCCACGGGGCTGCTTTGATACCAGGAGATGCGGGGAGAGCACAGCTCTGTCTGCTCTGGAGGGACAGAAACAGACGGGAATTCCTTCCCTGCTCCTGCTGCTCGGCTGAGCCCCGCGCTGGCTGTCCCCGAAGCAGCGGGGACACAGCTCGCCGCTGTCACCAGAGCGCTCCCGGCTGCTCCGAACCTCCTGCTCGGGCCCATCCCGGGTTTGTCCCCGCCGGGAGAGCCGGGCTGAGCCTGCCCGAGCGCCGTTCTTTGTCCCAGAACAAACCCAGGGGCACGGAGCAGCTGCCACCGCTGTCACCTGGGGCTGGGTCCCCTGCCGTGTCCCACCGGCTCTCGGGGCTGTCCCTGCCCTCTGCACCCTCCCGGTGCCCTCCGTGCCCCCCTCGGCTGGCAGGGCAGCAGGACGGGTTCCCTCTGCAGTGTGAGAGCAGGAGCAGGGCTGGAGGGAGCTGGCAGTGCCACTGGGGGTGGCAGGAGTCACAGTGGGGACACAGGTGACCACAGCCCCCAGTCACCCACGGCTGTATCTGACACTGGTGCCTCACGCTCATTTATTCAGGCAAAGCTTTTCTGCCCGCGGGTCTCCCAGAAGCAAAACAATTTCATCAAGTGGCTTTGACACTTGGAATTATTCCTCGATTTGCTTTTTGCTGATTTCCCTTCCCTGCTCCAGGAGGGTCGGGATTGAAGCGCTGCTGCTCCTCAGTGGGGCTGTCTGAGGTCAGGGAGAGCCTCTGCTCCCTGCCCAGCCCCTCCAGGCCTCATGGGCACAAATGCATTGCTAGGACAAGGGTGGATGGTTTTGAGCTGCAGTGGGGTTGATTTAGGTTGGATATTGGGAAAGAATTCCCAATTCCTGGTACAGGGTGCCCAGAGAAGCTGAGGCTACCCCTGGATCCCTGGCAGTGCCCAAGGCCGGGCTGGGCAATAGCTGGGAAAAGTTGGAATGAACGTGGTGAGCTCCAGAATCACCAGATAAACTTCACATCAATCCTTGATGATTTCATGCACTTTTTTCCCATGTAATTTTAGCTTTCTTTTATTTTTTAAAATTCTGTTTAGAGACTTAGAGAAAAAAAAATCCAACAACCCAAACCCTACCAGTTTTCCTGAGGAGCAGAGAGTCTGATTCCAGCTCAAGGGAACAGAACTTCTGTAGAAGGTGGAGATATTTTGGCCAGAAAAGGACCAGGGTGATCGATCTAATGAGCACCAGAGCAACAAGTATTGCTCATGTATTTCCTCAGGTTGTGGAGTTTAGGGAACAACAAAAATTAAACGTTCTCAGAAACAGCCCCTTCTTAGAGATATCAGGAATAATCTAGTAATAGAATTCAGGAAAATCAAATAGTTTCTTCTTCCATCAGATAATCACAAATTGACACTCCTTGAGTCATTAGAAACACAAACACAGGTTATTTCAGAAAAAAGCTAAAAGGAGGTAAGAAAATGAAAAGAAAATACAGGTTTAGATTTCAGTTTCTTGGTCTTCCAGTAGAAAAAGAAATTTTTCAAAGACCTGAAATGTTTTACATGAACACTTCTGTGCAATCACTAGGCTATTTTTTTGTGATAATAACAGCTGTAGTGATTTTTGTTTTAATTTCCCACTTACACCATTTCTTTGGGGGCTCACTTTGGGAGGAATCATCTTTCTGGAGATAGGACTTGGGATATTTTGACCTTCCTTAAGGCTGGGAATGGATCCTTAATGTTGGGAGCTGAGTCCTGGCTTGGAGGTTCAGGAGCTGGAGCCACCCCCAGAAGGTGCAGAGGAGCCCCAGTTAAAGCTCCTTGTTAAAGTTGGGATGCTCCAGGACACGAAGGACACTTATAGACACGAGGGACGCTCCGGGACAACACAAGGGACGCTCCAGGACACGAGGGACGCTCTGGGACATGAGGGATGCTCCAGGACAAGAGAGATGGTCCAGGACACGAAGGATGCTCCTGGACACAAAGCCGTGTGTGATAGCACCAGGGCTGTCCCCCACGGAGCCGAGTCGCTCTGATTTCAGCCCTTCCACCCTGCTCGGGTTTTTGGCAGCCCCGGCGTGGCCTCGCTCCCCCCGCGGGCCCCTCGGGCCGCTCCCAGGAGCCGAGCGAGCCGCTCCTGGCGGGGTAATTGAAGCAGCACGCAGAGCATATGGCCGGGCAGGGCTCCCTGCTGCTGCACCAGCTGGGAACTGGGTGCTGGGGGCAGCGGGCGGGGAGCGGCCCCGTCTCCCTGTCTGGCTGCTCCCCCGGCCCCCGCGGGCTCCAAATGACTCCGCCGAGGGCGGCTCGGGGCTCCCGCTGCTGTCTGGGAGCTGCTGAAGGGGGATCTGGGGTTGTGAAGGGGGATCCGGGGTTGTGCAGGGGGATCTGGGGTTGTGCAGGGGGATCTGGGGTTGTGCAGGGGGATCCGGGGCTCTGCAAGGGGTTCTGGGGCTCTGCAGGGGGATCCGGGGTTCTGCAGAGTGATCTGGGGCTCTGCAGGAGGATCTGGGGTTCTGCAGGGGGATCCGGGGCTCTGCAGGGGGATCTGGGGTTCTGCAGGGGGATCCAGAGATCTGCAGGGGGATTTGGGGTTCCACAGAGGGATCCGGGGCTCTGCAGGGAGCACGGGGGTTCTTCAGGGATATCCGGGGTTCCACAGGGATATCCAGCTCTGCTCAGAAGGCATGGCTCCCTTCTCCTCGCCCCCAGCTCCCCCATGACAGTGCTCATTGTTGGCCTCCCAGGCTGCCAGCCCGGCTTCTCTGCCCTCTCCCCCTGCCAGGGCCCAGCTCTGCTGTGGGATTTGGGGTGCCAGGTGTGGGTGTTGGTGTGATGGGCCCCTGCCAGCAGCCAGCCAGGGGATGGGCCCTGTTTCCCATCAGCAGACACTCTGCCCGTGAACTCTGCACGCTGCAGACCCCAGAACTGTCTGTGCTCCCCCCAAGGTGTTCACCACGGCGTCCTGGGGATCCCTGAGCCCTGTGGGGCGCAGGAGCTGTGGGGACACAGAGGGAGATGTCAGTGTCCCTCACAGGGTGGCCCTGGCACTGCAGCTCCAGTGCTGCCGAGGGCTGAGGGGGGCAGGGAGCAGCACGAGGGGCTGGGAATGCACCTCAGGGACCCACGGGGAGCCCTCACACGGACACACGGACACACGGACACACGGACACAGCTGGATCCTGAGGCCAGATCCCCCGCAGGGTGAAGCACCCCCATGCCCAGCTCCAATGTGACCCCCTCACCTCAGGGCCTGCAGGGCACCAAGCAGGCCTCACCCCCTCCTGTGTGAGCTGAACGAGCACACGGGGGAGCACAGAGTGTCTGTGTGTCCCACAGGGTGTCTGTGTGTCCCACAGAGTGTCTGTGTGTCCCACAGAGTGTGCTTGTATCCCACAGAGCATCCGTGTGCCCCACAGAGCGTCCGTGTGTCCCACGGAGTGTCCGTGTGTCCCACAGAGCGTCCGTGTGTCCCACAGAGTGTCTGTGTGTCCCACGGAGTGTCTGTGTGTCCCACAGGGTGTCTGTGTGTCCCACAGAGTGTCTGTCTGTCCCTGACAGGCCCTGCCCAGGGCGCTGGCACAGCAGGTCCTTGTTCCCAGCTGCAATCCCTGTGTTCTGGGCTGAGAATCATTCAGCCAACCCTCGGGGATAGCCCTGCCCTGAGGGGGTGTTTGGGGTGGGTGTTTGGGGTGGTGTTTGGGGTGGGTGTTTGGGGTGGATGTTTGGGGTGGTGTTTGGGGTGGTGTTTGGGGTGGATGTTTGGGGTGGTGTTTGGGGTGGTGTTTGGGGTGGGTGTTTGGGGTGGGTGTTTGGGGTGGATGTTTGGGGTGGATGTTTGGGGTGGTGTTTGAGGTGATGTTTGGGGTGGTGTTTGGGGTGGATGTGGCCAGCAAAGTACCTTCCACCCCTGCCTTTAAGAGCTGCATGCAGAGAAATGTCTGTGTGAGAGCTGGGGTAGCAGGGTGGGAGCTTTTCCCTGAATCCTCTGAGGAATGAGAATTGTGTCCAGCACAGAGGCAAATCCTTCCCCACTCACTGCTCTGGAATCACATTTGCCTCCAGTGCCTCTCTCTGTCCTGCACGGGGCATGTGGTCAGTGCTGGAGGGACTCCCCCATTCCTCCCCATTCCTCCTGACCCCAGGGATAACCCTGGGCATGGCTGCACCTCCCTGCTCTCCTCTGGCTCACCCACAAACAGGAGATGTCCTTCTCCAGCTTGTCCCACTGCTGGTGGAGCCATGGACCTCCAGATATGAGCTGCAGGTGAGGGCCCACACCACCCAGGAGCCACTCCTGGCTCACACCGTGCCTGGGGCTCACCCCAAGGTGGGAACCGTTGGGATAAGCCCCCTCTAAGTCCTCAGGATCACATCCCCATGTCCTGGCAAAGCTGAGGAGGTGACAAAAGCTCCGGTTCCTGCAGCACCTGCTGGGCTCATCCTGAGCATGATCCCAGAGCTTCCCCCTCTGGGTGTGGGGACAACATCCCAGCCACCCCTGCTGGGTCCCCATGGAGAGAGGGGGCAGGGGGACTGATGGCAGGGAGTGGGGCTTCATTTGGGCCAATTATTCTCAAACTGAGGCGGAGGAAGCCGTCATTCTGGCGTTTCCTTTTTTCCCCCTCTTTTTCCATTTGTTGTGTGTGTTTTCTTCACACTCTGGCAATGGCTGAATATCACACAAGTGCCCTGTCAAGAGATATATTCAATAAACACTTGACACCCAAGCTCAGGAATACATGGCCCGTGGCAAACATGAATTATTCAAATGGAAATCAAGATAATTTTGCTTCTAACTCAGAAAACCAAGACTCTCTCTTTCCTTCCTTATTTTTCCTCTCTTTCTCTCCTCATTTGCTTCCTGTTCTTTCTTTCTTTTTATTTTCTTAACATTTATTCCTTATTCTTTCTTTCACCTTCTTCTTTCTCTTGCTGGAAACCCTCCTCACACTCATTTCCAAGGAACTCATTTTGCTGAATGAGCCAAGGAGAGGGTCAGGAGGAACCTCCTTTGGATGAGGAGATCCTCTCCCTGTTCATGCCCTGGAGCTGCTGGATCCCTTTGAAAGGGGCTTGGATGGTGGGACCAGGTGTCCTGCAGGTGCTGTGGCAGTGAGATTTTGGATCATCCAGCCAAAAACTCATCTCTCAGCCCAACACTGCTCATTTGGGAGAAGCTGGTGCCACAGCTGCTCTTTGGGATGCCTTTCCTGCCTGCCTGGCCTTTCCTTTGCCCAGGTCAGGGGTGGGAGCTGGTTGGGATGGGCTGGGCAGGCGGCGGGAGGTGTTTGGGGTGCTGGGAGCTGCCTGGGGATGTCTCCTCAAGGAGGAGCTGGGATTAGCACTGGGCTGGAGAGCTGGAAGGATGCAGGACAGGGCCACAAGGCAGAGGTGAGGGTGATGAGCAGGGCTGGAGGAAGGCAAGGGACCTCTCCTCCCTTCCTCTCCCTCTCATTCCATACCAATCCAGTCCTGAGCCCACCAGCTCCAGGGGGGACCAAAGACTCCTGGAGGCTTTTCCTGGGCCTGGGACTCACTGAGAATGGGAAGAGCCAGAGGTGACCATGAGGAAGGCTTTGGGAAAGGGCTGCCTTGGCAGGAGCCATAGGCAGCACAGGGGGCGTTGTCCTCCTTCCTGCCCCTCTTTGCAAGGTCTCCTTCCAGCTGCTCATGGATTTCTCCATAGACTGATGGAATTTTGGCCTCTGCACTGGCTCAAACGTGGAGTGAGGTTCTTCACTGGATCAAAACCAGAACTGAAAGAGTTTTCTTCTGGGCAGAAACTCACTGGCTTTTGATATGGAGCTTGGAGGCCTCGAGGAGCAAGGGGAGCTGCTCAAAGCAGCACTGCAGGCTTGGGGATGGAACTGCTCAAAGCAGCACTGCAGGGCTCTGCAGGCTTGGGGATGGGCACACACAGAGTGACACACTGTCACAGTGCTGGTCCCCCCTGTGTCCTCAGTGCAGGTCCCACCAAGAGTCTGCAGTGCCTTAGGACTCGCAGGGGCCGCAGGATGGGGCAGAGGATGGGTCAGAGCAATCCCACCAGCAGCCCATGATATCCCAATCCCACCAGCAGTCCAAGGTGGCCTTTGTCCCACCAGCAGTCCATGGTGTCCTAATTCCAGCAACAGTCCATGGGATCTCAATCTCACGAGCAGTCCACAGTGTCCCAAATACATCAAGAGTCCTTGGTGTCCCAATCTCACAGTATTCCATGGTGTCCCAGTCCCACAGCAGTGCATGGTGTCCCAGTCCCACCAGAGTTCCATGGTGTCCCAGTCCCACCAGAGTTCCATGGTGTCCCACTCCCACAGCAGTCCATGATGTCCCAGTCCCACAGCAGTCCAAAGCACCTCAATCCCACAGCATTCCATGGTGTCCCGCTCCCACAGCAGCCCATGGTGTCCCAATCCCACCAGAGTTCCATGGTGTCCCAGTCCCACCAGAGTTCCATGGTGTCCCACTCCCACAGCAGTCCATGATGTCCCAGTCCCACAGCAGTCCAAAGCACCTCAATCCCACAGCATTCCATGGTGTCCTGCTCCCACAGCAGGCCATGGTGTCCCAGTCCCACAGCAGTCCATGGTGTCCCAATCCCACCAGAGTTCCATGGTGTCCCAATCCCACCAGTGTTCCATGGGATCCCACCTGCCAGCTCCTGGCAGCCCCTCAGAGCAGGTAGGACAGCGATGACCCTTCCCAGGGCTGCTTCCCTCCCTCAAAGCCATTCATTCCTTCCAGCTCCCCTTCCTCCCTTCCCTGGGAACACCCCTGGGCAGGAGGAGGCTCCATCCATCTCCATCCTTCCTTCCTGTGCCGTTCTCCAAGGCTGTTGGCAGGGCTGGAGCTTCCCTCTCCTGGTGAATGGCCGTGGTTGCCTGTGAGGTCGGGGCTGGCTGTCAGCCAGTCCAGCCCAGCAGAGGGATCTAATGGCCCCGGCGCCAGGCTCTCGGAGGCAGGGAATGTGGGTCAGCAGTGACGGCATCTCTCGGAAAGCTGGGGGTGGAGAACACGGGGGGAAGCCATCATTTAAATTTGGAGAGGAGCTAACTGGAAATTTGGGCCATCAGGAGAGTAATGGGCCGAGAGGAAGAGCCGAGAGGGATATTAATAGAGCTGGTTTCTGTAAGAGCTGGAGCAAGCAAGGCATGGAGAACCACAGGAGGTGTCCTGGCAGAAGCAGGCTGGGACACCCAGGGCACTGGGACCATCCACTGGGATCTCCATGGAAAACCTCCCCCTGCATCCCAGGAGCCCAGCATGCCTCTCATGCTGCTCCACACCTCCATCCCTGCTCCATTCCATCCTGGCTGTTCCTGCCTCCCAGCCACAGATATCATCCCAAGAAACCCCTGGAGAAACCATGGGACCCTCTCTGGAGCTTGGTGTGGGCCCCACTTGTCCCTCCCTGCCAGCTGCTGGTGCCATCCGAGCCCAGTTCCTGCCATCCTCAGCCCTGAGGGGTTTCCATGCCAAACCAGGGGATGCAGCATCCCCACCCAACCTTGGGTTGACTTTGTAGATGAAGATCTTGGGCAGCCTCTGCCTGCTCGTTGTCTGGGAGTCCAGGGAGACTTTGGTGTCTCCATCCTTGGAGAGGTTCAAGCTCCACTGCACAAACCTGCTCCTGCTCCAAACAGGGAATTGGGCTGGAGGCCTCCATGTATCCCTTCCAAACCACAGAACCCATGGATGGTTTGGTTTTGAAGGGACCTCATAGATCACTGACTTCCCATCCTCAAATCTGGAACTCCAAACCCCTTTGGAGGGCAAAGGACCTGCAGACACAGCCCCCCGGTGAATTCCCTCTTCCCAGGGGTCTCTGTGCTTCCTGCAGGGCTGGAAGAGCTGCAGGAGCTGAATATGGATGAGGAGGGCAGGGAGAAAGGCAGGGGGTGTTCCCCTTGTTAAATATTTACCGTCCCAGGCGGGTGATGTGACATTTCCTACCCTCCAGGAATTCCTACAGACTGGCAGGGATGCCCAGAGAGGAGCAGGGCTCTGTCCCAGCCTTGTCTGAGCAGCAGAACCTTGTCCCCAGGTCACAGGGGCCATTCCCAGGGCACTGAGTGTGCCCATCTCGACATGGAACTGAACTCCAGGATCACTGAGGTTGGAAAAGGCCTCCAGGGTCATTGAGGTTGGAAAAGGCCTTCAGGATCATTGAGGCTGGAAAAGGCCTCCAGGATCATTGAGGCTGGAAAAGACCTCCAGGATCATTGAGTCCAAGCTGTGTCCAGTCCCTGCCTTGTCACCCAGCCCAGAGCTCTGAGTGCCATGTCCCGGCATTCCCTGCACACCTTCAGAGATGGGGACTCCAGACCTCCCTGGGCAGCCCCTGCCAATGCCTGACCACCCTTCCCGTGGAGAAATTCCTCCTGGTGTCCAGCCTGAACCTTTCCTGGAGCTGCTTGAAACACTAAAAATGGAGAAAACCGTGAGAGGCTGCATAAACTGGGATTCTGAATTCTTTGCAGACACCTCTGCTGCTGGAGCCCCTCTGTGTCCTTCCCAATCCTGTCCATCCACATCCCCCTCACCATCCTCAGCCAAGGTCTGACCCTCCTGTGGCTGAGGGACAATCCCTGCTAGCTGGGGCCAGCATCTAGCACCTCCAAGCCATGGAAACATCCTTGACAAGAGCAAAACCTGCTTTTCCTGCTGAAAAGCTGAGGAAAACACTCCCTTTGAGGCACCAACAGAAAAATTCAGGCTTCTTATATAAAACAAACCCACAGCACGGGGCACAAACCCGTTTTCCAGCAGAAAGTGCACATTCCCACCCTGAAAGTGGGCTAAACCAGCCCAGTTACACAATGGGAAGGGCTCAGGTAGTGGCTGGCTGCAGCTGCATTTGATACCCTGCGAGGGCTGCGGGAGCATCAGCCCCAGCTCCTTCCCTCGCTCAGGCAGCCCATCAAATATTTACTGGGCTGCCATAGGCAATTACATTAGAGGAGATAGTTAAACACCCCCTACCCCAGGGCACCCCCCTGCAATGTAAATCAAACAAATTGGACTCTTTTCACAATTGACACACACGATTTTACTTACTGTAAATAATTTAGTATTAAAAAGTCGAGCTACACTTTGCCCCATCTGGATTTTCTTTTCTCCCTCTCTCTCTCCCGCTCGGCGGACTCCAGGTTCCTAATGCAGGAGATGGAGTGCAGGAATTTTGCTGCCTGGGTGAGCTGTTAGAAGATTCCCATTTCCTAATGGAAGAAACCACACTCAGGAAAGCTGTGAAGTTGCCCATTTAAAAGCAGCAGAGATGTTCCAGCTAACAAAGGATGGGAAGGATCCCTCCCTCCGGAAGGAGTTGAGGCTATTGCTGGTTGGCATCTCCTGGGGTCGCAGCAATCTCCTATAAAAGTTGGCTGAATGGTTGCACTTTTTAATTAAAAGCCATCTTTCCTGATTAGGCTCAGTGGGGTTTTAATAAGGATTTTTACAAGCTGGATCTGTTGGCCAGCACGGATCATCTTTCTCTTACACCTCAAGTGCAAGGCCTGCATTAAACACCCTGCTCTTCTGGCTGGGAAGGAATCTCATCCTCATTAGGAGCTATTCCTGCATTTTCCTCCAGAAACAGGCATTTTGGAAGGGTGGTTTTTCAGCCCACGCCTTGGCACTGCGGCTGGAGGGGTTTCAGGAGCTGTGTGGAGGTGGCAGTGGGGACATGGGACACTGGTGGCCCTGCTGAGGAGTGCTTGGACTCAAGGATCTGAGAGGATTTTTCCCACCTCAATGATTCCATGGTTCTGTGATGTCTGCTCCTAATTCCAGCGCAGAATTTGGTCTCTGTTGAGTTTTCCATAACGCCACCATCTGTCACCTCAGGTGTCACTTCAGCCTGTCGAGGTCCTGTTCTTGACCCCACACCACGTTTAGTTCAGTGTGGGAGGAATGTTCTTCCCAATGCCACGGGCTTGTCTCAGGAGTGAGCCAGGCTTTAATTGAGATTAAAAGCCCCTGGGCCTGGATTTTCCATTCCATTCCTGCACTCCATCAGCCAACTCCAGCCATCCCCGGTCCCAGTGCATGAGCCTCTGGCAGGTAGTGCCACTTACCCATTTCCTGACAGAACCAATTTTCATCAGAAAACACCAATTCCAATGAGATTGAAGCATTGAATCCCCCAACATCCTAATTTTGACGGATGGCTCCTCCCTGGGGTTCCCACAGAGGCTGTGGGTGGTGGGGGATGTGATGTGCCCATTGGAGCCTCTGCCTAGGACAGCTACCAGGGAGTGCAGCTCCAGGGGCTGGGATGGCTCCTGGACTCGGAACTCGGGGCTGAAAATTCCAAGTGCACCAGAAACTCACTGGTTTTGGCTTCTTCCACCTGCTCAGGCCCTGGCCAGGAGCACAAGGAAAAGAGAGGGAAGGACCGAGTGAGGCAAGGTTGTCCATGCCCTGATCTCTGTATCACCCCACCTGAGGTTTTCCAGGAGCAGCCCCGGCAGCCAGGGCAGGTGTGGAGCTGTCCTTAATGTCTGGGGTGACACCTGCCCTGGGCACCACCAGCACTGTCCCCCAGTGCTGGAAATGAGTCTGTGCCAGGCTGGCACGGCTGAGCCGAGCCTCCCCCAGTGAGCACAAAGTGGCGGCGGTCACCGGGGGCAGAGCCATTTCCAGGCAGCCCAGCTGTCTGCCCGGGGTGCTCCAAGCGTGTCCCTTCGGCAGGATGCTCTCCCGGAGCCCTGGAAAGCCGCGTCCCCCCTGCTCCTCTCCTGGAAGCTGCTAATCGCCGCCCGTGGGTTTAATTGGGAGCGAGAACACGCAGACCCCATTAAAGCCCACGAGGGTGCCAAGGGCTCTCGCTCAGGCACAAATGAAGGAGCAATCAAACCCACTTAGGTAATAAAAACAGCTGGAGTCTGCAGGCAAGCGCCTGAGGCGGCGAGGCACATGGCAGGGCTGGGATGGGATGGGATGGGATGGGATGGAGAGCAGCGGGAGCAGGCGGAGCTGCTGCGGGCACGGAGCCAGGCCGGGAGATTGTGGGGCATCCTCAAAAGGCAACGGAGCCGGAGCTCCTCGAGCCCCGACCTCGCTGAGAATGTGTCCAGGATTGTTTTTCCAGTGGGAATGAGAAGCCAGAAGCCCTGGGCACTGGCTCTAGGGGTCATGAACCCCAAAATATTCTTGCCCTGTTGGCTCATTTGCCGTTCCATGGCACAGAACAACAGCACACAATGTGAGGAGACTCCTGGATCTTCATTTCTGCACAGGGATTTATTTCAGAAAGGGTCCCCAAAGCCACTGACCAGGTTGGGGTGCCAGCTCTTAGCCTGGAAGCTGGAATCACCCTGGAAGGAATTTGTTTTCCAGAGACTCAGATCTTGAGGATCTTTGTTCAGTGCTTTTACTTGTTTTAATAGGAAGGATCCTGACTTTCCTCTAATTCTGATTCCAGGAAAGCATTTCCTGCTTCACAGGGGTTGCTGATAGGGATGGGTGGGAGAGGTGGGTCTGGACTATTCCAGTTTTTGGATCAGTTAGGGAGGAAAGCTGGAAGAGAAGTTAAAAGGCTGCAAGGAGCATTGTAGAGCTGTCCCATCTTAGCCCAGAAAGCCAGAGCAGAGCACCAGCACTCCCTGGAAGTTCATCTCACTCCATGGAAGTGCCAACACTCAGCTCCCCAGGGCTAAAGGAACAACTGTGGAAGTGCTTGAGATGTTTGTGATTGTCACTGCTGCAGAAACCTCTCCTCGTATGGTGTTTCCACATCTCTGCACAAAGACAGGAGGGTTTTCCTTGTTTTCCCCTGCCCAGGAGGAGCCTGATAAATCCCAGCTCAACCCAGAGATTTGATATGGAGGCGCTGCTCTCCTCCCCTCTGGGAGCAGCCCACAGATCCACAGTGTAGGAGGTGGTGGGAGGTGAGCTCATCCATGGAATGGGGCTGGGAGGGGATTCCTGATGTCCCTGTGCTGTCCCAGGGTTTTAGGGTGCCCAGAGATGCATTCAGGGATCCTCCCTGTGTGTCCCTTGCTCAAAACCTTCATTGTCAGGACAAAGTTCAGGGCAGGATGCTCAGGGCTGCCACAGGAAAAGAGCAAAGGCTCAGTGGTTTGGAAAGGTCTGCTGGCACACAGAGGCATGGGAAGGAGGGAATGCTGTTTACTTCAACTGATCCAATTTTCCTACATGAGCAGCAGTGAAATGCAGCTTGGCACAGGTTTGCTTCCTTGGGGAGAGTGAAATCCAGGAGCTGAACTGCTCTGTCCAAGCTTCTCTGAGCTGCTGAAATGCAGAAAGTGAGGAAATGTGGGGTATAGGGCCACCAAGAAGAGCCCAGCAAAAGGAACTGTGGAATATCCTGAGACAAAAGCTCCCAGGGTCGTGAGAGAACTCACAAACCCAGCTGGAGGGGAGAGATCCCACCAAAGAGCACCTGGAAGGGACAATTCCCCTCCTGAGGAATTCTCCTGGAGCTCAGTGGAGCTTTCCAGCCTCGTGACTCCCCTGGCCACCAGCTGATGCTGCAGCTCTCCAGGAGCAGAGGGGAGGCCTGGCTCAGAGCTGGGCTGGCAGCAGGAGCAGGGAAGAGGCTCCTGAGCTGCTGCCCCTGGAGAGCTGGAGCATCCTGCAGGGCCTGCTGTCCTCCAGAGCTCAGGAAGGGCTGGCAGTGCCTCAGGCCACCAGGGACAGGTGACAGGGCCTCCCTGGCAGCACCCTGGTGCTGGTGCAGGTTTTCCCCAGGAGGATTTCTCTGGAGCCGGGATTCAGCCCTGGGGGCTCTCCCCCACCCTCTGCATGAGCTGCATGGGGACTTCCATGGTGGGATTGGTGGCTGTGCCCGAGTCTGGGCATTGTCAGACACAGTGATTGTGCCTTGCAGTCTCCTGTCACAGGATCTGACCTTCCCCTGGGCAGGTCCAGCAGCAAGGAAATCTCTCTGGTGGTTCCCTCGTGTCCCTGCCCACGGCAGGGGGCTGGCACTGGATGATCTGTCAGGTGCCTCCCAGCCCAACCCACTCTGTGATGTTTTTGGGGACGGTTCAGCCTCTCAAGCTAAGGTGGGGATCAGGTCATGGGGTCAGCTCAGGATTTTCCTTTCCCTGTGACCCTCGCTGACCATGTCTGTGCCAAGGCACCTGGCAGGATCCCCAGGAGAAGGGACTGAGGATGTGCTCAGGCTCTGTGGAGAGGAGTGGCAAAGGGAGCAGGAAACAGATCCTGTCCCTGACTCTGCTGCTCCATGCACCAAAGCCATCCAGGTGGGTTTTGGGACTGCAGAAGCACACCTGGCTCCCTGGAGAAGTTTGCTCTGAGCGTGGGACTGTCCTGTCCCCCACCACCCCAGGCACTGGGATTCCTCCTCTGCAGCCCCTGCTCTGGGCTGCTGGGGCTGTCACACCCCTCATGCACCTTTGACAGCTTCTGGGGGGGCTGCAACGCCCCCTGATCCAGCAGAGCAACCAAACTCCAGTGGTGGTAGGAGCTGGCCTTGGTGGCAGGGAGGGACAGGGGGAAGGAAACACCGCGGGCTGTGGGGAAATTGGCATGGATGGGTGAGTGCAGGGGCAGAGATGAGCGGGAGGATGGAGAGGCTGCACAGACAGGCTGCGACTCTGCGCGGGAGGATTTGGGGAATGAGCCAGGGAGATTCACTGAAGCAGGGAAAAAGAAAGTTGGTGAAACTTTTCTTGATTTCTTTGTTGTTATGATTTTTGACCCAAGGTTCTTGCCTTCAAAGGGAGAAGGGGAACGGCTCCTATTCAGCCGCGGGTTCCGGGCTGTTCTGCTCCCCGGATCCCCCCGGGCGGGCAGGGCTGGATAGGAGGCGATGCCCCCCGAGCAGACGGGGGGTGACAGGGACAGGGGCGCACCTGCGGAGTGAGCAGAGCCGGGGAGGGGCGGGGATGGGGGCTGAGCCGGGTTTGGGGGGGGCTCACAGACAGATGGGGAGCTCTGGTTTGGGGGGGTTACACCCGGATCGGGGGAGGGAGCAGCACGGGCGGAGGGCGCGGAGCCCCGCTTTGAGGGGGGTGAGCTCAGTGCCCGGGGGCGGGCGCTGGGAGGGACCTCCCCGGCCCCTCCCGGTGGGCGGGGGGCGGGGGGGCCGGGCTATAATGCCATTGATGCCGGGCGGCGGAGCCAGACAATACCGCGCCCCCGAGCCGGGTGCCCGGAGCGCCCTGCCCTGCCCTGCCCTGCCCTGCCCCGGCCGGCCCCGCTCCGCTCCCACCATGATGTCCATGAACAGCAAGCAGGCGTTCAGCATGCACCCCATCCTGCACGAGCCCAAGTACCCGCACCTGCACACCAGCTCCGAAGCCATCCGCAGAGCCTGCCTGCCCGCCCCCCAGGTAAGCCAGCAGGGCTTTCGGCACCTTCCGTGCCCGCTGTCAACTTACTCTGCTTTCCCTTTGGGGCTGGGGTTCGGGAGTCCGTCCTTCCCGTCCTGCCTCCCCCGGGCCCGGAGGGCGGGGGCTGTTCCCGGGGCTCTGGGGTTGGGGGGCTCGGGGAGCTCCGGCCGTCCCGTCCCGCTCCGTGCGGGCGCTGGAGCAGCGCGGGCTGCGGGACCCCCGACGGCTCCGGCCCTGCCGCTGTCTCTCTTTGGGGAGCTCGCCCCGGAGGGCAGAGCGGGTGCCCGGCTCGGAGGGAGAGCAGAGCGCTCGGTGTCCGGCACCGCGGTGCGTTTATCTGGGGCTCGGGCAGCGCTCGGTTCGCGTTACCGGTCCCCGGCAGGGCAGAGCGGGATCTCGGTCACGCCGCTCCCCGTTAATCCTCTCCCGCTCTCTGCGTTTGTTTTCGCTCCCCTTTTCCCCTCCGCGCAGATCCAGGGGAACATCTTTGCGGGCTTTGACGAGACGCTGCTGCGGGGCGCCGAGGCTCTGGCCGCCGTGGATATCGTGTCGCAGAAAACGCACCCCTTCAAGCCGGACGCCACCTACCACACCATGAGCAGCGTGTCCTGCACTCCTACCTCGTCCTCCGTGCACCTGCACCACCCGTCCGTGCTGACCACGCACCACCCGCACCACCACCACCACCAGCCCTCGCAGGGCCTGGACGGGGAGCTGCTGGAGCACCTCAACTCCGCCCTGCCGCTCGGAGGGGTGCCGGGCCCCGACGTGGGCTCCACGCCTTCGCACCCGCACTCCCACATGTCGGCCATCAACCACATGGCCCACCACCCGCAGCCCATGAACATGTCACACCCCCACGGCCTCGCGTCCCACGCCGTCATCTCCGGCCCCGAGACCGAGACGGACCCGCGGGAGCTCGAGTCCTTCGCCGAGCGCTTCAAGCAGCGCAGGATCAAGCTGGGGGTCACCCAGGCGGACGTGGGCTCCGCGCTGGCCAACCTGAAGATCCCGGGGGTGGGCTGCCTCAGCCAAAGCACCATCTGCAGGTTCGAGTCGCTCACCTTGTCCCACAACAACATGGTGGCCCTCAAGCCCATCCTGGAAGCGTGGCTGGAGGAGGCGGAGAGGGCGCAGCGGGAGAAAATGACCAAACCCGAGATCTACACGGGGGGGGACAAGAAGCGCAAGCGCACCTCCATCGCCGCCCCCGAGAAGCGCTCGCTCGAGGCCTATTTCGCCGTGCAGCCCCGGCCCTCCTCCGAGAAAATCGCCGCCATCGCCGAGAAGTTAGACTTGAAGAAAAACGTGGTGCGGGTCTGGTTTTGCAATCAGAGACAGAAGCAGAAAAGGATGAAATTTTCTGCCACCTACTGAGGAAGGGGCTCGGGAGGCAGCGGAGCGGGGGGTGCTGCCCTCCCGACCGCTCCCCGGCCCTTCCAAACAGGGCTTGGGGTTGTCGGCTATTCTTTTTTTTTTTTTTTTTTTTTGGGTTAAAAATTGGGAAAAAAGCAAACAAACAAACAAAAAAAAAAAAAAAAGGAAAAAATAAACTTTAAAATAAAGGGAAACGCGCCCAAAGCAAAGTGAACAGTTTGGTGCCTGCTCCTCGCCCCTGGGCAAAGTGGCCCCGCTGTTCTGACTGGTACAGACTGCTTTTGTAGATAAAACTGGAGAAAAAGAAAAAAAAAAGATGGAGAAAAAGGAAAAAGACAAAACGAAAAGGCCAAGGGGGAAGTTTGGGGGTGCCCGGAGTCGGGGCAGCAGCAGCAGCGAGAGCCCGGTGGGGCTTTGTCACAGCCCCTCCCGGCCTGGGGGCCGTGGCGCCGCTCACTCCTCTGTGTCCGCTCCTCTTCTTCTTAAAAAAAAAAAAAAAATTAAAAAAAAATTAAAACAAGGCAAAGAAATGAGAAAGGAAGCGAGCTGGAAGCCAGCTGTAAAGCCGGGGTGCTCCCCGCCGCCAGGGTCCCCGCACACACACGCACCTGCATGGTTTTGTTCTTTCCCCTGCCCCCCGCAAACCCATCGCGTTTTTGCAGTACCATTTCTGTTTCTACCTCATCGGCTAAATTGAAAAAAAAAATTAAAAGGATTTAAAAAAAGGAGAAAATATTAAAAAAGAAAAAAAAAAAAATTGGCCGGTCCCTGGAGTCGCGGTTTGTTCGGGGAAATGGAGATTTATTTTGCGTTGGTTTCACTCCAACCGTTCGATTTCTGTATGGTTTTCACTGTATAAAATCCTAAGCTTTGACAATCACGTCCTTGGGGCTCAGCGGAGCGGCGGGAGCGGCCCGAGGCAGCGGGGACGGAGCCGGCCCGGCCTCGGCGCGGCTGCCTCTGCGCGTAGGGAACTCTGCACTTTCGAAGGCAAGAAAACTCTTATTTTCCCCCCTTTCCTTTGCATATTTAACAGAGAAAATTGCCTCCTTTTGTTTTCTTTTTTTTTCTTTAATTTTTAATTTTATTTTATGAATTAAAGGAGATTTCGTTCCGCTGTGTGTGTGCTGAATGAAATTTTGGTGTCTGTGTACGCTGCAGCATTTCAAATAAATCATGCACGTTTTACCTCACCCTCCTGCCTCCTTCCTGCGCTTACTGCGGCTCCGGCGAGCCCGGGGCTCCTCCCGCGGGACTCCCGGTGCCCGCGGGGATGGGCACGGGCAGAACGGGCCGGGGGGGCAGAACCGGGGGGTCCGGGCTCCTCTCCGGACATCGCGGCGGGTTTGGCCCTTCCCCGCCCGGGGGTCGCTCCCGCAGCCCGGGGGTCGATGCGGCGCCGCCCGCAGTACCGGGAGCTGCCCCTGAGCCCGCAGCCCGTGGGGGGACACCCCCGAGTGTCCCTGTCACCCCCAGGTGCTCCTGTCACCCCCCGGCTCCAAAAGAGACATTCGCCCTCTCCCGGCTCCGCTCCCCAAACTCCCGGCAGGTGGGACCGGGGTGTCCCTGCTGACACGGGGGAAAAGGGCTAAAACCAAGCGATTTTTGTTGGTTTTCTTTGTTTGGGGTGTTTTTGTTTTAGGTTTTTTTTGTTTGCTTGGGTTTTTGTTTGTGGGTGGTTTTTTTGTTGTTGTTTTGTTTTGGTTTGGTTTTTAACTTATTCGGGGGAGAAAAATAATCAAACCGCGCGTCGTGGTGTTGAAGCCCGACAGCCGGGACCCTGCGGCTTTTAGAGGGGAAAAACGAAGTAGAACAAGAAAAAATAAAGTAAAATGAAATGAAATAAAGGGAAATGAAATGAAATGAAATACGATAAAGTGAAATAAAATAAAACGAAGTAAAATGAATGAAAGTGAATTAATGAAATGAAGTGAAATTAAAAAAACCAAAACCAAACTAGCAAACAAAAACCATAAAACAAACCAAACAAAATTACAAACAAACAAAACCCTCAAACTCCACAAAGAAGTAAGGAAAACAAACAAAAAGCAAATAAACAAATAAGCAAAACCCCCCAAAACTCACAAAAAAACAAAAAAAAAAAAAAGAAGAAAGGAAGAAAAGAGGGGAAATTGTGCGGCCCCTGAAATTACTGTCGGAGGAGTTGCTGCCCCTGGGCGAGGGGGCCAGCTCGGCGGTGGCCGGCACAGCCCTGCCCGCCCTGCCCTGCCCGCACCCCGGCATTCCCGCACCCCCGTCCCGCACATCCCTCTTTATTCCCGGCCGCTTCCCAAAGCCCATCCCTTTGTTCTTGCGCTCCGTCCCTGTTTTCTCCAAGCAGCGAAAAGCGCATTTTCATAAATAGACCTTGGCCGAGCGCTGCCGATGAAACTTTAATGAGGCGGGTTGCTGAGTGCTGCCCGGGGGGGCCCGGCCCGGCTCCGCGCAGCATTAGCGGGGCCCCGGCCCCCCCTTGCCGCGGCTCCCCCCGCAGCCCCGGAGCCGCTGCCGAGGCTCCCCCGCCCCTCCCGGCCCGTGCCCGGTGCCGGGGCCGGTGCCGCGGTGCCCCCGCTCCGCCAAGTTCAGGGCCGATGCAATATTTATCAACCGCGCCGATAAAACGCCGGCCGGGTATTTCCCAGGCACAAACGCAAAGCGCAGCGCCCGGAGCCGGAGCGGGGCCGCCCGGGACCCCCCGGCCCCCGCGGCCGCCAGGTAAGGCGAGATCCCAGCGAAGGATGGGCGGCTCTGGGCCAGGAGCAGCGGCTGGAGGCCGGGAGGGGCGGGCAGAGACAGCGGGAGCGGGGCTGAGGCCTGGAGAGCTCATCACAGCCGGGCCCGGCCAGCAGCCGGCCCGGGGATTGATGCTGCTGCCGCTGCTGCTCCTTGGCTTGGTCCTGCTTTACCCCTTCTTCAGCTCCTGTCCCTGCTCCAGCCCCTGTCCCTGCTCCAGCCCCTGTCCCTGCTTCAGCTCCTGTCCCTGCTCCTCCTTGGCTTGGTCCTGCTATTGTCCCTGCTCCAGCTCCTGTCCCTGCTCGAGCTCCTTTTCCTGTTTCTGCTCCTGTTCCTACCTCGGTTCCTGTTCCTCCCCCTGCTCCTACTGCTACTCCTATTCCTACCCTTGCTCCTGCTCGTTTTTCTGCTCCTCCTGCCCTGCTCCTGCTCCTGCTCCTGCTCCTGCTCCTGCTCCTGCTCCTGTTCCTGCTCCTGCTCCAGCAGGTCCCACTGCGCCCAGGCCAGCGTGAGCCCCCAGGATCCTCAGGGAAAAGCCTGGCAGGAGGTGGAGGGGGGCCCCCTGCGCTTCCCCCAGCCCTGCTCCTGCACAGCCGCTCCTGGCACAGCTCAGCGAGAAGCTGCTGCTCCTTCCTGCAGCTCTGGACACACCTGGGAGCAGCTCCCAGCCCTGGTCTGGGGTCTCAGGTGCTGTGTGCAGCTCCTGTTCTCCTGAGGGTCTCTCCTCCTGCACCGGGGCCCCAGCTGGGTGCCCAAAAGGACCCAAATCGCTCCAAATCCAAATCCAGGCTCTCTGCAGAGCACCTGGCACAGGGTGAGGTGAGGGAAGGAAAGCAGACACACACAGGGGTGCCACGGGCACTCCCTGCTCCTGGGGCACCCCTGAGCCTGACACTGGACCCAAAAGAGCATTAAAGGAAAGGAATATTGATTGGAATGGACACTCCACTCTCACCCTGGCTTTTCATCTGAGGTTTGATGCATGAGCAAGGTTTGAGATGTTTCAGCTCTTTTGCTTCAGCAGCAGTTCCTCCTTTACAGGCACCTGCTAGTCCAGCCCTGAGCTGGCCCAGAGCTTTAGGAGGAGCTCAGCCTCAGCCACCTTTGAGGACTTGAGTTCTCATCTACCAGGCTGGTGGGATTGAGGGGGTGGGCCAGGCCCTACCCCTTCCCCAGGGGCACCCTGAGAACTCAAAAATACCAACATCAGCAATTCACCAGAGACTGGATGAAGATGCTTTGGGAGCCTTCAGAGCAGGGATGCACGGAGGACTGGAGGCCTCTGGGCTCCAGTGAGGGGCACTGGAGAGGGACCAAGGAGCCTCTGTTGCAGTTCAGCTCTGATATCAACTCTGATCTCACTCCAGGGCTTAGAGGCACCTTCACCACCTTCCAGCCTGTAAGGGTTCTGAATGGGCAGCTCAGGTGGAGACACCAATAAATGGGGATGTCACAGCTGAGTCCCACCCCTGGTGCTGCAAAGGCTTCCCAAGGAAAGCTGCCACCAGTTCTGGGCTGCTGGAGCTGTCAGACACCAGTTTCTGGAGCTCTCCTGGCCACTGGTGCTGTAGGCAGGACCTCTCTTGCAATCCTGTCCCTGCTCCAAGCTGTTTCCCTCCATGTCTCGCTCTTTTCTGTTACTTCTTCCTGCTCTAAAAGCCAAGACCCTCCAAGAATTTGGGCATCTAAACCCGTTGTGCTGAGATGTGACAGAGACATGGTCCAGGCCAGTGTGGCCGTGCCACCACCACCAAAGTGTGCAGGGATGTGTTTAAAGCTATCCAGGCCCTGCTGAGGTGGAGTATGTGTGAATAAATGCAGATGTGTTTGAAGAAAGCCCTGGAGAAGCCCTGCCCCTCCTTTATCCTTTAGGATGGTGCATCCTTGAGGCTGTAAAGCTGCTGTAGGTCCCCTTTACCCCACCTGGTCCCACAGGAACAGGGCCCCTCGGTGCTCCCCAGGCAGCAGGGTGACAGCGACTGGCGCCACCCCAGCCCCTGTGTGCTGCTAAATCCCACGCTCAAGGGGTGATTTCCCCACTGGGGACAAGGGCAGAACACCCAGCCTGTGTGGGGACCATCAGTGGGTGCCATCTGTCCGTCCAGGGTGCTCACAGAGAGCTCTCAGAGGTGTGGGGAGGCTGCAGCAGCAGCAGGGACAGCAGCAGGCACTGCCTCATCCCAGAGGGATCCAGGCCGAGGGGAGGGATGCAAGGATCCCTGCTCAGGTATTACTGGCACGTCCCATCTTTGGGTCAGGAGCAGAGAGAAGGCTCCGTGTTCTTTAAAGGATCCCTGCCTTTGAAAGCTGGGCAGGTCCAGGCTGCGCCCACTCCAGACTTTCTTCTATTATTCCATGTGTTTTAGTGCAGTGCAGAGCAGATGTATTTTTAAAGATGCTGGGGGTAGGCTCTGTTCCACCACAGGGAAAAAAGGAGTAAAACCATCATTAGATTTTACTGAGCAGGACAGCCAGGGTGAGGGGAACTCAGGAAAAAGGCTTGGGAAAGAGTTTGGGAAATGGAGCAGAGCATGCCATGGGACACGCCTGACAGCTGGCTGCAGGGCAGGGCAAGAGGAAATGGCCTCAGGGGAGGGTTAGGTGGGATTTTGGGGAAATTTCTTCATGGAAAGGGCTGTGCAGCCCAGGCACAGCTGCCCATGGTGGTGGCGGAGATGCCATCCCTGTTGTGTGGATGTGGCACTTGGGGACATGGGACAGGGTGGCCTTGGCAGTGCTGAGGGAACAGCTGGAGGGCTTTTCCAAGCTAAGCCATGCCATGATCCCACAATCCGGGGAAAAGGAGCAGCCATTATCCCCTTCCCCAATGGATCTGTCGCCCTTCACAAGGACCAAGCCCTAGGTCAGGTGCATCTGCCTGTGGCAGGAGCAGCTCCAACCCTTGGCTGTGCAAAACCAGAGCTCCCTGCTCATGCCAGCGGCAGTGGGGAGTGAGAGATCCTAATGAATTTACAAATTTCTGGGTTTCTTTTACTTCTTTGGGCTTTTGTTTGTTCGTGTGTGTGTGTGGGGGGGTGTTTTTGTGTTTTCTTTTGTTTGGTTGGTTGTTTTTTAATAATTTGGTTCGTGTTAAAGAAATACTTCCAGAAATTTAATCTTGTGCTTTTCCAGAGGCCTTTATCTCCCCATCATATCATCCCCATATTATTTCCTTCTCCTACAGGAACAGCCTCCTGCTCCATCAGCCCTCCCAGAGCCCTGCAGGGACAACCCCTCGTTTTTGGCCATAAACCCTAAGGAAGTGCTGTAGGATTTGGCTTTGTATCTATCTTTGGGGAAATTCGAGAGCAGGGAAACTCACAGGCAATTCCAGGAACTCTGGGATCCTGGAGAGAGAGGGATGAGAGGTAAAATCTCCATTTCATCTGCAGCTCCTTACCAGCACCTCCAGCAGCTGTAGGAAAATTGGAGCTCTCTGAATGATGCGAAAGTGTCAGCTAAGGACTGTGATTTATTTATCTCAGGCATGGGAAGGGTTTGGGTTCACACAAGGAAAAATCTGTGTGTGTGTCTGGAATCCTGCTCCACCACTGCCACTTCCCAGCTGCTGCCTGGCAGTCACAGGGAGCTGTTCCAGAGGTGTTCCAGGGCACCTTGAGCTCAGGGAGCACTGCCTCATCCCTGCCCAGCTCCAGGATGCACTTCCAGGATAAATGGTGGAGCAGGGCCATGTTTGCCTCTCCTGCAAAGCAGAGGAAACACCTGCTGGCCTTGCAACAGCTCAGGGGAGCATCCACCACACTGGATCTGTGATCTATCCAGGCTTTGAAAAAACTCACATTGCCAAGAGAGATCTTCAGGGCAGAATTTTCCCATTGTTTATCAATATTTGCACCACGTCCAAGGAGATCAGCTTTCCAGACCCTCAGATTAGGAAGGACAAATTCATCTCCTTTTAGGCACTGAAATGGGTCTGGGCTGGGTCAGGGTGCCACTGGTGGCAGTGGGGGGTTAGGGCAGCAGGTCTGCACTCGTGGCATCACCCAAATCAGTCAGTATTTTTGGGAGGCCCCTTCCCTCACCTGGAGTCACACAAGGAGTGAGTCTCTTCCCTCTTGTACCTTCCCCGTTCACCTTCTCCCTCCAGCCCCTCTATCATCTCTCCTGCTCTTCCCTCCTCCCTCCTTCCCAGCCAGTTCTGTCTGTCTGCCTGGGCAGTCTGTCCTCATACCTACTTCCACCCAGCTTCTCAAGGACCCTCTCACTCCTTACCGGGTCCAGCCCAGCTCCTGCAGTGCCCGGGCTCTGTACCAGCCCATTCCACGGGGGATTGTGGCTGCCTGTGCCAGGCTGGGCACGGCTCCTTTCCTCCTTTCCTCTCTCCCAGGCCCCTGGCACGGGGGCCTCTGTCCTGTAGGGTTCCTTCCTGCAGGAAGGGCCATGGCTGCTCCAGAGGGGCCCTGCAGGCCGAGCTGCAACCGGTGGTGCTGGGTAGGCCTGGGCCTTGCTGCGCTACCACAGCACCCTCAGCGCAGCAGCTCGGGCAGAGGAACCGGGACAGAACCCTGGGCAAAGGAACAGGACAGAACCCTGGGCAGAGGAACTGGGAGTGAGCCCTGGGCAGAGGAACCGGGACAGAACCCCAGACAGACGGACCGGGACAGAACCCCGGGCAGACGGACCGGGACTGAACCCCAGACAGACGGACTGGGAGTGGGGCCTGGGCAGAGGAACAGGACAGAACCCCGGGCAGAGGAACTGGGAGAGAGGGCCCCGGGAAGAGGACCGGGACCAAATCCCGGGCAGACGAACCAGGAGTGAGCACCGGGCAGAGGAACCGGATGGAACCTTGGGCAGAGTAACCGGGAGCGGGCCCGGGCACAGGAACCGGGACCGAACCCCGGGCAGAGGAACAGGGCACAACTCCGGGCAGAGGAACCGGATGGAGTCCCGGGCAGAGGAACCGGGACAGAGCCCTGGGCAGGGGAACCGCCCCCGGGAGCCCCGAGCCGCCCCCGGAGCCGCCCAGCGCTGCCTCCCGCACGGGCAATGGCTCCGGATGACGCTGCCCGGATCGCTGCCATCGCCGTGCCCGCTCTCCTCGTTCAGCACATGCAAGGCCGACTTCCTCCGGCTTCTCTCATGGATTTTTTCCCACCCTGGCTGTGCTCTTTAGTTCAGATCTAAGCGAGCTTTCCGAGCGCGCTGTCTGGATGTCTTTATTAAAACACACAGTTTAAGGAGGGGGCTGAGGAGAGGGGGGTGGCTCGGCTCTGGATTCACTCTGCAGCCAAAACCATGGGAATCTTCTGCTCCACAACTGTTCCCGGCCGCCGACAGCTGCGCGGTACCGCCAGCAGGACACGGGGTCGCCTCTCTGGCCGTGACTAATTCATGGCGAGGGCAGCCCTCTGCTCGCTCCCCCGGGGCCGTGTCCCCTCGGGTGTGAAGGCAGGTGGGCAGACAGGGACATGTCCCCCAGGGGCTGGTGGCCCGGCTGCTGGAGAGGCCGTGCTGGGATTCCCTGTGGCTCCTGGAGCAGCCCAGCCCTGTGAGGGGGATGCAAAGCCGGCGGGCTGTTCATGAGGCCGACCCCTGAAGAGGAGCTTTCCCTTGGGAAACTTTGAGCCCTGAGTCAAGATTTGTTCTCAGATACCTGGAGGCTGAGAAAATCCCAGCAGGCAGAACTGACACTGCCGAAATTGAGGCCTCTGGGGGTGTCCGTGCCTGCCATGGGAATGCAGCGCCCAGGGCTGTGCTGTCCCTGGGAGCAGGGCGTGATCCGGGTCTGGCAGGGACCTCCAGCACGGGCTGCCAGGAGCTGTCAGTGACTGCAGTGCTGACAAAAACAGCTTTTCCTTGCACCAGGAGCTGCTTCCCCATCACATCAACCCCGCTGGCAGCCCAGAGGCCTCAGACACAGCTCTGAACTTCTCCTTGTGATGTACCAGCCCTGGCCAAAGCTCCCTGACCTCCCAACCCACCCCACTCTCAGGCTTGGCCATCCTGTGCTCCCAGTCTGGAGGAGCCCTGGGGAGCAGCTGCCTGCCCTGCCCAGCCCAGCCCAGCAGCAGCTGCAGCAGGCCCTGCTCTTGCTGGGGAAGTGCTGATTTCTGCCGTGCTGGCTGCGCATCCCCCTGTGAGCCACTGGCTGCTGGAAGGCACTGCCCGAGCCAGCCACATGCTTCATGATGTCAATCGCAGTTCAGAGTTAATTATTCATGAGAAAATTTCATAATGTGCTGTTAAGTGGGCTGCAGGATATTTTGGTTAAATTAAGGGAACCTGAAAGCTCCCTCTGTAGGGTGCTGCTCCTCGGGCCTCGCTGAGAGCAAGGGTTCAATCAGAGCTCAGGTGCTGTGGCCTCTGCCATGGCCTGTGATTATTGGAGCCACAGCAGTGTGCAGATCAATCCAACGGCTCAGCTTCGTGTTTCCAGCAGGAATATTCCCAGTGAAGGGTTTTACAAGGAGACTTGGGCTGGTTTCCCTGCCCGCAGCAGGGGCTTGGAGCAAGATGAGCTCTGAGTTGCCTCCCCACCCAAACCATTCTGTGACTCCGTGACTTCAAAGCAGCTTCTGTGGAGTCTCCCTGAGCCTGCAGAGAGCCCAGGAGAGGCTGTGCAGATCATGGAATCACAGGATCATCCAGGTGGACACCTCTAGGATCACTGAATTCATCCGTTAACAGGCCAGGTCACTCCCAGACTCTTTTCTTCCTCATTCTTGAAATCATTTAGGTTGGAAAAAACCTTTCAGATCATCAAATCCAACCCAGCTCTAAAGAAACCTCTTTCATCAGGTCAGTCTCACAGCCCTGCAAACATGCCATGTCTTGGAGCCTTGGATGAAGGAGTGGAGGGGCAGCTCCCATGTCACAGCTCCCACAGCTTCCATAGCGCAACTTCCACAGCTCCCACAGCTCCCACAGCTCCCACATCCCACAGCTCCATCACCCCTCGATGCTGGGACCTTCCTGAGGTGTCCTGGTGACCCAGGGCTACAATCACAGAGCACTTTGTGTCCTCTCTTGCTGTTCAGAAGAACTGGACCTGCTTGGTGAGGCAGGACCCCCTTCTCCCACACGGATTTTCCTGGGATGGCTGCAGGAACCCACAGGGATCTTGGGATGCCCTGGATTCCTTTTGAAGCCTTGTTAGAGGGGCTGACTGACAGAGCTGGACTGCCTTTGGAGCCTTTCCTGAGTCTCCCCTTTGGCCTCTTCCCATCCTGCCAGCATTTGTCACTGAGGGATCACAGTGCTCTGTGCTGCCTGTGAGTGAGGGAACATCTCCATGCCCCTTTAATGAGTGACCTTCCAGAACAACTTTCACTCCTACATTTTTTGCCAACCTTGCTGTTTCCCTGCCCCTTCTGCTGACTGGGAAAAGTTTGGCCCTACACCACGGGATGAGGCGGGAACACGTGCAGGAGACGCAGGCCATGGACTGGGAGTGGGGATGGACTTGCCCATAGAGCTGGGGTCCCTGCCCCACAGTTGTGCCTCCAGGCCCACCTTCCCCACTTCTGCTGTGCCATTTGTGACTGGTACAGGTGTCTGACACGGCTGAGCACTCAACTGCTCAAACACCAAAGTTTCTGGGAATAACAACCCTGGAAGCATGGCCAGGGGCATCCTAGGGTGAAACCTCAGGCTTTAAACAGACAGAGGGTAGATATAAGGAAGGGTTAGATTTAGGATTAGATATATGGAAAAAATTCTTCCCTGTGGGGGTGCTGAGGACCTGCACAGAGTGCCCAGAGCATCTGTGGCTGCCCCTGGATCCCTGGAGGTGTCCAAGGCCAGGCTGGATGGGACTTGGAGCCACTTGGTTTAGAGGAAAATTCCCCAGAATTGGGCACTCTGTCCCCCAGTTCTAGCTGGAATGAGATGGGCTTTAAGGTCCCTTCTCACCCAAATTGTTGAGGGATTTTATGAAAGGAGAGAAATGAAATTATGAAAGGAAAGAAATGAAATTATGAAATTACATGTATTTATGAAATTTTATGAAAGTGATGCAGTGATACCACCCTGGGAGAGCCCCAGGGGCTGTTGTAGAGGGAGAGGGGAGGTCAGCCTGTAAGGGACTGGTGGAAGGAAGCCTCTTGCCTGCCTTTCCTGGGCGCTGTCACACCCAGGGGTTGGGGCTGAGCACAGCCTGCAGTGCATCCCACTCCTCCTGGATGGGGCTGGAGCCAGGCAGCTCCTGGGTCACCAGCAGAGAGGATCCAATGCAAAGCTGCTCTGGGCATCTCTCCAGAGGTGGATGTGTGGAGGAGAGGGAATCTGCCCAGCAGCTGTGTCCTGCTGCCAGCACAGCCTTGCACTCCTGTTCAAACACACCTGGAAGGGACAGGGAGCACAGGAGCCCACTCAGAGCCGAGCAGGAGGGAGCTGAGCTGCAGTGACTGGGCACTTGGCAGGCAATGAAATGCAGCTTGCAGGGAATGAAATGCAGTTTGCCTCCATGCCAAGCCTTGATGGCTTCATTCTGCTTCTTAGGGCTCTCAAGCCCTGCAGCCTGAGCCAGCTCCTTGCAGGGCTGGGAGGAAGGGATGGAGGCAGGCAAGGAGGAGGCCTCTGCAAGCCCCTCCAGATATTTAACTCAGTGGAAACTCTGCCCTTCAGAGCTCTCAGCTCTGCTGTGGGGCATCCTGGCAATGGATGGTGCCTGCCCTTGGTGCTCCCAGCCCTGCTGCAAAATCACAGTGCTGCCTCCAGGATAAATGTTCATGGAAATAAGAAAGCATCCAGCAAGTGTTTCCATCCAGACACCTTCCATGGATGAGTCTCATCCTCACTCTGTGCCCCAATGAAGGGGATCCAGTCCTGGCAATATTTTGGCAGCTCCAAGGGCAGCACAGCCCTGCCCAACACCTCCTCTCACCACATGCAGGTCCAGACCTCTCCTGGCCCCTTCCCTAGAGGATATTTCCCTCTGGGAGAGGAGCTGGGATCATGGGCAGAGGCAGAGCAGAAACTGCTCGATTTTGAGTTGGGCTGAGCAGCAAATTGCAACTGCTCCAGCAGCAGCCCCTGACCAGTTCCCACCTCACCCATGGAAGGGATCCCATTCCCACTTCCAGGCTCAGCTCAGAGGTGTCAGCCCCTTCTCATTTTAGAGGCTCTTGACTTTTTTTCTCTCTTGCCTTTTTTTTTGCCTTTTCCTTTTTCCTCCAGCTTTTCTCTTCCTCCTTTTTTCTTTTTCTCTCTTTTCTTTTTCTTCCCCCCCTCCCGCCTCCCTGTGCAGCCTCTGTTCTTCATCCATTATTTAGGCTTTTCTGACTGTAACAGCAACATTCGCCTTGTATACCTTGTGTGGGGTTTAAAATATAGATAAAAGCAGAAGGTCAGACTTGAAACACAGATTCTGACGGTTGCTGCTGACTTTGTCTGGAAGCTACAAAATCTGGAGCTTTCTGTGCCCAGCAATGGTTTCGGTACAATTGGGTTTTTGGGGGTTTAGGGTTGGTTTTTGTTTTTTTGTCTGGTTGATATTCCTGCAAACTGTCTTGGTGTTTGATGCTTTCATCCAGCCTTTCAGTTTCTAAATGTTCTGGGGCCTGGCTGGCTGCAGGACAGGGGAGCTGGAGCCATGGAATTCCTGCTTGGAGGTCCAGCCTTGACCCAGCACAGCAAATACCTGCTGCTCTCCGCCTGGGGTGGGCTGGGGAGGGGAGGAGGTGCCTCCATGCACATCCAGCAGGCTCTAATTGGCACCTCTGGTCAGCAGAGCCAGGGACTCTCCCTTTCAATTATGAATAAATGCCCTGCTTCTTTTATGTTGCTTTCTTCAGCCGTCAGAGAGATTGGATTTTGAGGACAAATGTTTGTGGGAAATAAATTTCAAAGTCAAAGTGGGAACGGTCCCAGAGAACATGAAACAGTTCATTGTGTGTTTGAAGGGGCAGTGGGGCAGGGAGGGCATCCCTGCAGCCAGGAGACAAACTGGGCATGGGGAATCACCATTCCTGGAGGGCTCTCAAAGCCATGTGCACCTGGCTCTTGGGGACCTGGGTCAGTGGTGGCAGTGCTGGGGGAATGGTTGGGCTTGCTGGTGTTTGAGGTTCCTCCAAGCCCAGCTGTTCTGTGATGCCCTGAGAAGGGGCAGCAGGGCATGGTGACACTCAGAGATCATTTTTCGTGTCTCTGACATCCATGTGGGCAGAGAAAGGCACTGGAGAAGAGCTGGGGATGCTCCAAGAAGGGGCATTAGATACTGAGGCGCTGGTGGAGCAATGCCAGCCCTGCCAGGCAGTGTCCCCCAGGCACAGGGCAGGACAGTGACATCCCGGGCTATTCCTGCTGGGACCTCAGTGGGGAATGTTCTCTCCCTGCACAGGGCATTTTCAGAGAACTTCAGAGGCTTTGGCTCACTCTAAACCAGGCCCAAGACTCTTCCAGTCCCCACCTGTAACAGGAGCTCTCAAGAGCTGTCTCCAGAACTGAGAGCTGCACATTTTGCTATCAGAGAATCCCAGCCTGGCTTGGGTTGGAAGGGTCCTCAAAGACCCCCTGGTGCCAATCCCCTGCCATGCACAAGGACACTGCTGTCCCCACCGTGGCCAGGGGGCTCCAGGAGCCAGCTGGGATCTGCAGCTCAGCACAGGTTCCAGCCTGTTGGGTGCCAGCAGCCACTAATCCAGGGGGATATTCCAGTGGCAGCTGCTGTTCAGGAGGCTCCATAGCCCAGCTGGCACTCCCCAAATAACCTTTCTTCACTGTAGCCTGAGGGAAAATGCATCTGTCAGGTGAGGAATAGGAAGATAGAAGAAAATTATTCCCTGTGAGGGTGGGCAGGCCCTGGCACAGGTGCCCAGAGCAGCTGTGGCTGCCCCTGGATCTGGGGCTGGAGCAGCCTGGGACAGTGGGAGGTGTCCCTGCCATGGCAGGGGTGGCACTGAGTGGGTTTGAGGTCCTTTCCAACCCAAACCATCCTATCATTCCATGATTCTATTCCAGTTCCCCTGCAGGCACTGTCCTTACCCAAACAGGATTTGGAAGGACACAGGGAAAGGCTGCAGCCTTCCTGTCTCAACTCCATCCCTCGGGTCTCTCCAAAAGCCAGACTGGGCAGTGGATCCAGGCATGGATCTGTCGGTGCTGAGTGCTTACAGCAGCTCTGGCAGGGGCTGGAATGGCTCATGGATGATCCCATGGCCAAGGAATTGAGAACTTTTCCAGATTTCCCAACATGGAGCATTTCCTTCCCTGTGCCCACAGCTGCAGCTCATGTCACAGGGGTGTCACACTGAGGGAAAGATGCCCAGATATGGTATTTTCTAGGAACAGCAGGAAAAAAGTGACACTGTGAAGGGAATCACCAAGAGCAGCAGCTCCTTGTGCTCAGGCATCTCTGGATCAGGGGACCCCAGCAGCACACAGGGATTGAGATTGGCCTGTTGTGGTTTTTGGGGCCTTGAAGAAGAACATTTCCAGGGAGGTGGTGGAGTCCCCATCTCTGGAGGTGTCCAAGGAATGCCTGGACATGGCACTCAGTGCTCTGGGCTGGGGACAAGGTGAGCATTGGGCACAGCTTGGACTCGATGATCCTGTAGATCTTTTCCAACCTCAATGATTCTGGGATCCTGTGACTGAGGAGCATCTCCAGCGTCCTTGAGGTGACATCTTCACATCCATCCACAGGCTGGCCAAGGCAGGTCCACAATCTGCTCTTCTCAGGATCTTAAACATCGAAAGGAAAGAAAGAAACAGGACTTTCAGGAAGTCCAGGAATCGCGACACTGCTCATCAGAACTGGATGAGTTGACATCATTCAGCTCAGGAGGTTTTGAGGTAGATTGTGGGACTCTTTATATTTTAATAAATGTCTCCCTTCCAATCCTACTGAATTCCTGGCCTCGCTGGCAGGCTGGCATGGGATCATTATCCATTTTTGAAGTGTCTCTTTCCACTGATGTTCAGGACATTTGGGAATCCCTTTCCATTGTGATTCTCGGAGCGTTCTCCCTGTGACACCTGCAGCTCGGTGACAGCCCCTGCTTAAACACCAAAATACAAAAATTCCTGAATATTCTACTGCTCCCCATGAGGTGGATGGGACCTGCAAGTCCTGATGCTCTGGGAGGGGAATTTTTACCGAGAGGACTTTCCTGTGGCTTTGGTAGCCAAAGTCCAATGTCGCAAGTCCAGCTCGTGAATTCCCACTGCTCCTGGTCCCACAGATCCCCGTGCTCTGTTCTCCTGCTGCTGGGGCGCTGATACCACCCCACTTTGCCAAGATCCTGTGCCTGCAATAATCCCTCCGAAGCCCAAGAGTTACTTCTGTTTTCTTCCACCAATTCTGTCCATTCCGCCTTTGGCAAACATCGATTTTCCACAATTCCCCGCAGCCCTCATAAAGCAGCTGCCAAAACGGCTCCCTCGCGGGCCACTTCTTTTATTTGTCGAACAAAAGAATCATCAGCATTGTCTCCAGAGCTCTCCGGCCAGCGGAGCCTGGGATTAGGATGCCGAGCTCCCTCTCCTGGCTGCCGGATCAAAAGGAATTGCTGAAAAGTCCTGCGCACCTGAAAATCGGGATCGCCGGACTCCGGCTGAAAGAGGAACAGTCCTTCCACCTGCTTTGTGGATTTTCAGGCTCCATCACTTTTCCTCTCCATGAAATATGCTGGGAAAACGTTCCGGTGCAACAGTTTCGGGAGAAGGATGAATTTGTCTGTGGGTTAAACTTGCTTTTGCTCCTCTCCCTTTTCTCTCATCTGTCACTGTCAGGGAACAGATCCCAGAGGGAAAATCACTCTGAGGGTCTCTGCAGGAAAGCCACGGTTGTGTCCCTCCAGTTCTCCATGAAATGGTGCTCCAGGGAGAGGGAGAGTGTGGGAAGGACATTCCCAAGGAAGAGCAGCAGGGAATGGGTTGGGATGAAGGTTGGGGATCACTGGAGCAGGGGAAGCCCCATAATGTGATCCTGCTGGGGGCTGAGGGGCAGCTCTGGAGAGAGGGGCAGCAGAAGCAGCAGGATCTGCTGGGAGACAACAAGCAGGAAAACTGGGAGCTCAAACATTCCAGATCTTCACCTCAAGTGTCCCAGTACAGGTGGCAAACAGGGCTTAATTCCAAAAAACCCATCAAATGTCTCCAAGTGATATTTTCCACTTTGAGATAAAGGCTCCCCTCCTCTCTCCTTTGCATGATGAGCTGGCCCAGCACCTGCTGCAGTTTGGGAATTCTGGTTGTGGTCTGCAGCTGGGATCCTGCAGGAATTTGGATTGGAAAGCTCAGAGCTCTGCCCCCATGGGAGGCTGAAAGCACCGATGGATTTTGAAGTGGAATAATGAGTTGTGTGCGTGTCCTGTTGCACACTTTGGGAGTAAATGGGCACCACAAATCCAATTTGGAGAAGTCAAGAAGCCCTGGAAAACTTTTAGTCTCCCCACAATGCAATTATGTGACTCTCTGAGCTGCCTATGGTCTAGGGAGAGGATGGTATTGGCTGTCCTTGGGAATTATGGAACCCATGGATCAGGGAATGCTTTGGGTTGGGAGGAACCCTAAGGACCATCTCACCCCACCTCTGCCATGGGCAGGAACACCTTCCACTGTCCCAGCTTGCTTCCAGCCCCACATCCAGGGATGGAGCATCAACTCCCTGGGCAATGCATGGATTTGGCTGACCCAAATCCCACATTCCCACCTCTCCTGTCCCTCCTCCAGGCCCAGGCAAAACCAAGGAGCAAGGAAGAACTCCAAGAATGAGTCAAGACTTCAAAAATGAGTTACCCTGGGAGGTGTTTAGGAGAGGTTCTGCTTGGATATTCCATCCATCCATCCATCCATCCATCCATCCATCCATCCATCCATCCATCCATCCATCCATCTATCCATCCATCCATCCATCATCCATCCATCATCCATCCATCCATCATCCATCCATCATCCATCCATCCATCCATCCATCCATCCATCCATCCATCCATCCATCCACCCATCCATCCATCATCCATCCATCCATCCATCCATCCATCCATCCATCCACCCATCCATCCATCATCCATCCATCCATCCATCCATCCATCCATCCATCCATCCACCCATCCATCCATCATCCATTCATCCATCCATCCATCCATCCATCCATCCATCCATCCATCCATCATCCATCCATCCGATCACTGACCACGAGTGCAATTCTGGCCTGGCCAGAGGGTGCTCAGGGCTCTGCACCAAAGCCCACAGGAGGAGGGAAGACACTGAAAGCCTCTGAGCATCAGCTCAAACCTTTTGTTTCCTTGAAGCCACTTCACTCCTCAGCCCTGTTCCCAAGGAGGTCCTGGCAGGATGAGGGCAGGGACAGGAAGGTGACAAAGGTGGCTGCAGGTACACAAGGCTCTCTTGCCTAGGGCAATTCAGGAGCCGTCACTTCTGCAGAGTTTTGGTTACTCTGAGGAATATTTGGGCCACAAATCCTCCCACTTCTCCTCTGCAGCTGCCCAAACCCTGCTCCTCTCTCCCTGTCCCTTCTCCCTGTGACAGCTCACCTGTGCTCACCTGTTTTACCCATCTGAAGCCAGCTCAGGGGATTTAGGGGCAGAAAGGACCCCGTGAGGAGGCGTGAGCAGGAAGGAGGGTTGGGAAAGATTTGGAGCTGGGCTCAGGCCTGGCAGACCATCCTCACTTCCTCTGCCTCCAAGACAGATCCAGGCCAGGCAGGAGATACCGATCCCATGGAAACACAGAATACCCTGAGCTGGGAGGAATCAGGGTCGTGGAGCCCAGCCCCTGACCCTGCAGAACTCCACCCCAAGGATGGGAGCTCCAGGAGCCTCCCACAGGTGCCTTTCATAGCTGAGTCCTGCCTGAAGGAGCCTTGCTCTGACAAGGTGGAAAAGGAGCTTCAGAGCAGGGCTCTGGCACGGCTCAAAGCAGGAGAAGCTTCAGTGTGAGAGGGAAACAAAGCTCAGCAGCAAGGTCACCTCCACTGCCTCGGGCGATGCAGGGATGACAAAAGTTTCCGTGTAGCACAGCAGCAGAGACAAAAGCCATCCCTGGAGGGAAGGAAGAGAGAGGCAGCGCAGAGCAGACAAGAAATTCAATGTAGGGAAAGCCACAAGGTTTGCTGGCAAGGACATGCTCCTGGGCGGATCAGAGGATCATGGAACTGCTGGGGTTTGATGGGACCTTCAGAGGGCACCGAGCCCATCCCTGAGGTGCAGGATAAAGTGGGTAATGGTTCCCAGGAGCCTTGGGCAGGATTCCTCAGAGCCATTGATGCTCCAGAGCTGGCTCTGAGTCTCCCAAGTGCCAGTGGTGGGCAGGGGGCCAAAGGGCACCCGGGAACACCAATAATTGCTGGGATTTGGATCTGGGCTGCAGGTCTACAGCTCCTTCCCACTCTGCCCACACCATCTGAGCCATTAGGGAGGGCTGGGAATTGGGAGTGAACCAAGATGCCAGGCCCAGGGAGCCTTTCCCAGCATCTGAGCTGCACCAGGAACCCCACAGGGAAAGGCTTGGCTTTGCCTGGGAGCTCTTCCTCTTCACCAAGGACCTGTGGTTGTCCCTTTCCACATGTCCAGCGGTTCCTGGGACCAGCAGGGTCAGGACAGCTGCTGCTCTGTGATTCCAGGAGAAGTGCAAATGGCTCTAAAGGCAGCAGCCAGGATGCAGATGGCTCTGATGCAGGAGAACAGCTGGGATGTGCACATGTTTTCCTGAGACACGATGGAACACTGAATGGAAGGTGTCTGCATCTCTGCTGCAAGCCTTAGCAGAGCAGAGAATTGGACATTCCTGTGTGCAAAGTGCCTGGCACGGACAGAGGAGCAGGGAGTGTGTTCAGGGCAGCTCTGCAGCCTGCCCAGGATGGCACAGCAGGGGCTGAGTGCTGGGCATGAGGATGGGCACCCCATCCATGCTCTAAAGGAGCCCCGGAGCTGTGGATTCCCTGCTGCACACCTGGGAGGGCTCTGAGGTCCAAGGGAGACTGAGGAGGAGCTTGAATCCCACAGGATCTGAGCCATCCATCCCTCCGGGGGTGCTGGTGCCTCCCCCAGCCCCCAGGCTCTGCTGGCTCCGGGCTCCACAGCACAGGGACCTCCCTGAGCCCGGGTGGGTGCAGTGTCAGCACAGCTGTGTCTGCCGGGAGCAGGGGCTCTGTGCTTGGAACAGGGGCTCTGTGCTTCCTCTGGCAAACCCAGAATGGGCGAGGTCACCTCCCAACTGCCCCAGCAGAGTGGGAAAGGCAGGGTTTGCCCAGGGCTGCTGCATCCTGAATTCACTCAGGCACCTGGATGTCTATGGAGCACTAAAACCTCTCCATCTTCTCTTATCCCCCAAGTACTTCTGAAATGCCTCTCCTGGGTGCCTGGCTCTCCTGGGATCCCTGAGGATCCCAGTGTGGAAGGAAAGTGTCTCTCAGCTCCCAGGCAGAGTTAAAGTGATGTGTGGGCAGGCTGGAAGCTGGAGCCACTGCAATCCTTTCAGCCAGGCAGCTGCACTTCCCCTTTCTATCACACGCACTTAAAAGCTTTTAAGGGAACGATCCATCCCCTCTGCTGGCAGAGCCGGAGCTGGGCTGGTCCTTGGGATCTTAAATCATCTTAAAATACGGAGCAATATTGGTTTGAAAGCCTTTGCTCTCCCCTGCTGCAGGAAACCTCAGCAGAGCTCGACAGCAGCCCGGGGCTTCCTGGGGATCCATCACTGGCCAGGAAGGGCTGGCCCTGCCTGACAGGGACAGCTCTGGGACAGTCCTGGGGTTCCCCCCACGTCATCCCCAATGCTCCTGGGGCTGCACTGAGCCCAGGGAGTGTTTGTCATGTAACGCCCCAGGTCCCCGTGGCTGGGGCAGTGTTTGTGTTTGCTGAGCTGCTGAAGGGCAGGGAAGTTCAGCTGCAAATCCACCTCAGAGGGGATGTGTCCAGATCCTGCTGTCCAGGCAGGGCCTGGCTGCAATGGGCCTGGGCTGCCATCCACACCCAGGCTTTGCTTTGGAGCCCAGAATCTCCAGTTCTTCCATTCTGCCGAGTGCCCTTGGAGAGAGGAGCGGGGGATGAACTGGGAATGTTGGGAGGACCCAAGGACAGTTCCCTCTATCCAGGGACAGGAAGGGGTCTCTAGGCCACCTTCCCTTTGCCAGCAGCTGGAACTCTTGGCTGTTGTCAGAGAGCTGGGAATGTCCAGCCTGGAGTGGAGAAAATTCCAGCAAAACCCCAGAGCCCCTCCTGGTATCTAAAGGGGCTCCAGGAGAGCTGGAGAGGGACTGGGGACAAGGATGGAGGGACAGGACACAGGGAATGGCTCCCAGTGCCAGAGGGCAGGGATGGATGGGATATTAGGAAGGAATTGTTCCCTGGCAGGGTGGGCAGGCCCTGGCACAGGGTGCCCACTTTGGATCTCTGGCAGTGCCCAAGGCCAGGTTGGACATTGGGACACCCTGGGACAGTGGGAGGTGTCCCTGCCATGGCAGGGATGGCCCTGGATGAGCTTCAAGGTCCCTTCCAACCCAGCCCATTTGGGGATTTCATGATCTATTTTACCTGTTTTGCTGTTTGCCCTGTTCCTCCTGGGTTTATGTTCTGATTTCCTGGGACAAACCTGCTTGGCTGCTGCTCCCCAAGGACTCAGGGTGAGCCATTGCAGTGACCCAAGGGGCAGAACTGGGGCTCAGCCCTGTTTTCCTCAGGATCCCAGGAGTTACTGGGATTCTGCTCCCCTGCAAGGCTGGAGAGGCAGGGAATCCCATTTCCACTTCATTTCCCACTTCCTGGGCTGACAGAGGAAATCCAGCACGGGACCAGCCCAGCAGGGGCTGGGAAGGAGGATCCCTGGAGTCTGGGGAGGGAGATGAGGACAGGAACATTGATTCCCCTCCTGCAGACACTGCAGAGGGCCTCTCCTGCTCAGCCCCTGTTTGCTGAAAGAACCAGGGGATCCCTCCCTTCCTGCCCCATTCCAAGATGCTCCATTGCTTCCTGAGCCCGTTCTGGAGTCGCTGAACTTTCCCTGAGCTGCTGCCAGGGATCCTCCCTCTAATTTATCTGCAGGATCTGTTGTAGCTGTATTGATTTTTCCTCTCTGCCTCTCCTCTCTGTGTTTGCTTTCTGAATTATGCAGCCGGGCAGTTTTTCCTCCTTGTGAGGAGCAGGAGAGTTGCAGAGGATCAATTGAGCCCTGCCATAGTTTAATCAGGAATCCCCAGTAGGAACCAGGAGAGAAAAAGGAGAAGGGAAGACAATGAAGACAGGGTCGATCAATCCAGTCCTGGTGCAAAGGAAAGAAAGGGAAAGAAGAGAGGAAGGGGTGGAATAATCAGCCAGGTTTCCTCACGCAGCCCTCAGATCCCGCAGCCTCAATCAATAACCAACTTTGACAGTCATTGCTTCAGAAAGAAACTTTCAAAATCTCCCTGAACTCAAAGAATGTTGGTGCTTTATAGCGTGAAAATGGCCAGTAAAGCCCTGCTGAAGACATGGAGAGGGGTTGGATTCCTTCCCCTTCTTCCTCTCCCCTTTAAAATCCACATTAGGAAGGCAGAGCTGAGATGAAAGGGGAGCAAACAAGGCTTTTAGTCCTCGTTTTGTTGTTGCAATTATTTTGCCAATAGTAATGATCTCAGGACTGGATGGAGGATCCTTGATGCTGTGCTGGGCATGTGGAGGGGGGGATAGAGCTGCTGGGATTGTTCCAGAACCACAAATCCAGGGGAGGGAACCCCATGGATACAACAGAGTTTGGGTTTGGAGCGTGGAAATAAAACCAAACAGTGCCCACAGGGCACAGGGGCCACAGGGACCATCTGGGTGTTGTGACAGCGCGTGACAAGAGTGATTTCTGTACCAAAAATAGTGTGAGCACATCTTTTCCTGCTGAGGGCAGGATTGTCCCCTGTGCTGGCCCTGCTGGGACACTCTGAGCACTGGGGGCACTCTGAGTTCTCCAGGCTTTGGAAATCAAACTTCCCGAAGTCCTGGAGATGTCCCATGGAGGGTTCCAGGCTCAGGGCTGTCTTATTTCCAGAAGAATGGGCTGGTTATGGGTTTTAATTTCAAACAGTTCAGGTCAAGTTCAGTTCCTAAAGAAAACATTTAGGCCTGGAAGCTCCAGACCTGAAGGTACCAGATCATCACCTTGGCAGAGCACCAGGACAGGCACCCCTGCACTTGGCTCCAGGGTTCATTCCCAAGGAGAGCAGCATTCCAGGCTGGACCAGGTGTGCAGGACAGAGCAGTTGGCTGGAGCCCACAGTGCCATCCAAACTCAGGTGAGAATGGCAGGATGGGAAGTTTGGATTATTGACCATGGAGGGATCATGGCTGCATCAGGTCCCATGGCAACTGAATTTCCTACACTCCAGTGCTTGAATTCAGAACAAACCTTTCTTTCCCCAAATTCATTTTAGCCAAACAGTCTCTGCTTTTGGGGACAGAAATTCTGGAAGAAATCCTTGTGCAAATTTCAGAAGAATAACTGATAGGGTTTATTAATCCTCCCCTTGTCATCTGTGCCAAGGACAGCCAGGAGTTGCATTAATCTCATTCCACCATTCCCACAAAACAGGTGCTAACTCAGTCCCCATCCATACTCATCTTTATTCCACAGGAACATTATAATCCCTAAAATTCCTCACCCACGAGCCTGACTTCAGCCAGGAGGCCTAGAAGTCTCTGATGAGAAGAGCAGAGCCTGCCAGACATGAGGACAAAAGCCAGTGGAGCCAGCTGAAAACCAGTTCAAATTCAGTGTTCGCCCTGATAGACCCAGTTCAGTCTAAAAAATGTCAATTTTGAGATCTGTGCTTCCACCACTCTTGGTCCCATAATCTTACGGAGGGCTCAGCACAAGGATCAGCCAGTTGCAATAATTAACACCTTGGTTAATGGGAATGGAGGTGGAGTTCCAGCTGGTAGGGATGGAGATAAAGCTCAGCTTGGTAGGGGTGGAGGTAAAGCTCAGTCTGGAATGGATGGAGGTAAAGCTCAGCCTTGAAGAGATGAAGGTAAAACCCAGCCTGTAATGGATGGAGGTGAAGCCCAGTCTGGTAAAGATGAAAGTAAATCTCAGCCTGGAATGGATGAAAGTAAAGCTCAGCCTGGAAGGGATGGGGATAAAGCTCAGTCTAGAATGGATGGAGGTAAAACTCAGCTTGGAATGGATGGAGGTAAAGTTTAGCCTGGAATGCATGGAGATAAAGCCCAGCCTGGAATGGATGAAAGTAAAGCCCAGCCTGTAATGGATGGAGGTAAAGCCCAGCCTGGAATGGATGGAGGTGAAGTTTAGCCTGGAATGGATGGAGATAAAGCCCAGCCTGGAATGGATGGAGGTAAAGCCCAGCCTGGACGGGCTGCAGGTGCAGCTCACCCCTGACACTGAAGAAGGTTCAGTCTTTGCTTCCAGGGGCTTTTCCAAGGCAAGTCCCCTGTCAGGCCAGCCCCTCCAGAAGGGCAGCCAGTCCAGCTGGGCTCTGGCTCCAGCTCCTGGGCCAGCAGGGCCTGGGCTGCTCCTGGCTCCAGCTCCTGAGGGTTTGGGCTGCTCCTGGCTCCAGCTCCTGATCCAGCAGGGCCTGGGCTGCTCCTGATCCAGCAGAGCCTGGGCTGCTCCTCACGGAAGGAGCTCCTGGCTCGCCTCCTCCCAGAATGTGTTCCACATTTTCTGCTAATAAGGGCACAGGGAGAGAGTGAGACAGAGAGAGAAGAGGAGAAAAACTGCTCTAAATTATTCATGGACAATATCATTATGTGTCATAACAGTGTGTCTGTGATGGGAAAGAGTGAGTGTGGCAGGGGCTGGGGTAGCACAGGCCGGGCTGCACAATAGCGAGAGCTGATTAATTATTGATGTGCACTAATTGGCTACAGGGTTTCAGGACAGCTTGGGCTTTGTTGGGATCATTTGTATTCTTGCTTTGGAAATGGACCCCCCCACACACATAAACCCAACATTTTCGTGTGCAAGTCCTCTCCCTCCTCCTCTTTTCCTCCTCCCTCCCTCTCCCCCTGCCCTGCTTCCAGGGCTCCCGATCCCCTGTGTGTGTACAAATTAACAGGATCTTAACCTCTGCTGATTTCCTGCAGCCCTGACACGCTGCCAACACCTCTCTGCAGTTGGGCTCAGCCTGCAGCGCTGCTCCCTGCTGCAGGAAGCCAGCCCTGCCCTCAGCACTGGGCTCTCCTCGCACCAGGGCTGGCCCCTTCTCCTGCCTTTGCCCCTGGAGCAGCTGGAAAGTCCTTCCCAGGCATTTCTTCCTTCTGGAATGGTCCAGACCTGTTGTATTGCACTGAATAGTTTATTTAGTTGTTGTTTTGCACTGGGTTATTAGAGATTTGCATAGAGATTTGCCTTGGAGCCTGCTGTGGTTGCACCCCTGGATCTGAGCGCCAGCCTGGAGGTGTCAGCAAGGTGAGGGGAGAGCTCTGAAGTTCAGAGCTTGGGTCACCTCTTGGTTGGCTTTAACAGTTCCAGAGCTGGGGCTGCTCCTCCCATGGCTCCAGCTGTCCCCAGGTGTCCATGCAGGTGAGACCCCAGCCCTGGGGCCCAGCACAGGGAGGAGCTGGAGCTGTGGGAGAGAACCCAGGTTTGACCAGAGGGATGGAGCAGCTCTGCCATGAGCAAAGGCTGGGAGAGCTGGGATTGTTCAGCCTGGTTCTGGGGAGAGCTCAGAGCCCTGCCAGGGCCTGAAGGGGCTCCAGGAGAGCTGGAGAGGGACTGGGGACAAGGGTGGAGGGACAGGACACAGGGAATGGCTCCCAGTGCCACAGGGCAGGGATGGATGGGATATTGGGAATTAGGAATTGTTCCCTGTGAGGGTGGGCAGGCCCTGGCACAGGGTGCCCAGAGCAGCTGGGGCTGCCCCTGGATCCCTGGCAGTGCCCAAGGCCAGGCTGGACAGGGCTAGGACAGTGGGAGGTTCCTGCCATGGCTGGGGTGGCACTGGGTGGGCTATGAGGTCTTTCCAGCCCAAAGCACTCCATGATTCCAGGTTCCATGACCAGCCACTACTCCAACAGCTCCCTCTGCCCTTGCCCTCACATGGGATCAGCAGGTTCCCACACCTCATTCCATGGGCTGTTCCAAACCAAGAGCCCCCTCACAAACTTCAGCTTTTCACCCTCTCAGGAAGCCCCAATGGGTCTCAGGATTGACCTGGGGTCCCTTCACCCCCTGACATCCCAATGGAAGCAGAGCTGAGCTGCCTGGAGCCAGGAGCTGCTCCCAGCAGAGCAAGGGACACTCCCTGCAGTGTTTCATGCTCTGCTAAATCCCTTCATCCCACCTCCTCCTCCTGCCATTTCAAGGATGCTGTTGGCAGAGAAGAACATCCAAGTGAACATCACAAGGATGGTACCAGGGCCTTGCTAAGGAATTAACTGGGGCTGGTGACTTTTATTTCGGTTCTCTGAGCTCCTGTTTTCTGATAGTTGTGATTAAAATTTGAAGGGCAGGATGACATGCATGGGATGGGACATCCTTCAGCTGAGTGGCTGAGGGGCAGTTTGGGGATAGGGGTTTGCTACAGATATTTCCCTCTGTGCTTTTAAATAAATCACAGGGCACAGAGTGAGGTGAGGGCTGGCTGGAGAACCTTTGGGCTGTGCATTTCCACTCCCACCCTGTGGAGCTCAAGTGGGAGCAGCCAGGAAGGACTTCCCTAGGGATTGATTGATCCAGCAAGGCAAAAACAAGGCAGATGTTGACAAGAGGGTGGCAGAAATCAATGTGTGGGATCAGATCTTGGAGTTTTCTCTGATCCTGATGAGTTTGCTGGCTCCCCTGGACACAGCAGTTGGAGTAGGACTGGGGGATGTGGGCTCAGTGCTTCCCTTGGGCAGGGACTTGCTTGTGACCGTGCTCACAGGGGTTCTTGGATGAGGGAAGAGATGAGGATCTGACTCCACGTTTCAGAAGGCTTGATTTACTATTTAATGATATATATTATGTTAAAACTATACTATAAGAATAGAAGAAAGGATTTCATCAGAAGGCTAACTAAGCATAGAAAAAGAAAGAATGATAACAAAGTCTTGTGTCTGGGACAGAGAGTCTGAGCCAGCTGACTGTGATTGGCCATTAATTAGAAACAACCACATGAGACCAATCACAGATGCACCTGTTGCATTCCACAGTGGCAGATAATCATTGTTTACATTTTGTTCCTGAGGCCTCCCAGCTTCTCAGGAGGAAAAATCCTAAGGAAAGGATTTTTCATGAAAAGATGTCTGCGACACTCGCTGGAAGGCCTGGCCATGTGGCTGCGTTCCTCACTTTGCCCAGGATTCCTCTTCCTTCAAAACCTGGGATAGCTGGGGGCCAAAGCAAACCTGCTTCTGTTGGGCTGAGCAGTGAGAGCTGGAACCAGCCAGGTGAACATGGCCGCAAGCTGGAGCAGAAATTCCTCCCTGTGAGCTGGGCAGGCCCTGGCACAGGGGCTGACCTGGGGGAGTTTGTGTCTGTGCCCTCAGGATGGAGCTGACACTCTTTGTTCTCTTTGCTCCTTCTCCCTCTCCATCTCCTTTGAAACCCTTTGCATTATTCCTTATAGGAACAACACAAAGAAAGAATTTATTTTATTTGTTATTTATTTAGGACAAACCCTTCCCTCCCATTTCAAAAGGGGCTTCATGCAGGAGCCTCTGGTGAGTCCCAGGAAACTCTTGATTGATTATCCGAAAGGAGCCAAGTGAGATGAAAAGCAGAGGGAAGGGAATAATTTTAAGGGGAACGGCCACTAAATATCATCAATTTTTTATTAAACAGAATCTTTTCAATAGACAAAATGAGCTTTTCTATCCTCACTTATGTTTTTTCTTTCTTTTCCCCATTTTTGTTTTCCTTAGGCATGGGCAGAATCTATTTTCCTTCCTTTTTCCTCTTTTCTTCCGTTCCTGGGACTGGTGAGAGGTGTGGGGTTAAATGCTGACCTGGGCCACCAAGCAGGAAAATGTGCCTAAAACTTCCCATCAAAACCCTCTTTTGTTTTTCCACTGGAAAAGGACAAGAGACAGAGGGAATGAGATGAAACAAGAGAAATTCAGACCGGACCTAAGGTTCAGACTGGTTATTAACAACAAATTCTTCTCCAAAGTTTTCCAGTGCCCAGGGCAGTGGTGGAGTCACCATCACTGGAAATGTAGGAGAAACTTCTGGCTGTGGCACCTGGGGACATGGGCAGTGGTGGGGCTGGCAGAGCTGGGCATGGTTGGACTCTGAGGTCTCAGGGGTTTCTCCAACCTCAACAGTTCCACGATTCTGTAAAAATCACCTTAAGGTTCCCCAGAGCAGCTGAACTCAATGCTGGAGCCCCGAGGGTCTTTGCTGAACTCTTTTGAGCAAAGTTTGGACTGGAGACCTCGGGAGGTTCCCTCCATCCTCAGTTCCTCTCTGACCCTTGGCTGGGAGCCCAGGGTGGGCAGTGACAGTGAGGTGGGGACATGGCTGAGCTCAGGCTGCTCCTGCAGAGCTGCTGGGCACATCCTGAGTGCTCAGCTCACTGCTGAGTGCTGCTCAGCAAGGATTTAATGAGAGAGCATCATCAGCTTGGGCTAAAATCACTGAAGTGTGAGGAGAGTTGTGTGGCGGCAGGTACATGGCTCCAAACGGGCAGGGAACAGCTTTGGGTTGGATATTAGGGAAAAATTGTCCCCTGTGAGGGTGGGGAAGCCCTGAGGCTGAGACAAGCAGTGGCTGTGCCATCCCTGGAATGTCCAAGGCCAGGCTGAAGTGATGTGGGACAAGGAAAGGTGTCCCTGCCATGGCATGGTGGAACTGGGTGATCTTGGAGATCCATTCCAGCCCTACCAACAGGACATGTGGGGCTAAGCTGGGGTTTCTGCTGGGAGAGGGTCTGTGCACAGGATTGGGGTGTGCTGAGGGTGTGAGTGTGAGTGTGTGCAGGTGTGGGTATGTTTGAGCCACAGAGACACAGCCCATTGCAGCTCTGCCCAGTGTTTGTATGTGTGTGCCAGTGACTGGGTGTGCTCTGGGGGCATTTTTGGGTGTGCAAGGGCTGTGATGTACAAGGAACCTGCTGCTTAGCACAGGGGTTGCCTCCCTTCCTTCCTTACAGCTTCATCCAGGAGCTCCTGGCGTGGAAACCTTGCCCTGACTCCAGAATGTACCACAGAAAAAAACAAAAAACCACCGACAACAATGCATGTTTAGGGTCCATTTACCAGGGGGATTTTTTCCCCCCCTTCCCCTAATCCCTCCAGAGCCGAGCGAGCGCGAGCACCAGAATAAAAACCACACACAAAAAAGAAAGGGCGAGAGCGAGGGAGAAAGAGGATTTCCTTCAAATCTGCTCTGTCTGCCCGTGATGGAGACTCATTCCCATAATCATTTTGACAGGTGTGCAATGGTTGAAGGCTTGCGGGGTGCGGGGTTGCGGCGGGGAGGGGAGCGGCAGCATCGCCCTTTGGCGGCGCCGTGCGCCGGGCGCGCTGATTAGACATGACAAGCACACCTGCCAGCGCCGAGCCCGGCAATTAAAGCCTCTTTGAGGTCCCAGGAAGTGACCGCATTAGAAAAGCCCCTCGCAGGCAGCTCCTTAGCATATTCCCAGTGTCATTAGCGCCGCGGCAAAGGCGAGGCGCAGCGGCGGAGGGCTCTGACATGACCCGTGCTCCCTTCCCGCTCGGGGACGGGATGCAAAGTGACTTTTAAAGAGGAGTATTTTTTTTTTTTCTCCTTTAAATTTGATTTCCAAGCCCCTCGTGCTGCTGCCTCCCTCCTGCTCTTGGAAATGTTCCATCGTCGCCGGGGTCGGCAGGGGGAAGGGAACCAGAATTCATTAAAGACAGAAAAGGACTTTGCTAAAAACTGGGAGGCTTTTGGGACAAAAAAATTCAATTCTGGATTCCAGTGTGGATTCTCAGTCTGCTCATTGCTTTCCCTTCTTCCTTCTCTTTTCTGCAGCTTCTTCCTTTCCTCCATCACCTCCCTGTCCCTCTTTCCTCCCACACATCCTGCTCTTGATATTCCCCCTCCCAGTGCCCCTTATCCATGGAGGTTGCCTGGTGCACACTGTGAGATCCTGGTGGGGTCACTGACCTTGGAAGCACCATGGGAGGTTGGTGCCATGGGCATCATCCATCCATCCATCCATCCATCCATCCATCCATCCATCCATCCATCCATCCATCCCTCCATCAATCCATCCCTCATCTACTCATCCATCCATCCATCCATCCATCCATCCGTCCATCCATCCATCCATCATCCATCCATCATCCATCCATCCATCCATCCATCCATCATCCATCCATCCATCCATCTGCTGTTCTCCAGGAGCAGCTCAGCCTTGGAGTTTCTCTCCATGAACGTGCCCAGGGTCCCTTCCATCAGACAGGGAGGCAGGCAGGAGCTTTCCTGCACATTCCTCAGCTCTGAGGGAGCTCTCTGAGCTCTTTGTGTCCCTCAGCCCTGTTTCCACATGAGCTTGGAGGTCCCAGGAGGATCCTCAACATTCATGATGCTCCTGGGCAGGGAGGCTGTGTGCCCTGGAATTCCTGTCTTCATCCCAAGTGAAGCCCTAAGTCCATCTCCATCCTTATTCCCTTCATTCTTCCGCCTTCCAAGGTTATATCCCAGAATCCTGAAATGGAAGGTCCCCTCAGAGCAGGTGCACTCTGCCAACACCTGTGTGATCACACTCAGTTCCCCAGAGCTTCCCTGAGCCCACAAATCTGTGGATTTCAGCTTCAGAGTGGTACCTGGTTCCCATTCCCGGCTGCCCCTGGCACAGGGCAGTGCCCAGGTGCCCCTGGAGACACCCAGTGGGTCCCCAGGGAATTTTCCTCCTCCTGTGCTTAACATCGAGGGCTCTGAGGTGGCTGCTTCCCTTCTCATCCCCAGGGAGCTCCTCTGGGGAGCTCTGCAGTGACTGCTTCCTCAGCTGATGCCAGGAAAAGCAGGTTTTATTTCCTACACACCTCTAGGGAAGAAGAGGCAAATCCCACCCTGCAGGTCCACACCGTCACTGCAGGAGAGCTCCCCGAGGAGCATCCCTGTGCCTGGAGGGATGCAGGGATGCTCCTCGAGCAGGAGGTGTCCGATGGAGTGGCTGCAGGTCGGGGGATGTTTGGGGTGGGACAGCCGTGACATTCCTCACCTGCTCCTCTGGGCAGGGGCCAGGAAACTCCGTGGGAGAGGGAGATGGAGCATGGGATGGGCAAAGCAGGAGAGGAGAGGAAAGAGAGGAGGTAGAGGAGGGCTGGATCCTGCAGGAGAACGGGAGCAGAGCCGGGGGATGAGCTCTGAGCCCGCCGTCACTGCAGGGCCCCGGGGACAGGGATCCAGCCAGGAGCAGGAGCTGTTCCCGGGAATGTGCAATCGATGTGTTTACGGACAGTGACACGAGAGTGACACACAGTGGAGGAGCCTCATGAAAAAATAAACAGGTAATGATCACACTGCCATGTGCACACTCCGCTCCTCGTTATTCCGGGGGTAAAGGAGGCTTCAGGATATTAACCATTGCCTGCCTGGGTGGCACCTGCCCAGGGGTGCTGCTGCTCGGGGGGCCCCCAATTCCTCTCTCCCCTCACAGAGGGGGTGCAGCAGTGCCTGGGGGCGCTGAGACACCACAAAGCACAAGCTGAGGCTTGGGAGAGCGTGAGGGAGAGGCTCCAGCTCCTTCCAGGGAAGGCAGCCCCAGGAACAGCTTGTTGGTGTCTCACAAGAGCAGCTTCCAGGACTGTTTTGGCACAACCCAGCTGCTGCTGTGGGCACTGCTGACCCCCTGTGTCCCCAAAGCCCATTTTGGTGGCCATGGCTTCCCACGCACACAGCCAAGCCCTGGAGACCTGCTCTCACACGGCTCAGCCCAAGCACCGAGCTCTGAGGTGACTTCTCAGATCCCCCTCTGCCTCCAGCTCCCCCAGAGCTGGGCAGAGAGGTCCCTTGGCCAGGAAAAACATGTAAAAATCAAGCAAATGAGTAAAAACACCATAAAAACCAACTTTTAAGATGTATCGTTTCATTTACAGATGACTCGAGGAGAAACATTTAAGGAGGAGATGAATAAAGCGCCTGGCTGAGTGTGGGTGAGCAGTGACTCTCTGAGGGGTCCTGGAGCAGCTGGGGGTCCTGCAGGGCTCTGGGAGACTCCACCACCCCGGCAGGACCTGTCCATACAAAAATGGTCATCCCAGAGCACTCCTCCCCCAGATGTGTCCCTGCAGCCAGGGATGGGGCAGGAGGGCTGAGTTGGGGTTGTGGAATGGTCCCACAGAAAGCAGAGAGGGAAAAGCCCCTTCAGACAGCAAGTGAGTGTTTAACGAGTTCTGGGGAAGACCCCGCTTCTCCTAAAGCTGCTTTGAGAGAGCCAAACTCTTCTCTGCTGTGAATTTTCATTTCCTGACACGCTGTATTCCCTTCCACTGCAGCATCTCCCTTCAGTGCCAGCAGGAGGTGGGTAAAGGTGATCCAAGATTAAAAAAAGCCTCACAAGGAATTGTGACGTGATGCTAGAAAAATATCCCTGAAGGAATCTTTCCCCTCTCTTGCACCAGCAAAGTTTGAAAGGAAGCTCCTCTCCTTTTCTCTGCTGTGGGGTGGCTGGGGAGAGTGCCAGGAGGCAGAGGGGGACAGCAGATGATGACACCATGAGCAGGGACAGGACTGAGGAGGGGAAGGAGCTTCCTCTGAGGCTCTGGGTCTGCCCAGGCATTTGACCTGAGAGAGAGCAGAAAGAGCCCCCGGGGCAGCTGCTGCCCCTCAGGTGCCATCTCCAGATGAGCCCCCTGCCCACAGAGCAGCTTGTCAAAGGGACATGTGGAGCTTGGGACAGCAACACTGGTGGGGAGGTGAGTGGAGGGATGGGTGGATGGATGGATGGATGGATGGATGGATGGATGGATGGATGGATGGATGATGGATGGATGGATGGATGGATGGATGGATGGATGGATGGATGATGGATGGATGATGGATGGATGGATGGATGGATGGATGGAGGGATGGATGGGTGGATGGATGATGGATGGATGGAGGGATGGATGGATGGATGGATGGATGGATGGATGGATGGATGATGGATGGATCCATGGATGATGGATGGATGGATGGATCCATGGATGGATGATGGATGGATGGATGGATGGAGGGATGGATGGATGGATGATGGATGATGAATGGATCCATGGATGATGGATGGATGGATGGATCCATGGATGGATGATGGATGGATGGAGAAAGAGCTGAGCTGTGTCTCCACCCAGCAGCGTGTGGGTGATGAGGAGAAGGATGAGCTACAGCTCCTTGGTGGTTTATCCAAGAACAATGTTTGCTGTGCAAAGTGGGGTCTAAGATGTCCAACAGCCATTGTGGTATGGGAGGGCTTGGGATCCATCCAAGGGTCCATCCAGAAGTCAACTGGAACTTCCTCCTGCCCAGGAGAAATGCAGCTCTGTGTCCTCAGCTTGCATGTCCCCCAGCTCTGTCACCTTTCCCATGTGTTGGCCTTGTCCAAATCCTCAAGTCAGGCAAGTTTTACCCCAAATCATGGATTTCCTCCAGGAAGTGGAGCTGGTTCTGGATGTCAGCAGAAAAGCATTTTATGTGTGGAATTTGGACCTTGCCCTAAACCTGCTCTGAAGGCCTCGTGGGCTGTGCTCTGTATGGTGATGGCACCGAGGACGCCACGTGCTGCCAGCTTTGATCCCACTGCAGGCTGACCACACTGCCCAGAATTCCACTGTCCCACTCTTGGACACACCGTGGAAGCCCAGGAGGCAGGAGAGGGGCTGGTGAGCCCATGGAAAACCATGGAAATCCAAGCACATCCTGCCCTGGAGCAGCTGTGTAAGTTCCATTTGGGAAGGATTTTCCTAATGCAGGGGGATTAGGCCAGGAGCTCTCCTCACGGCACTGCTTTGCTCGGGATGTTGGACAAGCAAATCAATCAGCCTCAATCCAGCCCTGAGGAGGGGATAAATGCTCCTTGCCTTTATCAAGGAGACTGGGAAACTGAGGCACAGAGGGATTTAAGTGGCTTTAAAGGAAAAAAAGAGGAAATCAAGAAGATAATCCCAGAGCAAGGCAGGCACAGGGAGAGGGAGGGAATACGAAGCTCCCACTTTTCAGCCATCGGCTCCCAAGTTGTTCCTCTGGTGGTGGAGTGTCCTTGGTTCTGTCACTGCTGCAGAGCACTCAGGGTGGGATGAGAGTGGTCCAGCCTCTGCATCCCCTCAGGAATGGGCTAAACCAGAGGGCTCCTGGCCAAGGACAGACGGCCAGAAATGACAGACAAACAGATGGACAGAGCTGAGCTCCAGGCAGGGATGGGGAACAGGGGGAGAAGACAAGGTTTTGTTGAGACAGTGGCTGCACCCTCAGGACTGAGAGCTCATCCATATTTCAAACACCAGTTAGACAAACAAAACAAGAACCAGAGAGCCAAGCAAGGAGCCCGTTTGTCATATCAAAAGGGGTTTCAGTGGTACCTTCCTTGCCCTCCTGTCCCCTTGAAGTTTGTAGCTGGGGGGGAGAAGGGACAGCTCCCTCTCCAGCCGAACGGCTCCGTGCCACAGCCGAGCCGGGCTGTGTGTAATTAACCCCGGAGCCAATCCCCCAGTGGGGGCTGCCAGGCAGATCAAAGAACTCACACATCTTTGTCTGCAGCCAAGGGGAGCTGGGAGGAAAGCAGAGCAGGGGTGGGAGAGAGCCAGGGAGCCGCGTGTGTGCTCCTAATTGATAAAAAGGGAAGAGCATCTTCCTCCGAGAGATCTCCAGGCCCATCAAAATGCAGCAGAAGGAGAAGAAGGGAAAAGAAAAAGGCTTTGCTTTCCCTTGCAGGAACCAAAATCCAGCTGCTTCCAGCAGGAGAGGTGGGCAGTGCCCTGGGCAGGGCTGGGGGGAGAGGGCACCTCTGGCATGGGGGCACATGCCCAGGGTCAGGGGCTCTCCAGGGTTTGCCATGGGAGCCCTGGGCAAAGTGAGGCATTCCAGGAGCACCCAGAGGCCTGAGGGAGCCCTGTGCATCACCTTGTCCTGCAGCACCAGGAGAAAGAAGGGTGAAACCAGCACATCCCACATGTGCCCTGAGCCGGACATTCCACACCCATCCTGACCCAGCACATCCCACACCTGACCCAGCACATCCCACACCTCTGACCCAGCACATCCCAAACCTTTAACCCAGCACATCCCACACCTGACCCATCACATCCCACACCTGCCCCAGCACATCCCTCACCTTTAACCCAGCACATCCCACACCTGCCCCAGCACATCCCACACCTGACCCAGCATGAGCCCTGGTCCACTGTTTGCCACCAGCCTGTGCTTTTTGGAGAGTGGCCCACACAGGTGAGCAGGGCATGGATGAGCACCTGGCTGGAGCTCATACTGCTGGTGGGGACAGGAGGTGTCACCAGGTGTGACAGATGTGCCAGGAGATGATGGAAGGAAAGCATCATGAGGGACAGGGAGGTTTCACTGGTGGTTAAAGGGAGTTGAGGTGAGAAATGGCCAAACTCCACAGACAGCCAAAGGGAAGGAAGGGCTGAGGACATCCTGGGTCTGACAGTGACCCCAGCCTCTTGTTGTGAGCATGGCACAGGTGTCTCAGCTGCTTCTCAGGATGGCCAGGTGGCTTCACCTGCTGGGACAGGTCAGAATCCTGATCAGATCCTCACCAAACACCTTCCCAATCAATTCCAACACTGAGGCTGCAGGACAGAGCCCTTCCCTGAGGCCTCCCACAGTTCCATCCACCCAAAAATGAGATATCTGAGCCCAAGCACCCCTTCGTCCCATGGAGAGGGACAGCAGTGCTGCCCAGAGCTGATTCACTTGCCCTGGACTGAAGTGTGGGACAGATGGAGAAAAGCACCTGCTCAAAGGGTTATTCTTCCAGGAATTGCAACAAAAGCCTGGATTTCCCAGGAACTGGGAGATACCCCAGGCTTTTCTGACTCACAGACCATAGGGCTGCCCCTGAGCAGACTCGCAGTTAAGAGTTTGGCTGAGTTTGGCTCAATTTCAATGAATTGCACATTTCCTGATCCACAGGCTCAGTGGGGTTGGTCCTGTTCTGACAAAATGCTCCGTCCACAGCAGGATGTGGGGGTGGAAATGCAGGAATCTCCTGATGGGCCCTCCTCACGTTCTGCAGCCACCCCAGGGCAGAGCACATCCTCACCCCAATCACCCCTCACATCCTCTGCCCAATCATCCCTCACATCCTCACCCCGATCTCCCCTCACATCCTTATTTACACTTGGTTTTTGCTGCCTCACTGGAGAGATAGTCTTGGTTTGGAAAGCCAGGAGTCTGCTAAGGAAGGCAGGAGCCTCCCCTGAAATGGAGAATGTAAACCCTCCCCACCCCTCCCAATTGCTATAAATTTTAAATTAAGGGGCTCTCAGGCAAAAAATATGGGAGCAGGAATAACAGTTCTTTAATAGGGAAAAAAATAAAAGGATAAAATAAACAATGCAGTACACTAGAACAACACTGACAGAGCCAGAACCCAACCCGACACCCTGTGGGTCAGGGTGTTGGCAGCAGTCCCATTGGAATTGTGGCTCAGCCCTCCTGCAGTGTCAGGGGTGGTTCTGCTGGAGCAGGATCCTGTAGAGAAGGATGGATTCTTCCTCTGAAAATCCAGGGGAAGGAGAGGCAGCTGCTGTTCCTCTGGGGAATCCTGTGGAGAAGCCGTGCTGGTGTCTCAAAACCTCTGGATTATATCTGGGTAGGAATGCTTGGCTCCTCCCTCTGGGCTCACATCTCCCAATGGGATGCTGTAGTTCTTATCAGCCATGCAGGGACATTCAATAGCTGTTATCAGCAATGTCCCCTCATGAGGGAGGAGTGATTGTGGTCACTCAAAGAGAGAGATAAGGCAAACTGCCCACTCACAAAAGACAATCTGCCATACAGATGGTAATCGAATATATCTTGCCTTGCAATCTGGAACAGGAGCCCAGCAACCTGATTTGGTTAATTTTTAAGTTGTTTTTAAAAATGCACAAAACAAAAGAGTGGGAGCAAAAAATTTCAATTATTGACCAGAATTCAAATTGGGGTGAGCACCATCCCAGCATCGTCTGGCTCCAGGCAAGGAGGAGTTTATGGTTTGGTTGGTGGTGGTTTCCAGGAATCTCATTGCAGGAACCTCTTGGTTTGTTTTTAATCCAAGAAGACACAAATAGAATGGCAAACATGCTGGGGACTAGGTGATGGAACATTTGGATTGTGGGTGTGTGTGAGTTAGAAGGGAGAAAATGGGAATTGCTTGTAGATATTCAGCTCTAGAAACAACCAAAGGGACTTCAAAGGGATGGGGTGGCCTGATAAAAGAGCAGATTAAAGCTGGGCAAACTGTCAATGGGAATTCCCACTGCTGGGCTGTCCCAGCCAAGAGTAAGGAATGGGATGCCAACACAGCTCAACCCTGTGCTCTGGAAGTCATGCAGCCTCTGCCACTTGGGTCAGAAAGAAGTGGAAAAGAAATAATTGAAGCCCAAACAGAAGCCCACAATGGCTGGTTTGGAAGGGATATTAAAGCTCATCCCATCCCACCCCAGCCATGGCAGGGACACGTCCCGCTGTCCCAGGCTGCTCCAAGCCCCAATGTCCAACCTGGCCTTGGGCACTGCCAGGGATCCAGGGGAATGGCACTCAGTGGTTTGGGGGCACCCAGGAGCTCATGTCAGCTGATTGGGATTTGACAAGTTCAAACTCCCAGACTGGTCAGTAAGAAAAGGGATTTACTGGATCAGAGCCTGGGCCTGGGAATAGTGCAGCTTTTCCAGTGAGATCCCTGTCCCTGCTGAGGGAAAACCAGGAAACAACATCCTGTTTTATCCTGGTTTTTAACCAACAACCAGTTCTTGGTTAAAACGAGTAATTTATTCCTTGTAGTTTCTGGACAGAAACCTCTGGGGTAACAAAACCAAAAAGAGCTTGATTGGGGTTTTTGTAACTCCCCAAGCCCTGACAGGGAAGAGGCAGATTCCCAGGAGGAAAAGGCAGAGCAGTTGGATATTTCACCTGGTTTCACATGGTCCTGCTGGTTTTCCCTCTCCTGTGTTGGGATCCCAGCCCCTCCTCAGTGACACTGCAGGAAAATCAGCCTCTCCCAACCCCGACATTTCCCCAGGCAGGATTTGCAGGGAATCCATTTAAAATTATATTAATGAAACAACTTTGACTTAATTAAAGCCAATTATTGACAAACTCATATCCTCACTCACTGACCAGTGTCAAATGATTGGATTTCCTCCCTCACCACCTGATCTGAGCACGGATTGCTGATATTTCCCGGATTTCTGGAAATCGCTGTGCTGCTCATGGCAGGCAGCCAGGCTTGTGGAGAGCCAGAGGCTCCATGGGTCTGGCAGGATGGAATTCCTGTCTGGGAGGGTGGGCAGGCCCTGGCACAGGTGCCCACAGCAGCTGGGGCTGCCCCTGGATCCCTGGCAGTGCCCAAGGCCAGGCTGGATGGGGTTTGGAGCAGCCTGGGATGGTGGGAGATGTCCCTGCCCAACCATCCTGGAATTCCACGATCTGTGATTCCATCAATAAGATCAAAACTTGCTCCTCTTCCTTCTCCAAAGACGTTGTGCTTTGCTCCCTCAGGAGAAACCATGAGAGCAAACTGTGACACCAGCACTGAGCTGGCAGAACTCCTGTTGGGAAGAGAAGAATGTCCCCGGCTCGGTGGCACAGCAGGGCTGTCACTGGAGCAGAGGAGGAGGAAGCTTGGTGTCACAGCCCAGTGTCACAGTCTGGTGTCACGGCCTGGTGTCACGGCCTGGTGTCACAGCCCGGTGTCACGGCCTGGTGTCATGGCCTGGTGTCATGGCCTGGTGTCACAGCCTGGTGTCATGGCCCAGTGTCACAGCCCGGTGTCCCAGCCCAGTGTCACAGCTCAGTGTCAAGGCCCAGTGTCACAGCAGCAAGGGCGGGTGTGGCCCCTCCTGTGGGGAGGAAAGTCATTATCAAAATCAATATCTCGGGCTCTGAGGAGGGGCAGTGATCTGAGCAGGGAGCTGAGCTCCCCTCACACTCACAGCTGGGAGTGCTTGGGGCCATCCCTCACTGATCCTTGGCTGCCAGGCCTGGCACTCAGAGCTGGCCTTGGTGTAACAGCTCCTCTGCTGCTCCCAAACATTCCACCATGGCCTGGGAGGTTAAACTGGGCCTTTCTGTCAGGCTCTGCCTGGGGCTTCTCCCCATGAAGGTCTCCAAGACGCCTGATTCAAGGAGTGCTGATAAAATCTGGGCACGAGGATTCCAAACCAAGACCCATCCACTCCCTCTGGGGCTGCAGCTCACCCCAGGCAGGAGGGGAACCCCACAAGCAGAATTTTGGACACAAGCCACTGAACAGTCTTCAAGGGAATCAATGGCATTATAGACAGGGAACCTGAACAAAAGGTCCCAGGGTGCAATCAAAATTAAATATGAGGAATTTGAGTGAGGTCATGGTTGAGTTGAGGAGTTCTGATGCTGTTTAGACCCAGCTCACCTGCCCTGAAACCAAATATTTCTGTGGTTTTGAGGCACGTGGGTGAAACTCTCTTATATTATTTATTCCATCAGATTTCTCCTGCACATCTCCAAAGAACATCTCCAGTTTTCCAGGAACGGCTGTGTCACAGCATGGAAGAGCTCCAAACTAAAATCCCAAACCCAGATCCCTCCCCAGGCCAGGGCCTGCTGCTCAAGCCTGGTTTTGCTATGGAGCAGCCCCAATAAACCTGAGCTCGAAGAAAAGGTCTCTCAATCTGAGTTCAGAAAGAGAAGAGAGAACCTCAAAAAAGCTCTTGACTTTAAATAATCAATGGAATCAATCAATAGGGTAAGGAACTCTTCATTCTGAAGCCTGAACCACAGTGCCAGGCTGTGCAGGGTCTGGGATCCAGCTGGGCACCAGCCCTGAGCTGAGCTGAGCTGGGCACAGAGGTGGGGGCAGTGGGACATCCCAAAGCACAGATCTTTAGCTGGCTGTGGCTTAGGTTTGATCCAGCCTCGAATTTCCTGAGGTCATCAGCATCATTCATCAGGATTTCATTGAGTTAGGAAGTCCTCCCTCTACAGAAGTTGTGGACAAATCCCACCTCAACCAGCATTTCAGGCTTTATGCTGAGCCCTCTTCAGGAACTGATGACTGAGCTTTTCCTAAAGAATTCATGTGGGATGGGGGGACAATCTGAAGGGAGAAACCAACAAAGCCTCCAATTTCCATGGAGAAGTGGAGAACAGAGCTGGGAGTAAATTCCCAATATACTGGGAGTATATTCCCAAATACTGGGAGAACAGAGCTGGGAGTAAATTCCCAAATACTCAAAGAGTAAACTCTTTGAGCAGAGTCTCCCTTCTCCAGAGGAGATGGTCACTTCCCCTACAGCTGTGCTCAGAAATCTGCTCTTATCAATAGCTGAATATGCTCAGGGCAGCATTTAAATGCCTCACACCGGTGTCCCTGTCCCCTGTAGCGTGTCACCAGGTCACCTCCTGCACATGTTAATGACCCCCAGGGTGAGGGGCTGCTTTCTGCTGCCTCACCCACACTCTTCTTTATTCAGTCCCTGTGCATGCCCCAGGTTTGCGCCCTTGTCACTTATTTTATTCTGAATCCAAACACTGCCACACAATGCACTTGACCTTTGCCCTGCAGGGAACGCTCCTGGGACGAAGGAAGAATTCACTCTTTATTCCTTTCTAATCTGAGTTGTTCCTCCACCATCCTGGACAAATCCCTGCTTACACAATGGAAATCCAGGCGTCTGCTCTGCCCAGACTGGGGCTCTGCACAGGGCTCCTCCTGCTGCCTTTGCCCACCTCAGCTTCAGGAGCTGCCTCTGCCCCGAGTGACCCCGGTACCAGTGGGGCAGCAGCTCCAGGGTGGGTGGCTGGATGGGCTCTGTGCCCCTGCCAGGCTGGGTGGGCACAACAGGAACCCACCAGGGCAGGGAGAATCCCAGAGCCATGCAATGGTTTGGGTTGGAAGGTTCTCAGAGCCCACTCAGTGCCACCCCTGCCATGGCAGGGACATCTCCCACTGTCCCAGGGACACCTCCCACTGTCCCAGACTGCTCCAGCCCCAGTGTCCAGCCTGGCCTTGGGCACTGCCAGGGATCCAGGGGCAGCCACAGCTGCTCAGGGCACCCTGTGCCAGGGCCTGCCCACCCTGCCAGGGAACAATTCCCAATTCCCAATATCCCATCCATCCCTGCCCTCTGGCTGTGGGAAGCCATTCCCGGGTCCTGTCCCTCCATCCCTTGCACAAAGCCTCTCTACATTTTTCTTGAAGCCCTTTAAGCCCCTGGAGGGCCATGATAAGGTCACCCCAAAGATTCTTGTTTGCAAGAGGTCAAGCACTGAGCTACTTCTGAGGATGTTTATGGTGAGCTCCTCCATCTGCTGGGACCCACCTGTCTCCTCACCAGACAGGTGGAAATGTCCCAAACACCATACCTGGGCCATTCCACCTGCACCAAACCAGCTGATGGAGAGCCTTACATTCCCCGACTCCTTAACTCCCATCCTCTACATGGGACACCCCATGGGAGGCTCATCCAGAGCCAAAACACTTAACTGCTGAAAGCCCAGGCCCCTTTTCCCAGAGAACCCGGGAGCAGCCTTCTTCAGCTCCAAGCATTTATTCATCCCCTTTTCTTTTTTTCCTTCCTGTTGTGTTAACAGAGCATCTAATGTGACTAAATAGGACAACCTGCTCTCCCATCCCCATGAAAAATAAATTATGTGCTTTCCCTTGGCTCCCTCCCCCCTCCTGCTGGTGCCTTTCCCACCAGGCCACTCTGGGACCTGGTGTCCCTTGGGCAGAGCTCATGGAGGGGCCAGGAACATCCCCCAGCCGTGGTGGGAGCATCAGCTGGAGCCAGGGCAGGGGTGGAGGCAGAGTTTGGGGGAGCAGAGGAGGGTGGGGAGGAGGAGGAAGGGGTGTGTGTGCATGTGGGGGTGGAATCTGTGTGCAGAAAGCAGCCAAGTGGGAGCTTACCCTGTGAAATATTAATCATCCCTGCTTCTGCAATTTCGGCAATGCGTTCAGGCCCACCACTGCTGAATATTTCATTAACACCACTCACTTCCCACTGCACTTCTCCCACTTTTCTCCCTCCCATGGACCCCTCTCCCATTGCTGCCCCCAGGCCTTGCCACCAGCAGCAGCCATGGCCAGGAGCTCCGTGCTCCATCCCCATCCTGGACATGCCAGAGGTGAGCCCAGCCCTGCTCCAGCCACTGTCCCCGTGGTGGGGAGGGAGCAGAGGCCGTTCTGAGGCAGGAAGATCATCAGCTCCACTGGGAGCAGAATATAAGTGTGCATCAACAAGTCCCCTGCTGAATAATCCATGAGGCAGGGCAGGGCAGAAATGCTGACTCTGGGCAGAGCTTTTCAAACCACGGAGTCTCTGGTTCTTCATCACTGGCTTGCTCAGTGGGAGCACTTTGGGAGTGCAGGCAAACGTGCCAGGGTGGGCTTTGTTGGGGCTGAGCAATCTCCACCTCAGGTTCCCAATTGCAGCTTTTCCTGCCTGCTTCCAGCCAGGATGGAAGGAGCCACGAGGAGAGGGGAGGAACAGCCTGGGCTGGAGGAAGACCATGGAGGATCTGCCAGGAGACCAAAGCATGGCGTGGTGTTGGTGCTGTGATCCACACTGGGCTCCTGTTAACACCCACAGTGAATCTCCATCCCTCCCACCCCAAATCCTCCTTTCCCATCCCTTCTCTCCTTCTGTTCCACTCTTCCTCTCCCCTCCAATCCCAGCCTTGCTCTTTCTCCTGTCCATACAAGCTTACACCAAACCAATGTTTGAGGAAGATGAGGAGGCTCAGGCTGACCCATGGATGCTGAACAGCAGATCCAGGGTAAAGGTTTGTGGGATCCCAGGGGATTGTGAGGAGCTGGAGGAAACAGTGGGATCAGATCAGCCCTGGATGCTCTGGGGTCAGATGCTCTCTCCTCATGGTGCTCCTCCCTCCCTGAGGGAGATTTCTTTTGCTGATGGGGAGACCTGAGGAGCTGTGGACTCTCTCTGCAAGAGGAGATGGATGGGGTGGGAAAGGATCCTACAGGAAAGATGGAGAATTTACAGGAGCATGGAGTGACAGGACAGGGGAGAGGGGCTGAAATAGGGCAGGGTTGGGTGGGAGCTCTGGGCTGTGAGTTCTGACACCACCTCTGGTTCTCTGCAACCTGCACAAAGACACACAGGGTCCTCTTCCCACACACAAAGTGAAAAATCCCAGCCAGGCTTCAGTGCTGTTATCTGAGAATGAAAAATTGGGGTTTTGATCAGTAACAGAGGGAATGCCTCCAGCCAAGGGCCCGTTTGGGTTTGCTCTGCAAATCTCACTGGAGGACCAAGACGTTCCTTTTGTGCAACACATGAAATAAAATGTGTGCTGGAGAAGCCACTTGAAAATATTGAATGAGATAACTTTGTCTGATTAATGTAGTGTGCTTCCTTCCCCCTTTTTATTAAAAATTCACAAGGCTTCCCAGCCCTTCTCTCAATTAAGCAACTTGTTTGTCAGGATTATTTGTTACACATTTTCATAAACATTTGATGAATTATATGCAAACATCTCACTAATGTATTAACAAGGCTGAGGTTTTAATTACACAACACTCAAGGAAAGTGGGCTTAAGGCTCCTCCAGTGGAGTTAATTGTGTTTTCTGCTGTCTCTGGGCATTGCAGGGGGAATTTTCCTCTGGGGGAAATCCCATTACAATGGCAACACCCCTGCCCAGGCTCCCAGCTGGAGCCCCATGGAATTCAACCACTTCCAGAGCTTCCCTTCCCTCTGATAAAAGTCTGTGGCTTCACCCAGGCTTTGGTAATGAGGAGTTCGGAGTTGATAAAATGGGTTTTCCATCAGTCCTTGGTCATTGTTGGTCACATGGAGATGAGGTTTTGAAGGGACTTCTGACAAAACAGGAGAAGTGCTGTGCTTGATCCCCCTCTTGGCATTTCCAGCTTAGGAGGGCGTGGAATGTTTCATGGAATGGGTTGGGTTGGGAAAGCCTACCCAAGTCTTTAGAATATTGCACTTTCCAAAAATAAGTTAGAAATCCCTGAAAGTCCACCTTGTTATTAATTAAATATTAGCTGTGGTCAAATATTTGTGATGGAATTATTTGTTCAATACAATTGCTTTCTATTTTGTTCAGAGCTATACATATACACTACTTGTGACTTCTGATGATATGTCTTGACATATTCTGATATGACAGAATGGACAACTGTGCTTTTTTTAAACTTTATTTTCAAGCCTCTGATTTTATTTCCTGTTCTTTTCATTCCCAAATTGGGAGATTTGCAGTGTTTGATACCCTTATTTCATCCAAGCAATAATTTAAGATGTTTCTTCTAAAATCAGCTTCTCCTCTAATTAGTCCTGAGATCTTTTCTTTTTTTCCTTTTTCAGAAATATTAAAACATCAAACTCTTTCATTAGGCCAGTGAATGGCACGGCCTTTGATTAATAAAATAGACTGAATTGCTAATTAGCCATTCATCATTGGGCCATTTACTTTGTGACACAGGAGCTATAATGGGTCTTGCAGGACTCGTGAATGTCACTTGTCCCTCTCTCAGATTTATCTCAGTGCACAGGTGCTCAGTTCAATGGCAGCTGGAGGAGCAGGAACCAAATGGCTCTTTGGACAAAATTAAAAAGAAATTTATTGTTTCAAGACTTGAATCCCATGGACAAGGAAGTCACAGAGTTGTGGAATCATGGAAGGGTTTGGCTTGGAAGTGATGCTAAAGCTGATCCAGTGCCACCCCTGCCAGTACAGGGACACCTCCCACTGTCCTGGGTGCTCCCAGCCCCAATGCCCAGCCTGGCCTTGGGCACTGCCAGGGATCCAGGGGCAGCCCCAGCTGCTCTGGGCACCTGTGCCAGGGCCTGCCCACCCTCCCAGACAGGAATTCCATCCCAAATCCCATGTAACCCCCCTTTAATTCCTAACTACCACCTTCTCTAAACCTGCCCTCCAACTCCCCTTGAATGAACCCAAAATGCCGTTTCAAAATCCCTGAATTTCCCTGGGAAGGGATGCTGAGTTCTGACCATGCTGGTGGTGACAGCACCAGTTCCACCAGCCCAGGGATGGCTCTGGAGGTGCCCACCCCCTTCCATGAGATGGGAGAGGCAGGGCTGGTCCCTCCATCTCCCACAGCCCTGCCCAGGGTGGCAGCTCCAGCCTGGAGTGAGCTGTGCCTCCCTCCCCACTGCCCAGCCTGCCTGGGGTGGCCAGTGAATACAAATCAAGGCAGCACTGTTAATATTCTCATTACATTGAAATCCAACGGCCTTTTTTAATATTCAGAATCAAAGGCACCTCACCACCAGTAGATTCTTTTATAATTTTTTTTTTAAATGGAGCCCTGCATCTCATTCCACACTTCCTCCTCCTCTAATATATATATATAAATATTTTCTTTTAAAAATTATTTTAAGCCAGGCTAAACCACCAGGGAAGGGCCATGTCTATAAACAGATGCCACTCACAGAGGGGCTGGGAGGCCTTCCCATCATTAGATGATGCTGAACTTTGAACCTGTGATTTGGAGGCTGCTTTTTCCGGAGAGGAGGAGGAGGAGGAGGAGGCAGCCAGGATGAGGCCGGGGCGGAGGGAGCTTGACGGGGCCTCTCTGGTGAATTGCTGCTCTGCCCAGCCCAGGAACGCTCAGCACTTCAAATCCTCTCCAGTCACTTTGAAGCTCCTCTCTCTTAATCTCTCTCTCTCTCTTTCTCTCCCTCTCTCCGCCTTTTTCCCCCCTCACATCGATGAATCATTCATGCCTTTTTTTTTTTCTTCCCCCCCCACCTCAGAGGTTCCTTTAGGGGAAAAAAAAAGGGAAAAAAAGAAAAAAAAAGGAGGAAAAAAAACTTCTCCACACAAAGCCCTGCCTGTGTTTATGTTCTTATTGCTTATTATCACCAATGTAGAACAAATTACTGACATGATGCTGCCGAGGCTCCGCGGCCCTCGGAGGGAGGCTCCTGATGGAGCTTCCAGGCTTGTTTTAAATGGAAATGCTCCGTGGGGCTCTGCATTCCATGGAAATGTGCCAGGAAGAGTTTGCAGGAGCAGGGAAGGAGCCTGGACAGGCACTGGAGCTGCCAGAGGAACGGCAGGGTCTGCACACGTGGTGGAGCAGCTGGTGATGGTGGGACGATGGGAAGGGGGGAAATGGGGTTTTGATGGGAGCACAGAACATTTCAGGTTGGAAAAGCCCTGTTCAACTGTTCTCCTAATGCTAGTGATGGTGGGACCACAGGCAGGTGGGAAATGGGGTTTTTGATGGGATCACAGAACATTTTAGGTTGGAAAAGCCCTCTGAGACCATCCAGTCAAACTGTTCTCCCAGTGCTGGTGATGGTGGGACCATGGGCAGGTGGGAAATGGGGTTTTGATGGGACCTCAGAGCATTTCAAGTTGGAAAAACCCTGTTCAACTGTTCTCCCAATGCAGGTGATGGTGGGATGATGGGAAGGCGGGAAATGGGGTTTTGATGGGATCATAGAACATTTCAGGTTGGAAAAGCCCTCCAAGACCATCCAGTCTAACTGTTCTCCCAACGCTGCCAAAGCCACCAGTAACCCCTGTCCCCAAGTGCCACATCCAGAGGTCTGGTATTGCCCCAGGGATGGGGAGTCCACACTGCCCAGAGCTGCCCATGAACACCTTTCCATGCTTCCCACAGCTCTTTCCATGAAAATCTTTTCCCTAATACCCTAAATCCACTCTAAACCTCCCCTGGCACAACTTGAGGCCATTTTCTCTTGTCCTACAGGAAGGGGTTGACAGTCTCTGGGAAAGCTCGAGTGTCTCCAATGATCCTGAAAATGGGATATTTGGGCTTTTGGAACACATTTCTGCTCCCAAACCAGCACAGGAATGGGTCAATCCCACATTTGTGGTTGCCCCTACATTCTCTCCTGTTCTCTCAGAGGATGGCTGCTCCTGCTGTCCCTGCTGTGGGCCACCCCAGGTGCTGCTGTCCCCACCCTCCAGGAAGGAATTCCTTCCCAAGCCTTGTAGGGGTGGCTCCACACGCCCAGCTGTGGGGAAGGGCAGAGCCTGCTGCTGTATCCACGTCCAGGTCAGGAATTAGGGGCTGCACTGCGCTTGCAAGGAAATTCCATGGGGGTGCCCAGCTTTTCCCAGCTCCTGGGAGGCCTGGGGAGATTGATGTGGGGTTAATGCCACTGGAAGGGGGATGAAATGATGGGGGGTTGTGAAACACTCATTTCCCCCCCGACACCTGGACCTGGCAGCAATTAAGTCCTGATGCACTTAAGCATCCAGCAAACTTCAGGAATTCAGGCTCTGGAGCTTGGGAAGGTTCGTAGATATTTGCTTAATGATGTCTCAGAAGGAGAGAAAGAGCTTTTGCTGTCACCATGTGCCTCCCAGTCACTCGGGGGATCCCAAAGGTGCAATCCCATTTCCAGACTCCAGCCCAGTCTGGGGTTTAAGTGGTTTATCCATCCTGACACAGGGAATCCCTGGATGGGCTGGACCTGCGTCCCCACCTCTTGGTCACATTTCTAGACCACGTCCTGGGAGATGCCAGGAGCAGCCATGCAGTTACCCAGGCAGGAATCTTCCTGCAAATCCAAAGGCTGGAACTCTGGATGTGATCCCAGCTTGCCCAGCCCAAGCAGGAACTCCTGCATTCCCTCTTTCTGCTCACACCACAAAGCAAAATCCTTCTCCCAGTGAGCAGAGCCAGCCCTGAGGTTTTATTAGATGAGATATGACCTATTTAATATGTAAAAAATAAACAGCTTTGCTATTAATAATAAATATTTAGGGCTCATTCCAGCTGTTCTTGTGGAGCTCTGTGATAGAGTGTTTACCATGGATTTGGGTCCTCAGGAAAATATTTTTACAGATGCAATGCTCTGTAAACCCTCTGGGTCTCTATTATTATTAATAATATTGTTAATATAATTGTTATTATTATTGTTGCTGTTGTTATTGTCATTATTTTTTCATATCACCTAATTATTTTCCCAATAAATTTAGGGCAATAAGGGTTATCAGGAAGCACATGAAGGGCACCCACTTCCCCTTCCAGGTGTGCTAGGTGATTTCTCCCCATCCCTGGCTGATTTTAACCCCAAATTCCAAGTACAAGCCCCAAGTTCACCACACAAGGAAGCCGATATGGGATGGATAGGGGTGACTTGCCTACCAGCAGGTTCAATTAAACCTGCTTTAATTAGACACTGCCTTCCCACTCCCCAAAGATGCTGGCTGGGAGTTGTCATGGGATGTGAGCATCACAAGAAAAGGACCCACATTTGGAGCAGAGATCCAGAATTTCCACTGCTGGAGCCATAAAAACACGGAAGCATTTTCTCTGAACACTTTTCTTTCACTCTTCTCTTCATGGCTGGGATCCCCAGTGGGAATGGGAGACCTGCAGGTCCCTCAGGGACATCCAGCAGGAAAGGGAAAGGGAAAAGGAAAGGGAAAAGGAAAAAGGAAAGGAAAAAGGGGAAAGGAAAGGGAAAGGGAAAGGGAAAGGGAAAGGGAAAGGGAAAGGGAAAGGGAAAGGGAAAGGGAAAGGGAAAGGGAAAGGGAAAGGGAAAGGGAAAGGGAAAGGGAAAGGGAAAGGGAAAGGGAAAGGGAAAGGGAAAGGGAAAGGGAAAGGGAAAGGGAAGGAAAGGAAAGGAAAGGAAAGGAAAGGAAAGGAAAGGAAAGGAAAGGAAAGGAAAGGAAAGGAAAGGAAAGGAAAGGAAAGGAAAGGAAAGGAAAGGAAAGGAAAGGAAAGGAAAGGAAAGGAAAGGAAAGGAAAGGAAAGGAAAGGAAAGGAAAGGAAAGGAAAGGAAAGGAAGCAGGGAGAGCGGGATGGAGAGAGGGAGGCAGGAATGGCCAGGCACCCTGAGGGCACCAGCCAGTTCCAGCCACAGACAGAGCCACGTGGGGCAGGGACCACAAAATGCTGTTTGTCCTCACCCCAAAATCAGTAGGAGAGAATTTTCCCAAGAGATTGCAAGGAAAGGTGTGTTTGGGTACAGTGCTGCCAACACTAGGGAATTATCACCCCTCCCAGCCCTTTGCCCTCCCAGTCTCTTTAGCCTAGAGGTGAATTTTGTGACAATGGGATTAAGAAAAACGAATTTTCTTAGACTTCCCTCTCTGCCAGAGAGCCAGGCACACACCACACACCTCCATCTCTTTTTTGGGAGAAAAGGAGATGCAGTGGAAGGGTGGCACTGTGGGAATCTCACCTTGGGAGGGAAAAACTGGGCTGGAGGGGAAAACACACAAGGGTTAAACACCAGACCTTAGGGGAGGCTCCTTAGACTTCCCCGCTTTCTGCACAGAGCTGGGAAATACATGAAGGGCTCGTGGAAAAGCATCAGATCTTCCCAGGCTATTGATTCCTGACCTTCATTGCACAGCCCTCTCCTGGCTCATTAGCCCAGAGCAGGCTGAGCTGAGCTGGTTCTGTGATCTTCACTGACCAGGCTAAAGGAAAATTCCCCTTCCCAGCCCTAAAACCGAGCCTAAAGGGCCACCTGCCCCCTCCTGGAAGCACCAGGAGCTCATTAGGGCCCGGCAAGGGCAGCAGAATTGTGGGTTCCCCAGAATGGGAGCAGGATCCCCCCAGCCCCTGCAGCCAGGCACGAGTTCGGGTCAGAGCTAAAGATGGGTTTGGAGCTTAAACTCCAAGTTCAGGTGCAGAAGGGCTCTGTGAGGCTGCTCTGCTTTCCAGAAGCCACAGGCTAGTGTCAAACCCCACAAACACCCAGGGGCACTGGTGAATCCAGGCTCTGGCATGAGCTGGAAGAGGAGCAGGAGCCACAACCCTGCAGCACACAGGTGCATTTAATTTCAGGTAGAACCAGACCAGACTGGTGTATTTTTGGCAATTTGGTCAAAAAAAGAGAGAAGCAATTAGGCTGAAAGGACCTTTGGTGTATGAAAGGGGAACAACATTGCTTTAGATAAGTCTGAGCTGCCCATCCCTGGAAGCTTGAACTTCCAGGTAAACAACAGAACCCACCTGCCCTTTTCCCAGGAAGTTCATTTCCACACTTCATGTCTCAGTTTCCCCACCCACCCCACAGAGCTTGCCTGGGGTTTTGTTTTGCTCTGAGACCTTAACAAGCACCTTGAGGCTCTCGCTGGGAGTTTTCAGTCGGTGCCTTTGGGGCTCCAGCTCAGGTGGGGAACATCACCGTGGGCTCCAGCCTTCCTCACATCCACTGCCAGGCTGGGAAAGTGCCCTGATTGCCTGGAGTGTGCCAGAGGCAGGGAGTGGGGAAGAGGAGAAGGGAAGAGGAGTGTGCCAGAGGCAGGGAGTGGGGAAGAGGAGCAGTCAGTGTGTCCCACCAGGACATGGAGGGCACAGGGTCCCCTGTCCCACTCCTGTCAGATCTTTTGCCCCATTGGCCAGCTGTGCCATCCCTGGGGCATCCATCAATCCCTGGATCACGTTCTGACCCTGCAGGGACAAGAGGAAGATTTTCCTCAATCCTTTTAAACCTGCACCCACGCGGCCGATGCAGGTGAACCAAAACACTTCTGGATCAGGAGAAACTCTGGTCCTCTCCCTCCATCCAGAGCTCACTCCTTCCCTTCCCCACAGCTTTCAATTATTTAATTTCCCCTCCCCCTGGCAGCATCTGAAAGCCAAGTGCCTTAAATACAAATCACCCGCAATCATTACGAGCAGGACCTTTCAGCCCCGCTCAGAGCAGCGGGTCCGGAGTAATGAGCTCTGCTGAGAGTTTGCTGCATTTCACATCCTGCAGATGGAGAGGATGGCACTGGGGAAGGGGGAGGGAGGTGGGAAGGAGGCCAGATCCAGCTGGGGAGGGGAAATATTCGCCACTCCCATTCTCCTCCCTCTGCAGGAGGAAGTTCAGGTCCTCGGGAACCTCGGGATCCTGAGCTGGGATCAGGGCACAAACAGGGAGGTTGCAGCTGGAAATGGAAGCTCTGAGGTGCTCAGAAGTCCTTCCAGGGCTGGCCTCCCACCCTGGACCTTGCCCCAGCAGACCCTGAGCAATCCCTCATTCCCAGGAGCTGTCCTTCCTTCCTTCACTCAGCTCCATCCCTTGAAGGGATTGTCACGGACCCCAGGGTGCCTCTCCCACATCTCCATCCTCAATCCCTCTGGTGCAGGCACCAGCTCTCCACATCCATCCTGCCTTCCCACCCTGGAATGCTCTTTGCAGGTGGGTGACCCTCCCTGCAGGCCCCCAGGGCACTGAGGGGCAGGACACCAGGGGTGTCACCCTGGCGGTCACCCACAATTAGGATGCTCCAGACTCAGATCCTGGAGGCATCCAATGACTCCTGGAGTGCCTGGAAAGAGCAGCACGGGAAAACCAGCAGGGACCTCCCTGGCATGAAAATGCTGCCCTCAGCTCCGGGGGGCTCCCAGGGCACCAGCAGGACCAGGGGAAGGCCTTCACTGCCCCCTTCTCCTTGAGCAGCCACATCCAGGCAGCTGCTGAGCTCTCCCCAGAGTCCACCCTGGTCCCTGGGATCAGCACCCAGAGCTTTCCTCCTGCTCCAGCAGCGCCATGGAGCTCCCACACCCTCAGGCCAGATCCCATCCCCTGGGACAGACAGACAGACCCGGCCAGGGCTGCCCTGCCCTCCCTCCTGCCTGGGAAAAGGTGTGGAAGGAGGGGATGGAGCAGGGAGGGAACGAGAGCAAAGCCTCGCACCGCAGACTTCAAAGTCCTCGTCAGCAGGAGCCTTCGGAACAGTTTAAGTACAAAATGAATTGTTTTAATATTTAATCAGCCTATAATAGGCCCGGGGATCCCAGTGGAGATGGTTTGCAGCTGAAAGGATGTCCAGAGTGAGGATCCCCCCTCCAGAAGGGACAGTGGTCCTGCAGGAGCCCTGGGACACAGGGAGGGACAATCCCCTCCCTGCTGCTGCCCTGGGTGTCACACAACACCTGGGACCCTCTCACCTGCCCAGTGTGAGGGCTTGGAGAGCCACAGCCATCAACCCTCACCCTGCAGGAGGATGATTTCATCCTCTGACAAGCTCAGAATAAATTCCAGCCTGCTCCCACCCACTCTGTAACACTCATCCCAGAGTCAGCGTCCCCCAGCCCCTGCTCTCCCCCTTCAGTGGGAGTGTGGGGGCAACCAGCCAAGGGAAGGGCAGAGTCCCAAGGGCTGACACTGCCCAGGCTGGGGAGAAGCCCTTGGGAATTGGGGTTTTTGGATATGCAGGGAACAAACCAGGGGTGGCTCAGCTCAGCCTTTCCCCTCCAGCATCCCTGCTTGGCTCCACAGGTCAGGAGCTGGGGGCTCAGACCCCAAAACCACTTTGCCACGATCCTGGGGCACATCCCAGTCCCAGTCCCACTCACACCTTGGGGATAGAGCGATGATTTTAAACTAAAAGAGGGACGGATTATTTTACATATGAGGAAAAAATATTCTTACTGTGAGGGTGGGCAGACCCTGGCACAGAGCAGCTGTGGCTGCCCCTGGATCTCTGGCAGTGCCCCTGGTTGGACACTGGGGCTTGGAGCAGCCTGGGACAGTGGGAGGTGTCCCTGCCATGGAACGAGATGATCTCTAATGTCATTCCCAACCCAAACCATTCCACAGTCTCTGCTGCCAAGCCCAGCCCAGCAGGAGGATGTTGGGAGGAGGGAAGGAGCTGCCCTGGGGTGGTTGATGGCTTTGGGGCCTTTTCCCTTGGCACTGGGGCAGTTTATCCCCCTCCCCTGGGAACGGGGATCTCTGTGGGATTGCCAGGCTCTGTGGGCAGGGGAATCAGGGAGCAGCCAAGGGAGCAGCTCCAGAGGCACCAGAGATGCCCCTGTGGCTCCAGGGGGGGTTTTGCCCCAGGACAGACTGTGCCTGTCCTGTTCTGCTGTGAAAGGGAGAGTTAGGACGGATCCTTTTTGATGGATTGCTCAGATGAAAATAAATGCAAACATGGCAATATTATATCTGAGAACTGCGTATTGATAAAAAACTGCTAAAGGGGCATGGGAAAAAAGAGCAGAGAGGGGAGAAAGAGAAACAGAGAAAGAAACAGCAGGCAGGGACAGCTTCCCAGAAGAAGCCTGCCTGCCTGTCTGTCTGTCTGTCAGACGGACGGTATGTCCGTGTGGGTCCGTGCTGGGCTGGGCACCATTTCCACACAGCACTAGCCTGTGTGTTCCTTCCATCAGGAAAATCACAAACCAGAGGTTTATGTCCAAAAAAGGACACAGAGGAGTCCTGCAACTTTATTGGGCAAAGGGAGAGAGTCCATTGGGGCACACATCCGTGGGGTTTTCTCTCTCTCTGGGTTTTGAAGGGCGCATCCTCGTTTTATTCTGAACTCCCGGCCACTTGTTGCCCTCTTCCTTACCCCACTTGGAGATACTAGGAAGGTGCAGCCTTCCCGAGATGCTTACCCCATATTCTCCCCTTGAAGCCGCTGTTTCACCCCAAAGTTCAGAAGATCAGCCTTGTGCAGGCCCTTGACTCTGTCAGGAGCCAAACTGCGTGGGCTCTGCACCAAAGCTGCTGCCCAAAGCTCCTAGAGACATCCGGACCCATTCCAAAGGTTAATACCCATCCAATTGTAAGACACAAGCTCACATCTTCCCTCAGGTGCAGGCAGGGACACGGGACCACAGGGAGGAGAACCCAAGGGGCGGAGGGGCTGAGCAGACCCCACAGGTGATCCCTGCTCCTGCCCAGAGATAAACCAGCTCCCACTGTGTGCCCACGGGCTGTGTTTGAGTGCTGAGGCTGCTCCCACACCCGGCTGCTGCTCCCACTCCCACTCCCACGGCAGCAGAGCTCCCGTGCAGGAGCCCACAAAGCTCCCCAGACACCAACATTTCATAAAATGGGATATTGGGGTTGTTTTCATAATGAAATCCCCTTAAAAAATCCTCTAAAAAAAGTGCTTTGTGGGCACTTCTGGCCAGCTTTTATTGGCGGGTGTTTTCAGAGGGCTTTTCTTGGAGGGCTTTCTTGGGGGGTATATTTGGTGGGGTTTTTTTGGCAGGTGTTTTTGGCGGGCTTTTTTTTTATGGCGCTCATTTCTTGGCACACATTTTTGGTGGACATTTTTGGCAGGAATTTTTGGTAGGCTTTTTGGTGCACGTTTTTGGTGGACTTTTTTTGGTGCACATTTTTGGCAGACTTTTTTGGCAGGAATTTTTTGGCTGGCTTTTTGGTTTGCCTTTTAAGCAGCCTTTTTTGGCAGGAATTTTTAGCGGGCTTTTTGGTGCACACTTTTGGCAGACGTTTTTTAGCGGGAATTTTTGGCAGGCTTTTTTGGCAGGAATTTTTGGCGGGCTTTTTGGTGGGCTTTTTTAGCAGACTTTTTTCGCAGGAATTTTTGGCACACTTTTAAAGCACATTTTTTTGGTGGGAATTTTTGGTGGGCTTTTTTGGCAGATATCCAGGAATTTGCATCACCAACCTGTGGCAGGTGCTCTGTAGATCCTGTAGGATTTCTCTGCCCTGGTTGGCTGCCAGGCAAAGCCTTCCTTGGGACAGCCCCTATAAGAACATAACATATATTGAGTCATAAATAAAAATAAGATTGGTCCCTCTCAGTGCCCCAAACTGCAGCAGGATAAACCAAGCCCTGCATTTCACAGCCTTTGCCAGAAGGGCAAACCTTAAAAACCCCGCAAAAGCCCTTCCCCAGGGTGAAGTGTCCCCCTGTGCTGCTTTTGGGGGAAATCCCCACAGTTTCCCCACTGTGGGGCAGCCTGGCCCAGCCCAGCCTGTCAGGAGGATGCTCTGAAGAGGATCCTGGGGAAAAATAAATCAGCTTAAAACCATTATCCATCAGGGCTGTGCTTCCATTAGAGAGCCCTCTGCCCAGAAGCTGCCGGAGCCTCCAGGCTCAGGTTACTGCAGTGGAGCTCTCAGGACCCCGCTGGATGCAATAAATAACCCGGTGGGTGCTGTGGGGTGGGACTGGGATCGTTAAATGCGCCCAGTTATTTTCACAGGGATTCTTCGAGGAAGAAGGAGGGGAAGAAAAGGAAAGATCTGAGCTCTCCTCTGCTGGCAGGAGCAGAATGGAGCAGAGGCTTCATCCCCTTCCTTCCAGCACCATCTTCTGGCCAACAGCAGCCCCATGGCCAGAGGCCGCAGCCCTGGGACCCCAGAATGTTCTAGGTTGGGAAAAGAACTTCAAAATCAGCAAGTCCAACCATTCCCCCAGTGCCACAGACATCTTTTATGAAAAATCCTTTCCTTAGGATTTTTCCTCCTGAGAAGCTGAGAGGCCTCAGGAACAAAATGTAAACAATGGTTATCTGCTGCTGTGGAATGCAACAGGTGCATCTGGGATTGGTCTCATGTTGGCTGTTTCTAATTAATGGCCAATCACAGTCAGCTGGCTCGGACTCTGTTCCAGACACAAGCTTTTGTTATAATTCTTTTTTTGCTATTCTTAGCTAGCCTTCTGATGAAATCCTTTCTTCTATTATTTTAGTATAGTTTTAATTTAATATATATGATAAAATAATAAATCAGCCTTCTGAAACATGGAGTCAGATCCTCATCCCTTCCCTCATCCTCAGACCCCTGTGAACACGGTCACACCCCAGCAGTGCCAAAGCCATGTCCCCGAGTGTCACATCCCCACGGCTTTGGAAGCACTCCAGGGGATCCCTCAGTTTATCCATGGCAAGGGCAGGGCTGGGATTGACTCTTCCCTTTGGAGCTGCTGGCCAGCTCCTGCTCTGGGTTTGGGGCAGGACCTGCAGCGTTTCTGTCTCTGCAGCCCTGGCCGTGCCTGGTCCTGCTTTGGAGAGTCCAGGGAATTGTCCTTGGAGAAATGAAGGAAGGGATGAGATCCATCCCACCTGGGACAGGCTGGGGGCACTGGGAGTGAGCTGCAGATGGGATTGGATGGCTCACCTTGGCAAGAGTGTAAGGAAAGGAAGGAATTCCTCCCTGAGAGGCTGGGGAGACCCTGGCACTGCCCAGAGCAGCTGTGGCTGCCCTGGATCCCTGGAAGTGTCCAAGACTGGATTGGACAAGGCTTGGAGCAGCCTGGGATGATGCAATGGGATGAGCTTTAAGGTCCCTTGCAATCCAAACCATTCTAAAAATCCTCAGTGCCTAAAGAAAGGGAATAAATGGACACGAATGATGTACAAACCCTGTGGATGTGTGATGGTTTGGTAATTTGGGACCCACCTCCCCAAAAGGCCACCCCAGATGGTTTTTAGAGCACCCCACAGCCCCACTGTCCCCCCAGCCTGCTGCCACCACCCCAAGAACCAGAGCCAGGATTCATTTTCTCCTTGTCCAGAAGCACCAACCCCAAAGTTTGCAAGGAGGGGGAGAGGGGGAGGAGGGCAGGAGGGGCTGAGCTGCTGCCCCAGCTCCCCAGGGAGCTGCAGTGCAGTCAGGCTGTGCCGATGGCCCCGGCGTCCCAGGGCTGGGGCTGTGACAGCCCGGACACTGCTCATGGCCTGGGGGCTGAATTCCACACGGGCCCTGCTTCTGCACAGTTCAGTGACACATCAAAGCCCAGATAAGCCTTGCAGACCATTGCACTTTCCATTGCTTGGGGTGATTTATCTCCCTCCAGCTCCGGCCTCTGCATTTCTGGCCCATCATATGGCTGGGGCCCATGGAGATGGTTCTGCTCCTGATCCTTCTCTCTGCCCCTGCTCCTTTTCTCTGCTCCTGCTCCTTTCCTGCTCCTGCTCCTTTCCTCTGCTCCTTCTCCTTTTCTCTGCCGCTGCTCCTTTTCTCTGCCCCAATTCTTTTTCTGTCCCTGCTCCTTTTCTCTGCTCCTGCTCCTTTCCTGCTCCTTTCCTCTGCTCCTGCTCCTTTTCTCTGCCCCAATTCTTTTTCTGTCCCTGCTCCTTTTCTCTGCCCCTGCTCCTTTTCTCCGTTGCCCATCCTTGGCCCCAGGTCTTCCATGGGTGCCCAGCTGCTCCCAGAAGTGCAGCAAGGCATTCAGCATTCTCACTGGACACTGTGGCCATGGCATCTATGCTCCTTATCCATGCTTGGCACTCATGGACTTGCTCCAGGCAGTGACACCAAGAAATCAAACTGCAATTCCTGTAATAAATTACAAACCTGCACCAGCTGGGCTCATGTTGGTGGTTCAGCTCCCACAGGTGACAGAACTGTTCCCTCTCAGAGGCAGGGCCAGGTCCCACCAAGCACTGGCAGCTCCCACCAGCTCTGTTGGAAGGGTGGGTCATGGAATCATGGAATGGTTTGGGTTGGAAGGGACATTAAAACTCATCCAGCCCCACCCCTGCCATGGTAGGGACACCTTCCACCATCCCAGGCTGCTCCAAGCCCTGTCCAACCTGGCCTTGGGCACTGCCAGGGATCCAAGGGCAGCCACAGCTCCTCTGGGCACCTGTGCCAGGGCCTGCTCACCCTGCCAGGGAACAATTCCTTTCCAATACCTCATCTAACCCTGTTCTCAGTCAGCTTAAAGCATCCCCCTTGTCCTATCCCTCCATGCCCTCAGGGGAAATCCCTCTCCAGCCTCCTGGAGTTGAAATCATGGGGCCAGTCCTTGATTTCACCTGCACTGATATTTGAGGTAAGAGGAAAAAGAGGAGCTGATCCAGCAAAGACAACACATAACATCTTTCCCCATTAACTGGGACAGATTCCTGCTCCATACAGGACAATGCCAAGCATCTGGAGTGGTATTGCAGATGCTGGCCCTGCTGGAGCAGGGAGCTGGGATCACAGAGGATCCACTGTGGTCCCTTCCAACCTGCCCCATTCTGTGACCCTGCTGTAGCTGCCAGGAGGGTGCAGGTCTGTCCAGGCCTGTGCTCCCAAACCCCTTTCCAGAGCCTCACACAGCCCTGCAGCATCCTTGCCATGACCAGCTGCAGTCTCCCTGGCCCACTGGGTGCCTGGTGCCACCTCTGTCCCTTGAGCCACCCTGCTCCCAGTGATCCCATTGGGATGATGGGCAGAGATCCCCAAAATCCAGCCCCATGGATCCCAGCACTGCCCCTTTCTGTGTCCCAGGAGTGAGCTGGAATCCCGGCAGGATTTGAGCCTGGCAGTGCTGGAGGTGTCTCCTTTAGCCCTGGGGGTGCTGGCAGAGGGGTTCCTGGGCAAAGAGCTCTTTCTCAGCCTCTCTGTGCTCAGGGCAGGAGGTTAATTAGGTAGCAGGGTAATGAGGAGTCATTAAATCTGCCTGCACCGTGCTGGCAGTGGAACAAGGGCAGCCCAGCAAGGTTAAAGCTGGGATTCTCCTTTTCCCTTTGCCTTCAATTAACCTTTCCATGGTTTTGCAACACTCCAGGCCCCAGAGACGGGCTCTGGGTGTTCTGGTAATTAGCAGAACACAGAAACAAACTTTTCTTTGAAGTCGCCAGCAGGAGCCTCTTGGCTTCCAGCTTAAAATAAACAGGAGGGCCCAGCCTTGCCTTTAAACATCCACTGTCCCATCCTGTCTGGGTGAGGGGACTGGGGTTCATTTGGAATTGTTATTCCAATTTTGCTCTCCCCTTCTCAAGTGAGAAGCTCTGGGGCTCATCTCAGCCCCCAGCAGTGAAACATCTCCTTCACTTCCCTGCTCTCAGGTGAGGCTCCTTCCTCCCCTCCCTTTGACCTTCCAGATGGGTGGTGAGGCTCTCAGGACATCCCAGCTCCCTGAAGGAGGTCCTTCCTTCCTTCCTTCCTTCCTTCCTTCCTTCCTTCCTTCCTTCCTGGGTGTCCCAGGAGTGCTTTCAGGGCACTTTCATTGGTGGAGAGACCCCTCAGGAGCCTCCCAGGCCTGGTGGAGGCATCCTGTGGTGGGGATGGAGCTGGGTGACCCTCAGGGTCTCTCCCAACCCAAACCATTCTGTGATGTGGTCAGCAGGTGACAGAGGGCACCAGCTCCTGCCCACGTGCTGCCTTCCCTTCCTGACTCCCAGAGGAGATCTGGGGATGACAAATGAGGAGTTTCCACAAGGAATCCTTGTCCTCATCTGTCCATGGCAGCAGAGCTCCTGTGCAGGAGCCCACAGAGCTCCCCAGAAACCAACATTTCATAAAATGGGATATTGGGGGTGTTTTCATAATGAAATCCTCTAAAAAAACCCCTCATTTCCATTCCCTCTCTGCCTGTCCAGCTTAATTCCTGGGGCAGGGAGGGGCTCCCCAAAGCCCTGTCCTTAACTGCAGTGTCCAGTCACATGTGGTGCTTGTGACCAGTGGCCCTGTGGGGACGTGCAGCCCTCACAGAGGGCCCAGTGTCCCCTCACAGAGCCCCATTGAGGCTCCTCACATGGCCCAGTCAGGCCTGGCACGCGTGACTCTGCTGTCCCCAGGCCATCCTTGGTGTACAAGGAAACTCCTCTTCCCCATGGTGTTTTCTGCCCTCCATCAGTGTCAGTCCAGCCCCACTCCATCAGGATGGAAACCCCTCTGAGCCCTCTGTCCCCCCTGGCTCCAGGCCCAGCCCCACACTGTCCCCAGCACAGCACAGCCCCTCCTGCAGAGCATCCTGGAATATCCTGAGCTGGGAGGGACCCCAAGGGTTGTGGGTCCAGCCCCTGGCCCTGCCCAGACCCCCCAACAATCCCACCCTGGGCATCCCTGGGGCTCCGGCAGCCTCGGGGCCGTGCCCATTCCCTGGGCAGCCTGGGCAGTGCCAGCACCCTCTGGGGCAGAACCTTTCCTGATCTCCCAGCTAACCCTCCTCAACACAGCTCCAGCCATTCCCTAATTCCTGTTCCTGCTCACAGGGAGCACAGCCTGGAGCTGCCCCTCAGGAGGAGCTTCCAGACCTCAATGAGGTCTGACATCCTCAAGTCACATCAGCCACAGCTCCTGGGCTGCCCCTCCATCCTTCACCACCTCTTGGGCCTCCTTGGGATGCTCCCCAACACATTTCTGAAGGGAGATTTGCCCGCTCTGGTTGGAATGCCCCTCCCCATCAGGAGGCAGGATGGAAGATTAGAGGTTCACGGCAATAAATCCTGGACTGGAGCTGCTGAGGGCAGGAAGATCTCCCTGGGGCACTGAGATGGGATGATTCCTGTGCAGGGATGGGTTTTTAGCTGATGGTTCCTCCCTAAAGCCAGCTCTGCACGTGTGCTCTTCCCACCTCTCCTTCCAGGATCCCCTTGAAGCTGCCAGGGAATTAAAGATGGGACACTTCTTGTCTTCCTCAAATGTTTTTGGGGACACTGATCTCAACAGCCAGTGCCTGACCCAGAGACAACTGTGGTGGGGCTGCCAAACTTCAGGGCTGTCACCTTCAGCAGGAGACATCCCCTGGCAGGATTCCAATGCCCCTATAGAAATTCCCACCCTTCCTTTTATTGTCTTTATGGGGTTGCTCCAGTGGGCAGAGCTCTAAAACTCAGCTGGTTCATTCCTAGCCTCCTCCAGGTCTCTGCTGGAGGTGCCACTGCAAAACTCATCAAAAACAGCTGAGATTCTCAATAGGCAGTGGGGACTCCCAGGGATTCTCCCTTTCCTTGGATGGCATCCATGTTCTTCTCTTCCTGCATGGAATCCATGTTCTTCTCTTCCCATAGGGAATCCATGTTTTTCCCTTCCCACAGGGAATCCATGTTTTTCTCTTCCCACAGGGAATCCTTGTTTTTCCCTTCCCACAGGGTAGGACTCACTCAAGGGTGAGTCTGAACTCAGCAGTGCCCAGTTGTGATTTTGTCACCACCTCTATTAAATTCTGGTTTTTCCTGGCTCATCCCTTAGCTGGCCATCAGTGTGTGGAAGGGATCTGGCAAATCCCAGAGTGCGGGGAGCCCGGAATTCCTGGCTGTTTCACCCTCCTTCCCCAGGGATAACCAAAGCCCAGACCATGGAAGGACGAGTTCTCTCCCAGATGCCAGGATCCCCACTGGTGTTCTCCTCTCCTTTCTCTCATTCCCAAGGCATTTTCCCACTGCCAATGAGACATTTTTCACTTCCCCATTGCCATCTTTCTCTGGTGAGCACTGAGGGGGTTCCACGGGCTGAATATGGGGAATCTCAGCAGTCCTGCCCTCCCCAGAACTTTGGAGCTTCTAAATTCCACCCTGTTTATCCAGCCTGTTTCCTGCTGCCTTTCCTCATTCCCATTTCCTGGAAAGGTCAACAGCACTTGAAGGCGTCGGTGGCTCTTGGAGGAGAGGCCATTAATCTCTCTATAATTATCTGCAATCATTTCAGGAGCAATAACCCATTTGTCCAAGCTTTTCTCAGAAGCTTGTTAAGCAGGAGGAGGGGATGGAAGGTGGGAGACACTGGGAAATAATCCAGGGAATGTCCACTGAGCTTCTGGCTCGGTGTGGCTGTGGGAGCTCCAGTGCTGACAAAGACACCCAGGATCTGCCCCAGCTCTTCAGCCACTGGAAAGGTCTGGAGATCTCCCCAGATCTTCGTGGGCTTCACATGAAGGGTCTGGATCCACTCCACAACTGACAGTGCTTGGATTTACTTCAATTGGAATTGTCTAGGAAGTTTGGCCCTGAATTCAAAATATTCACAGTTCTGCAGCTGAACTACTTAAATGAAGTAGATTTACCAAAATGAATGAAGATAATAAATAGCACCCAGAAATTAAAAAGCCCAAATCCACTCCCATTTTCTATGAATTGATAACAATATTTCTTACATACATAGGTGTGTATAAGCAAAGGATTAATTAAAGGTTAGAACAATTACTCAGGCGAGGGGAGTTTGCTCAGGTTTAAAGCCCACAGCATTCAGGATTCATTCAAAGATCTGCTAGAGAGAAATGAATGGAATAATTACATCCCACTCTGCTGCAGGAGCCAGTAGCCCACCTTTAATCAAGCCCATTAGCAAATGGCACCAGTGCTTCCAACAGAGGGAGGTTTGTGGGAGACATCCCCAAAACACCTCAGGGAAATGTGACACACAAAACCCAGGCAGAAATCCCATTTCTGTGTCCATGGGCCTCGCTCCCATGTCCAGCCTGGCACCAGATCAGCTGTGGTGAAACCTATGGATCCTGAGGAGCCACAGTTCCACACCCAGGAGAGCAGGGACCTTCTTGAGAGCCATGGCAGAGCTCAGGGTGAGGAGGGACAATTCCACCAGCCCTTTGGGGGGATCCCCTGCAGTCACCAACCGCCTTGGGAGCAGCAATCCCGACCCTGTGAACACCTGGGAGATGCCTTCCCTCTGCCTCTGGAGAGCCCTCAGGCCTTGTGGGGCTCCTGGAGAAACTGGGAGGGAGCAGCCAGGGGGGATCGGGCTCTGCTGCCAGGGAGCAGGGACAGGATGGGAGGGAATGGCCTCAGGCTGGGCCAGGGGATGTGGGAGCATCAGGAGTGGGATGGTGGGGATGGACAGAGACGAGAGATCTCTGCAGCCAGGTCGTGGAGTTTGGGGTTTATTGCAAAGGGCCTGGGAGCCGGGCCCTGCTGGGAGCTCAGAACAGGCCTCAGAGCAGGCCCGAGAAAAGAGAGGGGGAGAGAGGATGAGAGGGTGAGAGAGTAAAAGGGGTACCAGGGCGAAGTTCTTTTTACAATAAATCTTCTTCTGTGTTGAATACTCTAATTCTCACTACCCAATCTAGTACAAGATACAAATCCTATAGCATTTACATACAGCCTGTCAGAATCACTATATTACCACACTGTGTTACATGTTAAACCCTAAAAACTCCTCTTTGTGCTCCTTCTGCCAAGCTGTAGGGTCTGCTCAGACTTTTGGACCTGTCTGCAAGAAGAATTTGTTGTTCCATCAAAAGGGAATTACCTTCAGTCTGGCCTCACCATTGTTTTCCAGTTCTTCAGTAACTGAGGTATCTCAAAGCTTGCTTTCACTTCAATCTTGCTTATAGTTTCTATATTCTCAAAATCTTTTGCCAGACAATCATATTTATAAGGCTTTCCTGTTTCATCTTCCCCAAGAGGGGAGGCTCAGATTGGAAACTGGGGAAAGATTCTTCACAGGAAGGGTTGCCCAGCCCTGGCACAGCTGCCCAGGGCAGTGGTGGAATTCCCATCCCTGGAAGTGGGTTAAAACCACATGGATGTGGCACTAGGGGACAAGGCTTAGTGGTGGCTGATGGCTGGACTTGGTGGCCAAAAGGTCTTTTCCACTTCAACAGCTCCATGATTCTGTGATGTTAATCCCTCTTCCCACCAGGCCAGGATCAGCATCCTCCTACCACTGGTTTCCACATCTTTGGGACACAGAGCTGTCCCAGAGCTGTTCCCATCTTTGGGACACAGAGCTGTCCCAAACCCCTGTGACTTCCTTAGGGCTCCTGTGCCCCTAGGGACACAGCTCAGCCTCTGATCCTTGTCACCAGGGCCAGCTGCACATCCCCGGTGTGTCCGATGTCCCAGCAGGGCCACCCCCGAGCGGTGACACGGGGACAGGAGGTGAGACAGCAGCAGCAGCAGCGTCTGTCCCGTGTCCCCCTGCTGTCGCATGTTCCCCTGTCTGTCCCGTGTCCCTCCGTCTGTCCCGTGTCCCTCTGGCTGTCCCGGCCTGGCTGCAAACGCCCCGTCCCCTCCAACAGCTCCAAGAACTCGACTCCGCTCGGCCCCGCTGATAAGAAAGTTATGAGCAAAAAAAAAACTTCAATAGCGGGGTCAGCGCGGGCTCGTGGGAACAGCGGGGATGTGGCGGCGCTTCCCGAGGCATCCCCTCCCTGCTCCAGGGAAGGGAAAATCCCGTGGGATGAACGATCCCGTCCTGCACCCACAGAGACACCCACCCATCCCTCTGCACACACTGCACACCCTGCAATAATCCCGGTTTTCCAGCTCTTTGAACATTCCCGGGTTGGGGGATCTACCCTGGAGTTGCTGGATGTTCCAATGTTAAATCCAAGGGGAATTTCCTGGAGCTCCTCGTGGGCTGCTGGGGCAGGATGGGCAGCAGGAATAGGGGACAAATGGAGGTTTGCTTCCCAAGCCACAGGGACATTTCTCCTGGCTCTGAGGCTTCAGGCTCAGCTCTCCATGAAATAGGAAAGGGAAGGAGCAGAGGGCTGGGCAGGAACTGGCACCACCTCTTGCTCTCCTCACTCTTCACTGCTGGGTTCCTCCAGGGGTTAAAACAAGGGAATATCAGCCTGGAGAGGGCAAGGAGAAGGGGAAATTCAGAGAGCAGAACTTGATGTGAGTGAAAATATTTGCAGCAGAAAAGCACTGCTGGAAAGATGCCAGAGCTGTTCTCCAGCTCTCCTCTGGCATAAGAGCAGGGCAAAGGGAATGCTGGCAGCAGGACTTGGGGAGTATGACCAGAAAATCAGGCACAATCTTCTGTTTATTTGTTTTAATGATGCCAGTGGAAGTGTTGGGCTGGGAGGCAGCTCCTGAGCTTTCCACTTCAGCATTCCCAGTGCCCCAGCACTAAATCCCAGCCTTCCCAGAGGATGCCTGAGCAGAAATACACTCAGCATCTCAGTCAGGTGACACCAGGCCTCTCAAAAGCAGAATTTGCCAGCTGACAACCCTGGAAAAATGTTTTCCTGAAGGATTTGTCCCTGCAGGTCCCCAGCAGTCGCTTCTCTGTGATGTTTTACCTGCCTGAATTCTCGAGGGAATGTCTCTGAGCTCTCCTGCTCAGCTCCCAGAGGAGAGGCTGTTTGTGGTGCCTCCAGGGATGTTCCCTCCTGCCAGGCATCCCTGATTTCCCACAGCATCTGGGATAACAGACCCACACTGAGCATGGGGCTCCTCCAGCTGGACTGAAATGGGGTCTGGGCCAGGCTATGAAGAGCAATTAGTGCCTTAATTAGTGCCATAATTAGAGCAATTGGTGGGGGGTCTGGGAGCACCTCCATCCCCTCCTGTGCACATCCTTGGGCACACAGCTGCATTCCCCTGCCATGGGCTGAGCACCCAGATGTTGGGAGGGGAAAGGAGAACCTCCCAAATGATTCCCCAGGTGTTTCTCTGCTCCATGGCCTCACCTGTAAATCAGATTCCTCTCAATCTCCTCACCCCAAAGCAGAACCCAGCTGAGCCTCTGTGGGCAGCTCCCACCTGTCCCGTGCAGGTCACACCCTGTGGTTCCAGCTGGGAGCAGCAGCCATTCCCTTCACCAACCCCTGCCTGGCAAAGCTGCTCCTGTGGCTTGGACAAAGCCATTGGCACATTCCCACAGCTGGCACAGCCCTGAGGGATGTGGCCTCAGGGATCCCTGGAAGCTGTGCTGCTTTCCTGCTGGGACACACAGCCCGGCATGTGGCCTGGCTTTGGGGTTGCACTCTCACCATTTTGGGGTTTCATTGTCACCATTGATGGGACTCAGCACCGGCCCCAGACCCCAGGGTGTGTCAGGGCCCTCTGGCTGGGCAAGGCTGGGCTTTCCTGGGGTCTCTAGGGGTTGGAGCCATCCTTTGTCCCCAGCAGAACAGAGGGGGCCATTCATGGCCTGTCCCGTGCAGGAATGTGACTGGCCCAGAAAAGGCAGGGAGGGGGGCCCTGCACGCCCCAAACTGCTCTGTTTTGGGGAAGAGAGCCCAGGAAAAGCTGCAGCTCCTCACAGAGGCCAAAGGGTTAAAGGGTGGTTAAATCCATGGATTGTGCCCCAGGCAGAGGAGCCTTTGAGGGGCTCTCCCTGCTCTGCCTGGGATGGAGAGGGCACAGGGGACAGGGACAGGGCCAGGTCACCTCCTGCTGCCCCTCAGAGCCTCCAGCTGGCAATGGACTTGTCTGCTCCCAGAGCAAAATCCAGCCCCAGAGCCCCAGGGATGCACCAAGGTGCAGGAATGACCCACTGAGCTCCAGAGTCAGCTCTGGGACGCAAAAGGTGGAAACATCTCTGGGTGTTACTGGACAAAATGGGACAGAGCTGAGTGCTCCAGGCAAGGCCAGGGATGGGCTGTGTCCTTCCTGCCCAGCCCAGCAAACCTGGCTTTTCCTGCTCTCCTTCCCACTAAACCTGGATTTATTTCCATGTCCTTCCCACTAAACCTGGCTCTACCTCTGTGTCCTTCCCACCAAACCTGGCTTTTCCTGCTGTTCTTCCCACTAAACCTGGCTTTACTTCCATGTCCTTCCCACTTAAACCTGGCTTTATTTCCATGTCCTTCCTACTAAACCTGGCTTTTCCTGCTGTCCTTCCCACTAAACCTGGCTCTACCTCTGTGTCCTTCCCACTTAAACCTGGCTTTACCTCCATATTCTTCCCACTAAACCTGGCTTTACCTCCATGTCCTTCCCACTAAACCTGGCTTTTCCTGCATACACAGATGATTTCTGCCCTTTTTACAAACCCTGACCACTGAGCAGAGCCAGCCTGCTGCAGTTCTCACCAGGAACTTTGCACAAACCCTGAGCTGAGGATCGTGTCCCTCACGGAGCAGGCAGTGGCAGCCCCTGTGCAGCTTTATTTGTTTGTTGTTGTCACTCCTCCCCAGAGCTGTCCCGTGTTTCTCCCGCCTTTCCCTCCTCCATCCCCGTCCCCATCAGCCATTGGCGCAGGGGCTGAGCTGGGGGAGCCCTGGGATGTTCTATAAAACCACCCACGGCAGCAAGGAGCGTTTTCCACAGCTCAGTTCTCCACAGTTCTCCACAGTTTGGCGTTCCCCTCTCAAACGCCAAGCCCAGCATCCAGAGCAGTGCAGCTCCCCCAGGACATGCCCGGCAGGGGGAAGGAGCCCTGAGGAGCAGCTCCCACATTCCAGGGCAGCAGGAAGGTAATGACTCCCAGGAAAGCTTTGCTCTCCTGTGCTTTAACCTGCAGACAAAATGATTCCTTGTGTCTGGGGGAGGTTTTGCAGCCCCCTCTGGGGAAGGTGCTGGAGGCACCAGGGTGGCTGGACAAGGTGCAGGATGGGGCAGGAGAGGAGAAATCAGCACACGTGGGCGGGAGCTGCTCCTGCTGCCGGGGCAGGCTGGGCTCGGGGAGCCCCGGGGGTGGGATGTGCTGCTGTCACCCCTCTCCCTCCTCTCCTCCACCCACAGAGGTTGTGCTGCAATATTTACCCACAGAAAAGCCGTGCTTGGTGTCTGCAGAGAGGAGTCTGGAGAGGTGGAACTGCTCTGAAGGGAGGGAGAGGAGGAGGAGGATGGAGGGAGAGGCTGCTGGGTGTAGGGATGGAGGTGCTGGGCTCTCCTGGGCTCCCAGGGAAGAGGGATTCCAACCCCACTCATGACACCTTCCAGCCAGAATCAGCTCTGGAGGGTTGAGGTGACAGTTTTCGGTCTGAGTTTCTCTCTGGGAGTCTCCCCCTGATTCCCTGAATCCATGTCAGCTTTCCAGTGGCTTCAGCTGCCATCTGGGCTCAGCACAGTTAAAATTCACACTGGGATGGGTGAAAGCAGTTCTGGATCTGGGATTTAACTGTGCTGGTGTTGGTTTCCTGTCTGAACAAGGTTCTTGATGCTCCTGTGCCTCAGTTTCCCTCATCTGAGGAAGGGCTGTGCTTCCAAGCACTCCAAGATGGGATGAGCAAGGAGTAAATGGGCAGCTGGACAGGAGCAAACATTTTTTTTTTTGCCTGAATTTTGGGTTTAATAAGATTTGATGCAGTTTATGGCGAGCTGGGGAGGAAGTGTTTTCCTCTCCAGTGCTTTGTGGTTGAGTCCTGGAGGGGCTGGGCAGGAGCTGTGTCCTGTGATCCTCCCTCACATGAGCTCCTCTCCAAGCCCCAGGGGTTTTGTGCTTCTGCATTTTTCTTTACCAGAGCTCTGAGTTAAACAGCTGTGGGGGCTGTGGGGGGCTCTGGGCACGTTCCCTGTTCCAGGGGTGCTCTGGCACTTTCTGCCAGTGCCACCTCTGTCCCCCAGACAATGGCTGTGCCATCCAGAGCTGTCCCTGGGAGCTCTTGGGGACCCCAGGCTGGAATTCTGAGGGGGATCTGCCTCTCCTGAGAGCTGCAATCCTGTGGGCACGGTGGGGAGCAGAGCTGGGCACACCCCCTGTGGGCACCGGTGCCAGGCATGGCTGGGGGGGACAGCGAGGCTGAAATCCCTGGAACAGCTCAGAGCAGGGATTGTGCCCAGGTTTGTGATCCTGTGGGGCATTTATCAATCTCTTCCTTCCTTTCTTCGCCCTTCCCAGCCCAGCCCAGGCATTCCCACAAATGCTGCCCCTGGGGAGGCACAGCTGTGCCCACAGGAGCTGTGGGCAGTGCTGGGGCTCCTGCCTGGCCTGGCCACTCCTCCAGGGTGGGAGCTGTGCTGGGCTATGGGCAGGGAGAGCCCTGCTGCAGCTGGAGTGCCTTGGCTGTCACTCCCAGTTGTACAGAGCTGGGGTATGGAACAGTTACAGAACTGGGAGCAGCTCCCGGGGTGCAGCGGGTTTGGGATCAGACCCCAGCTCTGCCTGGGGGAGTCAGAGCAGAGCTTGAGCCCCTGCTCTGCTCCCAGTCAGGCTCCCTGCTCCCTGATCCCTGCCTCATTGTTCCCTGGAGCAGGGAAATCCCAGGGACTCTCACAAAGGCTCCAGCCCCCAGTCCAGCCACAGCAATTTCTTCTTCCTCCAGAGCTGGGAAATTTCACAGTTTGACAGAAGTGTTCCTTATTCACTCCAACCAGGAGTCCCTGGATTTATCCCTGTTTGAGGAACAGGTTGGAGTTTGCTCCTTCTCTGGGCTCGTTTCCCAGCCTGGCTCTCCCAGAGCCCCCTCCTCAATCCGCCCCTGGGATGGAGCCACCCCCAGCTCCTCCCGTGGTTGTGGGGCAGCCCCTGGGCTCCTCCTGCCTGCTCAGAGCTGAGCAGCGCAAAACCACCCCGGGGACATTCCAGGCATGGAGACCTTTCCCTGTGCCAGCAGCCAGGGCTGGAGGGAGCCCAGGGAGAGTCACAGCCCCGGGCCGGGCAGCAGGGGCTGGGGAGGAAGAGCAGGGAGGGGCTGGGCTGCTGCACATCCATGGGTCAGAGCTCAGTAGTCAGGGTGGCACTGCTGCAAAAGCCCTGCAGCGTTTCCCCAGCAGGGCTGTGCTGAGCCCTCTCTCTGCAGGGGCAGCCCTGGGGCCAGCTGGGCAGGGGGATGTTGGTGAGGATTCAGTTTCCCCCTGGAATGAGCTGGAAAGTTCTGTTGGTTCTCTGGAGCCCGAGGTGGGACTGCAGAGCTGCCCAGATGGGCAGGCATTGACAGAGGTGCCCCAAAACTGCAGCCTCAACCTGTCAGGAGCTAAATGGCCCAAAACGAAACCCTACAGCTCCCTGAGAGGGCAGTCGGGCTCTGCTCCAGGGAACAGGGACAGGAGGAGAGGGAACAGCCCCAGGATGGGCCAGGGCAGGTCAGAGTGGGCACCAGGAGGAATTTCCCCGTGGAAAGGGGGCTCAGGCCTTGGCAGGGGCTGCCCAGGGAGGTTTGGAGTGCCCATCCCTGGAGGTGTCCAAGGAACAACTGGACTCAGCTCTGGGCTGGTGAGGAGGTGGGGATTGGGCACAGCTTGGACTCGATGTTCCTGGGGGCTTTTCCAGTGTCAGTGATTCTGGGGTCTGAAAACCTTTCCTGGGGGCTTTTCCAATGTCAGTGATTCTGGGATTCTCAGTGAGGAGTGGGATGGGCACAGGAGGGATTGGGACTGCCCAGGAGCAGCAATGCAGGAGGTGCAGCCCCTGCTGCCACAGTCCCTGAGCACAGACAGGTGTCCCAGCCCCTGCAGGGCCACGTCACAGGCACAAGGCACAGTTTGTTCTCCTTCCACTTTGTTCTACTGCGCTGTTTAAATTTAGCAGCACAAACCCCACCCTCAGGGTCAGCAGCTCTGACCTGGTGGGATCCTATCTGGCATCGTTTGCTTGCTATGATTATGGAGCTCTCCAGCAACTCATAAATGGAATTGAATCATAAAATAGAATATCCCAGCTTGGAAGGGACCCCCAGGGATCACCCAGCCCAGCCTCTGGCCCTGCACAGAACCCCAACAACCCCACCCTGGGCATCCCTGGAGCGCTGTCCAAACCCTCCTGGAGCTCTGGCAGCCTCGGGGCTGTGCCCATTCTGTGGGGAGCCTGGGCAGTGCCAGCACCCTCTAGGGCAGAACCTTTCCTGATCTCCAGCCTAACCCTCCCTGGCACAACTCCAGCTGTTCCCTAGGTCTGTCCCTGCTCACAGAGAGCAGAGATTGGAGTTGCCCCTTGTGAGGAGCTTTCAGACCCCAGTGAGGTCTGACCTCAGCCTCTTCCTCTGCAGGCTGGACAACTTTCCTTCTCTCCAATATCCCATCTCTCTATCCATCCTCTGCGAAACAATTTCTCTCCCTGCACCCTTTTTCACCTGGCAGATCCCACAGGACCCCCAGGACACCCCTCAAGCACCATGAGCACTCCTGCAGCCCCCAGCCTGGCTGTGCCCTCCTCAGCAGGACCCATCCTCTTCCCCACCGCCCTGGCCATTGTCCTGAGCTGCCTCTCCTTGTTCTTCACAAGAACAAGTGCACGAGGAACGGCCCCAACATGCTCATGGTCCCTGGGCGACCTGCTCTACATCCTCTACAAAGCACTGTAGAGGAAACACTTCCTCCCCAGCTCGCCTTAAACGGAATCAAATCTGTTGTTAAACCCAAATCTGTTGTTAAACACGAATCTTTTGTAAAACCAGTGAGGTCCGACCTCAGCCTCCTTCTCTGCAGGCTGGACAACTCTCCTCTCTCTCTCCATGTTCTGCTAAACAATTTCTCTCCCTGCTCTCTTTCTCCCCTGGCAGATCCCACAGGACCCCCAGGACACCCCTCAAGCACCATGAGCACTCCTGCAGCCCCCAGCCTGGCTGTGCCCTCCTCAGCAGGACCCATCCCCTTCCCCACCACCCTGGCCATTGTGCTGAGCTGCCTGCTCTCGGGGGCGCACAGCCAGACCCCTGGACCCCTCCAGGAGAGCGCGGTGCCCCTGGGGGAGCTGGGCCGGGAGCAGCCCCAGGGCCTGGTGCATGTTGGGCTGCCAGGGGCCGTGCCCAACGCGTCGGGCGCCGCCGGGAGCCGTCCCTCGGAGGCGCCGCTGCTGCCTGTGTGCGCCCGGCCCGCCGACATCCGCCACGCCTTCAAGTACATCAACACCATCGTGTCCTGCACCATCTTCGTCGTGGGCATCATCGGCAACTCCACGCTGCTGCGCATCATCTACAAGAACAAGTGCATGAGGAACGGCCCCAACGTGCTCATCGCCAGCCTGGCCCTGGGTGACCTGCTCTACATCCTCATCGCGCTGCCCATCAACGTCTACAAGGTGGGCTCTGCCTGGCACGGCGGGCACGGGGCTGCTCTGCATCCCTGGGGGCTGGGAGGGGCTCCTGCACGGGCTGTGCCTGACCCTGCATCCTTGGAAATGTCCAAGGCCAGCCTGGATGGGGCTGGGAGCAACCTGGGGTGGTGGAGTTGTCCCTACCCATGGCAAGGGTGGGGTGGGGTGGGATGGGATGGGATGGATGGGATGGGATGGGTTTTGAGGTGCCCCAGAAACCCTTCTGGGGCTCCATGGTTTGTGTTGCTGCTGAGGCCCAAGGAGAGCTGGAATGGGTTCTGGGGTAGCCTCAGGAAGGGCACCAGGGACAAAGGGGGACAGGAGGGTTGTGAACTCACCCTCAGTCTCCTCTGGAATGAGTGGCCTGGATTTCTCCAGCTGTCAAGACACATAGTCCTCACCTCTGCTTGTCCTGGCTGAGCGTGGGGCCACAGAGCCCATCCTGTGTGCTCAGGGGTCAGAGTCTGCAAAAGGCTCAGGACACACAGCTCTGGAGCTGGCCAGGCTGGATTCTGGCTGTGTCAGAGCTTGACTTTGATTCTCACTTTGAAAACAATCCAAAGCAGCCTTGTGTGGAGTTTAGGACTCAGATCCATTCAAAACCCCCCAGGCTCTGGAGCCAGGAACTGGTGTCTGGACCATCCTTCATCTCTGTGTCCAGTCAGGGAAATGAAAGTTTCCCAGTGCCAGCAAACCGTGGGAAAGTGCCCCCATTCCCAGTGGTGGGAAGCTCAGGGAGCTCTCCCTGCTCTCTGTGGGCTCCCCACAGCCCTGGGTGCACCCACAGCAAGGAAGCTGGGAGCACATTCCCAAGGCAGCCTGCTAACTTGTGGATCCTCCCCAGCTCCTGGCCAAGGACTGGCCCTTCGGCGTGCAGGTCTGCAAGCTGGTGCCCTTCATCCAGAAAGCCTCTGTGGGCATCACAGTGCTCAGCCTCTGCGCCCTCAGCATTGACAGGTGAGACACAGCAGCCACCCCTGCCTGCCCTGCCCTGTCATTTGGTGGGAACCAGAGGCAGAACCAGGAGCTCATTCCCAGGCCAGTGCCTCATGTGGAGCTGCAACCCAGCAGGAACTCTCTGGTGACAGAGCTGAAATCCTGCTGGGAAGGGTTGAGGGGAGGATCATGGTGTGGGTGGGGTGGTGAGGAAGAGTGGCCAAGGACAGCCCCCATCCCATCCCATCCCATCCCATCCCATCCCATCCCATCCCATCCCATCCCATCCCATCCCATCCCATCCCATCCCATCCCATCCCCATCCCATCCCATCCCATCCCATCCCATCCCATCCCATCCCATCCCATCCCATCCCATCCCATCCCATCCCATCCCATCCATCCTCTGAGCCCCTGCTTCCCATTCCCACACCTGGGAAGGTTCAGAGGTGGAGGGAAAGGACCTTTGGGGACAATTCTAACCTGCACCTTCTGCTCCTCTCACTGGCTGATTTTCTCTCCCCCATCTGCTCCTGTGCCGTTCCCACCCTGGGCAGGTACCGAGCCGTGGCGTCCTGGAGCCGGATCCAGGGCATTGGGATCCCCATGTGGAAGGCTGTGGAGGTGCTGCTGATCTGGGCAGTGGCCATCGTGCTGGCCGTGCCCGAGGCCATCGCCTTCGACATGGTGGAGCTGAGCTACTGGGAGCAGCACCTGTGGGTGTGCATGCTGGCCTCGGAGCAGAAATCCCGCTTCATGAGGGTACCTGTGCATCCCAACCCCAATCCCAACCCCAGTCCCGCTTCATGAGGGTACCTGAGGGTACCTACCCAGCCCAGTCCCAATCCCAAACCCAGTCCCAATCCCAATCCCAATCCCAATCCCAATCCCAATCCCGCTTCATGAGGGTACCTGTGCATCCTCATCCTAACCCCAATCCCAATCCTAATCTTGCTTCATGAGGGTACCTGTGCATCCCTATCCCAACCCCAATCCCAACCCTGTGACTGTGTTCACAGGGATCTGAGGATGAGGGAAGAGATGAGGATCTGACTCCATGTTTCAGAAGGCTGATTTATTATTTTATTGTATATATTATATTAAAACTATACTAAAAGGATAGAAGAAAGGATTTCATCAGAAGGCTCGCTAAGAATAGAAAAAGAAAGGAGTGATAACGAAAGCTTGTGTCTGACCAGAGTCTGAGCCAGCTGACTGTGATTGGCCATTAATTAGAAACAACCACATGAGACCAATCCCAGATGCACCTGTTGCATTCCACAGACACAGATAACCATTGTTTACATTTTGTTCCTGAGGCCTGTCAGCTTCTCAGGAGAAAAAATCCTAAGGAAAGGATTTTTCATAAAAGATGTCTGTCTGGCACAATCCCAATCCTGCTTCAAGAGAGTACCTGTGCACCCCCATCCCAACTCCAATCCCTACCCTAATCCTAATTCCAATCCCGCTCCAGGAGGGTACATGTGCACCTCCCAAGTTCCCCTTGCTGCCCTTGCTCCATTTCCAGCTGCCCTCTCTCCCTTTCCCCACAGTTCTACCGGGATGTGAAGGACTGGTGGCTTTTTGGCTTCTATTTCTGCCTGCCCTTGGTGTGCACGGGCATCTTCTACACCCTCATGTCCTGTGAGATGCTGAGCAAGAGGAATGGGATGAGGATCGCTCTGAATGACCACATGAAACGGGTGAGAGAGCAGGGAGGAATGCTGGTATCCCAAAGAGGAGGGTGTGCTCTCAGAGGGGGGACACTTCCCATCCCTCTGAAGGACAGGATGAGCTGGCAGAGCCTCACAGAGGATCTTGGTACATTGGTGCAGGGATTACACCAGCCTTAAGGATGACCCCAAACCCTTCTGGCTTCATTAGAGCTCTCCTGGTCATTTATCCCAGCCCACACCACACTGGACCAAAGGCTGGATGTGCCAAATCCCAGCCAAGGGAAGAGTTCACTGTCCCCTGCCATGCTTTGGGAATGATTCCCTGAGGAGCTCCAGCTGGTTGTCACCTTAGCAGTGTGCTGGGTGGATGGAGGAGGCCCCATGTCCCAGGGAACACCATCCCAGCAGTGGTGGGGAGGGGTCTGTCCAGGTGGAGCTGTGCTCTCCTGCCCCTTTCTGCAGCCTGGAGCTGGTGCAGGGCTCCAGGAGCAACCTGGGCTGGTGGGAAATGTTCCTGCCCATGGTGAGACGAGCTTTAAGGTTCCTCCCAATCCAAACCATTCCACGATTTGGGATCTGCTCCCCCGTGCTCATCCTGCCCCTGCCCTGTCTGGCAGCGCCGGGAGGTGGCCAAGACCGTGTTCTGCCTGGTGGTGATCTTTGCTCTCTGCTGGCTGCCCCTGCACCTCAGCCGCATCCTCAAGAAAACCATCTACGACCAGACGGACCCCAACCGCTGCGAGCTGCTCAGGTACGGTGTGGGAACCCGAACATCCCTCTGCTGGCCAGGACAGCCAGGACCCAGCCAGGGGGCTCAGAGACCCTGGCACAGAGCCCAAAACACCTGTGGGTTTGATTATGACCCGTGGAGCAAATTACCAACCTTATATGAGGATCAGCAAGCCACAACAGTTTAGGTAGAATAACAGTGAAGTTATCACGGGGTGGAAAAGTAGATTTTGGGGTTTTTGGTATGGGGGTTCAGGAGGCAAGATGGAGGGAACTGGGCATGTCCAGCCTTTCTCCTTCTTCTTGGCCTCCATCTTCTGCTGTGATGGTGGCACTCACAGATTGGTTTAGAGTAGAAACTGTCTAACATAGGTGATAGGTATTGGGAAGTAACTGTAAACATTGTACATGAAGTTTTTAGTATAAAGACATAACACCACCCTGGGGGCAGGTAAAGTGCCTGGAACTGTCCTGCTGGACGGACCTCGGCAGGGCAGGAGAAAGAATTTTATAGATAAGACACAATAAACAACCTTGAGACGGAGAAATGAAGAGCTCTGACTCCTTCTTCGAGCCCAGGCTGGGCAAAGAGACTTTCTAACTCTTCTCAGGGTCACTGTGAGCAGCAAGAGATCCCAACAGTAGAGCCCCAGCAGGGGACACCAGCCTGGGACCCCCCTGGCACCAGCACAGGCCCTGCTGGGTGGGACCAGGCTGGGGGAGCTGCCTTCCACCTCCTGCTTTCAGTAATTCCTTGTCCAGACTGCACCGCCCTCCTGATGGGCACAGAGGGGGCAGGGGGATGTGAGAAGGGTTAAATTAAATTTTGGGATGTCTCTGTGAGGCTGAGGTCTGCTGGGCACAGGAACATTCCCAGCAGGGCTGAGGGCTTTGGTGCCTGTCTCCGTCCCTTTCCACCCACCAGCCAAAATCCAACCCAGGCCAGGGGCTGCTGCTGTGCTGGGGTTTGGGAACATCAGGAGCACCAGGAGAAATCACAGCTCCTGCTCTTGGCATCCTCAGGGAATGCTCCATGCAAGGAAAAGTGGTTTTTTCTCAGGGAAGGATGGATTTGTGCTCAGCTCTGCTATCAGTCACTGCTCCTCCACAGGAGCAGGATCCTGGACCAGGCAGTTTGGAAATTCCCTCTGTTCTCCATGAGCTTCTGACACATCTGTTCTCTCCCTTCCCATCTCAGCTTCCTCCTGGTGATGGATTATTTTGGGATCAACATGGCCTCCCTCAACTCCTGCATCAACCCCGTGGCTCTGTACTTTGTCAGCCGGAAATTCAAGAACTGCTTCCAGGTAGGAATGACCCAGGGGCACAAACTGATCTTATTCCTTATCCCAAAATTTCCCTGTTAGATCCCTCTCTTCTCCAAGTACACCAGACCTCAGTGCCCTGCTGAGGGAGGCTTTTGCCAGAGCAGGATTTAGGACAAGCCAAAAATTCCCTGTCACTCTGGAACAGGAACATCCTAAAAAACCATCATGGGGCTGGGGCTGCTGCAGACTTTGAACCCAGGATTTTGGGAGATAATTGTCAGGAATAGTGAAGCCTGAGACAGAATGGGAAGGAGATTGGGATGGGATGGGATGGGATGGGATGGGATGGGATGGGATGGGAGTTGAGCCCACCTGTTGGGATGGAAGCTAAGCATCACCTGTAATTTCTATCCCCTAATGATAAGAACACACAATTACAAAAAATGCCCCAAATTTCAGTATCCTTATTTCCCACCCTCACCACCATATCTTGGAAAACCCGCTCCCAGCAGAGCTGCAGGACAGCAAGGCTCAGCAGTTCCCAGCCTGGCTCTGTGCAGGGACACCTGCTGGCACATTCTGGGAATATTCCCTCCTCTTTCCCCATATCCCACACGTGTGACCTCTCCCCCTTGTGTCTCCCCAGTCCTGCCTGTGCTGCTGGTGCCAGAGGCCGGCCCTGAGCATCACCCCCACGGATGAGAAGGGCTCTGTTGGCAAGTGGAAAGCCACGGGGCAGGAGCTGGGGCTGGACCGGAGCAGCTCCCGCCTGAGCAACAAGTACAGCTCCTCCTAAAGCCGTGTCACTGTCCAGGACAAGGCACAGGGACAGCAGGGCCCCTCCGATCCTCCCCCGGGCTCTCCCTGGCTGGGCCTGGATCTGCTTTGCCGTCGTGTCCTCACCCAGCTGGAAGGAGCTGGAGCACTCCCCAGGACCTGCTCCAAGCCCTGACCCCAGAGGTCCCCTCAGGAGAGGGAAGGGCATTCACATCCTCACAGGATTTTTCATTTCCTCCCAGGAAAACCAAATGACTTCTGGCCATTGCCTCGGGGTGGAATGTGGGGTTGGGGGATGCACGTGGGAAGGGAAGGAATGGTGGGGTGGTCACTCTGTGGGGTGAGGAGGAGAGGGAGAGTGACAATTCCCAGCTGTAAAAGCCAAGCAAAGCCTGGATAAATCCCTGTGAGGCACAGAGATGTCCTTGTGGTCATGTGGAGGTGGGAAAGGCAGTGGAGAAGGTCCAGTCTCAGCTGGAAGAGCCACTAGAGCCAAGTAAAATGTGGGAAAGGGCTCTCTTGAATTGATTATTGGCAATAATTCATCCCCCAGGTGATCTGCCAGCGATTCTCAAGGCCAGGTTGGGCAGGGCTTGGAGCACCCTGGGATAGGGGAAGGAGTCCCTGCCCATGGCAGGGGTGGGAGGAGAGGGAGTGGAGGTCCCTCCCAACACAAACCAGTCTGTGACTGCAATCCATGTGATTCCATGTGACTGAGAATCCATGTGATCCCATTCCAATGTTCTTGCCAAAACATCCAGAAAAACTACATCAAAAAGTTGTATTTATCAGGTTTTTGATGATTCTTTGCTGGTTTTCCCACATCTCTCTCTTTTCCTTCTTTGCCCCTTCTACCTTGTCATAGAAAAAAATGGAGAGAGGAAAAGGGGAGAAGAGATGAGACCTGCAATTAAAACATTCTCCAGGTGTTGGGGTGGGCTTTTAGCTTAACTTTCACTGAAATGTAAATGTTTTACAAATAAATCATAAAAGACAAATGGGTTTCAAGGAAAACAGAGACTGAGGAATATCAAGACCAGTCCATTTTCCCAATGGGCTGAAATGGAGCAGAAATTTTCCCAAATTTCCCAATGTCTGGGAAACTTTCCCAAATCTAGAAAATTTTCCCAAATTTCCCAATCTGTGGAGCAGTCTGTCTCCACGTTCTATGACTTTCCATCCCTGTGCTGAGCAGAACACATCATGAGCTCTACAGCATCTAAATGAATAAACTTTATTATTAAAGAAAATACATTTTGCAGCAAAGTAATAAAAAACACAACAAAAAAAACCTCGTTTGGACACAGGGAATTCAACAGGGAATCCATGCCATTCCCAAAGGCTACTGCATCTCCTCCTCCTTCTGTGCCCTGAACTCCTTCATGCTCCTCTGAAACAGAAGCAAAGCACAAATGTCACCAATGTGTCCCTGGGGTGGCACAGAGCCACCACCCTGCTGTGCTGGGACTGCTCTGGCCAGAGCTGGAACAGCTGGGAAGCTCTGACAGAATTCCAGTGCTTTTGGAAGTGCCTGAGCTTTACAGTCACTCAAGGGAAAGGGAGCCAGGCCATGCCATGGATCAGGCAGAGCCTGGCCAAAAAATCTCCAGGCTCTCCTGCCAAAGGTGTCTCCAACACAGGAGTCAGCCTCCCACGCTGGGATCAAGGGACAGAACTGACCCTGAGATCTCCAGGGATGTCCCGAGGGACAGAACTGACCTTGAGCTCCCCAGGAATGTCCCAAGGGATGGAACTGACCCTGAGCTCCCCAGGAATGGCCCAAGGGACAGAACTGACCTGGAACTCCCCAGGAATGGCCCAAGGGATGGAACTGACCCTGAGCTCCCCAGGAATTGCCCAAGGGATAGAACTGACCTGGAGCTCCCCAGGAATGGCCCAAGGGACAGAACTGCCCTGGAATGGCCCAAGGGACAGAACTGACCTGGAATGGCCCAAGGGACAGAACTGACCCTGAGCTCCCCAGGAATGGCCCAAGGGACAGAACTGCCCTGGAATGGCCCAAGGGACAGAACTGACCTGAGCTCCCCAGGAATGTCTCACCTCAAAGGTGTTGAGCACGTGTTGGCAAACACCCATCAGGTCATTCAGCCCTTTCCGGAATGGCTCCACAGCAGGAAGGGCCCCTTTGGGAAAAGATGGGAAAAGATGGATTAGGGACATGGGAGGTGGCTGGGGGCAGTCCTTACCTCCCCAGGGGTGTGCCCCCTGCCCAGCCCCACAGCTTGGGGTGCCAGGGCTGCTCCCAGCCGGCCCAGGTGCCTGGAGCCAGGAATGCTGCTTCCCACTGCAGCTGGAGCAGAGTTCTGGGAGCAGCCTCTGAGGCTCAGCACTGCAGTGCCTGGCAGAGGGCAGGGAGAAAGGGCTTTCCTTTATCTGACAGACTCCTGGGAAGCTGGCATGAGCAGGGAGAATTCAATGAGAACAGGGCCTCAGCAATAGAGGGACAGCTCCAGGCTCACCTCTGGTCTGGATCCTGAAGTTGATCTTGCTTTCTGAGGGGTGTGTGATGCAGTAGCCACAGAACTCCACGTCAGGGCTGCAGGAGGGCAGACAGAGAGGGAGCAGTGAGACCCAGGCCAGTCCTCAGCAAATCCCAGGGGAGCCAGAGGCTCAGGGCATGCCAGGCCTGCTGGGGCTCTGGATGTTTCCAGAATGACTTAGGGGAGGAATGTGCTGAGGGGAAACTCCCTGTGTGACCTTGTTCCCTCACACTCATCTCTCTCTGAGCTGAGCTGGAGCTCTGCAGGGCAAAGACAGGGCTGGCACCACAGCCAGAGCAGTGCCAGCTCTGCAGATCCAAACACAGGATCTTGGATGTTTGCAATTCTCTCTGTAACCAAACCTGCTGCTGCCCTGCTGCTGCCAGAGGCTGAGTGGTCCAGGGCACTGGAGGAACTCCCAAAATGTTGCAGGGCCTCTCCCTCCAGCTGAGCTGAGTGCTGGAGCTTTGCCCCCAGCTTTGGCCAGCAGCTTCTTTTGTGTTGTCACAGTGAGTTATCAAAGGGACCTTAAAGGCCACCCCTGGGCAGGGACACCTTCCACTGCCCCAGGGTGGTCCAAGCCCTGTCCAGCCTGGCCAGGGACAGTTCCAGGGATGGGAAATCCACAGTCTCTCTAGGCAGTTACTGCTCCAGCTGCTCAGGAGGGACTGAAAGCCCTGGGCTGGGCTTAACTTGTGTTCCTGGGCTGGGGAGGGTGTGGGGGCAGGCTCAGGAGAGGCTGGTCAGGCCCTTTAAGGGCTGTTGGTGCTCTCAGAGTCCTGACACAGCCCAAGGAAAAGGAGGAGCAGCAGGTGGGAGCAGGGCTCTGTGTGTGACAGAAAGGCTGGAAGGGTGTGCACCTTCCAGAGGGGATTTGGGATGGTTTGTCTCATCCCAGGGACAGCTGAGGTGTGGGTCAGGGAGGAGAAGGCCAGGGCAGGGCATGGGGGTCCCTCAGAGCCCCCACTCACTTCTTCATGACCATGTAGCGCAGGGAGTTGCCCAGGGTGTGATCCTCATCATGCAGCACGAACGTGACACAGTTCCCGTCCGTCCCATCCGCCTGGATCTGTCACCAGAGGGAGAGGAGAGGAGCTGTCACCTCCCCAAGACCGGGGACACCTGAAGGGTGAGGGTCAGCTCTGTGCTCAGCTTCCCAGAGTAGCTGGGAGGGCTGTGGGTCTCGCTGGGCCACCTCTGGTCTGCTGTGGGACCAAAACACCTTCAGAGAGGAGGGAAAGCTCCAAAATCCCACCTAGCTTTAAACCACGTTAGTCCTGCCCGCCAGCTGGTGCTGTTCACCACAGAAGGACAGGGTGTCCCTTGGAGCCACCCTGACATGATTTGTCCTGATGCTGAAGCCACCCCACCATACGAGAAGGTGCCCTACCACTAAGCCAGGGTTGGGAATGAAACAATCAGGGAATCAAGGAATCATTTGGGCTGAAAAAGCCCTGCAAGAGCACCAAGTCCAACCATCCCCCAGCACCGCCAAGGCCACACAATCCATGTCCCCAAGTGCCACATCCACACGGCTTTGAATCCCTCCAGGGACAGGCACTCCACCACTGCCCTGGGCAGCTGTGCCAGGCCGGGCAGCCCTGTCCATGCAGGAATGTCCCCTCATATCAAACCTGACCCTCCCTGACACAACGCGAGGCTGCTTTTCCTCGGGAGCAGGGCCCGGCCCCCGCTCCACCTCAGGGAAGGGACCAAGCGGAGCCCCCCGATCCCGACCCCGGTCCCGATCCCAGCCCGGCTCCCGGTGCCCCCTCACGGTTTCCAGCACGGGCCCGCTGCCGCTGCCGGCCATGGCGGTTCCGGGCTCCCGGCGGCCCCGCGGCCGGAAACGCGTCGGGGCCGGGCCGGGCCGGGCGGGGCCGAGCGGGGCCGGCGGGGCCCGGGAGCGCCGGTGAGCGCAGGGGGCCGGGGTGGCCCGGAGCACCAGCTGGGCCGGCCCGGGCCGGGTCGGACCGTGCCGTGCCGTGCTGGACCGGGCCGGGGGTTCGGGTGCGGGGGTTCCGGCCGAGCACAGCCCCGGCCCCGCGGGCCTCAGGCGCTGCCGGCGGGAGGAGGCCGCGCTCGGCACCGGGAGCGGGGCACGGGCACGGGGTCACGGCGGGTGACCGGGGAGTACCGGGGTGTGACTGGCGTGTCACGGGACAGCGGCGGGCCTGGTATTGATGTGCTGTTGGTGTGGTACTGGGGTGTTACTGGCATGTTATTGGTGTGGTACTGGCCTGTTACCGGGGGCGTTACCGGCACGTTACTGGGGAGTTATTGATGTGTTACTGGGGTGTTATTGGTGTGGTACAGGCCTCTTACCGGGGGCGTTACCGGCACGTTACTGGGTTATTATTGGTGTGTTACTGGGGTGTTATTGGTGTGGTACTGGCCTGTTACTGGGGGTGTTACCGGCATGTTACTGGGGTGTTACATCGCTGTGTTACTGGTGGGTTATTGCTGCGTTACTGGGATGTTACTGGTGGGTTATTGCCGTGTTACTGGGATGTTACTGGTGGGTTATTGCCTTGTTACTGGTGGGTTATTGCTGCGTTACTGAGATGTTACTGGTGGGTTATTGCCGTGTTCTTGGGATATTATTAATGCTACTGATATGTTATTTGTGTATTAGTGGCCTGTTACTGGGGGTGTTACCGCCATCTTACTGGGGTGTTATATCTCTCTGTTACCGGGGTATTACTGGCTCTTACATCTCTGTGTTACTGGGGTGTTACTGCCGTGTTACCAGCCTGTTACCGGGGCTGTTACCAGTACGTTGTTGGGATGTTATTGGTGTGTTACTGGCCTGCTACTGGGGTATTATTAGTGTGTTACTTGCTTGTTACTGCAGTGTTACCGTGTATTACTGGCGTGTTATTGAGGTGTTACTGGTGTGTCTATCTGGGGGTGGACGGCGTTGCAGATGTAGCACTGCATGGGTTAATTAGTTAATTAATTAATTAACCAATCACAGGTGTGCTGGCAGGGGGTGCAGGGAGGCTGGAGGGAGTCGGGCCCTGCTCCCATGGAACAGCCACAGCATGACAGGATGTGGCTGTGCCAGGCAGGGTCAGGTGGGATATTGGGGACATTCTGGCCTGGACAGGGCTGCCCGGCCTGGCACAGATACCCAGGGCAGTGGTAGAGTGCCCGTCCCTGGAGGGATTCAAAGCCGTGTGGATGTGGCACTTGGGGACAGGAGTTGGGGTGGCCTTGGCAGTGCTGGGGGATGGCTGGACTTGGTGCTCTTGCAGGGCTTTTCCAGCCTCAACAATTCCGTAATTCCATGCTTTGGGCTGCATGTGTTCCCTTTTTAGAGAGCTGCTTACTCAATCACCGTGGTATTGTGTGTCCTTACTCCCCTGCAATGCTGCCTCCAGGAAAGGTGATGGGGCTGGAGGAGCACGGGGATTAAATTCCTTGGTGATTTTTTTTCCCTAGTGATGCACTGAGGGCACCTGAAGTAAATTCTGTGTGCAGATAGGAGGCTGAACTTGGGGTAAGTTGGAGCACAAATGTTGCAATTCTCAGTTTCAAAATGAACAGGAGAGCCGCAGGACTTCACGGTGCAATATTCTGTAATGAAATAATGATTTTTCCAGCTGCCCAGCAGAGGTTAAAGGGAAGCTCGGGCTGCTTTCTGCTGAGCTCACCCTGCTCAAACGATCTCTTTATTGCAGCAGTTTGCAACTCGCTGGGTTGCAACACCTCCCCTTGTTCCCTTGTTCTGTGCTTGAACGGCGGCGTGGTGCCCTTTGCTTTCTGGTAAGAGGATTTCTGCAAGTGCAGGCAGGGACCTCCCACGGCTCACTGGCACTAAGCTGGGGCTGGCCAGAAGAGTGGCTGGAAAACAGTAAATCATCCTTACAGGAGTTCTAAACATCATGCTGGGACTGAGCCTGTGTTTCTGATGTTCCTTAAGAGGGTTTTCTGTGCCTTTTTTCTGTGCCCTTGTATTGGGAGGGAATTGTTCCCTGGGAGGGTGGGCAGGCCTGGCACAGGTGCCCAGAGCAGCTGTGGGTGCCCCTGGATCCCTGGCAGTGCCCAAGGCCAGGCTGGACAGGGCTTGGAGCAGCCTGGGACAGTGGGAGTTGTTCTTTGCCATGGCAGGGATCTTCCATGGCACCCTTTGAGGTCCCTTCCAACCCAAACCCTCCTGTGTTTCTAGGATCCCTCAGTTCAGTCCCCAGAGGCAGCAGCTTGTGCATCATTCAGGGTCTTTTTGGAAGGTTTGGTCTTGGCTGCTTCCAGCTGTGTAATATTGTTAGTTTAGATAGAAAAAATCTCTGCAGAGGGGATGATTTGAAGGGATTTCATTCCTGACTGCTGTAACTGCTGAGGAAGGACCTTCTGTGGCAGTGTAACAGATTTGTGTCACTAACAGCAGTAACACACGGCTGGTACGGGCTGCTCAGGGAGGGAAATGCTCCTGGTTAATCTCTTCTGCTTCATGTAACCCCTTGTGCTCAGAGCTGGGGCTGGTGTTCCTGCCAGGCACAGAGCTGCTGTGCCCTGAGCATGATGAGGGCTGGGAATTCGGGGAGTCAGGGCTGTGAACTCGGGGGGATGAGGGTGTGAGCCCAGGGAGGGAGCGCCGGGAACTCAGGGAATTGAGGACTGTGGGTCCCACAGTGCCAGTGAGTGCCACCTCACTGCTGCTGCTGCTGAGGTGTCACCTCAGGTTCCACCAATATCCACTGTTAAAAGAGCAGGATTTGCAGGAATTGTCTAAACACTTCTCAATCCTCAGCTGGGGCTGCATTTGTTCTGCTGAGGGCACTGAGGGGTCTGTGTGGGCTCTGTACCCTGAGTGTCAGTGTCCTTGCAGGGTTTGGGGTGTATTTTCTGCTACAGCTGCTCTTTCCTTTGGCTCCTGGGTGGCTGCAGGAGCCACAGTGGTTTCCTGGTGCTGGACACTCAGCTGATTGCTCAAGAGGTGTTTGTGATTCCAGGCTGTGCCCTGGTGTTGCTCCGTGGGCCCAAAGCCTCTGTGTCCAGTGGCTCTGCAGGGACAGGAGGCTGCAGTGAACTCCCTGGGCTGAGTTACCTCACAATCTTAAATAAGACAGGAGCATTTCGACCTGAAAATGAGCCAAAGTGGAGATCACTCAGAGCTGAAACATAAAGGAGTAAGCAATTCCTTGGAAGCTTCCTGCAGGAGCCAGCATCTCTGCCTGAAGAGCAGCCAAGGCAGAAACCTGACCCTGCAAGTTTATGAGGACAAAAGAAAACTAAACCTTGGATAAATCACATGAAATGCTGCTCACAGCAGAGGGAAGGGCAAATCCCACAGCCAGAGCAGCTGGGGCTGCCCCTGGATCCCTGGAGGTGCCCAAGGCCAGGCTGGATGAGGCCTGGAGCAGCCTGGGACAGTGGAGGTGTCCCTGCCATGGGGGTGATCATGAGGTCCCTTCCAGCCCCAGCCATTCCACGGTTCTGTTCCCCTTGGCAGCGCTCCCAGGTGGTTGTGTGGAGTCTGTCCTGTGAGTAAATCCATGCCTTTATCCTTTTCCCCTCCAGTGCTGGGCTCAGACTGTGGGAGAAGCTCTGGTTGGTGCTGGCCAAGCCTGGATCTGTGGGCTCAGCCTGCCCCGGTGAGCCCTGCTGGGTTGGATCTCCCTTTAGGGCCTTGTTAATCCAGAAGAGATCCCTGATTCTCACCAGGCAGTGCCAGGGGGATGGGAAATGTGGCTCCAGAAGCTCAGGCAGCCCTGCTGCTCTGTGGCTGTTCCCAGAGAGCTCTCCTGGGCCTTAGGAGAGCTCTGTGATCGTGCACAGAACAGAGCAGGTCATAAGCAGCGCCTAAGTACAAAATGAAAAATGAGATTTTTGGGTTTTGCAGGGTCCAAAGTCGTCCTAAGTCCTTGCTGAGCAGAAAAGAGGCTTATGGATGTGCAGGATGAGCAGGGCAGCTGTGCCAGCTGGGCTCTGCCATGTGCTCCATGTGTTAGATCTGGCTCTGGCCCTAGATTAATGTGCTGATACTTGAGCTGATTAAGAGTGTCCCTTTCTGTGGCAGCAGGGATGTTTTTCCAGCTCTGGAGACTCAGGGAATCCCACAATGGTGTGGGTTAGAATGGAGCTTGAAGGTCCTCCAGTTCCAACTCCCAGCACCTTCTGCTACCTCAGGTGGCTCCAAGCCTGATCCAGCCTGGCCTTGGGCACTGCCAGGGATCCAGGGGCAGCCACAGCTGCTCTGGCTGTGGGATTTGCCCTTCCCTCTGCTGTGAGCAGCATTTCACGTGACTTTTCCAAAGTTTAGTTTGCTTTCATCCTCACAAACTTGCAGGGTCTGGTTTCTGCCTTGGTTTCTCTTCAGACAGCGTTGCTGGCTCCACAGCTTCTCTGGACAACCTCAGCTTTGGTACACTCACAGGGCACAGAGGTGATAAAAACCCCTTTTTCTAGGGGGTTTTGTGTCATTGGGAGCAGAGCTAAAAGGGGAAATGAGAGAACTTTGTGGTGTCATGGCTGGGTCCTGCCCATGCCCCGCTCCCTGTGCCAGGGACACTGTGCAGTGCTGATGTCCCTGTTTGTCCCCAGCAGGACAGAGCAGCCATGGCCATCCTGTTTGCAGTGGTGGCGAGGGGCACCACCATCCTGGCCAAGCACGCCTGGTGTGGGGGCAACTTCCTGGAGGTCACCGAGCAGATCCTGGCCAAAATCCCATCTGAGAACAACAAACTGACCTATTCCCATGGCAGGTGAGTGACCCCTCCTTGGCTCTGGGGATGCATGAGGGCCGGGACCAACTGGGTGTGTTTGGGGGTTTTTCTGGGATTCTGCATCCAAATTCCCGTTTGATGGAATGTGCCACCAGCTCAGTAGCTGTTCTGTCCCCCTCAGAGCTGTTCTGTTCCCCAGAACTCTGCAGCATAACCAGGATTTGAGTTCAGCTCCAGCAGCAGCACAAAGCAGTTGATACAAAATCAAATTTTCCATTGTTACACAATCCAAAGTGAGCTGAAGGGTGCCCAGGTGTGGAATCTTTGGATTTTGGCTTCTGGAAGCTTCCCCTGGATTTTCTGAGGCTTGAACGTGGCTTTAGGTGAAACTGTCACCCTTCCTGGGATGCCTGTGGATCCTGTGCTCACAGATCACATCTTGAGCTGCCCCCAGTCCAGTCTGCAGGACAGAGGGGTCATTCCCAGGATTTTCCCAGCTCTCTGAACCCTTGGTCAGTGTTGGTAGGACAGGGAGGAGATGCTTCATCACCTGTGACTTCCTGCACGTGGGAAGTGGGTGAGTCAATAGGAACAAACTAGAACAACTGTGGAAAAAAACAGATTTAGAGGTGTTGGAGCCCATTCCAGCTCTTTTTTTTTGGAATTGGCAGCATGGCTGGGTCCTCTCTGGTGCCCAAGCTGTTGTGTCAGAGCTGTTCTGAGGATGCAGAACTGGGCTGGGCTTCCCACATGCTCAGGAGCACAGCCAGTGCCTGTGGGAGATGTTTTGGGGGCAGTGCCTGCTCTGGAGTCTGACACACCTTGGGTGCTGCAGCTCTTCTCTCATGCTGGAATTTTAAGGATAAATTTGAATATTTTAAGTTATTCCTTTAAAATAACTTTGCCTTGAGTGCTGTTCAGCCAAGTGGAAAGCTGAGTCTCAGGAGTGCTGTGGTGCATTTTGGGCAGAATGTGGGAGCTGTGAAGCTCAAAGAGCACTTGGAGCTGTTCCTCTGTCTGGAGCCTCCCAGGGATGCTCTGCCTGTGGGCTGAAAAACTCCTTGGGTTCTGTTCAAGATATTCATCCTGCTCTGAAACAGGAAAAACTTGAGTTTCTTTGAACTCCTTAAATTCATTTCATGAGTTCTTTTTGTTTTTAAGGACTTTTGTGTTTTTTGTATAAATCTCCAAGGAAAAGCCGCCCTCTTGTGACCGTGTTCACAGGGGTCTGAGGATGAGGGAAGAGATGAGGATCTGACTCCAGGTTTCAGAAGGCTGATTTATTATTTTATGATATATATTACATTAAAACTATACTAAAAGAATAGAAGAAAAGCTTTCATCAGAAGGCTAGCTAAGAAAAGAATAGGAAAGAAGAATAACAAAGGTTTGTGGCTCAGGCTCTCTGTCCAAGCCAGCTGACTGTGATTGGCCATTAATTAGAAACAACCACATGAGACCAATCCCAGATGCACCTGTTGCATTCCACAGCAGCAGATAATCATTGTTTACAGTTTGTTCCTGAGGCCTCCCAGCTTCTCAGCAGGAAAAATCCCAAGGAAAGGATTTTTCATGAAAGCTGTCTGTGACACCCTCTGGCATCAGGAATTCTTGGATTTCTCTCTCTCTGCTCTTGGCCTCTCTGAGGAATCTACAGGGTGGTACCAGACAAGTTTCACCTCACTCTTTCCAGGAGAGTTGTGGATGTGCAAGGATTTTTGAACTTTTTTATAGGAGCAGACCTTCAGGGCAGAGACCTCTGCCCCAGCCTCATTTCCCTGGACATTTACCTTGGACATAATTATCTCTCCCAGCTCCATAGTATAACTGGCATTTTCTCTTGCCAGCCCCCAAAGGCCCCACAGGCAGCAGTGGCTTCTGGAAAATGAAATTCTGGAAATATGGCAGCTTCCAGTGACATTTTGTTTGTTCCTTTCCATTCCCTGCAGTTACCTGTTCCATTACATCTGCCAGGACAGGATCATTTACCTGTGCATCACAGATGATGTGAGTACTGGGGGCTATAGGCCTGGGAAATTGGGGAATTTTGGTTTTGGTGTGGCAGTTATTAGTGAGGGCTGCTCTGAGGTGCCTTTTCTCCCACTGGAGGTGCTGTAGCCTCAGTTACAGCTTTGAGCTCAGCCCGGAGCTGGATCAGAGTTGTGGGATGGATTGGGTTGGGAGTGACCTTCAGAATCATCCATTCCATGGGAGGGAGCTTCCAGTCCTGTGGGTTGGGAGTTGTGGGGTGAAGTTCTTGGCTGTGCCCAGTTTGTCTCAGTGCAGTGGGTTGGTTGTTGCAGTGTGATGCCATTTCCTGCTTCACCTATGCCAACCCCCCAGGTGTGCCAACCTCTCCTTTGCCCTCCTGCTAAGGGCTGTCTGTCAAGCTTAACATTCCAGCAGGGGCGTCGTCTGGTTGGTGCAGTTCAAATGATGCCCCTCAGCTCTGGGGTCATTGGCCTAGCCAAGTGTCACTTGTCCCCTGAACCTTCCCCTCCTCCCACCTGGTTGGTGCCTCACCTATCCCTTCCCTCCTCCTCCCCCCGAGCTTAAAAAGACACTGAGACCATGTGGCCGGGATTCTGTGTGTAGCTGTTACAAGATCCAGAGGTCTGGCATCCTGGAATAAAACTCTGGATTAAACTCTATGACAGAATCCTCTCCTTTTCCTCTTCACCTAGCTTAAGGACTTTCACCAGAGGTAAACCTGAGTTCTTCTAGCCTGGACTTGTTCCAGTGCCCAGCTGCAACATCCAGCCAGCCACAGGTGTCTTTGTGGTGAAACACCACAGCTGCCATCTCTGGTCAGCAGCAAGGGTCAGACGAGCCCAGGCACGTTCCACCTGGTAATACTGGGATATTATTCCATAGTTGGTGGTGCAAAGACCACTCCAGATGCCAGTGGAACTTGCCTGGTGCTCCTGTATTTCTGCAGGAAATGCTCCCACTGCGTGCAGGATGGAGCTGGCCCAGCCCTGGGGCTGCCAGAGCTGGAGTGCAGCCCCAGCCCTGCAGCTGCTGTTGCTGACTGTGTGTGTGCTCTCTGCTGGCAGGACTTTGAGCGCTCCCGAGCCTTCACGTTCCTGAACGAGATCAAGAAGCGCTTCCAGACCACGTACGGCTCGCGGGCACAGACCGCCCTGCCCTACGCCATGAACAGCGAGTTCTCCTCTGTGCTGGCTGCACAGCTGGTGAGGCCCTGAGCTCCTGCCAGCCCAGCCTCCCCACAGAGCCCCCTCAGCTGGGCTTTTGGGGTGTCTTGGCTTGGAAAGCCAGGTGAATGCTAAGGAGGGCAGGAGCCTCCCCTGACATGGAAAATGTAAACCCCCCCACCCTCCAAATTGCTGTAAATTTTAAATTAAGGAGCTCTCAGGCAAAAATATGGGAGCAGGAATAACACTTCTTTAATAGGGAAGAAAATAAAAGGATAAAATAAACAATGCAGTAAACTAAAACAATGACAGAGTCAGAACCCAGCCTGATGTGACAGTGTTCACAGGGGTCTGAGGATGAGGGAAGGGATGAGGATCTGACTCCGTGTTTCAGAAGGCTGATTTATTATTTTATGATATACATTATATTAAAACTATACTAAAAGAATAGAAGAAAGGATTTCATCAGAATGCTAGCTAAGAATAGAAAAAGAAAGAATGATAACAAAAGCTTGTGTCTGGGACAGAGTCTGAGCCAGCTGACTGTGATTGGCCATTAATTAGAAACAACCACATGAGACCAATCACAGATGCACCTGTTGCATTCCACAGCAGCAGATAACCATTGTTTGCATTTTGTTCTTGAAGTTTCTCAGGAGAAAAAATCTTAAAGAAAAGATTTTTCAAAAAATATCATAGCTACATTCTGACACCCTGTGGGTCAGGCTGTTGGCAGCAGTCCCATTGGAATTGTGGCTCAGCCCTCCTGCAGTGTCAGGGCTGGTTCTGCTGGAGCAGGATCCTGTAGAAAGGTGCAGTCTCTGCCTCTGAAGCTCCAGGGGGAAGAGGCAGCTGCTGTTCCTCTGGGAATCCAGTGGAGAAGCTGTGCTGGTGTTCCTTGATCTCAGATTATACCTGGGTAGGAATGCTTGGCTCCTCCCTCTGGGCTCACATCTCCCAATGGGATGCTGTAGTTCTTATCAGCCATGCACTGACATTCAGTAGCTGTTATCAGCAGGTGTCTCCCCAGCTGAGGAAGAGATAAGGAAAAATGCCCACTGAACAGAAGCCAACTTCCATGCAGATGGCAAATAGATACAATTTGCTTGGCAATCCAGGACAGGAGTTTGAGGTGTCCCTTGGATATAAGATGAGGTGTCTGGGAATGGTGGCTTTAGGGCTGTGGTCTGTGTCCCCAGGCCCTCAGAGCCCAGCTGGGGCTGTTCTCCAGGGAGGGCTTGGCTCTGTTGCTGTGGCAGGGCCAGGTCTGGGGGTGCCACAGCTGCAGGATGAGGGGCCCTTGGTGGGCACAGCTGAACCCTCCCCAGTGCAGGAGTTGTGGAGCAGTCCCAGCTGTGCCAGTTGTGTGGTGGCTGCAGGGTGAGGCCAGGGCTCTGAGGGAGGATTTGCACCTGTGCTGCTCCTGCCTGAGCTTTGCACTGGGGTTTGGGGCTGTGCAGGTGGTTTGGAGCAGGGAGAGTCACAGGAGGCTCATTCCTTGCCTTCCACAGCAGGGGGAGAGCAAGGAATGGCAATGCCAGTGCATAATGAGCAGGATTAACTTCCTGTGCCTGAGGAGGGAGCTTTTCCTCCAGGCTTTGCTGTGTGGGGACTGAAACTACCCAAAGTGCTGACTCAGCACTTTATAAGCTCTTCAGGGCTGGAATAAGCTGGAATTGCCTTATCAGAAAAGCCAGGCTGTCTTTGGAGCCATGGGGCTGATATTCCTCTAAAATCCCAACCCTTCCATCCCCCTGAGCACAGGAGGAGCTCCTGCCTGAGCTTTTCCACATTGCTGGGACCCAGGATCAGCTGAAGGGAGCTCAGTGCTGGCAGAGCCCTTCCCTCCCTGATCCCATGGGGTGTGAGGGCTGACATTCCCTGCTGGGATGTTCTGCTGTGTGTGCCTGTGTGAGGCAGAGATCCAGCCCCAGCTCCAGGGCAGCACTCACGTAATCCTGGAGAGGGAGGCCATGCTTCCAGTATAACCAGTGCCATGCTTCCAGTATAACCAGTGCCCAGCTTTGACTGTGGCCAGCCTGAAACCTCCTGGGAATCTCCCCTGAGGAGGAGGAGCTGCTGGATGTGGTGCTGTCACCACGAGCTGTGGCTGCCCAGGTGGGGGTGGCAGTGTCAGACTGGCTCCCTGTGCTGTCAGAAATGGAACTCCTAACCAGAAAAAGTCAGGATTTCAGCAGCTACGTGGGTGATCATGGAGCAGAGCTCAGTTCTGTGAACAGTGACTGAAATCCCTGCAGGGATAGCAGAGCTCAGTTCTGTGAACAGTGACTGAAATCCCTGCAGGGATAGCAGAGCTCAGTTCTGTGAACAGTGACTGAAATCCCTGCAGGGATAGCAGAGCTCAGTTCTGTGAACAGTGACTGAAATCCCTGCAGGAATAGCAGAGCTCAGTTCTGTGAGCAGTGACTGAAATCCCTGCAGGAATAGCAGAGCTCAGTTCCCTGATGCTGACTGGCCCTGACTGATCCTGCAGGCACTCAGGCTCCTTTAGCCTCGTGTTGGCTCGTGCTGCTCCCACCCACCCTGAGCTGTGCGGTCACCAGGGGACCCCTGGGATCCCCAGACTGGGGGGACAGGCTGAGAGAAGGGAATGGAGGGGGAGGGATGGCAGGAATGGTGCTCAGGACAAACACCAGAGAGGCTGGCAGCAGCAGGGCTGCCAGGGAGGGCTCAGCTGTACCCAGGAGGTGACAGGGGGATCCTCTGGGACATGGGAGGGCTCCTGGCTCTCCATTCCTTTGGGGAGAGCAGTCAGGCCGCTCAGACTGGCCACCTTCAACATCTGATGTGCTGTTCCCAAACTGTTGGCTTACTGAGGCTCCTGTTTTCCCTGGCTCCTGTTTTCCCTGGCTCCTGTTTTCACTGGCTCCTGTTTTTTGAGGCTCCTGTTTTCCCTGCCTGTTCTTGTAGGAATGTGCCCCCTGTTGATGGAGTGACCAAATTATTCTTTGTCTGCTTAAAAAGGCAAAAAGCCCAAAAGTTTCTCTCCTCAATTTAGTAAAAAACATCTCATAAGATCTTTAAGACTTCACCTCAGAACTAGAGCTACCCAATTGGACAGAAGCCAAGAGGTCCTCCTTAGTAATTCACTAAAAAGAAAAAGAAAACAAAAGAAATAATCGCTTTTATAGAGTGTTTTAGCAAGAGTACAAACCTCTTACCCCTAACTTTTTTCTCTATAAGAAAAACTTGTTTATTTTGCCTTTTGTTATTTTATTTTGCCTTTTATTACACTTTATTAAATTATTTTTATTATCTGTATGTTGCTTTTTATTAAACCTTTTTCTGTTTCCAACACAACCTCAAAACCCATCCTTCTCATTTTATACCATTCCAAGTGGCAGAGCTATCTCAAGTGTAACAAATTCCTCTCAGAGCTCATAAGACCTTGCTCAAGGAGTACAACCTGATGTTCTCTGTTGCAGAAATACCACTCAGAGAGCAAGGGCCCAGACCAGGTGGCAGAGACACAAGCCCAGATCGATGAACTCAAAGGGATCATGGTGCGGAACATAGGTACTGCTGCCCTGGGAAATGCTCTGCTCCTGCTCTCAGGTGGGGTTTGGCTGCTGCCAGCTCTGCCCACTCAAAACAGAGGGTGAGATGTGGAACTGAGCAGAATTCAGCCCCAAAGTGCAGCCTGTGTGATGTCAGGCTGTTCCCTAAGGCCCTGGGTATCCCAGGAGGGCTGGAAGCTGCAGCCAGGAGCTCTGGCTTGGGTTTGGCTGTTGGGAGCAGCTTTTTGCCCTGGGATTTCACCTTTAGAGCTGAATTTTTTGTCTCTTTTCTCCAGACCTTGTGGCACAAAGAGGAGAGAAGCTGGAGCTGCTGATTGATAAAACAGAGAATCTCGTGGATTCGGTGAGTCTGGGGAAGTGCTGGAAGGGGGAAGCTGCACCAGAGGGGTGGGGACAGCTCCTGGAGACACCTGAAGGACACAGAGGAATCGAGGCCTGCAGGGAATCCTTTCCCCTCCAAGCTGCTTCCCAGTTTGGGAAAGCTCCAGCTCCCCCTGCTCCCTGTGCCACAGCCAGCCAAGGGTGACACATCCCTGTCCTCATCCCTTGTGCCCAAGGTGGGGACAATCCTCTGGTTATCTGCAGTGATAGGAGAGATAAAATCACAATTTACACTTCCCTGGCAGCTGGCTGCAAATAAACTGGAAAATGAGCATCTGTGGAGCTGTTCTGGTACCAGCAGGGAAAGTGTGGCTGATTTAAAATTAAAAAAGCTGAGTTGTTGCATCTAAATAATCTTTAAAGACACTGGAGCTTCTTGGAGTGTTTCTGAGGAAATGAAGACTAAAAAAACCCCAAATTAATGTAATTATAAAGCACAGTTATCTAGCAAAGTGCTGTGCACTCTGGAAGCTTTTTGTGTTTCCTTTGGGAATCCCTGGCCCTGGCTCAGCATCCTCTCTGCAGCTTCCTGGCTTGGTGCCCAGCTCCTGTGGCATCCAGTCCTCAGGCTGGGAGAGTGCCAGGAGCTCCTGTGTGTGGCTGTGGGGATCCAAACACCCCTGAGCTGTCCCAGAGCCCTCCTGCTTTGGAGGGCAGCAGAGCAGGGAGCAGTCCTGGAGCTCCCAGGTGTTCAAAGCCTTTGGGGAAAGGGACTGGAATTCTTCAGCAGCTGGGCTGAGCTCATGGAGGAGCTGGCCCAAGGAGTGCAGGCTTTTGGAAAGCTCAGGGAGATGGAGGGGTGGAACATCCTTCAGTGGGAATGTCCCACAGCCCAGGAGGAGGCATCCCTGGAGATCCAGGGCTGGTGTTCCCCACCTTGGGAATGGGCTCCAAGGCAGAGCTGCAGCTCCCAGGATGGGGTTCCTGCCTGCTGCAGCCTCAGGAGGGTGGTTTGTGGGAAAAGCTGGCACTGCCCAGTGGGATGAGCTGCTGGAGTGGCTGCTCCCAGGGGCAGGTGCATCCTGAGCTGGGTGGGAATGGCTGCACTGACCCAGCCTGGGGACTTGGGGTCATTTGGTGCCCAAACCCTGTTTTGAATGTGTGGAACTGCAGGGTACAGAGAGGACACTTGGGATGGGACAAACTTTCCATGACAGGTGCCCAGAGCAGCTGGGGCTGCCCCTGGATCCCTGGCAGTGCCCCAGGCCAGGTTGGACACTGGGGCTGGAGCAGCCAGGGACAGTGGGAGGTGTCCCTGCCATGGCTGGGGTGGCACTGGATGAGCTTTAGATCCCTTCCAGCCCAATCCATGCTGGGATTTTCCTTGTTTTCCCTTGCAGTCAGTCACTTTCAAAACCACCAGCAGGAACTTGGCCCGAGCCATGTGTATGAAGAACCTCAAGCTCACCATCGTCATCATCATCGTGTCCATTGTGAGTGTGGGGCCTGGAGCTGCTGTGCCAGGCTGAGCCCCTGCAAATCCAAACCCCTGGCACTGTCCTGGCATCTGTGTGTGCCCAGCTCTGCCTGGGAGGGCAGAACCAGGGCAGGGCCTCCTGAATGAGGAGGGTGAAGGGCCTGGGCAGTCAGAACTGCAGGGAGTGCCTGGGGGGCTCAGCCTGGAGGAGGCTCAGGGGGAACCTTCTGGCTCTACAAGCACCTGGAAGTGCTTGTGATGGGGTGGGATCGGCCTCTTCTCCCAGGCAAGTGGGGAAATGGGCTCAGGTTGCACTGGGGGGGTTCAGGTTGGATATTAGGAAAAATTCCTTCCCTGCCAGCCCAGGGCAGTGCTGGGGCCACCATGGAGGGGTTCAGAACACGAGTGGATGTGGCACTTGGTGACATGGTTTAGTGGATGTGAGGGGATTTGATCAAAGGTTGGACTCGATGATTGTGGAGGTCTTTTCCCACCTTTGTGACCCTCTGAGAGGAGATGGGGGCACCTGTCCAGGAGCTGCCCCTGCTTGCCCCAGGAGCAGCTGAGGTGCCCTGCTTGAGCTGGGCTGGCTTTTGAGCTCTCAGTCCTGGTGGGATCTTGTTCTGTGACTCTGAAGTGGCTTTTTTGGTGTGAGAGTTCCCCTCCAGCTGTGAGGATTGTGGATGGAGCAGCTGCAGGGTCAGGGCGGGAAGCACTTTGTCACCTCCATGGGGACTTCTCAGCTGCAGGGGTGTGGAGGGACAGGAGGGTGTTAGACAGGTTCTTCAAGGCTTTGACCATCAGAGGTTTCCAGGTCATGCTGTGGCAGTCAGTGACTGCTGGGAATCCCTCCTTCCCTCCCCAGGTGATCCTGTACATCATCCTGTCAGCTGTGTGTGGCGGGCTGGCCTGGCCCAGCTGTGTGCAGAAGTAACTGGAGCTGGAGCTGCTCACCAGGAGATGAGGCAGAGTGTGAAGAAGGAACCTCCAGAGTGACTCCTGCCTGTCACCACTGCCACCCTGCACCTCCCATCCCTCCAGGACTTCAGACTGTTTGCCTTATCACCCAGACAGACCCAGCTGGTCGCTGCTCTGCAGCTGTGACCTCAAGAGTGGGCTGGGTTAATTACTTGAAAGGATTTTTGTGTTCCTTTTGCTGTCCCAATGCCACCCCTGCCTGGGAGGGTCCTGTGCATGCTGGCCCCGTGTCCCTGTGGCTTCCCCTGGCTGGGGACAGGAGTGGCTGCAGCTCTGCCCCTGGGATGGAGCTGTCCCACAGAGGAGGTTCAGGGTGGGCTGAGCCAAACTAACGGGGACAGGAGGGTTTGGGGTCCCACAGAGCCTCTCCTGCACATCTGGCCACAGCTGGTGGCTCCCAGTGCTGCACCATGGGGAGGTCACGGTGTCACCCTGGCGGGAACCAAAGGGGTCTGGGCTTTGTGCACTCACAGGTGGAGGTGCTGCTGCTGGGGACACCTCCCTGTTCTGCAGTGATCCTGCAGGCAGGAGGGTGTGGGGTCACCTCAGGGTGTGCAATGGCTGCCTCTTCATCCTCACTTCTTCCTCATCTCCCCCTGGGCTGGAGGCTGAACAGACACAGCAATGGGGGTGGTTGTACACGGTTCAGGATCTGCTTCCTCACAGATGATTTCTCCTGCTCTTCTTTGGAGGCTGGACTGCAATGAGAATAATTCTGGCCCTGGCTACGGTGAATTTGGGGCCAAGCTGGTTTGCTGAGGTGCCAGGGAGCTGCTGCTTGTGCTTCTCCTGGAAGGTGTGCACTGAAACTGGAGGATGAGTGGTGGAGTTGGTGGTTGGTGACTTTCCCCAAGGTCTGAGGGAGAAAGGCTCTGCCAGAGGATGAACGTTCTCCTGTGGGAGGATTTCAAACCAAACCCAAGGCTGGTAACCAAATGCAGGCTCAGGGCTGCTGTTTCTGTGCCAGCTGCACATCTCCATCCCAAGGCAGGCCTGGCTGAGGAGCTGGAGCTGCTGGGGCCTGGGAAAGGGCTGGGGGCACCTCTGTCCTGGAGCTGAGGGACTCCTATCCCAGGGAAAAATGGAAACACTTCAGGGTGAAGGAATCTGGCCCAGGGAAGGCGAGGGATGGAAGGGGAGGCTTCTTGTGGTGCCTGAGCTGGAGCATGGAGTCGGTGCCATGGTGACACTGGCACGGTGGGGAGGTGGCTCTGCTGCTCCTTCCCTGTGGCACTGGCCATGGAGCTTCCCAGCAGGGCCCAGGTACAGTTACAGTCTCCAAGGAACGGAGCCTCCTTTGGATTTGTCTCTGCTAGGCTGAAGCTTCACCAGGGGTGGTTGGATCTTGATATCCACAAAGTGCCAGTGGCCACTGCTTCTTTCTGTTCTGAATGTGAAGTTGGAGCCCCCTCCCTGCAGCTCCTGCTCCTGCAGCCCCAGGTCCAGCTGTGCATGTTTTAGGGATTGTGTTGTACCATGTTCATTTGGATGATTTGTCTTCTGGACAAACAATTTTTAAAGAAAATCCTTCCTTTCCTTCTCGAGGATGCACTGAGGCATTAGTGTAAAAAACCATTACCTTGATTTCAATAAAATTCCTGTACAGAAAGCAGAGTTCCATGGTTCTGTGGAACACCTCCCTTAGGAATGCTCTGTGCTGATGCAGGGGGGTTTGGAAGCAGGATCATGCTTGGGGATGAGGGAGGTGGATTTCCTCCTGGACTTGCAGAAGTTGTTGGGAGTTGTTGATTGCTACCTCAGTTTGAGGCAAAGCTGCATTTTCATGGAATCAGCCAGGGCTTGGGATGATGGAGAATATTGGGAGCTGCACTGAGATCACTTGGTGTGAGAGTAGCTCAGAAAAATGAAAGGATAAAATTAAATTAACAGCTCCTGGGTGTGATGGTTCTGTCAGAGCTGTTCCCTCCTGAAGTGGGACAGCCTCCCCCAAGTGCCTGTCAGCAGCAGGTTTGTACTGGAAACACCTGGAAATCCAGACAAAATTCCAAACAAAATCCAACCTCAGCACCTTCCTGCTGCTCTGCTCTGCCTGGAACTGCATCCAGGTCTGCATCTCCACAGCAGCCGGGCTTTTCTGGAAAACATGGCAACAATCCCACCTGCCTGAGTGGCTTTAACTGGGATGCAGCCTTCAACCAGTTCATATCTGACTCAGGAAGTTGCTGCTCTTCTCCTACTGTCACATGTCCATGGAAGAGCAGCAGGGCTTGACTCAGGCAGTGCCTGGAAAATCCCCTTTGGAACACGGGGCACAGAAAAGGCAACAGGAGCAGGGCCCAGTAACAGAAATCAGACAGATGTTGCTGCTCTTTTACCTTTCTGTGCCCTGGGAAGTCAGTGTGAGCAGGGTCCAGCTGTACCAGGTTTCAGAAGAGTGTTCTGGATGAGGGGAGAGCCTCAGCAGGGCAGTGCTGGCACCCCATGGAGCTTTATCAGGGTGGGAGGGACCCAGGGACAGAGCAGCAGCTCCAGCTGAGCCTCCTGGGCCTTTCTCTGCCCTGTGAGTGCTGCTGTGCCAGCCCTGGCCTGGCAGGGGCTGGGTGGTGGCACAGGAACCCTCCTGGGCCCCTCACAGCACTGGGACACAACTGTCCCTTCCTCTTTTCCTGGATCACAAGAGATCCCTGTGGGGCAGAGCTTCCCCTGTGCTGCTTCCTGCCCGTGCTTCTGCCCAGGCCACGTGTGGAGGTTTCAGAAATGGCACACACTGAGGGCTTGTCCTGATCTCTGAGGAATTAAAGGTAAATCTCACTCCTTGCATCCCACCAGGCTTTATTGGAGCCCTGTTTATCCTTGCAGAGCTCTTTTCTGTCAGGAGAGGCCTCGTTTGTGGCACAGAACTCACTGTTGGAATAAAGCAGATCTAGTTCAGCACCATAACATTTTATTAAACTACACTATCAAAGTCACATTGATGGCAGGGAGAACATTGCTATCAGTGCATATTTCCTGGACTAAGACTGTATTTGTAGCATCCAGCACTTGCTGAGGAAAAGGACACTGGAACAGAATCCTTAAGAGACAGTAGAAAACTTCTACAAAAGGGCAGTTGGGAACCAGCTGAGATCTCCAACACTTCAAGACAAAGTTGTGAGGGAAGGGGATTTTTAAAAATTTACTCTTAAGTGGTGTTGAGCTGACTCAGCTGAGGTAAGGTGCTGGTGCCCAGCAGTTTTTAACTGGCATCCCTGTCCCTGCCTGTTCACACCCACACAAATATTGTGTACTGCTCCTCAGTGACCTGTGCTGACACCTGGATACAACAGCTCAGTGTTCTACAGTTATAAAAACCTGCTGCAGCTCTAGACCAAACAATAAAAAGTAGCAGAAATACATTCTATACAGGAGTAAAAAAAAAACCAACAAACCAAACCCAGTTGAATTCCAGACAAATATTAGAGTACATCAGGTTGGGTTTAAAAAGTCTCCAATCTAACACCTATGTCACTATTTCTACTCCCCACGAGCTCTGCCACAGCACCAGCTCAGAGCTGCTTCTGGCACTGAGGACACCCCAGCTGTGCAGCACCCCTGGGAGGGGATGGTGACACACCTTCCCCAGGGCTGCAGCTGGGCTGTGCATGAAATAAGGCTTTTCCAGTCTTCCTGGGAAGACTCAGGGTTGAGTGAAGGGTGGGAGCTGTGTGTCCCAGCCCCGGCTCCTGGCAGGGCAGAGGGAGGTGGGAGCTGTGGAGAGCACAGGATGAGGGATATGTACAGCAGTCTGCAGGGACAGTGAGGTCATGCCCAGCCAGCTGGGATCTGCTCCACAGGTGCTCTGGGCTCTCAGTAGCACCCATCCTTCCAGGAGTCGTCCTCGGGGGCCTGGGGGGTCTGTGCTGCCTGCAGGAACCTGGGGGGACAAAGCAACACATCAGGGACAGCTCCAGGAACAGCCCTGCAGGTCTGGGTTACCAACATCCCCCTGCCATGGTGCAGTGCTGCTGGCACACCCTGAGCATCAGCAAACACCAACTTGAGGCACTTTAAGAAATTCAGTGGCTGTTACTGGATGCTTAAACACTGATATCTGCCACATTAACACTGTTGTGACTTCAGCCCATCACTGAGTCCAAGAGAAATATTTTTCCATGCAAATACAACTGAACACGTGGAAAATAATCAGGTATGTAGAGTGCTGATATAAATTAGAAGATTAAAATTCCCTTTTCCATGTTTTTAAAGATTTCAATGTAAGGAGCCACGGATTACTGCACGGCTCTAATGAGACATTAAAGGTCAACAAGCACTGGTTGCTCATTAGTCTGGTATCAGTCATACCATAATAACTCTGAATCAATTTAATTTCCCTCAATAATGAATTGTAGCATAATAGCTCTTAAAAAACCAGCAACCAGAACAAAAACTTCAAGTGTTGTTACACCACTCCCCATGCTCTGCTTTCACCCATGAACTGCACGGCCTGGAGTTCCCGAAGAGCTCTGCACCCCTCTCACCTCCTGGCCGGGGGCGGTGCCTTTCCCTTGGGCACGGCCAGCCCTGCCACGCCCGGCCGCGCCTTCAGGGCAGAGCCTTTGGCCACAGTGACCACGCTGGAGCTTCTGGAAGTGCAACTGCTGCTGGCAGAGCCCGTGTGGAGCTGTGCCTTGCGCACTGGGGGGGCGGGAGCCGTGTAGCTGCAGGGCTTCCCCACCTGCCGGCCGGGCAGCAGGGAGCCGGCTGCCTTGGGCTGGCGCCCCGTGAGCGGGGACTGCGCGGCCCCCGAGGAATACCTGAGCTTGCTGGGAGTCAGACCTGCAGGGACACAAGAGCACCTCTGAGGGCTGGCCAAAGGGAGCAGGGAGAGCAGGGGGGTGGGAGGGGAGGCACTGACCTGCTGACCGCTGCTGAGTCCTGGGGATGCGGCTGCTGGGCACCTGCAGCTCGGACTCCAGGCTGCGGCTGCTGCGCACGGCCTCGAGCGCGCGCAGGCTGCTGCGGGCCAGGTTGGGCATGCTGTGCCTCAGCTCCTCTGCAACAAACTCAGCCTCAGCCCCCTGCTGCTGCTGCTCTGAGGCTCTGCAGAAACCCATGCACCTCAAAGCACAGCAGTCTGTACCTAGCTCTTAGCCTCCAGTAAATAGCAGTGATTTTGAGACCACAGGGTAAGGAGGAGACCTTCAAGATCATCCCATCAACCCAGCACCACCATGATCACCCCTAAGCCACAGCCAGAGATGGTGACTCCACCACCTCCCAGGGCAACTCATTCCAAGGCCTGACCACTTCTGTAGGGTTTCTAACACCTAACCTGAACCTCCCCTGGTGCAACTTGAGGCATCTCCTCTTGTCCTTTCACTTGGGAAAGAGCAGAAGAGAACAACCCCAACCCAGCTGCACCATCCTGTCAGGAGCTGCAGAGAGCAGTGCTGTCTCCTCTGAGCCTGCTCCTCCCCAGCCTGCACAACTGCAGCTCCCTCAGCCACTCCTGGTGCTCCGGCCCCATTCCCTGCTCTGGCCACACTCCAGTCCCTCAATGTCCGTTTTGAAGTGAGGAGCTCAGAACTGCACACAGCACTCGAGGTACGCCCAGCAGAGGGGGCAATGCCTGCCCTGGTGCCGTGGCCATCCTGCTGTCGATCCAGCCCCTGTGTCCCTGAGCACCTCACACCCAGCACGGCCAGCTCCCTGCCCAGCCCGGAGCCCTGCAGCGGGACCCGTGTGTGCCAGAAGCCCGTCCCTGTCCCATCTGGCGCTCACCTTCGCTGTTGGCGTACTTGAGGCGCTCCTGCATGGGGCTCTGCACCGCCCTGCGCGGGGCGCGCAGCCGCGAGGCCGCGGCCCGGCCCAGCTCGGCGCCCGAGGAGGGCGATTGGCAGCGCGGGGAGCTCAGCGGGGACGGCGAGTAGCGGTGGGCGCTGCGCAGGGACAGCGAGCAGTCGCAGTCGTCCTCGTCCTCCAGGCTGTAGGTGTCGAATTCCTGGTCGCTGTAGGTGCCGCGGCGCAGCGAGTGCAGGGAGGCGCTGGAGCTGCGGCGGGACACGGAGGCGGAGCTGGAGGCGCAGTCCTGCCGCAGGCCTGGGGACACGGGGGACACTGGGGACACGGGCACCACCAACCCCAACAACACAGCCCCAACTCCAAAGCAATGCTTTGGTAGTGATTTGTTTCACTCTGGAAGGAGAGTCAGGTTAACACCTGTCCTACCCGGAATCCATCAGCAGGAACAGCATCACCTGCACCAGCACTGCTTAATTACAGCACTGCTTAATTACAGCACTGCTTAATTCCAGCCCAGTTACCATTCAGGGGACCTGCAGTGCTCCCTAATCCCACCCGAGACTGGACATTGCCAAGATCCAGCAGGTTAAGTAGGTACAGGAGTCCAATCTACAGGAATGGGGGTCTCATTCAGAGGTTAAATCTTTTCGTTTAATTCATTCTGCACCCACCAACATTTCAAAGGTGGAAACAAAGATTTCAAGTCTGCCTCCCGTGAAAACACACCTGCCTGGGTGGCACCTGGGTTATTTACAGCTTCTCACCAGATTATGCCTTTATTGAAGTTTTCCTGCCTGACAATACAGAAGCAACTTAAAAACAAACACCAAACTCAAATAAAACCCCCCAAAAAAGCCCACCCACCCAAACCAACCAACCAAAGCTTACTCTCTTCCTGCAGCCGTGCCATGACCTGGACATCAGTGAGGTCCTGCAGTTTGTAGCCCATGGAGATGGAGTCGTCCGAGGTGCTGAGCTCGCTGTCCACCGAGGACTGGGAGCTCAGGGCCGAGTGCATGCTCAGGTACCCTGGGGAGAGGGACACACACCCAGTCACACCCTCCCAAAGCCACCAGCAGCAGCAGGATCTATCCCAGGAATGCAGCAGTGCAGCTGGGAGCTGCAGGTCCAGCTGTGAGAAACAAGAACTGATGAATTCCAACGCTCGGTTTTTAACCTGCAGTTTTCAGGTGCTTTTCAAACCAAGAATGTGAGGCTGACTGGCAGGAAACAGCTTGGTCAGTGCTTGTGTAAGAAATTCATTTTACACCTGAACTTCACACCTGTGTTTCCCATGTCAGCACTCAGTTCTCTTCCAAGCTGGTTGAGGAAATCATGTTGGGAACCTGCTGCTTTTCCTGCCTGCTGCATTGGAGCACAGCTGGAAAGGGCTGTTGGAGATTTTTTCAGGGATGGCTCAGAAGGCAGCTGTGAGGAGCAGGTTCTCACAGCCTGCTTCTGTGAACAGCAGAGGTTCTCAGGTTATTTTTAACTACAGGTAAAAGTGACAAACATGAAGGCCTTGAGAGCCTTGCACATCAGAGTTCTCAGGCAGCTTTCTCATAACAAGTGGATGTTCCATCTTTGGCTGTTTTGGGAAAGCAAGAATAATTTTGAGAACCCAAATCTTGGTATTGGAAACATAAGGAGGGGTTGGTGTGTTTGCTCAGATTTTGCAATATGCATGAACTTGATTAACACTGTTATAAAAGGTGACTGATTGATCAATAAAGTGGAGTCGATGCTGACCAACGCAAGGTGGGTCGTCTCCCTCCAACTTCAATAAAGGGCTGCTCAGCTTTGCTGGCAAATGCTTTATTTGCACATCAGGAGGTGCCCTGCCTTCAAATCTCAGAACATGGCAGGAAAGCTGTGAGCTTCAGGATGCTGCAATAATACAGTGACACAAGCGTGGCTGTACCTTAAAGGTGCATCTGGGTGTGTGCTGCACAAATACACACTCCAGGTCAGGATATTACACTATAAAATCCCATTTCTTTCCTCTGGTGTCAGGAAAAGAGTTGAAATAAATTCATCCTGAGCTGGGCTTGCACCTGTAGGATGTGATGGAATGAACAAGCACAGGTTTCCTGCTGTAATTAACAGCACATTCAACACTGATTAAAAATCCAGCTGGACCTCGAGACCAGCTTTCTAAAAGGCAAAACTCCCAATCCAACTTTGTTTAGTTTGGCTGCTGCATTTCAGATTGAAGGTCTAGTTAAAAATAGCCAAGGAGGGGAAAAATCTGCTCCTTCTTCCATCAGTAAAGCTGAGCTGCTGATGGTTTTCAGTTTTCAAACAGAAACCACATCTGGGCTTTGTCAAAGGGAAAGTCAGTTAAACATTTTCCATTTGAAGGGTAGAAAAGCTGGTTTTTCTTGGAAATAAAATAAGATTTGGGTCAGTCAGGTTGACAGGGAACTTTAAACTCATCTTAGCACCTGCCCAAGGCACAGGGAAGAGGCACCTGGGATGAAGTGAACTCCTCATGCTCTGAAAGGACAGAGCCTGTCCTGGCCCAGCACATCTGCAGAAGCCACTTTGGTTTTACTCATCAGCAGCTGCTTCTGGGTGAAAAGGTGCTCAGTAAACCTGGATTGCCCCCAGCCTCATATGAAAAACAAGAAATTGCCTTAGAGATGTTTCCCTGCAGAACACAGCTGGCAAAAATCCTCAGTCCTACGTGCATCCTTTTGTTTGCAAAACAGAGATAAGTGTTAATTTCTATTTATAGCAGAAAATCAGCCCTCAAAAATAAACCTGCACCTGTGAAAACAGCCACAGGCAACCCTTCTTCTTTTTTCAGAGGGAAAAAAATGTTCATTTAACATCAAGTTTGGAGGCAGACACTGTTAAACATGCTGTGTGTTTTGAAACATGCAAAGTAGGGTTTAGCAATTTCCACACCAAACAACCAAATAAGGACGAGTCCTTTGACAGCAGAGCCAAGAGGCAAAGCCTCTGTGCAGGGAACAGCAGGAACTGCACCAAGGATGACAAATGGAGCTCCTGGAGGGTGTTCCTGCCTCCTCAGGCACAGGGGGGCTGCAGCCACAGCATTTTGGAGGAGCTGCATTATCAGGCTGCAACAGGAGCCAGGGCTGAGCTGCCTCTGAGGTCGGGAATCTTCCCCACACACAATTAAGGCTGAAGGAAAACTTGTGGTATTTTGTTTTAGCTTCCCACTCAGGCAATTGAAGGCTTTACCCTGGAGGCTTTGGCAGCTTTTTGTTCCCTGCATTAATCAATATTCCCAAGAGAAACCTTCCCCAGAAAACTGAATCCAAGTGACTCTATAAAGATCACATCTATACTCTACAACTTTATTCCAGAGCAATATATTTTTGCCCCAACAGCTGCTTTCTATTTTAAGCCACTTAAAATTAGTACAATTTATAAATATATATGTATATAGAGAGAAAGTAGAGAAACCCAAACCAAGAAATAACTACAGGACATTTAGAATGCAAGGAGGTTTTCTCCCACACAAATGAAACCTGGGTGAGGAAGGGAGCAAACAAAAAGGGGAAAACACCACGAGTGGCCACGAGAACTTTTCCCTGTGCCAATCCCTACCCCTCCTTGCATTTTAAAGAGCCCAGTGCTGCAGTGCCATGCCATACCTGAGCTGCCACAGGTTAGTAGTGCTTTGTTAGTCGATTTGAGGTGCCCAGGAGAGTTTAGTGCATTGCTACAGGAGCCTGCCTCGGAATTCAGGTTATGTGCGCTGGGAGATGCCAGGGGGCTGCAATACAGGTTTTTCCATCTACTGGCTAGAAGGAAAAATACAAAAAAGCCACAAAGGTTAGCAAATTATTTTGGAAACAGAGAGCAAGATCAAGAACAGGATTCAATTCTGCAGCAGAGGTATTTGCTGCTCCCTGCCATGCTGCAGCAGTGCCCAGTCCCCACTCGTGTCCTTTGTCCCCTGTGAAGAACTCCCAGAGGAACTCCTGACAGACCTGCCTTTGAAAAACTCACACATTTCACAAAGTTCCAGTGCTGGATGGATGACTAGTTCCACCAATGTCTGCCACCTCTACACCCCCTTGTCACAGGGGGTCACTGACACATTTTATGAAAAATCCTTTCCTTGGGAATTTTCCTCCTGAGAAGCTGAGAGGGCTCAGGAACAAAATGCAAACAATGGTTATCTGCTGCTGTGGAATGCAACAGGTGCATCTGGGATTGGTCTCATGTGGTTGTTTCTAATTAATAGCCAATCACAGTCAGCTGGCTTGGACAGAGAGTCCGAGCCACAAACCTCTGTTATCATTCTTTATTTTGCTATTCTTAGCCAGCCTTCTGATGAAACCTTTTCTTCTATTCTTTCAGTATAGTTTGAATATAATATATATGATAAAATAATAAATCAGCCTTCTGAAACATGGAGTCAGATCCTCATTCCTTCCCTCATCCTCAGACCCCTGTGAACACCATCACACCCCCTCATTTTAGGGAGCTCACTGAACTTCATGTTACAAGTGTGTTATTCTGGATTTCTGTGATGGAACCAAGACAGTGTTAAACCACAGAAATAATGCCAATCCAATAAAATAAAATAAATAAAACCCAACTCTTTGAATTAAACTCCTTCAGCTCACACACACTCACGTGTTCACAAATGAATCAAAATAAGGCAGGTGGCAAAGCCAAGTGCCCCCATCCTTACTGGAGGTGGAAATGAGCAGCTACAACACTGAGGAAATTACTCACACCATGATCTGGAGATACTCAAGGTGCTGCTCAACTGCACACAGAACTCAGTTCTCCCTACTGTGAGAGTATCAGCTAAGAATATAATGAAGATTCATCATATTAAGTTTTCTTTTTTTATTTCTCCCACAAATACTACCAGGTCAGACTAAGTACCACAGAAGCCTGATACATTTCAGAGAGAAGAGGTAATCAAAGAGATTTCATTCAAATTTCTAAGCACAGATGGTTTATGAAAGCAAATGAAGTTTGTTCTCAAAGCCTATTCAGTTATCTCCAATCAGGAATGCCAAGGTTAAACCCAAGAGCAGCCTGAGATCTCAAGCAGTGCCAAACACTGTTAGAATGAAAACTAAAATAACCCAAACCAACCCCCAAAGCAGCAACCTCAGACTCCAAACCACAGGGCTGGAATTGTTGGTTAAAGTGAAATCAGAATTTCTGCATTCCCATGGAGACAAACCCTGAGACAGCAAGGTGGGGACCCAGCTGGGGCTGGATTGCAGAGCTCAGGGACATCCCTGGGCTTCCAAACAGTGATTCTGTCAGAAGGGTCACTCTCCACACACAGCTCCTGTGTCTGAACATTCCTGAGTGCAGCTGGACAGAGGAGAATGCAGCCCATGCCTGCCATAAACCTGCACCCATGTCTGCCATAAACCTGCACCCATGTCTGCAACAAACCTGCACCCATCTGCAACAAACCTGCACCCATGTCTGCAATAATCCTGCACCCTTGTCTGCAATAATCCTGCACCCATGCCTGCAACAAACCTGCACCCATGCCTGCAACAAACCTGCACCCATGTCTGCAACAAACCTGCACCCATGCCTGCAATAATCCTGCACCCATGTCTGCCACAAACCTGCACCCATGTCTGCCACAAACCTGCACCCATGTCTGCCACAAACCTGCACCCATGCCTGCAACAAACCTGCACCCGTGCCTGCAACAAACCTGCACCCATGTCTGCAATAATCCTGCACCCATGCCTGCAACAAACCTGCACCCATGTCTGCCATAAACCTGCAGCTGCAGCAGTCCTGGCCAGGGGAGCTGCATGACAGGGAGTCTGGAGAAGGTAAAAGACAATTCCTGATTCCTGCCCAGCCCCTCAGGGTCCAGCCCATTTTACACAAACCTGGGGCCATTTGGGCTGACACAGGCAGGACATGCCCCAGGTGCACTGCAGGTGATGCAGGACAGAGGTAGAGCAGAATAAATTCATTTTTGTCCTGTGAACTGCATCTGTTGTGGGAGCTGTCCCACCATTGAAAACCCAGAAAAGCAAAGCCCCAAAGCCAAGCCCCTGCCTGTGATCTGAGATGTCCCCACTGCACACAACATTCCAGGTTTTTATTTCAGGCACATGAAATCAGGGATTTCCCCTCAGGATTAACACAGCCCACAGCTGGAAATGCTTTTAGGGGATGATAAACTGGAGGAAAAACTTGATTTCCAAGTGACACCATTTCTTCAAGTTTAATATTTCATTGTTGTAAGCTTTGAGCAGCAGCAATTTCTTCAGCCAGGTAAGAGCAGCAGGAATATCCAGCAGGATATCCAGAGGAGGAACCATCACCACCAGGAACACTCAGCACCAGAAAGAAGCTGCAAGAACAGTTTGCCATGGTTCCCACTCCCCAGCAGCACATTTGTTCCTCTACACATTTCTTACATTTAAAAATGTTTAAATATTAACAAAACTTAAAAATTCAAGAGCCTGCCAACACTAAGCTCAATTTTCCTGCTCAGAATGAGCTTTGCAAGGGAGCCCAGAGCAGCAGAGGCTGCAGCTGCCCTACCTTGGTCCAGCCTGTTGATGAGGGTTCTGCAGGCAGCCTCAATCTCGGGGCTGGGGTTATCCAGCACCTGCCGGCACCACTTCAGAGGAGAGGCTGTCTTCTCATCCATGGACTTCCTTGGAGACACATAGAGCCTTTGCAAGCATTCAAAGGAGAAGGAAGAAATGCTGGTTAATTCACAGCACACAACTACCAAAGTGCCATTTGCTAGAGCGTAGCCATGAGGAACCAAATTAAAAAATGTAGTTACCCGAATTTAAAAATTACCCAGATTACCAATTACCAGTTACCCAAATTAAAAAAATTCAGGTTTAAACAGCATATTATGACTCAGAAAGAAAATTTACTGCCACAAAAGTAAAATCAATGGCTTCACAGAGAAACCCACAGGTTCTGCAAGGCAAGGTACAATCCTAGGCTGTTGCAACAATTGCTGGAATACTCACCTGTCTGTCCCTCCACTCCCCTCTTCCAAAACCCCTCTCAGAGGCAGTGAGGGTGTGAGGTGCTCCTAACTTGAGCCTCCAGGAGTTGTGGTTTTGGTTTAAAACCCTCTGGATGTGCCCTCCCAGCCAGCCCAGGTGCATTCCCAGATTCTCCTTCTCTGGAGGGTTCAGACATTCCCAGACAGCAGAAGTGTGGCTGTGCTTTATCCTCCCTGCAATGTCAGATCAATTCTCCTCCACATCTCTGACACCTCCACTGCTCTGCATGGACACCCAGGATCAGCCCTATGGACAGACATTTATTCATCCTAAACTCCTGGATTATTTACAAGGGATTGGGTGGAAAGCAGCATCTTCATCAGATTTCCCAAGCAGAACATTCCTCTGAGGAATGGTCAAATCTGGAAGAGCCTTTGCTATAAATGCAACTCAAGTATTTTATTTACACATCCCACATTTGTATTTTTAAAAGCAAAAAGCAGTTCCCTGGTTTTTAATGTATTTGCTGTTCAGCAACACATTCAAAACTTGTAAGGGGAAGAAAATCAGAGCTCTGTACCTCCAAAAGGTTTTTAATTCTTGCAGATCACTTGGAGAATATCCTTATGCAGAGGGCAGTGAGAATTCAACACAGATCTGGAGCCTGATGGTCCTCAGGGTCCCAGGCAGCCCAAATCCTGCTGGGATTCTGTGATTTGTGCACATCAGGTTTGGCCCTCAGGTTCCCCCTGTGCTGAGGAGCTGCTGGCACAGCCTTCACCCCCAGCAGCAGCTCCAGGAGCTCTCCCATGCCCACAATGCCACAGCTGCTGCTTCCCCAGCAGCACCTCCCTCAGCCCAGGAGCTGCTCCCAGCTGACACAGAACACACCCAGAGCCACACCTGAGCATTTACAGTGTTCCCAAAGGCCTCACTGATGGATCCAGAGGATTTCACCTTCCTCAGGCCAAATTCCAGTATTTAAGCACAAACAACCCTGGGGGTGGAGTTAAGATTTCACCTGTGCTTCAGCTGCCTCCTCCTCTCTCTCCCAGCCAAGGTGCACAGAGCATTTGGCTCCCATTACTCACTCTCTCACAGCCAGCTCAGATCCAACCCATAGAACACTGATTTCCACAACAAAACTGCTGTAAATCAGCAGGAATGTCAGTCATTATCCCACTCCTTCCTGAAAACCTAGGATTAAAATAGGAGAAACACTGTGGGACTCTCAGCTGTCAGGTGTCCTGGCTGTAACACCAACACCTGGCCAAGATAGAATAGATATTTAAATGGAATATTTAAAATATTGTACAGGTCTGCCTGACCCACTGCCCTGGCTCTTGTCCTGACCCTGACCCTCATCCTGATCCAGGCAGGGGTAACAGAAAATGCAGAAAGCAAACCTGGCAGATTTTGGGGTTATGAAATGGAGCACCACTGCATGCAACAGCTCTCAAAACACTGTCTGTTCCCTGCAGAGGACATTGTTCCCTATTTTTGGCACACCACTCCTGCCTCTGGCCAGAGCCACCTTTTCCAGAGAATAAACTCAGCCCCTTCAGTCACAACTCACACTGAAGCTCTTCCCCACCAAGGTTTACACAAACCCAAATGCAAATAAAAAAATCCAAAGGCTAATTTGTTATTGATAAAATAAACACTGAGGAATGAATGCAAATATTGCTGAGTCTCCAAAGGTACCTCTGAGGGCAGATCCCCCCAGCCAACCCTGCTGCATTTGTGCATGGATAAATGAGCATTACAAGCACTCAAATCCAATCAAAGCCAGGAAGCAAAGTGCTCCCTCTGCCTGGATTTACTGCACAGCTCAGACCACAAAAGGAGCAGTAAAACCATCAGACAAAAAAGAGGCCAACAGCCTCCTCAGGGCAGGCCAGGCTGCTCTGCTCACACTCCAGGCTCAGGGAGAGAATCCTGCCCTGCTCCCAGCCCAGCTGGGCATGGCAACCCTGGTTTGCCTGGCAGAGCCTTTCCCACGTGGAGCAAAGCTCTGGAATCCTCTGGGCTCTGCCACAGAACTCTGATTTTTCCTGCTGACAAATCCATTGGCAAGAGAAGCTCTCACAATTTCCCCAAACCCAATGAAGTGAACACAGCTCAATTCTTCAGAGCACTGAGATTCAACTTAATTTAAACCAAAAGGAATTCTGGTTTGATTTCACAGCACCAGGGTTCCCACATTCCTTCTGCAGGAGCTTTGGGAAGGGCTCAGCACCCTGATTCCTCCAAAGGTGCTGGCACAGCACTAAGCTAAAACCACCAACCCCTCAAATATGTCAATGGGAGTATTTCTCTGGACATATTAAGAGCCAGAAGTCACCTTTTCCTATGCTCAGCAAAGTCCAGTGACCACTGTCACCCACCAGAGGCTGACCTAACCCAGCCTCACATCCAGCGAGCTAAAACCTTGGGAAAGTGGGGTGTGAAAAGCTAAAAACTCTTGGCTTTGTTTAAAAACACCCAGAATTTTTCTTTCTGGTACTTTCAGCCTCCAGGCTGTTGGATTTGCCAGGTGAACACTGAATCCCAGAAGCACTGGAGAAGCAGGAAGCAGCCCAAGCCAGAGCCCTGCTCAGGACCAAGCCCCAGCCTGCATCTGCTCCTCAGCTCAGCACTCTGGGTGTTCTCTCTAAACGTCTCTGAATGGTTTCTTTTGTCAAACTGCAAATGGAAATTGGTTATTTAGATACTTACAAGGCCTCATGCAAAATGCACAAAGTAAACATTTGGGCAAATATTCCCAGTTTGATGTATTGGGGGTTTGTTGTATAAATTATTAAGTACAAATGAGATTTTATTCAGCTTCTGAGAGGAAACCCTTCAATAATAAAGATTCTTTACTTTCTGCTTACTAATGTTTGTGTTTACCCTGGAAAACAGAGTATCTTGTGACAAACATCTCTGGTAAGGACCCAGTGCCACAAGGATTTTGCTTTCATTAAGTTGTAGCCATTCACAAATAAATTTGTGATACACTCTGCACTTTATTCTGACATAACCCAGAGCAGTAAAACCAAGGAATATTCCAGAAATATTACTTCCCTTATGGAATCAATGTCACAGAAGGATTTACAGGAGTTAATGGCCACTATTGCTGGATTTTGAAATTCCTGCTGTAAAAAAAACCCCAAACCCCAAGAATGCAGAAAACACAACAATTTTCTCAACTTGCACAATGCATGGAGAAAAAGCATCCTCACACTGAAAAACTGACCAGAGCAGCTCTAAGAGTGAAAATCTGGGAATTTTAGCTCCTGCTCACGCAGAGGATCTGCAGCAGAAATGTATCAATTGTAAGAGCAGAATTGAGGCTGCAGAAGGCTCTAGAAGCAGTGCATTAGGAAATGAAACCGAGCACGAAGCAAAGGCCTTTCTGAAGACACAGCCTGGGTTATTCTCCATCTTCCAAAGCACTTGGCACCAGTGGCTGCAGCAGCTCCAAAAATGGCAGTCACTGCACTGATCTGCAGACCTGTGAGTTACACACAACACTGCAAGGACAAGGAGACCTCAAACAGCTGAAAGGGCTTAGAACAATCCAGGTGTATGAGATACAGCTCCTTCAAGTGCTGAAAGGCACCTGAATTCCTCTCCAACCAGGGATTTCACACAGGTTATACATTCATTTTCCTTTCCTTTGCATATCAGACTTCAGAGAGTTGATTTTCAGATTTAGTACTCTGCTTAGGCTGTGCTAATCTCAAATCTAAACACTCCTGCTGAACAGAAATCCTAACACTGACAAGACTGGAGTAGAAAGCCACAGTGAAACAATAATATCTGGGTTCTGAAATGACAGAAATGTAAAAGGAAAAAATGGGGAAAACCCTGTGGAGAACACTCTGCACAAAAACATTCTGCTGTTAGCCCAAGGAGAGGACTGAGCTTTATTCCTAAGAAACTGCAAAGAGATGAAAAAATGACACTGCAAAGACCCTTCCTCATGTCTATTTAGGGACTAATCCTGCTGAACAAAACACCAAAAAATCAGTTCTCAAGTCAGAGCAGCTCCAAAGTTAAATTAATCTCCTGACCCAGCCAGCAGCCCACAGTGATGACAAGGCAGCTGGGGTGCAGCTGTGAATGAACACACAGAGACAGACAGACGGACACACAGAGACAGGCGGACACACGGAGACGGAGAGACACACAGAGACAGGCGGACACACAGAGACGGACGGACACACAGAGACAGACGGACACACAGAGACAGAGAGACACACAGAGACAGACGGACACACAGAGACAGAGAGACACACACAGACGGACGGACACACAGAGACAGAGAGACACAGACAGAGAGACACAGACAGACAGAGGGACACACAGAGACAGACGGACACACAGAGACAGAGACACACACAGACAGACGGACACACAGAGACAGAGGGACACAGAGACAGAGGGACACAGAGACAGAGGGACACAGAGACAGAGGGACACAGAGACAGAGGGACACAGAGACAGAGGGACACACAGAGACAGAGGGACACACAGAGACAGAGGGACACAGAGACAGAGGGACACACACAGAGACAGAGGGACACACACAGAGACAGAGGGACACACACAGAGACAGAGGGACACACACAGACGGACGGACACACACAGACGGACGGACACACAGAGACCCCTCTGGCACTGAGGATCTCCCTGCCCAGCCCTCGTTGCACAGGGGTGTGAGCAGCAGGAGGCACAGCCTGGAGCACTCCCAGCCTCAGGCAGGCTCTGTCCCATCGCTCTGCAGGCTCTGCCCCCAGGGCCGGGCTGGGCACGCTCCCACAGAGCTGCACTGTGGGCTCTGAGGCAGCTCCTGCACCCAGGGATGTCCCAGCAGGGCAGGTGCACCCAGCACAAGGAACACTCACCTCAAACAGAAAGGTTTGGAGAAGTCATTTGTGCATTATTTAATGCAACAGGGATAAAACCACACCTGATAAAATGATCAGTCTGAGAGAACAGGACCTTGCAAATTGCTGTTTCTAAGTTGTGCAGATCTTGTCAGCAGCAGCCTGTGGCCAGGAGAGATCCCAGGGAAGCTACAGCACAGCTGTGAAGGGTGTAAATGGATTATAGAGACACTCTGTAAGTAACCTTCTCCCCAGGCTGGAGGCACTGGGAGAATCCCTGGATTTTGTGCAGCATCACATCCTCACTTGGATATGAAACTTTCCCTCACTTCCCCAGAATTTCTCTCCCTATCTCTGCAATGATTTCCTCCAGTACACAGAACTAAAGACTCAAACATGAATGTAGAAGAAGGTGACTGGGCACAGAGCTAAGGCTGAGAGCTGCACACCCAGCAAGTCCTGCAGTGGCATTTCTGAGAGCACAGCACGCTCCTGCCCCTGCACACACCAATGCAAGGGCCCCACTTGCTGTGCTGAGCACGGATCCAGGCAGAGACAGCTCAGCACTGAGGAGAAGACAGCATGACCCAGTTTCAGCTGAGAGAGAGACTTTGGGAATGAGAGCAGCAACTCAGGGATTCACCTGAGTGCCAGGGATTCCTTCCTGTCCCCAGCCCATGGAAAAACCCCAGCATGACAAACACTGGGGAACACAACCAGTGTCAGGCTATCAGCAGCAGATCTGTTTGTTCCCTGGGTAAGGGGGAACTTGGATAAAACCTTCCCAAAACAGCTCAGGAGCTGCTCAGTGCCAGAGCCCAGCTCCATGGCACTGCTCTCCAGCATATTTACAATTTTGAGCAGCTATTTGAGAAAGGCAGCTGAGGGAGCAGCCAAGGCCAGGCAGGCCAGGGCAGAGTTACAGCAGCTGGGAGTGGGCTCTGCCTCGGGTTTCACACAGCTCCAAACACAACCTCAGAGCTGCTGAACCAGGAGAGCTGCACACACACTGCTGACAATGCCAGCTGAAGAAAGAGAACAATTTCAAAACAGAGAATGGACTGAGACTCCATCTGCACAGCAAGAAACCCTCTGACAGTCCATCCTCCTTCCAGGGAAGAAGGATGTACAGTATTTTAAAAAGGACAGCAAATACACAATCCTGCCTTGGGTTTCACAGAGCTCCAAAACACAACCTCAGAGCTGCACACACACTGCTGACACTTCCAGCTGAAGAAAGAGAACAATTCCAAAACAGAGAAAGGAACAAGACTCCACCTGCCCCTGCAGAGAACAGCAAGAATTCCTTCTCCAGTCCATCCTCCTTCCAGGGAAGGAGGATGGACAATATTTTAAAAAGGATTGCAAATACACAATACACTCAGCTATTCCCTCTGGATTTGCTCAATCCAGGCAGCACTAAATTTCCCCATCAGCAAAACCACCTTGTTAGAGCTGATCCTAAATTCACAGAGAATTAAAGGAATTTGTTGGGTTTCCCTGTTTGCTTTAAGAAAACCCTCCCTCCCCTGCAAGCAGTTTACTGGTTCTTGCTGTGGGAAAGCACAAACACCTGCAGGGGCTGAGTGTGGGAGGTGTTCATGGAGACAGTCTGGGATATCTGGCAGTGAGCACAGGCACTATTGATTGTACACAGGATTCATTCCCCACTTTCAGAACGAGCTCCAGAACAAGAAGCCACCACTAAAAGCAGCTTCCTGTTTCAGCAGGTTTGTTTGACAAGGGGAAAAGGGAACAGATGGAAGTGATGCAGCACAATCAAAGATAATTTATGGAAACAGCACTTGCACAAGTGCCCTGGATCACCACCCTTACCCAGCTCCTCAGGGGCCTCTTTGTCACAGGTTACCCTGTTCCAGCCAGATCTGGCATAAAACAGAGCTGACAAAGCACAAGGACCCTGCAAGGAGCAGGGTGAAGGGTACCTGGGGAAGAAGGGCCCCACAGAGCTCCTGAGCACAGAATCTCTCCTGGTTCACTGGGCAGCATCCCCTGCCTGGGTAAATCTCAGCCTCTGACACTCAACAGAATTTGAAGACTCTCCCCTGTCACAGGCTCTATAAATGTGAATATAAACCTGGCTGCTCCCATTAGCATGGAAATAATAAAGCCAGTCTTCCATATGTAACCTGTTAAATATATTCACTTATTTATTTGTAAGAAATCTACTCAAAATGCTATTTAGGTATATTGAAGAGTTCCAGTGATCAGGTTTTAAAAGTACACTTGCAAAGAAAAAAAAAATCCTGTTTTAAATGTAACCTCAAATTCAGGCTGGAGCTGATGACATGACCTCATTGAGCTCCACTCCATTAACAAAAACTTCACCTTCCCTTCTAACAGCTAATGAATGTTTGGAGCTGAAGGTTTGGTCTGTGTTCAGCAGCCCTGTCCTTGCTGCCAGATTAATCTGGCTACACAAATTTGAAACCCAATTTGCAGAGCCCTAAGGCTCTTCCTTCCTTGCAAATTAACAACTCTGGGTAAAACCTCAAGTCCCAGCTATTGCAGGAGCTGGAATCAGCCTTAAATTTTACATTCCCCTTGCCCTTCCAAAGGTTGTTAATGTACTGATTCATCAAACAAGTTCTAAACAAGGCTGGTGGTGGAGGGGAGAGTCCCAGAGAGTCGGGTCAGTTCAGGATTACATCATTGATCTGGTTCAGTTCATGTCTCTGAACAAAAGAGGTGCTTAACTGGAAAGAAACAGCCTCCAGGAGCTGGGAATGGTTTGTCCCTCAGGTCCTAGCAAAAGCCACCAATTCCAGATGGTCTAAGGATTCTTATTGACAAAATTGTTATTAAAATATGGTATTTGACAGTTGTGTACAAGGTTTAAAAGCTGCATTATTCATTCATCTGCATGTGCTATATATAACTAAACTTACAGGGAAAGGAAGCTGCAGCAGTGGCTGGAAGGATTGGGAAAAACCAGCACCTACAGGTAAACTTATTTTTTAAAACATAATAGTCTGGCCCAATGGACATAAAAATAAGAACAGTCACTAATGAGAATTGCATTCTTGCTGCTACAAATCCAAGTCCTGTACAGGAATCAGTTTATAGCCTTAAAGGAACTGCTCACCTAACCACAGCACCCCCCTCTCCCCCAGGCCTGGGGGTACCTACCAGCAATCCTCCTCTTCGGGGCCATTTTCCAGTTCTAACACTTTGACTTCATCCAGATCCGCGTGACTGGGGAGCCCCTCTAGGTCTGCACGGTTCTCAGTGGGGTTCTGTTCATGGATGGCAGCCGGGGGGTGGATCCCTGCCATGAGCAGGCTGCCCAGCAGCTCGGCGCTGTCACTGGCGTCCACAGGCGAGGGACACCGGCCGTTGCTGTGGCTCTGCCCGTTGGGAGACACCTCCTCGGGGGCACTGCTGTATTGCACTGGGGCATCCAGGGCTCTTCTGAACTTGTTCTCCCCTTCCTCCTGCCTCATCTTGCTCAGCTGGCTGTGCAGATCCGCCATCAGCTGCAGCTCCTGCTGCTCGGCCATGGCGTTGATGCTGTTGTTGATCTCCATCCCGTTGAGGCCGGGCTCGCGGTTCTCCACCCCGGGCCCGTTTGTCCCCAGCAGGCTCCTGCTCCTGCCGTGCTGGCTGTCCAGCTCCAGCCTGCGCACCAGCTCGCGCAGCTTGCGCACCTCGGGGCCCACCGGCTCCTCGGGGGGCTCCGGGCCCATGGCCGAGTGCTGGGGGGCGGCCCTGCCCAGGGCCGGCTCCAGCGCGGGCTCCTGCGGGATCAGCGGGGCGTTCCCGGGCACCACCATCCTCCAGGGCACGGCTTCCGCTGCAAGGCACCAAACACAGCACAGCCACCAGATTTAGCAAAGAGGAATTAAAATTCTGGCTTTTCTAATTACACTGGGATGCACCAAACACAGCACACAGCCACCAGAGATTTAGCCAAATGGAATTCACACTGAATATTCTGGTGTTTCTAATTACACTGAGCACCAAACACAGCTCAGAGCCACGAGAGATTTAGGCAATGGAATCAGACACCAAGAATTCTGGCTTTTCTGATTACACTGAGCACCAAACACAGCACAGAGCCACGAGAGATTTAGGCAATGGAATTCACACTGAAAATTCTGGTTTTTCTAATCACTCTGGGGTGCACCAAACACAGCACAGCCATGAGAGATTTAGGAAAGAGGAATTAAAATTCTGGCTTTTCTAATTACACTGGGGTGCACCAAACACAGCACAGCCACGAGAGATTTTGGCAAACTGAATTAGCCACTGAAAATTCTGGCTTTTTCAATTGCACACTGGGGTGTGCCAAACAGCACAGCCACGAGAGATTTAGGAAAGAGGAATTAAAATTCTGGCTTTTCTAACTACACTGGGATGCACCAAACAGCAAAGCCATGAGAGATTTAGGCAAATGGAATTCACACTGAAAAATCTGGTTTTTCTAACTACACTGGGGTGCACCAAACACAGCACAGCCATGAGAGATTTAGGCAAACTGAATTAGACACTGAAAATTCTGGCTTTTTCAATTACACACTGGGGTGCACCAAACACAGCTCAGAGCCATGAGAGATTTAGGAAAGAGGAATTCACACTGAAAATTCTGGCTTTTCTAATTACACTGAGCACCAAACACAGCACAGCCACGAGAGATTCAGGCAATGGAATCAGACACCAAGAATTCTGGCTTTTCTAACTACACTGCAAGGCACCAAACACAGCACAGAGCCACAAGAGCTTTAGGAAAGAGGAATTAATATTCTGGCTTTTCTCATTACACTGGGATGCACCAAACACAGCACAGCCACCAGAGATTTAGGCAAACTGAATTAGACACTGAAAATTCTGGCTTTTCTGATTACACTGGGATGCACCAAACATAGCACAGCCACGAGAGATTTAGGAAAGAGGAATTAAAATTCTGGCTTTTCTCATTACACTGGGATGCACCAAACATAGCACAGCCACGAGAGATTTAGGCAATGGAATTAACATTGAAAATTCTGGCTTTTCTCATTACACTGGGATGCACCAAACATAGCACAGCCACGAGAGATTTAGGCAATGGAATTCACACTGAAAAATCTGGCTTTTCTAAATACACTGGGGTAGAAGGTGTTTGAATTTCATCCAAACCCAACAAGAATGACTGAAATTAGGGTGAAACGTTGCAAAGCCCACAAATTCCTCTTTCTGAACTGCACCTGTTCTGCTACCAATGAGTTTAATAGAAGGAAGCTGATTTAATCCCCCACAATAGTTTAGTTTCCATGTGTTTACCAACAAAATACTTGATGGAGCAAAGTCAGGAAACATCATTAACAAGGTGCTGACGTCAGACAACAACAGTGTCAAGAAAATGGTGAAAACATCCTTTGTTCATTACCAGGCTTATCCTGGAAAAGCAGAAAACACTTGGAAAAAATTCTGTATCACCTTATGCCAAAGTAACAACAGGAACTGCAGTTACTGTGGTATATGAAAATAAGCTTAAATAATGATTTTACTGCTGTATTTTCCTGTTAAAATTGAAAAGAGAGTGGTGTAAACAAGGAAAAAGAAAAAAATCCTCCAACTTAAGATTACACATTCCACTAAGCCAAAAAACCATAAAGTGCATTTCACACTGGTTTTACAACATGGGCAAACACTGCTTTTCCCCTCCACTTGATTTACGTGAGTTCTCAGTTTCACTGGGCACATTCATTTCCAATCTGACTGTTCACTGAAAACCCCCAATACTGAAAATCCCTTCAGTAACGGTCCCCTCTGTTTTGCAGAAGGAGGGCAAACAGACTGAGAGAAGAGGGAGTGAGTCAACACAGCCAATTCAAAGTTGAAAAATTGATGCACTTGTTACAACTGCAATCAAACCCTGACTTTTTGTGGCTGTGGATGTTCTTCCTCCTCTCTCTGCTGCCTGAAAATGTCATCTGTTTTTAAGTGACAGCAGGAAAAGGAAACCACAACAACTCAGTGTCACACAAAGCAAGGTTACAGACACCCCATGGGTACCTCAGCATCTCTCTATTATTTAGGCACTTGTAACAGCAACAGCTGGGTACATTTCTTTAAAAATACATTTTGTTTTGTTGGGGTTTTTATACTTGATTTTTATTATTATTTTGGTCTGCTATCTGTAAGATTTTCAACTTCCACTCAATTTAATAAAAAAATACAAACAGCCCTTAGAGCTGGGAGTGAACAGAGAACACTTTCCACCCATATTCCAAACCTGTGCCTGCAAGCAGCACTGCTGAAGGCATTTTGGCTTAGGGAAATTTACTGTGGAGTTACCAAGCAATCCCATTCCCACCCATGTGCCAAAAAGCTCCTCACGTGGATTCCCACTCCTCCAAAGCCACAGGATCCCCTCGGGTGTGATTTCCAAGGAGATCTCCGAGGAAGGGGCAGTGTGATTCCCAGAGATATCCCAAAGCTCAGCAGCTCTGAGGATGGAGCGTTCCAGGAGTTCCACTGTCCAAGCGAAACAGTGGCTCAAGGAGGGAATTAAGGAGATCGGTCACCCAAAAAATCCGTTTCCTTCCAATGGTGAGCAGTTGCAAAAAAACCTCACGTAAGGGAAAAAACACACGTTGAGGGGGAAGAGCAGCTGAAGAGCGTTCAGTCTTTCCCCACAACCACTAAGCCTAAAAACCACCCAAAAAACAAACCCCAGCAAAGACATGCGGGGGAAGAGATACAAACCTGTGAAAGTTAATTTCATCGTGTAACGGGGGGAGGAGATAAAACACGTTTGGAAGAAGGCAAAAAGGCGGCAGCCGTGAGCGGGTCGGAGACAATAATTCGGAGTTTGCCGAGCAGACATCCGGGTGTCTCACCGAGGGTAACGGTCCCCTCACCCCGCGGCTGCCAGGCCGGGGCTCGGAGGGCTCCAGGGGCTGGGGAGGGACTGTGGAGGGGCTGCCATGGAGTTTAGGGGGTCTTAGGGGAATGATGGCCATGGGGCTTATGGGGGGTGCAGGCTCTGGGGAGGCTTCGGGGGCTCTGAGAACCAGGGGGAGGCTGTGAGGGGGCTCTGATGGCCGTGGGACTGCGCGGGGGGCTCTGGGGGGCAGTGATGGCCGTGGGGCTGGAAGAGCTGGAGGGGAGGCTGTGAGGGGGCCATGGGGCTGTGATGGCCATGAGCGCTGTGAGAGGGCTCTGAGAGGCCGGGGGGTTGTGATGGCCGGGGGGCTGTGGGAGCTCCGTGCAGCTCCGAGAGCCGGGGGGTGAGGCAAGGGACGGGCTGAGGCTCTGGGGAGGGCTCTGAGCGCGCTCCCATGGCCGCGATGGGGGAGCGCGCTGTGCGGCACCGGCGGACGCGACCCCCGCGGGGGGCACGGGCGCGGCCGGTCCGCACCGAGCGCGGCAGAGCCGAGCGCGGCGGGCACCTCCCCCCTCGGACGGTACCTGGATGGATGGATGGACAGACGGCCGGACAGGCGGATGGCGGGCGGTCGGTCGGAGGGCGGGCGCCCGCCCGGTCGGTGCCGGTGCCGCCTTTCTCCGGCGGCTCAGCCCGGCCCGCGAACGGCGGGAGGCGCCGCCCCCGCCCCTGTGTGGGGAACGGGGGATGGGGGCGCTGCGCCTGCGCGGGGCCGCCTCAGGCGGCGGCGGGCGGGGGGCGGCACCGGGAGCGAGCGCGGGCAGCCCCGGTGAGGGGAACGGGAGTGAGGGGAGAGGGCGGGCCAGGGCAAGGGGGGAACGGCGGTGAGAAGGGGAAAAAGGGGATGGGTGAGGGGAAAGCGGGGAGTGATGATGGGAATGAGGTGAGCGGAGTGAGGGGGATACGGACGTGAGTGAGGAGGAAAAGGGATGGATGAGGGAAATGGGGGTTAATGAGGGGGAAAGGGTTAAAAGGGGGGAAAGGGAGTGAGAGGGAAAGGGGTAAGTAATGGCAGAAAGGGGGTAAGTGAGGGAAAGGGGCAAGTGAGGGGAAAAGGGGAGTGAGGGTGAAAAGGAAATGGAGCAGGTGAGGGAGGAAAGGGGGTGTGTGAGGGAAAAGGGGTGAGAGGAGGAAAAGGGGATGAATGAGGAGAATATGGAGTAATGATGGTGGGAAGGAGGTGAGTGAGTGAGGAGGAAGAGGAGTTGGGATCAATGAGGGGAAAAGGTTTAAAAGGGGGAAAAGGCAGTGAGAGTGAATGGGGTGAGTGAGGGGCTATGAGAGTGAGGGGGAAGAAAGGGATGGAGGCAAAAAAATGAATTGAAGGAAGAGGGGAAGGCAGAGGGGAAGAGGAGCAAATGAGGGGGAAAGGGCTGAATAGGGAAGGGATGAGTGAAGGGGGAAAGGGTCTCTCCCTGTGCATGTGATCCAGAAAAATGCATAAAATACAGCTTAGCTGGGATCTCCCAAAGCTTTGGTGCGTGTAATGTCTCTTCAGGACAGTTTTATCAAGGAACAATAAAACTAGCAGCATTCTTTGACATCCTCCTCCCAGATGTGCCTGGTGGACCCACACACAGCCTCTGGCACCTCCTGATAAGAAGCGTTGGATGTTTGGCAGTCACCAAGGCCATGTGCTATGAGCAGAATCTCGTTTTTGTACCACTTGGCCTGAACACCACATCCAGCACTGACACTGCTCAAGGTCTGTCCTGGTGTCAGCTGGGCTAGTGTTAATTTTAATTTTGTCACTCTGTTAATTTTCAGATGCTCTGGAGATGTTTGGTCTGTGCAGAAGATGGGATTTCCAAAAGCAGAGGTGCCTGTGCCACCATGGGAGCTGTAGTGCCAGCATGGGTTTGCCTCCACCTCTGCTCAGTCTCCACCAGCACATTTCATGCCCTTTATTTATTTCATTTCATGTGAAATAATCTGGTCAAGATTTGTCCCCACAAGCAGCAGAATCCCAAGAGAAGTAAGATCTTTTTGTTAAAGAAAATGCACCTCATCCATCATGTAGGAAAAATCTGTGTGCAGATGACCCCTCTCCACAAATACCAGGAAGATTCACCTCTTTGAATAATTCATTTGTTTTTTATTCATGGGGTCAGCAATTCTTCAAAGCTCAGACCAATACAAATTATAAAGCATAACATTTTTATAATAGCTGCAGGTTCCCTTTAGGTGATACATGTCTTTAAGGGGGAAAATCCCCTCCTGTCAAGGAGTTGTGCAGAGCCAGAAAGTCCCTTCTTAACCTCCTTTTTTTCATGCTGAGCCCCTTTCCCAGCTCCCTCAGCTGCTCTCAAACCAACAAGAATTCACATGGGGGATCAGGGTTCCTTTTCCCCAGGTAATCACAGGATTTTAGGGGAAGTTTGGTTTTCAGCAGTTCTTGGCTGTGAGGATGGGGAAGCCCTGGTTGCCCAGAGCAGCTGTGGCTGCCCCTGGAGCCCTGGAAGTGTCCAAGGCCAGGCTGGACGGAGCTTGGGGCAACCTGGGACAGTGCAAGGTGTCCCAGGCATCAACTTTAAAATAGATGAACTTCAACTCCTTCCAGCCCAAAGCATTCTGGGCTTCTGTAGTTCCATGATTCCTAATGTTTCCCATGAGGAAACAGTAAGTCTTGAGGAAACAATAAGTCTGGACACTTTTAGGACACTTGAGCTTCAGGTTTCAGTATTCAGCATTCCCAACCTCTCAGCTCTAAGTTAAGGGCTAAAATGATACAATTCTGATTTTACTGAGTGCAGCATCTGCTGGAAGTTCAATGTTGTTATTGAGCATCTGGGCTGTGAGTAACCTACAGCAATGAGAGGTCTGGGCAAAGCCCTGGTGAGGGGGAAAGTGGGATTTCAGCTGAGCAGAGCTCTTTGTCAGGAGAGGGAGTGGAGATGCCCTGCTGTGGCACAGGACACCTGCCCTCAGAGCCCAGGGAAGGACACTGTTATCTCCCCAAGCAGGCAGCAGCCACAAGTGCTGCTGCAGCATCCTCAGGGAAGAGGCAGGAAGGGGAATTAAAGCTGACACACCATTAGAATAGGGTTTGCAAGTGCTCCTGGAATCCCAGAGAAAGCAAATGGAAATCAGGCAGAAGCTATTTCTAGGCTGAATTTGGGGGTGAAAGATGCAGAAATAGGCTTTTGCTAAGGACTAAATTCAAACCCTCCCAAGAATCCACATTTAGTGTTCAAGGCTCCCAGTGTCTGTGCCAGCTCGCACAGCCTGGCTGCACAGGGGAAAGAAATACAAATATCATCAGGAGAGATCGTGGCAATTAGCTGGGATAAACCTGAGGAGCTGATTCCGGGAGCACTCGGGATCTTCATGCAGCTAAAGCCAGGCTGGGAGGGGCTCAGCACCTCTGGAAAACCTTATCTCTGAGGAGGAGGCTGCCTTATCTCGTTCCCATCACTCCTGTCTGGTGCAGGTGACAGCATCAACCAGCAGGTGCTGAACTCATCCACGGCCACGGGGCAGCGAGAGGGAGGAGAGCTCGAGGGAAGCGGGAGTTGTGCAATCTCAGCCGGTCAGAGCTGCGGAATTCCCGGGCGTTCCCAGCTCCGCAGGGCCCTGCAAGCACACAAAGAGCGGCTGGGCACGGGCTGATCCCGCCGGGAACGCGGCCCTGGAGGGCGGCGGGGCACCTGAGCAGTCACATCCCGTCAGCAGGTACGGGGAGCAGCGAGGCAGGAGCCCCGTTCCCCGCTCCTCCTCCTGATCTCTGCCGGGAGCACACGAGGTCTCCCAGCCCCACACAGCAGCTCTGGTCGCTGCCATGGCACCTCCTGCTCCTTCCAGATAGTCTGACAACACCAAACCGTGTCCAACCCGCTCCTGTCGATGTGTTGGAATGTGCAACTCTCCCCGAAGGTTTTCCCCGCAAAGGATCTTTGCTAAAGGAGGAGCTGTGTCCCTGTCAGGGGAGTGTCCCAGCTCCGAGCCGCCCGCAGTCCCCGCGCGGGGTCAGCCCAGGACACAGCGAGGAACCTTTAGCTGCGTTCCGTGGGGACGCTCCACCTCTGAGGGGCATTTCTGTCATCACTCCAGCCAGCTCTGCCTGTCAGCCCCGGGAAGCCACCGCAGCCTGTTTGTCACCGACATTCTGGCTCCAACCACCACCCCCGGGACAGCGCGAGTGAGTTCCCAGCTAATGCTGCAGCAAGGTCACTGCTTCCCACGGAAGAGCCCACGAGGATCCCTGCCTGGCCACCCTGGCAAGGCGAGGGTTAAATGCCCTTCCCCAGTGAACCCTGAGCTCTCACCCCGGGGCGTGCTCTCTGGAAAGGGGCCCTGGAAACGCACCTAGAAGAGCTTCTCGTAGCACTTGTCACAGTGCACAATGTCCCGGTGGATGAATATTTTATCCAGGAGATCTCCCATTGCTTTGTGGCAAATTCCACACTGCCAAAGGGAAAACAAGGAGGTTGGACAATGGGCAAAACCCCACGCAGGAACAGCAGAAGGGAGGGGACAGAGGGTCTGCACAATTTATTAAAAGGTGAGGATGCAACCTTTGAGGCTGCATTTTCCTACAACAGCCAAATGTCCCTGCAGGTCTGTTCCTCCCACAGTCCCCATCCCTCCTCCTCCCACCCTCCCCACGTCCCCTCACACTTTCCTTGGAAACCCTGCAGGGTTTGAGGATTCAGCCACCTCCACTGGAGCACAAAGAGCACAAAGCAGCGAGTCTGCCCCAAGGACAGCGGGACAAGGACATGAGGGTGTTCTGAGGATGCTGCCAATAATAAAGAATTCTCCTTGTTCTAACATTTATTCAAGGACCTGACATCCTCCCGGGGACACCTGTGACTGCCTGACTGTTTTTGTCCCAGTGTGAGGCAAGGATTTGGCACACCCCATGTGTATCCCTCTGAAAGGCTGGGGATGGAACTTTCAGGAAGATCCCTGCTCCCAGCCCTGCCATTCCCAGCAGGCAGGCAGGCTCTGGGGCTTACCCTGAAGCAGTACTCGTGGCAGTGGATGTTCAGGTGCTCGATGATGATCTTGGGGCAGTCTCGGATCTCCCGGCTGCAGTAGCTGCACAGGGGCTCGCTGGACCTGGCAAGAACAGGGCAGGGGATGCTTCTGGGCTGCTCTGTGCCAGCACTGGTGCCAGGGGTTCATGCCAGGCATCAGCACTGCTGTCCATGAGCAGCCTGCCCCCACAGGAGTGACAGAACAGGGACTGTGCTGTCCCAGGGGTACCCACAGCAGTGGGGCAGAACAGGTCTCAGAATCCTACAGTTGTGGAATCATGGAATGGTTTGGGTTGGAAGGAACCTTAAAGCTCACCCAGTTTCACCCCCTGCCATGGGCAGGGACACCTTCCACTATCCCAGGGGGCTCCAAGCCCTGTCCAGTCTGGCCTTGGGCACTGCCAGGGATCCAGGGGCAGCCCCAGCTCCTCTGAGCACCCTGTGCCAGGGCCTCCCCACCCTCCCAAAGGAGAATTTCTTCCCAATATCCCATCTAACCCTTCCTTCAGTCAGTGAGAAGGCATTCCCTTTTGCCCTGTCCCTCGTGGCCCTTGGAAATAATCCCTTTCCATTTTTCTTGCAGGCTCCCTTCAGGCACTGGAAGGCCACGATTAGGTTACCACAAAGCCTCTCAGCTCCAGGCTGCACAACCCCAGTTCTCTCAGCCTTTCCTCACAGGAGAGGTGCTCCATCCCTCTCTCACCTTGGTGGCCTTGGTGTCCATGTCACTGTATTTCCATTTACTGTGCTGCTGTTCCACAAACACACCCCAGTGTTCTCAAAAAGCAAACCTTGCAATCATTTCTGATTGAGAATTTGATGAACCTGCCCAGGGCAGCCCCACCCTGTCCTACCTGTGCAGGGGAGCACTGGACAGGTAACTGTGGTGGCTGTAGCTGCTTCTCTCCAGGTCACTCAGATCCACAAGGCTGCCACCGGGGAAGGAAGGAGGCAAATATCAGCACTTGGCAGTGATATGTGGGAAGAGAATTTCAGATAGAATCGTAATCCAATGGCTTGGAATATCCTGGCTACCTGTTCCTTGGGGAGAAGGTCCTCCAAGTGCCCTCCCAGAGAGGACAAAACTCCCCTGGTCTCACAAGGGCCCTCATGTTTGCATCTGGCCCCTACAAATAGCAGCTTTTCAGTGCCAAAACTCCAAATCCTGCACTATTGTGCAGGAAAAGGCACGGAGGACATCCCTGGTTCACCCCTCATCCAGCTGAGTGTTCCCTTCCCTCTCTGCCTGAGTTTCCTGCATCTTTGGCTTATCTATGATCAGCTTTGCTGAGCTCTGGGACAGGCTGGAGGTGTGGGAGTGTAACCAGCTCCCCCAGGGATGCCAGCAGAGCGCTGAGGGAGGAAAATGCCTGCAGGGAGCCTCAAACTGGTGTGAACTGGTGCCACATCCCTGTGAGGGATGTGCATGGGGCCAAACCCTGCTCTTGTCACCTGGGGCCAGTCTGGAGCAGCTTCACTTGAGCAGAGCTCAAAGGACTGAAGACTTAAGCTTGAAAATGGTACAATTCAACTTTTTAAACTCATATAATGAAGTTTTTCCAGTGAGAGCCCTCACCCTCCACATTCTCCTCATGCCTTCCAGTCATTGTTTACAAGAGCACGGAGAAGCCTCCCAGTGCCAAACCTGCAGTGTGATGTTTTCACCCACCTCAGAGACCAAGCCACCCCAGGAGGAGCTGGCCTGTCCCCTGGGAGCAGTGGGGACACTGCTGGCACCAGCACAGCGGGAAGAGAGGGCAGGACCCACAGAGCAGAACCTCCCCTCCGAGTAACCCCCGGGCTGGTCAGCTCCAGCTGCTCCCTCCGGTGGGATGTGCGGGGCGGCACAGCCAGTGCTCTGCACAACGGTGTGACACCTGGTGTGACACCTGGCGGCGACACACGGCTGTGACACCTGGGTGTGACACACAGCTGTGACACCTGGTGTGACACCTGGCTGTGACACCTGGCGGCGACACCTGGCGGCGACACCTGGCAGCGACACCGGGCTGTGACACACGGCAGTGACACCTTGCAGTGACACTGGGCAGTGACACCGGGCAGTGACCCCTGGCAGTGACACCTGGCAGTGACACACGGGTGTGACACCGGGCAGTCACACCTGGCAGTGACACCGGGCAGTGACACACGGCTGTGACACACGGCTGTGACACCTGGCAGTGACACCTGGCAGTGACACCTGGCAGTGACACCGGGCAGTCACACCTGGCTGTGACACCGGGCAGTGACACATGGCTGTGACACCTGGCTGTGACACACAGCAGTGACACCTGGCAGTGACACCTGGCAGTGACACACAGCAGTGACACCTGGGTGTGACACCAGGCTGTGACACCGGGCAGTGACACATGGGTGTGACACATGGCTGTGACACCTGGCAGTGACACACAGCAGTGACACCTGGGAGTGACACCAGGCTGTGACACCGGGCAGTGACACACGGCTGTGACACACGGCTGTGACACCTGGCAGTGATACATGGGTGTGACACCTGGCAGTCACACCCGGCAGTGACACCGGGCAGTGATACATGGGTGTGACACCGTGCAGTCACACCCGGCAGTGACACCGGGCAGTCACACCTGGCAGTGACACTGGGCAGTGACACCGGGCAGTGACTGTCCCCAGCTGTCCCCAGCGCTCCCTACCTGCCGTGGCGCGGCGAGGCTGCAAAGCCGCCGGTGTTCACGTACTCCTTGACAAAGAGGATCCCTCTGCTGGGAAGACGGGAAGCATTTGCATGAGAAAAGCGCGGCCGGGGCTGGGCTGCGTGCCCCGGACACGGAACGCGTGCGGGGAGGCTCGCAGCGAGCAGGATGCTGTTGTTCTGCAATAAATCCTGCGTGTCGAGCGTTGTTGCTAAATACCAACTCCTCTAATTACCCCACCAAAACAAATCGAGTTAATTGGAAAGAATGGGATGGATAATGTAACCCTTTCATCCCGTTATGGGTTTGAGGGATAAGTCTTTCGCAGCTCCCGTCAGGATTAGGCACACAATGGGCACAATGGGCACGGGAGAGCTCCCGGGTGCCGCCGAGCCTTGTGGCACAGCGCTGCTCCCGGGGCTGCTCTGCCTCTGCAATAGCTCCAGTGTTTCCAGCCAGTGTAAACTGCTGCTGCTTGTTGGGGATATTTTTATCTCCCTTGCATATTCCTCCTTTTTCCCACCCCAGCTCCAGAATTCCCCCCTGATGCAGCTCTGTGCAGGCCGAGGGGAGCCCTGTGCCCCCCACCCTCAGCCTGCAGCCCTGACAGGGATTAATCAGCCTTTTTCCATGGTGCATTTCCACTGCTGCCTAAAAGCTGGGATTAATCCTCCCTTCTTACACTAAGACCTGTCATGGCTAAGGAAAGAAATCTCTTTTTTTCCCTTAAACTGAGCATGGGCTCTTTCTACATCATGGAATCATTAATGTCGAAAAAGACCTTTAACATCATCAAATACAACCATCGAATAGTGCCACCATCATGGTCATCACCAAACCCTGTTCCCAAGTGTCACATCCACACATTTTCTGGACACTTCCACCACCAGCCTCCACTTTCCCTGGCCCAGCCTGGGGCCATTCCCTCTGCTCCTGTCCTTGTTCCCTGGGAACAGAGCCTGACCCCTCTGGCTGTCCCCTCCTGTCAGGAGTTTGCAGAGCCACAAGGGCTCCCTGAGCCTCCTTTGCTCCAGGCTGAGCCCCTTCCCAGCTCCCTCAGACATTCCTGGGGCTCCAATCCCCTTCCCCAGCTCCTGGATATGCTCCAGCCCCTCAGGGTCTGCCTTGTCCCCTGGATTACTTGTGGGACCTCAGCAGTGCCCAGCAGGGGGACAATCACTGTCCTGACCCTGCTGGGCACAGTGGGTGGCACCAGCCAGGTGCCAACGCTGCAATTCCTCCCAGGCAGGATGGCCCCACCCTGCAGTGAGGGAATTGTGGCCTCCTCAGCTGTTTACCCCGCAGAGCTGGAGTCAGGCTGGTACCCAGAGCTGTGGTGGGAGCTGCAGAGCCTCTCACTGGAGCTGGAGAGGAGCCTGTGGAGAGAGGGAAAACTCTGTGAGCCATGGCAGGATCCAAACTGGCCACCAGGAGAGCGGCTGCCACTGCTGGGAGGGCAGATGGACAGCACAGCCCTTGGCCAGACCTTGTCATGGACCAAACCAACCCCTTTCTCCTTCTACAGCTGCCGCAGGACAGAGATCCTGTCCTGGAGAAGGGATCTGGGGATGTCTCACTTGTAGGGTGAGGCAGAAGATCTCATTGGATCTTCCAGTGAGGATGGGCTGAGTGAGTGGAGCCTGACTGGGAGCAGCTGGGGGAGAAAGGGCACAGGAGGAACTGCAGGAGATGGGAACCTTCCCAGGGCCAATGGGACTGTCCCCAGCTCAGTAATTTGAAGGAAGAATGCAACAAAACTGTGGAAAACAGCTCTGCCCATCCCCTCAGCAATGAGACTGGAGTGAGGCTGAGCCAATCCAAGGATCTTGTGCCTCCCCTTCACCCCCACAACCCCTCCTTGTGACAGATCCCTCTGCCTGGCACTGGGGGCTGCATGGAGCACCTGACAGCTCATGGGTGGGCTGGCACTGCCAGGAGGGACTGCCAGGAGGGGCCCAGGATGATGGGATTCCATACTGGATACCTCCTGCCCCTTCACACAGCCTGGTTCTGGGAGCAGTTCTGGCATTTAACCATTGACATTCTGGGGACAGTGGCCCTCTCTCTTTGCTGTGATCTCTGTTTTCCTGTAGCAAAGGCCAGTTCCTGGCCAGGAACCAGCTCCCCATTCTCCTGTCCCTCTCTTCTGGCCTCCCACACAGTGAAAAATCTCCAGGGATTTTTCTGGATGTATCTCAGACACTCTGCTAGGCAGCTTTAGCTAGGAATGCTTTAAGAGCTGGTCTGATCACACATCTACTCCCTGGAAACCAATCCTCCCTCTCTCAGCTCTTGGCTCTGCCTGCTGGCTCCAATGTCATAAATTCCTGGGGAATTTCCCTCGTGACTCCCCATTTACCTGGAGCTGTTAGAGTTTAAGCTGTCCATGTAGAACGGCACCCTGTGGCTTCTCTGGGACATGGACATGGTGGGATCTCTGGGAAAGGAGTCATGGCTGGGGAGAGGAAGGGCAACAGTCTCAAGCTCAGTTTGGGCACCTGAGGGATCCTCACAGAGGGTGGGAGCAGGGCTGGAATCTCCCTGCTGGGCATTGACCCCTCCCAGGGCACACCCCACCCCTGCTGACAGCCAGGGAATGAGCAACGGATCAGGACAGGGGGACACTGAGGACAAACGGACACTGAGGGGAGTGGCAGGGGGAGGTCCTGGCTGGGGAAGGGATCCCAGCCCTGCACTCACCGTCCTGCAGGGGGGCTGAAGTCCCCGAGCCCCCTGGCACTGTCATACCAGCTGCTCCTGGGGCTGCTGCTCCCATAAACATTCCCTTTGGGATCTGGGCTGGGCCTGCTGGGCGACACAAAGCCCTGAGCACACGGCAGTGGGAATCTCTGGGTCCCCACACTGGGCTCAGTCACTGCCAGGTTCTGGCACAGAGGGAATCTCTGGATCCCACACTGGGCTCAGTCACTGCCAGGTTCTGGCACAGAGGGAATCTCTGGATCCCACACTGGGCTCAGTCACTGCCAGGTTCTGGCACAGTGGGAATCTCTGGGTCCCCACACTGGGCTCAGTCACTGCCAGGTTCTGGCACAGAGGGAATCTCTGGATCCCCACACTGGGCTCAGTCACTGCCAGGTTCTGGCACAGTGGGAATCTCTGGATCCCACACTGGGCTCAGTCACTGCCAGGTTCTGGCACTGCCAAGCCCTGGCACAGTGTGCAATCCTCGTCCCTGAAAGTGCCAGAAAATGTGTGGATGTGGCACTTGAGGCTGTGGCTTGGTGGTGACCATGGGACACAGCTGATGACCACAGAGGCCTCTCCCAGCCATGAGGACTCCATGGTTCCACCATGCACTCCCCCATGCTCTGCCCCTGTGCCAGGTCTGTGCTCCACAGGGACAGCAGACTCCAAGCCCAACACCTGAGCAAAGCCAAAGCATTCCCAAACGGATTGTCTGGAGGAGCTGTGGCTGCTCCATCCCTGGAAGTGTCCAAGGCCAGGCTGGATGGGGCTTGGAGCAGCCTGGGACAGTGGAAAGTGTCCCATGCCAGCAGCTTTCCCTGTCTCTGCATCCTAAACCCTTCACCCCCAAACTCCCTCCCCAAACCCTCACCTCCTGGTGCTGAACGCCTGGCTGTCCACATAGCCTGGGATCCTGTGGCTGGGCACGGAGCCCCCGAAGGATTGGCGCTCCTGGAACAGGGGCACGGGGGGCTGGGGCTCGTGGGCACTGCCAACACCCTCCTGAGAGCTGAAGTCTGACCTGCTGGAGAATGAAAACCAGTCTGACCATAAAGCCAAGGGGAGCTCCCACGGGTGTTCAGGGTGTGCTGAGGGTGGATCCTGCCCATTCCTAAGGGAACAGGGAGAAATGGGGCACCGTGGAGTTAACAGAACCACAGGATCAGGGGATTCCAGAATGGTTTGGGTTAAAAGGGACATTAAATCCCACCCAGTGCCACCCCTGCCATGGCAGGGACACCTCCCACTGTCCCAGGGTGTCCCAATGTCCAGCCTGGCCTTGGGCACTGCCAGGGATCCAGGGTGGGCACCTGTGCCAGGGCCTGCCCACCCTGCCAGGGAACAATTCCCAATTCCCAATCTCCCATCCATCCCTGCCCTCTGGCACTGGGAGCCATTCCCTGTGTCCTGTCCCTCCATCCTTGTCCCCAGTCCCTCTCCAGCTCTCCTGGAGCCCCTTCAGGCCCTGGCAGGGCTCTGAGCTCTCCCTGGAGCTGCTCCTGTCCAGGTGAGCACCCCCAGCTCTCCCAGCCTGGCTCCAGAGGGGCTCCAGCCCTGCAGCAGCTCCGTGGTCTCCTTTGGGCTCTCTCCAGCAGCTCCAGGTCCTTCTGATGCTGAATGCAACAATGCCTGTGGGAGGTCCCTGCAGGGCTGTGCTCCTTCCACAGGGAAAGGTGGCACTGGCAGAGCCTGCATTGTTTCCTAAATCCCCTAGGCCAGGAAATGAGCATTTGGATGCCTTGGGCAGGCCAGGAAGGAGAGCTGGAGGTGTGTGAGGGGTGTCCTGGTGCCCTGGCTCTGTACCTGTCCCTGCGGGGCTCAGACTCGGTTGCACGTGGAATCTCTGGAGCTGGGATGCTGCTTCCTCCAGGAACAGAGCTGGACCTGCCAAGACATGAGACCTTTATGGGCTGTGCAAGCACCCTGAGCACAGAATTCCTGTGGGATGGAGATGCAGCCCCTGGAGGATCTCCTGCCTCAAGGGAAAAATAAAAACTGCAATATCCCTGCATGGAAATGTGCCAGATAGAATCATGGAATCACAGAATTGTTTAGGTTGGAAAAGCCCTCCAAGATCATCAAATCCAACCACCCAGCATTAACCCAAGTCCTCAAATAACCCAAAGTGATGTGAAAAAAAAAAAAAAAAAACAGATGGAAAATCCAGACCTCTAAAGAAGCAGGGCTGAAGGGAAGGACCCCAACCACAGCACCTTTAGTGCCTCCTCCAGAGCCCCCTGCAGCAAATTCCTCCCACCAGGAAAGGCAGCCCCATTATCACTCTTGCCTTCTTGCAGTGCTCTCCTCACTCTGCACACAGGATGACAGCACCAGCTCCCTGTCCCTGCTCCCAGCAGTGTCCTGGGAGTGCAGCTCAGACCTGGGGAGAAGAACACTCTGCTCACCCTCTGACCCCAGGTGTTCTCACCGACACACCTGGGAGGGAGCCCAGTTTAACCGAGAGCCTCAGTTCTTCCAGTTTAGGTGGAAAATATGGACAAAAGAAAGGAAATCAACCCATAAAGTCCTCCCATGTGGACACCCAGCCCTGACTGGGGAAGTTCAAAACCAGACCCAGCATTACTATGGAGCTCAATGCCAAATTTTATTGCTTATTGTCTCTCCCTAGACACCCTCTGCTCCCAAATCCCAAATCTAGGAAGGCACTCCTGGCAGTCCAGCTGGACAGGGTTTGAAGGCTCTAGCTAAGAAGGATCTTTTCTCCCAGCTTTTCCTATAAAACCATGGTAAAAGGTTCATCCAATAGAAGCAGCACTAGAATCAGGCACCGGCAGGCCCCAAGTTGCACTAGAGGAGGTTTAGGCTGGATATTGGGGAAAATTTCTTCATGGAAAGGGTTGTAAACTTCCATTTCTTCATGGAAAGGGTTGTCATTTTAATTTCTTCATGGAAAGGGTTGTAATTTCCATTTCTTCATGGAAAGGGATGTCATTTCCTGGAAATGTTCAGGAAATGTGTGGGTGTGTCATGGAGGCCATGGGTTAGTGCTGAATGTGGTGATGGTGCTGGCTGATGCTTGGCCTTGATCTGAGAGGTCTTTTCCAACCTTAACAATTCCATGACTCTGTGAGAAGGAGAACCTGGGAGGGTATTTATCAGCAGGGGGGAGATGCCCAAGGAATGACCCCTCATCCCACAGAAGGCAGGGGGAATATCCCATTCCTTACCCAGCCCTGCTGGGCTCAGTGGCATCCTTCAGCCTGGGGGGCTCTGGGGGGCTCTCATGGCCAGGAGCTCCTTGGCCCCTCTCAGTGAGGCTGACCGAGTCCAGAAACCTAAACCAGACATCCAGGGTTGGGAAAACCCATGCTGGGATGGGCAGAAACCCATTCCCTGGAGAGGAGCAGGAGCCAGTTTGGCCAGAGCTATTCCAAACATTCCAGATCACCAAGGCTAGACATCCTGGATCACCAACCCCAGATATCCCAGATCACCAAGGCTAGACACACCAGATGACCAACCCCAGACATCCCAAATCACCAACCCCAGACACCCCAGGTCACCAACCCCAGATATCCCAAATCACCAACCCCATACTCCCGGATCACCCACCCCAAACATTCCAGATGACCAACCCCAAACATCCCAAATCACCAATCCCAAACATCCCAAATCACCAATCCCAAACATCCCAAATCACCAACCCCAAACATCCCAAATCACCAACCCCAGACACCCCAGATCACCAACCCCAAACACCCCAAATCACCAACCCCAAACATCCCAAACCACCAACCCCAAACACCCCAAATCACCAACCCCAAACATCCCAGATCACCAACACCAAACACCTCAGATCACCAACCCCAGACACTCCAGATCACCAACCCCAGACAACCCAGATCATCAACCCCAAACATCCCAAATCACCAACCCCAAACACTCCAGATCACCAAGGATAGACATTCCAGATCACCAACCCCAAACATCCCAGATCACCAACCCCAAACACTCCAGATCACCAACCCCCAACACCCCAGATCACCAACCCCAGACACCCCAGATCACCAAGGCTGGACATCCCAAATCACCAACCCCAAATACCCCAAATCACCAACCCCAAACATCCCAAATCACCAACCCCAGACACCCCAGATCACCAACCCCAAACACCCCAAATCACCAACCCCAAACATCCCAAACCACCAACCCCAAACACCCCAAATCACCAACCCCAAACATCCCAGATCACCAACACCAAACACCTCAGATCACCAACCCCAGACACTCCAGATCACCAACCCCAGACAACCCAGATCATCAACCCCAAACATCCCAAATCACCAACCCCAAACACTCCAGATCACCAAGGATAGACATTCCAGATCACCAACCCCAAACATCCCAGATCACCAACCCCAAACACTCCAGATCACCAACCCCCAACACCCCAGATCACCAACCCCAGACACCCCAGATCACCAAGGCTGGACATCCCAAATCACCAACCCCAAATACCCCAAATCACCAACCCCAAACATCCCAAATCACCAACCCCAGACATCCCAGATCACCAACCCCAAACACTCCAGATCACCAACCCCAGTCCCCCCAGTCCTCACCTTGTCTCATCCCAGTAGGGCTGGTGGTGGGATGGACCCTCAGGATTTGTGGAGCTGCTCCTCTCCTCATAGCCCAGGACAGAGCTGGAAAGCAGAGCAGCACCCATCACATCCCTAAAAACTGGCACCTGGCACTGCTCTGCTCACCAGGCCAGCTTTGTGCCAGCTGAAAGGTAGCACTGGCACTGGGGTTTTCTCTAGGACAGCCCATGTGCCCATGCTCCAGCTGCTGCTGCAGCATCCTGCATTATCAGGGAATTGAAAGGGAGTGACTGAACCCCACTGAGAGCACAAGAGGAAGAAAAATCTGGACTGCTCAAAGGAGATATAACACAAAGCTCTTGGTTTATTTAAACCTCAGTTTCCATCCTTGGGAAAAAAGCAGGAGAAGGAGCCTCTTTCTGTGCCTGCCCATTCAGCCTTCCCTTAATGCTCAGGATTGTTCCTTCACCCACTAAACTCACCCTAGTCTTACCTTTTAAAGGAATACTCTGTGTTCTCAATGTGCACAGGGGTTCTCTCAGTGGGATGAAAAGGGACATCAGGCTGCAAGGCTGATCTGGCAAAAAACCAGGGAATTCAGAGCTTCCAAAATTTCCAGGGGATTTGTATGGAACAGCAACACTGCACTTTGTATCAGCCCAGGAAACAGGAAAGTATTGTCTCAGAGAACTGATTTTCCCTCAGAAAAACCCATTTTCAATCCTATCCAAGAGGAGGAGAGGCTGGTGGTGGAACTGAGGTGGTTACTGGGATTAAATTCCTACATATCTCCCTACAGGAATTTCCTGTCCTGTCCCAGGATGAAGCACCTGGACAAAGCACAACAGGAGTCACTTTGGGGAGGACATTCCTTCATCACCAGCAGCAGCTCCAGGCCGTGGGATCCTCCTCTCCTCAGCTCAGGGGGATGAATTCATTTCACAGAATCCAGGAATCATGGAAAGGTTTGGCTTGGAAGGACCTTAAAGCTCACCCAGTCCCACTCTCTGCCATGGGCTGGGACACCTTCCACTATCCCAGGGTGCTCCAAGCCCAACCTGGCACTGAAACCTGCTCACCTCAATGCCTTTGTGGGGCCAATACAGGGAAATGAATCCCAAAGTAACGGACAAGGGAGGGAAGCAGCAACAGCAGCAATTCCTCCCTGACCATGCACCCCTGGCAATGTCAGGGGAGCAAAGACTCTCAAATCCTGTGGGATGGAGGCACTAAAGGCAGTGCTAAAGCTGCTGGATCTGCTCCCAGCATCCCAGGGGTGGAAAACCCCTCTGGGATCATCGAGTCCAACCTGTGCCCCATCCCCAGAGCACTGAGTGCCACCTCCAGTCCTTCCCTGGACACCTCCAGGGATGGGGACTCCAGACCTCCCTGGGCATTCTCTGCCAAGCCCTGACCACCCTTTCCAGAGGAAATTCCCCCTGAATTCCCAGTCTGCTTCTCTGGGAAGAAGTTGTGTCACAGTGAACAGGAAGATGCTGCTCCCACTGTTTGCCCACACAGGATTTTCCTTTCCCAGTTGCTTTGTTGCCCAGTTTGGATTCTAACTTGGACAAGTTGCTTATTCCCAGCCCAGGTGCCCCTGGAAGCAGAGGGTGCCATTCCCAGGCCCTGTGTCACACCTGGTGTCCCCCTGGGAGGGCTCAGAGGGACGGAGCAGCTCCGGAGCATCCCCAGGAGAGTGCCAGGAACCAGAGCTGGACCTGAGGGAGAAGAGGGTTGGGTGGTCCAGCAGGAAGCTCAGCAAGAGGAGAACACCAAGAAGAAAAAATACCCACCACCAGGCTTTCCTGGCTCCAGTGGAGCATCTTTCCCTCCCTCCTGCTTAGCCCTGGGAATTTCCTGAAGGGCTGAGCCCCACATCCAACACACTCATCCTCATGTGAGGAAAGCAGCTGGAAGAGCCAGGGCCCTTTGAGCTGCTGGGTCAGGCCCACCCTCCTCTGCAAGGGCTGCTCCCAGAGCTCATCCACAGGGCAGTCCCAGGGCAGGAGAACCTCCCCTCAGCTCTAAAATGGAGGAGAAAAACTGAATTTTCCACTTACTCTGGTGGGTAAAGCCCATTCTTGGCTTCTGTGTGCTCAGCAAAACTGGAAAAGAGAGACACAGCTTGAGGAATGTTCTGCAGTGACTTTCCCCTGATTTCCTGGAGGAGAGACCAGTTCTACAAAGCCCATGTGGAATCTGTTTTCCACCAGTAAATATCCATTCCAGGATTCCAGGGAGCTCCAGAACTGCAGTTTATGGATTGTGCAGTGCCCAAGTCAGGGATCCCACAGTGACTCTACCTTCCATTTGTGGCAGCCCTGGTGGCTTTGGGGGCCCCTTCATCCCATGGGAACCTCTCAGGCTTTTCCTTCAGAGCTTTGTCACTAGAAAAACAGGAAAATTCCAGTGAAAATGAGACTTGTCAGCATTTGTAATGTGACATCCTAGAGAAATCTGCTGATATTTGGTTGGGGAACGAAATGGGGTTAAATCTCTCCATCAGGATGGGCAGGGCTGCATTGCTGGGGTTAAATCTCTGCATCAGTGGGTTTGACTGCAGGTCATGGATGATGGAACCATGGCCAAAGAGCAGCAGGCAGCAAGGACCAGCACAGCCCTGGGAGGAGGGACAGCCCCAGGGAATGGCAGCAGAGGCAAAGGGAGCAGCAAAATAAAGGGAAATGCAGGGAGGGGAGAACCCCAGAGCAGAGAGGGAAGGGAGGGGATCTCTGCCAGGCTCAGCTTTGCCAGCAGATGCTGCTCTGGGAGTGCAGCCCAGCCCGGGCTGGGGGACACCAGGAGCAGGAGCTGCTGCTCCCCAGCAAACCCAGCTCAGCAGCACAGTCCTTACCCATCTCCAGCCTGGGACACCGTTTCCAAGGAGAATTTCCCACTCAGGGCCTGCCTGTCCTCACCATTCCTGCAGGGAAAACAGCAGGAGCGTGAGGCAGGGGGAGCCAGAGGAGCTGCACAGAAAGGGCTGCAGGTCTGGATCCCAATTGCCAGCATTCACACCCTGGCTTCCATCTGGGAATGTTTCCTTCCAGATGCTTCTGCCCCTTCCCTGGAGTTCCCTGTGTGGTGTTTGCTGGTCTGTGCAGCTCCATGAACACATGGACATGGATGGATGGACAGCTGGACAGGTGGGATGGGCACATGGACATGATGGATGGACAGGTGGACATGGATGGATGGACATGGAGGATGGACAGAGAAAGATGGACATGAATGGATGGACAAGTGCGTTTGAGATGGATGGAGATGGATGGGTGGACAGGTGGACAGGGATGGACGGACATGGATGGATGGACAGGTGGGATGGAAAGATGGACATTGATGGATGGACAGGTGTGTTGGGTGTGTTGGAGATGGATGGACACAGATGGATGGACAGATGGACATGGATGGATGGACAGGTGGACAAAGATGGATGGACAAGGAGGATGGACAGGTATGTTGGGTGTGTTGGAGATGGATGGACAGATGGACATGGACGGATGGACATGGATGGATGAACAGATGGACACATGGGATGGATGGACAGGTTGACATGGATGGATAGGTGGACATGGATGGATGGATGGATGGATGGATGGATGGATGGACATGGGTGAATGGACATGTGGGATGGATAGACAGGTGGACAGGCGGGATGGATGGACAGGTGGCCATGGTGGACATGGATGGACAGGGGGACATGGATGAATGGACATGTGGGATGGACGGACAGGTGGACAGGTGGGATGGATGGATGGACGGACAGGTGGCCATGTCCTGGAGGATTTTGTGTCTCCAGGGAATCCCCCCAGGCAGAGCCGAATTCCCCACCCTGCCCTTGGGATCCTGCAGGGCCTCCAGACCCACCTGATTTCAGCAGAAGTGGAGATTGTCCCCAGGGTGTCACTCAGGGATGGGGATGTTTGGCTCCTGCTGCCTGGTTTGGGGCTGCAGGAGAGGACAAAGGACAAAATTGTCATTCCTGATCAAACCAGCTCCAGCTGCAGCAAATCCACCCTGAACTGGAGTGTTCCTTATGGGAATGAATCATCACTCTTCTCAATCCACTCACTGGCAAGTCATCTCCTCCAAAGCAAATTTAAATTAAAAGCACAGATTTTGCCAGGAATTTCTACTTTCTACAGTAAAAGCACCAGGACAAGGGCAGCAGCCAAAGTGCTGATTGCAGTGAGAACTATTCCACCTTTTTTATACACCAGGCATGGATTCAGTCAAAAACCTTGGAAAACAGCTAAAAATGATTCCCTTACACCTGTTTGGCAGGAAAAGGTTCAGCTGGATGGGGCTTGGAGCAACCTGGGACAGTGGAAGGTGTCCCTGCCCCTAGGGGTGGGAATGGATGGGCTTTAAAGCCTTTCCAACCCAAACCAGCCCAGGATTCTACATTTGGGTTTTTTCCTTTTGGGTTTTGAGCCCTTCCATCAGGATATTGTCAGATCCTGCCATGGGTTTCAGCCATAAAACCTTTATCAAGAGCTGTCTGCATCCAGGAAAGGCTTCCCATGGAAAGATGGATTGGGTTCCTCCCCTTTCCCAGAGTGGAGCCCACAGAGGTCTCTGACCTTCTGTGCCACCCATCCTGGCTGTGCTGGAGCTCCTACCTGGAGGGAGAGGCTGCTGCTGCCTTTGGCTCATCCCAGGAAGACCCAGGGCTGGTTTGTCTTAGCCCATTAGCACTGACAAAAAAGAAAAAAAGAGAACAAAATGATAAATCAACAAAACATTATTCCAGATGAATTGTAGGAGCTTCTCCCATGCTCAAATGCTGCTTTGTGCCCACTGCTCCTGTGCTGCTCCCTGAGCAGTGTCCCTGTGCTCTGTGGCACTGCTGTCACTCACATCTGCCTTTCTGCTCAGGTTTAGAAACTGATTTTCCCCATTTATCCCAGCTGGAGCTGTTTCTATCCCCAGTGTTTCCTGGGAGGTTTCCTCTGCAAGCTCCCCATTTTTGGTTGTGTTTGGACAGCTGATAAAAGCAGTTGTCCCCAGAGCTGGCAAAGGCTGGAATGGGAGATGCCACCCTGAGCAATGAGTACCTGCTGCTCTGCGGAGCAACCCTGGATGAACCCGGCACGGTCGGACTCCTCCTCTGCTGTCCTTCCTCCTCTTCTATCTCGATTCTTTCCACAGGGAGAAAGAGACAAATGGCACATCATTCCCTCTTTTCTGTAGCTTTCCAGGCAGTTTATCCCTGTTTTTCCCTGTTTCCTGAGCAGGTTTTTGCTGCTGCTCCCTGTGCTCCTGCAGAGCATCCCAAGGGGCAGAATGCAGCCAGGCCAGGGGGATTTTTCCACATCAGCTGAGTTCTTGGATTCCAGAGTGTGGGAATTGGAAAAACAGAAACTTCAGAGACACTGAAGGGTTTGACCTGCAGCCTTGGGAGAAGCTTGGATTGATGTAAAAATACAATACACAGAACAACTATAAACTTATGTTTTTATAGTTGTAAGTGAGAATATGCCTTAAGTAAGTGAGAAACTGCATTGGTAAGATGGTGAAGGGTTTATAGTGTAGGGGTGTAATTGTACAGAGTAAGCTAAGAATTTAGATGTTATAACAGAAGCATATGTGGGCATGTGAGACAGAAGCCATTAGACAAAATTATCTGCAGTGCAGCAAAATTCAATAAAAATGGGAAGTTAGAAAAGCAAACTAACCCTTGTAACATCTGTTCATTAGATTAGAAAGTTCTATATTGTCTTGTAACAAGGAACTTGTGGCTACTCTTGAGCTATGACTGACTTTTTTAAAGTCTCCCAGCCTCTGAGAATGATGTTTATCTGAGCAGTAAGTTGTTCTTAGCTCAAAAACAGTCCCATCCCCACATTACCAACAGTGGCAGTGATATCAGAGGGAGCCCTGGGCACGTTTCCTGTCCCACAGACAGCTCCAGGAGGGAGATGCTGAGGAGCATTGTCCTGGCTGCCTGCAGCAGGAAGGCTGTGCCTGAGTCTCCCCATTTCAGGCTGTCCATAACCCAAAGCACCATCAGGATTGCATTCCCGTTTTTTCCAACACTGTTTCTCCCAAAAGAGCAGTGAGATCCAACCCCCAGCATCCTTTTTCAAGGGTTTGTTCTTCCTCTGCTATGAAACTGCTGGGATCTGCTGTCCCAGCCTGGTACAAGCACCCAGCCCCAGCAGTGCTCCCCGAGGTGCAGCACCTACCTCTTGGCAAACAGGGGTGGAAATTCCTGGGTTGGGCTGCTGTGGAGGAAGGGTTAAGGAGCAGTTAAAGGATTGGAAGGAAAGACGCTCTCTCGGCAGGGGCAGAGCCCCCCAAACCCTGCCCCAGGTGTGCAAGGTCCTGTCACACCTTTGGGCAAAGCTGGCCCCAACCAGGGGTGTGACACCAATGAAATAATGCAACAAAACTGCAGAGAGCAGCTGAAGGACTGAGCCTGAAAATGGGAATTAGGGACTCCCCTGGATTTTCTTTTCTGGAAGTTTCATCCCTCTCAATAAGGAAAACTTGGAGGATTTCCCAGTGCTGCAGAATCCTGCAGATACCATGGAATCATGGAAAGGTTTGGGCTGGAAGGACCTTCAAGATTTTCCAGCCCCATCCCTGTCGTGGCAGGGACACCTCCCACTGTCCCAGGTGCTCCAGCCTGGCCTTGGGCACTGCCAGGGATCCAGGGTGGGCACCTGTGCCAGGGCCTGCCCACCCTGCCAGGGAACAATTCCCAATGCCCAATCTCCCATCCATCCCTGCCCTCTGGCACTGGGAGCCATTCCTGTGTCCTGTCCCTCCATCCTTGTCCCCAGTCCCTCTGCAGCTCTCCTGGAGCCCCTTCAGGCCCTGGAAGAGCACCTGGACCCTTCCCTTCTCCAGGTGAACATTCCCAGCTCTTCCCTTGTACGGAAGGAGCTCCAGCCCTTGGAGCCCTTGTGGCCTGTGCTTGGCTGCTGTGTTGGAGAGGCTCCCTCAGCTCCAGCTGCCCTTCCCTGGCTCCTGTTCCCCTCCCAGCCCTGCACTCACCCGTTGCTCTTCTTGGCAGCGGACAGGACGTAGGCGCGCTCGCGGCCGGCCGAGCGCCGCAGGACGCTGTTGGCAGCCTCGGTCCTGGAGGGGGACAGGGCAGGGCAGGGCTCAGAGCCTGCTCACGCTGCTGCTCCCTGCCTGGAGCCTTGGAGGGGCAGAGAGCAACCACTGCAGGCTGGGCTAACCCTGAGCGAGCTCCTGCGCTCTGGGGAGCAGATTTCATGGAATCGTGGAATGGTTAAGGCTGGAAATAATCATCCAATCATCCTTTAAAGTCACGCAGTCCAACCATGAGCCAGCACCACCACCATGGTCGCCACAACCCACATCCTCAAGTGCCACAGCCACAGCCATAGGTTTTTTGAACACTGCCAGGGATGGGGACTCCACCACTGCCCTGGGCAGCTGTGCCAGGCCTGGACCATCCATTTCAGACATGGATTGTTGCAATACTTGATTCTATGGACAGACAAACGGACATGGGTTCTGTGCCTGACACTCCATGGAGTGTCTGCACTGATCTGGGTACTACCACGTGTACCAAGGGAGAAGGGATCACTGGCAGGGATCCAGAGGCAGCTCCAGCTGCTCTGGGCACCCTGTGCCAGGGCCTGCCCACATCCCCAGGGAAAAATTCCATCCCAATATCCCATCCATCCCTGCCCTCTGGCAGTGGGGAGTGAGAAATTCCCTGCGTCCTGTCTCTCCATCCCTTATCCAAAGTTCCCCTCCAGCTCTTTAGTGGTTGGACCCCAGGGGTCAATGACCAAGTTTTCCTTCATACAAGATTTGTGCCTGAGGAAAAGGGGCATCAGAAACTCCATCAAGAGCAACGAGGCTGAAGCCAGAGAGACCAGACCTGTTCCTGTGCCTGTCCTGTGCCCCTGGATCCCTGGCAGTGCCCAAGCCCAGGCTGTACTAGGCTGGGAGCAGCCTGGGACAGTGGGAGGGGTCCCTGCCCATGGCAGGGGTGGCAGTGGATGAGCTTTGAGGTCTCTTCCACCCAAACCATCCCGGGATGATTCTCTGCTCCTATTCCTGGTAGGAAGGACAGCCCAGCCTGGAGCTGCCCTGGGTGCCAGTCCTGGAGTGATCCCAGCTCTGGCACACCCGCAGTGTGGGGAGCTGGGCTCCTCCCTCCTGCCTGTTTGTGCCTCTCCATCTTCCCCGTGGCCACCAGGCAGCCCAGGGATGCCAGAGCCCTCCCAGCTGCCTGGGTAACTGGGCTGTGCTGTCAGGCTGCATCACGTCAGGATTTAATTACGTTTTGTTGGGAGCGCGGTGGCCCGTGGGCAGAGCGGGGCTCGGAGCAGGGAGAGCTGGGATTATCCTTGGATTGCACCCAGCCCTGAGCTGTGCCTGGGTCCACCAACCCTCCAGGATGGAACAGAGCTTGTCACTGTCCCTGCAGGAGCACGGGGGCACCTCCAGGCCTCACCTCTTCTTGTGCTCATCTGGAGAGAAAGGCACATCCTCCTCCTCCCCATCCACGGATTTCTGCCGAACGTTGTACGGAGCTCTGGGAGGGAGGGAAGGGAGAGCCAGGGTCAGGAATTGCTGCTGGGGCTGGGGCAGAGGCAGCATGAGCCAAACAGAAGTGAATCCAAGGCATTGAGTCAGACACCTGTATTTTCCATAGGGGTGCACAGGTCCCTGAAGGACTTTTGTCCCTAGCCCAGAGGCCCCAACCCCATTTTGGATCAGAGCCACACTCTGGGACACAAAAACCAGGGCAGGAAATGCCCAGAGTGCTGCCCTGCCTTTCTCCAGGCTTCAGGAAAGCTCCAAACCCAGTTCCCAGGCTGCACCCTCCATTCCTGCCTGGTGATGAAATTCCCCTCCATACAAAGGCCAGTGTCAGTTCAAGCAGCACCTCCTGGCCCACAAAGAGATGCCCTGGGAACCACTGGCATTTCCAGTGGAAGCTCTGGGAGCTCCAGGGCCATTCCTGGGGCTCCCACTGAGCAGGGACAGGAGGAGCTGCTCCCTTTGCCCACTCACAGTTTCTTGTAGTCCTCCGTGGTCATCCTGTATCCGGAGGGGGAGCGGCTCTGTCCCTTCAGGGCAGTGCTGGGGGGACACAAAGCACATCTGGCAATGTGACCTTCCCATCCCTCCCCATCCCCTTCCCCAGGGGAGCTCCACAGGGAGGGGAACAACAGCAGAGCCCCAGATATCCCACTCTGGTTGCAGGGAATGCTGCTGAATGGAGGGAGGGCACAGGGGACACCCTCGTACTTTTTCTGTGCTGGGCTGGCAGCTGAAGGATCCGGCGTGGAGGAGCTTTTATCGATGGTCCTGGTGAACACCCCCCTGCGGAGGGAAGGGACATCTCACATAAAATGGGAAATGTTTGGAGCCAAGTTCAAAGCAGCAGTGAAACAACAGGGCTGGCTCTTGGCCCTGAGCACTGGGATGCTCCCAGCTGATGGAACATTTTCTGCTCCTGATCCAGTTCTCCTCCCCCTGCAGCCCAGATCTCTCCCACTCCATACCCACCTGATGAGGTATCCAGACTGGGGCTTGGGGGCAGAGGACCTGTGCAAAGAACAGACATCAGGGAGTAAAAAACACGGGGAAAACAACAGCAGCAGCACCAGGATTGAAGGGGAAAGTCCACGTGGATGTCAAACAAAAAACCCAGCTAAGCAGGCCTGAGGGATCCCACAGCTGGATTGACTCTGGAGGGATGTTTTGACAAGAATAATCATCAGAACAAGCTCTCTTAAGGATTTTTTTAATAGGGAAAATTAATTTTAGAGTGAGCCAATTAATATTAGCCATGCTGGCAGTGTTCTCTGGCCCAGGTTGGTGGCACAGGAGGGGGAATCAGCTGTGATGCAGATCCTGATTATTTTATCACAGCTGCACCCCAACTCCTCTGGGGTGCATTCCCAGGAGGGAGCACAGTGTGGCTCCTCTGGAGAGCACCAGCAGTGGGGAGAGCAGCCACAGGGAAAGGGAAGCAGGGAAGTGCTCAGGGGAGAGGGCAGAGCTCTCACACAGGGCCAGGCCCTTCCCAAGAGTTTGGTATTTCAGGATATTCCTCCGAGCTCCTGAGTTCCTGCAGACCCCTCGTGCTCTGAAGGGACCTCAGCCCCTGCCAGGGCTCCCCCTGCCCTGAGGAGCCCCTGCCTGGAGCACTGAGGGGCTGCACCAGCAGAGCCATTGATGTCCCAGCCCAGCCCTGTGCCATCAGTGGCTCAAAGGCTCCGTTCCCCTGAATTAAAGTCACCCCTGCATCCTGCTGCACCTCTGGGGAGCCACTCCCTGCCCTCTCCAAGGTGAGCCATCCCTGTGAGCAGGGCTGTGTCCAGAGCTGTGCTGGCAGCAGCAGGTGAGGGGGGCACACAGTGAGGGTTTGCACTGAGCCCTGCAGGCAGCAGAGCAGGGAATGGATGGGAATGGGGCCCTGGAATTACCTGTCCTGCTGGGGAGCAGCGGGTTTGGGGGCCGGGGGTGCCCCAGCAGCCTGGCCAGACCTGAGGGAACAGCAAACACAGGGATGTGGTTAACTGACTGCTGAGCATGGGTTTGGAGAGAGGGGAAGGGAAGAGGGGCTTGGAATTGGGTCTACTCCCAGGTAAAGAGGAGCTGGAGCAGATTGGTGTTCCCTGGCACAGGGCCCTGTGGGACAGCCAGGGAGCTGTCTGATCTCCTGCCTCTCCCATCCCAAACTCCCTGCAGGCCTGCCCTGGGTTTGTCACTCCAATGCACAATCTGGCTTCACAAAACTTCGGAGCTCTCCTGAGCCTCCCAATCTGTCTGTGCTGCTGAATCCCAGCTCCAGCAGAAGACACTTGTCAGAGCTTCTCCCCACCCAGCATTTATCAGAAATAAAGAGAAGCAGCAACTCCTCTGGCAGTTCTCAGGATCTTTCTGGGTCACTGGGACCCTGAGGTTGCTAAAAGTCTCTTTTCCCAGCCTGAGCACTTGAAGAAGGAGTCAGAGATCTTAATTTTTCAGTCTCAAGGTTGTTTTTTGTATGTTATCTATAATAAATTTTCTCCTGCCCTGCCGAGGTCCATCCAGCAGCACAGTTCCAGGCACTTTACCTGCTCCCAGGGCAGTGTTATGGCTTTATACTAAAAACTACGTGTACAATATTTACAGTAACTTCCCAATACCTATCACCTATGTTAGACTGTGAGCTTCTACTCTAAACTAATCTGTGAGTGCCACCATCACAGCAGAAGATGGAGGCCAAGAAGAAGGAGAAAGGCTGGGCACGCTCAGTTCCCTCCATCTTGCCTCCTGAACCCCCATACCAAAACCCCCAAAATCTACTTTTCCACCCCGTGATAACTTCACTGTTATTCTACCTAAACTGTTGTGGCTTTGCTGATCTTCATCTAAGGTTGGTAATTTGCTCCACGGGTCATGATGAAACCCACAGGTGTTTTGGGCTGTGTGCCAGGGTCTCTGAGCCCCCTGGCTGGGTCCTGGACAGCCAGAGGGATGTTCTGGGTTCCCACAGGCAGTGGCAGTACCTGGCACCAGAGGCACCCCAAAATCACCCCAAAACCTGTCCCAGCACATCCTGTGCAGCCTGGGGAGCCCAGAACTCCAGACAATGCCCTCGGGCACAGGGTGGGATCAATGGGGCTTGGATCAATGACCCAACTCAGGGAGTTCTGATGGGGAAATGGAAGGAAATGCTCTTACCGGGGGCTGCTCTTCTCCTCGTCCGAGTCGGAGTTGTGGTGCTGGATCCAGCTCTTGTCGCCCCGCAGGGTGGTGCGGACCTTCATCTGCCGGATGATCCTGCGGCGATCCTCGTCCGTGGGCGGGATCGGCCCTCCTGGAGAGCAGGACAGGGAGGGAAGCGCTCACGGCACCCCGGGCAGGTGGGATCCAGCCCAGCACGCAGCCCTCCCCTCCCTGGTGGGTGGAAGATGGAGACGTGGCCATGCAGAGCTCGGGATCAGCATCCCGCTGGATCACAGAGTCTCACTGGAACACCTCCCTGTGTCCTGTCCCTGCAGGGACATTCCAGCAGCTCCAGTTGGCCAGCAGAAACAGAGGAAAAACCAGCAGAGGAAAGAATTACCTTTAGTGACACCCAGGGACATCATGGTCTCAGCAGCACCTTCCCCTTCTGCCCCTGCTCACAGCCAACAAGGCCCTGGAAGACATGGGAAAGGGGATAAGCAAAATATCAGCTGTGGTATAAAAACCTGGCAGGCAAGGGGAGAGGAGAGCACAGGCACAGAGGCACAGCCGTGGTGGCACAGCTGGAGCGTGGGGAGGCTCTGGCCTTGCACCTGAGCTGGGATTCCTCCCCATCCATGAACTGCAGCATCAAGGACAGGGAAAATCCAATCCAGCCAAGCCAGAGGTGTTTTTCCAGATCTGGGAGGAAAGTGGTGGAGGAGACCTTGCAAAAGTGCCCAGAGGCACTCAGGTGGGCCAGAACTTCTGGAGCCCACAGAACCCCAAGGATCCTGGAGTTCCCTTGGGATTTGTGTCAGGTGGGATGAGAGGCACCCAGGTTAATTCAGCACCTGGCTGTGTTTGTCAGAAATGGTTCTGTTCTGTCTGCACTCCTAGATTTTCCTGGAAGCTGCAGGACCACCTTTTGTTTTTGGAGGAGAAAATCCCACATTGAATCCCAGAATGGTTTGGGTTGGATGGGACCTTAAATCTCCTCCAGCTCCAAACCCTTCCATGGCAGGGACACCTTCCAGCTTTTACCACCCGCAGTGTTCCCTTGCCAAAACTCTCTCCTGCGTTCTGGAATGACTCTGCCAGTCAGAAATAAGAAGGCCCAGCCCTCTTTGGGAGAACCTCAGAGGAGGTTGTTGTTCCCTGCTGGTGGGCCTGTCCCTGCAGTATTCCTGGGAAGCCACATGCCCAGGAGGAATGCAGGGTGCTGATCTCATGGCATTGGGCTTGGCACAGCCTCCTCCCCCGGCTTGTCTCAGCCAGGGATCTGCCCACTGCTCATCCCCTGCTCTTCCCATCGGGATCATGAACAATTCCCCAGGGCTCCTCTCCCTCTGCAAACGTTCCCAAGCATCACACCCACCCCTGTGCCATCCAAATATGCAACAGGCAGCTGATATTCCAGTATTCCTTCTGGTATTTGGAATAGCTTGTGATTTATAGCCCAGCTCATGTCCCTGGTACATTTAATCCCTTATTTTGTGTGCTGGATAAATGCAACTGGTGCTCAGCTTTGGATACCAGCCCCTGGGATGGGGCACTGGGATGTCCCAGGCAGCAGGAGATCCACAAAAATGGTTCATTCCCACTTACAAAGCATCCAACATGAGCCACCCAGCACAGGAGATAAATGTCTTCTCTGCACAGGAGCAAAATCCCAGCAAACTGTGTCCCCAGACTGCACACTGCAAACGGGGCTGCTGCTTAAACCCATGCTAAGTAACACAGAATCCCATTTCCAAAGGCATGGAACACCGCCCAGACAGCACTCACAGGTCTGGAACACCACCAGGACAACACTCACAGCTCATTTCCACCTCTGGCAAGCCCTGGGGCTCATGGGCATCTTTGCTGAGATCCCCTGTTTGGGGACCAAGCCTGGCTGCAGTGTCCCATTGAGGACACTCTGAAGCTCCTCATCCCGTGAGGAAAGCCATTCCAAACTATTTAATGAGGAAAGCAATTCCAGGCTATTTAATAAGGGAAAGGGCTGGAACCTTGTTTGGATGTCAATGTTCAGGGGCTCTGGGGCAGAATCCAGTTCAAGGGCAGAGCCCAGCCCAGCTCTCCCTGGGGTCCCTGCCCTGCCCCAGCTCTTTCCATGCCCCGGAGTTTGGGAGCAGCTCCAGCGCCCCAAACTCCTCTCCCATCCTCGGCAGGGAGTGTTCCCTATGGATCACAGCCCCTGGATGAACCAGGGGGCACCTCTAGCTGTACCCGAGGCTGTGGGGCTCTCCTGCCCCTGCCCAGCCATCCTGTCCCATCCTGTCCCTCAGGAGTGCAGGCACAGCCACACCAACTCTTCCCCAATAAATCCTCCAAGTGCCTGAAATCAGCAGCGCAGTCCTTAATTGGAAAGGATCTGCTTTCCACGGAAAGCACTTGAACAGCTCTAATTACCCTGCAGGAGATGGAACACTTGCTGTTCTTTCAAAGCTGATGGCAGCTCCTCTTCCCTGCTTTCCACCCTCCTTTGGGATGGCTCAGCTGGGATTGTGAAAAGTTAAAAACAAGAGTTCAGCCTGCAGTTTGTGGGCACCTGGGTAATGGCCCCTTTGAGACTAACAGCACCTTGTGTGCTTTGGGGATGAGCTGGATCCAGCTCTGGGGACTGAAGGAACACCCTGATGTCTCTACAGGACACGAAACAACACGAGTGCACACACTGCTGCTCTCAAGGTGAACAAAAGGGCAGTTTATTTCCTGACTCTAACATTTATAGTTTTCTAATAGTGATAATGGATTGGAGGGTGACAGTGCCACCTCTCCAATGACACTGGACAAACTAACAGTCTATCAAATTTCTCTTCTTCTATAAAAGAATGCAAAACAATGAGTTGTTTACAGAAAGTGTGTGAGAAAGTTCATTACAAGAATGTAAACATCAGAAGGCTTAGAAAATCTTAAAATATCAGGGTGATGCCCTGGGAACAGTGAATGGAGCTGCTTTGATCCCATAAATCCAGCTCTCCTGGGAGCACCCGGGTGCCCTGAGACCCCTGAAGTGTCCCTGCAGCCAGGCCCAGCTTACAGCAGTCCTGCTCCCCGTGTTTGGCTTCCTGGCCCTGGGATGGGATGCCCCAAGCCCCACCTCACTCTCCCATGCTGATCCCTGCTCCTTTTGGGACAGGAACCATCCCAGCCCTCTTTGGGACAGGAACCCCCAGGCCCCTCTGCTGCCCTCCCTGTCCCTGCAAGGCCTCGGTGGCACTGGAGGACATTGAAGGGCCCTTCCAGCCTCAGTGGCTCTGGGACTCCTGGACAAGGGGTGAAACTCTGCGTTCCTCACACAGAGGGTATCCACAGATGCCAACCTGTGCCCTCACCAGGGTTATTTCCCTCAGCCCAAACCCACGGGGCATCACTGATGGTCCCAGCTCTGGAGTGATCCCGTCCTGCCCACGGTGATCCCAGCTCTGTGGGGACCCAGTCCCACCCGAGGTGGCCCAGCAGCAGCTCCAGGCCCTGCTCCCACCAGCTGAGGCCGTGCTGGAGCTCTCCAGGGATCTCTCCTGTGCTCCCCCTGGCCCTGGTGCCAGCACAGCCTCATTTCCCAGGCCTGGGCGCTGATGGAGGCCTTGGCCGCTGAGCTGGAGACTGCGAGCAGCACCCAGGGCAGTCACGCGGAAAAACCTCCTGCTCTGGGGATAATTGATGCCTGCTCTGACCTTCACAGGCCTCCAATTAAAATGTATTTAAAGCCTGCAAGAGGTTTGAACCTCCTTCCTTTGAGCCTCCTCGAGCCTGCTGAGAGATTTGGCCTCCAGGCCCAGCTCCAGGCCAGGTCCCCGCTCCATGGGCAAGGGGGGATCTTGTGCTGCTTTTTTATTTTCCTTTTTTTATATTTTTAAGGTTGGGATTAAATGTGTGAGATGGTATTTTTTGTTTGGACTTAGATGTTTATTAGCTTTTATTTATATTACTTTATTATATTTATTATTTATTTATATATTTATTATTTATTTATATATCTATGATCATGTTACTTTATTATTTATTTATATTACTTTATTTGTGTTGATTTATTTATATTATTTCATATATACTATATTTTTATTACTTTTATATATACTATTTAATTACTTTTCTGTATATATACTACATTTATATACATAAATATACTATATTTATAAGTTCTGAGTTTTATAGTATTTTACTAACAAACTAAAAATATTGAGTTGTATTTTTATTTCTATAAGGCTTTTTAAGGATAAACTGTCTAATTGAGAAATTACACTACAATTATTTTTATTTTTAACTTAATAGCTAAGTACTTGTGGTTTGTAATGTGGACTTTTTATCTAATTACACAATGCTTCTTAAGCTCATGAAGAAGAAGGTGAAGAAGGACTAGCTACTGCTCTAAAGCTTCTATTTTGTTATATATATATATTATTGTATTCTAAATCATTAAGCTTTCCACTATGGGATATTACACACTTTTATTCAAACTATATACTTATAATCTCAATTTTATCATTAAATTTTGGAAGCCATCTCCACAGCCTCAGGTCAATGCAGTGTTCTCCTGGGGTCAGTGCCTGGCAGCACAGAAATTCTGAAATTCTCAGCATCCGGGGTTCCAACACCAATCTGGTGGCCCTCAGCAGCTGGAGCCCGGCTTTTGGACACCCCCGGGAAGGAGAGCAGGGGAGGAGGCTTTTCCTTTTCCTTTTCCTTTTCCTTTGGCACGGGTTACCTGGCCCAGCAGGCAGGTCCAGCCCCCAGCACTGCCTCCCGAGAGGGCACAGACTCGAATTTCCGTGCACCAGCCGAGCCCACAATGCAAACCCTGTCCCTGCTCTGCCCTGATGTCACCCGACACCTGATGGCTGAGAAGGGACAGCAGGAGCTGGAAGGAACCCTGCACACCTTAACCCTGCCAGATCCACCTCGACCCCTTCCAGACCTACCCCAGCTCCTGCTGGAGCAGCGCCTGGGCCGGTGGTTGTGCCATTTTTAAGGCATTAATTTAAAACTGGATTTAGTTCACCCCTGAGCTCAGACTTGAAGCCCATCCTGTTCCTGGGGGAGGGATGGACACTCCTGTCCTGCTGTCTGCTCCTGGGGACACCAGGGACAATGGGAACTGCACCTCAGGCTGCACTGGGAACTCACAGCCTGCAGCTGAGGGTCCCAGAGCACCTCCTGCACCCAGGGGCTCTGTTTGGAGGGGGAGGTTCTGAGGGAGCCTCTGAAGGCCCAGACCCAGCCTGAGGCCCTGGCACAGGTGCCCAGAGCAGCTGGGGCTGCCCCTGCATCCCTGGCAGTGCCCCAGGCCAGGCCGGACATTGGAGCAGCCTGGCATGGTGAGAGGTGTCCCTGCCATGGCAGGGGTGGCACTGGGTGGGTTCCAAGGTCCCCTCCCAACCCAGCCCAGTCTGGGATTCCAGGTTTTGGACAATGCTCAGCTGCTCTGAAGGACCAGCTTTTTATTGCTGCCTTTCCCTTTTTCCAGCCAGTGACTGTTTAACACTAATGCTGTTCCATAAACATTGGGGATATTTAAGGAGCACCAGGAGATTTCTGAAGTCAAACTGTAAACAATCAGGAATTCAATAATTGAAACAGCCCGGGCAACCTTCAATCAAACATTAAATCCACCCTTCTGGGATTGTGCAACACAACAGCTCATGCCTGCCTGGTCCATGAGCCAGAAGCACTCCCAATCCCAGAGTCCCTGAGGCTGGAGAAGAGCTCTGGGATCACCAAATCCAACCTGTGCCCCATCCCCACCTCCAGGGATGGGCACTCCAGACCTCCCTGGGCACCCTTTCCATGGGGAAATTCCTGTGGTGTCCATGCTGCAGCTCTGTCCTGATCCCCCTGTGGCTGCAGCAGAGCCTGGGGGCTCTGTGGGAGCTCTGAGGAGCCTCATCCCAGCACCACATTCCCTTGGGACCTTCCCTCCATCACCTGAGCACAGTGAAGGTCTCTTTTCCCCCAAACTTGGGAAAAAGGGATGGAAACCTGCAGGTGCAGGGGGGGATCCTGCCCAGACCTCACAATGTGTGAAAAGCTGCAAATGCCCAGTTAGAATTTCCTTTCATTCACTCACAACCACACATCCCACAAAACCATCAGGTCCTGCTGAAGCTGGCACAGCCTGGAGCTGCTGAAGGCAGGGAAGGGTGGCACAAATTTCCTGAGCCCTGCCCGTGCAGGACCACCCTGGCACAGCTCCCCCCTGCTCCTGCCAGAAATTCCCGGGTCATTTTCACCGTCCTGGGTGTGCAGTTTCATTGCTCTAATTACATGGAATTAATTCCTAATTGCTCTGCTAATTTCTGGGTTTGAAAGGAAGGATGTGCAGGACGTTTGCCACACCCACACATCGCTGACCTTGAGCCTTGATGTTCAAAGATGAAAGGAAAAAGGAAGGAAAATGGGTTTTGTGTCAGAGGTGGAGCTTTGTGTTTGTGTCACCGACCCACAGACAGAGCAGGACAAAAGCTCCTTGAAGCCACACGACGTCACACAGACACCACAAAGTTTTGCCGAGAAAACACAACTTTTTGTTGTAAAAGAAAGCTAAAACCTGCCACTTGTGGAAGTTGGGACTTCCACTTAAGTCCTGGTACATTTTTTGGGGAAGAAATGTACTGAGTCATTGGCTGGATGAATAAAATAAACTGAGTTTATAATAAAAGAAATAAAATATCCTAAAGAAAACCTCCAGGTCCAGCTGAGGAGGAAAGACATCCCTGCCCAGGTGAGCACAGCTCATCCTCCTCTGTGGGGTCTGAGCAGGGCTGGGACGGGGAAATGGGGATGACATTCCCTGCATGAAGCAAGGGCAGAGGGAGGTGCTCTGTCCTCCGTGCCAGCTCTGCCACTCCTTCCCAGGGCGCTGATTTCACTGATTCGGGCAGAAACAAAACAAGGCAGAGCAGCAGAGAAGCACAAATCTGTGCCTGCAGCCCCTGTGTCCCCCGGGAGCCCTGGCAGGGAGGCAGGAGGAGCTGGAGCTCCCCAAAGCTCTGCGGAGGCTCTCGGGGTCACAGGATTGAATCCCCCGGAGTTTTCCCGACCCTGCCCACACCCAGACCTGTCCCGGGGCGGAAATCCAGGGGGAAAAGGGCTTTGGGAGCATGTGGAGCCGTGGGCAGCGAGGGAATTTGAGATCAGACAGGTGCAACAAAGCCCCGGGGAGAGCCCAACCTCAGCCCCAGCCCGTCCCTGCAGGAGCCCCATCCATCCATCCATCCCTGCAGGGGCACGCTTTGATCCGAGACACCCCCGAACAGCTCCAGCTCCACGGGGCAGGAGGGTTTGGGTGTCCGGGGTGTCCCTGGCAGGGCAGGGCAGCGCAGCCCTCTGTTGTCCCCCCCTGACCAGCCCCGTTCCCATTCCCGTTCCCATTCCCACCTGCGGTTCCCGGCTCGGAGCTGTCCCCGTCCCTGTCCCGGCGGGCCTGGCACGGCTGTGGCACACCTGAGCCCCCACCTGCCGGGAGGGCCGGCCCCGGGAAGCCAAGCCTTGTTTTGAGGAGGAGACTTGGGTGTGTTTGGCCCTGCAGGGGAATCAAACAGGTTTCTCCGTTCGGCGGCACGGGCTCCCCTCCCTGCAGGCTCCGCTCCGCATTCCTGGCATTCCCCAGCCAATGCCACAGTCCCCGGCCCTGTGGGCCCTGGCACAGCCCCGGGCAGCCCCCCAGCTCTCACCCCACGGAATTTCTGCTCGGGGAGAGCTCTGCCCCAGGCAGGGGGAGCGGGACCCCCGATGCTGCTCGGAGCCGCTTGGGAGCAGTGGTGCCCGGGCAGCATCAGGGAGCAGCGGGGCTGTAATTAGCCCTCGACACTGATTGTCTCCTTGGAACTCATTACAGAGGCCCACAGGTGTGATAATCCCGCAGGAAATTGCCGGGCATTCCGCTCGTCCTCATTTGATTTCCCTTTCTAATTGCTCCGGTCACCGCACAGTCCCCAGGGCCGGCCGTGGGCACAGCCTGGCACAGACAGAGCCTGGGACTCCCCTTCTGCCCATCCCCAGAGCCTGGCAGTGGGGCTGGGGCTTTGGAGCTGTCCTGAGGAGTCAGGGCTTCAGCCTGGCACTGCCACAGCATGGGAAGAAACAGAGAATCCCACAAAGGTTTGGGTTGGAAGGGACCTTAAAGCCCATCCAGTGCCACTCCTGCCATGGCAGGGACACCTCCCACTGTCCCAGGGTGTCCCAATGTCCAGCCTGGCCTTGGGCACTGCCAGGGATCCAGGGTGGGCACCCTGTGCCAGGGCCTGCCCACCCTGCCAGGGAGCAATTCCCAATTCCCAATATCCCATCCATCCCTGCCCTCTGGCACTGGGAGCCATCCCTGTGTCCTGTCCCTCCATCCTTGTCCCCAGTCCCTCTGCAGCTCTCCTGGAGCCCCTTCAGGCCCTGGCAGGGCTCTGAGTTCTCCCTGGAGCTTCTCCTGTCCAGGTGAGCACGCCCAGCTCTCCCAGCCCGGCTCCAGAGGGGCTCCAGGCCCTGGGAGCAGCTCCATGGCTCCTCCAGCCCTGGAGGTGATGAAGCCCCAACCAAGCCCCCACCAGGATCCTCTGACCCCAATTCAAGCACAGGTAATGCCGGGCTTGTAGCAGCTGGAAGGGAAAGCTCCTGTTGTGGGATGATGGGCAAATATCCCATCCCATCCCCATCCCATCCCCATCCCATCCCCATCCCATCCCATCCCATCCCATCCCATCCCATCCCATCCCATCCCATCCCATCCCATCCCCATCCCATCCCCATCCCCATCCCCATCCCATTGGGATGTGCTGGAGCAGGGCCGATGGCCCAGCCCTGGCTCCCAGCAGCACAGTGAGGATGACATCAGGGATTTTCAGGCATTACAGCGTTCCTGCAGCCCCAGATCTTGCCCTGGGATCTGCTGGGGCTCAGCAGCAGCCGGGCTCAGCTGAGCCGGGCTCGGTGGCTGCGCTGATCCCGGCTCAGATAAGCGGGGCTGCTCCCAGGGCCGCGCCCTGAGCTCCCTCCCGGCGGGGCGGGCTCGGGGTCCGGCTCAGGGAACCGGAATGGTTCAAAGCGGGCTGGAAAACACAGCCCGGACCCTTCCTGGGCAGCATCCCCTGCTCCAGGGCTGCAGCTGACAGAGCAGCTTTATTCTCGGTAGGCCCTGAGTCACGGCAGCGTTTGCTGAAGGTTTGTCCCGGCTCTCCCTGAAACAGCCGTGAGTAACAGCCCAGCCCAGCCCAGCCCAGCCCGGCCAGCCCTGCAGGTACACCGGGTCCACAGGCACCACACGGACACCCAGGCTCTGCTTTTCCCGGTGGGAACACACTGTTCCATGCTGAATGCTCAAAAACCAGGCAAAAATAAAAGGTATTTGTGATGAACACCTCAAAATCAAACACTGAGAGGATGAGGAGCTCCCAGAGCAGCACCCAGGGGTCACTGCTGGCTCAGGAGATGCATCCCCACAGTGTGGGCAGCAGCAAAGGGATTGGGGTTCTGCCCCTCAGTGAGACCCCAGCCCTGGGCCAGCACAGCCAGGACCTGGAGCTGCTCAGAGAGCCCAGAGGAAGCTCCAGGATGGGCAGAGGATGGAGCAGCTCAGCTGGGAGGAAAGGCTGGGAGAGCTGGGACTGTTCACCTGGAGAAGAGAAGCTTTGGGGTGAGCTCAGTGTGGCCTTGCAGGGCCTGAAAGAGCCGACAGCTTCTGCCAGAGGCTCAGGGATGGGCTCTGGATTTCTGCTAGGGAGCTGCTCACAGTGGGACTTCAACACTGCCAAATTCAGTCTGGTCTCCCTGGCAGGAGCAGCACAGGAGCCCTGCACGCCTCTGGAGGAAACCTGAGCGTGCTGAAGTCAGCAACACAGAAAGTCCTTTGTACTCACCCGACCTGAGCGGAATCCAAGAAGGGAATTTTTCCATTTTCCCACTGAATCTGATTAAAACCAAGAGGATCTGGCTTGAACCCCCACCCTGCAGGCCTGGCCCCCTCCTCAGCCACGAGCCAAGGCTCAGGTAAAGCTGTGCATGAGCCCAGAGTAGGAGCAAGGTCCTGAATCCCCCCAGCTTCTCCAGGGACACACACACTCCTGCAGCATGGGAGAGCAAGAAAACAGAGGCTTTTCCCCAGTTTCAGTTAAAAACATTATTGTTACCAAGTAAATTTCAGCCTGGAATATCTGACTTCACCAGGAAATGGATTTCCATGGGATCTGCTCTCCCAGGAAAAGCACAAAGACCCCTTCTCATGGGGATGCCCCACAGCTGGCACTGACTGATCCTTGTTCTGCAGCTGTAACCCCACAGCTCATTCCTGCAGGAGCAGGGGTGTCTGCAGGGAACCTGCTCCACCCTGGAAATGCAGGCAGCCAATTCCATGGCAAGGGGGTTTTACCAAATCCTTCCTATGGCAAAGGTGAGTCCTGCCCAGAGAGCCTCAGAGCCCAGCCTGTGTTTGAACAGCCACGGCCACATCCTGTAACATTTTCTGGTATGTGTTTTCTGGTGGTGAGGAATCCACCAAGCCCACTCCAGAGCCCAGAGCTGCCCTGGAACATTTCCTGCACTCTGTGCAGCCCCTCCCTGGTGCTGAGGAGGAGGGCAGGGCTGAACCCCACAGTGCCCAGGGCTTTGCAGAGGTGCCACCAGCCCCAAGCCCAGCCGTGATGAGTCGCAGGGTGTAAAACCACTACACCCATGTGTTACAAGGGAATCCAACTGGTTTTTCATGAGGTGTCACTGCAGAGCTCTGCCAGAACGCCAGGCCTCACCTTCCTAATAGCAGGTGGCAGCAGGGCATTGTGTGTCCCAAGGATTCCCTGCAGGAATACAGCAACCTGCCCGTGCTCAGGGACACACCTGCAGCCTCCTGGGGCTCAGGAGTGCCAGCACAACACAAAGTGGTGCTGTCAGCAGAGCTGGGGCACGGCAGAGGCAGCGCTGTGGCGGGGACACCGCGGTGCCACCACAACACCCAAAGCCGCTGTGGCGCAAGCAGGAGATGCTGATTTATCCTCAGCAGCTCGGCCAGCTCCCTGCCGGCTCTGAGGCAAACAAGCTGCTCTTCCCCCTGCCCTGACAGGGCACGGTTGCACCACTCACCCTGTGGGCCTGGCACCGGCCCGGGGCTTGCACAAGCACAGCGAAACTCGGAGAGAATTCTCCCGGGAAGCAGAGCCAGCCCAGCCTGCCCCGGCTGGGGCTGTGGGAATGTCCTGTGCTCCCTGCCACCAGCACACAGCGGTAACTGGGTGTACTGGGATAGAAAACACCCCTTCCACAGCTCCCCAAAACGCTGAGCTGGAGCCCTGCAGTGTGGCTGGATCCTGTGTCTGGGATCCCCCAGTGCCTGCAGGGTGCACATGGCACACTGCCCCCAAACCTCCCTGAATCACGGAATGCCGTGGCTTGGAAGGGAGCTCAAAGCCCCTCCTGTTCCACCCCATGGGCAGGGACACCTTCCACTGTCCCAGCTTGCTCCCAGCCCTGTCCAGCCCAGCCCTGGACACCTCCTGCACACCCTGCAGTGCCCCCTGGGCCTCTTTGCTCCCTGGACATGCAGGGTGATTTCTGACCTGCTTTCATCCATTTTTCCTCTTACCTATTTCTGGTAATTACACTCAAACCACCCTTTTTCCCTCTCTGGAGGTGTGTCTGGACCAGGGCTTCCCCCATGTTCCAAAGGCAGCACTGAAAGCAATTCCTTGGTCAATCCTCCTCAGCAAGTTCCCTCTGCAATCCCTGTGAGAGGGGAATGGAGGTTTTGGTCACCTTAACTCCACCTAGAAAAGCACTTGTAATCCCCTTTCCCTTCCCTCCCTCTCCCTTCTCCAGGATAAGCAACAGAAGATCTCTCCTTATCTCTCCCAGAGCCAAAACCAATCTCGGGTCAGCAAAATGAGGAGCTGCAGAAGGAAAAGCCAGGGAAGCAGAGAGAGGGAGATAAGGAGTTCGATGAGAGTGCTCCAGGGAACTCTTTGAAGTCGTGGGGAGCTCCTGTTGAGTGTTCTGACAGGGACAGACTGCACCTGCATGTGATCCTGCATGTTTGGAAGGAAAGTTTGATAATGGCAATTTTGCTTCACAGCCTCTGCTTGCTGACACACACAGAATAGAGACTGAAGCCATAAAAATCCCTGAATGGTTTGGGTGGGAATGGACCTCAAAGCCCACCCAGTGCCACCCCTGCCATGGCAGGGACACCTCCCACTGTCCCAGGGCGTCCCAGTGTCCAGCCTGGCCTTGGGCACTGCCAGGGATCCAGGGTGGGCACCTGTGCCAGGGCCTTACACCCTCCCAGGGAACAATTCCTAATTCCCCACCCAACCCTTCCCTGTGTCCTGTCCCTCCCTCCCTTGTGAACTGTCTCTCTCCATGTTTCCAGTTAATTCCTGCAGGCACTGCAAAGCCACACTGAGGTCACCCCAAAGCTTCTCCTCTCCAGGCTGCTCCATCCCAATTCCCTCAGCCTTTCATCCCACCAGAGCTGCTCCATCCCAATTCCCTCAGCCTTTCCTCCCAGCACAGCTGCTCCATCCCCCTGAGCATCCTGGTGCCTCCTCTGGACTCGCTCCAGCAGCTCCACACCCTCCCAGTGCTGAAGGGGTGGCACAAAAACACATCCAGGCGGGGCACAACAGTGAGATCTCATCACTGCCCCAAAATCCAGGACAGGATTTCTGCCTGTTAGAGCTGGAAAACAAGAGGAGGAGGCTGGAGCAGGGCTGGAGAGGCTGTGGATGGAGCAAAGCTCTGCTGTGTTGTGGCCAGGGATGGAGGCACAGCCAGACTCCAGCACTCCCTGCTTACCTGGGCTTGGGAAACAGCAGTGCTCAGAGCCAGAGGAACCTGGCAGCTCCCTGACTGCACTGGGACAGCTGCCAGCCCAGGTGTGCACAGCCTGCCCTGGGTGCCACCTGAGTGCTGCCCCTCAACCCAGGTGTGCACTGCCCTCAGTGCCACCTTGTCACTATTCCCAGCCAGGTGTGCACAGCCTTTGGTGCCACCTTGTCACTGCTCTCCAGCCAAGTGTGCACAGCCTGCCCTGAGTGCCACCTTGTCACTGTCCCCAGCCAGGTGTGCATTGCCTGCCCTGGGTGCTGCTCCCCAACCCAGGTGTGCACAGCCCTTGGTGCCACCTCATCACTGTCCCCAGCCAGGTGTGCACAGCCTCCCCTCAGTGCCACCTTGTCACTGCTCCTCAGCCCAGGTGTGCACAGCCTGCCCTGGGTGCCACCTGAGTGCTGCCCCTCAACCCAGGTGTGCACAGCCCTTGGTACCACCTTGTCACTGTCCCCAGCCAGGTGTGTTCAGTCCTTGGTACCACCTTGTCACTGTCCCCATCCCAGGTGTGCACAGCCCTCAGTGCCACCTTGTCACTGTCCCCAGCCAGGTGTGCACAGCCCTGGGTGCCCCCTGAGCACTGCCCCTCAACCCAGGTGTGCCCAGCCTCCCCTCGGTGCCACCTTGTCACTGTCCCCAGCCAAGTGTGCCCATCCTGCCCTGGGTGCTGCTCCCCAGCCCAGCAAAGCTCTGGGTCCCTCCCTGGGAGAGGGAACCCCTCTCTGAACCCCTCTCTGGCCCAGCTGAGCTTCCAGGGCCTTCAGCACCCCTGCCAGGACAGGCAGAGCAGTGACCCTGCCCTGCCCTGTGTCCAAGCACAGCCACAGCATTTCTGGGGTGGATTGGAGCTGGGGCTGGGAAAGGCCCCCTAGAGGCTGAAGGTGATGGGTGGGCAATGAACTTGTAAAGAATTTTTAGTTTGGTAGAAAGCTCCTGATTCTAATAGGGTGAATTCTAACATCTGTATTGTCTCACCCTTCACATGAAAATGGAATAAAAGTTTTTAAAATGCCTCTCAGCTGCCCCATCTCTAAGTTAGAAAAGGGCATAATCCAACAGGGATGTAGTGATTTACCTCTGGTTTGGCTTTGGGAAATCCTGGATCCTCCCCCTTCCACCAGACCCCATTCCCTCCCCATGGGAGGGCAGGGCTGTCCCTGCCCCGGGGCTGGGCAGTGCCCAGCAGGGTGAGGGGAACTGGCCCAAGTACCTGGACAGGGATTGCTGCAGACCAAGGTTGGTAAAACCAGCTGTTCACCAGCAAATCAAAATTCCCAGGAAAAAAAGCCCAGTGTGGGTTTTCCTCCCCAGAAAACAGCCAGAAGTTCAAATAAAACCCATTTAATCAGACATTCAATCAGACTATAGCAGCACATTGAGGTTAAGGAGATTGTGGCTGCCCCTGGATCCCTGGAAGTGTCCAGGCCAGGTTGGATGGGGCTTGGGGCAGCCTGGGACAGTGCAAGGTGTCCCTGGGGGAGGAATGGGATGAGCTTTAAGGTCCCTCCCAACCCAAACCATCCTGGGATTCCACAACTCTGTGACTGAAGCATTTCCCATCCTTCTGACATTTGAAACACCAGAACTGCCAGGGATCCAGGAATTTGCACAGGGCACAACTCCAGCTCAAACCTAAACCCCTCATTTAAAACCAAACCAGAACTGAAGTGCTTAGAAAGATTAGAGGGAAAAGAACATTTCACATACAAATCTAAGGAAATAGCTTGGGGACTGTTGCTTTGTATCCATTTCCTTGTGGAAAAAAGGTTTTTTCATGGACTAAGTGGTCAGAGCACCAAAAATCCCTGTGAGCAGCACTGGCAGGGCAGAGAGGAGCAGCTTGGGGCTGCAGATGTGCAGAACAGTGCTGGGGCTGCTCAAAGGCAGCTCCCAAAGATCCCTGCCCAAAAAGGGAATCATTTACATCCTGTTTGTGCTGAGAGTGGGATCTGCCCTCTCAGAGATGGGACACAAAGCTGCAGTGTCAGCTCTGTGTGATTTACTTGGCTTCTTCTGGAACAGAAATTAATCCTGCATGGACAAAGGAATGAAGCCACAAGTGAACACACTCCTTGTGGGCTCCTTCTGCTGCCTCAGGGAGAAGCCAAACCACCCCCTGATCATGGAGGGAAAAGCAGAAGAGCTGCAATGATTTAGGAATGGTGGCAGAAGTCTTTTCTGGCACTGGGCTCTCTTGTAGAGAGCAAAGCCAAAGCACAGAGGGGAGCCAGCCCCAGGAAGTGTTTGTGCCCCAGCTCTGGGAAGGGGTGGCTGCTGTCACCAGAGCAACAAAACACGGGACAAGGGTGGAGGGAAGGGAGCAGGAATGCTGGTGTGCCTGCTCAGGATTGAAGAGGGCACAGCAGGGTGTTTATTCACAGCCCAGAGAGTTCAGCAGCAGTTTCCAAACAAGAAGTCACATCCAAGAAACAAACTGTCAGCACAGCTCCCACATGGAATGACGAGGAGGAGGAGGAGCAGAGACTTCAGAAAACTCCTCTTTGCTGGGAACTGCTGCCCTGTGCTCCATGTTGGGCTGTCAGAAATGATGGCAGACAGGCTGGAGAGGCTCCAGGCAGGGAGTCAGGCCCTGGCCCGGCGCAGGCTGGGGTAGCTCTGCACAGTCCTGGCGATGGCCTCGTCCAGGCTGACCACGGGGCTGTAGCCCATGGCCCTCTTGGCCCTCTCACAGCTGTAGTAGTGGAAGGTGCCAGCCAGGGCCACCCTCATGGGAGTGAAGGTGGCCTTGATGGTCACCAGGGGCCTGAGCAGGGCCAGCAGCAGGGCCAGCAGCAGGGCCAGGTAATAGGCCAGCCAGTAGGGAATGTGGTACTTGGGAGGGTCATAGTCCAGGCCAGTCAGGATGCGGGACATGAAGGTCCAGAAGGGAATGGGTTCATCGTTGGTGATGTGAAAGGCCTGGAAGGGAGGAGAGGAGAAGCAAAGCCAGGGGTTAAAATCGTGGTGGATTGTCACAGACATCTTTTCATTAAAATCCTTTTGTTAGGATTTTTCCTGCTGAAGCTGAGAAGTTCCAGCAGCAAAGTGTAAACAGTGGTTATCTGCTGCTGTGGAATGCAGGTCCACCTGTGATTGGTCTCCTGTGGATGTTTGGATTTACTGACCACTCACTGCAGAGCTGGGTCTCACTCTCTGCTGAGACACAGACCTTTGTTATTCATTCCTTTTCTATTCTTAGCTTAGCCAGCACTCTGAGAACTTTTCCTTCTATTTCTTTGTAGTATAGTCATAATGTAATACATATCTATCATAAAATAATAAATCAAGCCTTCTGAACATGAGGTCAGCATTCTCGTCTCTCTCTCACCCTGAAGGCCCTTGTGACCACTGCCACAGTGGATTTCCCAGGTTTGGCTCTGTGCTGGCCCTCTCCTGCCCATGTGAGGACATGGCAGCCCTGACCTGGGCCAGAGCAAACACCATCCTCACAAACTGCTTTGCACTGCCCACCTCTGAGTGAAGGGGGGAATCTCTGCTCCTCCAAGGAAACCAGCTGCTTCCAGCACTCCAGAGGCCAGGATTCCTCATAAATGTCAACCAAACTGGCTGCCACAGCACAGAGCAGACAGGCTGAAACACCCCAGTGTGCCCAGAGCACAGCAGGACCAGGGAAAGCTGGAACAGTTCCTCCTGTTCTGAACTGTGTCCCAAAAGCTGCTGTGTTTCCATGTGTGCCTCCTGGCCGGCCCCAGTTCTGCCTGGATTGCCCTTCCCAAGGAGTTTTAGAGCAGGAAATTCCAGGATATCCATGCAGCTCAGCCCAGCTGGCTGCACCCAATGCTCCCCACAGATGGAAAACCTGGAGCTGCTGGCCTGCAGGATGATGTGCAGGGCCCTGAAATCAGCATGGGGATCCCTTCCCTCCCCTCCCTTCTCACCTTCCCACACAGGGGGGAGCCTTTGTGCAGCTTTTCTGCAGCCAGGATGTGCCCATGCACCACGTTCTCCACGTAGGTGAAATCCACCAGGTTCTTTCCATCCCTGCACACAGAAAAGGAATTTAACCCCCGGGCAAGCTGGGCTGAGAATCTGCTTGAAGCAAAAGGACATCCAGCAAGATAAATTCATCCCAAGCTTCCTCTTCTCTTCTCTCTGGTGCTGCAATTTCAGGCCATACTTTTAGTGTTTCATATTTAATAAGGATTTTAATTGCCAGAACCTCAAAGACCACAAGTGGTATTAATTAACAGCAAGTAATCTGAGCTGTCTCATATTAATGGCACTGCTCTTTAACAGCTCAATCCATACCAGCTTTTCTCATGGATATTCCTCTGGCATGATGGACACTCACCATGGCAGGGAGTGAGCCCCTGACATAGGATTTTTATGGAAAAAAAACCTGGAAAGTGAAAAATAACAGAAACAACACAACTGATTTCCTTTTGTTCCCTTCCAAAAGGGCTTTGTAGAGCCAGCAGTGACTTTGCCCCAGCTCTGAAATGCCTGGGCCTTGCTCACCCAATGATGAACTTCATTTTGCCACTCCGAGCTGCCTGGATGAGGATGGGAACCAGCTGAGGGTCCCTGGGACCAAAGATTCCATGGGGCCGGATTGCAGTGGTGAGGAAATTGTTGTCTGGGTCGTTTGCACTGAGCACCTCCTGCAGGGAAACAGGAGAAGGAAATCAGCAAGGAAAGCAGAGCTCAGCAATGCATCCCACTGTGGAGCCCTAACTTCTTTTCTGCCAGGGCTGGGATTAAATGTGGGAGATGGTATTTCTTGTTGGGACTCAGATATTTATTTATGTTACAATCTCAAAAAGCCTGAGTTCTACAGCACTTCTTTCTAACAAACTAAAAATGGAGCCCCAGCTTTCTCTCTACAAGGCCTTTTAAGGATAAACTGTCCAGTTAAGAAATGACACCTCAATTACTGTTATTTTTAACCCAATCACCTGTGCCCTGCAATGGGGACTTTTTTATCCAATTACACAAAACCACCCAAACCCATGGAGAAGGAGGAGGAAAAGGAGGAGGAGAAGGAGGAGGGAAAGGAGGAGGGAAAGGAGGAGGAAAAGGAGGAGGAAAAGGAGGAGGAAAAGGAGGAGGAAAAGGAGGAGGAAAAGGAGGAGGAAAAGGAGGAGGAAAAGGAGGAGGAAAAGGAGGAGGAAAAGGAGGAGGAAAAGGAGGAGGAAAAGGAGGAGGAAAAGGAGGAGGAAAAGGAGGAGGAAAAGGAGGAGGAAAAGGAGGAGGAAAAGGAGGAGGAAAAGGAGGAGGAAAAGGAGGAGGAAAAGGAGGAGGAAAAGGAGGAGGAAAAGGAGGAGGAAAAGGAGGAGGAAAAGGAGGAGGAAAAGGAGGAGGAAAAGGAGGAGGAAAAGGAGGAGGAAAAGGAGGAGGAAAAGGAGGAGGAAAAGGAGGAGGAAAAGGAGGAGGAAAAGGAGGAGGAAAAGGAGGAGGAAAAGGAGGAGGAAAAGGAGGAGGAAAAGGAGGAGGAAAAGGAGGAGGAAAAGGAGGAGGAAAAGGAGGAGGAAAAGGAGGAGGAAAAGGAGGAGGAAAAGGAGGAGGAAAAGGAGGAGGAAAAGGAGGAGGAAAAGGAGGAGGAAAAGGAGGAGGAAAAGGAGGAGGAAAAGGAGGAGGAAAAGGAGGAGGAAAAGGAGGAGGAAAAGGAGGACCAGCCTCTGCTCTAAAACCTCCATCTTGTTTTATATATATTGCTATACTCTAAACCCTTAAACCCCAAGTTTCCCACCCTGTGATATCACACACTTCTATCCAGACTCCACACCCACAATCCCAGCTCGGTCATTCTATTCTGGAAGCTTCTCCACAGCCTCAGGTCAATGCAGAGTTCTCCTGGCAGCACAGAAAGTGTGAAATTCTCAGCACCCAGGGTCCCAACATCCCACAATCATCACTGAAAGGGCTGGGGGCTCCCCATCTCCTTGGGAAGAACCAGTGGAAGAATTATTATCTCCTCCTGTCTTTCCAGGTGATCCTTCCTTTGTTCCCATCTCTTTGCCCAGTTTTCCTTGATAAGAAAACCAGACACAAACCAGATTTTATGGTTGAGCACTTAATGAATTGCCAAGGGAAGGGAACACCTCAGAAGCCAGAGGAGCTCTCCAAGCTCCTCCATTCCAGGAATCCTGTGCAGGAGCTGGAGCAGAGGACACTCAGGAATTCCATTTCTGTCCCTCCCAGCTGGATCTGCCTCAGGAGGGGGTGATCCCACCTCCCTGGAGCTCCAGCAGCACATTCAGCAGCTCTGCAGCAGATTTCATTCCCTTGGGAGTTCCTAAACAACGTGTTTTCATTTCCAGCAGCTGCTGGGATTTCTATGGAGGAGGCACAGACAAAATCCTTTGAGTTTCCCCCAAAACAAAGCCACAATCAGCAGCACTGGGGCTGCCCCTGATTGCTGCTCCTCAGCTTCCCCTTTATCAGTTACTGCAAAGTGCTGGGGAAGGAACAGATGTTTGCACAATTTAAATGAATGAAGCTCTTGTGGAGGAAATTCCTTCCAGCCTCTCACACTGTCAGCATCAGCATGGAAGGGACTCTCAATTCTTCTGGCACAAAAAGCTGAGTGCAAGCCATGGAAAAAGGATCCAGGAAAGGTCTGCTGCCTTTGATTGAAAACATTGTTATCCCACATTCAAACCACAGATGCTGCCGCAGTAAGAGCATGAGAAGGGCAGATATTGGTGCTGTGCTAGTCCAAAGCAGTGAACTCTCAGATGTTTTTTACCATGAATATTTTCAGTAATGGCCTGTGCCCCTCAGCTCAGGCCATGTCCCCACCTCCTCACTCAGTGCCTTTTTCACATTCCCAATTCCAAATTCAGGCTGCAAATCAGGAAAAGCAGCAGAGAGGACAAAACCCTCCCCTGAGTGCTGTGAAACCAAAGCTGTGGCAGAGAACTGGGATTCTCCTGTGGCTCCTCCATGGCAGTGACACCTCTGGCAGCTCTGGAAGTGTCACACAGCATTTCATGCCACAGCTTAATTTTATTCTCTTTTTATTAAGTGAATACACCCAAAATAACAATTTCACCATTGGCAAATACCTTCTCCTGCAGGATCTTGGTCTCTGTGTAGTAATCAATGGGTTTTTGTGCATAGGGCAGATCTTCTGAGCCATTTTTTATGTCTGTGCCCTCAAAAACCACACTGGCACTGCTGGTTAACACCAATTTCTGCAAGAGATAGGGGAGAAAAGAGTTGTTTAAAGCCTAAAATAAAAAGGTCATTATTTACAAAGGCCAAGTAAAGACAATAATGGTAAAAATGATAATAATGATAATAATGATAATATTTAACCAACTGATCCTACAGAAAATAACCTGAGTCTAACAGAAGATGCATAGAAAATGCAGGTGAGAGAATTCCTCCTTTTTAATTCATTCTGTCCCATTATTTAATGCTACCTAAAGGAGATGAAAACATTCCAACAAACCCCCAAAGCAGTCAGTGCAGGGGAAACATCTCCAGGAAAATCAGAGGCTTGGAACACTTAACACACCACCAGTGTTTTAAAGAAAGATTTGCCCATCTTGGCAGTAACAGATCACAGTGGATTTAACAAAAAAAAAGAAACCTTGGATGTTTTTGTTTGGTGACTTAAATGAAATAAATGAAATTAAATAAATGAAATTAATATAATTAATAAATTTAAAATAAATGAAATAAATTAATTTAAATGAAAACTCATGGGATATCAAGGTAATTTAGGGAGAAAATTCAGTCTCCAATTCCAGGCTGGCTTCCTCAGGCTCTTCCTTTTGTGGGCAATTGACTTTCTAAACCAAAAGGCACTGAGATTATGGCACAAGTGAGTTCCTCCTCATTCAGGAGGAATTCAGGGAGGGAATTGATGCCATGAATATTCCCCTGCTGGAAAAGCCATCTCTGGGCTGTCCTCTTAGGGGAGCAGGAAAGAAGCCACTTGTGAGGTGTTGTTCTCCCAGGGTGACTCTCCCAGGCCAGATTTTAATGGAAGCTTTTCCATTCCAATCACAACGTGGTTTTCTGTGGCAAACAGGGACTGAGTTTACACCAAGCAGGAGACCCAGAGTCTTTTCCACTGGTTTTCATGGGCCAAGTGGGAATTCAGCATCACAGAGCCCTTTGTCCCCTCTCAGACAAGGCTGACCCTGGCCTGTGCTGCCAATGTCACAAAGTCCACCAGCCCCTCCTGCTCTCAGGGCTTCTCCAGCTTTACCTGCACTCCAGCTTCTTTGCAGGCTTCAATGACTGCCTTGGTTCCCATAAAATTCACCTTGTAGAACAGCTCCCTGTTGTCACTGGAAGGGGCTGGTGAGGCACAGTGGAACACCACAGACACCCCTTGCAGGGCTGGCAGCAGAGCCTGCAGGAAACATGAGGGAGAAGGGAATGGAGCAACAGCCATCAGGAAAAAACAACAGCAGGGAAATAAACCAGCTCTTTTGTCATGGAAACAGCTGCATTTCCAGTCACGTTCCTCCATAAAGGTGGGCAGCTGGATGGGATTGGCATCCAGGATCTCCACAATGTCCTGTGCTCAGCACACACCACATCCTCTCTTCTTCCCAGAGAAATCCTGGCAGCTTCCCCAGAGCTGGAGGCTGGCCAGGCTGCACTCCCTGCAATCCCCAGGTGCAGGCACAAGGCTCAGGACTCCCTGGAGTTGGGTCCCTGAGGAAGCAGCAGGTTTAAAGCTCCCCATGGCACTGGCTGAGTGCAGGTGACTGTCCCAAAGTCACCTCTCACATGGCTCACACAGGTCTTGGCCAAGGCTCCCTCTCATCCTGCCCTGACTGTTGGGAATATGAGCTGTGCCACTCTCATGGAGCTGAGAAGGGCTGGGAGAGCCCCCTGCAATTAGCCCAGGGGCTGTAATTACCCTGTAAATCTCAGCTCACAGTAATGTCATGTAAAATCTCAGCTAACAGTAATGCAAGGCACCAGGCACAGAGCAGTCCTGTGTCACTGACACGTTTTATGAAAAATCCTTTCCTTAGGATTTTTCCTCCTGAGAAGCTGGGAGGCCTCAGGAACAAAATGCAAACAATGGTTATCTGTGTCTGTGGAATGGAACAGGTGCATCTGGGATTGGTCTCATATGGTTGTTTCTAATTAAAGGCCAATCACAGTCAGTTGGCTCAGACTCTCTGTCCCAGACACAAACCTTTGCTTTCATTCTTTCCTTCTGATGAAATCCTTTCTTCTATTATTTTAGTATAGTTTTAATATAATATATATAATGAAATAATAAATCAGCCTTCTGAAACATGGAGTCAGCTCCTCATCCCTTCCCTCATCCTCAGACCCCTGTGAACACCATCACAGTCCTACTCTTTCCAGCTCGCAGCAGAATCCAGACATCAGACACCAGATGTGTTTCCTTCAGAGGCTTCCAAGGAAAAGTGCAAGGCCTGCACGTGCCCCTGTTCCTTGCTCACCTCCTTGTCACACAGGTCTCCCAGGAAGAAGGTCACCTGCTCACTCTGGAAGCTCTGCTGGATGTCGAAGACGTTGACGCTGTAGCCCTTGGCCAGCAGCTGCTCCACCATGTGCTGCCCCAGGAACCCCGAGCCGCCGATGACGGTGCAGCTCCTGCCAGCCTGCAGGGACAGGGACAGGGACAGGGACAGGTCAGGACAGGGAGAACCTCCCTGACACACAGAGCAACCAGCCTGAGCTTCCCTGGGGCTCAGTGAGCTGCAGTTCTGCCCAGCAGCTCCACCAGAGGAATCTGAACTCAGGCATCAAAGCTCTGTGCTGTCCCAGGGAGTTGTGAGTGCAGGCACTCTGGTTTTGGGGTTCTGGAAGGACTCTGCCTCCTGCTCACAACCAAGAGCAGAGAAGGAAAAGAAGATTGGCCCCCATGAACTGTGCTTGGATAGCAAAGCAAACAGAATGTGAAGGGAGCCTGCAAGATGGAGAGATGGTTTACAAGAGCACGGAGAGGCAGGACACAGGGAATGGCTTCCCACTGCCAGGGGGCAGGGATGGATGGGATATTGGGAATTGGGAATTGTTCCCTGGCAGGGTGGGCAGGCCCTGGCACAGGTGCCCAGAGAAGCTGTGGCTGCCCCTGGATCCCTGGCAGTGCCCAAGGCCAGGCTGGACATTGGGACACCCTGGGACAGTGGGAGGTGTCCCTGCCATGGCAGGGGTGGCACTGGAGGAGTTTTATGTCCCTCCCACCCCAGAGCAGCCTGGGACTGTTTGTGATTTGCCTCAGCCTCCTGCCACAGCTACCTCAGAGCATAAAACCATCACCATGATCAGACCCTGTGACACTCAGGGCCAAGAAAGCAGCCAGGTAAAGGCAGGGGCTGGCCTTTTGGGCCATCAGTCCTCCCTTTCTTTTTCTTTAAGCTTTGTTAATCAGTGATTGGAGTCACTAATTAACAGAGTTCAGTCTGGCCACTCGTCTGACTGGACTGAGCCCAAGGACCTCACTGGCAGCACAGAACATCCAGGCCCTGTGTAACAGGGAGCTGTTACACAAAGAATGCTCTGTGCTGCCTGGAGAGAGTTTTACTCCTGGTTGTAACACAACCCCCACCTCTGCACAGAGCTCTGAGGGAGCCACAAAAAGACAGGGATTGTTCACAACTCTTGAAAGGCCACATCCTCAAATAAAGGTTCTGCTGCCAAGTGTTGGGTGATCCACAAGAGAAATGTGAGGAGCTCCCTGAGTTACATCAAAGCTGCAGCAGGTATTTGGGATGGGCCTTGCAGAGGAGAGTCTGGTCAGGGTCTGGAGCTCCTGTGAGGGGCAGCTGGGGAAGGGCTGAGGCTGGAGAGGAGCTGGGCAGGGGCTCAGCCTGGAGCAAAGGAGGCTCAGGGGCCCTTGTGGCTCTGCACAGCCCCTGACAGGAGGGGACAGCCTGGAGGGTCGGGCTGTGCTCCAGGAACAGGGACAGGAGCAGAGGGAATGGCCCCCAGGGGAGCTCAGGGTGGCATTGAGGACATTCCTGCACTGAAAGAGGGGCCCAGCCCTGGCACAGCTGTCCAGGGAGGTTTGGAGTCCCCAGCCCTGGAAGTGTTCAGCCAATGAACAGATGTGGTTTGGAGAAGATGAGGGGATTCAGTCAGAGGGGGGACAGCTGCCGAAGGGACAGAAACTGTTTCAGCCTCTCCTCAAAGGCAGCCACTCCCTCCCACGGACATTTCCCTTCTCCCTGCACCCCTTCCCATCAGGTCCCTTCCACCCCACACCGTTTTGGCATTCCCTGATTGCCGGGCACTCTCCAGGAGCCAAGAGCACCCGAACTGCTCTGAGATGTGCCTGAAGTGAAGTGAGCACCCAAACTGCTCTGAGATGTGCCTGAAGTGAAGTTTTACTGCAGCAGAATGCTGCCCTCTGCCTCTGAGCCCCAGAGCACTGCAGAGGCCGCAAAGAAATCCCAGGATCCCAGACTGGTTTGGCTCGGGGGGGATTTTAAAGCTCATTTTATTCCACCTTCCACAGGGACACTTCCACTACCCCAGGGTGCTCCAAGCCCCATCCAACCTGGCCTTGGACACTTCCAGGGATCCAGAGGTAGCCACAATATATATAATTTTATTATAAACTCTCTATAATTTGATATTGCACAGCATAATATTTATGGCAAGCCAAGCTATGTGTCTATATTGATTTTAAGGTATGAATTCAACCTACCCAAATTAAATCTTGGAAAATCATGTTTTCTCCCCAGAATTATCATTAATGCAGGAGCAGCCTCATGTCTTCCCTAGTGATGTGCAGAATATTTATGAATTTGTTTCTGCAAGACAAAACTTCCCCAAGCACCACTTGAGGCCCCAACTCACCGATCTGAGGCGTGTGGCCATGGCTTGGGTGAGGCACTGTCCACCAGAATCCTTGAAAAAAGGGAAAATATTTTTTATTCCCAATAAAATAACACATCTCTAGTTCCAGAAATCAAGCTTTGGAACCATTATGCTGAAGAAGGATGAAGAGAGGGAGTCAATGCTCCCTGTTCTTCCAAACTAAATCAACAACTACAGGTGCTGGCCTGGCTCTTTGGTGCTGATTTTTTTTTTTTTTTTTTTGAAATTCCAAGGAAAAAGCCGAACAGAGGTGGGATCAGTGCCTGTCCAGGTGGAGCGCCGAGCTGTTTAAAGCAGGGGCACAGGGTGACCCCCATCTCCCACCCCCTGTCCCTCAGCCCCCATCCCTCTCCAGAATGCACTTTACGAAATGCAGCAGCTCCAGTTCCCCCTCAGCGCTTTCAGCCCCATCCCAGAGCCCCCCATCCTCCTCCTCCCCTCGGCCTTTAGGGTCTCACCACAGCCCCCAGCACCTGCTCCGCTGCTCCCGGCACGTTAACACAGCCCTCACCTCCTTCCCCGCAGCCTCCAGGACCCTCCTCACGGATCCGGGCCCTGTCCCGCAGCCCCAGCCCGTTCCCCGCACGTCTCTCGGCTGCCGGACCCTCCCGGATCCTTCTCGCCGCCGCTGCCCTCAGGGAGCCCTGGCCACGCCCCCTGACTGCTCTCCACCAATCAGCGCCACGCTTCCGATCAGACCACGCCTCCCTCAGCCTGGTCCCTCCTCTTTCCCTGGGGCGAGCATCGCGCCAGCCCGCTCCCGCTCGCTGATTGGTCTAACCCCGCTTCACTCCGACCAATCGCGTTGAAGGAAGGAGGAGATTCTCCCACGAGCTCATTCACCTTTGGCTGCGCCGTTACGCCAGCCAATAGGAGCGCGTGTTGCCATAGCACCAGCGTGGGGGCGACAGCCAATGGGAGGGCCCGATATTGAGCCTGCCGGGCGTGAAGCCGGCGGGATGGTGAGGGCGGGGAGCGGCCGTGAGGGGCTCGGCAGCGGTCAGGGGGCGGCGAAGGCGCTGAAGGGGCTGGGAGAGCACTGAGGAGGGCCGAGGAGACTCAGAAACTGGGAGAGGGCTCCAGAACTGTGACGGGTCTCAGGGGCAGTGGGGGGGCTCAGGGGCAGTGAGGAGGTTCAGGGGCTGTGATGGGGCTCAGGGGTTTTGAGGGGGCTCAGGAGCACTGAGGGGGCTCAGGGGCAGTGATGAGGGCTCAGAAGCTGTGGTTGGGGCTCAGAGGCTGTGAGGGGGCTCAGGGTTTTTGAAAGGGGCTCCAGGGCTGTGATGGGGGCTCTGGGGCAGTGATGGGGGCTCTGGGGCAATGATGGGGGCTCAGGGGCCATGATGGGGCTCAGCGGCTGTGATGGGGCTCAGGGTTTGTGAAGAGGGCTCAGGGACACTGAAGGGAGCTCAGGGGCCATGATGGGAGCTCTGGGGCAGTGATGGGGGCTCGGGGGCCATGATGGAGCTCCGGGGCAGTGACAAGGCTCAGGGTTTTGTTGGGGGCTCAGGGGTTGTGATGGGGATTCAAGGGCTATGATGCGGCTTAGGGTTTGTGGAGGGGTCTCAGGAGCACTGAGGGGGCTCAGGGGCCATGGTGGGGCTCAGGGGCCGTGAGGGGGCTCAGGGGCACTGAAGGGGGGCTCAGGGGCCATGATGAGGGCTCAGGGTGCTATGACGGGGCTCAGGGTTTGTGGAGGGGTCTCAGGAGCATGAGGGGGTTCTGGGGCAGTGACAGAGCTCAGGGATTTGCTGGGGGCTCAGGGGCTGTGAGGGGGCTCAGGGGCCATGATGGGGCTTAGGGTTTGTGGAGGGGTCTCAGGAGCACTGAGGGGGCTCAGGGGCTGTGACAGGGGCTCAGGGGCCATTATGGGAGCTCAGGGGCAGTGATGAGGGTTCAGGGTTTTGATGGGGGCTCAGGAGCACTGATGGGGCTCAGGGGCCATGGTGGGGCTCAGGGTTTTCACGAGGACTCAGGGGCTGTGAGGGGGGCTCTGAGGTTGTGAGGGGGCTCAGGGACTGTGGTTGGGGCTCAGGGGGCATGAGGGGGCTCCGGGGCTGTGAGAGGGCTCAGAGGCCCAGATGGGGGCTCAGGGGCACTGAAGGGGTTCTGGGGCAGTGACAGGGCTCAGGTTTTGCGGGGGCTCCGGGGCAGTGCCAGGGCTGAGTCCCCGTTCCCCCCCGACCCCGCTGTCCCGTGCCGAGGCCTGCGGCTTTAAGAAGCCGTCGCTGGCGGCCGCGGCGCAGAGGAAGAAGGCGAATTTCAAGCTGGAGCTGCCGGAGGAGCAGCAGCGGGAGATCCGCGACGCCTTCGAGCTCTTCGACACCGACGGCAGCGGGAGCATCGATGTCAAGGAGCTGAAGGTCGGGGTTTCCCTGGGGCTGGAGGTCATTGAGGTTATAAGGAAACAGGGCCATAAATGCTCAAATAACCTCAAAAAGCACAGGAGTTTCCTGGGTTTCCCCCTCCTCCCTCCAGCACAACACCTGGTGGGCAAAAGGTTTTCTCTTTAATTGCAGCTCTTTTCTGCTCTTATGCAGTGTGTTTAGGGCTAGGCTGCCCAAAATTCATGTATAATTCTGTGCTTTGTGTCACAACTCCTTCTCTGTGCATAAAACATCAAAGAAAGGTTTGTGCCCATTAAAAAAGGGGTGGTGGAGGGAGTTCCCCTCTTGTTGAGAATTTTATGCTTTGTTATTATTTATTGTTATTGTTGTTGTTGCTATTATCTGGCCCTTTATCAAAGGAATAAAATGTTTTCCCAACAAGATTTTTATCACCAGAATGAAAAATAAACTTATTTAAATTCCCTGTGGTTGATCAGTTAAAGATGGTGATAGTGTGTGTAGGAAATTCCTGGATTAGCTGAGGCACAATTCCAGAACAGGAATGTTTCTATCTCTGTTTTCTGCATCCTGATGTGAGTGCAGAGCAGCCTCACTCTCAGCCTGCCCCTGGGAGAATTTTGGACACTTTTTCTCCCTCTCTGTGGTTTTGGTGACAATTTTGTAGGTTTTGTAACTTATTTAGTCCTTCCAGGTGGCCATGAGGGCCCTGGGGTTTGAACCTAAGAAAGAAGAGATCAAGAAAATGATCTCAGACATCGATAAGGAAGGGACAGGAAAAATCAGCTTCAGTGACTTCCTGGCAGTGATGTCACAGAGAATGGTATGGATGTTTCACAGCTCCAAACAAAGGGAATTTTGAAGGTGGATCAGGAGCCTTTATCTCCTTTTGGGTTTACAGGGAGATTGAAGCTCTATATTTTAATATTTATTCTAAAATATTTTATATTTTAACCTTAACAAATGTATAAAAGTTGGGGTAATCCCCATCCTGGATTCTCTCATTTTTCTGGGAAAAATTAAAATCCTGATATCATTAGCAGGTTTCTTTAACAAGCAGAGGTGATTTTTGTGTTGAAAAAAGGGAAAACAAGTTTTTCTCACAGAGGGAAACCAGCTCAGGCCTGCAGGAAGCTTTTGGAGGGTTGATGTCTGGCATGGGGGTGTTCTCTTTCCTTGAATTCTAATTTACAGATTAAATCTCTGGTTTGAAAAATCTTCTCAAAATGCAGATATTTAATAGCAGGGGACCCTGATAGTGAAATCCCGAAGATATCTGGCTGGCAAGGACAGAAAATGATCCCTGAAATTCTGGAATTCTGGTTGTGTCTCTGAATTTTATGTGTAATCCCTGCTGGTTGAGCTCCTTTATTTGTCCCCAAGGGTTTCTCAGTCTATCACATCTTTTATAACTTTGAGTGTCACCTACAACACAAGCACTCCTGTTTTACCTTAAACTTGTTCTTTCTTCCTTAAGGCTGAAAAAGATTCCAAAGAGGAGATCCTCAAAGCTTTCAAACTCTTTGATGATGATGAGACTGGAAAAATCTCTTTCCAAAACCTCAAACGTGTGGCCAAAGTGCTGGGGGAGAACCTCACTGATGAAGAGCTGCAGGTTTGGACCTGGTGCTTTTGGGGTCTTTGTGCTGGAGCTGCGAGGAAAATCCAGCACTGGTGGGAAGGGAGGAATTCCTGGAATCTGTGGGGTTTGAGCTTGAGGATGGGTTGAGCCCACGTGGATGTAGGACTGGGATCATCCATTGCAGCTCTGTGCTGCAGCAGAGATGTGAAAGGACTCACTCTGCTCCAGGCACTTGGTTTCCCCCAGGACTTTCCCTATAACATTTCCTGCTCAGATTTCTCTATAAATACCCCCAGCAAAACAGATTTCAGGAAATATTTTGTCTGAGCTTGAGCCAACACTGTCCCCTCCAGCACAGCTAAAGAGGGGCTGGAATTCTGCATGAATGAATCCAGTGATTCCCAGGAAAGCCCAGAGCTGAGGGCTGACCCCAGATCTCTTGCAGGAGATGATTGATGAGGCAGATCGGGATGGGGACGGGCAAGTGAGCGAGCAGGAGTTCCTGAGGATCATGAAGAAGACTGGCCTGTACTGAACCCAGTGGGATTTGTGTGCATTCCTTAGGGAATGGGAGCCTCATTTTGTGGTGTCTTGATTTCTTTGGAGGCAGCAGAAAATACAGGTCAGTTCTGTGGGAAGTTTTTTGTGTAAAAACATTTTAATTTTAAAGGTGTTTGGGACCAGTTTGCACCGCTCTGTTTACAAGCAGCAATGTGGTTGCTGGTTATGATGTTTACACTGCTTTGAATACACAAATCACATTTTTGGGACCAAATTTAGATCCTTTTCTGACTAAAAAAATGGGTCCAAACAATTCAGTTTGGTAAAGAGATGACTCAGAATCAGTGTCAATCTATTGCTCATTGTAAATCCATTTTATGTCTTGGTTTGGGCCCTACAGTGAACTCTTTTCATGACATATTTGCAGGAACCATCTTTTTAGAACCTGTTTTATGGGATTATCCCTTCCCCCTTTTCTAGGGCATTTATTAAACTCAAAATAAAAATAAACTGCTGCAATTTACCTTGTGTTCAGTTCACATGGCTAAGGAAATCTTTGCAGAAGGAAATTCCCAGTGCTGCTGCTGAGGGCTCTGTGCTTGCAGGAATGCTCAGAGGCTGCAGATGGGATTGGATTTCAAATAAAATCTTATTTTTAAGCCATCAGAGTTGTGGAAAGAGTTTTGATCCCCACTTTGCCAAAAAAAGACATGGCCAGGCTGGAGAGGATCCAGAGGCCACAGAGAAGATCCAAAGCCTGGGAAGTTCCCATGTGAGGAAAGGCTGAGAGAGCTGAGCCTTGGAAAAACTGGGGTTTAGGGGAGATCTTGTCACCATGTTTGGTATGTGAAGGGTGGCTACAAAGGAGAAGGAAACTCCCTTTTTATGAGGAATCGTGGAAAGGACAAGGGATAATCTGTACAGGACACTCCTGAGGAGATTCTGAATGGGCACCATGGGGCAATTTTTCACCATGAGAAAATCAGCTGTTGGAAGTGGTGGATTCCCTGAGTTTGGGCACTTTGGGATCCATCAGGACAGGCTGCTGGACACCATCTCTAAACAGCATTTTTATCAAGAAAGGCTGGACCAGGTGAGCCTTGAGACCCTTCCAACCTGGAATTCTCTGCTCCTGTTAATGCAGGAGAAGAATTTCAACTTTCCCCACCAGAGCTGGCTGTGACATGGGCTGGTCCTGCTCTCACCAGTGTCACATTCCTGCTCCAGTCTGGCTTCTCACAAATCCCAGCAAAACATGGGAAGGGGGCTGGTGCTGGGGATTTCTTCCTGTATCATCTTCCCAACTGACCCAGAGGGAGAGGCAGACACAGAAGCAGAGTTCAGAATTCAGTAGAAGCATCAGGTTTTATTTGGTAGCAGAGCTGGGATCCTTCCTTTGGCCACAATTCACTGCCTGAGGGAGGGGTTGGGGAGCAGCTGACCCTGAGCCCTGGGGGAGCCTGTGGCAGGGATAGGTGGGATTTTGGGATGGAATTCCTCCCTGGGCCCACAGAAGCTGTGGCTGCCCCTGGATCCCTGGAAGTGACCAAGGCCAGATGGAGCAGCCTGGGCCAGTGGAAGGGGTCCCTGCCCATGGGAGGAGCCTGGCACAGGATGAGCTTTGAGGTCCCTCCCATGCCACGATCCCACAGCAGCTCCATCCCAGCTCCTGCCAGGGAGCGACATGTCCTTGGCAGAGCACGCCAGCTCCAGGATTGTCCCTCCTCAGCAGCCACCAGAGCTCTGGGGCAGAGCCGGAGTGTCCCTTTAGCTGTTGCTGTGTGAGGGGAGGGACAGGCTCCGCGGGGAGGGGCCGGGTGCCTGCGGGAGCTCAGGCCAGCCGCAGCACCTCCCTCACCATGCTGCCGATGCCGTCGTGCACCTGGTGGATGGGGGCGTTGCACATGAAGGCGCTGGTGCTCACCAGGCGGTTCCTGGCGTCCACGTGGGCCTCGGTGACCTGGCTGTTGACGTGTCTGCAGCCCAGCTCCTTCATGGCCTCGGCAGTCTTGGCATAAGGCCACCTGCGGGGGAACGGGGAAGGAAAACATGGAGTGGGGTGTAGGCGCATTGGGGGTAGCACGGTCGGGACGGATGGAGACGAGAGATCTCTGCAGCCAGGGCTGGAACTTGGGGTTTATTGCAAAGGGCCTGGGGGCAGGGCCCTGCTGGGAGCTGCCAAACACAGCTCAGAGCAGCAAAGACAGAAGAGAGGGGGAGAGGGTGAGAGAGTAAGGGAGGCAAGAGAGTGAGGTTCCCATTACAATACCATAAATCTTCTTCTGTGTTGAATATTCTAATTCTCGCTAGCCAATCTAGTACAAGATACAAATCCTATAGGATTTCCATACAGCCTATAAGAATCACTACATCACCATACTGTGTTACATTTTAAACCCTAAAACTCCTCTTTAGCCCCTTCTGCCAAGCTGTAGGGTCTGCTCTGACCCTTGGGCCTGTCTGCAAGCAGAGGGTGTTGTTTCATCAAAAGGGGATTGCCTTTAGCTGGCCATGCCATTGTTTTCCAGTTGTCCAGTAACTGAGGGATCTCAAAGCTTGCTTTCATTTCAATCTTGTTTATAGTTTCCATATTCTCAAAATCTTTTGCCAGACAATCATATTTATAAGGCTTTCCTGTTTCATCTTCCCCAGCAGTGGGGAATCTCCTTTATTGTAACTCAAAGGTGACTCCAATGAAGGGGAGAGAGAATGATGCATCTGACCTCATCATCAGAAGGCTAATGAATTAATTTATTATACTATACTATATACATTTCATCTAAATTGAATCTGCCCTGCACTCACTCTTGCTCACAACTGCTCACACTGCACTCATCTCTGATTCTCCTGTCACAGTCCCCCCCCAACACACCTGGCCCTGCTAGGCCAAAGAACCAAACATCCTCACTTTGGGTAAACAATTGCATTCTGCTTTAGCACAACACAGGCACAGCAAGCGAGATAAGAATTGTGTTTTCCTTCTTCTCTGCTTGTCTCACAGCTCCTCTCTGTTCAGGGGGCATGTCAATACCACACTCCTGTGCCTGGGGAAGGGCCAGAGGGAAGATTCTGTGGTCACTGCACAAAACCTGCTCAGCAGGATCCAAATCTCCTGCTTGAGGAGTTTCTCCAGGACTATACAACAGGAAAACCTCCTGTTCAAATGAGTTAAACATCTGAAGTAAGGCCAAAATGAGACCTGAAGCTCCACTTTGGATGTTCCACTACCTAATTCTGCATACTCCAGTGCTCATGTTAATAGGAGCCTGGGATGATTTGGGTGAAAAGGGACCTCAAAGTCCACCCAGTGCCACCCCTGCCATGCCCAGGAACACCTCCCACTGTCCCAGGCTGCTCCAAGCCCTGTCCAGCCTGGCCTTGGGCACTGCCAGGGGTGGAGCAGGCACAGCTTCCCTGGGCAGCAATTAGATTTAGGTTTAGGTTGGGTCTTTTTCCACCAGCTTCCTCCAAGTTAGTGAAAAAACTCCTTCCTAGCAAAAGCCATCAACATTCCTTGCCTGCCCTTGGGAGAATCCAGTCACAGCTTCCCTGTGGGACTGAAGACAGTTTCACTCCCTCCTTCTCTTCCCACCCCAAGCCTTGGGTAACCATCCTGTTCCTGCCTTGGATGTGCTTAGCTTGGAGTCAGCAAAGGCTTTTCCTACCCTGGGTCTGTGAGACATCATAATTAATTTACAATAATAAATTACATTTAAATTAATTTAAAATAAAGTGTCTTATTTAAAGCTATCAGAGTTGTGGAAACAAGTCACAAAAATGCAAACAGATCAGGTGTTACATCATTCCTTCTGCTGTGCTGAGAAATGATAAAATCAGTCTTCCAGAGTTTCTACTTTTCCCTGTTCAGTCCCCAAAAGGGCTGGAGGTGCTGAGGACCTCACTGGAGGCAGCAGAGCTGAGTTCTCAGCAATAGCATTCAGCTCCTTGGGAGCTTCCACCCCCTGGCCAGGATCCCTGGGGACTTTGGGGGGACCCTGGTGTGAGTGTCCCCAGCCCCCCCTGGTCACTCACTGCTCACACTCCGTGTCGTGGCCCACGGTGACCTCACAGCCCGGGAAGATTTTGGCTGCCAGCACGGGGGAGATGCAGCACAGCCCGATGGGTTTGTGGGCAGCATGGAATGCCCTCAGCACAGCCTCCACCTCTTTGGAGACGCTGCAGTTCTTGCCCTGCGTGGCCCAAGTGCTCAGGTTTTTTGCCACCCCGAAGCCACCTGAGGGAAGAGAAGCAGTTTAGCTGGAGATTATATCCAGGGCAGGATTTTTGCCAGGTGTGGCATGGTGGAATGCTCAGGTGGATGGGATGGTTGGCAGCATTTGTCCAGTGTCACAGACATCTTTTATGAAAAATCCTTTCCTTAGGATTTTTTTCTCCTGAGAAGCTGAGAGGCCTCAGGAGCAAAATGTAACCAATGGTTATCTGCTGCTGTGGAATGGAACAGGCCAACTGTGACCGTGTTCACAGGGGCCTGAGGATGAGGGGAGAGACAAAGATCTGACTCCATGTTTCAGAAGGCTTGATTTATTATTTTATGATATATATTATATTAAAACTATATTAAAAGAATAGAAGAAAGGATTTCATCTGAAGGCTGGCTAAGAATAGAAAAAGAAAGAACAATAACAAAAGCTTTGTCTGGGACAGAGAGTCGGAGCCAGCTGTGATTGGCCATTAATTAGAAACAACCACATGAGACCAATCCCAGATGCACCTGTTGCATCCCACAGCAGCAGATAACCATTGTTTACATTTTGCTCCTGAGGCCTCTCAGCTTCTCAGGAGAAAAAATCCTAAGGAAAAGATTTTTCATAAAAGATGTCTGTGACAGTCCAGAATCAAGACAAGAACTGAAATTGGCTCTCCTTCCAAGCCCTGCTCCAGCCTGTCCCTCTCCATCCCACAACTCCCACACCCTTCCAGACCTGTGGGATGTCCAAGCTGTGGCAGGCAGACCCCACACAGCCCTACCTGGGATGATGAGGGCGTCCAGCCCCTTGACATCCAGCGTGGCCAGGTCCTTGATGTTGCCTCTGGCTATCCTGGCGCTTTCCACCAGGACATTGCGCTGCTCCGCCGTGGGCTGCCCCTTCACGTGGTCCACCACGTGCATCTGGGGGGTGTTGGGAGCATAAACCTCAGCCTGGAGGCAGGGGAGAGGGCTGTTATCCTTCAGCAGTGATGGAGAAACGTGGAAAGGCACAGGCAGTGAGTGGGAATGCTGAGGGGCTTTCTTGGGAAAGAGCTGGCGTGGAGGAAGGACAGAAGAAAACTTTCAGTATTTAAGAACTGCTTATCTGGGGGGCTGAAGTGTCCATCCATATCCCAATAAATGCCTCTTGCAGGGTGACCACCCAGAGAGCTGCTGTCCCACCCCATCTCCCACAGGACTTGGAGTTTCCTCTCCCTACCAACTTTCCCAAAGCCAGAGTGTTTTTCTGGAAAATCCTTTCCCTTCCTTTAGCACTTTCAAGCTCATATGCAGAAATTAAGAGTGGAGGGTGGTGAACAGATTTTGGGACTGGCCCATCTGTGCAGCTCTGGGCCCCAAAATTCAAGCAGGATTTAAGGAACACCAAGGTGTCCCGAGGAGGGCAGGGCTGGAAGGAATATCCTGCGAGGAGCAGCCGAGGACTTTGTCATTATCTAGGTGGGAGACAAAGAAGCTGAGAGGCAACCTCATGGCAGCTTCCCGTGGAGAGGGAGGTGCTGAGCTCTGCTCCCTTGCAGCTGAAATATTCCATTCTACGCCGACCTTAGAAAAGGAGGGATTGAAATGACGCCCGAGTTTTCTCCACTAGAGGCCCCTGGCGATCCAGGGATGAGCGAGGGACGGGCTCCGAGCCTGCTGGGCTGGGAGATGGCAGGAGGGAAGCACTGCAGCAGCTCCAGGAGAGGAATTGGCAAAATTGCACACGTCTAGCCAAGTCTCATCCTGGAGCCAACAGCGAGGGCAGGGTTGGAATAATCTGGGATTGGGGGGCCTGGCACGGGAAGGTCACCCCTGTGCCTCTGTGTTCCACACAGCAATTCCCATTCCCGGGGAACAGCTCCGACCAGCCCCGTGGGTGGTTCACAGCTGAGTGAGATGTCCCAGAGGCTTTCCCTCCCTCCTTCCCCAGTCTCACGGAGCGGCTCTCCCGACTTTTAGAGCAGCTGCACCTCTTTTACCACTCAGGTTTAACTCACGAACGAACCCCTGTCTGTTCTGTCATCCCTGGAAGTGTCCCAGGCCAGGCTGGACGGGCTTTTGAGCAGCCTGGGACAGTGGAAGTGTCCCTGCCCATGGCAGGGGATGGGAATGGATGAGCTTCCTTCCCAACCCAAACCATTCTGGGATTCTCTGATTCTGTTTTCACTCCCACTCTTTGAATGTTTTAAAAAGATGAATTTCAAACAGCCCAAACTGTCTTTAAAACAGAAATAGCAGGAGAGAAAGAGGATGTGAAGCCAGAAGCGAAGAGAGAAGGCATTCAGGAAAATCTGAATGGGGGATTTGGAAAATCTGAATTGGGGATTTGGATGCAGAGCTCCACACCAATCCCTGTGTACAGCACAGCTGCGCAGGGAGCTCTCCACACTCGCAGTGACTCCAGGCACCGCTGTTTGGCTCTTGGGGAGTTTGTCTCAGAGAAGAGGAGGGAGGAGGATGAGGAGCAGAGCCGGGACAAGGAGCCCGGGCAGCGCCGTGCCGGTGCCTCTTACCTGAGCCCCCTCCCGGCTGAGATGCACCAGCACCGCGGACGCCTCGTGGATCTCGCTGCCGTCGAACACGCCGCAGCCCGCCAGCAGCACGGCCACCCGCTTGGCCATGGTCCCCGGCAGCAGCGGAGTGCCCGGAGAGCCCCTGTGGCCGCTGTGAGCTCTGCTCGCTGCCCCAGCCCTTTATAGCCACAGAGCAGGTGGGGCCCCGAGGGCTGGGCTCCGTTTCTTACTGGCAGGGAGGTTTTATTCCAAGTTCCACAGGCAGGGCATATAAATATTATTTGTTTCCTCAACTGGCTGCTGCCTTACAGATCTTCCTCCCAGCACGTTGTCTGCAGAGCAGCCCCAGCTGACATGCCCTGCTCAACAGAGCAGCTGTGTTTTTCCTCCTCTGCTGTTGATTTTCCATTCCAGTTCAGAGTGAAGCACCAAAACCTTTGCACAGGAGATGGTATCAAAGGGAGCCAGGATTTCAGCCAGTGCATCCCCCTCTCTGACCCATTCTTTGAACCCTGCACTGCATAGGCTGCTCCAGACTTTTAACACCAATATTTCCTTTTTGGATCCTGAATGTTCCTTCCCTCAGATCCCATCTCTCAGAAGTGGATATTTTACACTTTGCTGCAGTTGTTTGCTGGCTTTTGCACTCTGAGTTTAGAAAAGTTGGAAGGGAACTCACAGTGTCCAACTCCTGGCCCTGCACAGGCACCCCAACATCTCACCCTGTGCCTGAGAGCATTGTCCAAGCACTTCTTCATCTCTGGAATAAGGGGATTCTTCATCAACAGCACCGTCTCTCCATTTATTTCATTCCAGGGAGGTGGCACTGGGAATTGTTGGAGCCCTGAGCTCTGGAGGGGCTCCTGGAACCAGATTCAGTGTCTGGAGCTCTTTCCTGCCACTCTGGCTCTGCTCTCATGGAGATGATCCTGTACCTCTCTATTTCAGCCTGGCCCTGGTGAAATAACTGTGCCCTGTGGAGGCTGAGAGAACAAAAACCTCCCAGAACATGGCTGCAGGGTGTTTTTCAGGGGTTATTTATAAGACATGTTCCTTGGGGCTCTGTCATTTCTGGGAGAGACATGAAGCACATCCTGTGGGTAATGAACTCGTGGCTTGGCAAGGTGTTCAGTCAGGGCAGGCCTGAGGAGGAGGCTCCTGCTGCTGCTGCTTGGGACTTCATTTATGGCATGTTTCTCCCAAAATGAGGCATTTCAGGCACCCAGCTGCTACCTGAACAAGCAGGAACAAGAAATGTGTGACAGAGGCCTTGCAGTCCCACTAACCCAACTCAGACTGTGCCTCTCAGTTACTTTTATTGCCCAGGGCAGGAATTAAATTGAGATATGCATAAAAAACACCCAAAGCCTTTCCCCTGTTTTTGTTTTGCTATCTAAGGAATCCTAACTATGGTTTAGGGGTGTATTATTTCCTCTTGCATGAAAAAACAACCGAGTGATGTTGCAACCTGAACAGGTAATTTCTCCTTCCTGCAGCTGCTTTGCGAGCAATCCTGCTAGCCATGGAACAAAAGTAGCCAGAGGCTGAGGATTCCCACAGCCTGCCTGCTGCAAACCACATCAGCCACCCCTGCCTGGTGTAAACTGGCTGGGCTGGTTCCCCTCACCGGGGGAATTGGTGCAACTGGACCAGCCAGGCTTGTTTCCTCCCCCTGGGAAAACGTCTGTCACAACAGACATGTCAGCCCTAAAGATGTCTCTGCAAGGGAGAGATGAATGATAAATGACATTTCTCAGCTGGGTTATTCCAGCCTGGATGGCCTTGGCTGTGCACGTTTGTTGTGGGCTTTGGTATTAACAAGTGGCTTTAATCTGCATCAAGGTTCTAGTGAGGAGGGGTGGGAAGGGACTCCATTCCTGCAGGGTGGGCACAGTTAGAGATACCAGGAAAGTTTGGGGGCAGTGAAGGGGACCCAGCTGGATCCTGCTCCTCCTCAGGGCAGGAGGAACAGGCTCCTGATGAGCAGAGGGCCTGATGCTCTGGGGTTCTTCTGGATGCTGTCCCAGCTCCAACACCCCTTGGATGATCTCACAGGCCTGACTGTGAGCTCAGTCAGTGCAGCTCCCAGCCCCATTCCCAGCAGCTTTCCTGTCCTCCTGCCCTGGCTGTGGAACAGGATTTATGGGGAATCACCGAGCAGGATCTGCTGAGGGGAACATCAGAGCTGGCTGCTGGAGGAGCTCTGCAGAGCCATCCCTGGGCAGCCCAAGAGTGTCAGTGCAAAGCTCTGCATGCTGTTCTGCACCTTCTACCTTGTCAGGAGAGTGGGAACTGTCCCTACACTGCTCCATCCCCACAAACAACACAACAGAGGAACCAGGCTCTGTCAGCTTTCACAGAATTGTCCTCTGACAATTCCCACCCAAGCCATGACTCAACACGATCCCCAGGCCAGTGCTTTCTGCAGCCTCCCCTCCATCCACAAACACCTTTGTGCCCTGACCACGCATCCCCCATGAGGAGCAGCAGGAAGCTGCCCACAACTCCTTCATGTCCCCTTTGGGACACAATCCTGGCAGTGCTGGACACTCACTGCTGACCTGGAAAGCCAGCAAGGCTGGAGGAGCTGGATGTGGAGGGGCAGATGGACAGAAGTCACCTTTAAGGGAATGGCACTGAGTCTGCCCTGGGTTTGCCCAGCTCAGGGGGGCTGGTGCCAGGCATTCAGAGCTGAGACAGGGACAAACAGCAGGCCCATGGCCAGTGTGAGCAGAAACAAGTGGTCCCCAAGGAGCTGCTGGGCTTGCAGAGGGCTTGTTTGCTCCATCAAGGTGGATGCTTGCAAAAACTTTCATTTTAACCAGTGTCATTTCCTCACTGGCAGGAGCAAAAAAAGGCAGCAACTGCAATAAACCCTCAGCCTTATTTTTCAAGTGTCTTTTTGAACAAGGGTTAATCAACAGTAAAATTAAGAGGCCCCTGGAGGGAACTACCAGCAGCCCACGCTGACTCACAGCCCCAAATTTACTGCAGCCAGAAGTTCATTTGCATTTCCTCCCGCATGCAGAGAGCAGCAGGAACAGAAGAGGTTTGTAGGGAAAAGGGGTGGAGAGCAGGGAGGACCGGCGGCAGCGGCGATGGTTTGGTTATAAAGAGCATGGGAGGAAAGAGAGGCAGCACTCAGCCCTCGGCCGGGGCTGGGCGCGCAGGGATGGGCGACAGCGGGGCTGAGTCACTGCATTCCTGCATCGGGCTCCTGGGCATTTCCGCAGGTAGGGACCGCTCCTGGCATCCTGGCACGGGACACGGGCTCGGGACGAGCTTTCCGGGACACCCTCCTTTTCCGAGGGGGCTCAGGACGCTGTTTATCCGCAGGCTTCTCTGCCTGGGGTGAGCTTTTCTATCCAGAGATCCCTGCGCCTGCTTTGGCGGCCAACAAAATATTTGTGTTGGCTTCCAAGGGCTGGCCTGAAGTTTTGTACTTGTTCCACACTGGGAGGGAAGCAAATCCAAACTTTTTTATAGTCACTGTAGTAAATCATCTCGGTTTGGATGCAGCTTCCTCCCCTTTCCTTTTCCAATCCTTCTCCCCACAGCTCTGTTTTCTGTGTTCACTCCCTTTCACTTGCTCCTCCTTTGTGTTCCATCTTCCTGGATTTTTTCAACTGGTTTTCCATCAGTACAAGGCAAGAGGGATCTGCTGCAGGGTGTGTTATCTGTCTGCTTTTTGTATAACTGGAATAATGGATTTTTACCTTTATCTGGCATCAGGGGATATGACTCTTTCATCCAGGATGGTTTGGGTTGGAAGGGACCTTAAAGATGATCCATTCCATCTTCTGCCATGGGCAGGGACACCTTCTCCTGCACCCAGCTGCTCCAAGCCCCAATATCCAACCTGTGGGATGGGGCACCACAACCTCTCTGGGCAACCTCAAGTGATTAATTCAAAACTTTTTCAAACCAAGCAGGCAGAAAGAAGTGAGACCTTGGGCACAAACCGAGCCACACTTCTCCAGCTCCTTAGGCTTTCCTATTTGTAGATCTTGCACTGTTATTTTCCCTCTGTTCCCTGCTCTGTCTGCCCTGATTCCCCCATGTTTTTGGGCCAGGTTTACAAGCTCAGTGTGTTTCCCCCCGTGTCCCACAGGCTCTCTCCTGCTGGCCGTGCATTTCTACAGCTCCGCGCGAGCGGCGCCGCTGATCCCCAGCACGGCTCTGGGGGTCCTGCTGCTCCTTGTGTCGGCTCTCCTGGCCTATGCAGGTAAGACCTGGGGCTGGCCAGCCCCAAACCTTCCTCCCACAGCTGTGCACATCCAGCTCTGCTCTGCCCACAGGATACAAACCATGGCAGCCCCGCTGGGCCACCCATCCCTTCTCCCAGAGGAGTGTGCTGTCCAGAGCAGCTGTGGCTGCCCTGGATCCCTGGAAGTGCCCAAGGCCAGGTTGGATGAGGCTTGGAGGACCTGGGATGGTGGAAGGTGTCCCTGCCCATGGGATGAGGTTTGAGGTCTCTCCCAACCAAAACCATTCCATGGCTCTGTGTCAGCACAGCAAATTTTCCCTCTATAGGCGAGAGAAGAAATCAATGTTTGTTTTAAACAAATGCTCTACCAGGATCTCAGAGTTTTAACACACTGAATACACGTTTATCTCCCAGGCTTTCTGAGAGTGCTTTCAGCAGGCATGGATTGAAATGTCCATGAGTAAGTGCCAAGAGACAGTGACTCTACTTATCTGAGAGAAGAAAATCACTGCCTAGGACAAAATCCACTCTTTCTAGAATGAATGTTGAATCATTTATTCTTTGTAACTCATAGCAACATGAAATCACAGAATCATCAAATTACAGAATTGTTCAGGTTGGAAAAGACCTTGAAGATTGTCAAATCCAACCAGCACCACCACCATGGTCACCACTAAGCCGTGTCCTCAGGTGCCACATCCATGTGTCTTTCAACACTTCCAGGGATGAGGACTCCACCATTGCCCTGGGCAGCTGTGCCAGGGCTGGACAACTTTTTCCATTAGAAATTTTCCCTGATCCTCAATCTAAACCTCCCCTGGCACAACTTGAGGCCATTTCCTCTTGTTCCCTGGGAGAAGTGCCTGACCCCTTGCTACAAACTCCTTCCAGGTAGTTGAAGAGTGGGGTAAGAGTGGGATAAGAGTGGCCTCCTTTTCTGCAGGACAATCCACCGTCAGGCAGGACCTGTGCTGACCCTTGCCCCTTAGTGATCCTGCTCCCCACCTTTCCTAACCCCTGCCTCCCACACCCTGCTGTCCGAAACCACAGCCCTGTCTCCGTTTGTTCCGCAGGGATCCGGAGGAGCCTCAGGAGCGCCTCGCTGCTGGTGGCGCTGTGCCTGACCCTGTCAGCCCTCTGGAGCGGTTATGGAGTGATCCTCATCCTGGCAGGGCAGGGAGCGCTGCCCGGCCCGGGCGATGCCCGCGATGCCCTGGTGCCAGGCCTGGCCACCTTCACCCTGGCCCTGCTGCTGCTGGCCCTGGTGGGCTTCCTCTGCGGGGAGCCCCTGCTGGGCCTGGTGGCCGCTGCCATGTCCCTGGCCAGTGCCCATGAGGTGGCCCTGCACTGCAGCTCCTCGCTCGGGCCCTCGGCCGTGGCCTGCGCTCACCTCAGTGTCTGCTTGCTCGGGGGCTACTTTGCCCTGGGGAGGATCCTGCGCCTCCTGACCAGAGGGAGCTTTGCCCTCCCTGGCACGGAGCTCACCGAGAAGAAGGCCCAGGAGCAGGGCCGGGGCAGCGCGGGCAGCACCAACCGCTTCACAGCCCCCGGGCTGCTGCTGAACATGCTGTCAGCCAGTGTCTTCTGCTGCAGGCTCCTGGGGGTCACCCACAGGCTCTTCCTGGGCCACGTGCCCTGGCTGTGGGCAGCTGGCACCTACCAGATTGGCATCTGTGTGCTGTCCTACCGTGCAATGGACGCTCTCATGGCCACGGCCTTTGGCTTCACTTCCATCCTCAAATTCGCTGCAGGCTACTGCCTCCTGTACCCCGCCTGGCAGCCACAGGAGCCGTCTCTCCCAACCCCATTCCTGGTGGTTTTCTCCATTCTTTTTGCTGTCTTGGCTCTTTTTATCTCCCTTCAGAGCCCTGTGGATGGCCTGTATTTGCTGGTTTTTGTCGCCTACTGCATTGCCTTGGCTTGCAGCCCCAGGGGTTTTTTTGCAGGTGGCCCCCAAGGCGTGGCCGTGGCCATTTTTGTGTCCTCGGCCTCGGTGGCTCTGATTCACCTGTACAATGTGAGGGCCAGGGCCAAGATCCCAACAGGGAAGGGGGCTGTGAAGGCCCTCCTTGCTCGCAGCAGCCTCCTGAAGCTCCGGGAGGGGCCAGACCTCCACGCTCCCTACCTGGGCTATTCCAAGTATGCCGATGCAGAGGTCCTTGCCTATGCCTGCAGTGTGCTGGCTTCTTTTGCTCTAACAGCCTCAGGAGACCCCCAGGCTCCTCTTGCCACCGTGGTCATTCCATGGGTGGTGGTAGCTGGTGGGATCCTGAAGCTCCTGGGTGGGTCAGTGGCCTTTGCCCGGGGTAAAACTTTGGAGAGCAGTGCCTTCATCCTCTACTCTGTCATGTGGATCATCTGGGGCCTGACAAGGTACAGTGGCCTCTGTGGCACTGCCAGAAGCTTCCACACAGCCGTGGGCATCATTTCCTTCCTGCTCTTCAACAGCTTCATTGTCTTCTGCTCGCTCTTCTTAAACATGGCCTGGTTCTTCTACTCCCTCACGTTCATGCTCATCGCCGTCAGCTTCCTGCTGGATGCCATCCATGCTCTTCCCACTGGATACGACATCGCTGCCACCCTCATCTTTGGGCTGGTCAGCTTTTACTGCTTCCTGGCAGCCCTGGCCAGCAGCACATTTGAGGGCTGCTGCTTGCCCATGGGGAGGCCCATGGTGCAGCTCAGTGGTGTCGGGGCAGGAACCACCAAGTGCCTTCACCTCCCTGCCAGGAAAGCTTCCTCAGTCAAGAGAATCGCAGGTAAGGGGAAAAGAGAGGGCAGGATGTGGGGATAGAGGGGAAATTCTGGGATGTTTTGTAGCAGAACACTCTTAAAAGAACATTATCCCAATCAGAGAATCCCAGAATGGTTTGAGTGGGAAAGGAGCTTAAAGCCTATCTTGTTGCATGAGCAGGGACACCTTCTACTAGACCAGGTTGCTCCAAGCCCCATCCAGCCTGGCCTTGATGTGGAAACCTGGATGATGTGGGGATGTTTTGGTGAAGTGGGCCAAGTTACAGGAGTCATGAGCTGAGTAGAGCATCATGTCTCCTGCTGTGTCTGCTGCATCATTTCCCTGTGTCCTCATCTGCTCTGAGACCCAGCAATGCTCCAGGCTGGGGCTGCTACCCAAAGCATTGCATAGAGAGAGCAGAGCCAATGCTTGGTCCTTGCTCTCTCCATTCTGGCCCAGAACTCCCCTGAATGCCAGATATCCCCTAGGGAAAATGCACTGCCAGAGCTGGGACAAGAGAGGAGAGGAGCACACTGTGTGACAGTTCTGCCGTGGGAATTGAACCCCTCCCCTGTCACTCAAGGCTCGTGCCCTGTTTCTGTGCCCACAGATATCCTGAGGAACGGTGGCACCTGTGGCATCCCCACGGACACCGTGTACGTGCTGGTGGCTGCCTGCAGCCGGCCTGACGCCGTGGAGAAAGCTCACCGGTGAGTCCTGGCACCTGGGCTGGCCTCAGGAACCTTCCAGAACCCAGAGCTGCTCTGAGTGCTGGCTGCAGCACCCAGTGAGAGCAAGGCAGCTCAGCCTCGGTGGGAACAGCTAGGGGGAAAGAAGATCCATGTGAGGAAAGGAGGGAGTAGAGCTGTGGTTGTGTTCTGGGACACTGAAGGCTGATGGAGCTGGGTAACTTGGACACCACAAGAAACCCAAACCACTTCTGGCAAATGGGGCAGGGGGTTATTGTTCTTACTTGGAGGTACGTGTTGCCACAACAAAACCCCTCTGGTGTAAACTGGAGCCCCTCATATTGGTGGGGTTTCCTCAGAATTTGGGCTGTTGGGACCTCTACCCATCAGCACACAAGAAGTCCAAGCCTTGATTTGGAAATAGACATTCCTGGTTGGGAGTAGCCATTAAAGTTCCTTCCCATACAGTCCATGGTTGAACAGTCCTACTTCTACTCCAGACTGGTGACGTGGGGCAGAGCCTGCACACCTTCTCTTAGCTCTAGACCTCTCCAGCAATTTCCTTTCCTTGAATTTAAATCCTCATCTCACTTCCAGCCTCACCTTTTCTTCCCTCCTTCCAGGTCCAAGCGCCAGGCTCAGGATCGCCCCATGTCCCTCTGGATTTCCAGCCTGAAGCAGCTGGAACCTGCCAAGCACTTGTTCACTCCCCTCCTCTGGGACTTCATGGAGGCTGCCTGGCCATCTCCCATTAGCTTGGTCATTCCCAGAGGTGAGGAAATGCTGTTAATTCCAAGCTCTCTGGTGAGCTTTGGGTTTGAAAATCCCAAAACTGTGAAGCCCTGCAACACCACATGTTCCATAGGGATATTCCCATTACAATCACCATGTTTGGGCTGATGTAAACCTCTAAGTGCTGAGTGACTCTGCTTGGTGCAGGTGAATGGGTGGATTTCCTGGGAATGAAGGACTCTGCCAAGTACGTTGGGACCCCTCAGAGTGTGGCCATCCGCATTCCCGACTGCTCTGTCACCACACACCTCATCGACCTGGTGAGTCCCAGCACCTCAGTCCCGTGACCTGAGCCCTTCTCTGGGAGGGGCTGGGGCCTGCAGGCAGCTGGGAGGGATCTTATGGCAGCAAAGAGGGGAAAAGGAGCAACCACCAGGTCAGGAAATCAGGAGAATGCCCTTAACAGACGCAGTTTAATTTCCAATATTGGAAATTTCCAATATTCCACTGTTGGAAGCAGAGACTTCTCTGAGGCCAGAATAACTTCAGAAGGTGCAGAAGGTGGCCACAGGAGCTGTGATACCCTGAGTGTTCTAGGTCTAGGCAAGTGCTATTGCTGGAAAGCAAGATGTCATTTCATGGCCATCATCACTAAACCCAAATTTGTCAGTGCGGGTCACTCAAACGCAGTTTGGTGGGACTGTGGTTGCCTGCAAAAAAGGTGCCTCACCTGGGTGAGCCACACTGAGCTCTCTTCAGAGTCACAGATGGAGTTCAGAGCTTGAGTCACCTTTTTTATCCCCAAAGTCCTGCTCAGAGCTTTGACCCCTGTTTTTCCATCACCAGGTTGGCCCCATTGTGGTCACATCAGCCAACCCAACGGGAGAGGCTGACACGACCCACCACAACCAAGTGTATGCCAAGCTGGGAGATAAGGTAACCAAGAGATGGGGATGGAAAAGTGCAACCACTTTGTTTCCAGAAGGCAAATCAATAGATGGTATCAGGAATCTGGGAAAGCCTCTAACTCAAAAAATCTCATGGATGGTCCTCATGCTGGTGTCAAAGAGAAATTAAATTTTAAAGCACAGGTGTTGGTGTGAAACCAAAACTCTTCTGCTTTACACAGTGTAGTTACGGCTTGGCAACGTGAGTGGGTTCATATTCCAACACGGGATGATGGGAGCAATAAAAAATTCATTCTTGCTTACAGGAAAGCAAATCCTGGTGCCTGGATGTGCCAGGGCTCCAGCTAGCATTGGGCTGTGGGAGCTCAGGGATTTCCATCTAAGGCTGGTCTAAAACTGGTGCCAAGCTCCAAAATATTGCTGGCTGTTAGAGCTTTCATGGCAGTGCCATGGTCATGGCCTTTCATTGTTTAGGTGGGAGATCAGGAAAGGCTCTGCCCCAGAGGGTGCTGGCACTGCCCAGGCTCCCCAGGGAATGGGCACAGCCCTGAGGCTGCCAGAGCTCCAGGAGCCTTTGGAAGGGTGGAATTGTTGGGGTTTGTCCTGTGCAGGGCCAGGAGTTGGATTGATGGTGCCTGTGGATCCTTCCAAGTCTGGATGATTCCATGATTCTAAGATTTCACTGCTGAATTCTGGGGGGTTTACATTTTGTGTCATCGTGGCAGCTTTAAACAAGATGTGGTGCACATCTACCACCTCTAACTCCTCAAAAATCAAAACTTCATACACATTCTCTTAGTGGATGGGACTTCTCCAGAGCTCCTCAGCTGCTGTAAACCTGCCTGTGCTGTGCTGTAATGCTGACCTGCACCCACAGAGCCCTCCCTGTCCTTGCTTTGAGGTTCATTCCCTCCAAATCTAGCACTGGTGTCACTGCAGCAGGGCAGGAAGGAGCAGCATTGCCTTTGATGAGAATTATTTACTGTTGGGAGGGAAAACTCTCCCTTTCCAAGGGAAATTTGATGAGGAAATCTGCTGGTTTTAGGTGGATGCAGTTCTTTGTGCTGGGCCTTCTCCAGAGAACATTGCCTCCACCGTGGTGGACTGCACCAAGATCGACAGTGGGAGCATTGGATTCTTCCGAGTCGGCATCATCCCCAAGTCTCAGGTGAAATTCAGCTGGGTTTCATTTCCGTTCCCTTTCTCCATTCAATGAGTTTCAGCCTGGGGCTTCCTAATTCAGTAAGGAGACCAAGAAGGCAGTGATAGCACAAGGAGTTGTCCCCGGCTGGTGTGAGGGACAAGAGCAGAGCTCCATGCTTCTGTCCTGATCCTGCTCTGGAGCACCTCTGTGGAGCTGGGGAATGGGCAAGGTGGGGCTGATTCATCCATGGCTCTGAGATCCAGGGTCACAGACTTCTATGGAGCAGGCTCTCCATGTTCACCCATCCCAGAGACCTCTGAGAACAGATATTATTTGTGTCATCCCAAAACCGAGCTAGACACTTGAAAGAGAAGATCTTGAGGAAGATGTCCTTGCCCAGGGGGGAGAAGATCTTGTGGAAGGTGTCCTTGCCCCCTTAAGAGTCACTTCCAACCTGTTATTTTATGTTCTTTGATTATTTCAACAGCTGGAGAAGAAATCAGTGCTCTCCCCTAATTCCTAACCTACTCCCTGCTGTGTCTACTCATTCCAGGTGCTGCAGATCCTGGAGCAGGTGCAGAAGAAACACCTGGTGGTCCCTAGCAGTGGCCCTTGCCCCAGGAAAGGCTGGGAGGAGCTCCAGAGTCGTGGCCACGCTGTGCCCAACGGGGTGGGCAGAGCTGCCGTGGTGGAGCCGGACCCTGATCCCGATCCCGAGCAGCACACCCGCTTCTGACCGCCACAGCTCCGTGCTCAGTGGGACACCAGCTGCTGGAAAATGCCATTTTGGCCAAACCGGGCAATGGGAGAGGCTCCCCAGCTGCAGGGGTGCCTCATCCATCTTCCTATGGACCCTGCTCGAATATCCCAGTGCGGTGCTGCCTGGCACAGCCCAGGCACCCAGCAGGAACACCTTCCCTTGGGGACACTGCCAGCTTTCCCTGGAGATCAGCCACGGCCAAAGCAAGCTTTCCTTTGGTGACAGCTGGCCCAGAGTGACAGAGCTTCATCCCTGGCACTGGGAGGGAATTCCATGGATTTGGGGCATGGAGTGAGGCCAAGCAGTGCAGAATTACCTGGTGGGGGAAAAACACTGCACGAAACTTGAATCACACAGAATCCTTTGGGTGGGAAAAGACCTCTCCAGTCCTTGAGTCCAGCCACCCTCCAGCACTGCCAGTGCCACCATTGACCCGTGTCCCCAAGTGCCACTCCACGTGGGGAAGGAGGAGGAGAGATGTGTCCAGGTGCTCTGCTGGTGGATCCAATGGGCTTGGCAGAGTCCGGGCTGGGAGCTGGGGGTGTCTCCTGCTGTGTCCTCTCCACAAGGGAGGTCATCGTGTTTGACCCCTCTTGGGAGGTCCTTCCTCTGTTGGGAGAACCCAACACTCCAAAGAAATGCCCTGACCTGAGGTGCCATTTCTGTATTTCACACTCCGTGTCAGGGTGGAATTCCCATCTGGATGACTCCAATATTATATCCTTAAAGGTGCTGCAGCTTTAGGGAAGAGCCTCCCTTCCCGTGTTCGGAATTTCAGGAGGGCAATCTCCATGTGTTTGAGGATGCCAGGAGCTGGTCTCTTGCCTGACAGCCCAACTCTTCCCATCTCATGGCACGTTTCCTCCAGAGTGCAAATTCCATAGGATCAGAGGAAGGAATTCCACTCCAGGCAGTCACTTGTCTTCTCCAGCTTCTCTGCAAGTTCCTGAAATGCAGGGAAGGAGTTGGAGATGGCTCACCCATGACCTTACTGGCATCACTGGGACAGGGTGGGATGACTCCTGGAGGGCAGCAGTGGGAGGATGTGGACTTTTTAGGAAGGACAGGCAGTGTGGAGTGGTGGCTGCTGAGCAGGAGGAGTTGGGAAGGAGTCTCAAACCTTCGTGAGGAGTTTTCCTTGGCAAACACTGCAGTTATGGCTTGTTTCATCTCCAAAAACTGCTGGTCTTATTCTTACCTGACTCAGGTGCAAGGTGCTGATCAAACCCCAGCTGAAACCAATCCATTGATCATTGATTTCACCTGAAGCTGTGCTGGAATTTGAGGATTAAAGTGGTGCAGTCAGAGGAGATCAACCTCGATGAACTCTGGCAAAATGGGGTCTCCTCAACTTGTCCTCACAGAGCTGGCTCTCTTCCTGCAGAGTAAATTCCAGAGAATTAAGTGTGTTCAATAATTTTGCTGATCTACTTCCTGTATCTCCTTGGAGTTTATTAAAACTGGTTTTTAGAAAGCAATAAAATATTTTCAATAAACAGATCTCACACAGGGCTGTGCAATCATGAAAGAACCTTGTGGGGCAATGGGTTCTAGATGTTGATGTTCCTGACCATGCAGGATCCAAGCAGGATGTCAGGAGGAAATCCAATTGTGACACTTCCAGGGTGGGGAGAAGGAGGGAGGGAGAAGATAACTCCTCCCAGCAGCTCCTGGTACCAGCTCAAAAATGCCAAGGCTGAATTTCACCCCTTGATCACTAAAAAAACCCAATAAACACCAAAATATGAGGGAATGTGATAAGGAGTGGAAATTTGAAGAGGTGCTGAAGCATCACAAAGCCTTTTGTTTAGGGAAAACTGCCCTGGCTTAAATATACTGGAGGTGCTGCTGTCCTGTGCTGCAAATAACGATTTTTTTAGTGTGGCACAAATTAAAAGTGGCTCAAGAAACTGTGTTCTTCACTTGATGCTTCGCCTGGATCCATTTTTCCTCTTTGCCTCCATATTTTTTTTGTTTTTATTCACAGAAAATGTTCGTTTCAGTCTCGGGACACTGTGGGAAGCATTTCTCACTTTGCTGAAGTGAGACAAGGAGAGGTTTCATTTCAGTCATGATCTTACCCCACCCACAGCTCCCCTGTGTACCAGCAAGCCAGAAAGGAACAGCTTAGGAAAAAGGGGATTTAAGTGGGATCTTTCACTTAAATCAAGGCAAAAAATATTTCTACTATTTCAACAGTTTCCCAGCATTTAAGGGGAAGCAAAACATTTTTGAAGAGAAGTGGAGAGATGAAGAAAGTTTCTGTTTTAAGTGTCAAATCCAGTCAGAAAGGGCTGAGATAAACATTTGAATATTGGGATATATGTGCTGAAAAATCACAGATCAGGTGTATTTTGGGCTATCAACAGGAGTATTTTCATCAGTACAACTGGAGGTTATGGTCAAAGAAGGTTGTCCAGGCTCCTCAAGGGAGAGCCTCACGGAGCCCTTCTGTCCTGCTCAAGGGGAAAGAGCTGCTCCCATGTTCTGGACAAGAGGGACAGGAGGGGGTGTGAGGTCCTCAGACCTCCACCACAGGAGGAGGGAAACCAGAAGAGGCTCCTCTGAAACCAATTTTGGTTGCATTGTCAATGTCTCGGAGATCTTTAGGCCTGAAAGGTCACCCTGGGAGACAAAACAACCTCATGAATGGGGCTCTTTGTGAACCAGCCAACTCTGCAATCCCACTGGGGCTGGAAACAGCCCGGGAAGAAGGGCTGTCCCACCTTCCTTCTGCCCTTTGTGGAGTCTAGACATCCGTGTCAATGGAAAAAAGCTTAAATAAGGATGTAAAAGAAGTGTATTTTCCAGTGGCAGGAAAAAGCCAGCTCACCCTTCGAGAATAGAGCGGTGCCGTGGGGACAGGAACTGACTCAGTGCCACGGCCAGGACGTGCCGTGGGGTGGGTGCGCCCTGCTCGGGGTGGGCAGAGCTCCTGCGAGGGGAAGGGCGGCCTCCCAACCACGGCTGGGGCCACACCAGCCCAGCAGAACCCTTGGGACACGGGCAGGAATGTCCCTTGGCCACTTACAACCTGCAGGAACTGGGAGCTCGGGGAGATGGGAACATCGGATGGTGCTGGAGATGACCTTGGAGATCTTCCCCAACCTTATCAATTCTATGGTTTTGTGACTCTTCTCTTATGTTCCCAAACATACATAGAATTAACCCCAGAACTAACCCCCCCAAAAAACCCAAACAAAAATACAAAACATGATGATAAATCATCAACCAATCACCCACCAAATTTTACGTTCTTGTAGCTTATATAAAGCATGATACTGAAGATGTCAAGATGGCTGCCACACACACCCAAGGACAAAAGACTTAGTCCTAACCTTACTGTTAGTTTTGCTAGGTATACCTGAAGAGTCAAAGTCTGCCTGTGCCCTGGGATGGGGTGTGGGGTGGAGGAAAAGCTTGGTTGGGTCATCTTCAGTCCAAGCCAAGCCCAGTGATCTTGGCAGGGCTGAGGGCACAGCTTCTGCGAACACAGCCTGCAGTGGGTTCTTGTCACGCTCACCTCGCTGCGTTCTTCCTGCTGCTCCTCCCTTTCCCAGCAGCAGCCCAGGGTTATTCCTGCAAAATCACCAGATAATCAGCTCTGTCAACAACAGAGAAACACGAGGGTTCAAAATCCTGGGGCAGGTTTTCAGCTGGGATTTGCCACCTGAGAGAGGCTGAGCTAAGCACCCTGGTCTGGGGCCATCCTGGGATCCCCTCATTCCTGCCAGAGGGAATGCTGGATTTAGAGATGGCTGGGTGACAGCAACGGGGCCCTGAACCAAAGCAAAAATTAACTGTTAAACCCCAGAATCCCAGACTGTCTGAGGCTCAAAGCTCATCTCATTCCTCCCCTTGCCATGGCAGGGACACCTTCCCCTGTCCCAGGTTCCTCCAAGCCCCAGTGTCCAACCTGGCCCTGGACACTTTGTCCTTTGCTGTGCATCTCCCTCGCTGTGACTCTTGGTGCTCCTGGAGCTGCCTGCTCTGGAACAGCAGAGAGAACTTATCTCCCTAGGGAATAGATGGATTATGTAGAAAATCTTGCAGGAAAAAACCAGCTTTCTGGAAATCCAGTTTTTGAGACTTAACAACAATTAATGGGATTAATTAAATCCAGTCGTGACTCCATCATGTTATTCCTTTCTGCTTCCCCTCTGATTTGAAGATTTCCATCCCCTCTTTCTGCAGGGCACTGCCAGCTGGGGCTGAGGGAGGAAAGGGTCTGTGGGAGCTGCATCCTTGGGCAGACCCTGGTGGGTTTATGGGATCACTGGATTCCTCTGCTCCATTCCCATGGATTCTACCCCTCTCCCCCTCCTTCCCAACCCTACCATTGCTCCAGGCCCTCCTTCCCTTGCAAAACCAACCGAGACCTAATTGGAAGCACAGGATTCTCTTATGGGAATTAGAAATGGCAAAAGAAGTGAGGAATAAGGAAGGGATAAGGAAGGAGCAGACATGGAAGCTCACTGCTGTTTTGGAAGTCAAAAAAGAAACCGAGACCAGGTGGTTGGACTGATGCTCCCAGTGCCAGCAGATCCAGGGGATAACAGAGCAGGCAGGACAGGAGGTCGTGTGGGGCTGGATGGGGAGGTCTGCCCTGAACGTCCAGTTCAGCAGCTCCAATAAATACCTTGAGTGAAAATCTCGTGTTAAAGGGTCAGCATTGTCAGTTCTTGTGAGAACTTTTCATTCCTTCCTGGAAAACACACAGAGATCTCACTCATGTTGCTATCTTGTTCTAGATAGCAAAAGCCAGGAATTTCAGCAAATTCTTCTGCTCTGGCCACGAGATGGATGTCAGGGCTGGGACAGTTGTCCCAAGAGAGAGAGGTTCATCTGTCCCAGCAGCTGTGGAACAGTCACTGAGGTCCCTCCAAGGCCCAGGCACCTCTGAGGAGCCTCATGTTCTCACATCTTCTGCAGAAGAAGATTCTCTGACCATCTCTCTGCCTTGGCTCTGTGCAGTTCTCAGGGTCCCATCCCAAATTTAGAGACATGACTGGCATTCCTTGTTCATCCAGGTGATCACCTCCTCATGGGGATTCCCCATGTGAGCACCTCCATTCTCATACCCCACTTTTCATGTGCCCCACCCAGCAGGAAGTAACGTAGGCCTTCTGTGAGGTGTTTTTGTTCCTTTTGCGAGGAGTTTCAGTAAATGCCCAGCCCCAAATGCCTTCCCTGACACAGCACCAATTCCTGAAGCGCTGCAGCCTCTTCCTCCTTTGGTCTCCCATGCATCTCTGCTGGTTTACACCACACAGCTGTTGTCTTATCTGCTGAATCAACCTGGATTCAGGTGATCATTCCCACTGCTGTGGGTTCCAGCATGACTCAGTGAAAACTCCCAAATGACCAGGATATGTCCTGGTTTCCTTTCAGGAGTTCTTTAGAACCCGGAGGGTGGGTGGGTATCAGCAGCACTGACCCTGCCCCAACCACCCTCACCTTATCTCCTCAAAATTCCCAAAAGTCCCCAAACCTCCTCAGGCATCCTGTGCCTGCAGCCTTCCCAAGGTCCCTGTTGTCCCACACTGGGTTATCAGATCCTGCATGACCCAAGGGGTCCCACAGACCCCTCCTCCCCCTCCTTCCCAACCCTACCATCGCTCCGGGCCCTCCTTCCCTTGCAAAACCAACCAACTCCTAATTGGAAGCGCAGGATTCTCTTGTGGGAATTAGAAATGGCAAAAGAGGTGAGGAATGAGGAAGGGATAAGGAAGGAGCAGACATGGAAGCTCACTGCTGTTTTGGAAGTGAAGAAGAAACCAAGTCCAGGTGTTTGGACTGATGGTTACCAACCCAACAAGTCCATGGCTCCATGGCTGCTGGGATGTGGGGCACTTGTGACTGTGTTCACAGGGGTTCTTGGATAAGGGAAGAGACGAGGATCTGACTCCATGTTTCAGAAGGCTTGATTTATTATTTTATTACATATATTACATTAAAACTATACTAAAAGAACAGAAGAAAAGGTTTCATTAGAAGGCTAGCTAAGAATAGAATAGGAAAGAGTAACAAAGGTTTGTGGCTCAGCTCTCTGTCCATGCCAGCTGACTGTGATTGGCCATTAATTACAAACATCTAACATGGGCCAATCACAGATGCACCTGTTGCATTCCACAGCAGCAGATAATCATTGTTTACATTTTGTTCCTGAGGCTGCTCAGCTTCTCAGGAGGAAAAATCCTAAGGAAAGGATTTTTCATAAAAGATGTCTGTGACAGGGTACAGGCTCCTTGGCCACAGGAACAGCTGAGCTGGGCTTCCCACAGACATTCAATGGTGATCCTGTTCTCCAGCTCACTTCCAAGGTCTCGCTCAAAGACCTGAGATGGGAGTCAAGGGAAGGTGGAGGCCTTGTCCAGGTCTCCTCATTGCTAAACCTTAACATGGAACAGCAGCTCTGGGGGTTCACATCTGAGCAGCCTGGCCCAGTGGAGCTGTCCCTGCCCATGAGAGCTCAATGAAATGGGCTTTAAGGTCCCTCCCAACCCAAACCAGTCTGGAGATCTGGGATTACTGAAATGGGTTTTGCACAGCTGTGAATGGGTCCTTTGAGGCTGCCTTGTCTGTGGTGCTACAGATTCTGGAGATTTTTGAACTTTCTGGGCATGCTTTGCCCAGAACAATTCCTCCTGTCTGTTGAGGAAGTGAGTCCCACCAGATCCGTGGTGGAAGAATAAGAGTTGGTTGTGTATCTGTCTTCACAGGTTGTTTTTTCTTCCTACTCTGCAGGAAATTACGTTTAAATGGATAAAATGCAAATTCACAGAGCTGTGTCCTACCTGCTACCAGGAAGATGCATTTTCCTGCCTCATAAAGTGATCTGACAAATAGAGTTCTTTGATCAATCAGTGAAAAAGGCCCAAGAAGAAGGAAGCAGACAGGTATGGGCAGGGCAGGACCCAAACCAGCCCACAACAGCCTTGATGCTCCCGGGGCAGCTCCGGGAAGGGCGTCCCCAATTCCTGGCCTAGGAGGGACTTCCTTATTTTTAGAGTAAACCATGAGTTGGTAAAAGCTGCCCTAAGAGAGTCCAGTCACGAGGATGAGCTGGTTCTCTGTGCTGAGACAGAGATGGAAATCCAGTTCTCTGGGAAGCTGAGCTGGCCAAACCCTGCTTTCCTGAGAAAGGAGCCCCCTCCAAGGCACGGGAGTGCCTGAAGGTGCTGCCACCCCCAGGCATTGGTCCCTTGGTCCCAGAACAGGCCTGGCCATGGCCACTCCTCAGTATTCCCTTCACAATCTCCTGGAGCACACATGGAATGTCCTGCACCACCACTGGCATGGCTGCGATTTAATTCCTTGACAATGCGAACGCTCGGTTTTGTGCCAGCACTTTCCACCAGTGTTTCTTTCACAAAAGAATTTATAAAATAATGCCCTGCTACCCAAAGCCCCCTCTCCCATCCCTGCCTCTCCTTCCCTCTCCCTGCGCCCACAAAGGGCTGCTCCTCTCTGCCAAACCTGAAAATTATTTCACAGGAGCTCAGCTCACTTTGGAGCAAACACCAAGATGAGAAGGGGTGGAAATTATTAAAACCATCCACAAGAGAGATTTAGGGACAAATATGACAAGGTTTGCATCCTTTACCCCTAACTCTGGTTGACATTGCTGTTTCCATTGGGAATTGAGCCTTCCCAGTTGGGAATGAGCCTCCCCCAGTGTGCAGCAGAATGGAAAACACAACAAGAGGTGTTAAAGATCAGCAATGGCTCTGATGAAAGGACCTTGTGTTTAGAGAGCCTGACTGAAGGGATTGAGGGCTCCTGTTGTTGATCTAAGGGAGGTGTGTTTGTTTCCCTCTAAACTTGCAGGAACACCGGCAGGCGCTGTGGAGACCTGGGGAATTTACTTTGGAAGAATTGTGGGAATGTGACGATGGGGACCTTGCTCCAGGCCCCAACGTTCTTGGGCTGGTTTGTGTGTCAGAGCCCCAGCACTGTGCTGCTCACCCCTCTGGGGGATGGACTCTAAGCCATTTCCCAGCCCATTTTGTCCTGGGAACTGCTCAGAGCCCACCAACCAATTCCATAATGGATTTGACTAAAGGGGCAGAACCAACATCCTAATCAAAGAACCCCAGAATTATTTGGGTTGAAATATTTGGGAATTTAAAGAATATCTCCTGCCATGGGCAGAGACACCTTCCACTCTCCCAGGTTGCTCCATGCCCCATCTAACCTGGCCTGGGACACTTCGAGAGATGGAGCATCTCCAGTGTATCACTGCCTTGAAAGAGTGTTTTTGATAAAATGCTGTGAAATACATTTCCCAATAACATAGATTCTTTGCCATTTGTCTGAGGTTCATCAGCAAACCCAGCAAAGTTTTGCTCCACAACCTCCATGATGTAGGTCAGAAATTCCCAGCTGTGTGTGCAAGGCACAAATAACCTGTTCCAGTGGAAGGGATTGGGAAAAGGGTTATTGATTGGGTTTGGTGCCTCCTGATCCAAACCATTTTAGGGTTATCTGATTCTCCCAAACATGTTTTTTTTTTAGGAAATATTCCCCTTTATTTAGCAACAACACTGAAAAATCAAATTTATTTCCTTCTTTGCAGCAAAGAGAGGTGAGAACGTGTTCCTGGCACAAACTGATTGTGCTGTTTGTTGTGTTAATTAAAAATCCTCTGTTTTTCTTCTTTATCACCTGATGGTGGAAAACAGGTGCAGAGCAAATACCTCTGACCCATAATTACTCCTGAGTCACCAGAACACTCATGAGATGCAAGTGCCAAAGTGAGCAGCCCAGACTAGGGTGACTGTTTGGGATTTTTTTTTCCTCTAACATAATTTGTTTGTTTCCTTACTCAGTAAATTGTAAAAACTCCATTACTGCATAAAATTTTACACCCCTGGCTCAGTTGCCCATAAGTACAGACAGTTTATTGATTTCCTTGTGCTCTGCTGGGAAGGGAGTTTTACATATATTTTATAAAGAAATATTAATCCTGGTTCTCCCTGAAATGAAGTAGTAAAGTCCTGCCATTTTCTTATCTTGCCCCACTTATAAATTCTGGATTTTTCATCGTTCTGGTTGGAATCTGTTTCTATTATCCCCCCTGATTTCTGATACAGACCTTTCCTCAAGGGCTGACACATCTTGGGCTCCCTTTACCTGCTGCAGAGCTCCAGAGGTCATTTTTTACCAAATCCTGGCTGTTTGGTGTGAGCAGGGAAGGGGCACTTGGGCAACTCCACACCCTTCCCTGGAGCTGACACCTCCCATGGCAGCAGCATGGAGATGGTCTCACCCAGTCCCGGATCACAAGTCAAGGGACCTTCTCCTTTTCCACTTCCTTGGGGTTTTTCTGCTGTTCCAGCAGTTTATAGCCAATATTAACAAACCTCACTTGCTCAGGAAGTTCAAGTCGTTTTTCAAGCATTAAGGTGTTTAAACATGAGAGGAGTCCCGTGTTGTGGGACTTCACCACATGCCTTAAAGTTAAGCCTCTGCTGGGTGGTGATGAACCTCAGCTGGCGCCTACATCCGTTTGTTGAAGGAGTGTTTATCACACAACCGTGCAATGGTTTGGCTTGGAAGGCACCTGGAAGCTCATCCCCTTCCACCAGCCCAGGTTGTTGGGCTGTCCTGGGGCATGTGCAGGGAGGAGAGCTTGACTAACTTCCACTTCCAGATGCTGGCACGGGCTGGGAAACCACAGGAGGTTGGGAATGCCCAGCTGTGCCCGCGCGGGCTCGCAGGGTCAGGAGGCTGAGGGTGAAGGGGAGCCTGTGTTCCATCCCAGGAACGGCTGCCAAGGATCTCTGACCGGGGCTTGGGGAGCTGCTGGGATGAAACAACATCCCTGACCTGGAGAAAGAGTAAGAGCTGCTATTTATGGCGACTCTGAGTGCAAATGGGAGGCAGCACCAGCTGGACAACAACGGCAGCGCCAAAGCAAGCGAGCACCTCGGGCTGCATTTGGTGTTGACATGTCAGAAATGAGGCCTGGGTGGAATCCAGCCCCAGGGCTCCCAGATTTTCCTGCCCAGCTCCCACAGAAGCAGGAGCAATCCAGCCCCAGGGCTCCCAGATTTTCCTGCCCAGCTCTCACAGCAACACCAGGTGAGCAGGTGGGATGTGGCCTGAGGGAGAATTCCATGAGCAAGATGCTCCAAAACAATGATAAGGAGCAAGAGAAGGGAAGGGTCTTGTCCTCTGGGTGGTGGGAGGTGGGACAGCAGCTGTGCCAGGGGAATGACCCTGCCCAGAGCAGGAGGGAGGAGAGGGAACAACGACAGGGAACTGGCAGAGGTCTCCCACTTGGCCACTGCCTCCAGGATGGGAAAAACATTACAGAAAACCTCCAATCTGTCACGCACTTCGCAGTGTTTTGAAGCCTTCGGGTCTAACTCATTGTTTCCTTTGTTGAGGTTTGACTTTAGTGATTGGATTCCCTCATCCCTGGCTCCCCCTGGGGCTTGTTTGCTTTGGGAGAGGGGGAGGTTTTGTTCTCTGCTCTTGGCAGAAACTTCTGCCCCTCCACAGAGCCTAGCATGGGGACAGGGGTGGGGACAGCCCTGGGGACTCGTGTGGGGACAGCTCTGGGGCAGCAGCTCTCAGCCCAGGAGCAAGGTGTTGGGATGAGATAATCCTGAAGATCCCTTCCAACCCAAGCCAGCCCATGGCTCTGAGCCCTCAGCAGCCCCCAGCTTGGCCACGGATGTTCACGGATATTCCTTTGCATTTTCCAGGAGCTGAGTGCCCTGGGATGAGCTGGGAGTGGCCAGGAAGATGGCAGGGAAGGAATGGGGTGAGTTACTTGCTGCAAACCCTCTGTCAGAGCTGTCCTTCCTCCGGTGCTCAGTCGTGGAGCTTTGCCAGTTTGGGAGGACAAAGAGCTCGGTGAAGATCAAACGAAACACAAAGCCTTCTCCTTATGTTCCAAAAAGAGGATTTATTTAGTGGGTTTTAGGATTTTAAAATACACAGATGTGAGTGTTGTGGAGGGGGATGCACAAACATTGTGTTCACAGTCCAGTGCACTTCAGAAGCACAGGAGCTCTGGGAGTTCCTGCAGTAAATCATCAGCTCCTGGGCAGCTCTCCTGGAGATTCCAGGCACTTACGGGGGATAAACAACAAATCACTGCAGAAAGGTCCCAGAGAGGCCCCAGCTGGGGAAGTGCTGCCATTCCCAAGGAGGTAAGAGCAGATCAGAGAAGGAATGGCTCTCCCAAGACCATGTGCTCCAGCCAAACATGGGACACCTCCTGATTTTAGGGAGAGCAAACTTCGTTCCTTTGCTGAGGAACCAGACCACGGTTCAGACCACTCTGTTCTTCACCCTTTCAAAGATCTGCATCACTTTGCCAGCTGGGATGCAGCCTTCCCGCACGACGGTGATGCCACCTTCCCAGAGGGAGAATGAGCAAGTCAGGACAATCCCCAAAGTGGCACAGAAAGGAATGAAAAGGAACATCTCACACCAGCAAAGCCACTCAAAATAAACTTGTGTGGAAGGACCAGAAGTGAAACCACTGATGAACGCTGACCTCACATTTTGTTCAAGGGTTTGGTTTTCCACTAATGAATCCCTCTCAAATGTCAGCCAGAGCCACCCAGGACACCCAGTGTGTGCTGCTGCATCATTGTGGGCAAGCTCCTGTCCCACCCTTGTTGTGGTGGGCTGAGGCAGCACCCAGCATCTTTCCAGCAGCATCCACCCATCCTTCAGCAGCTCCCCCCTTTCCTTCCAGCAAGCATCCACCCATCCTTCAGCAGCTCCCCCCTTTCCTTCCAGCAAGCATCCACCCCTCTTTCCAACAGCACCCACCTTTCCTTCAGCAGCACCCACCCTCCTTCCAGCAGCACCCGCCTTTCCTTTCCTTCCAGCAGCACCCACCTTTCCTTCCAGCAGCACCCACTCTCCTTCCAGCAGCACCCACCCTCCCACTCAGAGCATTTCCACCCTGACGAGGCAGATTTTCCTTGCACAACTGTGTTTGTCCTCCTGCCTTGTTCCCTGTCAACACAGAGGTCCTCCCAGGACATCTTTTGTTTGTTTCCCTTCATCAACATGTTTGCAAATGTCCAGGCACTCCAGAGCTGTTACTCTTGGAGCACTGTGTGCTGCCAGACTGATACTGGGAAAGGCATGGAAGCCTCCCAGGAAAACGCCAGAGCTGACACAGGGCGGGTCTCACACTCACTTTCATCAATCTTGGTGCAGTTGACCACAGTGGACGCCACCACCTCGTCAGACTCTCCATCACACAGAACACCCTCCAGCTTATGGCCAAGGCGCCTGGGGGGCAAAAAATAGCAACAACCCTTCTCAGACCTTGCTGTGACCTCGTGCTGAGGTGGTTCCCCTGGGTGCAGGGCACCAAAGCAAGGTCTGCAGCTGAGGCAGGAGGGAGGCACTGCAGGGAGCAGGGACTCACGAGATGACCATGTCGTGGTGGGTGCTGTCCACCTCCCCGCTGGGGTTGGCCGAGGTGATGGCCAAGGGCCCGGTCATGTCGATGAGGTGCACCAGCACCGTCAGGTCAGGCACTCGGATCATGATGCTGTCCTGGGTTCCCACCCTGCTGTATCCTGCTCCGACCCCTGCAAGGACAGGCAGAGGATGTTGGCAGGGGCACAGCTGGCACAGCCCTGTCGTGGCACCAGGGGGGATCTCCTGCTGCCTTTGGAAGGGACCCAGCTCCATGCACCCAATTAAATGTGTTTCTTTGGATGTCAGTTCCTGAGCAGAAATCTGTGAGAGCAGAGGTACAGTTTGGGGTCCAACTGGGTTAAAAGGAAATTATTCACAACTGGAGACATCACAGCTGTTTCCATGGACACAGGATCTCCCTAAATCCCAAAGTCTGACTTCCTGTGACCACTGCCCACCCTCCCGTCCTCCACCACCTTCCTCTGCTGATAAATGTGCTTAACTCACAATCACTGAATCCACTGAGTTGGGAAAGACCCTTGAGATCATCGAGTCCAACCTGTGACCCAGACTATGGCACCAAGTGCCACATCCAGGCTTTCCTTGGACACCTCTAGCGATGGGGACTCCAACACCTCCCTGGGCAGCCCCTTCCATTGCCCAGTCACCCTTTCTGGGAAGATTTTTTTCCTAATGTGCAACTGAAGCCTGCCCTGGTGCAGATTAAGGCTGTGTCCTGTCCTCCTGTCCCTGTTCCCTGGAGCACAGCCTGACCCCCCTGGCTGTCCCCTCCTGTCAGGAGCTGTGCAAAGCCACAAGGACCCCTGAGCCTCCTTTGCTCCAGGCTCAGCCCATTTCCAACTCCCTCAGCTGCTCCTCACAGGACTTGTGCTCCAACCCCTCCAGCTCCCTCATTCCCTGCTGTTTCCCCAGGAGCCAGGGTTGAGGTGAATCATCCCAGTGCTCACAGTGCCTGCCTGTGTCCGTGTGCTGGAGGCAGAGGCATGAGCAGGGATGACCATCAGAACCCTCTCATCTCCTGGATGCTGCTCCACCCTGCTTTGCTCATTCCAGTGAGCAGCGGGGGGCTTGGGAGAGGGGACCCTCCCAGGCTGAGGAGCCTCCCTTGCCTCTGGTTAAAGAGCTCATCCTGCTGGCTCCCACTCGTGATGAGTCATTCCAGCTGATTAACACCCTCTGCTAAACATCCACCAAAGCATCCGGGAGCTCCAGGGAGGATTTCTTGGAGAAAGTGACCGGAATCTCTCCCCATCACATCCCAAAGGGTGTTGGGATTGCAGACCTGCCCTGCTGAAAACGTGAAAGAGGGACAGGAGGGTTGTGCTGCTCATCTCACCCAACTTCTTCAGCCACTCTCCCTTCTGGATAATGCAGCCAATGCCACCAGGATAAACGCTTTCCATGAATTCCCAGAGCAGGGGGCTGATGGGCGGGGCAGCTGCTCGCAGCTGCTCCAGGTTGGAAATAAAGATGCAGATGGGCTTCTCTTGAGGCCTGTCCTGAATAAAACAGAGGGGGAAAATAGATAAAGAGGGAAAGTTTGCCTGGAGAGCCTTGAAGCCTGCTGGGATCCTGGTTTGTGTGTTTCCCATGGAGCAGGAACTCCAGGCAAGGAAGATGCTGTGTCTGCACAAATGCTGAGCTGTGATGGATGCCCCAACTCAGATCTGCACGTGCAAATTAAAGAGGAGACAGAGCAGCAGCCTGCCCTTGGGAACTTCTGGGATGCCTCCAATTCCTCCTCTTTTAGCACATCCATCACAGGGACAGTGATGCTCAATCCAGTGTCAGCATTTTTGGGATGTTGCACACCAGGGGCCTGATTTTTTCCAAACTTCTGCTGATGTAAACCAAGGTCAAACACACCAATTTGTGATGGGATAAGGGATGGAGAGCTCAGCCCCCTGCAAACCAACATCTCCGTTATCACCCCTCCAGAGCTTTGAAAGAAGCTTGGTGAAATAAGTTCAGTGTGAAACCAGCAGTGGAGATGGAGGGGAAATAAAACAAGCTTGCAGAGCGGTGTCATTTCAGTCCTCAACTGACATCAGCTTCAGTGGGGCCAGATGACTCAGGAACTGGGCATGTATTTACATTCTGTTTGTATTCTCTCATCGGCAGGGAAGGTCAGCACTGGCACCAGGGCAGTGCAGAAGAGACGGCCTTTGTGCCGCTGCTCGCGCTCGGCCAGCTGAGATCGTCTGTTATGGTTATTTCTCCAGGCTAGCCAGGAAATTGCCTCATGGACAGCAGACAGGGCCAGGTTGCAAAAGCAGGATTGAAGGTGCAAACTCTGGGGCTGGTTCCAGCACTGAATGGCTCCAAAAGTCTGGGGGAATGTAGCCCTGGGATTCTGATTCAGCACTTCACGAGGCACAGAGGACAAACACAGGTTGGGACCTGCTTGTGAGTGGCTGTTCCTATTTGGGGCTGTGCTCTGTCCATCCCTAGGGATGTTGCTGCCTAATTACCAGTGCTCTAGCCTGGAGAGGAAGGGCTGTACCCTGGGTTGCTCAGAAAATGGTCCCTCATGTTCTGGTGTGGCTGCCCATGAACTCTGCCCATGGTCAGCTCCTGAGTCTTGGGACAACCTAAAACCAGGGGCTTCCCTTTTCTGCTTCTGCAGAAAGTCATGGACAGGACACAGAGCTAGGCAATCAGAGACACCCCTGAATCCCCACCTTGATCCTGTAGACCTTCTCGATGGCCTGAGGGTGCTTGCAGGAGGCTGCCAGGGCGTACACGGTGTCTGTGGGGACCCCGCACACGGCCCCCGTGTTCAGCAGCTCCGCGATGGTCCTCAGGCCACTCGTGAGGTGGGACTTGGGGCAGACACAGGGCAGGGGATCCTCCCTGTCCTTCCTGGAGCTCTGGACCTGCCAGGAATCAGGAGGCAGGGAATAAGCAAAAATATGGAACACAGGACAGGATTGCAACCACCTGAATGCAGGGATCCACCGTGCCGTGATCCCGATTCCCAGGTCACAGGCAGCACCTCTAGGAATGCTTCTCCCACAGCAGGGGAGGGAATTCCAATTATTAAAGTCAAAGAGAGCAGCTCAGGGTGGACATTTCAACTGCCAATGCCTTAAGTTAGAGGAGAGGAATCCCACCCAACACAGCTTCCTGAGGAAATGGCTGCTCTCCAAAGTGACCTAAAGGAAACTTTACAGGAATCCAAAATCCAGACCAAGATGGAGTTTCAGGTGCATTCCCATGAAACGCTGATTTAATGGAAATGTTTCTCTGCAACAGGAATTGGAGCTGGCAGATCCATCACTCTGGATAGGGGGAATTACCCTAGGCAGACACAGCAGATGGCAGAAGGAGTTTGAAGCTAAGAAAATATGGGGAATTCTTGCTGTCCAGTCTGGGAAATTTGCAAGCTTCCTGCTCCCAAAGTTATGGCTTTAAAACTCCAGTCTATAAGGAATTAGACTGGGGATGGCTGATTCCCCAGGACCAAGGTATGAGTCTTGTAAACATCCTTTCCCTATTTCCAATATTATTCCCAATGGAAGAGAGCTCATTTCCAGCTCACAGCTCCCTACAAAGGGACCAGGACTTCGAATGGCACTGAAGGATTCAGCAGAAGGGAAATTCCACAGGAATCTGCACTGAAGGCCCCAGAACATCCCCTCCGAGCAAGGAAGCTACACCACCATGCCAAGAACTCTTACTGTGAGCAGAGGAGGTCCCATCATCAGGAGGTCCTTCCCGAACATGCAGTTGGTGAGAGAGGCCATGGCTCCGTAGAAGCAGATGACACTGATGATGCTCAGCACCACAACTGGAAAAAATCCCAGAGTCAGAGGCAGGAAGGGTGATTGAATCCCCACCCCTGGAGGGATTTAACGGTGTGGATGGGGCACTTGGGGACAGCGTTTGTCAGTGCTGTGGGGATGGTTGGACTCAGTCGCTTGGATTTCATGGTGCTGTGATTCTCTTCTGCAGTGACAAAGTCCTGGTGGAAAAGCTCCCAATAATCCCCTTGCTAAAGCACTCCATGGAATTAAAACTTAAATTGTCACTTGCAGCAAAGCCAAGGCTTCAGCAGAACTACAGCCTTTGACAGCTGTGGCACATCCAGCTCATCCCACACCTCAGGGAACATCCGCTGGGAAGCGGAGCTGGACAGAACCTCTAGAGGTGCTCTGATCCAGCAGTATTGGATTTATTTGGAACCTCAAGGCCCTGGGGGTTGATAGGAGGAAAGATTTCCTTCTCCAATCATGCTTATACACACCCCAGACTTCCAGGGAAAGAGGAACACCCTGCTTGATTTCTCCACACTGCTCCCCAACCCAGGACCCACTCCCTGCACTCTGTGGGTGAAGGTTTAATGTCCAGGTTTCCCTAAAACTCACTTTCAAATGGCAAAGGGAGCTTCTCCAGTGTAAAGAGGAGAAAACAAACGGTCAAGAGCTCCATGGCCAGGGTCAGGCAGAGTAGCACAAGGTTAAAAGAGGAAGCTGTGGAAAGAAACACAAACAAGAGGGACCCACATCAAGCACGGCCCATAAAATGTCCATGAACCAGCAGAAGAGTTCCTAAATCAACTGAGGCTTGTTTGATTGAACCGAGTAGCCCCAGCTCTGATTTCCCTGTTGGTGGAGGAACAAAGAGGCACAGCCAGGGTCTGTTCAGCCTTCAGGTTCCACAGACATGCTGCCAAACCCTTGATCTGCCAGGACACTGCGCTCACACGGAAAATACTTCTCTGGCAGCCAGGCAGGTTCTGATTTACACCAGCTGGGCTGGAGTGTGGCTGAGGATTGGGGCCAGTGGCCCAGTGCATCAAACACTTTCACCTGATTTGATCCTTTTATTTTCTTTGAGATGTTCTTCCATTCCCTTGGGGCTGTTTCTCCTAAGCCCAGCTCGGCTTCTGTTACTGGCTGTGGGCAAAACATCTCCGTTCTTGCTTAATCAGAGTGACAGGCAGAGCTGAGCCTCCCTTACTAGGGCATCTCCACCACAGAGCAATCACAGCAGGATTCATGATCTGACCCCAGATGCCCCTCAATAAACATCCCACGTGGTTCTGAGACTTACCCAAAATGATTAAAAAAGCATTGAGCACCAAAAAGGCAACGGCGCCAGCAGTGAATCCCTCGGTGTGCCCCGCCCCGATGTCCAGCAAGTGGCCTGAAACAGGAGCAGCACATCTGGTTACGAGCAAACCACAAAGAGCAGCATGACAGGACAGTGGCAGGAGAGTGGCAGAGCCTCAGCTGGGATTACCACAGCTCCAGCTGTTGGATGGTGGCCTCCCAAAAACCCTCCCTCACCGACACCCGCTGCTGCTGCCACGCAAAGTATTTGAGGTATTAACTGTGGGGCTGGTGACGGTTGTCCAAAAAAATCTCTGAATTTTACCTCCAGCTTGGAATACTCAGGGCCTGGCTAGACACTTCAGCAGCTCCTGCCACACGTCCCAAGCCACAGCTTTAACTGTCCCCACAGGTGCTCATTTTAAGAGCTCCTGGCACGGAGGCTGTGTGAACACTCTGCCCACCTGGAGCAAAATGCAGCTTGTAAAAGCCAGGCTCAGCTTCTGAGAGCTTCTTTCATGGCTGTGACCAGGTGGAATAGATTTCTCCAGGCTCCCGAAGGAGAAATCCAGGACCTGGAGTCTCTCACTGCCCAAAAGCATCTCCTGAGTTGTTATTCTGAGATAACAGCCCAGAGCCAGCCCAGTGTCACAATGTTTTTGCAGGGGATATCTTGCGTTTTATTGGAGTTGAAGACACAGCTTGAACTCCTGGAACTGAGGGCACCAAGTGCCTTGCAGCAATGGCAACCGAATGCAAACTGGGGTGATTGGTGAATTATCTTTTTCCAAGGAGGAATATCAGTAAACCTGATGTCACTGACTCTCCTGAAAGAAGGAATTCCATCAGAGAAAGCAATCTGAAATTCCCTGGGAACACCCCTTAAGCCAGGAACCATCCTGTGCTTTACCTGCCAGGCGCAGCCAGGTCCAGGCTGCCCAGAAGGCAGCGTAACAGAAGGGGAGCACAGATCCGAACCTCTTCCCACCCTGCACTTGGATCCGGCACACGAACAGCTGCCCCAGGGCTCCTGGGATGAGCACGGAGGGGATGGAGAGCTGCTGCCTGCCCGGGGCACCCACGCTGCCCTGCACGGCAGCGACCGCAGCCAGGCCATTGCAGATGTAGAACAGCGAGTCCGGCACGGCAGCGCTGGTGCCGCTGGGGATGTCCTTGGACCTCGAGAGCCAGCTCTGCACAGCCCCCAGCATGGCCTGGAGAGCTGAGCTGGGCACGGCCTGGGTGCCCACAGGAATCAGAGCCTTCTCCCCAATGGAGTTGATGAGGCTGGCGAAGGTGGCGTACAGGGAGAGCGCGGTGCAGAGGCTGCAGGCGGCCCCCAGGAAGGGCCGGGCGCCAGCCAGCGGGATCTGGTGGATGAAGGACAAGGTGAGGAGGATGAAGGAGGCATTCTGCAGCATCTCCAGGGTGTCTTTGTGGATCGACATCAGAAACAGCAGGCAGGCAGTGGCCAGGAAGAACCACGCCCCAAACATTCCCAGCCTGCTGTCCTGAGCTGCAGGCAGCCCAAGGAAGGTGGTGAGCACAAACTCCTCCCAGGACATCACCAGCCAGAGCAGGCTGTGGACACCAAACTTGGTGGTGTGGTAGCTGTCCCCTCTGAGGTAGCTGTAGAAGCTGGAGAGCAGCTGGCAGCTGGAGATGATGGAAATCCATGCTGCCCCCACACAGAATGTCTTCATGTACCCAAAGAAGTAAAAGGCAAATATAAAGGGTGACACGGTGTCACAGATGTTCCCCAGGGCCATCGGCTCCGCGTACTTGGTGTTCTTCTTCTTTTCTTCCCCGAGGGCCTTGGAGGAGCTTTTCTGTGCCGATCCCAGCAGCAGGACGTTGAAGAGGGGGTGCCCAAAGCCAGGCAGCACATATCTCTGGGTGATGCCCTTCAGGAGCAGAGCCACAGCCCCATACAGCCCACACAGGACGATGCCCAGCTCCAGGACCCCGGACACCATCAGGGCCCAATCCCCAAAGAGCGCGACCGCCTCAAAGCCCAGGGCCAGTGCGATGGCCCCGAAGATGAAGGGCATGATGTAGTTGACGGTGGCCGAGCAGAAGGACAGGATGAAGGAGATGGCAATGTAGGCCACCAGCCCGGCCACGGAGCTCTGGCTGGCTGAGAGCAGGGCTGTGTCGGTGGCTGGGAGCTGGCTGGTGTTCCCAGAGGGGAGCGTTGTGTTCTCCGGGGAGGGATACGCAGCAGACAGGACCTTTGTGGCCCCGTAGCTGCTCCACAGAGCAGAGAAGGTGAGGAAGGCTGCGCCTCCAAGGTGGTCATACTTGCGGAAGGCGAGAAATCCGGCCAGGAGCTGGACAAAGCCTCCAATCAGGATGAGGTGGACACCTGAGGGATGCAGGAAAGGGTCAGGTGTGAAGCCAAGCACAAAAAGGCTGGAGCTGCTGGAAGCTCTAGGGCACACCCCACAGCAGGTCCCATGGCCTTCCTGTGAGCAGCCCTGTGGCCTCTGCCTGCCCCTCTTCCCACTTTATGGGAAATTTCTCTGCATGGCCCCTAAGCCCCTTGGCTCAGTGTGCTGAGCAGGCCCCAAGGACAGTTTGGATCAGCAGGGAATGGCACATGGAATACTTGTCCCCCCACCCCCCAGTGGCTGGGGAAGGAGGAGCAGCCATCCCCAGGAGCACACCGACCTGCACAATGGAGACAGCCCGCATTTCCCACCATCCCATCAGGGGTGCCCACTGGCCCATGGGGATAACCCTCAAAGAGCTCAGGGGACGTTCAGCCCCACCCACGCCACCCTGAGCAGCAGCACCCACCTGCCAGGACCTGCTCTGCTGCGTGAGGCCCGAGGCCGGTGGCGGCCATGGTGAAGTTCTGCAGGCACAGGAGGAAGGCGCTGACCACATTGCCAAGCAGCCCCAGCACCCCTGGTTCGCTGTAGAAGACGGCAGCGAAGCCCTCAGTGCTCGCCATGGCCTTTGCAGAAAAAACAGCAGAGTTGGCCCTTGCAGACAAAACAGCAGAGTTGGGCCTTGCTGCAAAACTGAGCCTCACCCCCACAGCCTCCCCAGCCAGGCCCTCTGCACCAGGCCTGGGCACCTGTCCTAGGTTGACTATATGATGCTTTTATCCCCAGTTGTCTTTTTCTGTTTATGCTGAATAATAAGTTTTGCACCTTTAAGACTTATTGCAGAGAGTGAAGGGGAGAGAGAAGAAGTGTGCAGTTTGTTTTCAGACACTGTACTCCTCCTCCACATTCCTGCTCCTAGACTGTGTTGTCTGTGTATGGATGGATAGTGGGACAGAACTCTCCATTATTTTAGTTAGTTTAGCTACCTGAGGCAAAGAAGTTCCCTGGACTGTGTTTTTTTCCCTTTTCTTTGGACCTGTTTAAACCTGCTCTGGACTGAACACCCAGCAGAGCACCAGTAGCTGCACCTGTGGCCCACTGGGCCGGGCCTGGCCTGCGACATTTCCAGCACCAGAGGGACTGGATAAGAGCCTGAGTGAGCTGAACTGCAACCCAGAGAGGGGACTTTCTCAGTTTGTCATCTCTTTTGGAGCAGCAAGGGGTTTTATTGTTTAATATTGTTTAGGTTCTATTGTTTAATAAACAGGTTTTTTCCACTTTTTTCCAAGGAGCTATTTTCTCCCAGACCAGTTGCAGGGAGGGACCAACTGAATCTGCTTTCCCCCTAGAGGAGCCCTTTGGGGGTTCTCTCCAAAATTTGCCCTGAACCAGGACAGCACCCAGCCAGCCTGCAGAGCTGTGCCCCTGCCCCGAGCAGGGACAGGCTGGTGACAGGCTCAGGTGTTTCCATGTTCCTCCCCGCTCCTCACTGCAGACAAAGGCTCCATTCAAAGCACTACTTGAGGTGCCTACTTTCCGCAGCCCTATCCAGAAAAAACACACACAACCTATTTAGGCGACCAGGATTCCTGGCAAAAACATGTTTAGGTGCCCCAAAGCGCTGCAGGTGGTGGTGATGGTTGCTGTCCCCTCTTCTCCAGGCTGCTGGAGATGGAGAGGCATGAATAGCCCAACACAAACCAACAAACATCCAGACAAAACCCACAAGGTATTTTTGAGCCGTTCCAGGACGTTTCTTATCCACTGTTGCAGACAAACAGGGCAGGCACGGTGCACACACACACACAGTCTCCCTTCCAGCTGGAATTTTCCAGCTCCATCCCTTTCTTGAAACCCCAGTGACTAAATAGGCTATTTTCAAACCCTTCATATTTCTCCCATGAACTCGTCTGTTTGCAGGCAGCCCCCACGTTTCCACTCCTCGGCACTCCTGGGTACCAGGAGCTGAAGTTTTCTCTCTGGAGGGTTTTGTTGGGAAACAAAGATGAAAATAAAACAGCAATGTTCTTGTTATTTGGGTATTTTTAGAATATTTGGTGAGCTAAAAAAGCTGGAAAGGGAGAAGGTGATGTATTCTATCCTCAGCCATTCCAAAGAACCATTTGGAAAGGGAGGAAAGCTCCACTATTGTTAGGGGAAGTGAGGAGGAGGGAAGGAGCACCACCCAAAGAAAAATAATACAGGAGTAATAACGAACCTAAATCCCAGGATCACACAAATCCTCAGCCCAAATTTACATTTTGCAAACATCAATACCCTCTGGACTCTCTTGTTCTGCTAAAACCCCTGTGTTTTCATCTTTCCATTTATTCTAAAGGATGTCACTTCCCCAAAGGAAGAAGGATGAAGGATAAATTGACTCCAACAGCTCCAAACTGTTTTGGCAACACCAATTCCCATCAAATAAGGAAGAGCTAAACACCTCCAAGCAAAGCTTGGGGAGCAATGAATTATTCAATTACTTGGTTGTGCTAAAGGCTGGGATTTTTTGGGTTCAGAGAGGGAGATGCACCAAATCCCAGTTCCCAGAGAGGAATTCTGCCTTTTCCCATCAAGGCACTGCCTTTCAGGAGGTCTCAAGGAATGCTGTGCCCTTGGGCAGAGCTGAGCCTGCAGATTCCATTATTTAGTCTCTATAATTGTTTTAAATGACACTTCTGTATAAAGAAGCAGTTTGGTTTAAATAGTTGTACTTGGAAATGAGCCACAAAATTAAGGTTCTCCAGTTGTTTTGCCCTGAAACAGCCCAGGCAGTGGCTCAAAGGCACACTGAGAGCCCCTGCTTGGAGTGAGTCCCAGGAAGAGGGTGAGCTGGGATTTGGGAGGGAGCTGGGCTGGCAAGGTGACTCCTTGGCTCCCAGCAGTAGTTTTTAATTTGCCAAAGCTCATTTTGTTGGTGTTTTCTGCATAACAGACCTGCAACAAAGAGCTGAGGTTGGGGAGGGAGGGAGAGACACAGCTCATAGGGATGTTTTCCTCTTCTTCCAGTGCAGACATGGGGGAAGGAAGACAAACACCAGAACATACTGTCAGGCTAATGAGGTGTAAAGGGGAAGGATGTGAGAGGATCCAGCCCAAGATGTGGAAAAGGAGGAACCCACTGCTCACACCCACACCTCACACACCAACCCAGACTCGTCGTCCCTGCCCTGAGACATTGGGCACGATGTCCCTCAGCATTGTCCCTGCCTCAGGTTCCTGCAAGGTCAGGATACATCAAACCAGGAAAATCCTCCTGGTGCTGTCTCGGGAGCAGCAGCACCAGAATGCCAAGGGCTGCACTGAGCTGGAGAAACAAGGCCCAGCAGGGGAACCCCCAGGGGGTTTTCTCATCAAATATGCCCAAGTTTGGCCCTGGGATAGCCCCACCCATGGGTGCTGTCACTGTCCTTAATGCTGTCATTTCTCCACACGCACCACAGAACCCTGGTGGTGAGACAGGATAACATGGGGCTGTGCAGGAGGCAGATGGAAAATCCCTCTGTGCCAGGTGGGATTAGAGGCTTTCTGCACACCCAGGGCACCAGCAGCACAGCCACTGTCCAGGGAACCACGGGATGGAGATGTCCCCGTGCTGAGGAGGCAGCTGGACACCTGGGGTGCTGCCTGAGAGCTGCATCTCCCGGAGGGATGGGGCAGTCTGGGATGATCCTTCCCTTGCCCAAATCCCTTGTGCAGCGATGGCAAAGCCAAAGCCACACCCTCCCTCCTCCTGCCCCCTCCACCTTCTTTCCTCTCCCTGCTTGCCCCGACATCCCTCGCCCTGGGGGCTGCAGGAATGCTCTGTGATGTCCTCCCTCCCTCCTGGCTCCTGTCCCCGCTGACCTCGGAGCTGTGTGGGACAGGCTCTGGACACCACCACTTCCTTCACTCCCTGCTGCCCTCACAGAAACTTCACCCCCTGCCAGAAAGGTCATTCCCATCTCATCCCATTTCCATGGGGCTGTCAGGTTTGCAGGAATCTCTCTGTGCATCTCACAGACGCTGCTGCTTCTCCGTGATCAGTATTAACAAGAATATTCCAAGGCACAGGAATATTCCATCCCCAGGAGGCTGGAGCAAGGCTCCCCATGCCATGGGACACATCTGCAAGCACCAAACCATTCCATTTTCACTCATCCCCAGGGGCACCTTGCCATTAGTTTTCCATCCCACCTTGTTAGTGATAGCAAACATTTACAGAGCTCTGAGGAAATGCTGCTTCTCTCCAGATAAACATGGAATGAGAGCAAAATTCATTTTGGATAAACACACAGCGAGATGAACAGTGCACAGCCACAACACACAGCTGGATTTCACATCACAACCCTGCCTCTCCTCTGGTGCAAACCATGACAGAATTGCCAGGGATGCATTGCTACAACAAAGGTCTGCATGGGGGTTAGTAAAAAATCCAGTTTTAAATAAAGGTATGTCCCTCCAGGCTGTTACTCTGCCCAAAATAATAAATGTCCCCAGGTTCCACTGCTGAACAAAGCAAAGAGCCGTGGCACTCCCCCAAAATCCAAACATTGCTCTGGGAATGAAGGCTCCCGGTGTTCCCTGGAAGCTCCAGGGTGCACTCCCAGTTCAGTGACCCAGCAGAGCTGGAGATGGAGAAGGAGAGCTGAGAAAGACTCAGCCAAACACCCAAACACTGAAGGTATTCAAGAAAAGCATCCAAGAAAACCACCACTGCCTCACTTCTGCCTCTGCAGCTGGGATTTACCTGCTTTGGTGACACTTCAGCTCAATGGGAGGATGCTCTTGTCCCTCTCATTTCCTGGTGAATCTCACTTTTATAGTCCTCCTTGGGAGGAGGAGCCTGGAGCCAGTTGCTTCACCCATTGGCACCTGTGGCACTTTGGAGACAGGAGTTTCCTTGAACCTTGTCAGTTATTGTCTGAAATCTTTATTTATTTCCTGAAACTGGGGGTGGGAGGGGAGGGTTTCCCTTCTGTCCAGCACGGACAAACCACCCCTCCTCACGGATTCCCCCCACCCTCTGGCTCCCCAGAGACTGATGTCATCCCCCTGGAAATTCAGTTGCACAAAACAGAAAGCAAATTGCCTTTTGGACGCAGATATAAACCCTGCCACCAGCACCTTCAGCCACACACCTCTGCCATCCCTCGCGCCGAGCACACCGAGCCGGGAAGGGCACTGGGAAAAGCAGCCACCAGCATGGTCTACTCCACCTTCCAGGTAAAACTCTTCCAAGCAAACCCTCCCCATCCCTGAGCTCGCCTTTTGCACTTTAAGGAGGAAATGTCGCTTTCCGGGAGGTTCCTCCGCTGGTCCAGCTGATCGTGGCACTAAACGGGAGCCTGCCCCAAAATTAACAAATTCCAATGGTTTTCACAGTCACTTAATTCAGCTACTGACCTTTTCCTGCCATCCTGCTCCTTTCACGAGTGCCAAACATCCCCTGGACTGTGCCACCTGGGGGTTGTTGTTGTTGGGAAGTGCTCCGTGGGTTCTGCTCCCTGTGCCCGCTCCGAGCTGGTCCCTCTTGCTGCAGGATCTCATGGCAGGGCTCCACAGGCTCTGCTGCCCCTTCAGCTCTGTGGCTTTATTTCCCTGGATGTTCTTGGCATCCCTGCTGGACGCAGCTCTGGAAAATATTTTTTTCCCTCCTTTAAATATGTCGCTACTTTTACGTGCTCTTTTGATCTGTGAGTGTCTCACGATGAGAGGCACAACCAGGAAAACTGCTCCAAAAAACCTTCCAGCAGCTCCAGTGACAAATTCCCTCTCTGTGTCTCTCCCCTAGAAATCCCAGATGTTCTTGGCAAGCTCTCGGCAAGTCCACAAAACTGCTACCCACGGTTTGTATCTCTCAGCATTCCCCATCCTTTCCTAGCGGGCATCCCTAAATAATTGCTGGAAAAGAAGGTGCTGGGCTGAGCACACTCAGAGAAATCCTCAAATTCTTGGAAGGAAAATCTTCCAAATGTTTGGGGGTCCTGTGGTTCTTCTTGCCCTCGGGGATAAAGGACCAGGAGAAAAGCAGCAAGGAGTAAAAATGTGGATTGTCAGTCCTGTGCTGAACCAGATCTTTAACTGGTTTAGAACCAGACTTTCCAAATTCTTTGACCACAACTGCAAGGTGTTCAAAGGGTGGCTCAGATCCTTAACTCCTCCACTTGTCACTGCTTCCTACTTACACCTGATCCTGCTCTGGGCATTGCCTGCAGACATTCCTGGCTCTCCTTCTGTGGCTCCAGCACTGCCCATCTTTGGATAAATTAACCACAACTTGGCCGTGTAAACACTTGACATATTATATCTCTTAACTTGATCTAAGATTGGCTATTAACTGATCTTAAAATATGTTTTTGATCTATTACGTTTATTAACTTCATTCTAAAAGTTTTCTTGGTTTAGTATAAAAGTTTATTAATTTCTTTTAAAAGTTAAGTTCTTTTGGTTAATTGTAAGTTTTATTCTAGGTTTATTAACTCATTTAAAAATATATTCTTAGTCTATTGTCTCAATTTATTTTAAAATGAGTTATTAATACAATAAAAGCAAGGAATGTTGCCTAATGAGATCCGAGGACAAGAGAAATAATAATCCACAGGGATTTATTTGGTCTTGTATCAAATTTAATTTTTGTATGAAGTCCTGCCATACCAGAAGGAAAACCTCGGAGTCATGGAGTGCTTTCAGCTGAAGGGTTAAAACACCCCGCTGCCTGCTGAGGTGACAAAGAGCATTTGATGCCGGGGAGGAACCATTCCAGCTTTGCTGGGTGCTGGGTGATGGGAGCAGATTTTCCTGCAGCCTCTCCAAGCCCTGACATCACCACTCCCGGTTCGGGAGGGTGCGGGGGGACCCGGGGATGCTCCATGGGGATCCGGGCTGGGCTGGATCCGGGGTGCTGAGTGCCGGGATTCCTATAGGAATGCCAGGATTCCTATAGGAACGCGGTGCCGGGAGGGGGATGTCCTTTCTCCCGGTGAGTCAGGCGGTGATGGCATTCCCAGCTGTGTTTACAGGAGCCTCCGACTGGGCTCGAGGTGAGCCCGAGCATGAGCCAGCGCTCCGTGAGTCACTGATGTGACATTTCGGGATGGATCCAAACTAGCGATATTGGGGAATGGTCATTTCATTAATTGCCATGTTTGCTGCTCCAAAACCAAAGCCTCCTGTTTACCTGCCGGTCTGGATGAGCTTTTCTCTTGGGGAAAAGTTGGGTTTTTTTCTCACCTGTCATTCAGTAAATTTAGACATTAATTCATCTTTTATCTCCATCAATGTGTGTGCCCCCACATCCACCCATGAGTAAATTTATGGATTTTCCATCCTGCAACGGTTGTCCAGGTGGAATTTTATTTTCCCTGCTCTCCTGTGCACTCTCAAATTAACGGTATAAATTGTAATGGACCATAACAATTTTGATTCTATGAGTTATAAATATAATTATATTAATAATATTCTGTTTTCTTATTATAGAATTGATAATGAATAATTTTATAAATTATAAATTAATACATAAATTAATAATATATATAAAATTAATATTATATATATATATATATATATATAATCTAAACAAGGCAATTTGTCACTGAAATTAAAATATACAATAGACACAAACTGGGTATTTTCCATAGACTTTTAACTTACTTTTAATGATTAGCATCCTTTGGAGTACATAGGGCTTAAGAGCTTTGGTGGCTGAGTTGAGACACTTCCATGTCTTTTAGGATTAAACACCTGGATAAATCCAGGCTTTGGGTCTAGTCCTGCTTTCCAAAAAATTATGGAAGTGTTGGATTTCTGTGGTACATTTGTGTTAGGCTTTCCTCTGGATAAAGCAATCATTTGTGTTGATCCCTCCCAAAAAATGGTTGTTGGAACCCCAAGATGAGGGGATGGGGCTGAGCTCTGAAGTTTCTTCGCTTGAACCTTCTGGAAGCCACCCCTTCTGTGGAATATGAAATGTTATGTATAGAACCTATGGAATCAGAGAGTACCCCAATTGGAAGGGAGCCATGGGGATGATGAATTGCAGCTCCCTGCCCTTGCAGGCTCCCCAAGATTGACCCACCTGCCTCGGGCAGGTGCAGCTCCCTGGCCTGGTGACACCAGTGCAGGGCTCACCGCTGTCCTTGTCCCCTCCCGGTGTCGTGGCACTGCAGTGGCGGCCAGGAGCGCTCCCGAGGACACGGTGACCAGCAGCTTTGCCTCGTTCATCCGCGCGGCGCGGCCCGAGCACCTGTCCCCGACCGTGCGGCAGCGGAGCAAGAGGATGATCCTGGACAGCATCGGCGTGGGGCTCGTGGGCAGCACCACACCCGTCTTTGACATCGCCCTGCGCTACTGCCGGGTAGGGACAACCCCTCCAATGCCACCACCACTGCCACTGCCACCACTGCCACTGCCATAGCCCTGCCACTGCCACGCCACTGCCGGGTAGGGGCAGCCCCTCCACTGCCACTGCCACTGCTATTGCCACTGTCAACTGCTACTGCCACTGCTACTGCCAGGTAGGGACAGCCCCTGCAATGCCACTGCCATTGCCACTGCTACCACCACTGCCATAGCCCTGCCACTGCCACCGCCACTGCCACTGCCAATGCCACTGCCACTGCCACTGCTAATGCCACTGCCACTGCCACTGCCAATGCCACTGCCACCGCCACTGCCACTGCCAGCACCACTGCCACTGCCACTGCCAGCACCACTGCCACTGCCACTGCTAATGCCACTGCCACTGCCAGCGCCACTGCCACTGCCACCACCCCCTCTGGGGCTGATCCCAGATGGCCAGCACCATCCCCACTCCCTCTGATGCCTTGTGAAGGCTGACCTAGAACAGAGATTAGATGGAGCTAAAGAATAAAGTAGGAATTTATTAAAAGGATTTCCTCAATGCATCCATCTTGGGCAGCACAAGAGCCCAGCCAGAGCTGCACCCAAGATGAACCAAAATGGCCACAAAAATCTCTGACTGGTCATGGGTCCCACACCTCTATAAGCCTTGGTCCACCAGCACACTGGAGTCAATTGCCCAACTACTGCCCCAGCCTATGAAGTCTCACCTTTCCTGCTTTTCTCTCTTCAGTCTACTGTTGTCCATGCTCTTGAGCCTGAAATTTGGATCATTTGTCCTTGGTTACCAGCTAGAGCAGGAATTGTTTTGTCTCCCTGCTCTGTGCACAGAGCTCACCATCCCCTCATATGAAGCCCAGACCCACACACTAAAGCAGCACAGAATGGGAAAAACAGAAAAGCTCAAACCTGAGACATCACCTCCAGGGCTCTCCTGACATTCCCTCCTTCCCACAGGAGCTGTACTCCTCCGTGGCCGTGAGCTCAGTCTATGGAAAGCCAGGAGTGAAACTCTCCCCGACGCTGGCTGCCTTCACCAACGGCGTGGCGGTGAGGCTGGATCTTCCCAGGGGATCTGTGCTCCTGGATTTTCCAAGGGGGATCTGTGCTCCTGACTTTTCCAAGGGGGGTTTGTGTTCCTGGACCTTCCAGGGGGGATTTGTGCTCCTGGATCTTCCAAGGGGGATTTGTGCTCCTGGGCCTTCCAGGGGAATCTATGCTCCCAGCTCTTCCTGGGGAATCTGTTCTCCTGTTTTTTCCAGGGGGAATCTGTGTTCCTGGCTCTCCCAGGGGAATCTGTGGTGCCAGGAATTATCATTCCAGGAAACAGAGTGGTCACTGATGGGGGACAAAAGCTGGGAATCTCCTGGCTCTTAGAGGAGCTGAACCGCCCCATGGGGACACTGAGTGGAGGCTTTGGCAGAATTTCCTCAGGAATATCAGCAGGGAGCCCTCATTCCCTCAGCACCCAGCCAGCACATTCCCATCTCTGTTTCCCTGGCAGACTCATTCCATGGATTTTGATGACACCTGGCACCCTGCCACTCACCCCTCCGGGGCCATCCTGCCGGCTCTCCTGGCAGCTTCCCAGATGCTCCCTCCCAACACCAAACCCAACGGCCTGGATTTCCTGCTGGCCTTCAACGTGGGCCTGGAAGTGCAAGGGAGGCTCATGCACTTCTCCACTGAGGCTCACGACATTCCCAAAAGGTAAAGCTCCTGTTCTTCGCCAAGGATGAAGAGGGTTGGTGAGTCTGGATTTTAAAATGTTCCTTTAGGTTAAGCCAAGTTTAAGTCCAGTTTGATATTGCTCTACCCCAGGGTAAAGCCTTACTGAGGGCCAAATGCCAGAGGTGATTGCACCATGCACTTACTTGGTGATTTCTAGAGATTTTGCCTCAAAAATAACCCTCAGGAGGACTCCCAGGGAGTCTGCAGTGCCATCACCTGACTCAGCCAGGGCAGGATCCCAGAGCCAAGCAGTTTGGTGGCGGGTACAGCCCCATGGCCAGCTTCTGTTTCCAGCAGTGCCCTGGTGTGATCCAAGCAATGGAATCAAGCAAGAACTGTTCCCTTGGGTGTAGTTGAGGCTGAATGATTTGTCTGAGGGATAGAAAGTTTGGCTGTGTGGACACAAACCATGGCACCTGCTGGAGAAAATTCCAATTGCTCTTTGGAGATGCTGAGCTCACCCTGGAGTTTCTGAGGAGATTTCAAGGAGAAACTCCATTTTTAGACTAAATTTATGTTCATTAACTGTAAATTTAGAGTTAAGCTAAAATACACTAAAACTCTGATTTTAAAGTTAATTTATTAGCTAAAATTTATGGTTTAATTCTGAGTTAGGTGAATTCCATGAAGCCATGAGGGAGTTCTGCTGGCTGATGGGCCCCTCACTTCCCATTCATTTTTCCATGGGAAGGCTCCTGTGGTGTTCCCTGTGCCAGGCAGCCAGGGCTGCTCATTCCTGCCGTCCCCCTGCAGGTTCCACCCTCCCTCGGTGGTGGGCACGCTGGGCAGTGCCGCGGCCACGGCCAAGCTGCTGTCCCTGAGCTCGGCGCAGTGCTGCCACGCCCTGGGCATCGCCGCCTCGCTGGCCGGGGCGCCCATGGCCAACGCCGCCACCCAGGCCAAGCCTCTGCACGTGGGCAACGCCACCCGCCTGGGCCTGGAGGCCGCTCTGCTGGCGGGCCGAGGCATGGAGGCCAACCCCCTGATCCTGGATGACATCCCGGGCTGCTCGGGCTTCAGCGCCTTCTACAGCGTCTACCAGCCCAAGCCGCTCTCGGCACCCGGCGAGCACCACGAGTTCCTGCTGGAAAAGCAGGACATTGCCTTCAAGCGATTCCCAGCCCACCTGGGCATGCACTGGGTGGTGGATGCTGCCTTGTCCGTCCGGAACCTCTTCATCAACTACGCGGGCTCCTTCTCGCCGTCCCTGATCCGCACCATTATGCTGAAGATCCCGGTGTCCAAGTACATCAACCGGCCTTTCCCCAGCTCGGAGCACCAGGCCAGGCACTCCTTCCAGTTCAACGCCTGTGCTGCCCTGCTGGACGGCGAGGTGGGCCTGGGCTCATTCTCCGAGAGCAGCATCCACCGGCAGGAGCTCAGGGAGCTGCTGGACAAGGTGGTGGTGGAGCACCCTGAAGACAACGTGGCCAACTTTGACAAGATGTACGGAGAGGTGGCCCTGCTCCTGCACAGCGGGGACGTCCTGACGGGCAAATGTGACACTTTCTATGGGCACTGGAGGAAGCCCCTGAGCAAAGAGTCGCTCCTGAAGAAGTTTCGATCCAATGCCTCCCACGTGCTTCCAGAAGAAAAAATAGAAGCCATCATCACTCTGGTGGACAACCTGGAGAACCTGTCAGACAGCTCCCAGCTGGCCTGCAGCCTGTGAGGGGACAGCATGGGGGCTTGGTGAGGGGCTTGTCCTGGTGAAGCTGCGATTCCTTTCTTCATTGGTGCTTTCCTACTGATTCCCAAGGACAGGCAAGTTCCCACCCCTTCTACTAGATAATTCCAAAGGAACCCATGAGGCAGGAGGTGTCTGGGTTAATACATGGAGTAAACTTCAACTCCTCATTGGTGCTGGCTGAGGAGCTGAAAGGCCACCATAAGTATAAAAAAATTCCCATGGAAATCTCTGAGAATCCTGGAGTATCATCCAGTTCTCCAGAAGGAACGGTGCCTGTGCATTTCTTACAGCTGGATTCCGAACTTTTTCTGTGCAGAATCCCTGACTGCCCTGTCTGGAAAGAGGAGGAAGTTCAGCTGCAGAACCTGTGCTTTTCTCAGTGCTCCTCTGGGCACTTTTGGGATCAGGGTCAGGCAGTCCCACAGGCACAGGAGAAATCCATCATTGCTGCAAACAGCCCTGCCTGCAGAACTCTCCAGCAGAGAGTTTCCTTCCCAGTGAAAGGCTCCCATTTCTCCAACTCATGGGCAGTGTTTGCCACTTCTCTGTGTACAAAGGATGGTTTGAGGACCCTTGAGACCTGGGTGTCTTTTCTGAAGGGGAGAGAGGTGAGGAATGCTACGTCAGTTCTACACCCTGAGGATGATCCCTGCCCATCCGAGGGCTGTCCCACACACCCCTCTTGGCTTTCCCAGGTTTTCCCAGGCACCTGTTCTGAGCTGGCCCACCAGGTGGCCCATGGGCTTCTCTGGGAAGTGACTTGGGCACATACACTGTGACTCCCATTGGGAAACTCCTGTTTCCCTCCTGTGAGAGGAGGGGAAGCTCATTGGGATTTGGCTCTTAACTCATCATTCCATGAAAATGGATGAAATCTGGAATCTGTGCTCCTAAGCAGAAAGCCCTGAAAGGCTCCTTACCCCATGCCCTCCCTGAGTAGAGAGATGGAGAACTCAACATTTCTCCACATTAAACACTGGGGTTGCTGATCCAAAGAGCTCCTTTCCAATGTGATTGTGATAAAATTGTGGAATCTCCTGTGGGAATCAGTATTCAAGAGGGATGAGATGGGAGCAGACAAGAAGGAAGATCCTTTTCTCTTGCTGGTCGTGGTTTGTGCAGGGAATGAACCATCCAGAAGAAAACTGTTTTCCCACCTCTGTTCACCCACTCTCTCCCACTGTCCAATATTCACAATGAATCTTGCTGAATAAAGAATGGAATTAAATTTTCTCCATAAAGATTTAATGCTGTGTTGTGTAAACCATCAGTTTTATTTGGAATACTCACAATACAGAGGCTTTTCCAACAGATGGGGAGCCCAGCAGAGGTTGGGACAGGGACAACTGCAATGCTGGCCTGTGGCCAGTGGTTCCTCCAGGTAAAAACCTTGAGCCCCACAGGTTCTTTCTCCCAGAGACAACCACAACCATCAGCCAGCAAAGCCTCCAGTGCTCCAACACCATCACTCCAAGAGAAGTTCCTCCATCAGCAGCACATTCCAAATACTTGATAAATTTCCATAACAAGTTTTGATTTTCCCATGGTTTGGGTCAGGTGTAAGATCCCCAAAAGTGTCATTCCATGTTTCACCTTGTGGTGAACGGGAAAGCCTCGAAACCAGGCAGGTCCGCCAGGCCTTAAAGGAATTGATGTGTGGGACAGAACCAAGATGGGCTTCAGTGGAGGGAACAAAATTCTCTCCCATGGGCTTTGACTCCCTCCCATGGACTTTGACTCCCTTCCATGGGCTTTGACCTTCCCTCATGAGCTTTGACCTTCCCCTATGGGCTTTCACCCTCTCCCATGGGCTTTCACCCTCTCCTGCGGGAACCAACCCTATTCCATGGGGATTAACCCCTTCCCATGGCTTTGGCCCTGTCCTGCAGAGATTAACCCTCTCCCATGGGCTTTGACCTCTCCTGTAGGCATTGACTTTCTTCTGTGGGAACCAATCCTGTTCCATGGGGATTAACCCTCCTCAATGGGCTTTGACCCTCTCCCATGGGTACTGACCCTCCCCCATGAGCTTTTTGACCCTCTCCCGTGGGCTTTGACCCTCTCCCATGGGCTTTCACCCTTTCTCATGGGCTTTGACCCTCTCCCATGGGCTTGGATTCCCTTCCATGGGCTTTCACCCTCTCCCATGGGCTTTCACCCTCTCCTGTAGGAATTGACCTTCTTCCGTGGGAACCAATCCTGTTCCATGGGGATTAACTCTCCCCCATGGGCTCTGCCCTTTCCCGTGGGCTCTGCCCCTCTCCCGTGGGCAGGATGCCCCGAGGGGTCCCTCCGTATCCGGACAGGCCGGGGCACATCAGCACCCTGGAGAGCACCTCCGGATGCTCCGCGGGCGCCGGGGCGAGGAGACTCCGCTCCCTGGGATCCCTTCTTGGCATCCCTCCCTGGGATCCCTTCCTGGATCTCCAACCGAGGAGATGCCCGTGGCTTTCTCCCATGGCATTCCTGTCTTTAGTTCCCACAAAGGACTCAACCCTGCTGATCATCCAAAGCACTGAATATTTTGTGACCTTGCCCTTTTTCGCACCATGAAAAATTTTGGATTTCCCACGAAATTCCAGCAAAGGAAAAATGACTACGATTCAGAGATTGTTTCAATTTTATAGAGGATTTGCACTGTAGCGGTCAGAAGAGTCCTCCCTCCTTTCCAGCGCTGTTCCCGTGAGGATATCGATGCTACCTCAGTGTGGCCAGCCTCGGAACTGCTCTGCTTGAGAATCCCCAGGTCCTTCATTGTTTTATACTTTTTAGATAACTTTGAAATGGCTTTTTAAATAACTAAAGGAAGAAGAAAACTCAGGACAGTCCCACAAGTAACCAGGAGCCATCAGAGTCAGACTCCTCTGCGTCAGGCCATCCTCAATCTTTGCATAAATCCAGTGAACTCCTGGACTTCTGACACTTTGCCCTTCATGTAGGCTCCTCATCCCTGCTTTTTCCATTCTTGAGTGACAGAAACCCCACAATTATTGATACAGAGCTGAGGATGAAACTTGGATCATCAGTCTCAGGAGTGTTTGAGTGTCACACCGAGGCCGAATTCCCAAAGCCCAGGAGAGGAATGTGTTTGGACAACCACAGCTGGATCTAAACCTCTGCCATGGTGGGAGACCCACCAGCACCAGGCAGCGTGTGACAAGAAGCAGGAGGATGAGAAGAAGGGAAATTTCCAACTGTGGAAAAGTGACTCTGGAGAGGAGAGGAGTGGCAGGTGGGCAGTGTAGCAAAAGGGAAAGCAGGAATTAGGGAAGATGTCCCAGAAAATGCAGTGCAGCAGCAGCAGGACAGATCTTCCCAGAAGACCATGAAATCTCCATGATGGAGATGCATAAAAGCAGGATTCACATGCAGAGCAGAGCAGGCTGCCTTGGGAAAACTCCCAACGTCCTTGCAGCCCTACTTTGTGGCTTGTCCCAGGTTTACACAATTAAAGCCTGGACCATTAAATGGGCCAGGCAAACCCTGCTGGGACCCAGGCAGAGCATGGGCCGTGGTCAGGGCTGCCCCTCAGTGCCTGCAGCCACATCCGTGCAGTACCTGGAAACCTCAACCAGGTTCTCGTCGGGGTCTCGGAAGTAGATGGAGGTTATTGGACCCATAGCACCAGTTCTGGCCACGGGACCTTCTTCAATGGCCACCCCACAGGCCTGGAGGACACAGGAGAGCAGGGGTTTGATGGTCATATCATCACTGTGCCCTCCTCCCCCAGCCTTGACAACATGAACTGTTGGATGAGACAACACCAACATTCCCAGGAAAGGGTCACTCAGAGGCCCTGGATTTGTGTCTCCTGGGGTGACATTGCCCTGGGGGCACTCTGGGCCTGCCTCACCTGCAGATGCTCCAGCAGCCGCTCCAGGGGCTCTGTTGTGATCAGGCAGAAATCTGCAGAGCCGGGCACGGGGCGCCGAGCCTTGGGCTCAAACTCCTGCCCAGCCTGGTGCAGGTTGAACTTCTGCTGGCCAAAGCGCAAAGCTTTGCGGTTGCCCTGCTCCCAGAGGAAAAGGCAGAGTCAGGGAGACCTCCTGGGCTGGATTCCTTCAGCATCCATTGTGAAACCCTGACCTGAGTTAGCAGAACCCCACCAGGCCCCCCACCATTGCACCCTTTGTGAAAGCAATACTATTAATGCCCAAGATGTGTGTCTAGACACTGAACAAAGTATTTGCCACTGCGAAGTTCATCCAGACACTGACCAGAAAACTGTGCTCATATATACTGGAAAAGGGTGTGTGTGTGCCTGAGAACTGCCTGTGCTGCTGTAATTGCTGATAGCAAGATGTTATTTTGTCTAGTAGAAATAATTCTAATTTTTGTATTTGTAATTTTGTTAACATTATCAAGTGTGACTTTTCGTACTTGGCCCCAGTGACATCCCACCAGTTGATAAAACCAATTATACAATATATATCACATACCCCTACACCCTCAGCACTCATTTCACCCTGGGGGCCTGGTGGGGTCCTGCTAACTCAGGTCAGGTTTACCTTGAACGTCACCACCTCCATGCCCAGGACTTTGGAATAAAAGGCCACAGTGTCCTCGATGCTCTTCACAGTCAGCACAAGGTGGTCCAGGCGCTGGATGAAACACGAGGGTGGGCTTGTGCCCCCTTCCTTCCAAGCCATGCTCTCAGGGCTGGGAACTGGCACAGGAAACCAGAGAATATGGAAGTTAGGAGCACCCAGCTGCGCAGGGAAATGGAAAATGGTCCAGGGAGCTGAGGGCTGAGAGGGATCGCCCAGGTTCTCCTGTGTCCTGCAGGTGGCAGAAGTACAGAAGCAATAAATCCTCGTCCCTGCAAGAGCCTCGGACTCTGATCTGCATCTGGTGGCATTCGAGCCTGCCAGAGCCCCTGGCTGGGCCAGGTGTGGGGACCAGCTGGGTGACATCGCCGAGGGCTGATGTCACCGAGATGCCAAGCTCCAACACACAAACCCCGTGTGCACCAAGGTGTGTGATCCTTCCTCCAGCCCCCTCTGGGGTCCTCCCAGGTGTGGACACTCATCCAGGTGGAGCCATGCCAGACACTGGAGACAAGCTGGGGCCTGGCACAGCAGCAGGAAACATCTGGGAAGGCTTCTTGTCCTTTGAGCTGCCAGATGCCACCCCCAGGCAGAGGGTGAGGCCAGGGGCTCAGGGTGACAGAGCACCAGGGTGTGGGGACTCACCAGGCTGGGGTCACAGGTTCCTGGGGCTTAGACTGGGTTCAGACCCTCTGGAACTGCCCTTGGCTTTCAGGGACATGGGTTAGGGTGTTGGCAGGCCAGGGGGAATGGTTGGACTCAATGACCTCAGAGGGCTCTTCCAGCCTAAATGATTCCATTTTTCTGCATGGGAAGTGGTTGGTGAGGGGAGATCCCCCAGCCCCACTGGCACGGGAGCAGGGTCAGTGTAAAGCCAGGTGCAGTTTCACTGGGATGTCAGAGGACCCTGTTTGGAGCAAGATCCCATTATCCCCTCCCATGGGCTGTGCCCAGTGACTGTGCTGGTTATGGGGGAGCCACCACCAAAGCCAGAGGGATGCCTGCCCCTCCTGGCTGTGTTTGGTGCTCAGCAACCTCGGAGCCACCTGGCTCAACCCCTCTGTGAATCCCCTCACCCCAGGAGTCCTCTCAGGTGCTCCCAAATTGCAGCACCTCCATGTCCCAGCCTACAGCCCCCACTCCTGCCCTCCCCTCCCAGGGGAGCCCCTGAGGCAGAACCTGGAAGGAAACGGGGCTGCAAAATTCTTGTTACCTGCAGAGGGACGAGGAGCTGGGAAGGCAGCGCTGAATGGTTTCCTGTGACCGTCCTCTTCCTGCTGGGAGCAGCCACGTCACGGGACAAAGGGAGGGAATGGTGAGGTTGGAAACAGGAGCTCTAAACATTGCTCCCTGCAGAGGTGGACCTTGACCCAAAGGCCAACTGCTTGAAAAATCCCGCAAAAATTATCTAGATTTTTCCCTTTACAAGGGAAAGTTGGGTTTATGTGCTGGCTTAAAGCTCCCACTGAAGAATCCAGGATATCCCTGGAGAAGAGGGGCTGTCCAAGCAGCCACAGCAGCCTCCCACCTCCCTGGCAATGTACAGGGAATCTTGCCTCCAAGATCATTTTCTAACACGCAAAATAACTAAAATAATCTTTGTCCTGTGGGGCAAATATCAAGGAGTTCAAACTCTTCAGTTGTTTAGGAAGAAGGTTGTGACAGACAACGTGACCCCCATGATCACCCCAAGAAACAGAGACAACATTTGCAGAATGACAATATATTGGTGAGTTGCTGTAGGAAGATTCCTACAAAAATGGGTTAAAAGCAGGCAATTCCCTGCAGGATCAGTTTGGATCTCTAGAACCGCACATTTCTCCACTCCACTTAAGATGTGAGTAAATCTGAGCTAAAAGCAATAAATCCATTAATATTTACAGCTCTGGACTTTCATCTGCTGGATGACTTTCAGTGCAGAGCCGAGGAGCAGCACTGCCTGTTGGGATACCTGGATGTGGGAGCACCTCTCACTCAGAGTGTTTCCATGTGGTTTAACCTCTGGTTTAGCACAGGCTCACTGAAATTCGAGTACAGAAAAGGAGAAAGTCCCTGGAGAGAAGACATTTTTCCACTGTGAATGTTTTGCTGGGGATTTGCGGCACCAACGTGCACTTAGGGGGAAATCTGAGGCTTGGAATGTCATTTCCTGGTGGCAGAATTATTTCCTGGAGGAGGGAAGTCGTGGTTTGGGTCTGACAACTCCACTTCCCCAAGAGAGATTTAGTCTAGGATCAACAGGTTGGAGATTGGGATTGAGTTCAGAGTAGGAACCCCAGTATCCAACTTGGGAACGGTTTTGTGTTCAGCTCCTCGGAGGTGTGGCTGCAGACAAGGATTCCTGAGCTGCTCCTGACATCCAGAGAGGGATTTCCCTACATGTTGGCCATGGTGATGGAGTTGAAGTAGCTCAGCAAGTCCTCCATGGTGAAGTCCAGGGCAATCCCTGCTCCTGCATAGCAGCGTTGGATGAGCTCCTCAAACTCTTGGTACTGCCGGATGAATCCCTGCTCCATGGCCTGCCACACCACCTGGAAAACCAAACACCCTGCTCCATGGGCTGCCACACCACCTGGAAAACCAAACACCCTGCTCCATGGGCTGCCACACCACCTGGAAAACCAAACACCCTGCTCCATGGGCTGCCACACCACCTGGAAAAGCAAAAACCTGATCCAGGGGCTGCCACACCACCTAGAAAACCAGAAACCCCTGCTCCATGGGCTGCCACAACACCTGAAATCCAAAATCCCGTTCCATGGTCTGCCACACCACCTGGAAAATGAGAAACCCTGCTCCATGGCCTGCCACACCACCTGGAAAACCAGAAACCTGATTCCATGGCCTGCCACACCACCTGGAAAACCAAACACCCTGCTCCATGGGCCGCCACACCACCTGGAAAAGCAGAAACCCCATTCCATGGCCTGCCACAACACCTGGAAAACCAAAATCCTGCTCCATGGGCTGCCACACCACCTTGAAAACAAGAAACCCCATTCAATGGGCTGCCACACCACCTGGAAAAGCAAACCTCAGCACCTTCCCCTGCCCCTGCAGCCACCCAACCTGAATCCCAGCCATCCCAGTGTCACACCCATCCCACTCCAGTTACCGGCAGCAGATTTCCCTCAGGGGACAGATGTTTGTGCATTGTCCTGTAGAGGCTCTCCAGGGCCCTTTTGACTTCCTTGCCAGGATATTTTTCGATGACTTTCCGCAGTTCCTGCTTGCTGTAGGCCAGCTGGAAACTGAGCTCCTCTTCCTTCACCCCCTGGGCCAGGCGGGCCTTGACACCCTCGAAGAAATGCTGGGAAGGAAAAGGAAAGGGAAAGGGAAAGGAAAAGGGAAAGGGAAAGGGAAAGGGAAAGGGAAAGGGAAAGGGAAAGGGAAAGGGAAAGGGAAAGGGAAAGGGAAAGGGAAAGGGAAAGGGAAAGGGAAAGGGACATCCCATGAGGAGGAGCCATCCCGAAGTGGATTCCTGCACCAGGGCTGACACCTGAGCGCTGCCCTCAGTTCCCATTTCTAATTCAGTTGAAATGAAGAATTTAGGGATGTTTCATGGAGTGCTGGAGATTTTTATCCTCCAGGAAAGCAGAACATTGGGAATTTCATGGTTCTCTCCCCTCCCTGCTAAACAAGCAGCATCCCTAAGGGTTGCAGGCCCATGGAGCAACGGGACTGCTGGAAAATCCCTCTGGTTCCTTGGTTCTCCCCCCAGTTTTCTCCCCACAGAGGGTCTGGAGCCAGAGGTGGGGAAGGGGGATCCCAGAACCTGCAGAAGTGTAAAGCAAAACCTGAATTTTCTCTGTTCTCCTGACATCTCTGCCAGAGCTGGACAGGAAACTCCACATCTGCTGTAAAACAAGGGAATAATCCCTTCCTTCATCCTCCTGCCTCTTCATACATCCCAAGAATCTGTTTGGGTACTGTGGCTGCAACCTGGCTGTGGAGAAATATCCTAAATCCCAAGGATTTTGAGCTCCCAAATGTAGGAATTGTTTCCAAGAACCAGGAACTGGCCTCTATATTACTTAAACTGTCGCAGACATCTTATGTGAAAAATCCTTTCCTTAGGATTTTTCCTCCTGAGAAGCTGAGAAGCCTCAGGAACAAAATGGAAACAATGATTATCTGCTGCTGTGGAATGCAACAGGTGCATCTGTGATTGGTCTCGTGGTTGTTTGTAATTAATGGCCAATCACAGCTGGCTCGGACTCTCTGTCCCAGACACAAAACTTTGTTATCATTTCATTCTTTTTCTATTCTTAGCTAGCCTTCTGATGAAATCCTTTCTTCTATTCTTTTAGTATAGTTTTAATATAATATATATAATAAAATAATAAATCAGCCTGCTGAAACATGGAGTCAGATCCTCATCTCTTCCCTCATCCTCAGACCCCTGTGAACACGGTCACACTTACACCTCTTTGCACCTCCTCGTGGTGAAGAGAAACTGGGAGAGCTGGAGAAGGCCATGCCAGGATTTTCAGGTGCTCTCATACCCCACTCACTTTGTTGTGAGCAATGAAATGATCTTTTCCCTTGGATAAGGGAGGATTTGAAGCCATAGCAGAGCTCAGGTAGCACAAGACACGGAGCTGATTTTCCAGCTAAGGCAACAACTGTTTGACAGCAAGGACTGGAAACAAATTGGAAGTAACAGGTCCCATAAATAATTCCAGCTGAGCTCCATCTGCAAGACATTTTAGGGAGAGGAAGGAGCGGAAGAGCTGCAGCCTCGGGAAGGGGGGAATGTCTGTTTGAGTTAGCAGAGCCAGATGCTCTTAGCTCAGTTAACAAAGCAGCCACTGGGGAAGGGCTGGATGGATCAGCCCAGGCAGCTGTGAAAAAAGAGCTGGGATCTGCCAGATGCAGGCACGCAACTGGAGTGGGGATGGGAGCAAACTGGGAACGAACTGGGAGCAAACTGGGAGCAAACTGGGAATAAGCTGGGAACAAGCTGGGAGTAAACTAGGAACAAACTGGGAACAAGCTGGGAGCAAGATGGGAGAAAACTGGGAACAAACTGGGAATAAACTGGGAACAAGCTGGGAGCAAACTGGGAGCAAACTGGAAACAAAGTGCAAACAAACTGGGAGCAAACTGGGAACGAACTGGGAGCAAAATAGGAACAAACTGGGAGCAAACTGGGAGCAAACTGGGAACAAACTGGGAGCAAACTGGGAACAAGCTCCCCAGCAATCCTCTGGAATTCTGCCCTCCTTGTCTTGGTTCACCGTGTGGAAATGGGCACGAGGACAAGGCAGCGGGAGAAGGAAAAACCCACACATGGTTTGGATTGTCAGAAGAGGGACTGGGAAAGGCTTCCTTGGGAAAGGAGGGCTGAGCACATTGTCTGGACATCAGGAACTTTTTCCAGTGAGAACAGGCTGGGATGGTCAATCAAATCTGCTCAGGGATGGGATGGAGTCCCAGCACTGGACAGGGAGCTACAGAATCCCATCCAAGCAGTGAATTTGCCCTGGGTGATCCTTGGGGATCCCTTCCAGCCTGGGGTTCTGTGGTGCTGCTGAGGTGGGACTGCACAGCCAGACCCAGCAGTGGTCAGGGAAGGGAGCACTGGAGAGGGCATTCCACATCTGCTGTGAAACAAGGGAATAATCCCTTCCTTCATCCTCCTGCCAAGAATCTGTTTGGGTACTCTGGCTGCAATTTTGCTGTGGAGAAATACCCTAAATCCTAAGGATTTAGAGTTCCTAAATGTACAGACTGCTTCCAAGGAACAGGAATGGGCTCCTGCACTGTTCACACCCCTTTGCTCCTTCCCTTGGTGTCTGTGCTCAGACTGGCAGAACTGGAGGAGGCCATGCCAGGATTTTGGGAATCCCTGAGCAGAATGAAATCCAGGTGCTCTCATATCCTGTGACAACAAAGCAATATAATCCCAGACCGGATGCAGGGCAGGGAGATTTGAACACCAGTAAATCCAGAGTTTTGGGAAGAGCCCTTGGGGTCCTGTGCTCACCTTGAGCCTCTCCAGAGGCTGGCCCACGTGTGTGGAGATGTATTTCTCCATGTGCTCCCTGCACCTTTGCTTGGCCTCTCTCTTCTTGCCCTCCAGGCAGGGGATGTTCCTTTGGCACAGGAAGTTGTGGAGGTGGTGGAAGTTTTCCATCATCACCATATCCGTGTTCACCTTCAGGTTGGCTGAGGAGAGGCTGCTGACTGGGGAGGAAGGAGGGAGTCAGGGGTGGAGAGAAGCCCCTGCAGGCTCTCAGGAGGGATGTGCCCTTGGGATGGCTCATTTGAACCCTCTGACTTCAGAGGGAGACATTATAACACAAATCCCTGTCCATGATTCCCCGCCTGACCTTCTCCCCTGCCAACACTCCTGCAGCCTGGCATGGTCCATGGATTGTTGTCCATGTCCATGGATTTATCAGTGGGTCACCCCAGGCTCACCCACAGGTGGGAGCTGCCCCTCTGCACCACCTCCTGATCTGTGGTCAGAGCTGGGAATTCTGCAGCCCCTCAGGTCCTCAGGATCTACTGGAAGCTCCCCACCCCGCTCTCCCAACTCCTCTCCCCCTACCAACACCCCTTGGTGCTTTTGGGGGATTTTTCTGGCTCCCAAGACCTTGTAAGAGGAGTCTGATCTGTGAGGAGCTCTCCCTCCACAGTGGGGCAGGAGATGTTGGACCTGGATCCAAAGCTGAGCCCTGTCCCCCCATGACAGAGCACCCAGAATGTGCCTGGTGCTCCCAGGACCTTGCTCAGGGAAAGGGCTTTGAGGTGCAGGCTCAGGGGACAGGCTGCTCCCACCCTGCCACACCTGGGATGTGCAGAGGGATTTCAGTGCCAGGGTCAGGCAGCTCTCCCACCCTGCCCTGGTGACCCAGCTGGTCACTCCTGCAGCTCAGGGGGACATTTCCTGCCCAGCACACCCAGCCCTGGCACTCACTGCTGCTGAGGACGCTGCTGGCCAGCCTGAGCAGGGCCCTGTCCAGCTCCCCCCGGCGCTGGCATGTCTGGAACATCTCCTCAGAGAGGGCCACCAGCTCCTGGAAGCGGCTGACACAGGGCAGGATCCCCCCTCTGGTCCTGCTGGCAGGCTTGGCCTCCTCCATCTCCTTGCACAAGGTCCCCTGAGAATGACACAGAGGTGGCACCCTCAGATCTGGCCTTGTTTGGAGGAGCACAGGCCAGGAAACAAGGCAAGGAATGGGGTTTGGGAGGGCTTTGCCATTGACAGTGTCCCTGCAATCCCAAGAAGTGTGACACTCCCTGTTGGAGGCTGACATGGAGCTGTTGCCCAGGGAGATTTGGTGTCCCCATCCCTGCAGGTGTCCAAGCAACACCTGGATGGGCACTCAGAGCTCTGGGCTGGGGACAAGCTGGGCATCAGGCACAGCTTGGACTCGGTGACCGTGGAGGACTTCTCCAGCCTCCGTGGCTCTGTTTGGAAGGTTCTGGAAGAGTCAAACACCCCTCAGGTGTGTTGGGCTCCCTCCCACCAGGGACACTCACGATGCATTTGTTGAGGTTGCTCTTGGCCAGGAGCAGCACGTTGGCCAGGAGGGAGTGCAGGAAGGACGAGGAGGGAGCTGAGGAAAGGCCCCAGGTGCCCAGCACGGAGTCACTCAGGGCCACCAGGACCTGCAGGCAGCCCAGGGGCTGAGCCTTGCTGCAGACATCCAGAAACGCCCTCAGCTCCAGCTCCAGGGAGCTGAAGATCTCGCTCAGCAGTTGGGTTGTGGCTTCTTCTGGCCTTGAAAATCAAACCAAAGCATGGGAAAGGTCAGGAATTAACTGGGAGGGGACACTCCAGCCTGTGTCCCATCAGTGCACCCAGGGTATCCCATCCCTCACGTACTGGCTCTGGCTCTTGGAGCAAGGAGGGTCCTCTGGAGCTGCTGTGGGCTCACCAGCCTTAGTGGGAGATCCCTGAAAAAAGATTAGAGTGGAAATCATCAAAGGATCCCAGAGTGGTTTGGGATGGGCCCCAAACTCCTGGGCAGGGACACCTCCCACTGTCCCAGGTTGCTCCAAGCTCTGTCCAACCTGGCCTGGGACACTTCCAGAGATGGAGCAGCCACAGCTGCTCTGGGAATTCTATCCCAGCACCTCCCCCATCACAAGGAGGAATTCCTCCCCAGTATCCCAGCTAAACCCACCAAATGATGATTTATCTGCCCTCCCTCAGCCAGGAAAATGAGCTGTGGATTTATTTCTGCTGCCTCTTGTTCAATGCTTGGAGAGCCCTGATTTTCCTGGAGCTGTGAATTGAATTCCATTTCATTCTCCTCTGAAGCTTCCCCACGGCTGGTTCCTGGAGGATGGGAGCCCAGGAGAGCCCAGGTACCCCATGGATAATGGAGAATGGGTAATGGAGAATGGGTAATGGATAATGGAGAATGGGCCTGGAGAGGACACGGTGCTCACCCTCACCTCCATCTCCAAGGAGCCACGGCCGAGGCAGAAGAATTCCTGCAGGAATTGCTGCTCTGAGGTGCAGAGGGGCTGCAGCTCGCTCAGCACCTGCTCCAACACCTGCTGAGAGACCACCTTTGGTCTGGGAGCCCTCTGGGACTCCCTGGGGACAGCGGAGCATCCCTGTGCCCACCCAGGGGACGTGGGGAGCACAGGGAGCGCCTCAGCCCTGCCCAGGGAGGGACAGGAGCCCCTGAGGAGCCCTGAGGAGCCCTGAGCCCCTTACCCTGCTCATGCTGCCCCTGGCCAGGGCGCCCTCCTGGCTGTCCCTGCTCCTGGGGAGGCTCCACCGCGGCCGCCTGCTCCCTGCTGCCTTCTCCCACGTCTCCTGCAGACCTGCACGGGGTGTGGGGTGTCACAAACCTCCTCCCTCTGGCATTCTCCAGCGCCTGAGCTCCTGGAGAGTCAAACTCTTAAATGCCTCTTTTTATGTCTGACCTCATAAATTGGTCTGTTCCTGTTGCATTCAGATAAATGGGGAATTCAGAAAAAAAATCACATTTTTTTCACTGCCTCCTCACTTGTTTCTCCCTGTTTCTCATTGTTTTTATTTCATTAAACTGCCTTTTGATTTCATTGATTGGGGTGTTTATCCCTTTGCTGCCTTGTGCTCACTCCTGACAGCTGGGTTGTGGAAAATCCCAGGGGATAAGAGAAGAGATCAGCACAAAAACCGGCAAAAGCCTCAGGAAATTTTTTTGGTGCCTCCTTTTGATTGTAAATTGCCATAAAAAAATCCAGGGGAGGTGGGAATGGCTTTTTTCTCAAAAAATGCCCTTTTAAAATGATAATATTTCACCTGGAAATAAATACATTTCTCCAACATTGGCAGTTTTAGCACTGGGGGCTTGGCCTGAGTGGAAAAGTTGAAAAAAATCCTTTGAAAGATGTGTTTAAAAAGCATTTTTCTACTCCCTGAAAGGAATCAGTGGGGAAACATCCAGATTATTTCCTAATTATTTCCAGAAATGGGAATCATTCCCCTGTTCCAAAGGTTCTGGGGCAGTCAGGTCACCTCTCCATCAATCATAGTATCTCAAATATCTTTATTTCAGCCACTCCTGAAGGGTTTTCCCTTTGGGAAGGATTTGTGAGCTCCGTGCTCAGCAGGGATGAGGGATGAGCCAGCCCTGCTCACAACCTCAGCCTTGCTAAAACCAGGACTAAATTAAGGAGCTGCTGTCTGGCCTTTTTCTCACCATTTCATTATAATTTCACCAGCTGGGAAGTGACAAAACCGGGAAAAAAATAAATCTTCCAACAGCAAATGGGAAAGAATTCAACAAGCCTGCAGAAAATGGAATGGCAAAATGAGAAAGGACTTAATTACTGGCCCCTAATTAATTATAAACAGCTCGAGGTTGCCTTCTAAACTCACTCTCCCATCACATAAGGCAAGAAATCAGCAGGTGGTGCCATAAATAAAATCCTTTATGGGGGCAGGGAATCAACCCAAAAAATTTACTGGGATAATCAGGAGAAAGGAAATGGCCTGGACACCTGGACTGGAATATTTTCCAGCAGGGATGAGGGGTGTTTGACAGCAGGATGAGAGGTGTTTTGGGGCAAGGATGAGGGATTTTTGATAGCAGGGATAAGGGATATTTTCCAGCAGGGATAAAGGGTGTTTTGGGGCAGGGATAAGAGACTTTTTTTTCCAGCAGGGATGAGGGGTGTTTGACATCAGGGATGAGGGATGTTTTGAGGCAGGGATAAGGGATTTTTGACAGCAGGATGAGGAAAGTTTTGGGGCAGGGATGAGGAAAGTCTTGGGGCAGGGATAAGGAATATTTTCCAGCAGGATGAGAAGTGTTCCACAGCAGGGATGAGGGAAGTTTTGGGGCAGGGATAAGGGGTTTTTGACAGTAGGATAAGGGATATTTTCCAGCAGGGATGAGGGAAGTTTTGGGGCAGGGATGAGGGATGTTTTGGGGTAGGGATGAGGGATATTTTCCAGCAGCAATGAGGAGTATTTTGGGGCAGGAATGAGGGAAGCTTTTGGGGCAGGGATAAGGGATGTTTTGCAGCAGGGATGAGGGATGCTTTGGGGCAGGGATGAGGGATATTTTTGGGCGGGTTTCCTCCCAGCCCAGGCTCCATCCATGAGCAGGAAGGCCCTTGGCTGAGGTTGCTGCAGAAGTTCAGCAGAGCCATTCCTGCCCTGCCAACCATCCCGGTGGCTCAGGCACTTCTGCAGGAATGCTGCAGGAGGAGGCTCCGGGAGCAGGGACAGCCCTGGGACAGCGTGAGCAGCACCCTGAGAGCCAGAACAGGAATTCTGGCCTGTCCTGGGGCTGGGCAGGGTCACCTTCCCCTGCTGTTCCCCTGCTGTCCCCCTGCTCTGCTGCAGCGATGGCACAGAGAGACAACGCCTGCCCCAGGGAAGGTGCCACCGCCTCTGTGGCACAAACTGCTAAAAATTCCCCTTTTCTCACGAACTGTGAGGTTGTTCCAATGCTCTGCTCGCATCAAGGATGGGCTGAACAGCCCCTGGGGCTTCCTGCCTGTCCCAGACCTGTCCTCACCCTCTGGAGCAGAGCGGGGACATCCCAGGACAACAGAATTCACCCTGTCCTGCCCGTGGAGCAGCCCCAGCGCTGGGCAGGCACTTTGGGCTGATTTCTATTGGAGCAGGAACTCCTTGTAGCCTTCCAAGGGTTTTCTCCTGGGGTTTAATCCCTCCTGGGGTTTATAGATTCGTGTAGAATTTAAAGATGGATAAAATACTGCAAGCAAATCCCAGTTTAGTGTTTATGGAAGGGGATAGGGCAGACTGGCTGCCACCCATACCCAGCACCATCTTTTGTTTAATTTAACAACTTTATTCCCATAAATGGTCCAGTGGTGCCCATTCAGGTGCCATTAGCACCATTTAGGGGAAATTTTCCTCCTTTTTTCCCCCAGACTGCTGTGCAGGTATTTGTGTCAGCACTCCCCATCCTGCCTTGATCCCAGGGTTTGAGATCCCTGTTTTCCCAGCACTGAGTGTCTTTCCCAGGGCAGTGATGCTGGAGGGGGTGGTGGGGATGGTTTTGAGTGTGAGGAACCCCAAAAGTGGGAGCCACCAAGCCCATTCCCTTCCTTCAGCTCCATCCCCTGGCTTGGGATCTGGACACTGGTGCTGAAGGAAGTGCAGAGCTGGAAGTGCTGACTCTGATGGACAAAACAAACCAGCCTGACCTTCAAACTGGGCCAAACTGGCCTGGAAATTTCCATTACAGCCCTTTGTTTTGCTGAAGGAAAATGTGACTTGTGGGCCATAAAAAATTTCCAGAGGAGACAGATCAGTTTCTCTTTTTATCTTCAGAAACACCTGACTGGAATATTTTGAGTCAGACCCAGCGATTTGGGTGGAAATGAGCACCTTGGGACAGCAGGGCCTGGCAGTCAGCTCGCTGTGAAATCATTCCATAAATATTGCTGTGAATTCCCTCTGTCTCCTGGGACAGGCTTGTGTCTGGGGAATCCTGCATGAAAGATGGACCAGGCTTTAGAGAATCCTAAAATCCAGGAATTATTTGGGTTGGGTGACCAAAAAATCATCTCATATCTGTGCTATGGGCAGGGACACCTTCCACTCACTATCCCAGGTTGCTCCAAGCCTGTCCGACATGGTCTGGAACATTTCCAGGGATGGGGGAATTACAGGGTGTTCCCGGAGCCTCCTCCAGGCTGAACAACCCCAGATCCCTCAGGGTGTCCTCACGGGAGAGGAAGGGAAGAGAAAACCAGGTGGGGTTTTTTCAGGAGATAATGGTGGAGTGGGAATCTCTGAGAGTCAGGGAGAAGGGAGCTGACAACAGGTTTTGTTTTCCAGGCTTTTCTGCATCCCCCTCTTTCTCCTGTGGCTGCTTGGAACACGATCCCAGCCACCGGTGTGTCATTCCTGAGCCCTGCACAGGGAAGGACGCCAAAGCTCCAGCTCTGAGGAGCAGCTGAACAAAAGTGGGGAGGTCATGGAGCTGAGGCTCTCCCCAGCACTGCCTGGAGTGGAGCAGAGCTGGATTTTCCCTCCTGCCACCTGCAGAGCCAGGAAACAAAGCGCTGGAGCAAGCCTGGGGAGCAAAGTGCTGGAGGGGACTGTCCCCATCCCGGGGTGCCCAACCCTGCCCAGCAGCACCGAGGGCACATTCTGAACCACTCACTTCCTTTTCTTCTTCCTGACAGGGAGATCTTGGCCTGCTCGAAAAGGGCTCTGATTTCCCGCTCATAGAGCCTGCCAAGGTTCTGGGAATACACCTGGAATGGGGAGGAAAGGCCAGGTAAGAGCAAAAAGTGAAGATTTGAGAATTTCAGATCATTCACTTCAGCACTATCCTGGCACCCCTCTGTTGCAGAAATCTTTTATGAAAAATCCTTTCCTTAGAATTTTTTCTCCTGAGAAGCTGAAAGGCCTCAGGAACAAAATGTAAACAATGGTTATCTGCTGCTGTGAAATGCAACAGGTGCATCTGGGATTGCCCATGTTGGTTGTTTCTAATTAATGGCAATCACAGCCAGCTGGCTCGGACAGAGAGCCAAGCCACAAACCTTTGTTATAATTTTTTCTTTTTCTATTCTTAGTTGGCCTTCTGATGAAATCCTTTCTTCTATTATTTTAGTATAGTTTTAATGTAATATATATCATAAACATGAAACATGGAGTCAGATCCTCATCCCTTCCCTCACCCTCAGACCCCTGTGAACACCATCACACCCCTCAGGTTCCTGTTGGGCACAGAGCTCCAGGCTGGTCTGACATCCCCAGAACCCCTGCAATCTCAGGTGTCTCACGGCTCAGGTGAGAGCCAGGTCCCACCAGGAGCTCCCCACTGGACCTGCTGCCCCCAGGGAAGGTCTGCAGGGCCTGCTGAGGGTCTCAGCCCTACCTTGGGGAGGTCCCAGAACAGAGCAGGGTTGGAGCTCCTCAGCCAGGCCATCAGGGGGGTGAAGGGCAGCAGCTCCTCGTGGTGGGCTCTGTGCCCTGGGGCAGCCACGGTGCCACCAAGCGCAGGGACCTGGGAATTGCCCTGAAGGGAGAGAAATGACAGAAAAAAGTCACATAAAACAGCTTGGAAAATCTGCTGGGACACTGCACCCGCAGGGTTGTGCAGGTGGGATGGGAGCGGGGCAGGTTTGGAGCAGATGCAGATGGAAAAGTTGGCTCAGGGATGCGCCCAGCCAAGGTCTGCAAATCTCCAAGGATGGAAATCCCACAGCTCCTTCCCGGCTCCCTTCTCAGAACCACTGCTTGAAACCAAACACTAAGGATTTACAGAAGTAAATATTTGGGAATTGCTCCTTTCCAGAGAAGGAAATCTCTAGAATTCCTGCCCACAGGGATCTTGTCCATCAAATCTTTCAAACTGCCAGATCAGTGCTGGCAGGTGTTAATCAAAGGATCACAGTATTGGGGTTTACCCTGGGATTTTAGGTTACAAACAAATCAACAACCCCCAAAATAAAATAAGGAAACCCAAACAAAATATCTCCAGGCCTGAGGATTTAAGGAATGCCACCAGAGGAATTTTGGGAACATGGATTGCTCCTAAACCCCTGGAAAATTAACCTGAGGGCTGAGAGACAATGACAAAGGGAAGGTATGAGGGGAGATCCCTTTGGAGAGACAATTTGGGACAATCCTGTCACAGCAGCACCTCCTGCATCACTGGCCCAACCTCCCCAGAATATTCCAATTTCCCAGGATTTTAGGGAAGAGTGGGGCCCACCTGCAGCTCGAAGATGTTGGTGATGTGGCTGATGAAGGAGCTCTCAAAGTTCTGCTTGAGGGTTTCAAACAGGATCAGCTGCTCAGCCACTGCCTGCAGCTTCCGGTAACCTCGGGGGAAAAAAAGGATATTTTGGGATTTGGGGAGATCTGGGGGAGCTGCAGACCCACACCCCTCAGAAAACTGGGAACTCAGATAGAAGTCTTGAGATAAATCCACCCAAAAGCTGATGAAGGAGCAAAAGCTTTCCTGTGGTACCAAGTGTGACCGTGTTCACAGGGGTTTTCAGATGAGGGAAGAGATGAGGATCTGACTCCATATTTCAGAAGGCTTGATTTATTATTTTATCATATATATTACATTAAAACTATGCTAAAAGAATAGAAGAAAAAGTTCTCATCAGAAGGCTGGCTAAGAATAGAAAAGAATTAATAACAAAGGCTTGTGGCTCGGACAGAGAAAGAGCCAGCTGACTGTGATTGGCCATTAATTAGAAACAACCCCATGAGACCAATCACAGATGCACCTGTTGCATTCCACAGCAGCAGATAATCACTGTTTACATTTTGTTCCTGAGGCTTCTCAGGAGGAAAAATCCTAAGGAAAGGATTTTTAATGAAAATATGCCTGCGACAACCAAGGAAATACAGACAAGGAGTGGAAAATAAAATTTAAAAAATAAAAATAATCCATGGGTCCAGCCTCAGCCAAGGAGACACGCCCAGTCTCACCGCAAGGAAAACTTGGGATTTCCTGCCAGGATCAAGTCCCTGCACACTTCCAGGGATCCAAAACCTCCCCCATCCTGCCACAATGAGCTGCTGTTTTCCACAGACAGCACCGGCCAGGATTTCCAACCACAGCTTCCCCAGCTCCTTCCCGAGCTCCAGGAGGTGCCCACCCCTGTCAGGGGATCCCGAGGGAGGAATCCCTGCTCCTACTCACAGGGCTGGATGGGGAGCTCCATGCAGGAGGACAGAGCCTGGGCTGCGGCCGTGCAGGCCGCGATGGCTGCGGGGCTGGACAGGTCTGCCCTGCTCAGGGCGGCACAGTGCTCCCTGCTCAGCTGCAGCTGGGTCTGCAACACAGCCAGAGCACGGATAGACACAGCCAAACACAGATAGACACAGCTAAACACAGCCAGAGCACGGATAGACACAGCTAAACACAGCTAAACACAGCCAGAGCATGGATAGACACAGCTAAACACAGCTATACACAGCCAGAGCATGGATAGACACAGCTAAACACAGCTAAACACAGCCAGAGCACGGATAGACACAGCTATACACAGCTAAACACAGATAAACACAGCCAGAGCACGGATAGACACAGCCAAACACAGATAAACACAGCTATACACAGCCAGAGCACGGATAGACACAGCTATACACAGCTAAACACAGATAAACACAGCTATACACAGCCAGAGCACGGATAGACACAGCTATACACAGCTAAACACAGATAAACACAGCTATACACAGCCAGAGCATGGATAGACACAGCTAAACACAGCTAAACACAGCTATACACAGCCAGAGCATGGATAGACACAGCTATACACAGCTATACACAGCTATACACAGCTATACACAGCCAGAGCACAGATAAACACAGCTAAACACAGATAAACACAGCTAAACACAGCCAGAGCACAGCTCACATACAGCCAGAGCACAGCTAAACACAGATAAACACAGCCAAACACAGCTAAACACAGCTAAACAAAGCCAGAGCACAGCTAAACACAGCTAAACACAGCCAAACACAGCTAAACACAGCTAAACACAGCCAGAGCACAGCTAGACACAGCTAAACACAGCCAGAGCATGGATAGACACAGCTAAACAGAGATAAACACAGCTAAACACAGCCAGAGCACGGATAGACACAGCCAGGGCACAGATAAACACACAGAGCAAAACTTACATACAGCCAGAGAGCACAGCTAAACACATCTAAACACAGCCAAACACAGCCAGAGCATGGCTAAACACAGCCAGAGCACAGATAAACACAGCTAGAGCACAGATAAATACACAGAGCACAACTCACATACAGCCAGAGAGCACAGCTAAACACAGCTAAACACAGCCAGGGCACAGCCAGAGCACAGCTAAACACAGCCAAACACAGGAAAACACAGCCAAAGAACAGCTATACACAGCCAAACACAGCCAGAGCACAGCTATACACAGCCAAACACAGAGCACAGCTCACATACAGCCAGAGCACAGCTCACACACAACCAGCCCCTCATCCCTGCCATTGCATCCCTTCCCATCCATTCTCATCCCATCCCATCCCATCCCATCCCATCCCATCCCATCCCATCCCATCCCATCCCATCCCACTGGGAATGCTGCTGGCTGGTAGAGCTCAGTGCTGCCCTCAGCAGCAGCTGCTGTGTCCATCAGGAAATCCATGGAAGTCCCCCATGAAAACCAATGTTCTGCTCAGGAACAGCTGCACTGGTGGCCGAGGAAGGCCTGGCATTGCAAGCTCTGCCTCTAATTAATTAATTAGTTTGTTAATTGCTGGGTTTGCATTCCCAGGTCATGGTTATTTCATCAGCTTTGTCATTCTTAGTCCTGCCCTGGAAAAGGCCTTTCAGAGCCCCCTCTGGGCCATGGTGAGGGTGCTGCTGATCCCAGCCCTTCTCTGGGCTTGCAGCACCATTTCCCAGTGCCCTTGCAGACAATCAGAGCTCTCAGTGTTTAAAATTCCCTGGAAGTGTTTCCCAGCAGATTCACCAGCTGAAGATTAATGTCCCTGCGAGCCCACGCACCGTGAGGAGCAGGATCTCATCCATCAGCCTGCTCCTGTTGGAGGCCAGGCGCTGCAGCAGGGAGCTCTCCTGGTGGATGTGGTCCATCCTCTGCCTCACAGCGCCCAGCAGCTCCTCACACACCTGCAGGCTCTGCTCCAGCCTGCCCACCTCGGCCAGGGCCTCGTCCAGGGTGCCCATCAGCTGCGCCAGCTGCTGCTCCGAGGACAGGATGGCATGGAGGTTGGCCTGTGGGAAATGGGAGCACAGGGGTTCAGAGCTGGGTATGGATGTGTCACCATGCTGGGGTCAATTGTCCTGTCTGTCACCCTCTGAGGCACAGCAGGGATGGTGTCGCTGTAACCTGCAGGGTGTTGGTGGGAGTGCCACTGTCCCACCCTGGCCAAATGCCACCTGTGTGTCCCCAGGGCACACAAAACCCTGCCCTGGGCAAGAGGTCCCCTCAGGGCACCTCCAGCTGCCCCAGCAAGCAAATTCCTGGGGAATATCCAGGAAAATCTGAGCAGAAAAATCTCCATCCTTCTGGAGAGGCCACCAAGCCCTGCTGGATGTGTGTCCTGGGAATGTCACTGAGGGAGTGTCCAACCCTCCCCTCCACAAGTGGTGGAGTGTCCTGAAGACCCGAGTGTCCATCACGCGAGATTTCAGAGAATCCCAGTCTGGTTTGGGGTGGGAAGGGACCTAAAAGTTCTTCTCATTCCATCCCATGGCAGGGACACCTTCCACCATCCCAGGCTGCTCCAAGCCCTGTCCAACCTGGCCTTGGGCACTGCCAGGGATCCAGGGGCAGCCTCAGCTGCTCTGGGCACCTGTGCCAGGGCTGCCCACGCTGCCAAGGAACAATTCCCAATTCCCAATCTCCCATCCATCCCTGCCCTCTGGCACTGGGAGCCATTCCCTGTGTCCTGTCCCTCCATCCTTGTCCCCAGTCCCTCTGCAGCTCTCCTGGAACCCCTTCAGGCCCTGGCAGGGCTCTGGGCTCCCCCATCCAGGTGGACACTCCCAGCTCTCCCAGCCTCTCTAACCATGGACACTCATCTCCAAAAGCACCAGCTCCAAATTTTCTTCCTGCCACACCCAGGGACCGCATCCCATCCCATCCCATCCCATCCCATCCCATCCCATCCCATCCAATCCCATCCCATCCCACCAGCTCTTCCCAGAGCTTCCCATTTATTAATTGCTCTTTAATGTGAGCCAGAATCCTCCCCCATGCCTGTCCCTGCCACTCCTCCATGCTGTCACCCCATGGAGCATCCCTGGTGGCATTGATGGAACAGGGCTGTGGGAAGGGCTCTCCAGAGGCTCCAGGAACAGGAATAAAATCCAGCCACAGCACAGAACTGCTGGGAGCTGCCTGCAGCTCCACATGTGCTGGGATCCTGGAATTCTGCAGGAATATCAATGTCCAAATCAGAGCCTTTGGCCTCCCGGTGTCCCGGCCGTGCCGTCCTCCCCTTTGCAGAAATCAGCTTTTCCTCGCTGCCAGTGCAGGGATTTCTGTGACTCCCAGAACAGCTGGGTGAGAGGAGGGTGATTAATATGGGAGAGGAAGCCAAGGTGCTATCACTGGGATGTGGGGAAAATATTGAAATGGATGCATGTGCTGGTCTAACTTGCCGGGATTAATAACATTTAATATTGGAGATTAAGGCTCGGAAATGGAAATGCTCATTAATTAATTTGTATTAGAGGGAAGTCACATTTATTCATTAGAGGGCATTAAAATAATGTATTCAACGGTGCCTTTCATCTCAAAAAAGCGTAATAAAGATGTATTTGTTGCTCTCCCAGGGTGTTTTACAGCTGGGAACAGTCACAAAGTGCCTGAATTCCTTGCCAGGAGCTGGCAGGAACAAACCTCAGGAGTTTGGGCTTCCAGATTAACTTCCAAATGTAATAAATCATATATGGGAATACAGCAGACTCTGCAGCTAAAGGAGGTTCGATTTAGGGTTTGTGGTTTCTTGTATGGCTTAAGATATTTCCTTTGGCTTATTTTTCCCCTGTTTTTCCTTGGCTACCAACCATAAAATCCCAGATATTTTAGCAGAAGATAAGTGCTCAAAGCAGCTTTCCTAGGTTTTTTTGTTCCAGCACTTAAAGGAGAAATTTCCTCTGCAGAAATGCAATAAATCACAGCAACCCCAATGGAGTCAGTAAAGCTCAGTAGTCAGAAGCCATGGAATGGTTGGGGTTGGAAAGGACCTTAAAGCCCATCCAGTTCCATCCACCCAGGGGTGGGAGCCAGGGATACTGAGGGATCCTTTTCCAGGGGACCCTTGAGCTCCTTGGTTTCATTTCCTCCCTTTCCCTTCCAAATCCATGGAAAACCACAGAATCCTGGAACGGTTTGGGATGGGAGGGACCTCAAAGCCCATTTTGTCCCAACACCTTCCACCATCCCAGGCTGCCCCAAGCCCCATCCAACCTGGCCTTGGACACTTCCAGGGATGCAGGGGCAGCCACAGCTGCTCTGGGCACCTGTGCCAGGGCCTGCCCACCCTCACAAGGAATTCTGGAAATATCCTGTCCCTTTTCCACTGGCCCTTCCTGCTGGTTTATATTTTCCTTTTCAATCCCCTTCCAGCTCTGTTTTATTTTTCTCCCCTTTTCACTCTCCCTGGATCCTGCTGTTCCTTCTGTAGGGACCCCTTTTGTCCCTTCCCCTTCCTCAGGCAGCCCTAGAGCCCCCCACAGTCAAACCCTTCCCTTCCCTTCCCTTCCCTTCCCTTCCCTTCCCTTCCCTTCCCTTCCCTTCCCTTCCCAAACCTTCCCAAACCTTCCCAAACCTTCCCAAACCTTCCCTTCCCAAACCTTCCCAGAACGTTCCTGGAACCTTCCCTTTCTGGAACCTTCCTTTCCCGGAACCTTTCTGAAATCTTCTTGGAACTTTCCCTTCCCAAACCTTCCCAAACCTTCCCTTCCCAAACCTTCCCAGAATGTTCCTGGAACCTTCCCTTCCTGGAACCTTCCTTTCCCGGAACCTTTCTGAAACCTTCTTGGAACTTTCCCTTAGCAAACCTTCCCTGAACCTTCTTGGAACCTTCCCTGAACCTTCCTGGAACATTGCCTTCCCTGAACCTTCCCTTAACTTCCCTTCCCGGAACTCCCCCTTCCCTTTCCCTTTCCTCCCAGAATTTCTCCCCGAGCAAAGTGCAGAGCTGCTGATTCCCAGAGCCTCATCCCCTCCTTCCAGGCACCTCCATGGCTCCGTTACCTCCTCCAGCTCCCGCAGCTCCCGCTCCAGGTGCTCGGCAAAGGCCACGGAGTGGCTCAGCAGGGGCTCCTCGTGCTCCTCCAGCAGCGCCAGCACAGCCACGGCCTCCGCCGGGCTCAGACCCTCCTGCAGCCCATCCTCAGCCCGTTCCTGCCTGTCCTGGTGCATCCTCAGGGCTGCTCTCCGCACAGACTGCAGCAGGCACGGCTCTCTCTCAGGATCTTCCCTGGGCAAGCCAGGAATCCTCTCTCTCAGGATTTTTCCTGGGCAAGGCAGTGAGAAGCACAGAGAGAAGAAGAATGGTGGTGTTTGAGGGTCCACAGGATGAGGGAAGGGATGAGAATCTTGACTCCATGCTTCAGAAGGCTGATTTATTATTATATGATATGTATTATATTAAAAGAAAATTATATACTAAAACTATACTAAAAAAAAGAGAAAGGAGACATCAGAAGGCTAGCAAAGAATTGTGACGGTGTTCACAGGGGTCTGAGGATGAGGAAAGAGATGAGGATCTGACTCCATGTTTCAGAAGGCTTGCTTTATTTTTTTTAATATATATTATATTAAAATTATACTAAAAGAATAGAAAAAGGATTTCATCAGAAGGCTGGCTAAGAATAGAAAAAAAAGAATCATAACAAAGGCTTGTGGCTCAGACTCTCTGTCCGAGCCAGCTGACTGTGATTGGCCATTAATTAGAAACAACCACATGAGACCAATCCCAGATGCACCTGTTGCATTCCACAGCAGCAGATAACCATTGTTTACATTTTGTTCCTGAGGCCTTTCAGCTTCTCAGGAGGAAAAATCCTAAGGAAAGGATTTTTCATAAAAGATGTCTGCGACAATGAATAATAAAAACCTGTGACTGGTCACAGCCTTCACACAGCTGGACCATGATTGGTCATCAAGTAGAAACAATGCACATGAGACCAATCAAAGATGCACCTGTTGGTGAACCATCTCTAGACCACATCCCACAGTCATCAGATAGTTATTGTTTACATTTCTTTTCTGAGGCTTCTCAGCTCCTCAGGAGAAAAATCCTAGTGAAAATATTTTCATTAAATACCACAGCAACAGAAGAGAAAACAATTCTTATCTCTACTTGCTGCTCCTGTTGTTTTTGCACATGTGGAATGTGTTATGGAGATTGTTTGCCCAAAGGGATTTGTTAATTGGACACCAGTGAGGGGTGTTTGGCTTCTTTGGCCAGTTAGGTCAAAGCTGTGTCCTGCCTGTCTCTGACAGCCACGGGTTTTTCTTTAGTACCTTAGTAGTATAGTATCTTTTTAGTAGGGTATAGTATCTCTTTAGTATGTAATTTAGTGTAGTATTAGTGTAATATAGTATAGCTCAATAAAGCATTGGTTCAGCCTGCTGGAATCATGGAGTAAGAGCACATTATTCCTGCTTGGGGACACTACTTGGGTACATCCCTGTGTGGTGGGGATGGCCAGAGCCCTTTGCTGAGGCCATTTCAGCAGCTCTGCTCAAATCAGGGCCCTCTGAGGCCAAAGGGGGAGTCCAGCAGGTGGAAAAGATCATGAAATGGGGCAGAGAAAGATGGGTGTGGGATGAAGGGTCAGCTTTGCAGGAGGGACAAAACAGACACTGGGGCTGGGCTGGGATTTTCCTTGCTCAGGTCTCCAGGATTGTGTGCTGGGCCATCCTGATGTGCCACACAAAGCTGGGACAAATTCCAGAGGTGAAGAAACTCCTCGATTTAAATTAGAAACTGCTCTGATTTAAAGTAGACACGAGGAAGAAGGGTTTGATAATGAGGATGGGGATGCCCTGACACCCATTTCTATAGGAACTGTGACTGATCCCGGATCCCTGGCAGTGCCCAAGGCCAGGCTGGACGCTGGGATTAGAGCAGCCTGGGACAGTGGGAGGTGTCCCTGTCCATGGTCCTTAACATCCCTTCCAACCCAAACCCATGTTTTTCTATGGAACGGACTGAAAGTCCTCTGTTGGGGAGTTAAATATACATACAAATAATGCATATATAAAATACATTTTATATTCACAGATGTGTTTACTCCTTGATGAGGGGATATCACCAGGCTCCTGCCCTGGTGTTACCAACCCTCATCTCCCCAGGCCAGAGACTCCTGAAAATGAGATAAATTGTTTTTATTCCCAGCCTGGCTCTGTGTATCCATGGGCAGTGGATCAATCAATGGCTGTGCCACCAGGCACCCAAACCCAGCTCCTGCTGCTCCAGACACCACCTCACCCTGTCCCACCACCCTCATTCACTGCCTGAATTTATTCACCTTTCACTGACAAGAACACTGCAAAAAGGTCAGAGTGCTCCGAGTGGGACAAGGCCATTAATTAATTCACTAATTACCTTCCACTGCACTGGAGGGGACGTTCACAAAGGGGACAGCAGCGGTTCAGTTTCCACAAGCACTGAGGAAGGTCTCCTTCTCCTCCAAGCTGCTGGAGATCCACTTGTAAAACTTCTGCAAGCGAAGCTCACAGTCCAGGCTGGCCTAGACATCCACAGGTAATTAACACATCAATTAACGAGGTTCAACCAGTCCTGGTCCAGCACTGCTCATTGACTTCCACATTACGGAACCCCTTCACCTTTTCCTGCAGTTTTGGGGGATGAGTGATGAGTTCTGAGAGTGCCAGTGGCAGATGCTTGGGATGAAAAGCAGAGTTCTGGTGCCTGCAGGATTCCCTGGCAGCTCCAGGATCCCATGATTCAGCAGCTCCCCGAGCTGCAGGCTGGATGCACAGCCCTGTGTTTAACAACCCTTGAAGGAGCTGCTGTCCCTGCTCTCCTCTAATGGCTTTGGGATTATTCAGAGCGTTGGCACTTCCAGCACCCTGCAGGAATGAGCTGGAAATGCTGAGTGGGAAAGGGTGAGCAACTGGAGAGAAGGATTTGGGATAAATCCAGCACCCACCCCACCCCCAGTGCAGATATTCCCTCTGCAATCCCCATCCTGCTGGGATCTCCTCACTCCGGACTGGGAATGCTCAGAGAAACCCCAGAAAGGCTTCCCAAAGCTCAGCCCAGAAATCCCTCTGGAGGCAATGTGGATAATCTGGGTAACCCAGCATCCCATGTCCTGGCAGGGAAGGAAAATGGACAGGCAGGAAACACTCCTGACATTTCCCACGTAGTTTCCATCCATACAAATGTTCCCATCATCTCCAGCCACACGAGGTGCAGTTTTGCCACTAAACTTCATGTAAGTGCAAGGAACAATGGAGGCTGCTGAACTTGGAATATCCCACAGCAGGAAATTCCTCCCTGCACCATCCCAGCTCTGCAGCACAGCCTGACCCTCCTGGAGAATTTCTAATTATGGGTACTAATCACCCTCACAGCCATGGGGAACTGATTGGGGTCACTGCAGTCCTCAGACGTGCTCACCCCTGGCCAGGTTGTTCCAAAACACCTTGAAGTGACACTTCCAGCCGGGTGCCAGCCCCTGGGATGGCACAGAATTTCGTGAGGAGCTATTAAAGCAGGGACACGTTAATTAATCGCCTCATGAATATTCATGATGTTTAGGTCAAGGCAGCTGGAGCTTCAGCAGGGCTGGATCTGCTGTGTCAGCGTTTGCTGCTGCCAGGGAAAGCCTGGTTTGAATTCCAGCTGCTGAGGGGGTCCCATCTGAGGGGTGAGAGGGATAATTCTGGACAATTCTGCATGCAGGGAGCCAGGAAGGGGCAAGGAGGAGGCTCCAGGCCTGGTGAGGGGAAGGGACAATCAGAGACTCAAGGAATGGTTTGGGATGGAAGGGACCTTCAAGCCCATTTTGTTCCAACACTTTCCACTATCCAGGCTGCTCCCAGCCCCATCCAACCTGGCCTTGGGCACTGCCAGGGATCCAGGGGCAGCCACAGCTGAATTGTTTCCTTTCAGGGAACAATTCCCATTTCCCAACATCCCATCCATCCCTGCCCTCTGGCAGCGGGAGCCATTCCTGTGTCCTGGCACCAGCAGAGGAGGATGTGGAGGGGTCACCCTGCTCATCCTGCTCATCCTGCCTGCAGGAAGGTGAAAGGACAGGAGGCTGCAATCTAAAAATACATCTGGGAAGGCAAAGAGCTGCCTCAGCTAAAGGACAGCAAAAGGGGAGTGATGGGGGCAGGAATGCAGGCTGGGAATCACAGGAAGGAGAACCAGGTCCTCTCTCTGCCTCCCAGGGGCAGGTGGGCAAAAATACACCAATATTTCAGATCAGTATGATCAGTTTATCCCATGGGATGTCAAATGAGGGGGAAAGACTGAAAATCCAGGAGGTATCTCCTACTCTGAATTCCCGAGGAGCCAAAGCAGTTGCAGGAGTCAGGCTCACCTGCTAAAGGAATTCTCAGGTGTGGTGGGAGCTCCTGATCTCCTCATGTGTGGGAAATGTGAGATAATGAGGGGTCACAGCAGATCTGGTATCTGCATTGGGATTTTTCCTGCCAGCCATGCAGTACTTCATTTGCTCTGCATGTAAAACCGGGAAGCTGCTCTTTCTCCCATTTATTTTCACGTTTGTGAAACCCCAGGCGTGTTGCCAAAGCCTCTGGAACATTCCCATTAATAAAAACCCTCATTATCCCAATGTTAACGATGTTCTGCCAGCCCCAGCAGCAGAAAGGGAGAACCTCATCCAAGCTGCACTTCCCCAAAACCTTAATGCCACCCTAAAGGCACAAATTCCTGCTGACTCCAGCCCTCCATAATCCCTCCTTCAGTAAATCCAATCTTTAAATCCCTTGTGGAGTTGTCTGTCGAGGAGCTTTGTCCCCATGGCCAGATAGGCTGCTGCAAACAGCTCTAGAGCTCCTGGGCCTTCCCTGGGAGCTGTGTCCATGCACCTCCAGGGAATCATGGAACAGGCTTGGAAAAGGACTCCAAAATCAAGTCCAGCCACTGTGACTGCTCAGCCACGCTTGGGTATTGGCCAGGTCAGTTCTTTGGCCAGAGTGACTTTCCTAAATTAGAGATGGAGGATCCAGGAGGGAAGGAAACCCCCCAGCATCCCCTCAGCATCTGGGACATGGGGACATCTCCCTGCCAAACCCAGCCAGGATGGAGAGAGGATCCACACAAGATCCGGCTGCCCCATCCCTGGAGTGCTGGAGCACCCTGGGCTCTGGAAGGTTCCCTGCCCATGGCAGGGGGAATGGGATGGGCTGCAAGGTCCCTTCCAACCCAAACCACTCTGGAATTCTTGCACTCCCAGCTCTCAGGGAGATGGGTTGGAAGACACCCTAAAGCTCCTCTTCTTCCCACCCCTACCATGGGGCTATCGGGGTATATAACCCCTACCATGGGGGTATTGGGGTATATAACCCTTTCCATGGGGGTATTGGGGTATATAACCCCTAGCATGGGGATATTGGGGTATATAACCCCTGACATGGGGGTATTGGGGTATATAACCCTTTCCATGGGGGTATTGGGGTATATAACCCCTAGCATGGGGATATTGGGGTATATAACCCCTGCCATGGGGGTATTGGGGTATATAACCCCTGCCATGGGGGTATTGGGGTACATAACCCCTACCATGGTATATAACCCCTACCATGGGAAACTGGAGTATATAAACCCTGACATGGGGGTATTGGGGTATATAGCCCCTACCATGGGAAACTGGAGTATATAGCCCCTACCATGGGGGTATTGGGGTATATAACCCCTGCCATGGGGGTATTGGGGTATATAACCCCTACCATGGTATATAACCCTTACTATGGGGGTATTGGGGTATATAACCCCTGCCATGAGGGTATTGGGGTATATAACCCCTACCATGGGGGTATTGGGGTATATAACCCCTGCCATGAGGTTATTGGGGTATATAACCCTTACCATGGGGGTATTGGGTTATATAACCCTACTATGGGGGTATTGGGCTATATAACCCCTGCCATGGGGTATTGGGGTATATAACCCCTACCATGGTATATAATCCCTGCCATGGGGGTATTGGGGTATATAACCACTACCATGGGGTATTGGGGTATTGGGGTATATAACCCCTACCATGGTATATAACCCCTGCCATGCGGGAATTGGGGTATATAACCCCTGCCATGGGGGTATTGGGGTATATAACCCCTACCATGGGATATTGGAGTATATAACCCCTGCCATGGGGGTATTGGGGTATATAACCCCTACCATGGGATATTGGAGTATATAACCCCTGCCATGGGGGTATTGGGGTATATAACCCCTCCAGATGCTACTGGGGTGCTTCTCCATTCTCAGCAGACCCAGCAACATCAGGATTTCCAGCAATTCAAGGCCTGGATAAACACTTGGAGACCACCAGCCATCCTTTGACAACCTCTGAGCTGCGTGGGGAGGGGAAAAACTGAGGGGCTACGACTGAAACATCGGGTTTTGTAAATATTTGAGTGAGAACCAGGGGTAAATAAAAATAAAGACTGCAGGAAAATAAAATAAAATAAAATAAAATAAAATAAAATAAAATAAAATAAAATAAAATAAAATAAAATAAAATAAAATAAAATACAAATAATATTTACAACAGGCACTGGGAATGTTTGGGAGGAGGATTAATCCAGCACCCACCACCTTTCACAGCCTCTGAGCTGCATGGGGAGGGGAAAAACCAAGGGGCTACAACTGAAACATCGGGTTTTGCAAATATTTGAGTGAGAACCAGGGGCAAATAAAAATAAAGACTGCAGGAAATTAATATAATAATAATAATAATAATAATAATAATAATAATAATAATAATAACAACAACAACAACAACAAGAGGCACTGGGAATGTTTGGGAGGAGGAATTTGTTGTTGGATTTGTGGCTCTGCACTGAACTGAAAGCAATGAACTCCTCAATGACTCCCTCCCAGTTACTCCCTCAGCTCAGCCACACATTTAACGAGCTTGGAATCACATCCCCAATTACTAAAAATTCCTACCATGCCTGTGACCCCCCCCTCAAAATAAAATGTGATTTGCAGCTAAAATGATTCTGTCAGCACCACATCCCTTTGAACCTTTCTGGGCTACCCTGGTTCCTCCATTCCTGTCAGGTTTTCAGCCTCTCCAATGGCATTTCCCTCCCCACACCCATTTCCCAACACTAATTCATTTAGAGCAGCACTTGAACTGCAGGAAAATGATGGAAAGGCAGAGTAATAGAGGGCTCCGTGCTGCTGGATGAGTTAATTCAGGAGGCTCCTCACCTCCCGTGGCTGGAATGGAAAAGCTGCCAGCAGCAGAGCAGAAGCACAGCCCCAGCACACCCCAGCATCCAGAAACACCCTGAGAGACCCAAAAATGCCAGGGAAAGCTCCTGAGCTCCCCCATCACCCACCCACACCCCTGGGAAAAGGGAAACACCTTGGGAAAGGGAGGGGAGGGCAAAGATTTACCCTGAGAGGAGCAGAAACGGAGGGGATCGGCCATGGGGAGCCTCAGAACAGGAAATGATTTGTGGGTGAAATGAAAGCTCCGAGAGCAAAACAGGAAGCCTGAAGGACCTGGGTGAAGCCCTGAGCTGAGGCCGGGGCAGGAAATCCTCAGGTGCAGGAGGAGCATCACAGCTGCAGAGGGAGAGGAGCAAAACACAGTGAAATCACACCAAATTTCCTCTTTGTTTGGTTAAAGAGTCGAAATCGGGGTTAAATTCCCTTCAATTTCCTCTTTGTTTGGTTAAAGAGTCAGAATCAGGGTTAAATCCCCCTTCTTCTCCTCTTTAGTTAAAGAGTCAGAACTGGGGTTAAATTCCCCTTCATTTCCTCCTTGTTTGGTTAAAGAGTCAAAACTGGGTTAAATCCCCCTTCATTTCCTCTTTAGTTGGTTAAAGAGTCAAAATTGGGTTAAATCCCCCTTCATTTCCTCTTTGTTTGGTTAAAGAGTCAGAACTGGGGTTAAATCCCCTTCATTTCCTCCTTGTTTTGTTAAAAACAGTCAGAATCAGGGTTAAATCACCTCCATTTCCTATTTCTCTGTTAAAAAGCGTGAAATGGGGATTAAATCGCCTCCATTTACTATTTCTTGGTTAGAAAGAGTCAGGATCAGGGTTAAATCACCTCCATTTCCTATTTCTTGGTTTAAAAGTGCCAGTCTTTCCAGAGGGAAATGGTTCCTCCATCTGAGCTCACCTGCCACCCAACCAGCACAGAACTGCAGCTCCAGGGGGAATTTGGTTGGGAGTTTTCTTTCTATTTTTCCTTATCTCCCTTTTAAAGGCAGGAAAGTCTCAGATGTCCCAACCCTTCCATCCCTGGCACTGCCTCCTCCCATGGGCTTTTCTTGTGGGGATGTTCAGCACTGAGGGTTGGTGCAGCACGGGCTCCACTGATTTAGATCTTCCCAAAAAATCACAGAAAAGGGAAAACTGCATGGAACAATGTGGATTTTTTGGGTTTCTTTTGCTAAGGTTGGGGTTAAATGCACGAGGTGGTATTTTTTGTTTTGACTGCGATGTTTATTAGTTTTTATCTAAATTATAATTTTGCAAACCCTGAGTTCTACAGCGCTTCACTCTAACGAACTAAAAATGGAGCCCTGTCTGTCTCTCTACAAGGCCTTTTAAGGATAAACTGTCCAATTAAGAAATGGCACCTTAAAATAAAATTTTAAAATAAATAAAATAAAATTATTTTTACTTTTAACCCAATAACCAACCACCCATGGCCCACAATGCTGATTTTTTTATCCAGTTACACAAAACCACCCAAACCCAAGGAGAAAAAGGTGGAGAAGAAGGAGCAGCCTCCACCCTAAAACCTCCATCTTGTTTTATATATATTACTATATTCTAAACCCTTAAAAATATTACTATATTATTTATATGTATTCCTATATTCTAAACCCTTAAAAATAATATTACTATATTATTTATGCATATTAGTATATTCTAAACCTTTAAAAATAATATTACTATATTATGTATATATATTCCTGTATTCTAAACCCTTAAAAATAATATTACTATATTATTTATATGTATTACTAGATTCTAAACACTTTAAAATAATATTACTATATTATTTATATATATTACTATATTCTAAACCCTTAAAAATATTTTTATATATTACCATATTCTAAACCTTTAAAAAATAATATTACTATATTATTTATATATATTATTATATTCTAAACACTTAAAAAATAATGATACTATATTATTTATATATATTCCTAGATTCTAAACCTTTAAAAAATAATATTACTATATTATTTATATATGTTACTATATTCTAAACCCTTAAAAATAATATTACTATATTATTTATACATATTACTATATTCTAAACCCTTAAAAATAATATTACTATAATATTTAAATATAATACTACGTTCTAAACCCTTAATATTACTATATTATTTATATATATTGCTATATTCTAAACCCTTAAAAATAATATTACTATTTTATTTATATATATTACTATATTCTAAACCCTTAAAAATAAAGTTACTATATTATTTATATATATTACTATATTCTAAACCCTTAAACTCTGAGTTTTCCACCCTGTAATATCACACACCTCTATCCAAACCCCACATCCACAATCCCAGCTCTGCCATTCCATTTTGGAGTTCTGTAATTCCATTTTAGAGTTCTATCATTCCATTTTAGAGTTCTATCATTCCATTTCGGAATCCTCTCCGTGGCCTCAGGTCAATGCAGAGTTCTCTTGGGGGTCAGTGCCTGTGAGCACAGAAACTCTGGAATTCTCAGCACCCAGGGCTCCAACAGGACACCAGGATCCAGTGGCAGCAGTGGCACAGCCAGGCCTGGCTGTCCCTCTGTCCCTGCTGTCCCTCTGTCCCTGCTGTCCCTCTGTCCCCGCTGTCCCCAGCAGGACGCCGCCATTCCAATGCAAACAGGGTGATTAATTAAACATAAAGCCTCGCTTTTCACCTCCGCTGCTCCCTGCTCGCATTTTTCTGGCCTGCTGGGTTTCTTCATGCCCCAGATAACTGCGGGCGCTTCCTCTCCCTGCAGCCGCCAGCTCCTCGTTCATTTTTCATGAAGATTTCTCTCGCTCTGCTCGTGTGCTCTGAGCCTCGCTGCATTCAAGGGGGGCTCTTTGTCTTCAGCCCTCGATTTGCTTTCTTGCACACAGAGACAAACCCGGGCCCTGTGCTGGGGCTGCATCCCAGCAAAGCTGATTTCTCCCCTCTTCCCTGCCGGCAATGAGCAGAGTTTGGGATTGGAGGTGTTCCCACTTCATTTTTGGGGGAGAAATTGGTAAAGCCCATGGGGAGATGCAGAATTTGCCTTTCCCAGGCTCTTCTGTGTGAAACCACCTTGCAGACAGCTCTGAAAAGCTGGGAGGGTGCAAACACATTAAATGGATGATATTCCTTCCCAAAGCCAAACCTTTCCATGATTATGAGATCCAAGAGCTCAAACTGGGGCAGTGCAGAGGCTCCCATTAACTCCTCCTGACATTCCCAGGTTTGCAGCTCTCCTGCCCATCCCTCCAAAGCCTGGATGAGGAGCAGGACTGTGGAGAAGCCACTGGTGGGAGATTCCTCACAGGCTGTGGAGCAACAGCCTGGAGGCAGCTGGCAATGGGAAATTAGGTCAGGAAGCAGCTCCCTGGCAGGAGATGGATGAGGCATGACCTGGCCTTGCTCCCATCCCATTCCTTCTCCTGGAGAGGATGGCTGGAGGCAGCAGCAGCCGAGTGGGATCTGCATGTGCACACACTGAAAAGTGAATTTTTGCCTTCTCGTCTTTGCCACACTGGAATCACACCTGGGATATAAAAAGCTCACCAATCAATATTTTTTTTTTCCTGGGTTTTGAGCTGCTTCATGTTAGGAAATGATAGAGCAGCAGAATCAAGATTTATGGAGGATAGAAAATATTTTAGGAGAAGCCATTTGTTCTGTTCCACACCCCATAAAGTTCCCAGGCGTTATTTGTCCCCACACCCAGAGCCTGGGGACAAAAGCCACTCTGCAAATGAAGAGGCAAAGCTTTAAGACACACAGAGCAGCAGCTTTCCAGGTCACATGGAATTGCCCTGGGGAAGCCACAGCCTCAGGATTCCAGCTGGAAAAATGGCTCCAACATTTCAGGAAAACTGGCTGGAGTGTCCCAAAGGATCACCCAGGAGGGCTGGAATGGCTGATCCCAGCAAGGGCAGCCTCTGCTCTGCAAGATCTCTGTGGTGCTGTGAGGTCCCCAGGATGAGGTGAGAGATGAGGATTTGACTCCATGTTCTCAGAAGACTGATTTATTATTTTATGATATTATATAATATTAAAATAAATTATATACTAAAACTATACTAAAGAAAGGAGACATCAGAAGGTTTAACAAGAATTAATAATAACACGTGACTGACTCCTCAAGTCTGACACAGCTGATGATGATTGGCCATTAATTAAAACCAATTCCCATGTTTGGATAAACAATCTCCAGACCACATTCCAGAGCAGCAAAACATGGAGAAGGTGAGACTTCTCTCCTTCCCAGGAGAAGAACTCCTGGTGAAGAGATTTTTCAGAAAACATCACAGTGACAGACCTCATCCAGGTCTAGTCAGGAAAACAGGCTGGGGCTGCCCCTGGATCCCTGGCAGTGGCTGGACTTTGGGGCTGGAGCAGCCTGGGACAGTGGGAGGTGTCCCTGCCATGGCAGGGCTGGGATGGGATGAGCTCTAAAGTCTGTCCTGGTTTGAAAAGCCAGGTGTCTGCTGAGGAAGGTAGGAGCCTCCCTTGAAATGGGAAATGTAAACCCCCTCATCAGAATTATTATAATTTTGAAATTAAGTGGCTCTCAGGCAAAGATATGGGAGTAGGAATAGCCATTTTTTATGAGGAAAAAATTTTTTAAAAAATGCAATAATACAAAACAACAATAGGAGCTGTCCCCCTGTGTGCCAGGGGGTGTCCCAGCCCCATCCACGGGGGCTCAGCCCTCCTGCAGTGCCAGCTGTGGCTCTGCTGCAGCAGGGATCCTGCACAAGGGGGGAGTTTTCCTCTGCAGCTCCAGGGCTGCTGCAGATGGGCCTGGGCTCCCTCTGGCCATGCAGGGCAGCAGAAAGCTGCTCCTCTGGCAATGCAGGGGGCAAAGGCTGCTGTGCTGGGCCAGGCTCAGATTGGATCCAGGGAGGAATGCTTGGCTCCTCCCCTGGGCGGAGCATCTCCCCATGGGATGCTGGAATTGGATCAGCCCTGCAGGGACGCTCAGTGGCCATGGACAGCAGAGATCTCCTGGAGGGAGGGTTGGCTGTGGGAGAGATAAAGGAAAAACTGCCCAAAGAACAGAAGATAACTGCCCCAGCCCTGACAGATTTAGATAGAATGCACACCCCCAGCCACATCTTGCATTTCCAACCTAAGACAAGTCCCTTCCCATCCAAACCATTCCACAATTTCATTTTCCATTCTTAAATAATGAGGCCAAGCAGGCACTGCTTTGTTCCAGGGAAGGGCAGGAATGGGTTTTGTCTCATATCCTTTAATGTAAATCCCCCCAGGATGATTTTCCATTCCCTCAGGGTTCTTGCTTTGCAGCAGGAAGGAACACGCCCAGGGATGCAGGGAAGCTGCAGCATTTGGGATCTCCCACCCTGGAGCCCTGGGCTGATCCCCTGCACTGCCTGGAGAGCCAACCCTGGCTCCATCCCAGATTTTTGGAGGCTCTTTCATCCCAGAGCATTCCTGGGGTGCTCTGATCTGAGCCCCGGCTCCACTGACCATCCAGGGAGCAGAGGGGACAGGAGGGGACAGGAGGGGACAGGAGGGGACAGGAGGGACTCAGCTCTGGGGCACCGTGGGGCCCTGATTTTTGCAGTGTGGACAATTCCAGGGCTCTCCCTTCCTCTGGAAAAGCTCCCGATGCCACGGGAACCTTCCTCTTTCTGCATGGGCAGCCTGGAGTGGATCCCGAGCCCCTGGTGGGTGCCAGGGCTGCACACCCTCACCCTGCCCTGTGTGCCAGGTGTTTGGGATGCTCGGTGGCTTTTTGGGATGCTCCGGAGGCAGAGATCCCGCTAGAGGGTGCTGGGAATCGCGGAAAGGCTCTGCCTGCTCCGGGCCACCCCTGCCTGCTCCTGCGGCCGCATTCCCTCCCCTCCTTCCCTCCTTCCCTTCCCTCGCTCCTGATTTATGTCCCGCACAGCCAGAGCTGCCACAGCTTTAAACTGCCGCAGCTTTATGGCCCCGCTTTTCTTTCTTTCATTTTTCCCCTCGAGTAAACACATCCAACAAATGGAGACAGCCCGAGCGAGGGGTGGGGATCACAGACTGGGATATTCCCAAATCCCTGAGTGAGGAGTGGGGATCACAGACTGGGACATTCCCAAATCCCTGAGAGGGGTGGGAATCACAGGCTGGGATCACAGACTGGGACATTCCCAAATCCCTGAGTGAGGGGTGGGGATCACAGACTGGGATCACAGAGTGGGACATTCCCAAATCCCTGAGAGGGATGGGAATCACAGACTGGGATCACAGACTGGGACATTCCCAAATCGCTGAGTGAGGGGAGGGGATCACAGACTGGGATATTCCCAAATCCCCAAAAGGAGCGGGGATCATAGAGTGGGATATTCCTGAATCCCCGAATGAGGGATGGGGATCACAGATTGGGATATTCCCAAATCCCTGAGAGGGATGGGAATCACAGACTGGGATCACAGACTGGGACATTCCCAAATCGCTGAGTGAGGGGAGGGGATCACAGACTGGGATATTCCCGAATCCCCAAAAGGAGTGGGGATCACAGACTGGGATATTCCTGAATCCCTGAGAGGGATGGGGATCACAGACTGGGATATTCCCAAATCCCTGAGTGAGGAGTGGGGATCACAGACTGGGATATTCCCAAATCCCTGAGGGGGGTGGGGATCACAGACTGGGATATTCCTGAATCCCCAAAAGGAGTGGGGATCACAGACTGGAATATTCCCAAATCCCTCAGAGGGATGGGGATCACAGACTGGGATATTCCCAAATCCCTGAGTGAGGAGTGGGGATCACAGACTGGGATATTCCCAAATCCCTGAGGGGGGTGGGGATCACAGACTGGGATATTCCTGAATCCCCAAAAGGAGTGGGGATCACAGACTGGAATATTCCCAAATCCCCCAGAGGGATGAGGATCACAGGCTGGGATATTCCTGAATCCCTGAGTGAGTGGTGTGGATCACAGACTGGGATATTCCCAAATCCCCCAGAGGAGTGAGGATAACAGAGTGGGATATTCCCAAATCCCTGAGCACCCAACGAGACCTGGCACACACTGAGATCCCCTTCCCACCCCAGCAGCCTCCAGCAGAACTGAAAAATATCCATTCCCCTCTGGGCCACCTGCAGGGGACCCCACAGCCATTTATGGCCCTTTTTTTGAGGGGTGTGTGTGTCCCCACCTGGGTGTCACAAGGGTTGGAACTTTGTGTGACACACATCCAGATGAGATAAAGGTTTGGTGAGATAAAGGTTTGATCTGACATATGTATGTGACATTCACATTTTCTGGAAAAATCCCTTCGCCCAGGATTTTTCTCTGAGGCTTCTCAGCTTTCTTGGAGGAGAAAAATCCTGGGTGAAGGGATTTTTCCAGAAAATGTGAATGTGACAGACCTAAAACTAAAAATGAGAATTTTCCCTCTTTCTCCCAATGTTTTCAGAGTTCCAGCCCAGTGAGATGGTGATAAACGTCACGAATTCTAATTAATATCTATTAATTCATCACATTGAGCAGGCTATTAAGATTTCTTTTTCTGATAGACCGTACAGATAATCAGATTAATTGTATTTAATTATATATGGGGGGGAGGGGAGACAGAATTGGACACAGGGAAAAGTGGGACTCATCTGAGTTTTCCTGTCAGCTGGGAATCGCACCAGAGCTGGAATTCCGTGGATTTTGCTCCTTGACTCTTTGGATAAATTGGAATGATGGCTCCATTGACTCTGCCAAGGCCACCTCAAGCCTGTCCCCAAGTGCCACAGGGCTGGAAAATCTCTGAAGGAATGAGGACTCTGGGGCTGGATGAGCTTTTCCATGGGGAAATCTTCCCTGACATCCAACCTGGAGCTCCCCTGACTCAACCTGAGGCTGTTTGCTCTCATCCTGTCCCTTGTCACGGCCATCACTTGTCACTGTTGGGATGGAGGAGCACAGCCTGCCTGGGAGGTGCTGCAGATCCTCCAGGAAAACTCACCCAGGGCCAAATCCCAGCTCTGTTGGGAGTGAAAGCCCTTGGAAAGGGTTTCACATCCAGCAGGGCCACCAAGATCCCAAATCCCTGCACTGCTCTTGGGCCAGAGGGAAGCTGGGAGACATTTCTCCAAAAATTATTCCTTGCCCCACTTTCAAACACTGCTCAGAGGGAAAGCAGGAGCCAGTCAAGAACTGGCAGAGAACACCCTGGGAATGCCCAAAACGTGTGAAATGTCCCTTTGTCACTCAAGTCCCTGAAGTCCCTGGCCCCTCGTGGCATTGGTGCCACTCGGGGACAGCAGCACAGCCCAGTCACTGCCACCCCACCCTTCCAAGGGGGACGCTGCCCATGGCAGGGCTTGGGATGAGATGGGCTTCAAGGTCTCTTCCCATCCAGATTTGGGGATTTCTGATCCTTCTCTCAGCTTTGAAAGGATAAATTGTCCATTCAGGAAGCTCCAGAGTTCTGTCCCCATGCCAGGCTCAGTCCCTGCAGGGCTCTGCCCTTCCAAACCACCCTCAGGGGGAAAGTTATCCCAAACTGGGCTGGGATCTGGGGAGCTGGCCCAGGGAGATGGGAGCTGTGCTCCAAACCCCCTCCAAGCCCAAGGAATGCTCCCTTCCCAGCCCTGTGTCCCTGGAGCAGTGGCACTGCTGGATCTGCGTGAGCCATCAGGCACCAGGCACACAGCCAGGGAAATGGGCCAACAACTTCCCTGGCACGGTGCTGGGGAAGGGATGTGCCTTCCAAAATCCACCCCTGGCTGGCACAGGGACATTGGTGCTCCCGGGCCTGTCCCTGCCCAGCTGCAGCTGCATGGCCAGCAAGGCTGGATTGATGTTCCCAGCACAGGGAATGTTCTCTGTCACAGACATCTTTTATAAAAAATCCTTTCTTTAGGATTTTTCCTCTTGAGAAGCTGAGAAGCTTCAAGAACAAAATGTAAACAATGATTATCTGCTGCTGTGGAATGCAACAGGTGCATCTGGGATTGGTCTCATGTGGTTGTTTCTAATTAATGGCCAGTCACAATCAGCTGACTCAGATGGAGAACCGAGCCACAAGCTTTTGTTATCATTCTTTCTTTTTCTATTCTTAGCCAGCCTTCTGATGAAATCCTTTCTTCTATTCTTTTAGTATGGTTTTAATGTAATATATATCCTAAAATAATAAATCAGCCTTCTGAAACATGGAGTCAGATCCTGATCTCTTCCCTCATCCTTGGACCCCTGTGAACACGGTCACAGTTCTCCTGGCAGGGCTGGAACTGATGTTCCCAGCACAGGGAATGCTCTCCTGGCTGGGCTGGCCCTCCTGGACGTGGCTCTGGACATGTCCCTGACCCACTGGGACACTGGGAAAGCAGCTCCAGGGCACAAAGGGACAGGGACTCTGTTCTGAAGGGTGACGGTGGCATGGGAAGGAGTGGAAAGGACAAGCCCATTTGGGCTGGAGATGACAGAATCTCTGAGGCTGGAGAAGCCCTCTGGGACCATCAAACCCAGCCATTGCTCCAGCTCTGAGCCACGTCCCCAAGTGCCACATCCACAGGGCCTTTACATCCCTCCAGGGATGGGGCTCCAGCACTGCCCTGGTGACCTTCCCAGTGCTGGGCAGCCCTTCCTGGGAGGAAATGAGTGCAGAGGAGAAGGATCTCAGCACCCTCCTGAGCCTGGTCCAAGCCAGGAAAGCTGCAGATCTGTGGGGCTGAGTCCCTCCCAGCTGCAGGAGAGAGGGGAGGGCACAGCTGGGTTTGCTCTGGGGGGTTCCTTCTTGCCCAGACAGATCCCCCTGTCCCTGTTCCTGTCCCTGCAGCATTCCAGGCTGGCTCTGGCAGCCAGCTGGCACCTGCATGCCAGGGCAGGGCCTTGGCAGGGCCTGAGGAACAGACTGGCTGCCCCAGGCCCCCACAGGCCCCTCCTGTCACCCACCTGCCACCTCCTCCCTTCTTATCCCATCTCAGCTGGGCCTTTCTGAACAGCACTGAAATAAATCCTCTGTGTGTGGAAATCCGAGTGTTTGGGGGGAGTTTGGTAGCCCAGGTTGTTCCCAGCTCGCTGTGAGGATGATCCACATCCCAGAAATCCCGTGGACTTTTTGTAAGTTTGTTTTTAACCCATTAATTTTTGTTTGCTGGAGCTTTCCCTGGACCCTGCAGAGGACCCAAGCACCTGTAGGGGAGTGAGAAGGCAAAGGCCACAGGACCTGCTTCAGGAAAAGGCTGGACTCACTGGGTTCTCCTGTTCTGGGAGCAGAATTCAGCCTGGAGAATGCCCGTAGAGGGAAAAGCCCTCCAGAATGCTGGCAGGGAATGCAAGGCAGAGAAAATGGGAGGCCTTGGTGTCCCTGTTCCTCTGGCTCTGTGCTGCTCTTCAGGAGCTGCTCCTGCTCTGGCCAGGCCATTCCTCACCCCTTCCCCTCTGGGGCTGAAATATTCCCAACCCTGCTCCAGCTGGCAGCTCTGGCCTGAAATCCAGAGGTGTCTGTACTCCTTAATCGGGATTTTAATTGCCCAGCTTGGAAAGTCCACAAGGAAAGGTCTGAAAGACATCTCTGCCTTAGGGACGAGCAGTTCCAAAGTGTCCATCCTGGGATGGGATGGGATGGGATGGGATGGGATGGGATGGGATGGGATGGGATGGGATGGGATGGGATGGGATGGGATGGGATGGGATGGGATCAATGGGATGGGATGGGATGGGATGGGATGGGATGGGATGGGATGGGATGGGATGGGATGGGATGGGATGGGATGGGATGGGATCAATGGGATGGGATGGGATGGGATGGGAAGGATGGACTCTCCTTTGTTTCTCTCAGCAAATCCAGGATGGAAGCAGGTCCCTGACACAGCATTTCCATCACCCTCATGGTGACAATTCCGGTCCCATCAGAGCTCAGCAGAAAACCCTCTCCTGGTGATGCCCCAGCCCCAGCTCCCTCAGGAGGAGTTTCCAGCCCTGCCCTCACCTCCCAGCACCAAGCTCCCCTAATGAGGAGCCACTTAAAGCCAAGCAGAGCCTTTTTCCTGCCCTGTCCAAGCCAATCTGTCACCAAAGAGCCGCAACAATCATGGGGCGGGGTGGCAGCCGCTGCTGAGCGCGGCCGGGCCAGACGGGCCTGTGAATTATTGAATTTATTGAATTATTGAAGGAGCCCCAGCCCGCCGGGGCCAGGGGGGTGGCCGCTGCTCCCCGGGGCTGCTGAGCCACCTGAGCTCCGGGCAGGAGCAGATTAACCCTTTGTACAGCAGCTAGGAAGAGGCAGATTGAGAAGGGGAGTCAAGCAGATCCTGGCAGTCGAATCCTCATTCGTATGGGGATAGTTTTTCTGAGTCCAGGGTTATTTGGGCGAGTCAAAAGTTTAATGCAGTTAGGAGGATGCTTAGGGTCAGTGATAGGGCTAGTATGAATAAGATTATGTTTATTACCCTTCTCTGGATTTAAACCAGATTCTAAGGATTGGAAGTGGATTGTAATTAATAAACTAGAAGAGTAAGACCCTCATCAGTAGATAGAAATGTAGAAATGTAGAAATGTAGAAATGTAGAAATGCAGAAACATAGAAATGTCCTATAGCTGCAGTGGCTGCAGCTGCCAGGAGTTCCATGGAGGAGCAGGGAGGCACGGGGGTGGCTCGGGCACAGCCACACCAGGAACGTCGCTTCTGTCACCTCTGTTGCCTCTATCACCTCTGTCACCTCTGTCACTTCTGTCACTTCTGTCACCATTGTCACCTCTATCACCTCTGTCACCTCTATTGCCTCTGTCAGAGCTGGTGGCTCCAGGAGGAGGGAAAGACAAAAATATGGAGTTTGGGGATGCTGGGGGGACTTTCCCGCAGAATTTTGGGAATCTGAGAGCCTGCATGGAGATTCAAGGCTGAGAGCTCCCTCAGGCCTGAGCTCTTCTCACCCCAAACCCCACGTCAGGGTTTAATTAACCCAGAGAGGAAAACCCTGCACGGGGGGAGAATGAAGGGAATGAGGATGGGGAAGAGGGAGACAGGGCTGGGAGCACCAGGAGGAGCAGGGATGCTGCCAAGGGGGATTTTCCCACTGATGGACGTGCAGCCAGAAGACCCTGAAAGGATTAAAAATAATTCAGTGTCCCAAATGTCTTTAAAATTATTCAGTGCCCCAAACCTATAAAAATAATGCAGTGCCCCAAATGTCCTAAAAATAATTCCGTGCCCCACAGGAGTCTGGCACTCAGGGATTCTGTTGCCTTTTTAGGACTTTTTAGCTCCACTTTGTTTAAGGATGAAAGATTCCTGTCTCCAGCCCTGGCTCGTGAATCACGGCTGTGGCACTGAGGAATCTGAACCTCTGTGTGGACCCTTCTGCACCCATGAATTAGGGGATTTTTCCTCTGGTATTGCTGCCTCCACTGGCAATTCCCTTTGTTTTCTCTGGACAAGGAATGGATGGAGCAGCATCAGGGCTCTGGAACAGCATCCTTGCAACGTGGTGGGTCATGAGATCCTGATCCCAGCATGGCTCACAATCAATTTATTGGATTTTGGGCTTTTTTAGCCAAGGAAAATCGGACAATGGAAACATTTGTGCCTCACTTCCAGTTTACACTCCTCAATCCTTTAAAATGCAAATTTCAGGAGGTTTTGAGGAGTTTTGGGGCAGCACAAGGGAGTTTTAGCAGTGCTGGGGAGCGGGCAGGACTCTCTGGAGGGGGATGAGGAGGATGAGGCACTGTGGGGTGAAAGGATTTGTGTCCAAGCTTGGAAAACATGGGAGTAGCAGCCAGGAAGCAACTCCAGGGCCTTCCTCACAATCACTGTGGAATCCCAGAGTGCACACAAACAAACCCTCATTAAACCCTTCCCTGCCTTCTCTTGGGATGGGGATGAATCATCTGCCACTCTTGTGGCTGATAAAAGTCTTCAGAAGCCAGAGAGGGACCCAAATTCCTGCCCCAATTTTCTTGGAAGACCTTGTAAAAGCTGCTTTATGAAACCTCCTGGCAGCTTCTCCTGAGTTTCCAGGCCCCCTTGGTCATTTCCATGGTGCCAAACATCTTCCCCTTCCCTGGAGATCCCATTCCCAGTTGCCTCTGGACACATCAGCATTGGCCTGGATGGTGTCCATGATTTCCACATCAGTTCATGGGAATATTTGCACCAATTTGGGTGCAAGTTTTGCCCCCCATGAGCCTCAGGCATGTGAGGAAAAAGTACAGAGGCAGCTGGGGAAAGAGAAAGGGAAAGGGAAAGGGAAAGGGAAAGGGAAAGGGAAAGGGAAAGGGAAAGGGAAAGGGAAAGGGAAAGGGAAAGGGAGAAAAGAATGGGAAGTGCCATCGTTGTTTCTTCCACTGGGCCTGTCCTGAGCTCCCATCCTGGCTCTCCCAGTACAGCCTCCACAATAAATCAGTGTAAATTGGATTTTAGGAAAAATTTCTTCATTGCCAAGCTGTGGCAGAGCTGCCCAGGGTGGAGGCACTGGGCTGGAGCAGTAACCATGGCTGGGGTCACAGGGAGCTGGGAGCCAGCAGAGCTGAAAATTCCCTGGGAATTCTTTGATGAACTTGCAGTTACATTGGATCAGACCTCCAGAAAAGTGGGACAAAACCATTCTGGATTTCATCCCAATCCCAAAAATCAAACAGGCCCATGGTGGCTAAATTTCCCCCAGACCAATTTCAAAAATGCTTCAGGTACCTTTTGAGCAAATCTCTGTCATCCATCCACCCATCCATCCATCCATCCATCCATCCATCCATCCATCCATCCAACAAATTGGTCTGGTTTATAACTCTCCCCCATCTATAAATTTATCCCACAAAATACCTCCAGGACACAGTTCCTGCAATTTATGGGAAAATAATCAAACATCCCTGGGATACAAGAAAACAACAAGGAGAAACCCAGACCCAAAATTCCTTGGATGTGAGTGCCCAGACTCAGGGATTTGAATTGTAGGTAAAGAAGAAATCTCATCTTCTGCTCTTACAAAATTTAACAGAGACAAAAATTCATGGATGAACTCAGGCCAGCTCTGCTGTCAGAGAATGTTGGGATTTAAGCTTCATCAGACTTCTGATGGAAAGGATTCCAGGAAACGTGTAAATATTGGGATGTTGTTTGGAGTTGCCATATTTTCCTGGATTTACATAAAGCCGGAATTTTCAAGTAAACTAGAAAGAGCTGGATTCTCTTTTCTTGCTTGGTTTTCCAGCCTGGACAAAGAGGCTGCCACAGCAGCCTAAGCTCCTTCTGATCCCACTGTGTCATTCCTACCTTGGGAAAGGGGATTTCAGTCCCTCCAGCTCAACAATATAAAATCATCCATGGAGTAGCAAGAGTTTGGCTGCTGTAAGGTTTTTGCTGGCTGGGTTTGGAATTATGGAATCATGGAATGGTTTGGGTTGGAAGGAACATTAAAGCTCATCCTGTTCCACCCCTGCCATGGGCAGGGACGCCTTTCACTGTCCCAGATTGCTCCAAGCCCCATCCAGCCTGGCCTAGGACATTCCCAGGGATCCAGGGGCAGCCACAACTTCTCTGGGCACCCTGTGCCAGGGCCTGCCCACCCTCACAGGGGGGAATTTCTTCCCAATATCCCACCTAAATCCCCATTCTTTTAGTTTAAAACCTTGTCCTGGCACCATCTGGCAGCATCCCTTTCCCTCCTTTTTCACAATCCCTGCTGCGTTCGCAGGCAATGGTCAGGGCACCTCTGGAATTCCCGTCAGTCCCACCCGATACCAGAGCGGGGAGGATGCGGGGACGGGGGATGATGGGGGGATGCGGGAGCGGGATGGGCTCACAGGAGCGGGAGGGCTCACAGGGAATGCGGGATGTGCTGACAGGGGATATGGGAGCGGGATGCGCTCACACGGGAGCGGGATGCGCTCACACGGGAGCGGGATGCGCTCACACGGGAGCGGGATGGGCTCACACAGGAGCGGGATGGGCTCACACGGGAGCGGGATGTGCTCACACGGGAGCGGGATGCGCTCTCAGAGGAGCGGGATGCGCTCTCAGGGGATGCAGGAGCGGGATGTGCTCAATCGGGAGCGGGATGCGCTCACACGGGAGCGGGATGCGCTCTCAGGGGACGCGGGCACGGTGGGGGCTGGTCGGATGGAGGCGGAGGCAGGCGGGGGAAGGCGTTCCCGGGGACAGCGGGGGACGGCGCTCGCCGCCTCCCCGGCCATAAAGCGGCGGGGCCGGGGCCGGGCGGGCGGAGAGGAGCGGCGGGAGCGGCGCGGCCGGAGCGCATGGCGGGAGCGCAGCGGAGCGGCCGGGCCGCCCTGCCGAGGTAACGGGGGCGGCGGCGTCGGGGTCCCGCGGCCGGGGAGCGCCGGGACGGCTGCGGGGCTGAGCGGGGCTGAGCCGGGCTGTCCCCGCCGCTGTCCCCGCTCAGTCCCCGCCGCTGTCACTGCCGGGTCCGCGCCTGGGGCGGGCAGAGGGGACAGCGGGGCCGCTCTGCCCGCGCCCCCCGATCCCCCGGCCCACCATGGGCAGCCCCCCAGCCTGACAAAGGGATGCGAGCTCCGGGCACGGGCGGCTGCTGCCCGCTGGGCTGTGCCGTGGGCATGGAATGGCCAGGGAAAGGGAGCCAGAGGCACTGCGGGAGGGGACCGGGAAGCCGGGACCGCGCTGATCTTCTTTCCATCCTTCCGTCTCTTCCTTGCCCAAGTCACTCCTTGCTCAAAGACGATTCTCCCTGCGAGCCGGGAGGAGCAGTGGAACGCGGGCTCAGCTCTGCCCCCATACCCGAAAGTGCCCACAGAGTTCTGTCTTTGTCCTTTAGTTGCTCCAGAATTTGTGTTGGGATCCTTTGGAGCAGCTCCTGGGAATCTTTGCGGCAGGACATGGGGACAGGGCGAGCCCTTGGGCTGTTCCTTGGGTGTGGGGCCGGTCCTGGGGGGTCCCAACCTCCGAGCAGACCCAGGGCAGCCCTGAGATCACCCAGGGAGGGGGCAGAGCTGGAGGTCAGCTCAGGGAACCTCTTTCCTCTGTGCTCTCCCAAATGCCTGCACAGAGCACGGCATGGATCCAGGCTCCGGCTGCTGAGCCAGGTTTATGTAAGCTGCTGATTTGCAGTGTCAAGAGACATCCAAGAACCGGCTTGTCTTTGGAAAATGTACAAATCCGTGGCATCTGCCACCGAGCAATTGCTGTAGCAGCAGCCCAGGATTTGTCTTGGTCCCAGCCCCTTGGAGAGGTTCTGCCATCTCCCAGCTTGGCTGCGAGTCCGCGTTGAGCACTTTTCAGGAGCAAGGACAGAGCAGGAGTGCCAAAGGCTCTGTCCCTCTGTCCCTCTGTCCCTCTGTCCTTCAGGGATCTGGTGCTGCTGTTCCCCAGCACCCCCGGGCTGTTCCCTGTGTGGCCCCACAGCCCCTCCAGCCCCGGCTCTGCGGGGCCCCTGCACGGGAACTCCTCCCTCGGCAGCTGCAGGATGCGGGGCTGGCGGGTCCCCAGGGTGTGACAGCCCTGCCTTTCCTGTTGTTGACAGCAGCCCCACGTCCTGCACCTCCCTGGGCAGAGGCTGAGCCCTTCTGCTGCCTGGAGAGCTCAGGTGGAGATGGCACGGGCAGTGTGCCACGGTAGGGGAGGTGGCTGTGGATAATGCTGCTTGTTCCAGGAGCCAGGGACTGGGGGAGAGAGATGACTTCCAGACTCCTGGAGAGACAAGGATCCGGTCCTGCCCTGCCTGCTGACCCAAACCAGGCATTTAGCGGTGGCTTGGCAGTGCCGGGTTGGACTCCGTGATCTTAGAGAGCTTTTCCAATCTAAACAATTCTATGGTTCCATGTGTGATCTGGCTTGGGATCATTTCCCATCACCTGGGACTGAGGCAATGGCTTGGGATGCCCTGCAGCCAGCCGGGATCGGGGCGGTGGGCTGTGTTTTCTGGCGGTTCTGACACGGTTTTGACGGTTTGTGCTGCAGGAGGGAGCAGCGGGAGCTCACCATGGCCCTGGCAGAGCCCGCGAGCTGCGCCAAAGGCGGCGAGGAGAGCAGCCCCTTCCCCGAGATCATCGAGCTGAACGTGGGCGGGCAGGTGTACATCACCCGGCTGCCCACGCTGCTCAGCGTGCCCGGCTCGCGCCTCTGGCAGATGTTCACGCAGCAGAGCACGCGCTCGCTGGCCCGCGACAGCAAGGGCCGCTTCTTCGTGGACCGGGACGGGTTCCTGTTCCGCTACATCCTGGATTACATGAGGGACCAGCAGCTGGTGCTGCCCGAGCACTTCCCGGAGCGCGGCCGCCTGCAGCGCGAGGCCGAGTACTTCATGCTGCCCGAGCTGGTGAAGCTGCTGGTGCCCAAGCTCAGCGAGCAGAACTCGCTGGGGGACGATCCGTGCCAGAGCGACCCCGAGGAGCCGTCCCCGGGCGCGGACGCCGGGCGCAGCCTGGGCTCGGCCGCTGCCGCCGCTCTGCCCAGCGCGGGCACCGAGGGCCGCAGGGCGGGGTTCATCACCATCGGCTACCGCGGCTCCTACACGCTGGGCAGGGACAGCCAGACGGACGCCAAGTTCCGCAGGGTGGCCCGGATCATGGTGTGCGGCAAGACCTCGCTGGCCAAGGAGGTCTTTGGGGACACCTTGAACGAGAGCAGGGACCCGGACAGGCCCCCGGAGAGGTACACGTCCAGGTACTACCTCAAATTCACCTTCCTGGAGCAAGCCTTTGACAAACTGGCCGATGCCGGCTTCCACATGGTGGCCTGCAACTCCACGGGCACCTGTGCCTTCGCCCACGAGCAGACGGACGACAGGATCTGGACCTCTTACACCGAATATGTTTTCTATCGTGAGTGACACAAAACCAACCCTCCGCCAACCAACCGCTGACTGTCCCTTTCCTGTCCCGTGCTGGCTGTGGCCTAGAAGGTAGAGATCCATCCCCGAATCCCGGCGTCCTCCCTTTGCCTCCTTTTCAGTTGGTTCTTGGGTTTTTTCCCCTCCTCCTTGCTCCACGTTGAACCTGCCCAGCTCTTCCTTGTAGCAGCTGCTGACCACCAACCTTCCTCCCTCTCCGTGACCTCTGCAGTGGCTCCCAACCCTCCCTGGACGTGCGGACTCGGACACTGCTGTGGACGTGGGCTGGGTGGGAGGGGTGGGACACACCGGACACTGCTCTGGGATGCCATTCCTGCAGCTGGATGGGCTCGGACACTGGACTGGGCTCTGTGTCCCGTGCAGCTCCACAGGATCCTGCTGCACTCTCCGGGGATTCAGAGAGGAATCCTTGGGATAAAAACATGGGAAAGGTGGGAAGCAGAGCTGGGGAGGGGGTGGGGAAGTGGCAGCCTGGCAGCACGGCTGGATTGGCAGGAGCCCTGTAAGCAGCTTAGCCTGAGGCTGGCAGCACTTGGCAAGGGGAGAGGCTCCCCCTGTGCTCGTAGCTCTGAGCTCAGACATCGCCGCGGCTCCGGGGTGCTCGGGAGGGATTTTGGGGGGATTTTGGGGAGGGTGGGAGGGGCAGGTGTTCTGTGAGGGAGGTGGGAGGGAGTGGGGAAGGTTTGATGTGCTCGGGGGTGTAAAATGCTTATACAGCTCTCCAGCTCCTTGGAGCCTTGTCAGACAAAAATTCCCTTCATTTTTTCCTGGGAGCACAATGGGAATCTCGGGGATGAGGCTGGAATGCTCCGGTGGTGGCCATGGCTTCACCCAGCAAAGGGAATTTTGGCCATTTGGGTGATCCCCCATGAGGTGTCTCCAATCCCAGCTCTCCAGGCCCTCCTGGGGCTGGAGCTGCTGCTGCTCTCCCCTATTAGGCAATGAGGAATAAAGGGAGAGCCTGGAGTGGCCGTGTGCCCCCGTGCCCAGCTGGCACAGCACAGGGGAGGTTTGGTGGGGGGCTCCAACAGGAGAAGGAAGGGAGGAACACAAAGCTATGGGAGCCTCTGTGCCCTGCTCTGCCCCTCCTGTGCCTGCTGGGCAGGATCCCAGGGCAGCACATCACCCTGGGTGAGGCCCAGCCCCAGCTCTGGCACACGGCCTCAGCCTGCAGGGGAGGTGACCCTGATGTCCCTGATGTCCCTGTCTGCTGTGTGTGCCTCGTCTGGTTCTCTGCCACCCATTCCTGGCACCCACCACCCATTCCTGACATCCACCATCCACCCAAGGCACCCGTCATTCATCCCTGCTCTCACCCTGCATTCCTGATCCTGCACCCTCCATCCCTGCTCCTGCATCTTCCATTCCTGTTCCCACCATCCATCTCAGTTCTTACACTCAATCCCTGCTCCTCCACCCTCCATCCCTGTTCCCACCATCCATCCCTGCTCCCCTACTCTCCATCCCTGCTCCCCCACCCTCCATCCCTGCTCCCAGCACCACCCCAGCCCCTGTGAAGCTCCTGGAGCTGCAGGATCTCCTCCCAGGCTGGAGAGCATCCAAGGGGCCATTCCAGCTTGGGATCCATGTGGGAGGAAGGTTTGCAGCTCCTTCCTGGAGAGGAGGGAGGGCTCTGGGGCCAGCAGAAGTTTCAAACCAGGTTCTTCTCCCTCTCTCCTGAAGAAGGGGAAGGCAAAAACGGTATTTTGACATTTTTCATGGTCCTGTTCCTCATTCCAACAACCTCTGGAAGAGGAAATGACAGCAGGCTTTTAAAAAGGCAAGAAAAAGGAACTTGAGCTCTGTGTGCACACAAAGAAAAACTTTAAATAAAGGGGGAGGGGACCTGCATTCCATATTTGCTTTATCTTTTTGAACTTGAGATTCTCCTAAGTAGGATTGGGAAAGAAAATTGCTGCCTTGTGGGAAATGGGGCTCTTTTGATGTTTTTCCCCACTGGAACTGGGCTGAAAAATTGATCTCTTGGGAGGAGGAATTTTTGCCTGAGGGAGAAACCAGAATGGCAGAGTCACCATTCCTGGGGTTTTGATGTGGCAGGTTCTGGGATCAGGGCTGATCCCCCACAGGAAACACGAGCAGGAGTTATTCCTGAATCCTTCCAGAACCCGATGGTTTTCCTGGAAACTGAGACTTCATGAAAAAACCCTTCTGTTGAGATCCATCTCCACAAAAATGCACCCGATTTGGGGTTGTTTCTTTTCCTTGCATGCATTTATTTATAGGAAAAGTGTCCTTGTCATGGCTGGGAGGAGAACCTGGCTCATTGATCCCCAGGAAAGATCTTGGATCAAATAAGATCAAATTTGCTGGGCATGGAAAATCATCTCAGGGGGGTCTCGTCCTGTGAACAATCCTGGCAAGCTGGGAAGAGCCAGGCAGGGAATGGCTGGAGTGAGCTGGGAGCTCTCAGGGAGAACCAATTCCCTGCTGCTGCCTGGTTTTCCTGGGAATATTCCCATATTTCTGTGATCCCCAGACCCCGAGCTCCTGCTGGGCCATCCCTTGGCCTTGTCCAAACCACCCAGAGCTGCTCTGCTTGTCCTGTCCTTGTGCTGCCCCGAGCACCTCCCACATCCCCAGGGGAAATCCAGCCTTGCCCAGCTCCTTCCTTCCCTGCTTTGGATTTGGAGCTGGTTTTCCCTTCCCACCAGGAGGACAGGACCCTGCTCCTCGGCTTCCTGCAGTGCAAGCCAAGCTCCAGGTGCTGCTGGGAGCACATCCTGCTCTTTACAGGAGCTCCATCCCGAGATCCTCCCTTCTTCACTGCTTTTCCAGGGCTGGGCAGAGGTTTGGGATGGCCCAGCTCCTCCCTGGGAATGCTGGCACCCCGAGGGCAGAGCACACCTGGAGCAGGGGGGGCTGGCACATTCCAGGGGGGATTATCCACCTTGTCTGGGAACACCAGGGCCAGCAGGGATCCCTGGGATTGCTGAAATCTGCCCTGCCCTGAGGACTCAGCAGCTTCTTCATCCTGCTGGGAGTGAGAGCTGAGGGCTGGGGTGGCTTTGGGATGGCTTTGGGATGGGTTTTAAGGCAATGAGGTCCCAAGGGGTGTCCAGGCAGCAGATCCCCTTTGGGTCCCTCCCCTGCCCTCCCTGCACACACCCAGGAATGTTCCCTCAAAGAACATTCCCCAGGGGCAGCACAACCCAATCCCTCATTTCCAGCTTCCTGGAAAAGCCTCATCCCAAAATAAAGCCCCTGGACAGAGCAGGAGCTGGGGCTGGCTCTGCCCTGCCAGGCAGGCACCTGCCCACAAATTGCCAGTTGCTCCTCACAAAAACGGAGCTTGAGGAAAAGCCAAATCCCGTCTGTCTCCATCAGGCACTTCTGCCACCCCTGGAGAACATCTGGAAACACTTTGTGTCCTCGGCCTGGCTCCAGCCCCGTTCCAGGGGCACCTCTGGGGGCAGAGGGGTCCCAAAGCTCAGTTCTCCCTACCCCATGGAGCAGCTCAATCCCATGGGACAAGGAGGCTCCTGTGGGGGACACAAAAATTCCATTCCCAGTCCTGATATCCCATCCTGCCACCAAAACCCAAGGGATTTGATGGGATGTTGAAATAGAAAGGATTTGGTGATGGAGGAGAGGGGAGAAGCAGCTGGAAGTTGGAACCAGCCTCTTCCTCTCTCAGCTAACCAGGGAATGGTTTGGCTTGGAAAGAACCTTAAAGCTCATCCAGTCCAGTCCCACCCCTGCCAAAAGCTCCCTCCAAAATCTCATTAATATCAAAAACAAACCCCCAAAACTCCCTTTAAGAACATGGGCATCCAGCCCTGAGAAAAACCACTGGAGAGGGGGGGAATTTCCAATTCCTGGTGCAGAAACTGCAGCCTGGGTGCTTTGTTAGGAGGGGTTTAACAAAACAAGGCTCAGGGCTGGGTTTAGCAGCTGCAGCTGCTGAGTTCTGGCCACAAAGAGACCTCTGGGCCTCCTCCCAGGGCTGTGGGGAGCAGCAGGGGGAAGGCAGACGAGTGTTTGGGTCCCTTGGAGGTTTTGGGAGCTGTTGGATGTGTTGGAGAATTTGCCAAATAAATCTCCTTCAACCTGCGCTGGCAGTTTGTGCTGAGCTTAAGCAGGCTGGGCTTGGGGGTGTCCAGGTGATTTCCTTCAAAGGCTCTGGCAGTCCAAAATGTTTTCCTTCATTCCAGGTGATGGATGGCTGGGAATTATCCCCCTCCCTGCTCCAGGAGGGCTGGACAGGATCTGAGGGAAAGATGTTCTTGCAAATAACCCAAACCAGATTCCAGCTAAATCACTTTGGAGCCAAAGCACAACTTCTGCATCCCAAATGTTTGCTGTCCCTCCTTTCCCTCCTCCAGGATAAATCCCAGTGGGATAAATCCACCAGCATCCTTAAAGGATGAATCCTTCCTTCACCCCCACACCCCTAAAAACTCCTACCAGGAATAAATTTAAGGCCCCTTCCCATACAAACCAGTCTGGGGTTCCATGATCTGGAATTTTGGAGGGAGATGGAGCCTTGTCATGGTCCTGTGCCATCATCCCAAGGATCCCTGTGGGAAGCAGGGAGGAGGAGCACCATATTCCCTGGACATGAAATCCCTGGAATATTCCTCCAGGGAACAACAGCCCCTTCCCAGCAGGAGCAGGCATGAGGGGCTGCAGATTTTGGGGCCATTTCACAAGGAAAACGGCCTGAAAAATCAGATTTTTCCCCTCAAAATTCAGCTTTTGGGTTCCCATCCAGTTAGAACCACAGAATATTCCAAACTGGAATATTCCAAACTGGAATATTCCAGGACTCATCCAGTCCAGCCCTTCAGGATCAAGGTTTGTTTGCCTTTGGTTTGGGGCCCTTTCCGGGACTAGAGAGGGCCCAGCCCCGAAAACCCAAACAAAGCCCAAATGTTTAAGGCTCAAAGATGAAAAGAATAAATAAAGGAAAAAAGGAAAAAAATCAAGGTTTCCAGCCTTGTGCTGTTGGATTGGCCAGACAGGGAGTGTTTATTGGAGTCAGATGAGGATGGCACAGGAAGCTTTGGGGACCTGGAGAACCCAAAGGGACAACGAAACAACTTCAAATTGGGGCTTATGCCTCGCCCAGCCTGCCCTGCCTCAGTTTCCCCAGGAAATGAGCCCTTTGAGGACCCTGTTGGGCTCTGCTCTGGAGAGCAGAGCTGGGCTGGGAGCCATGGAAAGGATATTCCAGGAGTTCCCTCCCCTCTGGGATGTGGGGAAATCCTCGCTCTGCTCTTCCTGCCCACACCCGCACCCCCAAGCACTGAGAGAACCATGGAATATTCTCCTGGAATCATGGAATGGTTTGGATTGGAAAGGACCTTAGAGCTGATCCAGCTCCATGGGCAGGGACCCCTCCACTATCCCAACATTTTCCAGCTCATTCCAGATGTTTTTAACCAGGCAGGATAAAAGAAAACCCGCCGAGTTTCACTGCTTGGCCCCACCTGGGCATCAGTTCCTTGGAGCTGCGACTTCCAGCCAAAAAAACCCCAGGATAAACCCAAATCCTTCCCCTCTCCGGCAGAACAAGGGATTAGAGCTGCTCGGTGCCGTTCCCTCTCCCGGGAATTACTCCCCGAGCACAGCCATCATTCCCATTAGTCCCTAATTTGCTGTTAATGGAGCGCTTTAATCAACTCCGAGGATTAAATGCCATTGAGGAGCTCCCATAGGGAGCGGCCTTTTCCAGCGGCAGGGATCCTGAGCAGGGATGTTTACAGGATCTGGGGGCGAAGGAAAGGCATGGCAGGCGACAGGGACAGGCCACAAGTGACATTTCAGGAGCGGAGTCTGCATTTAACCGAGAAAAGAGAGAAGTAAACAGGAAATTGTTTCGCAACCTCCCGCCACCAAAGCTTCCCCTGCTCCTCTCTCCTGCCACGGACCCCAAATGCTTCCCAGGAAAGGGGTTTTTCCCTGGATCCGGGATGCCTCTGCTCCCACAGGATCCCCTCGGGGTCTGGGGGTGCAGCAGCAAAGCTGGCACCCTAAAAATCCCCTATCCAAGGAGGGAACCCCGGCTGCTCCCCACGGGCTTCCATCGCTCCAAGGGATCCCAGCGGGGATTCTGGAGCAGGCAGAGCCTCCCTGCCGTTTGGGATTCCCGATTTTTCCTGCAGCTCTTGCACCTTTTAAAGGCCCGGCTGCTTTCCCAGCCCCTCATCCCTGTCACTGTCCCTTCAGCGCCTCCGTGGAGCAGCTCCAAACCCGAGGGAAGCGAGGGCGCAGCCAGCGTTTCCCATTTTATTCCCAAATTATTCTTGTCCTTTGCGTGCCCGGAGGGGATTTAACACAACCCCCGGGGGAACACAAAAAAAACCATCAATTCCGAGCCGCAGCCTTTAACGGGAATTTGGCTCCAGGGGAACTGAAATCCCCAGGTCCGGGTATGGAAGGATTCCCGGTTTTCCCGAAGGCAGCAAAAGGGGCCAGGAAAGCGCTTCCAGCGGGCTGGAAAGCTGAGCAGGCACTGAGGGGCTGCCATAAGGTGCTGATGCTAAATACTCCTCCCAGTTCCTGACATTTCGGAGTGGTTTAAATCCCCCCCGCCCCTGCAAACCGCAGCCCCTGGAAAGCGCAGCTGCTTCCTTCCAATGGGATTCATTTGAATTTGGATGAGGAATGAGGTTTGGCACCGGGGATCTCCACCGTGAGCGGTTCCTCTCCCTGCGGAGCTGAGGTCATCCAGCCGTGTCATTTCATGGAAATGAAGGACAAACTGTCCTGGCTGCTGTCACCGAGCCTCGGCAGGGCCGGGAACCCTCCCCGTGCTCCCAGGTCTGTTCCCGGGTTTGTTCCCAGGTGTATTCTTGGGTTTGTGCCCAGCTCTGTTCCCAAGTTTACTCCCACGTTTGCTCCCAGCTCTATTCCCAGCTCTGTCCCCAGATTTGTTCCCAGGTTTGCTCCCGGCTTTGTTCCCAGGTTTGTTCCTAGGTCTTTTCCCAGGTTTGTTCCCAGGTATATTCGTGGGTTTCTTCCCAGCTCTGTTCCTGGGTTTGTTCCCGGGTCTGTTCCCAGGTTTGCTCCTGGGTTTGCTCCCAGGTCTGTTCCCAGGTTTGCTTCCAGGTCTATTCCCAGCTCTGTTCCTGGGTTCATTCCCAGCTCTGTTCCCAGGTCTGTTCCCAGGTTTGCTCCCAGGTCAATTCCCAGGTCTGTTCTCAGGTTTGTTCCCAGGTTTGTTCCTGGGTTTGTTCCCAGCTCTATTCCCAGGTTTGCTCCCAAGTCTGTTCCCAGGTTTGTTCCCGGGTTCATTCCTGGGTCTATTCCCAGCTCTGTCCCAGGTTTGCTGGGAGGGCCTGGTTCTCCCTGTGGGAGGAACTTTCCTGCATCCCCTCCTTCCCACCCCGGGATCTGCCCCTTCCAGCTGGGACCTGTCCCACCTGCCCTGCTCGTGTTCCCCTGGATCCTGCAGCAGCAGCAGCCTGGAATTATGGAATGGTTTGGACTGGGAGAGATCTTGAAGCCCATCCCACCCCATCCCATCCCATCCCACCCCACCCCACCCCTGCCATGGCAGGGACGCCTCCCACTGTCCCAGGCTGCTCCAAAGCCCCTCAGACCTGGCCTTGGGATGCAGGGGCAGCCACAGCTGCTCTGGGAATTCCATCCCAGCCCCTCCCCGCCCTCCCAGGCAGGAATTCCTTCCCAGTATCCAATGTCTGGGGCTCGGAGTGGTCACTGCGACCTCCGGTGCTGGTGGATGAGCTCAGCAGCTCCGTGCGCTGCAGATAATTAATTGGATCTTGGATGAAAGCGTTGGAGGGGGCTGGGAACAGCTGGAGCACCTCGGGTGTGCTCAGAGCAGCTCTTCCATGCTGATCCAGGGAAGTTTCTTCTGCTTAGTTTATTTTGTTTGTGGAGTTTCTTTTGTCTCTTTTTATTCCGAAGACCAAAATCAAATCAAACAAAAATCCCCAGCCATTATTTAAATAATAGGAGGAGCTTGGAGCCACTGATTTAAAGGGATTTAGCTCCAACCTTAAAGCCCAGAGTGCTGCAATTTCCTGATTAATTCTTCCACAAAAACAAACAAGGATAAAAGCCCTCCTGGCTTTGCCCCTGCTCTCCCTGGATCCTTCCCTTGCCCAGGTGAACATTCCCAGCCCTCTCCTGAGTCTCTGAAGTTGACTTAAACCCCACCGAGGTTTATGAGACATCCAGGGGACATTCCCAAGGCACATTCCTGCATCCAGTGGGTCCTTCCATCCATCCCACTGGAAGATTCTCTATCAGAGCTGATCCCAAGCTCCTTTCCCACCAACCTTCCTCCCACCACCCCATTATTCCATTTCCTCTTGGCTATTTCCCCTTTCCCCCTTTCTTGGGTAATAAAAACCCTTCATCCCGAGCTGGCCTCTTGGGAACATCCCATTTTTCCATTATTTATATATTGGGAGCAAACTCTTGATTCCATCCCTCCTTTTCTCTCCCTTAATAAGCTTTTAATCCATGCTGGAAGTTCAACAATCCCCCCTTGGCTCCAGATTTTCCTTAAAAGCCTCTTGGATGGCCTTTATCCAAGAGCCCTCAGGAAAATGGAATAACTGCTCTCCATTAGCCACAAATTTGTGGACTGAGCATAAAACCAAAGGATTTTTCTCCCCCATGCTTATTAGAAGGGTTTTAATTCTGCTTTTAATTATTATTTCAGTTTAATTAATACACAGCCACAATTTCTAAATGGAATTTGCAAATGTGCTCAGGTAAACCTTTTATTCCATGGAAAAACGCACATTTGGGATTAATTATGGCTGGTGCCAAACTGATCATTAATGAAGCTTTAGGGTTAATTAGAACCAGGTGCAAATTTTTGAGAAAGGGCTGGAAACAGTGCAGAAAATCCCTTTTTTGGGTAAAAAATGTGTTTATTCCTTCAGGTCCCACATGGAATACCCCAATTTCTCCCTTTCCAACAATATTTCAGTATTAAAGGTAATTTTCACCTCCCTCCCCACGTAATGTTAATGGGTTTCCAGGAAAAACTCCAATAGCAACCAGCTCCAGCCAGGCAGATTTGCCTCATTCCAGCCCCCCTTGCTCCCAACAAAAGCCACGGAATTAATAAAGCATTTGGGAATGACTCCAGACTTCCCCTCATCCCTGTGAGTGGAAAACAGGTTGTTGGTTCCATTTCACAGCTGAGGATTTCCGGGATGGAGAGCAGGGAATACTCCTCAGGATTCCAGGGAGCACAAGGGTGGCTCCTTCTCTTCTCCAGTGGAAAAACCTTGGGCTGTTGTGATGCCCAGGCTTGATCTGATCCCAAACCCTGGGGAAGGGGATGCACCAGAACATTGCTTTGGCCCTACAGGACATCTGGGATCAAAATTCCCTTTCCAACAACTCCTGGTTTTTGCTGGTGCAGGGGAAACTCTTGCTGAAATCGGGATGGGGTTGAGTTGCAGAACTTTCCCATGGATTACAGGGTTTCCCAACTTTCAAAAGGCAGGAAACGTTGGGAGGAGCCCAGATATTTTGGAAAATAAAACCTGGCTGGGCTCATGGCACATCCAAGGGGAAAATCCCAGGGAATGATCTTTCATGGGACACAACCACAGTGCTCGTTTTCCTTGCATCCCTCTCCACTGGGGGTGTGGATATGGAAGAGCAGAACTCCATGATTTTGGAGCAGGATCCAGACCCACAAGTGGGTGTGCAGGTGTGGAGGGAGGTCTCCAGAATTCCATGATCTCAGAGCACGGATCCAGATCCAAACCTTCTCCTTTGTTCCCAGGTCCCGTTGTGCGAGGCCAACTCTCCAGGCAGCTCTCCAGGCACTGCAGCCTTCCAGGTAAATCCATGGAAAAGATGTCCTGGGAGAAACCTGGGACTGGGGGAAGGAAGAATCCCAAGCATTTGAGTTTCAGCAGTGGCTGTGATTCCCGAGGGTCCCAGAGCTTGGTGGCTCCTCGGTGCTTCCACCCCATCAGCACATCCATGGAATGTCCCCAAAGCCGTGGTGTTTGTAGGACAACATGGATTTGAGGCTGGAAGTGGAGTTCAGCCAACATTTTCCAGTGGTGACTTTGAAATCTTCCCAAACCCTGGGAAGCAGCAAGTGCCCATCTGAAATCTGAAATAAAATGGGATTAATGCAGCTTTTCCAGCGGAGCAGAGCACGGACAGCCAGCACAGGGAGGGGGTTTTGTTATCCCTGGGATGAGGGAAAACCAGGACAGAGCAGCTCCTCTGCTCCCACTCTCCCAGGGATTAACCCAAAATCCCAGAGAGCCAACGGCAGGTGCTGGAAGAGGAACAAACTTCCAGAAAGCTCCACCAAGGTGTGCAAAGCCTGTGGAAGGAGCAAACCCTCCCTCGGCTCCTGGCACGGCTCCAATCCCCGCCTCCTCTCCACAATCCTATTAGAATTAGAGGGATAGAGCTATAAGGGGAAAAGTCCATCCTCAGAGCAGCACTGACAGCTTGGCTTTTAAATCTTTAATAAGCACAGGCTGCAGGTCAGCACGTGGGAGAGGGAATCCAGAGCCCTGGAGCTCTGCTGGAATGTTTGGGAGCACCTGCAGAAGCTCAGCTGTGCAAATGAAATGAATGAAATTAATGAAATTCAGCATTGCTCTTATTCCACAGAAAATCTTTTCCCTTCCCCTTGTATGCCAGGAATTCCATCCCAAGTCATGTCCCCGTGTCCTGTCTAGGTGTTGTTCTGCCCAAAAAGTTTGGGAATGCCCCACTGGAATGGAGCTCAGCTCAGATTCCCCACTCCAGGACTTTGGGACTTAACTGGGTGCAAAACCAGCCCCTCTGGGATATTAACTGGAATTAGGAATGGAACCTTTCCAGCTGCACTGGGGTGACCACAGAGCCCCTGGATGAAGCTGGTGGTCCTGGGAGGTGCCAGGAATTGTCTCAGGAACCACAATTAATGAGGGAGGCCATGGGCACAGGGCGTGCTGGGATCCTGCTGCCATCTCCTGGAGGCTGCACCTTCTTCTGGACCACAATGGATCCCGGGGGTCCAGCCTGGCCAGGCTGTCTCTGGGCAAATTCCTGCTGTCCTGGATTCTGGCAACCACTGAACACAGAATCCTGCTCAGCTCTGGGGGTTTGGGGAGCTGGAGCGCCCAGATCCATCCCCTGCCTCCCATGGCCAGGTGGAGCAGGATTGCCTTTATCCCAAACCAGGGTGGCCTTGGTGAAAGTATTCATGCACCTCTGGAAGAGCAGGGTTAGGTGGGATCTTGGGAAGGAATTCCTGGCTGGAAGGGTGGGCAGGCCCTGGCACAAGGTGCCCAGAGAAGCTGTGGAAGTGCCCAAGGCCCGGCTGGAGCAGCCTGGGATGGTGGAAGTGTCCTGGGTGACCTTTCTGGGTGATGATTCCCTGATTGCCTGTGTGCCTGGTGGGAAGAGCTGTGGAACTGGAGCTCCCAGGGGATTTGCTGCTCTCTGTGCCAATGGGATGATCCCGCTCCAACACTCAGCCATGGAGAGGCAAATCCCTTGGATGGGGCAGGAACTGCAGCTGGATCCAAAGGCTCATCCAGGCTGGGTGGCAAATGGAAGAGTCTGTGTGGAAGTGTTGGGGAAGAAAATGATGGAAAGCTGAAGCACTAATCCCAGTGTAGGATAAACACTTTGTATTCCTCCCTGTTTGTAAATCCATGGAAATGAGGCAATATGTGGAAAGGCGGGGATTAAAGGTTTAGCGAAAAGGCAGGAGAGCGGGACCAAAGTAAGGAACAGCAATTCCTGGTGGAAAATGTGGGATGTGGTTACAGGCACTGCCCAAATCTCAGGGATGACCCCAAGAAGGGTTTGGGAGGCACTGGGAGTTTTCCTGATCATTCCTCACCCTGGGAACCCAGTGTGGTGCTCTGGGAGGTGCTTTGGATCCCATTCCCATCCACCACTCTTCCCACATTCCCTGTGCGTCATTTCCCTTCTAAGATTTTCTCCTTTGGGTGTTGATTTTCAGGAAGCTCCTGGCTCAGCCTTCCCGTTCCCGAGCCTTCAGAACCAGAGCAGAACCCCAAAAAACCCATGTCCTCCTCCGAGCCCATCCTGGACATCAAGGGAGACACGGCGGAAGCACTTCCAGGTGAGAACAACAATTCCAGGTGGGGATCAGCAATTCCAGGTGAGAACAGCAATTCCAGGTGAGAACAGCAATTCCAGATGGGGATCAGTGATTCCAGGTGGGAACAGCAATTCCAGGTGAGAACAACAATTCCAGGTGGGGATCAGAAATTCCAGGTGAGAACTGCAATTCCAGGTGGGGATCAGCAATTCCAGGTGGGGATCAGAAATTCCAGGTGAGAACTGCAATTCCAGGTGGGGATCAGCAATTCCAGGTGGGGATCAGAAATTCCAGGTGGGAACAGCAATTCCAGGTGACAACAGCAATTCCAGGTGGGGATCAGCACTTCCAGATGGGGATCAGCAATTCCAGATGGGGATCAGCAAGTCCAGGTGGGGATCAGCACTTCCAGATGGGAACCAGCAATTCCAGATCAGATGCACCTCAGGCTCACCAGGAGCAGCTCCTCTTGGAAGAATTCTTGGCAAAGCTTTGCCATCCACACTATGGATCACCAATCCCAATAAATAGGCAGGTCTTAGAATAATTGAATTATTTCTTCGGGAAAAGACCCCTAAGACCATAGCCCAGCCATTCCCAAGTGTGGCAGTACCCAATGTCCCCAAATGCCACATCCCCAGGGATTTTAAATCCCTCCAGGAATGGGGACTCCACCCCTGCCCTGGGCAGCTGTGCCAGGCCTGGAAAAACTTTTTGGGGAATATAGGGTTATCCAAAGGGATTGGCTCGGTATTGGAAATGCAGAGGAGAGAATGATGCATCTGACTCCATCTTATCAGAAGGCTAATTAATTACTTTATTATACTATATCATTCTATATTGTATTACTTTACATTCTATTCCATTGAAACTGAATTTGCTAAGCACTCAGCTGCCTTTAACAGCACAGCATTTGTGACTGTCAGCTGACAATCCTGACACACACACACATGGATTGAATTAGCTAATGAATCAAAACACTCATACTAGAGTTTAATAATTAAATATTTTTAGGTAGAATTTAATTTAATTAATAAGTTATTTAATTATTAAATTTTTAAGGTAAACAATCTTTTACAATGCATTCTACTTGGGAACAACACAGGAGCAGTAAATAGATAAGAATTGTTTTTTCTTTCTCTGAGGTTCAGAGAATGTGAATCTCAGAAATATTCTTGGGAAGTTGTGCCTTGCTTTTCTCTGTGAAGAGAAATGCGGCTACAGCCTGGCAAGGAGGGAAAGCTAGAATTTAAATTTTTTTTTTTTTTAGGTAGAATTTAATTTAATTATTTAATTGTTTAGCTAATAATTTAAAAATCTTTTAGTTAAACAATTAATTATTTTTAATTTGTATTAATATTTATATTTCATAAAAATATATGTTAAATAAAATTATAATTTTAAATTAAATATTTATTATTAAATATTTTAGGTAAACACAATACTTTTTAAATACTTTTAGACAAACAGTCTTTTACAATGCATCCTACTTGTGAACAACACAGGAGCAGTAAATGAGATAAGAATTGTTTTTCCTCTCTGAGGTTCACAGAATGTAAGTCTCAATTATTCTTGGGAAGTTGTGCCTTGCTTTTCTCTGTGAAGAGAAATACAACTTGGCAAGGAGGGAAAGCTAGAATTTAATTATTAATTTTTAGGTAAAATTTAATTTAATTATTTAATTATTAATTTTTTTTAGGTAAACAATCTTTTACAATGCATTCTACTTGTGAACAGCACAGGAGCAGTAAATGAGATAAGAACTGGTTTTGCTCTCTCTGAGGTTCAGAGAATGGGAATCTCAGAATTATTCTTGGGAAGTTGTGCCTTGCTTTTCTCTGTGAAGAGAAATGTGGCTACAGCCTGGCAAGGAGGGAAAGCTAGAATTTAATTTTTTTTTTTTTTAGGTAGAATTTAATTTAATTATTTAATTGTTTAGCTAATAATTTAAAAATCTTTTAGTTAAACAATTAATTATTTTTAATTTGTATTTAATATTTATATTTAATAAAAATATATGTTAAATAAAATTATAATTTTAAATTAAATATTTATTATTAAATATTTTATGTAAACACAATGCTTTTTAAATACTTTTAGACAAACAGTCTTTTACAATGCATCCTACTTGTGAACAACACAGGAGCAGTAAATGAGATAAGAATTGTTTTTCCTCTCTGAGGTTCACAGAATGTAAGTCTCAATTATTCTTGGGAAGTTGTGCCTTGCTTTTCTCTGTGAAGAGAAATACAACTTGGCAAGGAGGGAAAGCTAGAATTTAATTATTAATTTTTAGGTAAAATTTAATTTAATTATTTAATTATTAATTTTTTTAGGTAAACAATCTTTTACAATGCATTCTACTTGTGAACAGCACAGGAGCAGTAAATGAGATAAGAACTGGTTTTGCTCTCTCTGAGGTTCAGAGAACGGGAATCTCAGAATTATTCTTGGGAAGTTGTGCCTTGCTTTTCTCTGTAAAATGCAGCTACAGCTTGGCAAGGAGGGAAAGCTGCTTTTGCTGCCCGTGGTGCCAAGGCCTCCAGCCCAGCCAGATGTTTGGTGATGCACTGCAGGATGGCTCCGTGGTGCCCGTGGTGCCAAGGCCTCCAGCCCAGCCAGATGTTTGGTGATGCACTGCAGGATGGCTCCGTGGTGCCCGTGGTGCCAAGGCCTCCAGCCCAGCCAGATGTTTGGGGATGCACAGCAGGATGGCTCCGTGGTGCCCGTGGTGCCACGGCCTCCAGCCCAGCCAGATGTTTGGTGATGCACTGCAGGATGGCTCCGTGGTGCCCGTGGTGCCAAGGCCTCCAGCCCAGGCTCTGCCCATCCCCGGGGTTTGACCTCTGGAGTCTGAATCCCTCAGAATTCCCATCCTGGCCACAGAGCTGGAGTGGCTGATCTGGGAAAGTGAGGAAACCACACAAAGCCCTGGCTGGGACAGCTGCTGTTCCTCACTCCCCTCAGCTGGCTGCACTTCCAGAGCAGCCCCACAGCTCCTCCTGCTCATCCCATCCATTCTCCCAAAGGATTGGGCAAGGAGCTGCAGCATCCCAGCTCCGGGAAAAGCAAAACTTCTGCCCATGGAGAGAAGGCAGGGAGATTGGGAGAATCTGCAGATCCCAGAATGGTTTGGGTTGGAAGGGACCTTGAAACTCATCCTGTTCCACCTTCATGCTGTCCTAGGCTGCTCCAACCCGGCCTGGGACACTTCCAGGGCTGGGGCAGCCACAGCTGCTCCAAGCAGTGTGCCCAATTCAAAACGTTCATCTCTAGACATGACAGCATTTAGGACTTTGAAGAGGAGGTAAATTTTATAGATACACCTCTAAAAATTGCTTGTAGTCAGTGTGGTCACCTTCCCTTGGAGAGGGAATTTGGGAGACCTTTGGAGAGGGGATTTGTTGTTCTTTTTCTCTCTTTTCCTGGGAATGCCAGAACTGGAGCGGATTAGAGCAGATGTTAAATTAATCAGTGACAGGGAATATCCACTGCTAAACGTGTCTATTTTATATATATCGGTAAAAATAAGCAGGAAAAAAATTACTTGGACTGCACAGATCCACAGGAAACCGCCTAAAACCGACAGCAGAGCTCCCAAAAACATAAAAAAGGGAATGTTTTGGAAACAAGAACAGCTGCACAGGGGACGGATTGAATTGCAGGAATCAACTGTGATGAAGGCAGCCAAAATTCCAGCCCCAAACACTGCTCCACTGCTCAGCTCTTGGGCGTGGGCCCTGCCAGCTCCAGGGAGGGAGGAAATCGGGAGAATCAGGAGGAATTGGAGATGAAAGGCGCCGTGGGATGAACGGGAACAGTAATTAGGTGCTGATGGATATCGGCTCGCTCAGGGGGCGGAGTGGCCAGGGCTGATTTAGAACCCGGCGGGAGCTGGCCGGGAATTAAAGGCACAAAACCCTTGGACGGGTTTGTTCCAGCTCCAAGGGATTGAAGTCCTGGATAACAAAAGGTGGCTGGAGTTAGATCTCCATCTGTCAGTCCCGACAGACAGGCGGATTTAGAGGCTAAAAAGGTCGGAATTGTGCAGCATCCCATGCTCAGGAGTCATGGAACAGAATCCCAGCCTGGCTTGGGTTGGAAGGGGCTTTAAAGGTGACCTAACCCCCCCTGCCATGCCCAGGGACCCCTTCCACTGTCCCAGGCTGCTCCAGGCCCTGTCCAGCCCGGCCTGGGACACTGCCAGGGATGAGGCAATGCAGCCTCCATTCCAGGCTGGAGGCATTCCCACATTCCAGCCGTTCCTGCAGCCTGTGGATATCCACAAGCACTCAGCAAACACTGATTTAATTTAGATGAAGGATCTCCAGGGCATTTCCTGCAATCACATTATCCCTACATGGACCGAGATGCTGCAAAGTCAAACATCCCTGTAAAACTGGCACACATTCCCAGAGCAGCTGTGGCTGCCCCTGGATCCCTGGCAGTGCCCAAGGCCGGGCTGGACACTGGGGCTGGAGCACCCTGGGACAGTGGGAGGTGTCCCTGCCATGGCAGGGGTGGAATTGGATGAGCTTTTAGGTCCCAAATCATTCCAGGCCTCCAAGATTCCTATAAAAGATGGAATTGTGAGCTCCATACCCACAGGGTGATGTTTGTGAGCACATCTCCATAATTTATGCAATTCCCCATCTTTTTCTCACAGAGAACCTGGGAGGAACAGGGCAGCAGAGCTCCTGCCCACCACGGGACACTGCAGGGAGTGGACAATCCCTGGAACACACGGAGCCAACGCCAGCAGGTAGCAGTGATCCGCTCTGCTCCAGCCCAGGGAGCTGCAGCTCCCCTCCAAGGAACCCCAGCCCTCAAATAATCCCTGAAATCCCTGACCCCACCTTGCCTCCCCCTGGAAGCTCCTGTATGATAGAAAAAAATCTGGATTATTTCAGATTTTCCTTCCCAGGAAGGCCCTTCCTTCCCACGGCTCCAAGGTATTTCAGAAGATGCCTTTTGATGTTTGGCATTTATTTTTTCCCCCAGCTTCTTGCTAAGATTTTCCAACAGCAGGAATGAATTACAAAAGGAGAGTCCAGGGAGAGACAAGCTGGGTTTTCTGCCACCTGTGTCAAGAGTTTGGGGCTCCAACAACTCTGTGCACCTGAGCTTGGTGCCCCTGCCAAGGGATCAGGATTCCCTGGGGATCCAGCTGGCACCACTGGCACTGCCAGGGCGCTGTGCCAGGGCTGGGTACCAGAGCACATTGGCCCAGCTGCACGGGAAGCTGCCAGTGCTGTTCCCAGCTGGATTAATCCCATAAAACAGAACGATTTGTGCAGAGTCAAGCCCTGAGATTGACAGGATCCAGTAGCTGGCATGGGAGCAGCTGGTGTGGATTGGGCACTGGGATGGTGAGGATACACTCTGGGGATGCTCTGGATGCACCCTGGTACCCCCTCCTACACTTTCCAAACCCAACCTGCTCTTCCAGCTCATTTGCAAACTTCTATCCATCTTTTTTTTTTTTGCCCACATCACCCAAGTTTAAGAAGCTGGAGCGAATTTTAAGATCCCTCATTTGGGATCACCCAGGAATATCCTATTCCCCCCCATCCGTGCCGGGGGTGAATAAAATTCCCATCCAACATCCCTGGGGATGGGAGCAGCGTGGGAGAGCAGCAAACTCAGCTGCCCATCCCCGGCCCTGCTGCAGCCTCGGGAATAACAAAACTCTGTCCCAGAGCTGCGGGGTGAGGACAGTGGGGGGACAGTGTGTGCTCCCCCCGGGGTGGGGACAGTGTGGGGACAGTGTGGGGACACTGTGCACTCCCCCCGGGGTGGGGACAGTGGTGTGTGCTCCCCACAGGACGGGGACAGTGTGGGGACACTGTGTGCTCCCCCCGGGGTGGGGACAGTGTGGGGACACTGTGTGCTCCCCACAGGATGGGGACAGTGTGGGGACACTGTGTGCTCCCCCCGGGGTGGGGACAGTGGTGTGTGCTCCCCACAGGACGGTGACAGTGTGGGGACACTGTGTGCTCCCCCCGGGGTGGGGACAGTGGTGTGTGCTCCCCACAGGACGGTGACAGTGTGGGGACACTGTGTGCTCCCCCCGGGGTGGGGACAGGCTGTGTGCTCCCCCCTGAGCCGCGGCAGGAGCCGGTAATTGCCCCCAGCAGGATCCCAGCGGCTCCGCGGGGCTGCTCGGAAGCGTCGCTGCTGAATTTAATTGGAGCTCTAAAACAAAAGAGGCACCGGGGAAGGAAAATCTGTGGGAGAAAAGATCAGACAGATCAGCCAGGCTGGTTCCTTTTCCCAGGGCAGCAGCTGGAGGGACACTCAGGGTTGTGGGGTGTCCTTGGCTCACCCAGGGGTCACCCCCCGCTAATGCCAGAGGGGCTCAAATGTGAGGAAGGATAAACAGAGGAGGAAAATAAAATGTCCAAAGCTACAGGAAAGAGGAGACCACGGAGCTGCTGCAGGGCTGGAGCTGGGCTGGGAGAGCTGGGGGTGCTCACCTGGACAGGAGCAGCTCCAGGGAGGGCTCAGAGCCCTGGCAGGGCCTGAAGGGGCTCCAGGAGAGCTGCAGAGGGACTGGGGACAGGGATGGAGGGACAGGACACAGGGAATGGCTCCCAGTGCCAGAGGGCAGGGATGGATGGGATATTGGGAATTGGGAATTGTTCCCTGGCAGGGTGGGCAGGCCCTGGCACAGGGTGCCCAGAGCAGCTGGGGCTGCCCCTGGATCCCTGGAAATGTCCAAGGTTGGCTGGAGCAGCTTGGGGTGGTGGGAGGTGTCCCTGCCCAAGGAATCTTAAAATCCCTTCCTACCCAAACTTGGCTTTAAACTGAAAGGGAGTAGGTTTACATTAAGAATTGGGGAAAAACTGCTCCCTGTGAGAGTGCTGAGGCAGCTGTGGCTGCCCCTGGATCCCTGGCAGTGCCCAAGGCCAGGCTGGACACTGGGACACCCTGGGACAGTGGCAGGTGTCCCTGCCATGGCAGGGGTGGCACTGGGTGGGCTTTAAGGTCCCTTCCCATCCAAACCATTCCAGGATTCTGAGATTAGAAGCAGGGAAACTGTAGGGATGTGAGTTTGTAGCCTGGCACCAGCCCTGCCAGAGCACCCAAAGGACATCAGGCTGGTGGGATAGGAGGAATATTCAGGAGCCATTCCCTGGAAACCTGGATTTGCTCTCAGCCTGGTGACCTGAACAGTGCCTCAGACAGGAATAATGGGATGTAAAATGGAAAACTTTGGAAAATAAATGTTATCCTGAAGCAGCCACAGTCATGGGATGCTCTGGGAGCTGGGATGCTGGAGAGGAACTGATGGATTTGAATTCATTCTCCAGCTCAGCCGGAGGCTCCTCCTGGGAATTTGGGTGCTTAAATTCCCCAGCCTCAGCTCCACGTTTCCCAAAAGCAGTTCCCAGGTTCACAGATAAGATGATTAAAGCAGCTTTGAGGCTTCATCCCATCACTCAAAGAATTTGGGGCAAAGATTCATTCCTATAACTTCCTGGAGAGATTTGCCAAAGAAAATCCACCCTTCAAGGGTTCTGCTCGCTGATAGATGACATTCCTGCTTCTACCTCCAGCAACTGCAGAGCTGGAGCTGCTCAGCAAATGTGAAAATGGAGAAAAAAATAAGAGGAAGGAAAAGGGGAGGGAAAATTCCAACTCTGTCCTTACAAAAGTCTTCAAGGAAAAAGAAGATCCCCCTTGACATTTTCCGCTTCTGTGCAGGGGTCAAAGTGGAGGGTGGGGATTTTAAATAGGAATAGATCATTGCTTGTTTTGTATCTCTGCCACCGGGTGTATTTTTAGAAGAATTCCCACCAGGTCCCTCATGTCTCGCTCCTCTCTGCTTTCCCTCCCAGTCTCCGAGGACGCTGCGGAGCCGAGGGAGAGCCCCGGGAGGACGCAGGAGCCGCCTGAGCCCGGGAATGCCGCGGGATCCGGGGAGCCCGGCCCGGGCAGGGCCGCTCAGCCCGGGGGGAACGAGCCCGGCCCGGGCAAGGCCGCCCGGCCTGAGGGGAACGAGGCCGGCCCCGGCAGGGCCGCCCAGCCCGGGGCACAGCAGCCCAGCCCCAGCCGGTCCCCGCCGTGGCCTGAAGCCCCCGAGGAAAGCCCAGCCCGGCCCAGCACCCTGGACTTGGGCAGCTCCCTGGGGAGGCTGCAGGAGCTGAAGCAGCGGCGGGGCAACGACCGGGCCGCGCTCAGGGACAACGGCCTGGAGGCCACCATGGGCAAGGCCACTGCCACCACCATGGCCAACATGGCCGCCACTGCCACCACCATGGCCAACATGGCCACCACCACGGCCACCACCACAACCACCATGGCCACCACCACAGCCAGCAGCACGACCACCTCCACAGCCACCATGGCCACCAACATGGCCACCACCTCAGCCACCACCACAGCCACCACTGCCACCACCACAGCCACCACCAGGGCCACCTCCACGGCCACCACCACTGTCACCACCACGGGCAGCAGCGAGGAGCGCCAGGCCCTGCAGTCAGAGCTGGGCAAGTGCATCGAGGAGTTCCGCAGGATCAGGATCCCGGCCGCCTTTCCCAACAAGAAGCGGCAGTGGCAGAGCGAGCTGCTGAGGAAGTACCAGCTGTGAGAGCAGAGCCGGCTCCCATCCAGGAATGATCTCTCCAGGCTGGAGGGTGGCTGGCCCAGCGTGGCTCCCAAAGCGAGAAGCAGAGGTGGCTCATGGAGCCCATGCCAATGTTGAAAGGGTCACAGGCCTGTCCCCACCTCGGCCATGGAGGGGATGCCCCACAGCCTCAGGGGCACAGGCACAGCTGGAGGCGGTAGGACAAGGAAGGATGTCCAGGGTGGTGTTCAGTACCTGCAGAAATCCCCACATTTCTGAGACTGAGTTTCCCTGGCATTTCAAACAATAAAATCGAGTTGGTGTCTGAAATGAGCTCCAGTCTCCTCATGGCTTTGGTGGCAGAGGTGGGAATTGGGCTCTTCAGAACCCTACAGGTGCCTGGGAGATTGAGTTCCCTGAATTGATTGGGTTTTGGGGCTGTGGAAGGGGAGACTGTGACAGTGTTCACAGGGGTCCGAGGATGAGGGAAGAGATGAGGATCTGACTCCGTGTTTCAGAAGGCTTGATTTATTATTTTATGATATGTATTATTTTAAAACTATACTAAAAGAATAGAAGAAAGGATTTCATCAGAAGGCTGGCTAAGAATAGTAAAAGAAAGAATGATAACAAAAGCTTGTGACTCTCAGAGAGTCCAAGCCAGCTGACTGTGATTGGCCATTAATTAGAAACAACCACATGAGACCAATCCCAGATGCACCTGTTGCATTCCACAGCAGCAGATAATCATTGTTTGCATTTTGTTCCTGAGGCCTCCCAGCTTCTCAGGAGGAAAAATCCTAAGGAAAGGATTTTTCATAAAAGGTGTCTGTGATAGGGGAGACCAGATCCACATTTTTATTCCTTTTATGTGGAGCCAGGTCAGTAAAGTGTTTGGGGAAATGTTTCAGGAAATGTATGGGGAAATGTATAAGGAAGTGTTTGGAGAAATGTTTGGGGAAGTGTTTTCGGAAGCTTTTAGGGAAATATTTTGGGAAATGTTCCAGGAAGTGTTCAGGGAAGTGTTCACAGGGAAATGGAGAGCCCTGCAGTGTGAGGTGACCCTGGGCAGAGCTGGCAGCCAGGAAAAGACTCTAATCCCACACCATTCCCTGCACAGGATCCCAGATTCCTGGGAGACAGGCAGACAGGAGCTCAGGGAGCAGGGCAGGGGCTGAGCCAGAGCTGCAGTCAGAGCTGGAATCTGTCCATGGCTCTCTGGAGGCTCCTCAGCAGAACGAGCTGCAGAGGCACTGCTGGTGCCAGAAGGAGCTGGCAAACACTCCCAGCTGGATCTGGCACCTGCAGGCAGCCCTGTTCTCCTCAGGATTTGGGAATTGCAGCTTCCCCACCCAAGGACATGCTCCAGGCTCTCCCTGCCTGCATCAGCCTCCAGCTGCAAGGGGCAGCTCTGCAGGGCGGGCTGGATTTGGGCATGGAGGAGGAGGATGCTCCTGGCAGAAGGCCTTGGAATTCCTTCTGATTCCTTCCTGGATGGTGCCCATGGTGCCTGAGGGTGACAAAAGCTGAACTCAAAAGCATTTTACCATCTGAGAGCTGCCACCGTCTCAAAAATGCAACGAAAATTAAATTAACAAATCCTTAACTGGGCACCAGCCACTACAACTGGCACTTGGAGAGGAGCTGTGGAATACTTTGGGATCTTTCTTGGATGATTCTCTGCTCTCCAGGATCAGCAGGATCCCTCAGGCTGCCCCTCCTCAGGGCCCTGTGCAGGTGCTGCCAGAGGTGTCTGGAATGGTCTCACCCAGCACATCCAGGGTTCATCCACAGGCAGGAGCAGCTGGGAAGTGACTCCTTCCTGTTTATCCTTCAGGTTCATCCTTCAATATTTGTCCTCTTCACTCAGAACAGGGCTCAGCTCCCTCTGATTTGGGGAATTTATTCTCATTTACCTTCACATCCCAGGAAATTTCTCTTTTCCCAATGCTCTCTTCCAAAGCCAAGAGGACACAGAGCCCCATTTGATGCCAGGCTTTGATCCTGGACATCAGGAGAGGAATCCTGAGTTTAGGCAGAGCTGTGGAATTCCTGCTGTGTATGATGCTGGCAACACTGGGTGTCTTTTCCTCCTTCCCAGAGATTTCCCCTTGTGTCTCCCACTGCTGAAGGGTTGGGAGCAGCTCCTGACAGGTCTGTTCAGAGCTTCCGTCCATGAATTTGGTCCTGGGAGATCCCCAGGTCACAGCTCCTCCCCAGGGGAGTGAACCCCTCACTTCCCCCTGGACTGATTCCCCACAAACACCTCGGCTTTCCTGGAGCAGCAGGAAGCCATTAATTACCCAGTGACAGTGTTCCCTTAATTGAATGTCATTATTCCTTAATTAATTAAACACCAATTAATTACCTGGAACATTGCAAGGCACGCAGCAAATGCCATCGGCTGCTGCAGACAGAATAATTTAAACATGGCCTAAATAATAATGAGCAGGAATTGTCCAGCAAAGGAAACAAGAAGGATTTTATTTCCTTTGGGATTTGTGGTGAAAAAAAACCCTTCCAACCAAATCCCTGCAGGAAAGCTGGAGGGGTTTTGCTTTCCAAGCATGGCCTCAGCTGCTGCCCTCTGGCATCACCGTGGATTCCAAGCTGTGATGTCCCAGCAGCTCAGAGCTCCTGGCGCAGGTTCCCACAAAGGAATTAGGATATTCCATAGGGAGAGAAGTGCTTGCCTCACTTGGCTGTGAAGTATTTGGATTTGGTGGAATTTTCATGCAAGAAAATGGAAATTTTTTTTGTTTCTTCCTGATCTGAATTTGAGCTTCCCAATCTGCTGGTTTAGGAGAAATCCCCCCAAATCCCCTCTGTTACCTTTAGGAGCTCTTCTTTTCCAACTGGAATAAAACCCAATTTTTCCTTCTTTTTCGGGCATTTTGGGACAAAACCTCCCTGCAAGCAGCACATTTGCAGCCTCTCTGCTCATGGCAGCTCTGGGAGAGGGGACAGGACATCCCTGGGGCTCGCAGCTCTGGGCACAGCTGTTCCAGGGATGCTCTGGCAGGGGTTAAATCCCTGGGGATGCTCTGCCAGCCAAGCGCGGTGATAACCGTGCTCAGGGAGCCCTAATGGCCCGCGGCGGGGATTGGGAATGGATTAGATTTTATTTTAAACAGGCAGGAAAGGCTGGAGCAGCTCCAGGGAGGGGAGGTACGGGCACATGGAATAGGAAAAGGGATTCTGATCTTGCCCAAGGATCCCCCTGGATAAATATCTCTGTTTCCAAACAGCTGCATCAGAGCCAAACCTCAGCCTGCTTCTTATCTCTTATCTCTGTTTTAGGGCTGCCTGTGGATTCCTGTCCCTTCTCCAGGCTTCAGGAATCTCCAGCTGCCAGCAGCAAAATCCATCCTCGAAAGGAAAAGTTGGGGCTGGAGCTCAGGGAGAGCAATTTTGGGTTCAGGGCGTTTTACCCCCCTCAGACTCTTCCTCAGGGATGTTCCTCCCTGGCTCCTGGAATCAGCCCAGGGCAGCAGGGTGGGAGGGGATGGAGGTGACAGAGGAACAATTGGGGTTGTTGGGTCCAGGCTGGGAGAGCTGGGGGTGCTCACCTGGACAGGAGCAGCTCCGGGGAGGGCTCAGAGCCCTGCCAGGGCCTGAAGGGGCTCCAGGAGAGCTGCAGAGGGACTGGGGACAAGGATGGAGGGACAGGACACAGGGAATGGCTCCCAGTGCCAGAGGGCAGGGATGGATGGGAGATTGGGAATTGGGAATTGTTCCCTGGCAGGGTGGGCAGGCCCTGGCACAGGTGCCCACCCTGGATCCCTGGCAGTGCCCAAGGCCAGGCTGGACATTGGGACACCCTGGGACAGTGGGAGCTGTCCCTGCCACAGCAGGGGTGGGATGGGATGAGCTTTAAGATCCCTTTGCACCCAAAACATTCCAGGATCCATCTCCACGGTGCCACCTGAGCCACAGCCAGAGCAGGAATGGTTTAGGAGGGAATCCCTGGAATGTTCCAGCACCTTGGCGCTGTTTATTCTCATGTCCAGGGAGAGAATGGGATCAGCCAGGAGGAGGAAAGGATCCCTGCTCTGCTCTAACACATCCGGGGATTTCATTGATCCCAGTGCTCTCCCAGAGGGAGGCTGCAGCCTGAGCTACAGCAAACAAAGCCATTTTTAACTCCCCTGCAATTAGTTTGATTTATGTCTCTTTTCCAATTACTGGGAGATGAACATCAGGGTCAATGGATTTTTCTGGGAACTCTAAATCAGAGCAGAACTTTGTGGTAAAGGGAAAAACCTGGATGTGATCCAGATGGGCAGGAAAAGGCTCTGAGGTGGGGAAGGAGAACCCACTGAGCCCAAACTGGGCCATGGAAATGGACAGGGAAGAGAAATTTCCAGAATATTCCCAAGTTCTCAGCAGCACCTGCAGCAGGAGGGGAAGCCCAGCAGGAGCAGGGTCCCTGAGGCTCCAGCAGCCCTGGGAATGATGGATGGGGCTCATCAGGACAGGGGAGAGAGGGATTTGTTGTCTGCATGGAAGAGACTGGATCGCTTCATTCCTGCTTTATTAACACCCTGAAAATCCACTGGGGCTTTGCCTACATAAGGAAAACTTATTATGGGCTATAATGAACGCCCATCAGCTCCCTGCTGAAATCTGCAGGGAAATGAAACTGTTTTGGTGGCTTTTCCAAGGTTTTTCATTAGTGCTCAGCAGCTCTGTTTTCCTGGGATTTGCCTCTCCAGGCCAAGGCCAAAGCTTCCCTTTGCTTCCCCAGAGGGTTTCCTGCTCTTCCCTCATTCCTGCTCCTTGCTGTCCCCATTTCCCTGTGGGAAAGGCCTCACTGGGGCACCAGCCTTGGAGCCACATCCCAGAGCTTCCCATGGCTGCTCCTCAGGGGTTTCCTTGCTGGAAAAATCCCTGCAGAGGAAATACAGAGACCCCAGATCCTGGTTAGACCTGATTGTTTTCCTGCTCATTGCTGTGTAATTCTGCAGCAATTCCACATCTCCCACAGGAAAAAAACAGGAAAATCAGGATGAGGAGGTGCAGAGGGATCTGGCTGCCATTAAAATGCAGGAACAGCCCCACTGCAGAGTAATTAAATAACGCTTGCTCAGAAGATGAAGAAGCATTTCTGGAGCAGCCATGGAAAACTTGCCAGGAAGTTTTCAGCACCAGAAATCAGCTCAGGGGGAAGCTCCCAAGGAGGAAACTCATCCCACGAGCCAAAGAAATCAAAATCCAGGCAAAAGTGATGAAGAACTCTCTGTTTGGCAGGAAAACTGGGACCAGGAGTCTGGAGCAGCTCCCAAAAAAATCCCATCAAGATCTGGATTATCCCTGAAACCACGGGACTCAAAAGGGAAGAAAAGAGGGAATTTTAGTCTCCTGGGAAATGAAAATAATTTTATTGGGTTTTGTTTTTTTGGGGTTTTTTTGTTTGGTTTGGGTTTTTTTGTTTTAAAAATATAAAAGAGGAACTCTCCCAACATTTTGCAAAACAAACACTGAAGGAAAATGTAGGACCAGGGAATGTCTGAGCTGGGGTGCTGAACGAGGAGCCCTGAGTGTGCCAGGGAAGGATCCAGAGCCAGGATCCAGCAGGAAGCTGCCCTGGCAAGGGCACGGAGCAGATGGTGGGAGCAGGAACAGGAGAGGAGCCCCACAGAGAATCCTCTGGGCAGGAGGGAAAAGGCACAGAGGGGATTTTCAGGAGAAAAAAAGGTCGGGGTTTATTTCAGGAGTGCCCCAGATGGAGACAAAACTGACAGGGTGGGGACAAAGCTGATATTCCAGAGATTGGGATGAATTTGGCAGGTGGAACCACAGAGTCCCAGCCCCTGGGAGCACAGCTGGGAGGGTGGATTTGGGATTGGGGTGCCTGGAGGTGTGGGGCAGCAATGGGGCCGTGTGGGCCATGCCACCATCCAGGGCAGTGGGACAGGACACAAGAATTTGGGATGAAAGTGCCAAAAGTGTCACCACCAAAATGTCTTTGGGAAAGTCACAGCGTGGGAAGGACACAAGGAATTGCCAGAACGTTGAGCCCAGCTGGGAACTTTATCAGGAGAGATAAAATTCCTCTATTAAATCCTTTATCAGCTCCATAGGTGCCCTTCAGAGCAGACAAACCTCAGGGACATTCATCATCCATGGGAAGCATTCCCTGCAAGTATTCCAGAGCTCTGCTGTGCCCTGGGAGCTGCCCTGGTTTGTCACACTGGGGACAGTGGAAGGATCTGCAGGGGACACTGGGAATATTTGGGCTCCAAAAGACAGGATCCATCTCCCATGGGGCAGAGGTGGGATGTCATGGAATGGTTTGGGCTGGGAGAGGCTTTGGAGCTCATCCCATCCCAACCCTGCCATGGCAGGGACACCTCCCACTGTCCCAGGGTGTCCCAGTGTCCAGCCTGGCCTTGGGCACTGCCAGGGATCCAGGGTGGGCACCCTGTGCCAGGGCCTGCCCACCCTGCCAGGGAACAATTCCCAATTCCCAATCTCCCATCCATCCCTGCCCTCTGGCACTGGGAGCCATTTCTGTGTCCTGTCCCTCCATCCTTGTCCCCAGTCCCTCTCCTGGAGCCCCTTCAGGCTCTGGCAGGGCTCTGGGGTGTCCTGTGGAGACAGAACCAGAGTGCTGAGATTGTTCAGCCTGGAGAAGAGAAGGATCCATGGACCTACAGGAAAAACCCACAACAGCCAGGGAAAAACCTCCCGTGGCTGCTGCTCTGCATGCTTGTTCCTAAGGAGGGCTTGAAGAGGGTAGATGCCACATTCACATTCTCTGAAATAATCCCTTCACCCAGGATTCTTCTCCTGGGAAGCTGGGAAGGGAAGGGAAGGGAAGGGAAGGGAAGGGAAGGGAAGGGAAGGGAAGGGAAGGGAAGGGAAGGGAAGGGAAGGGAAGGGAAGGGAAGGGAAGGGAAGGGAAGGGAAGGGAAGGGAAGGGAAGGGAAGGGAAGGGAAGGGAAGGGAAGGGAAGGGAAGGGAAGGGAAGGGAAGGGAAGGGGGCCGTTCTCTCCTGCTGCTCCGTGCCCAGCTGCCATCTCGGATTTCACGCTTCCCGGAGCCGCAGACAAACAGCTCCCGGCAGCAGCTGGGACAGGAGCTGCACATCCCCGAGCTCCCGAGCAGCATTCCCGGCTCCGTGCTGGCTGAGCAGGGCAGCAGGGCTGGCACACGGATGTCCCTCACCCTCTGCCCATCCCAGAGAGCCCCAAGTGCTGAAGGATGGGGAGATGTGGGAGAAGATCCGTGGGTGACACCTCTGCACCCTGAGCAGGGGAATGGGGAAGGTGTGGGAGCAGCCTGGAATTTCTGTCTTTCCCTAATAAACACGAGTTGGGGGTGAAGTGTTGACACAATCCTACATCCCAGAGATCCTGTCCCTGCTTCCCAGCACCGACAGCTGTGCCTGAGGCAGAATTCCCATTCCAGCCGCGGGAGGAGGCTCTGGCTGTGCTCAGAAATAACTCAGCTGTCCCCAGGCTGCCCCAAACCCTCCCTTTCCATCCCCTGAGAGGAACCCCTGAGGGAGCTGGGGGTGCTCAGCCTGCAGCAAAGGAGACTCAGGGGTGCCCCCATCGCTCTGCACAGCTCCTGAAAGGTGCCTGTGCTCAGCTGGGGCTGGGCTCTGTCTGCAGGAACTGACACAGCCAGAGCACACAGCCTCGAGCTGTGCCAAGGGAAATACAGGCTGGGTATCAGGAAAAAGTTTTTACAAAAAGGGGATAAAGTTGTGGAATGGCTGCCTGGGGAGGTGGTGGAGTCCCCATCCCTGGGTGTGTTTAACAAGGCCTGGATGTGGCACTGGGTGCCAGGGTTTGGGTGAGGTGCTGGGGCTGGGTTGGACTCGATGGTCTTGAAGGTCTCTCCCCACCCAGTGATTCTGTGATTTCTGTGATTTCTGTGATTTCTGTGATTTCTGTGATTCTGTGATTCTGTGAGGGCCCAGAGAGTGCTGGCAGCAGGACAGGGCTCCCTGGAGGCGTTCCCTGGGGGATGTGTCCAGCTCAGACCTCGGCATCCCTGCACAGCTCCACCCACCCCAGAAGATGCTCCAAGGTCCCTGGGCCTTCCCAGCACCTCTTCCACTTTATCCTGGTGGAAGAAGTGGTCAGGCACCTGGAATAGTTTGTGTGTGAACAGGGAGGGATTTCCCAATGCCTCTGGAGCTGGCTGAGAGCAGCTCCATGTTCCCCAGGAGGATGGAGTGTGTTCCCATGGAATCCTGCTGCTCCTGTCCAGCCCCTGTGATTGCTGTTCCCAAATTAACAGATCCTGATCCGTCATTTCCCCTCCCTTTTTTGGGTGTTGAGCCATCACTCCTGGGAAGGTTTTTGCACAAGGAGCAGTTCTGGGTGCAGAGGAGCTTCCCAAGCAGAGCAAAGCTTGGATAGCACTCCTGCCTTGATGGATGGGCTCTGCCTGCCCAGGGAATGCATCATCCTGGGCTGGGAACAGTTCCTGACCTTCTTTGGGATCATGGAACAGGAACATTCCTTTCTGGGCCGTGCCAAGTGTCAGTGAACAAAGGAGCTCAAGTGCAGGGATTTCCATCTCCCTGCTCAGAGTCAGCCCTGCTGATTCCAGGTGGGATCAGGGACATTCTGCTCTTCTTCATCTCCTTCCACACTGGGATTTGTCTCCATTTTTCCAGACCCAGTTCCCTGCACAGCCTGGCAGTGAGCACAGAATGAGCTCGGCTGCTCCTGCAGGGTGGAGCCCAATTTTTGGGAGGTGTGGCCTCCTGCACATCCCAAATTCCAGATGGAACTCCCACAGCTGGGCAGCAAAGAGGCTCCTCGTGCTCCGGCTGTCCCCAGGCAGGAGCCATCCCAGGATTGCACAGGATGATGTGTTCCCTGCTGCTCTGGGAGCGAGCAGACTCTGATTTTCCAGGCAGGAATGGTGGCACTGAAAGATTGATGGGATGGATTCAATCATTTGCTCCATTGGACACTGCGGGATCCACATTCAAATCCATCCTGGAGCAGCTCCTCCCCACACTCAGGGCTCCAGCACCCCCCAGCCCATCCATAAACCAGCAGCTCATCCAAAATGCATCTGCAGCTGGATCAGGAGCATCCCTGACTGCCAGAGCTTCATCTTCTCTTCTCTTCTCTTCTCTTCTCTTCTCTTCTCTTCTCTTCTCTTCTCTTCTCTTCTCTTCTCTTCTCTTCTCTTCTCTTCTCTTCTCTTCTCTTCTCTTCTCTTCTCTTCTCTTCTCTCCTCTCCTCTCCTCTCCTCTCCTCTCCTCTCCTCTCCTCTCCTCTCCTCTCCTCTCCTCTCCTCTCCTCTCCTCTCCTCTCCTCTCCTCTCCTCTCCCAAAGTCTGCGATTCCTCTTTCCCTGGGGGGGACTGTGCTCCAGGGAATGCGCTGGGAGCCCCAAAATGATGGATTTCTGTGTGGGGAGCACTCACTGTGCCCAGACATCCCACAAAACAGTAAAACCTCCCTGTTCTGGAGGTGCAAAATGTCCCAAAAGCCCAATTTCTGGCCATGGAAATGTTGGGAGACTTTCTCCCCTCTGTCTGGCTCTGAGGATCTTTTTGGAGGATGGAAAATGGGGTGGGTTTGTTGAAGGATGAGGCTGAGCTCCTGCAGGAAATGGCTCAGGCTGCCCTGTCCTTCAGCCTGGTGATCCCAAAATCCCAGAATCCCAGGATGTGAGGGCTGGGAGAGCCCCTAAAGCCCCCACGGGCAGGGACCTTCCCCTCCACACCCACAGTCCTGGATGGCTCCATCCTGAGGGGGAATCTGGGCAGGGTCCCTTTAAACCAGAGGGAAACTCTGGGGTTTATCAGTCCACAAACGCCTGACACATCCCTGGCCCCTAAAAATGGGCAGCTCTAATCCCAGCCCATCTCCCAACAGGGATTTCTGTGGATTTAACAGCTCCAGGAAACACCAATTAACCCCAGGCTGTGCCCACACCTCTCCTGGATTTCTGACAGCTTTGGGCACATTCCAAGCCTTTCCCTCAGCAAATATTGCCTCATTTATCCCGGGATCACCTTTCCCACTGCCAATATTCCTCTAATCCATCATCCTATCTCCCACACCCTGCTCAAATCAGCGCTGCTCCCAGCACAGCTGGTTGGGAATTCCCAGATTCCCCTCGGGAGCCATCCACAGGGGTGAGGGCTGTGGTGGGGTTTGAGGCTCCCCAGGACGAGGTGAGAGATGAGAATCTTGACCCCATGTTTCAGGAGGCTGATATATTATATTATATTATGTTATGTTATGTTATATTATATTATATTATATTACATCACATCACATCACATCACATCATCACATCACATTATATTACATCATATTACATTACATTATATTATATTGAAAATCCTATACTAAAACTACACTAAAGAATTAGAATGGAGACATCAGAAGGCTAGCAAAGAAAGGGATGAATAATAAAATCTTGTGGCTGCTCACAGCCTCGACACAGCTGGACCATGATTGGTCATCAAGTAAAACAATGCACATGGAACCAATCAAGGATGCACCTGTTGGTGAGCAACCTCCAGACCACATCCCACAGCAGCAAATAATTATTGTTTGCATTTATTTTCTGAGGCTTCTCAGCTCTTCAGGAGAAAAGTCCTAGTGAAAGGATTTTCATAAAATATCAGTGACACAGGGGCACTTCCCAAAGGAGAATGGCAGCATCAGGATTGGGATCAGCAGGGAGGGGCTGGATGGGATGGGGGCAGAGCAGGGCTGGAGCCACGAGGGACCCACAGTGGATGGATGGATGGATGGATGGATGGATGGATGGATGGATGGATGGATGGATGGATGGATGGATGATGGATGGATGGATGGATGGATGGATGGATGGATGGATGGATGGATGGATGGATGATGGATGGATGATGGATGGATGGATGGATGGATGGATGGATGGATGGATGGATGATGGATGGATGGATGGATGGATGGATGGATGGATGGATGGATGGATGGACGATGGATGGATGGATGGATGATGGATGGATGGATGGATGGACGGATGGATGATGGATGGATGGATGGATGGATGGATGGATGATGGATGGATGGATGGATGATGGGTGGATGGATGGATGGATGATGGATGGATGGATGGATGGATGGATGGATGGATGGATGGATGGATGATGGATGGATGGATGGATGATGGGTGGATGGATGGATGGATGATGGATGGATGGATGGATGGATGGATGGATGGATGGATGGATGGATGGATAGGGCTGCCCCTCCTCGGGTGGCTCCCTCTGCTCACAGCAGCACAGCCAGGGAGGCACTGCCAGAGCTTCCTCTGGCTTGGGATGGCACTGTCGCCTCTCCCACCCCGTGGAAAGGCACTGTCCCCTCTCCCACTGGCTTGGGATCGCACAGCATCTTGAGTGTTGTATCCAGTCGTGGCCCCTCAGTTTGGGAAGGACATTGAGATGCTTGAGCATGTCCAGAGGAGGCAACAAGGCTGGTGAGGGGCTGGGAACACAAATCCTGTGAGGAATGTTTGAAGAAACTGGGGCTGTTTAGCCTGGAGAAGAGGAGGCTCAGAGGTCACCGTATTGCTCTCTACAGCTTCTGAAGGGAGATTGTGATAGGTTGGTTCGTTCTCTGACAGAACCAGAGGACACAGTCTCAAGCTGCATCAGAGAAGGGACAGGTTGGATATTAGGAAAAAATATTCACCAAAAGAATAATAAAGTACTGGAATGCTCTTCCCAGGGAGGTGGTGGAATCACCATCTCTGGATGTGTTTAATAAAAGACTGGACATGGCACTTGGTGCTATAGTCTGGTTGAGGTGTTAGGGCATGGGTTGGACTGGATGATCTTAGAGGTCTCTTCCAACCTCATCATTCTGTGATTCTGTGATCTGGGATGGCACTGCCATCACTCCTACCGGTTTGGGAAGGCACTGCCATTGTCCCCACCCCTTGTAGGGCCGTGTCACCTCTCCCACCGGCTCCATCCCCATCATCCCCGGCCGGCTCCTCCCTGCTCCCCGGCCCCATCCCATGTCCCGGGGACAGGGACAGGGCAGGGGATGGCAGAGCCACCCCAGCGGGTGCCAGCCCTGTCCCCTCCCAGCCCCTGGAATGCTGCCGTGCCCATCCTCCCGTGAGGATGAGCCCTGACTGCTGCTCAATCCAATCATTTGTTAATTAATGCACCAGCAGCATCCCAGACCACACAAACAACCTCAGGCAGCTCCGTCCCGGACCCAAACCCTGCTCTGGTCACACAGAAACCTTCCCTCGCTGGGGCTGAGTGCTGCCTCCTCCTGGCAGTTAATTAGCGCTGGTTAATTGGGCTGCTCGGGGCGTTGTGTGGCGGGATGCCCGCGGAGCTGCAGCGCAGAGGGGCAGAGGGACCCCCGGGCTGCGGAGGCTCTGCTCCCTTTGTGCTCCCTGTCTGCTCCTGTGTCTTGGTTTGGAAAGCCAGGAGTCTGCTAAGGAAGGCAGGAGTCTCCCCTGAAATGGAAAATGTAAACCCTCCCCACCCCTCTCAATTGTTATAAATTTTAAATTAAGGGGCTCTCAGGCAAAAATATGGGAGCAGGGATAACAGTTCTTTAGTAGGGAAGAAAAATAAGAGGATAAAATAAACAATGCAGCACACTAGAACAACACTGACAGAGCCAGAACCCAGCCTGACACCCTGTGGGTCAGGGTGTTGGCAGCAGTCCCATTGGAATTGTGGCTCAGCCCTCCTGCAGTGCCAGGGGTGGTTCTGCTGGAGCAGGATCCTGTAGAGAAGGATGGATTCTTCCTCTGAAGATCCAGTGGAAGGAGAGGCAGCTGCTGTTCCTCTGGGGAATCCAGTGGAGAAGCCGTGCTGGTGTCTCAAAGCCTCTGGATTATATCTGGGTAGGAATGCTTGGCTCCTCCCTCTGGGCTCACATCTCCCAATGGGATGCTGTAGTTCTTATCAGCCATGCAGTGACATTCAATAGCTGTTATCAGCAATGTCCAGCCTACCTTGGGCACTGCCAGGGATCCAGGGTGGGCACCCTGTGCCAGGGCCTGCCCACCCTGCCAGGGAACAATTCCCAGTCCCCAATATCCCATCCATCCCTGCCCTCTGGCACTGGGAGCCATTCCCTGTGTGCTGTCCCTCCATCCTTCTCCCCAGTCCCTCTGCAGCTCTCCTGGAGCCCCTGCAGGCCCTGGCAGGGCTCTGAGCTCTCCCTGGAGCTGCTCCTGTCCAGGTGAGCACCCCCAGCTATCCCTGCCTGGCTCCAGCCCTGCAGCAGCTCTGTGGCTTCCCCTGGATTTATTCCAGCAGCTCCATAAATTTTTTATGCTTTATTCCAGACTGGTTTAGGTTTGAAGGGACCTTAAAGCTGATCCAGTCCCACCCCCTGCCATGGGCAGGGACACCTCCCACTGCCCCAGGCTGTTCCAAGCCCCATCCAAGCCGGCCTTGGGCACTGCCAGGGGTGTGGATCCCTCTCCATCTCCAGAGCTCCCACCCAGCCAGCCCAGGGGTGTCTGGGATCAGCAGGACAGGAGGAAGGAGGGGCTGGCTCTGCCCCCACAGCTCCTGTTCCTGGGCTGGGCAGGGAGTGATGGATGGGCTGGAGAGGGAGGAGCAGGAAGGATGGAGCTGATTTCCATCCCCCTGTGGAGCTGGCGGGAGCTGGGGGTGGGAGGTGATTTATTGATTGACTGATGTCCTTATTTATTTATTTATTTATTTATTTATTTATTGCTCCTGCCTCTGCACAAATGCAAAAATAAATCAAAACCATGGCAAGAGTGGGATCAGGTCAAGGCTGGGGGAGCAGCAGGAGCCAGGGAAGGTTGGGATGGGAACCCTGCTGTGGGGCTGGCACTGGGAAAATTGGGATGGAACCCCTCCTGTGGGGCTGGCACTGGGAAGGTTGGGATGCCATCCCTCCTGTTGGGGCTGGCATAGGGAAGGCTGGGATGCCATCCCTCCTGTTGGGGCTGGCATTTCCCTGCCCGGGATGCAAAGGTCAGCCCAGCTGCTGCTGCTGCTCCCTGTGCCCGCCCTGCTCCCCCTCCTGCCGGGATGAAGGGTTGGGAAGGCTTTGATGTCTCACCCTGCAGCCTCCAGGGCCTCCTCTCCCCTCTGCCGACCTCTCCAGGGAGAAGCTGGAGCTGCTCAGAGCTTCCAAGGGACCTCATAAATCCATGGCATCATTGAGGCTGGAAAAGGCCTCTGGGATCATCAATTCCAGCCTCTCCTCCAGCTCTGCCAAGGCCACCATGTCCCCATCCATGCTGATTAAGTTCCCAGGATCCTGCCAATTGTGGGAACAGGACAGCTCTGTCCCTACACTGAGAGAAAAACTTCCTGGGAATTTCAGCCCTACACCCCAAAAAAACCAACCCCAAAACACCTCAGGGGTCTGCAGGCAGCAGAGCAAATCCAGGGAGCAGGCAGCCTCTGTTCCTCTGTTCCTGCTGCTGGAGCTGCCCCTGGAGGCAGGAAAAGAGAGGAACCAGGGGCTGCTGCCTCTGGAATCTGGGGATGGATTTCCAGAGCGGAGAATGTTTTAGGCTGGTGCTGGTGGGAGATTTTCTGGCACACAGGTAGAGCTTGGAGCAGTCCCAGCCCCTTCCCAGGAATGCTGAGAGCTCCTCCAGGGCCGGGGCTGGAGCTCTGCCCCTCTCTGGTTGTGCTAATTAATAGCAGCAAGGAGGGAGAACACAGATATTAGCACTTAATGGTGATTAATGGGGCTAATAGGATTCTGTCAGGTTTGTTTGTCGCTGGGGCTTCCCGAGCCTGACAAATCCAATAAAAATTCCCAAATAAAAACCAGATTGCTTTAATATTTCAGTGTTAGTGGAAACCAGCAGGGGAGAGCTCCTGCCACTGGGAATTTGTTGGAGCTCATCCCCTGCACTCCAGGGATTGGGGTTTTTTATGATCCATCCAAGGATAAAACAATGGCTTGGTGGGAGCAGAGTTTGTGTCCCTGGGGTGGGAAGGACGAGGGGCACCTGTGAACCTGTCTCCAAAATTTCCTCCTTCCTTAAAAACTGGGACGGTCAGAGATTGGTTTGGGATGGGAGGGATGAAGGATCATCCCATTCCACATCCCTGCTGTGAATTTGGGATTGTGGGATGGTGGAGCTGGCACAGGGGGGTGACAAACCCTCCCTCCCAACCCTGGAACTCTTCTCCAAGGAAAATCGGGATCCATTGCCCTGAAAGGTCTGAGAGCTGCCCCAGCTCGGATTATGGATTATCCCGGTGAATGCGGCGCTGCTTTCAGCGGGGACAGCCCGAGGGATCCTGTCCCTGCTCCGCACGGATCGGGGCAGTCACAGCAGGGCCAGCCCCGGGCAGGCTCCTCCCAGCGCTGAGCGAGCACACAAATCCTGCCTGTCCCAAAATCCCCGAGCCGCGAGCGCCAGCAGAGCCACAGCGGCCACACGCGGCCCTGGCACGGCAATCCCGGGATGTGCGGAACTGCGGGAAACCGGGACAGCTCCCGGGAATCTGGGGCTGGTAAACTCCTGATAACGGCGGGGGAGAGCCAAAATTGGGATGGGATGGGATGGGATGGGATGGGATGGGGATGGGATGGGATGGGATGGGGATGGGATGGGGATGGGGATGGGGATGGGGATGGGATGGGATGGTGTCACAGACATCTTTTATGAAAAATCCTTTCTTTAGGATTTTTCCTCCTGAGAGGCTGAGAGGCCTCAGGAACAAAATGCAAACAATGGTTATCTGCTGCTGTGGAATGCAACAGGTGCATCTGTGATTGGTCTCATGGGGTTGTTTCTAATTAAAGGCCAATCACAGTCAGCTGGCTTGGACTCTCTGTCCCAGACACAAACCTTTGTTATCATTCTTTCCTTTGCTATTCTTAGCCAGCCTTCTGATGAAATCCTTTCTTCTATTCTTTTAGTATAGTTTTCATATAATATATATAACAAAATAATAAATCGGCCTTCTGAAACACGGAGTCAGATCCTCATCTCTTCCCTCATCCTCAGACCCCTGTGAACACCATCACAGCCTGGGGCTGGGAGAGATGGAGCTGGAGGGATGGGATGGAGCTGGGAGAGACACGGGATGGAGCCATAGGAGTTCTGGGACAGCACAGGATCCGGATGAAGGTCTGGCTCACCCCTGTGCTGGATGGAGCTGTGGGAAGGAGGAATTGTCCCCTCTTGGATGCTTCAGCTCCCCCTGAGCCATCAGAGAGTCATGGAATCACTTTTAGGAGAAAATCGTTTGTAGAATCTCAGATTTTTGAGGGTTGGAAGTGACCTCAAAAAGGCCATGGGCAAGGATACCTCCCACTAGACTGGGGTGCTCAGAGCCTCTGTCCTGGGTGAAGGAGGTGACATCTGCAGGAACAGCCGTGCTCCCAGAGATCACGGCCCTGGCGTGGGGATGGCCCTGGAGCGGGGATGGCCCTGGATCAGGAATGTCCCTGGCTCAGGGATGGTCCTGGCTCAGGGATGTCCTGCTAGCGGGATGTCCCTGCATTCCGGGTGTCCCCAGCCGCGCTCGGGGTGGGCAGGATGATTCCCGGGGGCTGCGGGAGGGACGGACACGGACACGGATGGGCGGCGGCGCTGGAAAAATCCCATTCATCCCCCGAGGTCCCGGCCGGACCGGAGGGCACTGGGAGGCGATGGAGCCTCCACGGACAGCCCTGAAGCGCCCCAGAGCCCTGAGCTCTGCTCCAGGAGATCCTGCAGGGAGCAGGGAGGACGCTCCCGGCGGGAATTCCGCCTTTCCCACAGAAACCCTTTGCTCTCCTCACCTTCCCACTCACGGTGTGCTCAGAGGGTGACCAGGGTGACAGGAGTGCTTGGATTGTCCCCTGCTGGCCCCGCAGGGACCCTCGGTGACAATTCCAGGTCTTCCAAGGGCTCCTCCAGGTGTTTGTAGGAACGCCAACATTCTCCACCCCGTGTCCTGTGCCTTCTGATCCCCTCAGCTCGGGATTTGTCTCTGTTTTTGTGGGGCTGGGACAGATTTGAGCCGCACTGGGACAATTCTCCATCTGCCTTAGAGCCCTCACGCTCTCCCTGCTGCCAGAAAGGGAATTTTTCATGGAAATTTTACCCAGTTTGCCTGTGCCCATCCCTGTGTCTCTCCAACCCATGCACGGTGGGCTTGGGGCAGAGCAGCCACACCCCAGTGTCCCCCAGCAGCAGTTTGGGGTCCCCACTGTCCCCAAACGGGCCATGGGGTCATCCCACACCCTCAGGGGTGTGGGTGCTCGGGGAGGCAGGGATGGATAAATCCCAGAGGGGCCGTGATGGATAAACCCCAAAGGGGCAGGGATGGATAAATCCCAGAGGGGCAGGGATGGGTAAATCCCAGGGGTCTCCGATGCCTGAACTGGGAGAACTGGGGCAGGAATGTGTCAAGGAGGGAGTATCCGGCTGCACCCCACAGCCCTGGAGCACCGGGATGAGCCCAAAGGGAGCTGGGATGAGCCCAAAGGGACCTGGGATGAGCCAAAAAGGGATTTGGGATGAGCCCAAAGGGACCTGGCACGAGAGGGATTCAGCTCTCCCTCGCGGGGCCCCTCTGCTCGCACGGGCCAGGTAAGGCTGGGTCTCCTTGGTGACGGATTAGGGGATTAAGGGCTCAGGTGAGGCTCAGGTGAGCCCTCGGCACGCGATCCGGGGATCCAGGAAGGCTCCGGGCTCAATTCCTGCCTGGCCCGCTCTGGGAAGGCTCCGAGCCCAGGAGGGACCAGGAAATACCGGGGTGGGAAGGGTTTGTCCCAGAGCTGGGGGCACCTTTGGGCTCAGATCCCGGTGCTGAAAAGCTTTGGGGTGTCCCTGCCCTTCCCCGCCTCCAGGGAGAGGAATGAAATTCTGGAAGTGGGAAAAAGGAGTTTTACTGTGGGACAGTGTGAGGAGGGCTGGGATTTGGGAACTGCAGGTGGGTGAGGCCTCTCCAGGAGCCAGGGAAGGGTTTGGATGTGGAGATTCCCTGTCCTGGCTGCCACCGCTGCCTCTGCAAATGGAGCAGGAACAGGACAGGGTGGGGATACAGCAGGACTGGAGATACAGAGTGGGAAAATCATCGGGAAAAGGAGGATTTCGCCCCAAAGGTGACAAAAAACCACACAAAACCAGGGAAAGCTTGAACAGATCTCTGGCAGGAGACAAAGCCCTCTGAAGGCACCGAAAATCCCCATGAGAGGGGGAGTCTGCCCTTGGGATGGGAATGATGAGTGTCCCCAAAAAATGGGAATGCTGAGTGTCTCCAAGGAATGGGAATGCTGAGTATACCTAAAAAATGGGAATCCTGAGTGTCTCCATGGGCTGAGAATGACGGGTGACCCCAAGGAACAGGAATGCTGAGTGTCCCCATGGAATGGGAATGGTGAATGTCCCCAAAAAAATGGGAATGCTGACAGTCCCTAAGGAAGATGAATGCTGAGTGTCCCCAAGGAATGGGAATGCCCAATGTCTGCATGGAATGGGAATGCCAGGTGTCCCTAAAAAATGGGAATGCCGAGTGTCCCCATGGAACAGGAATGCCAGGTGTCCCCAAGGGATGGGAATGCTGACTCCCTCAGGAATGGGAATGCCAGATGTCCCCAAGGACCAGCAATGCCAAGTGTCCCCATGGAATGGGAATGGTGAATGTCCCCAAGGAATGAGAATGCTGAGTGTCTCCAAAAAATGGGAATGCCGGGTGTCCCCATGGGCTGGAAATGCTGACTCCCTAAGGAATGGGAATGCTGACTGTCCCCAAGAAACGGGAATGCCGAGTGTCCCCAAGGGATGGGAATGCCGGGTGTCTCCAAGGAGCAGGAATGCCAGGTGTCCCCATGGAATGGGAATGCTGACTGTCCCCATGGAATGGGAATGCCGCGTGTCCCGCTGGCCGGCGCTCTCCCGGCCGCGCTGTTTGCCGTGTGTTATTTGAGCATTCATCTTGTTCAAGCACCACTTGAGCGCCGCAGGACGGGCCCTATCTGGCAGAAAAGAGCCGAGAGCCTTCCTGTCCCCGTCCCTCACTTTCCCCCGGGGCTGGATTATCCCAAATAAACACTCGCTTTGGGTAATGGTTAACTTTAATGGCTCGGCTGCAGCGGGAGGGAGGCTCGAGGGTTGATGGTCCTCGGGGTACGGGAGATAAGGGCAGGGTTTGAAGGGCAGCGCTCGTGGCCGCTGTCACGGAACATTCTGTGCCACCTTCCCCAAAATCCGCCCTGCTGGGGCTCTCCTGGGCTTTCCGGAGGGTGCTGGGAGCCGGGATTTGTCCCGCAGGTGGCAGCCGGGGGTGGCTTTGCCGCAGCCACACGCGTGTCCCGATGCCACCACCATCCTCTGTCGAAACCCGCCCGGCCGCTCCTTCCCGCTGGAATTGTGTTTTCCCCAGTCAATAAATAACTTTACAGCCCGGGCACATCAAACAGAACAGCCCACAGCTGCCGGGGGAGATGGGACAGCAAAGTTCATCATTAAAGCCACCCTCAAAGTCACGGCCAGGCTGGAGGGGCATCTCCAGGGCCCTTCCAGCTCCCCAGGGGCGCTGGGCTGGGTTTGTCCCCACAGCAGACCTCGGGCACAGGGTGGCCCTGAGCAGGACCTTGGCTGTCCCTGGGACCCTCCAGCTCCTCCCTCTGGGATCACCGGGGAGCAGAGGAGGGACAGAGCCTCCTCCAGCGGGTTTTCATCCCCACCCTCCTCCCCTGTGTTTTCCAGGTCCTGGGCACGGTGCGGTGCCAGCAGCATCGATTCCTTCTGCATTCCGAGGAGGAAGCCGGGAGGAGTCTCCCGTTGGTGCTGGCACCTCCCGGCCATGCCCTGTGACACCGTGTGGCCTCCTCCAGGCTTCCCCCAGGATTTCACCCCTCCCTGCTCCCCTTCCTGTCCTTGACCAGCGGGATCTTGGCATTCCTGGAGCTTTAACAGCCCGGCAGGAACAGTCTGTGCACAGCCCGGCCCTTACAGCCCCTGCTGCACCATCACACAAACACGGCCGGGAAGGGGACGGGGACAGGGGACACGGCAGGGAGGGACAGCCATGGGGTGGGAGAGGGAGCAGGGATTTTTGGGACCCAAACTGAGCCTGAACTTCCATCTGAGCCCTGTCCCAGGTTTGGCACCGCTCAAAGAGGAGGCTCCAGGGAGGAGCTGCCCAGACAGACCTGAGCCAGGTGTGACAGCTCTGCATGGGCCCTCTCTGGGGTTTCCCCACTTTGGGGGGACCCTTCAGGCTCTCAAGCCATCAGCCACCCTCTAAACATCCCCGATATTCACTGTCCTGGTGACTTCTCCAGGAACAGCCCGGCACACAGCAGTGTCCCCAAGAACATGTCACAGAATGTTCAGGTGCCTTGTCCCTGGATTGTCCCTGGCTTGTCCCTGGATTGTCCCTCTCCCCCTCCTGGCTCTGCTCCAGCCCCTTCCAGGATCTGTGGATGCCCCATTTCCCCCCTCAGGATAAAGAATGGGAGCACATAAAGGTGAGGGGATCAAACACAAGGTTGTGTCCCCCCTGTCCCTTCTCATGGCACTGGGACAGGGACAACTCCAGGCTCACGCCCTTCCCTGCCTGGACACCCATTATCCCAGTAAAAAAGCTTTATTCCCCCTTTCCTTATGCCTGGAAAGGCAAGAAAAGCTCTTGGAGCAGGAAGGACCAGAAGCCAGACCAGGTCTGCAGGTGATACAATTTTATTACAAAACAGGAGCTGGATCAATATTCCTGGGGGATTTCTGTGGGGGAGAGGGGTTCTGTATCCAACACAGCATCCCAGGAAAAGAAATCTTCCCCTCCCACACATTTTCCAGGTCCCAATTTCTTCCCCATTGTGTTCATCTTGGATAATAAAGGATCACCTGGGAGAACCCATGAAGTCACACAGCATTTTTGGCCCATTTACAGCGATTTTCTCTCCATTATCAAACAGAGATAAGGCACCCACATTGCAGAGTTCGATCCACTCCTTGCAAAGTGGTGACATTTCCAAAATGTCCCAGGGGACTGGGGATGGAGGGACCTTCATTTGTCACAGCCATGTGGCTCCACCACTCCCTTTCCCCAGCTTTCTCCCCAAAAACAGCTGCCCTTGGCCATTAACATAAACCCAGAGCTGTCCAGTCTGTCCATAGAACAATAAAGGAACAGGAGCTGAGGATTTGCCGTGGTTTTCATTTTTAAAAACAAAAAATCGTTGCATAGAGAAGCATTTGCATGTGAGGAGTTTGCATACAGAGCAGTGCGTGGGTGCTAAAGCACTTCTTCCCCTTATCAGATAGAAAAAAAAATATTTATATATTTATATATTTACACACACAGAGTCCAGGGGAGGACAAGCAGAGGCTGTAGGGAAAAAGATTCCCAAGATTAGCAGGAAAATTATGTCCAATTCCCCTCGGATTTCAAGCTGCCTGTTGGTGGGTTTGGCTTTGTACTGGGTTTTAGCAAACTGGTTTTGGGCTCCATCAGCATCACAGGGTGGGGAAGGAGGGGAATTAGGGATGGGAAGAGGAAGTTTCCTTCTCCAAAGGCAGAAGGGGGTGAAGAGAAGGCCATGAGGGGCTGATGGCGACACACGTGGGGACCCTGTGCCCTGGGGTTTGGCTCCTGCACTGGAGAGGTCCAACCACAAGAGATGCCCCAAAAAACCATCCTGGAGTGTGGAGGTTGGTGCTGAGGGCTGGAAAACTGTTCCCACTGTTGGGAAGGCCATGCAGCAATTCCATGGCCTTTCCCCCTGCATTCCCACCCTCCCTGGTGGCTGAGGAGCCACAGGGAGGACTCACCACAGAGCTGGAGCAGCGTCCATCCCAAAGCCAACACACACCATGGACCCCAAATCCTTCCTGCCCTCCTCTGCTACCAAACAGAGCCATGGGATTGCTCCTGTTTATCCAAGGAAAAGGCCAAGCAGGAACCCAGCAGTGGCTCTGGCAGCAGCAGGGAGGAGTGGCCTCCAAATTCCATCTGATTCCATGCCATGGAGTGGCCTCCCAATTTCAGCTGACCATGCGATGGTCCAGCCTGGCCCTCATCCCACACATCAATCCATGAGTCACCCAAATTTATCCATGGAGAAACAAGAGAGGAGGAGGAGGGTGGGGAACAATCAATGTTCTGCTGGACACAGCAGACCCATTATTTGGTCCTGATTCATTTACAAAGCTCACAGCTAGTTTTGGAACTGGCTCTTGTTGTGCCCAAATTTAAACCCTGGAAGGCTTTGGAGAACAGGGATGTTCATCCCATGGGAAGGGGGAAGGAGCTTAGGGAGCCAGAGGAGGTGAACCTGTGAGGTAGTCATGTGATTCCACTCTGAACAGCAGGATTTATTGGAATTTGTTTCCAAGTTGCTTTTTTCCCTTGTTTTTTTTTCCCCATCTGCTGGAATGGCAACAGCACAGGCCTGGTGGGACCAGCAGCCACCAAGTCCTTGTGAGATTTTGGAGAAGGGACACCAGACCTTCAGCAGTGGCTCTTCTGCTGTCCCCCGGGTGGCTTCAAACCCACGCTGGTCCTCCCAGAGACACCCGAAGTTTAAATTCCTCTTGGAAGCAGAAATGCTAAGGACACAACCACAAAAACCTGGCCAGGCAGGGCAGGTGCTCACAGTCCCAAGCTGGCTGCCAGGAATGGCTCAGTGGGACAAGGGTGACATTTCTGTCACCTGCTTTTGTGCTGCCCCTTGTTTGAAGGGTGAGTTTGTCACAGGTCTGTTCTTCTGTGCCCCCACAGAGACTGGGATTGTCACTGCCAACAGTCCTGGGCACGGCTCCTGCTCTGGTGTCACATCCATGGTCACACCATGGGGGACAGGGTCACATCCATGGTCACACCATGGCACCAGTGTCACATCCATGGTCACACCCCAGAATCAGTGCCACATCCATGGTCACACCATGGGGACAGCGTCACATCCATGGTCACACCATGGGGGACAGGGTCACATCCATGGTCACACCATGGCACCAGTGTCACATCCATGGTCACACCCCAGAATCAGTGCCACATCCATGGTCACACCATGGGGACAGCGTCACATCCATGGTCACACCATGGCACCAGTGTCACATCCATGGTCACACCCCAGAATCAGTGCCATATCCATGGTCACACCATGGGGACAGCGTCACATCCATGGTCACACCATGGGGGACAGTGCCATATCCATGGTCACACCATGGGGACAGCGTCACATCCACAGCTATGCCATGGGACACATGCCACATCCATGACCACACCATGGCACCAGTGCCACACCCATGGTCACACCATGGGACAAGGTGCCACGTCCATGGTCACACAGTGTCAAATCCATGGCTATGCCATGGGACTGTCCTAGAAAGTCCAAATGAGAGCTGTCACAGCCAAGCTGTCACATCCTCCTGGGCCTCACCAAAGGGGCAAAACCCATCCCAAAGGGTCTTGAGACAAGAAGTTGCTCCTGAGTGATGAAGAAATAGCAGGACTGCCAGAAGAAAGCCCTTGGGCATCCATGCTCCAGTGCCCCAGTGCCACCAGGAGCCTCGTCAGGAGCTCAGTCTGCAGTCAGGGCTGGTTTGAGGTGGGCTGGGGGCTCCAGTCTCTGGTAAAACCAGACACGTCGGGGCCGGGCTGGCAGGGCTCTGCTGCCGCCTGGGCCACGGCGGCGCGGGGCCTTTCCTATGTACAGATCCTTCCCTGGGAGAAGGGAAGAGTTGGAGCTGCTCTCGGAGAAGTGGGAAGGGAGGCAGCTCCTAATTCTGGTGCCTCTTCATGTGCAGGGCCAGGTGGTCGGAGCGGGAGAAGCAGCGGCCGCACGCCAAGCACTTGAAGGGCTTGGCGCCCGTGTGCTTGCGGTAGTGCCGGGTGAGCTCGTCGGAGCGGGCGAAGCGCCAGTCACAGCCCTCCCACGTGCACTTGTAGGGCTTCTCACCTGCCCGGGGACAGCCACAGGTCACACGTGTGCCCAGCCCCCCAAACGCCCCCCTGGCCTCTGGAGATCCCCTGCAGTGGCACTGCCAGGGCTGCCCAGCGTGCCCAGCCCCGCTGAGGGAGAGCGGGTTGAGCTGCCCCACACAGGGCTTGTCCCTCTGCACCCCCTGCCCACCCTCCCAAAAACACCCCCAAGCCCCTGAGGGGACACCCAATTTCCTTGGCACTGCCAGGGCTGCACTCAGCCCAGTGCCACCAGCCAGGCCCTGCCCCTCTTTACCCCCTCCCACTTTGCCTTCTGGTGCTCTTCAAGTCCCTGCTGGATTTTGGAGCATTTCTGGCGAAAAATAACTTGTGAATTAGGTTGGCTTTTTTTTTTAAATAAAAAGCCATAAATTCCTAAGGAAGCTGTGAGTGGTGGGAGGTACCAGGAGGAAGACAGGGCTGTAAATCTAAATTTCAGTCTGAAAAATCTAAATTTTTTTGAAACTGCCATCCAATGTTGGTGGCTGCACAATCCCTGGAAGTGCTCAAGGCCAGGTTGGATAAGGGTTGGAGCAACCTGGTCTAGTGGAAGACAGCCCTAAAGGATCAGACAGTCTTTCAAGACCCCTCCCAAAGCCAAACCATTCCAGGATTCCATGACCTAATGCTCCACACCTCCGAGTTCCCCTGCCAGCAGCTCTGTACACAACCCATTGTGTTTCCCTCAGCACATTCAGGTGATGTCATCCCCGTGCCCTCTCCCCCTCCCTCCCAAACACACCCTTTCCCAACCGAAATCCACTCAGGCACGAACCTTCCCAGCCAGCCGGGAACTGCGCTGGAAGAGCCGCGGCCGCTTCCAGCCGGGCCACGGGGCTGAGGCCTGGCTGCAGCCCTGTCCCCACGCAGGGCGTGGTGCTCTCAAATATTAGCGCTGCTCTTAACAGCCTCAGCAGGCAGGCAGAGTTCAGGGAATGTGCTGACATTCCCGACCTCAAATATTTACCCTTGCCGGGGCCAAGTGCCGGGCGCAGCGGCGGCGGGAGCGCACGTCCGCACGCAGCACGCGTGCACGGGCATGTGTGCCCTGCCCTGCCGTGCTTCCAGGGATTCCTGCCTCCCCAGCCTTCCAGGGAGACCTTCCCGTGCTTCCAGGGAGCCCTTCCTCCCACAGGCTGCTGCATGGAACCAGGGAATCCTGGAACAGCTCAGCTTGGGAAGGATCATAAAGGCCTTCGTGTTCCACCCTGCCCAGACCAGGTTCCGCCAACTTCCAGGGATTCCTACAGTGACTTCTAGGGATTCCTTCCTCTCCATGCTCCCAGGGAGCTCTTCCTCCCACAGGCTGCTCCACAGAGCCAGGGAATCCTGGATTGCTTTGCTTTGGAAGGAACCTGAAAGCCCATCTTCCCCAAACCAGGTTCTACTAGACCACATTCCACCCTCCACTAGATCCAAGCCCTATCCAACCTGGCCTTGAACAATTACAGGGATGGGAAAGCCACGTTTGGCCAGGGAAGGGAAATCAGCCACAGCAAGGTCTCCAGTGCCCTGCCCACAGTGGATAAAACACAAAACCATGGATACATGGGCCTGGAGGAGGCAGAGCAGCACGAGCACATCCTGCTCCTCCAAAAACCTCTGGATGCTGCTCCATGGGAAAGGGAGTGGGATTTTTATGGCTCAGGTAAAAACAGCACTTGCAGAGGATTTACAAGGAGTTGGTGGGGGTTTTATGGGACTTGGGACATGCCAAGACAAAGGTACGATTTTCCCAAAGGCAGGATTTGCCCCAAAGTAGGATTTTCCCAAAAGCAGGATTTTCCCCGAGGTAGAATTTTCCCAAAAGCAGGATTTGCCCCAAAGTAGGATTTTCCCAAAAGCACGATTTGCCCCAAAGTAGGATTTTCCCAAAAGCAGGATTTTCCCAAAGGCAGGATTTTTCCAAAAGCTGGATTTTCCCAAAAGCAGGATTTGCCCCAAAATGGCAGGATTTTCCCAAAGGCAGGATTTTCCCAAAAGCAGGATTTGCCCCAAAATGGCAGGATTTTCCCAAAGGCAGGATTTTCCCAAAGGCAGGATTTTCCCAAAGGCAGGATTTTTCCAAAAGCTGGATTTTCCCAAAAGCAGGATTTGCCCCAAAATGGCAGGATTTTCCCAAAGGCAGGATTTTCCCAAAAGCAGGATTGTCCCAAAGGCAGGATTTTTCCCAAAAGCAGGATTTGCCCCAAAATGGCAGGATTTTCCCAAAAGCAGGATTTTCCCAAAGGCAGGATTTTTCCCAAAAGCTGGATTTTCCCAAAAGCAGGATTTGCCCCAAAATGGCAGGATTTTCCCAAAGGCAGGATTTTTCCAAAAGCTGGATTTTCCCAAAGGCAGGATTTGCCCCAAAATGGCAGGATTTTCCCAAAAGAAGGATTTGCCCCAAGGCAGGATTTGTCCCTTGCAGCCCAGTCCTTGTCCCCTGCAGGTCACCTGGCTGGGTCAAGCCCTTTGCTTTCAAACAATGCCAGGTGGATGTGCAGGACAGAATCCCAAGGTTCCCCATTGTCCCGGGAGCTGGCTGCCTCTCCCGGGCCAGCACGGCAGGGCGGGCTCAAACAAAGGATCCGGGGTGGCATTCCCGCCCCGGGGGTTGATGTTTAACCTCACAATGGCACCCAGGAAATGAATGGTGGCTCCAGCAGAGGAAAACAGCCGGGCCATGGCAACGGAAACCACAAGGAAAGAGCTCCCAGACCAGCTTGTCAGGCCGGGAATGGGAGAAGGGACATTTTTAACCCTTTGGGTGGTGGAGCTGGGGCAGGATTTGGGGTGAGCGTTGCTCTTGCAGCTCTGGTGAGGACCTCAGCAAGGATAGGGCTTCCAAAGCAAAACACGAGGCTTAAAAACATTGGATGCAGAGATGCTGGGCCAGGACTGTAGGGTGTTCTGGATTGGATTCTCTGCTTTTTGCTCATCCCACACCACCACCAGTGGTCCTGACTCCTCAGCTCACACCCTCCCTCACCTCTCCACCCTTCCTTCTAACAGCAGGGGAAGGAAAGGAGGCAAAGCCACCTGGATTTCCTGCCTGATTACTGGGAAACCTGGAAAACCACTGAGTTTTCCTGGATTTCAAACCCACCCAGGTTTTCCTGGGTACATCTTTGTATGTGATAGGTAAGGAGGCACCCAACTCATGGATCCTGTCCTGGGCACAGAGCTCTCAAGAGAAGGGACAAAAGATATTTAATTTAATTTTAAAGGCCTGATTCCAGACTGTGATAAACTCCTATCAGCACCCATCTCTGGGACAACATCCTTCCTGTTCCTTTTTTTCCAGCCTTTCCGTGCTGTTTTCCAGCCCCTTGTGCCCAGCCCCTGCCAAAGAACCACCGTGGCTCAGGCACAAGATGAAATTCTTTGTTTGAAGGACTGATAAGGGGGGGAAGGAACAGAGCCAAGAGCAAGGAGCAATTCCCAGCCACAGAACAGGCTTTGGTCGTTGTTCATAAAAACCAGAAGTGAACTCTGGGCCTGGCTTAATTGCTCTCAGTAAAGATCAGCCCTCCTATAAAAGAGATTTATGAGGGCACTGATGGTTCCTGGAGTACCTGGGGATCTGATAATGTTTCAGGTATAATAAATGCCTTAATGAGGGCGCCAGGGCTTGAATGCAGAGTGTCACGGAGCTGGGATCAGCCCAGGGAGCTGTGCTGGGAGCTGCTCCCAGCTGGGCTCCCTGGGGCACCCTCAGCCCATCCCCTGTGCACTGGGAGCCCTTCCTGGCTGGTTCAGAGGCAGTGGAACTCAGGGAGACACGAGGGGCTCCTCCCTCTCCCTGGGAGCCCTGGGTGGGGATCTGACAGAAGAGATGCCCTGGTCTCCTCAGAGATCCTAAAGGTGCAGCACAGGCCCTATGCAGCCTTCCTGCAGGATCAGCAGCATCAGCCCCAGGAAGGATTTGGGACATCTCAAGGGAAGAGCTCAGAGTGACAAAAAAATAAAGAATCAAAGAACAGATCAGGTTGGGAGGGACCTTAGAGCACATCTTGCACCATGGTAACTTCCACCATCCCAGGCTGCTCTAAGCCCCAATGTCCAGCCCTGGGCACTGCCAGGGATCCAGGGGCAGCCACAGCTGCTCTGGGCACCTGTGCCAGGGCCTGCCCATCCTCCCAGCCAGGAATTCCTTCCCAATATCCCACCTAACCTTGCTCTTTTTAGGGGGGTTTGGTACCTGAGGCTGGCAGCATTTCCTGGAGCTGCCCTTACCTGTGTGAGTCCTCTGATGTGCCTTCAGGTGGGAGCTCTTGGTGTAAACTTTTGAGCAACCTGCAAGGACAGAAAAAAGCACAATTTCCCTGTGAGAAAGGGGCCCTTGCTCAAACAAACTCTGATATTTGAGGGGAGGGACAGAGCTGGGCCATGCAAACAAGCCTGGCTTGGGCTCAGCACTAACTAAGGAGCGTTTGCTCTTAGGCAGAGAGACTTTAACACCTTCTCCCACAGGAATTGTGCTGGGAATTAGAGGGGCACAGCCAAGCACAGAGGTCCCAATGCCCCTTCCAGCACCAGGATGAAAAGCCCTGATTCCCCCACATTCCTGGCTCTGTGCTGCCCTGTCTCTCTGGGCCCCACTCATGGCTGACAGGACTGTGCAAGGCTGGGTTTTGTAACAGTCCTGGCCCAGCAGACATGGTACCAATGTTCCAGGAAGCAGGAAACAGCCAGGGACAGGCACAACTTGGCTTCCAGGTCCCAGAGCAGAGCCAGGGGAAAGTGTTTTCACAAGACCAGCATGAACAGGTTTCATCAAGACAGTGTTTAACAGAAACACCACGACTGGGGAACAGTTCCAACAGCAGGTATCTCAAAATGAGTCAGTTTAACTCCCCTGAAGTTTAAGTTGGACAAAGCTTAAGGAAGCTTCTGCTGCCTTTTCTGGCCCTGCTGCTTTGTGTTTTGATGAGGACATTCAAATATGAATTTGCATTTTTATGACCTGCACAAGCAGCACAGGGATAGTTTTCATCCCAGTGTTTCCACCCAGCCCACAGGAGCCTCCTGCTCAGGATCAGCCCTTGGTCCTGTCCTGCTCAGGTGGGCCAGGAGCTGCTTTTCTCCTCCTTGGCAGGAGGGACACGGGGTGGTGGTGACCCATTCAGTTTTGTTTCTGGGGCTCTGAAGCTTTGGCAGCTCCTCACATTTGGGAGAGAGATCAGGGAATGAAGGAATGGTTTGGGTTGCAAGGGAGCTCAAAGCTTTTCCCCTTCCATGGCTGGGACACCTCCCACTGTCCCAGGGTGTCCCAGTGTCCAGCCTGGCCTTGGGCACTGCCAGGGATCCAGGGTGGGCGCCTGTGCCAGGGCCTGCCCACCCTGCCAGGGAACAATTCCCAATTCCCAATCTCCCATCCATCCCTGCCCTCTGGCACTGGGAGCCATTCCTGTGTCCTGTCCCTCCATCCTTGTCCCCAGTCCCTCTGCAGCTCTCCTGGAGCCCCTCCATGCCCTGGGAGGTTCTGGATGGGGCTTTACCAACAGCTCTCCCACATCCATCTGGTTCCAGGTGTGAGGTCTCCAAGCCCCCCTCATTCCTCCCAGAGACCAGGCTGGTGAGAATCCCTCACCATTATTCCTGACTGGAGTCACCTCCATCTGAACCTTTGAGGGAGGGATCACATGGATCTCTGCTCCATCTCTGCATGTACAGACCCAGGATTTATTCAGCATAGACTGGGGTATTTTTTTTTTTCTGGCACCACAGACCAAAATCCTACTAAAAGCAGCTTTGCCTTGGTGCAAATCCTGCAGGATGAGCCTCTGAGCAGTCAGACACGAGGAGTGTGTCTGATACCAGCAGAAGATAAAAAATTCAGCACAAACCATCAACCACTGGCAGCTTGTGGCTCAGAAAGTCCCTGATCCACAGGGTGCCAGAGAGTGGGAAGGTGTAAGCACAGAAAGATCTCTCTCAACCTCTCCTGTTCTTATGCAGCTCCTGGCACCGTGGCTGGAGATGGGATCTGGAGCAGGCAGAGCCTCTGGGCTGCCTCAGCCACTCCCATGCCAGGGAAAGGGTCAGTAAATCTCCCTGAGGCAGTTAGGAAGTGACTTTCCTCATTCACACCCCCCCACGGGAAAGCTGTTTGCTAATCCACAGCTGCTCAGCCCTGGGGATCAGCCCAGGAAATGGGAGGTGTGTCCTGGCCCTGGGAGTGGCTCTCAATGGGGTTTGCTTCCCTGGTGTGTGCCATGGAATCCCAGACTGGTTTGGGTTGGAAGGAAAGCTCACCCCAGTTCAACCCCTGCCATGGCAGGGACACCTCCCACTGTCCCTGGCTGCTCCAAGCCCTGTCCAGCCTGGCCTGGGACACTTCCAGGGATCCAGGGGCAGGCACAGCTGCTCTGGGCTGATCCCCAGCTGGAGGGCTTGGAGAAAGCTGGGGCATGAAGGTGTCCCTGTCCATGGTGGGATGACATCCCTTTAAACATCCCTTCCAACCAAAGCACTCCACGAATGCCCCTGCACAGCTCCTGCTGCAGCACGTGGAGCCATGGGAGGATGGCACAGGGATGTTCAGTTCACTGCCTCTTTGGAAGATCAGAACTCTCAGAGAGAGTCCAGCAGGGCTCCTGGTGGGAATTCCTTGCTGGTTTTCCACCCACTGTGAGAGAGAGGGAAAGGAAGGGGGAATGGGAACAGCAGAGTGGCTTCAGTGGCTGCTCGGGGTTGCGAAGGACCAGAGCGAAGCAACAGCTCAGGAGAAGATTCCCAGGATCAGATTCCAAATCCAGATTCCCAGGAGCAGATTCCCAGGAGCATCCCTGCCTTAGGAGCTTTGCTGAGTCACTTTTGCCAGAGTGTAAAGGGAGAGGGAAGTGGACACAACAGGAACCACACCATGCTGCTGGGATCAACCTCTTCTACTCCCTCCCCCTTCCCTGGGGCTCCATCCCCAGCTTCACCCCAAAAGGATCTCAGATTATCCTCCCTGGAGGCTCCCACCCACCCTCGGGGTGCCCAGAGCCCCCAGAGGCGCCGTGAGCACACCTGGGTAGTCACAGTGGTGGATCCTCCTCTTCTCCAGCTCGGGGTTGTTGCGCCGGTTGTACTTGGGGGGCTGCATCACCACGTGGCCCTGGGAGAGGCCCCCGACGCCGTTGGGCCCTGGGGGCATCGGGGCCGACTGCACCAGCTTCAGTCCGAAGGTGGCCTCGTAGGAGGGCGGCGGAGAGATGGTGTTGATGAGCTCGGGCTGGTTCTCGGGGCTGCCAGGCTGTGAGTTGGGGGGCGAGGGGGGCAGAGTCACCCCCGGGGCGGGGTAGAACTGCCCGGAGATGTTCCCAAAGCCGCCCTGTCCCTGGGCCACGTGCGGGTACTGCTTGAGGGGCCCCGCTGGCTGCACGGGCCTGTGTGCCACGCTGGCCACCGAGCCCGTGGACATGGTGACCCCGCTGAGGCAGCTGATGGCCGTGGTGCTGCTGGAGGAGGAGGCCAGGGTGGGAATGTCGGCGCTGGCGACGCCCAGGGGCAGCTGGAAGAGCTGGGGTTGCTGCGGGTGGGCCGACAGCGGGATCTCAGCAGGCATCTCCTGCTTGATGAAGATGTTGTTGACCGCCACCGACTGGGGCATGCTGAACACGCTGGTGAAGTCGGGCAGGGTCTGCGTGGGGCCGGAGGAGGACGAGCAGGGCTGGGAGAAGGCGGTGCCGGGCTCAGATTTGATCTGCGGGAAGGGGGCCACGGGCTTGGGGGGCCGGTAGAGCCCCGTGCGCAGGTGGGTGGTGTCGGGCAGGATGACGTTGATGTTCACGCTGTAGGGAGCTGAGTTGGGTTTCTCTGTGGAGAAGAACTCGTCCACCACCGAGGCGCTCTCCCGGCGGTACTTCTTGTCCGGGAGCATGGGCACGGGCGGCACCTCGCTGGACAGGTACTTGTCCATCTCCGAGCGTGCCTGCGGCAAAAACACCAACACGGGGCTGGGAAAGGTGGGAACGCTGACCCTGACTGCCAGTGGGGAGGAGGAAATGTCCCGAGGGGGTTTGAGCCAGCAGGAAATGGAGGGAGCAGCCCAGGAACCCGAGCTGAGGTGATTTAGCTCCGGGTCTGACTCAGCCAGACTCCCCAGGGCTGAATCAGCGTCCTCTGCCCCACTTCCCCCCTCCCTATCTCCCTGATAACACCGGGCAGCCACGAGAGGATGCAGGTAGGACAGAAATCAAACCTGATAAAGGGAAGCAAGATTTGGGTACAAAGCTTTGGCCACGCAAGCAGCAGGAGTGAACGCTAGGAATGGGATGAATCCAGCCAGGATCACACCTCAGGCATGTTGGATCTGCAGCCCAGCCTGGACCTGCTGGCTCTGGTCTCCTTTAAACTCAGCAGCCTGAGGAGTGTTTTATTTTGGGGCAGTCTCTTTAACGAACTGGGGAATTCTAGGCCAATACCTTTAATTAATTGGGAATAATTCAGGGCTAGAAATCTAAGTGATGTTGCCACTAACTCAGCATGTTCTGAGCCTGAAATGGGAACAGTTCCTGCCTTCCTGCCTCACCTGGGCAGTGACTCAGCCCTGGCCTAACCTTTGTGTTAGTTCTGGTTTTACAGAGCTGTTTTTACAAGCTTGGCTCCTCCAAGCTACCAGAACCTCTGGGCTCCTTCCCCTCCTGGTTCCTGCCTGCTGGGGCATCCCACTGGATGCAGGCCCAACAATCCAGCACCCTGATGGAGCAATCCTCGAGGAAATCCATCCTCTGGTGGGACTCAGGTTCTGCCCGCTGTGGCTGCAGATCCCAGCACTAAGGCTCTCGTGCAGAGCTCCAGCCCTTCACTGCGTGGTTCCCAAGTGTCACAGCCCTCATTCCCATGGAGAGCAGCTGGAAAAGGACCAGGTTTCCCTGGCAGAGCCCAGAGTGCACTCCAGGAGCGGGAGCAGAGCTCAGCCCACGCCCTGAGCCACTTCCAGCCCTGAACTGTGTCACCACGGTGCCATGGGCCAAAGTCAGCCCTGCTGCCACCTCAGGGCTCTTAACAAAGCTGGGTGGGAGCCAAGAGATTTCCTGGCCCTTTCCAGGGAAAGAGCTCACTCAGAGCCTTTGCACCTCTGGGAGCCCTGCTGGCAGCACACGGCTGAGCTGGCTGTCACCCAGGCAGGGACAGCCACCAATGCACCCTGGGCACTCGGGGAGGCCGGGCAGGGCAGGGCAGGTGCTGTGTGTACACAGCCTGCTGGCAATCCTGCAGAACCAGGGAATTGTCACGTGTGGAAAACACCTCTAAGGGCATCAACCATGACATGGCTGTCCTCATCAAACATGGAGGTGCTGCAAGTGCCTGTCCTGGTTAAAGGAAGCTCCAAAGCCCCTCTGGAGAAGGAACCCTAAAGCTGCTTGTGGACTCATGGGATATCCCAACAATTGAAGGGATCCACAAGGATTGTCCAGTCCAGCCCCTGGTCCTGCACAGGGCACCCCAACAACCTCACCCTGATTGACCAAACATTCCTGGAGCTCCATTCCCTGGGGAGCCTGGTCAGTGTCCAGCACCCTCTGGATAGGGAACCTTTCCCTGATATCCACCTGGCACAGCTCTAGCCATTCCCTGGGCCCTGACCCTGGTGCCTGCCCTCTCTCTTTACCCCGAGGGATGATGGGAAGGGAAGGGAAGGGAAGGGAAGGGAAGGGAAGGGAAGGGAAGGGAAGGGAAGGGAAGGGAAGGGAAGGGAAGGGAAGGGAAGGGAAGGGAAGGGAAGGGAAGGGAAGGGAAGGGAAGGGAAGGGAAGGGAAGGGAAGGGAAGGGAAGGGAAGGGAAGGGAAGGGAAGGGAAGGGAAGGGAAGGTTTGGGAAGGGAAGGGAAGGTTTGGGAAGGGAAGGGAAGGTTTGGGAAGGGAAGGGAAGGGAAGGGAAGGGAAGGGAAGGGAAGGGAAGGGAAGGGAAGGGAAGGGAAGGGAAGGGAAGGGAAGGGAAGGGAAGGGAAGGGAAGGGAAGGGAAGGGAAGGGAAGGGAAGGGACTGGGAAGGGAAGGGACTGGGAAGGGACTGGGAAGGGAAGGGAAGGGAAGGGACTGGGAAGGGACTGGGAAGGGAAGGGAAGGGACTGGGAAGGGACTGGGAAGGGAAGGGAAGGGACTGGGAAGGGAAGGGAAGGGAAGGGAAGGGAAGGGAAGGGAAGGGAAGGGAAGGGAAGGGAAGGGAAGGGAAGGGAAGGGAAGGGAAGGGAAGGGAAGGGAAGGGAAGGGAAGGGAAGGGAAGGGAAGGGAAGGGAAGGGAAGGGAAGGGAAGGGAAGGGAAGGGACTGGGAGAGCTGCAGCTCCACTCCATCCCCATGGAGAGCTCCAACCCCTCCCTGCTGGGGCTGGGCGGGTTCCTCCCACGGGAGAACCACGGCCCAGCCCTGGAGCCCAGCCCTGGGCACTCCTGGCACCCGGGCTGGCACGGGCCAGGTTCCCTTGGGAATCAGCTCGCCCCGGGCAGCTCAGGATACCACACATTCCTGAGCCATGAACGGCCCCACTTGGCAGGAGCAGGGCAGGCTGAGTGCTGGCTGCCATTTCCTTCACACTTCCCTTATCTCTGGCATTTCACTTTCTCACCTCCAGTTCGCAAGGGAAGGTCCTTTTGCCCAGGGGACCAGGCAGGGGAGAAATGGGGAAAAGTGTGGAGCTCAAAAGGTCTTTCCAAACGAAAGGATTCCATGGAGGACCCGAATTTCCATGGAGGGTGATGCCTCAGGTTTGAGCTTTTCTATTTTTCACATTCTGTGCTGCTTTAGTGTGTGGGTCTGGGCTTCATATGAGGGGATGGTGAGCTCTGTGCACAGAGCAGGGAGAGAAAACAATTCCTGCTCCAGCTGGGACCAAGGACAAATGATCCAAATCTCACCCAAGAGCACAAACAGCATGGGCTGAGAGAGAAAAACAAGCAGGGTGGGACTGCCTGGGCTAAAGCTGGAATGGGACAATGAACTGCAAGGTGCAAATGGAGCAGAACTGATCACAGTGAGAGACCCCATGAGCAGTCAGGGATTTTTGTGACCATTTTGGGTCATCTTGGGTGCAGCCCTGGCTGGGCTCTTGTACTGCACAAGGTGCATCCATTGAGCAAATCCTTTCAATAAATCCCTGCTTTATTCTTTAACTCCATCTAGTCTCTGTTCTAGGTCAGCCTCCACAAGGCATCAAGGGCCCGAATTTCCATGGAGGGCTCAGAGAGGAGCTGGGCAGGGGCTGAGCCTGGAGCAAAGGAGGCTCAGGGGGCCCTTGTGGCTCTGCACAGCCCCTGTCAGGAGGGGACAGCCTGGAGGGTCGGGCTGTGCTCCAGGAACAGGGACAGGAGCAGAGGGAACGGCCTCAGGCTGGGCCAGGGGAGGGCAGGGTGGATATTGGGAAAATCTTCCCCCAGAAGGGCTGTCCAGCCCTGGCAGGAGTCCCCATTGCTGGAGGGATTTAACAGCCATGCGGATGTGACACTTGGGGACATGGGTCAGTGGTGGCCTTGGCAGGGCTGGGGAATGGTTGGAGCTGATGGTCTGAGAGGGCTCTCCAAATAAAACAATTCCGTGCTCCTACAAAGTCCTCAGCTCAGACCAGCACAACTGAGGCAACCAAGTGCCACTCAAGCACTCAGATGCTCCTGGCTGTCACTCCTGTGTCCCACAGCCTGTGGAGGTGACAGTGACACACACACAGGGGACTGGCAGAGAGGGAGGGATGTGTCCCAGCTGGAAGTGGGATGGAAGGAGGGAGTGGGAACGGGGAGTGGGGAATGTCCCAGCTCAGTCTCTTGGGGACTCCTGAGCTCCCTCTTCCCAGCAGGAGCAGGAGGATGCAGGGGAAGGGATGAGGGAAGGTGCTGCTCACCTCCAGGATGAGCGGTGGCATCCGCTGGTCCATCCTCATGGGGTGCAGCTGTGGGAGGCAGGGCTGGGTTAGTGGGGTGTCCTCCTTGCCTTGGCCACCCCAAAGTCCCCCCAAATTCCCCTGGCCAAGGAGGGCAGCACCCAGATCCTCCCAGAGCCCCCCAGGTCTCCAGGTGTCCTCCATGCCAATGGTGTCTCCTCCCACCCCACATCCCACACCATGGAAGCAGCTGGTGGTTGCCCACCATGGGTTGATGGTTGCCCACCATGGTTGGAGCCTGTCCAAGAGGAACAGGAAAGCCTCTTTGGGAAGAGACAAATGGGAAGTACTGAGCTCTCCAAGGAGACTGAGGCACGGCACCTTAGATCCCTTTATCACCCCCACACAGATGACAGTGAGCTCACAAATGTCCTGCACCTCTCCCTTCTCCAGCCTCTGCCTCTCCCAGATCCCTCAGACCCAGATCCTTTCTCCAAGGTCAGTGTCCCAAACAGGCCACAGCCCTCCAGCACCAAGAAGAGGGGGAGAGATCTGGGATTCCTCCAGATCCCAAACCAGCATTTGCCAGGCTCCTGTGGGCTCCTTCTCATCCCACACCATTCTCCTGCTCACTGCCAGGAGAGTTCCAGATCTCAGAGCTGGAGCCCCCACCTCCTGTGCCTGTCCCCTCCCATGGACAGCAGTGACCTGGGATGCTCAGCCCAACCCCCCTGCAGGAAGGAGCCATTTCCTGGCTCTTTTTGGGCAGGATTGAATTTATCCCACACACAGGGTGCTCAGCTCATCCCAACAGTGATGTGGGCTCATGGGGAAAGGCCTCAGAGCCCTGCAGATGAAGAGCCAGCAGGTTTTCAGTCACGGGCCCAGTGTCCCTCACAGTCATGGCCAGGCCATCCCTGGGGACCAGGATGGGGCAGGAGGCACCAGACAGCCCTGACTGCATGGCCACAGCTCCAGCAGCACCATAAGTCAGGGATCAGCAGCTCAGGGAAAGGGGAAACACCAACAAACCTTCTGGGAGGCCAGGGGGACTGGGATCCATCAGAGCCCCACAATGGTTTGAGCTGGAAGGGACCTCAAGGCTCATCCCATTCCACTGTCCCAGGCTGCTCCCAGCCCTGTCCAGCCTGGCCTTGGGCACTGCCAGGGATCCAGGGCCTGCCCACCCTCCCAGCCAGGAATTCCTTCCCAAAACCCCACCTAAACCCACCCTCTTTGATTTGCAGCTGTTCAGGAAGGCAAAGCCAACAAGAAACTCTTTTCACAGCCAAAGCACTGAATTCCAGGGGGATTTTCCCCCCAAAGTCACCCAAGTTTGACCATGGAGAATCATCTCCTCAGCTTGGCAGAGAAAGAAAACCAAATTAACAACGAGGAGAAGGCACAAAGCAGCATTTTGTCCACTCCAGAAAGGCCACAGGGCACCAGTGTGTGCCCCTGGACCAGCAGTGTTACACTCAGCACACCCAAACCCGGAGACCAAAATTCCCTGGAGGATGGAATAACCTCAGGAGCAGCCCCTGGGAGAGCTGCAGGGTGTGAATCCCCCAGCCCCAGTAACACCAGTGGCTCAGTGAAGAGAGCAGTGCCATCCCACCTCTCCAGGAGCAGGATTTTCCAGTGGTTCACAGGGGTGGACATGAGCCCCTCCAGCCCTGGCAGTTCCCATAAATCCTGCAGGAGCCTGGGATTTATCCCTGGATCAGGTGTCCCAGCCTGGGGGAGCTGTTATCAGCACAGAGATCGATTCAAGCAGAGTCCAACACAAACATTTCTTGGCAGGCCCCAGATAAACCCGGATTAACCACGAGCACGGAGAGCTGGGCTGGGGCTGGGGTGGGACTGGCTGTCCCCTGATCAAACACCTCCTAATCTGCAGGTGATAAATGACAAACGGCCCCGGGAGGAACATCAGGTGTTGTCACCTCCTGGCAGCGCCAGGGGACCAGGGGGGGAACTGGTGTTTGCTAAACAGGCACCAGAGCTCTGAGGGTGGCACGGGGGGGACATGGGGGTGTTTCACAGCCCTGTGCCCACTCCTGCCTGGGCACAGCTCCCAGCCCTTCTGCCAGGTGGGAGATTCCCTCTCAGATGGATCCTGCTCACAGCCAGCCCCCAGCACGGGGGCTGCAAAGAGCTCTGGGGACAGGGGCAAGGTAAATGTCACCTGTGTCCATGCTGGGCAGGCAACAGCACCCAGCACTGAGGCCCAGCATCACAGAGATGTGGAACTGCTGGAGGAAATCCAGAGGAGGCCATGAAGCTGCTGCAGGGCTGGAGCTGGGCTGGGAGAGCTGGGGGTGCTCACCTGGACAGGAGCAGCTCCAGGGAGGGCTCAGAGCCCTGCCAGGGCCTGCAGGGGCTCCAGGAGAGCTGCAGAGGGACTGGGGACAAGGATGGAGGGACAGGACACAGGAATGGCTCCCAGTGCCACAGGGCAGGGATGGATGGGAGATTGGGAATTCGGAATTGTTCCCTGGCAGGGTGGGCAGGCCCTGGCACAGGTGCCCACCCTGGATCCCTGGAAATGTCCAAGGTTGGCTGGAGCACCTTGGGGTGGTGGGAGGTGTCTCTGCCCAAGGAATCATAAAATCCCTTCCTACCCAAACTTTGCTTTAAACTGAAAGGGAGTAGGTTTACATTAGGTATTGGGGAAAAAACTTCCCTGGCAGGGTGGGCAGGCCCTGGCACAGGTGCCCACCCTGGATCCCTGGCAGTGCCCAAGGCCAGGCTGGACACTGGGATTTGGAGCAGCCTGGAGCAGGGGAAGGTGTCCCTGCCATGACAGGGGTGGGACGGGATGAGCTTTCCTTCCCTTCCCACACAAACCATTGCAGGATCCAGCCCCAGAGGCTCCTGGCACCAGCCCAGCACTGGCAGTGCCCAAGGCCAGGCTGGACACTGGGGTTTGGGGCAGCCTGGGGCAGTGGAAGGTGTCAGGCTGGGTGATCTCCAATGTCCCCCAGCACAAACCAGTCCCTGACTGGCTGATTCCCTGACCTGGGGGTTCCAGGAATGGGGGAGCAGCAGGAGGTGGCTCCAGCAGGAAGGGGGGCTGTCCCAGCATGAGGGACCTGCAGGTGTGGCACAACGGCCGTGGTGCCACAGCCCAGCCCCGGCTCCTTCTCTCCGTGCACCTGCACGAAACTGCAGCCTCCAAGGGAATCAGCAAACAATGGGCAGGATAATCATCAATCAACCCCCTGGCACGGCCCTGGCAGTGCCCCTTTGCAGGCTCACTTTATAAATAGCCTGTATTTATATCCAGATTTGGTTCAATATCAGCATTTATTGTCTCCTGGTTAAATATTGACCTGGGTAAATATTTGATCCTCTGATCATTTGGGTTTGATACCGACCTGCATCGACGTTATTTTCTGTTTGTTCCTCACGTCTCCTGGAACTCTCTGTAAAACGGGATTAGCAAAGAAAGCCCCAAACTCTTCCTTTCAAGTGCCCAACGTTTGGCTGCTGTAAACAACAAAGCCTGTCCCAGATGGAATCTGAGCTCCCATGGGAATGTGCTGGGCCCAGGGAGGCCCTGGATGGGTTCTGAGCACTCCAGGGTGAGGGGTTGCCCTCGAGGCATTTGTGGATTATTTGGGTTGGAAAACACCTCCAAGGTGACCAAGCCCAAGGTTGACATCACCCATCCCAGACATTTCCCCTCTTCCTGCGCCAGCTCCCTGCCAGACAAAGATGTCAGACCCCATCCTGCCCCAGGCTGTGTTCAGAGCACTCCTGATGAGGTGCTGCTCCCAAACCATTCTTGGAATTTCATTCACTCTCCAGGTTTGTGGCCATGGCTGGCCCAGGAGATGGGCAGAGTTATCCCAGTGCTCTTTCCTGCCCTTGTGTTGGAACTCCCTGAGCAGATGATGAGTTCCCAGGAGCCAGGGAAGCTGGGAATCTCCATGCAGGCAGCCCCACTCCCAGAGCTGCTGGCTGTGTTTGCAGTTCCTTCCCTCCAGCAGCTGATAAAGGCTCCCTCAAAGGCAATCCAGCTCAGGAATTTATCACCGGGATCATGCCACAATCCCAAAGGCCAAGGCAGCCAGGGAAAACAGCCTCATCCAACTCCAAGGTCAAGGGGCTGCAGGAGGAGCAGCTGGGAACAGCCAGGCTCCAGCAGAAAGCAGAAACCCTTCCAAAAACAGAGCCATAAATGGAGTGAAGAATAACAAACCCCTGGAGACACAGAGCGGGAGGGAATGACACAGGAGCATCTCCAGATGTGAGGGTGGAGGGGGTTCCATGGGGGTCCCATGATGACTTTGGGGTGGATCCACATTTTTGGGGTAGATGCCACTTCTGCAGGACCACTGAGAGCCACCTCAGCCCTGGGCAGAGCTGGAAGGGAGGTGGGATTCAGGGATGGCCTCTCCCATTGCTCCACCTGGTGTGAGGACAACTCTCAAAGGGTGGGAAGGGAGGACATGAGGGTTTAAGGGAGCTGGACCTCCACAGCTTTCAGGATGTTCCCATTCCATGATTTCTGAGCTGCTCCTGCTCAGCAGAGGCTGAGGTGAAGCCCCTGAATGCATTGAGGTTTTCCATCAAAGCTCCTGGAGGTCACCCTGGGCTGATCCCTGGTGGGAGCTGCTACAGCCCCTTGGAGGGGTTTTTGGGAAAAATGAAATTATTTAATGTCATTTCAATCCTGGAAGATCAAGAGGCTTGGAGCTGCTCCAGCCTCAGCCAAAACACTCAAGGAACCCTGGGCTACACAAATCAGCTCTGGATTTGGAATTATTCAGGAGCAGGGCCCCCTGCAGCTCTGCTGCTCCTTCTGGACTCGGGTCCATCCCAGATCTGCCTCTCCCTGACTCCTGGAGGCCACAAACCCCCAGGATTCCTCTTTTCTGCTCCAGCCCAGAACTGCCTCTCCCTGACTCCTGGAGGCCACAATCCCCAGGATTACCTGGGCAGATTTATCCACCTGTCTCTGCCCACAGGGCACTGGGATTGTCTTTGACCTTCCAGTGCCCCCAGTTCCCATCCCTGCCCCAGGTCCTGAAGGTGCTGTGGGCGAGGTTTGGGGCTCCAGGGATCACCCCCAGCTGGTGAGACTGACCCTGCCTCCCCAGCCCCTGTGGCAGCTCCCAGGGGCTGACAATGGAATGAGTCACTGGCTGCTTGCTGGGGCTTGTGGAGCCCTCCTGGCACCCAGATCCCATCACAGAGGCCACAAATCCTGTTTTTCCCAGGCAAACCACGGGGGAGACCCCGGGCAAGGTCAGGTTTCACGTGCAGACAGCAAATCCCCCCATCCCTGCAGCCCCAACTTCCTCCCAGAGCAGTTGGGAAAACAAAACAGAGCCCGAGGCTGCCTTGGGTTGGGCCAACCCTTCCTCCAAGCCAAGATCTGCCAGAACAGGGACTGAGGGGACACTGGAGTAGATCCACTCCTGCCACGTGCCCTGTGCTGAGTGTTTCATGGAATCATGGAATGGTTTTGGTTGGAAGGGACCTCAACCATCACCTCCTGCCATGAGCAGGGACCTCTGTGCTTCTGGTGTGGTGCTGGCAGCAGAATCTGGAGTTTCCTCCAGATCCAGGGCACTCCACCCAAACCCTCCCTTTCCACACTTTCTCTGTATAAAGGAATCCCCAGTTGCTGTTAATTAAGGGATGCTGATTATGGCACAGGCCAATAACAGCTCCCAGGGGAAGCTCTGAGCCCTGGAGAAGCTCCAGGGGAGCATTTGGGAGCCTGGGCACTGCCAGCCCTGGGAAACACAAGGGCTGAGGGGATGGCAAACCCCAAATTAATGGAGTTGAGCTCCTCCCACACCACAGAACCACAAAAACCCCAAATATTGGAAGCTGCCCAGAACAAAGCATTCAGAAGTGTTTTGGATGAGCACCTGGGGAGATGCCCTGATTTTCCCAACAAATTTGGGGCTTTTCCACAACTTAGAGAACATCAAACCTGTTCATTGTGAGGAATTTTAATATATCCAGCCATTCCTGGGTTTAGCTCCCTGAAATGTCCCTGAGGAGCAGCAAAATTATGATTTTGTAGAGACAACATCAAAATATTTGGGGTAAATAAATACACAACAAAAAAAACCCCATGGTTGGATGGGCTGGAGAGCATCCACATCCCCTGGCCTCTCCACGATGGGTTCAGATCCATGAGACAAATCACCTCAGGTGTGAGGGATCTGATAAGGGATGGATAAAACCCTGCTTTTTGGGATAAACCTGTGTTTTCAGAGCAGCTACACTGCAATGAATTCCTTACTGTTCCCTTCTCCTGCTTGCACTGAAAATCCTACAAAGAGCGAGGTCCTGAAATGCATTTTAATACTCACAAATCCTGCTCTGGGTGGGAACTTAACGTCCCTCCCCATCACGCTGAGAAAACAATAATTTTCCAAGAATTCTCGCAGCATTTCTGAACTCAATGAAAGATTCTTTGTTTGAGTTTCAAGCCGAGCTTGAACGGGGCTGCAGCTCTTTGATGTGGTAAACAGCCCATGGGGGTTTTTTTGGAGGGTTTTCATGCTAGCTCAAGTTCTGAGAACATCTGAATTGTAAACACGAGCTCTCCAATCCCCGGAGCCCGGCCGGGCCCTGTGACTGCGGGAATTCGCCAATGGAGCACGAGCAAAGCAAACACTGTAATCGAGCTCACAAGACGCTCGTAAGTGCGATTATTTGCAGTGGATGGGTTGGATAAAAGAACTCAGTGGAGCAGGGAGGGAGAACAAAACAGCGCCGGGAGGTGACCGAACAGGTTTGAGAGGGGGAAAACTCCCGGGCCAGAAATGCATTCCCCAAAGCCGGGCAGCGGGTTCAGCTGACGGGATTTGCCTCTCGCACAGCGCTCAGGAGGAGCTGGAGGGAAATCCGGAGCGCCCCGCTCGCTCCCTCCTTTCCCAGCTTTCCAAAAAGGACAAAACACCAACCACCAGGCGCTTTCCCAGCTAATCCAAGCGGGTGGCAGGTCGCAGGACGAACCTGGAATCCTCGTCCCCTTCCCGAGCAGAACAATCAGCCTTTGTCCCATCGGGACAGAGCCGCAGCTCCGCGGCTCAGAGCTCGGCTGAGCTGCTCCTTCCATCCTGTTCCTTCCATCCTGCTGCCCCTTCCATCCTGCCCCTCCTTCCATCCTGCTCCCTCCATCCTGGTGCTCCCCCTGCCCCTCCTTCCATCCTGTTCCATCCATCCTGCCCCTCCTTCCATCCTGTTCCTTCCATCCTGGAGCTCCTTCCATCCTGCCTCTCCTATCCTGCTTCTCCCTCCATCCTTCCCCTCCTTCCATCCTGCTCCCTCCATCCTGGTGCTCCCCCTGCCCCTCTTTCCATCCTGTTCCATCCATCCTGCCCCTCCTTCCATCCTGTTCCATCCATCCTCCCCCTCTTTCCATCCTGTTCCATCCATCCTCCCCCTCTTTCCATCCTGTTCCATCCATCCTGCCCCTCTCTCCCTCCTGTCCCCACCCAGGGGGCTCAGAGGGGTTTGGGGCCTCCAGAAAACCCAAATAACAAATATTGTGGATGAAACCCCAGCATGTGCCGGGTTTGGGCTCACTGGTTTTACCCAGAGCTTCCAGCAGAGCTGCTCTGCCATGGGACCAACCCCTGGCACACCCCTGGGCTGGGGATTCTCCTGAGGGTCTTCCAGCAAAATCAGAGGGATAAATGGATCATTTCTGGGAATCTGTCCCAGCTCCCCGTGGCCCTGCATACACCTGCCAGGCACAAAGCCCAGCAGACTTGTAAATCCAGAGGCTGGTCCCAAAAATATTGGGATCAGCTGATCCCAAAGCAAAACAGAGGCAAGGATCCCTCCCTCTGGAGATCCCTCATGCAAGGCTCCACCAGCCACAGGGATCAGGTGTTCCCATTCCTCCTTGGCAAGATTTAACTTCCCATCTCTCCCACTCCATTCCTGCACTCCCTGGAGCCAGCACCCTTTGGAAATGGATTTTGCATGGCCTTTCTGAACCCTTCTCCAAAGCCAAGAGGATCCCCAAGGGAGGGAATTCATCTCATTCCAGATCCACAGCAAAATTCCAAAGCAGCCATCTCCCCTTTCCCTGCAGAAAAGCCAAATTTATTCCCTGCCTGCAGCTCCTGAGATTCCAAAGCAATGAATCATCTGCTGGGCACTCCAACATCTCTCCTAAAAAGTAAAGCAGCTTTATTTATGGGAGGCAGGACTCTCCTGGCCCTGACCAGGACCCATCACCCTGGTCCCCAGGTAGGAGCACCAAGAAGCAGGAAAAGCCATCCCTGCTCCAAGGGACAGCCACACTCATGACAAGGGACAGGGACACAGGGACAGGGCAGGATTGAAACACCTCCTGAAAGCTGGAGCATTCCTAAAAATGCTGGATCCAGCTTCTCCTGTGATCCAGGAGCAAAATCCCTGCCAAGATGAAGGCAGAGGAGCAGCACAGCACTGGCACCCTGTTCCACAGTTGATCCACGCTGCTGGAAAGGGTCTGGCAGTGCCATCCCAGCACTGAGGAGGGGAAGTGCCAGGAAAAGCTCTGGGAACAGCACTTTCCTCATCCCATCCCATGTGTCCAAGCACCCCCCAGATCCAGATGCTGGAGACGTTTGTTGTTGTTGTTGTTGTCATCCTTACTTTTGATTATTAATAATAATAATAATAAAAATTATTCCCTCCAGCATCAGCCACTGGAGATTTAAAAAGGAAAATGCTTTTTCTGGCCGATCTGACTTAAATCAGGAATGAAGGAATGAACAGTCCTTTTCTCTCACAAGCCCTTTTCCCCCTCCTCTTTTCTTTTTGTGTTGGTTTTATGGTTTTTTTTTTTTTTTTTGGTTTTGGTTTTGTTGTTGTTTTGGGGGTTTTTTTGGGTTTTTTTTTTTTGGTTTTTTTGGTCGGAAAAGCCAAGGAAAGGGAAAATTTGATTAGAAATTCCACAAAGTATCTGTTTCCACCTGAGCCAAATCAAATAAAATTTTTGACAGCAAAGAGCTCTCACCTGAAAAGCAATTTAAGGGGGATATATGGCAATGGGACTTTGAAATCACAGGGATGATTTGCTGCTGCCTCTTCCCAAGCTCAGGCAGCCAGAGCACGGGAACTGCCCTGAGCTGGAGCCTGACAGGTCACAGCCTTTGGCACCTGCCTTGTCAAGCTGATAAAAACCCTCTGGAGCAAAGGCTCCCCAGCCCTGCGGCTTCCAGCTCCTCCTGCCTCCAGGCAGGGCTCCCACAGCACCACAGCCTCTGGGAGAAAGGGACCAGGCCACGGAATCTCCTGCCTGGGGCTCTCGGGGTGTCCCAGCACAGCCCTGCTCCCTGTGTGGCTTGGGGGATCCATGGCATCCATGGGACCTGCTCAGCCCCACAGCTGCTGTGCCAGGATCCCACTGCCCAGGAGGGTCAGTGGCAAAGGGCAACACCTCCAAGGCCACCCCTCAGCTGCCATCGCCCCAGAGCAAAGTGGGACCAAACTGGGAGGAGAAATTTCACCTTTCCGCTGGAAGCACAGCAGGGATAGCGTAGAGTGAAGGTGTGCCCAGCCATGGGTGGCCCCATGAGGGGGACAAGAGGTGGCTCATGGCCAGCCATAGTCACACTGCCTCATCCCACCCAGACAGAAAAAGGCAAGAAGCCAAGCTCACCCTCTCTAAAACCATTTTGGGGGGTTTGGAGGGAGCTGTCAGATTTTCCCCCCAGGACAGGCCCGGGGGACAATCCCAGCTTTCCAAGAGCCACCACCCGGCTCTGATCCAGATGATCCCCAAACCCGACAGGGGAGGGAGGAATGGCTCCCCTGTTTGACCCCACACCCACAAGCACCACTGACAGCCCCTGTGGATCCCGGAGCTCCAGGAAATCCAGGGATGGAGCCACGGCCTTCACCTCCCTGTGCGGGACACAGCCCCAAAATGGCCCTGGGCACACCGGTGACGTGGGGAGCAGAGCAGGGGCACTGGGGACATGGCCCCGAGCCTGCCTGGTGCCACCCAGGCTGGGGCGGCCTCCCGGGGGTCTCTGCAAGAGCAGCAGCGGGTTGGGGGTCCCTGCGTGGCCCCGGAGCCGGGCCCGGAGCGCCCCCGCCCCGCTCAAAATGGCGCTGGGGCCGTGGGGTTGGGGTTAATCATTACCCCGGGCACCCCGCGCCCCACGGAGCGGGAAAAGGGGAAACCTCGGCTTCAGGGTGGGGCCTCACCCGCCCTGCAGCAGGAAGGGCGGCCGGAGCTCTGGGGGTGGCACACGGAGCCTGGTCCCCCACACGGGGTGGGCAGCAGGGCCCAGGACAGGGGTGGGCCTGCAGGAGCACCCCAAAGCCTCATCCCGGCCTTAATCTGTGGGGAATGCTGCCAGGGAATCTCGAGGAGCATTCCTTCCCCACGGCAGAGGTGGAAAAGTACAGAGAATCAAATAAAATCGAAAATAAGGTCCCGTGTCCCATCCGGCACACGCAGGCACAGCAATCCCGATCCCAAAACCTTTCCCAGTGGGAGAGCCCCTGGACACCCCTGGCCTGCCAAGCCCAGGGCACAGGGACTGCACCCTGGAGCGGGAGCAAAGCCCACACGGACTTTGCCGGGGAGATTTGAAGGCAAAGAACCCAAACCAAAATTCCCGAACGAAACGCAACACGCCCAGGAGAAAAGCCAGCGCAGGGGGAAGCGGGAGCCCACAGAGGCACGGAGGTGTCGCAGCCACGACGGGAGAAACAAAGCAGAATTGAACCCAAGCCGGCGGCACCTGAGCGGGCGGGAGCGGCCCCTTCCCTCCCAGCGCTTACCTGCGCCAGCTCGGGAGGGGTCTCCAGGGGCCGTGAGGGGCCTTTGATGTCCTCGAAGACCGGGGTGTCCTCGCCGGGCTCCCCGGACATGCTGACGGGTTTGAGCGGTGCCAACACCGCTGCGTCCACCAGCCCGCTGCTCATCCCCCCGCGCCCCGCACGGGACAGGGAACCAGGCCCGGGCAACGGGGAAAGGGGGAAAAAAGGGGGAGAAACAAGGGAGGGGAAGGGAAAGAACCCCCTGAGGCGAGGCGGAGCGAGCTGCGCGGGTGGGAGGCCGGGAAGGCTGTACCTGGCCGCGGGAAGGCTCTACCTGGCCGCGGGAGGAGGAAGCGGCCCCGGAGCGGGCGGTGATGCGGAGCCAATCAGGCTCCCGGCGCCGGCCCCGCCGGGACAGCGCTCATAAAAGGGCGAGGGAGCCCCGGCAGCGGGCCCGGGCAGCTGCAGCACCCCGAACACAGCCCAGGAGTTCTGGCACCGGGTGGGCTCCGGCAGGGAGCTCAGGAAGATCGCACACACCGGGATTCAATCCCGATCCCAACCCTGAACGGGTGGCCGGGAGTTCTGTCACCAGCTGTGACCCCACAACGCGCTTGGGAAGCTCCAGCACACCAGGACTCAAATCTCAACCCCAAGCTCTGTCACCAGGTGGGCTCTGAAAAGGAGCTCAGAACGATCCCACACCCCAGGATTCAGTCCCGATCCCAGCCCTGAGCAGGTAGCCAGGAGCTCTGTCACCACCCGTGACCCCACACGGATCTCAGGATGATCCCACACCCCGGGATTCAGTCCCGATCCCAACCCTGAGCAGGTAGCCAGGAGCTCTGTCACCACCCGTGACCCCACAGAGAACTCAGGACGATCCCACAAACCGGGATTCAATCCCGATCCCAGCCCTGAGCAGGTAGCCAGGAGCTCTGTCACCACCCGTGACCCCACACGGATCTCAGGATGATCCCACACCCCGGGATTCAGTCCCGATCCCAACCCTGAGCAGGTAGCCAGGAGCTCTGTCACCAGCCACAACCCCACAACGTGCTTGGGAAGCTACAGCACACCAGGACTCAAATCTCAAGCTCTGTCACCAGGTGGGCTCTGGCAGGGAGCTCAGGACAATCCCATACCCCGGGATTCAATCCCAGCTGCAAGTGGGTGGCCAGGAGCTCTGGCACCAGCCATGACCCCACACAGAGCTCAGGACAATCTCACACCCCAGGATTGGATCTCTGATCCCAACCCCAAGCTCTGGCACCAGCCATGACCCCACAAGGCACTCAGGACGATCCCACACCCCTGGATTTGATCCCCAACCCCACGCTCTGTCACTAGCCGTGATCCCACACAGAACTCAGGAAGTTCCAGCACTCCAGGATTCGATCCCCAATCCCAAACCTGTCGCAGTAAACATGCCAAATAAAAAACATACTACAACACAAACCCAAGCTCCACCACTAGCCATGCTCCAACAGAATGCTCAGGAAACCCCAGGATTTAACCCCAACCCCAAGTGGGTGGCCAGGAGCTTTGTCACCAGCCGTGCTCCCACATGGAGCTCAGGACGATCCCACACCCCAGGATTTGATCCCCAATCCCAAACTCTGGCACCAGCCCTGCTCCCACAGAGAAGCCCAGGAGGTTCCAGCACTCCAGGATTCAATCCCAGAGTCCTTCCAGGGCCTCATCAGCCACAGGCCCCAGCCAGCTCCAGCACCACCAGGATGAAGGGATCAGCCCCAGCCCCAAGGCTTGGAACACCCCCAGCTGGGCCATTGTCCCCAGACTGAGTCCCCTGCACTGAAACAAGGGGGATATTCCAGTTTTTTACAGACATGGGTACTTTTCAATGAGAAAATGCCATTTTTGCATGAATGGGTCAATTTTGCATCAAAACTACTTTTGAGAGGATAATCCTGTTTGCTCACACTTCTCATTCCCAGGGATAAAAAGTGATGGATCAAAAATAAAGGGGAAGGATCAAAAATAAAAGGGACAAACCCTAAAGGAAAAGAAAAGCAGCAGTTGGAAAAGCACAGACAGGTAGGAGGGCACAGGGTTCTATGGAGACACCAGGCAACTGTGTTTGGGTTTCACTTCTGGAAAGGAAGGAGAGTAAAGATCCAGAGATAAAGGGAATAGAAATTACCTTTCTGGCAAAGAACTGGGAGAAAAAAAAAAAAAAAAAAAAAGCCATTCTGCTCCAGATAATCCAGCTCTGATGGTCCCCAGCCCCTCCCAAGGAAGAGCCTGGATCCTCCCCCTCACTGTGTTCACCCATCCCAAATCAGATTTCCCACTTCCCTGTGTGTCCCAGGCAGGATCCCACACAGGCAGGGGTGCTGCTGTCACCACCTTGGGGACATCCCAGCAGCTCCAGGGGACCACAGGAGCAGGGGAAGGAACTGGGGGGGGCTGAGGCTGCTCTACCCCCTGGACAAAGGGAGAGCAGTGCAGTGCTGCCAGGGCAGGGCAGTGCCTGATCCATGGCATTCCTGCCACTCCAGGGCCCTCACAAGGGACCTGTAACTGCTCAGAGCAGGAGCCACAGCAGAGGTTTGGTGTCACAGCTGCCACCCCACTCCAGGGACCAAAACCATCAGCTGGGGGGCTGAGCATCCCAGAGAGCAGAACTTGTGAGTCCTTGGGAGAGCAAATACAGGAATAGCTCAGGCCTTGCAGGGTTTTGTTTTCCAGGGAAGCTGTGCTGCTGCTGGAACTCTCACCAGGGCTCCCAGGGACAGGGGGATGTGTCACCAGCACTGCAGGACCACACGGGGACAGGAGGAAGTTTGTAGTGAGGGTGCCCAGAGCAGCTGTGGCTGCCCCTGCATCCCTGGCAGTGCCCAAGGCCCAGCTGGACATTGAGGTTTGGAGCAGGAAGATCATGAGGGATGTTAAAATTAGAGCTCATTTGTGTCCTTTTTTGTCCAGGGGTATTATGAGTTGTTTTGTGACTAGGTTGATGAATCATGGCTGGAGGGTTGAGAGCTGGTTAGTAATTCATCGATTGTCTAGGGAGGGTAGTAAGAGAGCTGGGAATGTTATTGAGATGAGGATTAGTGGGATTCCTAGGAAGGATGGGAGAAGAAGAAATTTAAATGGGACAGTGGAAGGTGTCCCTGCCGTGGCAGGGGTGGGATGGGATGAGCTTTAAGTTCCTGTCAGCATAAACCATTCCATGATTCCATTATAAAACCAAAAGTGTTCCCTTTCTCTCCATCCCATGCGCAGCCGGGTGAATCCCAGGAGCAGGGCTCACTGCCGGCTGCTCCTGCCCAGGAGCAATCCCCGGTTTCCCAAGGCGGAGCTGCCCCTCCTCGCAGGGACGGGCCCAAGGCAGGCAGAGCCCTTATCTGCCCCGGGAGAGCGGCCTTGGGTCCCTCTGTGCCCCGGCCCTTTGCCCGGGGCGCCGCCGGTCCCGTTGTGTCCCCACGTGCCACCCGCGATGGCGCAGAGATAAGGGCGGCTCCCTGTGACCAACGCGCTCCCTCCCCACCTTGCTCACGTTTCCCTCCCTCATCGCACGCAGAATTCCCCTCTGAAAAGTCCACACCGAGAGGCTGGAGGGGGTTTGGGAAGGGAGGTCCTGGGCAGGGAGGGATGGAGCTGAGAGGGGGTCCCAACCCAGGGGAGAACTGGGGAGCCAGCCCCGGATCCCGGCACTCCGGGTCCATGGGAATGATGAGGAAGGACAGCCAGGCCCTCCTTCCTCTCACAAGAGAGCAGGAGGCAGGTGAAGCCCCGGATTACAGAGACTTGAGCTAAAATGCAAGAAAGGCACCGAATTTTGAGGAAACCTGGATCAGGCTGGGAAGCAAACCTCAGGGAAAGCAAACCTCGGGCTGGGAAGCAAACCTCAGCAAACCTCCCACTCCCCAAAAGACCCCGGGCACAGGCAGAGACAGCCCCAGCCTGCCCCCAGCATCCCCACAGCCACCCTCACACCTCAGCACTGGGCTGGCTCCCAGGGACCCCCGAGAGCCCCCACTCAGGTTCTACCCTCACACCTCAGCACTGGGCTCTGGATCTTCATGGGACCCCCGAGAGTCCCCACTGAGGTCCCACCCTCACACCTCAGCACTGGGCTGGCTCCCAAGGGACCCCCGAGAGCCCCCACTCAGGTCCCACCCAGGAAGGGGAGCTGGGGAAGGGTCCCGGCCCTGCCTGGGGGTCCCTGGCCCATTTTCCCTCCTGCAGCAGCTCTTCCCTCCCTGCTGCCGCCCCGAACTCCCCCCCCCCCCGGCACCCCGGAGCACCCACCTGTGTCGGGGCCGTGCTGGACATCCCCAGGCCGCTCTGGCTGTGCCTCCCTGCGCCGAGGCCACCGCGGGTTCCCGTGGCCAGGCCCCGCTCTCCTGTCCCCACGCCGGGCACACAAAGCTCTGCAGAGCTGCCGGAGCAGCCCCGCGCCTCCCCCGCTCCCCCAGCGAAACCCAAAACCACCTATTTTTGTCTTTTCCTTTCTCCTTCTCGGGAGGTTTGCAGCCATCAAATGCTTCCCGGGAGCCCTTCAAAGGAAAAGCGGCCGCCCCGTCCCATCCACTTGCTAAACCAGTCTGAGCAGTGCCGGGCGGGCGGGCGGAGAGGCCCCGGCACCCCCGACAGGGACGGGGACAGGGACACGGAACCGTCCGCAGGGATCCCAGAGCCAGGGCACCGCCACCCCACTGTCACAAGGGGGGCCACCAGCCGGCAGGACCCCCCGGAGGGCTGCAGAACCCTCCCAGTCACTGCTCCTTCGGCAGGGAAGCAGTTGGGGATTGCTAAATTCTTCTGCCAGCCATGGAAAAAGACAGGCAGGGGATGGGAAAGAGCCCAGAAGAGATGGGGAGGCCCCCAGTACCCCCAGTCAGGCAGTGGGGGAGCACTGGGAGATGGAGCAGCTCCTCCAAGCACTCCTGAGAGAGGAGGAGGGAGGTGAGGAAGAAGGGCCTGAGGCTGAGCTTAGTTTCCAGGACAAAAATTCAGGGCGCAAGGAAGATGATATCAGCCTTTTTCCCCCAAAACCCAACCTTGGACCTTTGCCAAGCCTGGAAAACAACCGGGAGGGTTTTCTGGGCTCCCACCAAGCACAACCCCAGGCACTGGAGAATCCCCAGGGCACGTGGAGCTGGATGTGCCCCTCATGCCACAGCAAAGCCACTGCCAGAGGGGCTCTGCTGAGGCTCAGGGACCATCTGTGCCCAGACAGGGGTGGCACAGCCCTCCCTGGGGGTCACCTGCCCTGGGCACATGCTGCAGGACAGGCCCGGGTGACAGGGATGGGGTCAAGGTGACAGCCAGGGGGGAAAGTGGCTGTGAAAGGGCTCAGACAGCTCCAGCACAGCACAGGGAGCAGCTGGAGGCCTCAGGCTGAGCTTAAACGGGCCCGGGGGTGTGGGTGGGGATCTCAAGTGGGGCTGCTCAGAGCAAATAAATCCCTCAGGGCCTCACCCGGGAGGAAGCACAGCCTGGACCCCCGGGATGGCGGGGCCAGCCCCTGGGGAGGGGGTGACACCTGCTCCTGTGTGGCAGGACCCACACACCGCTGTCCCTCTGTGAGCCCCAAACCTGTGCAGCTCCTCCCGACACCTGGGGGCTGTCCCCCATTCCCCTGTGCCAGCATCCCCGCCAAGGCACTCGGAGCAGAGGAGCTGCAGCCCGAACAGCAGAAGGGTTTGATGTCCCCGTGCTTGTAGAACTCCGAGGTGCAGCGTTCCCACGGGCAGTTTTAGGGCTCCTCACCCGTGCCGGGGGAGCACCGGGGGCTCAGCGGTGCCACGGCGGCTCCGGGCGCTCGGGGAAGCTCCCCCAGCACGGGGAACCCTCGGCTCCTCCTCCGGCCGTGGCTCAGCGCGGGCCGCTGGCGCCACCGGGTGCCCGAGCGCTGCCAGCGGGTGCCAGCAGCGCCCGGCCGGGTTCGGGGTGCGAGCAGCGCCCACCGGGACCGCCCCAGCAGCCCCAGGCACCGCCGGGGTCCCAGCCCCACACAGGGACTGCGGGCGCGCTGGGGGTGCTCAGGAGGGGGGGACACCCCAGGACCAACCTGGGTCAAGGACGGGAGGGTCCCTCCGAGCATGGCTTTGCTTACCAGCACCCCAAAAAAGGGAAGCACAGAGCCTAAGCGCCCCAAAGTGCCACCCTGAACCTTAATACAGGGTGACAGAACCCCTAAAGAGAGCCCTGTCCCCCTAAAGAGTGCCGTGTCCCCCTAAAGAGAGCCCTGTCCCCCAAAGGGCACTTGTCCCCCTAAAGAGTGTCCCATCCCATTAAAGGGCACCTCCCGAGAGCCCCCCCGTGCCCCCAGAGGAAACCCTGACACACACTGCCAGCACCCTGTGCCCCCAAGGGACCCCCAGGCTCTGGCACTGCCAGCACCCCCAGTGACACCCCCGAGGGTGCCCACAGGGGAGCCCCGGGGGGGACGAGGAGCCGATTTGGGCAGAGGGTCCCCGTGGCACTTCATGCCGGGGGCCCCACGCGTGTCCCGGGTGGGGTTGGGGGTCCCGCTTGTCCCTCGGTTGTCCCTCGGTCCCGCTGGCCGTGCTGTGGGTGGGGCCGGGCCCTTTCAGAAGCTCCACCCTCGGCCGAGCCCAGGTGGCGCCACGGGGCTCTTCAAAAGGTGACAGAATTCCCAAATCCTCCAAAAGTAGGATTTTTTCATTTCTGTAAGGAGTATTTTTTATCTTTTCTTTGTAATTTTCCTCCCTGGAATGGGACATCTTTCATGCAAAATCCCCAAAAAGCTTCAACTGAAGAATTTTGAGATTTTTTTCCTTAGTACTCCTTAGAGTGCTGTATCTGGGTTGTTCATCAGGATGATGAAGAGAACTGGGATGAGGCTGGAGCCCTGTGGCACCCCAGTAATGAGAGGTGCCAGGCTGGTGTCACCCCACTCTGCCATCCTCTGTGCCCAACCCAGGAGCCCATCCCAGGTGTTTATCCAGCTGCAGCCTGGACATTTTGTCCAGAAGGACCCTGGGAGAGACAGGAACAAAAGCTTTGCTGGAGTCCAAGAAGATTCCATCTCCTGGCTGTCCTTGCTCAGCCAGGTGGGACAGACACCCTGTTGTGGGAGACCATCAGGCTGGACAAGCAGCACTTCCCCTCATGGACCTGTGGCCAATGACTGTGTTGTCTTCCAATACTTCCCAAAATCATCTTTTCCATGATTTTTCTGGGCACTAAAATGACACTGACAGCCCTGGGGGTTCCAGGGTCCTCCTTCTTACCATTCTGGAAATCAGGACAACAGTCCCCAGTTTCCAGCCAGCTGGGACCTCCTGGAGTCCCAAACCATTCAAAATCATCAAGAGAGCCTTTGTGATGGCATCAGCAACTCTTGGAGGGTTCTCAGATGAATCCCACCAGGTCTCCCAAAGGGATTTGGAGGGATCCAGCTGGAGCAGGAGATCCTGCACAAGGTCATTCCAGATCATTCCTGCTCGTCCAGCTCAGGGCACTGGGACTCCCTTGGTCCATCCTCTGCACACAGAGTGCCTTGAACAGCTCTGCCTTGTCCCTGTCCCCTGTGGGAGGTGACATCCCCACCCCAACCAGGCCAATCCATGCTATCCCTACAGCCATCAATAGGTTTGAACAGGCATTCCCCAGCTGGCAGCTCTGCAGCCCAGCCCTGCAGGGTGGGTGGCTGTGCCAGGGGCAGTGCCAGCACTTCACCTGTGCCAGGGGCACTTCCAGCACTTCACCTGTGCCCAGCCAGACTCTCCCTCAGGCCATGGCATCAGGGACCACCTCAGGCCAGGGACAAGCTCTGCCCAGGGCACACCTGGCTGGTGGATGGCAAGCTGAGGAAAAGCACTTTGCCAAGCAGCTGGGAGTTGTTTCCAGGGGCCACAGGTCCCTGAAGTGCCCTCCCCCAGCCTTTCCTCACACCAGTTCCCCCATCCCCACACAGCCAGGGCAAAGCACCAGCTCAGAGGGAGTCTGGGAGCTGAGCATGGGAGGTGTCATGGTCCCCACCACCCAACAGCTCAGAGCATCCAACCCCAAATCCTAACACCCTCCCAGCAACCAGCAGGGTTGGCTGGGGTGGGGGATGAAGAAACACTCCTCAAAAACCATTATTAAAAAGCAAAGCGTGTGGCCACAGCCGCTGGTTTAACTTAGAAACACTTCAAGTGGCCCAGAGTCTTCCAAAAAACCCGAGAGCTGCTGGCCCTCGTCCCCCCCCACCCTGTCCCACCCCCTTGTAGAATTCCATAAAAGAAAAGTTCCATGTTCCACAAAGTTTCCGTTTGTGTGGTGCTGATGGTCTTGTTTGTGGGTCACTGTTGGGTTGTTTCCCCCTTTCTTGATTCCTCTTTTCCTCCTGGCTCTCTGCACACCCAGCACTTCCCGTGAAGCCCAGCACGTGCTGAGGGACACACAGAGAGGTGATGTCCCTTCTCCTGCTGGGACAGCCTGGGGATGGACAGGAATGGCCATCAGCTCCTCCACGGGAGCCCATCACCCCCTGCCCCTGTCCTTGCCACGGCTCCCAGGGAGTGGCAGGGGACAGGGAGCACACGGAGAGGGGACAGCAACGGGCAGGAGGCTGAAGAGCCAGAGGCAGCTGCTGGGTGAATTCCAGGTGAGGAGTCAAGGAGCCTCCAGGCGAGGACAAACCCAGGACTAAAAACAGCTGGGGACAAGAGAGAAGGGGCAGCAGTCCAGAATCCATTGTTTGCCGTCCCGTGCCGTGCCGTGCTGGCGGGGCTCCTGCAGCGGGCACGGCCCGGCCCCGGCGCTCCGCAGTCCCCGCCCCGCCCCGCCGGAGGCGCGGGGTGTGGAGGATGGAGGGAGGGAGGCGCTGCCGGCTCCCAGCGCGGCGGGCACCGCTCACATCATGACGTGCCGCCGGCGGTGCAGGGCCAGGTGGTCGGAGCGGGAGAAGCTGCGGTCGCAGTCCGAGCAGCGGAAGGGTTTGATGCCCGTGTGCTTGCGGAAGTGCCGGGTGAGCTCGTCCGAGCGGGCGAACTTCCAGGTGCAGCCTTCCCACGTGCACTTGTAGGGCTTCTCGCCTGCGCAGGGGAGCACCGAGGGGTCAGCGCCGCCACAACAACGGGCCCCCAGAGCCCTCACAGAGATTCCCAACGGGGAATCCCTCTGCACTTCCACCCAGCACCCCCAAAGGGCCACAGCACCATCCCACGGGGAACGCAGGGACACCAATCCCAGCCCTACCTGTGTGTATCCTCCGGTGGGCTTTGAGGTGGGAGCTTTTGGTGTAGACCTTATTGCAGCCCTCGAAGTCGCACTGGTGGATGCGCCGCTTCTTCAGGTCCGGGGAATCGGCCCTGGGCCCCCGCGCCGCCGGCCTGCGGGAGCAGGGAGAGCTGGAGCCACGGCCCTGCAGCCCACGGGGGCTCAGGGGGGCTCAGGGGGATAAAGGGCGGGGAGGCACACGCAGGAGGACACTCACTCTCTCGGCAGGTCCTGGAAGGGCGCTGGGCCGCTCTCGGAGGCGCTGTCCTCGCTGTCGCTGTTCATGTCCATGGGGTACACAGAGCCAGGGTCCATTTTCACTGGAGGGGTCCGGGAAAGAAAAGCTTTAGGGCACAGAGAGGTGAGGGGTAAGCACAGAACAGACACTTCCCCAAAGCACCTACTCTACATCAGGGTGCAGCCTTCCCCTTGCTCCTGCAGTGATCCTGGCACAGCCTGTCCCTACAGAGAATAAAAATCCAACTGGGTTGATGGAGAACCCCTAAAGGGAGGAAACAACTTGGGGGCACCACTTTTGGCTGCCTGCTCCTGCCCAGAGCAGGGCAGATCCAGGTCCCCCACCCTGGATAAGGTGGGAAGCTGGCAATGTCCTGGGAAAGGGGATTGTGGGGGGCACAGAGAGCAGCTGACCTGAAACCAGAGCTGCTGGCAGGAGGCAGCCAGTGGGAAGGGCAGGGCAGGCTGCCAGCAACAGGATGGGTGGAGAACAGGCAGTGCCATGCCCTGTGTGTCCCTGCCCTCCCCATGTCCCCTGGGGGGCACAGGCTGGGGGCTGAGAGGCTTTGTATGAAAGTGGCACACTGCAGTGGCAGGGACACTCCACGGTGAAAAATGAGATCCCCCTCGAGGCAGGACAGACACCCTCCACCCCCCAGATTCCAGCATTCCCCCCAGGTGCCCTTACCAGACCCAGCGTTCTTGCCGTCCCCCCCGATGAGGGGCACGGTAATGGCGGTGACGCCGTCCGTGGGCACGGTGGTGTAGACGACGGGGAGGGACTGCACCACCACGGGGATGGTCTGCAGGTTGCCCATCTTGCTGGGCAGGTTGACGGAGGGGATGGTGTGGATGACGTGGAGGATCTGCTGCCCGCCGCTGCCCTGCGTGGAGGCCAGGATGGAGCCGGGCGAGAGGACAGCCGGGATGGCCGAGGTGGAGCTGAGACCGGAGGGCGGGATGGACACGGTGCTGGGAGCGGGAACCGGGGGAGCCACGAGCATGGGGGACGACTGGACCGAGGTGGAAGGCGGTGGCGGCGGGGCCGAGGCCGGAGCCACCTTGGATTTATTGAGGGAGAGATCGACGGGCTCGGCCTGGGGCTGGCTGCAGTCGCTGGCCAGCAGCTCCTCGGGGGGCTCCGTCTTGATGTCGGCCAGCAGCACCGGAGGGTCGAGGGGGCCCTCAGCCAGCAGCGCCGACGAGCTCATGGCGGGCGTCGCCTTCCCCTGGCCCTGCAAGAGACCCGCAGTCCGTGAGGAGCCAGGGAAACTGAGGCACGGGGCGGGGGCGAAGGGGTTTTTTTAACGGGCTCTCACCAACCAACCGACCGGGGCGGCGCCTCGGGGCGGCTCCGGCGGGGCGTGGGGCCACCCGGGGGTCGCCGGGCCGGGCATGGCGGGGCCCGCCCGTGCCCTGAGGCGGGGCCGGGCCCGCCCGTCCCTCACGGACCCGCCCGGCCCCTCACGGCGGCGGCCGCGCGCGCCGAGGGCGGGAACCGCAGGCCCCGCCCCCCCGCCCGCGCCTTTGTGCCGGTCCGGGCCCGCCCCCCGCGGGCGGGGCGTGGCGGGGGCGTGTCCCGCGCGCGGGGCGGTGGCGGCCCCGCCCCGCTCCTTCCCCCCGCGCCTTAAAGGGGCCGCGCCCCCCCGGCCCGCGCGCCCCCCGCCCGGGGTCACTCACGGACTGACCCGCGGGGCTCCCACGCGTGTCCGCCGCGGCCGCAGCTCCCCCCCGCCGCCCGCAGCACCATCTCCCGGGCCGCGCCGCCCGAGGTGCGAACGGCCCCGCGGCTCCACCTGGGCTCGGCCGCGGGTGGAGCTTCTTAAAGGGCCCGGCCCGGCCCCCGCGGGAGGCACCGGGCACGGCCCCACCCGCGGCACGGCCAGCGCTGCGCCCCCGCGGGACCGCGACACGAGCGAGAGACGGCAGGGACCCCCGGCCCCACCGCACCCCGCGCTGAGTCCCGGGGCACGCGTGGGGACGAGCGGTACGAGGGAACCCCCGGCCCAACGAGCTCCCCGTCACCCTCCGCGCTGCCCCGGGACCCCCCGGCGCTGCCCCCGGCCCCCCGCACGTACCTGCCCACGCAGGGACCGTCCCCGCCCGCGGAGCCCCCACGCACCGGCCTCGCGCGGCGGCCCCGCCCCGCCACACCCAGCGCCGCGCCCCGCGCACACGGCCCGGCCCCGCCCGGGGGGGGCGGCGGCTACAGCGCGGCACCGGCACCGAGCCCAGGCACCGGCACCGAGCCCTCCCGATACCGGCAATGAACCCCCGGCACCGGCACCGAACCCTCCCGGCACCGGCACAGGGTACTCGGAACCGGCACCGAACCCAAGGAACCGAACCCTCCCGACACCGGCACCGAGCCCAAAGCACCGGCACTGAATCCCCTCGGCACTGGCACGGAGCCCCCGCTCACACAGCGAACCCCGAATTCACCGTCCCCATAAAACCGGGTTCCCTCAAAGCGCCTCCACACTCAGGGCAGGGATCCCCCGAACCCATCCAGGGACCCCCCAACAGAGGCACAGAGCCACGGAACCCCCAAACAGAGCCCCCCCACGAATCAACCCCAGGGACAGCCGGGAGCCCCCCCAAACACACCCCAAAAAGAGCCAGAAAGACCGGGAGCCCCCCAAACACACCCCAAAAAGAGCCAGACACATCCCCCTCCTCCCCAGAACCCTCCTCGTCACCTGGGGACCCCCTGGCGCTCAGAGCCCCCTCCAAATAAACCGTAAACCCCCAAACAGCCCCAAACAGAGACTGACACCCCCCAGGACCCACATATTGGGGCGACCCCCCCCCCAGCACAAACACTCAGCCAGGGACCCCCACCATAACCAGTCAAGGACCCCCAAAACATCCCACTCACACCCTCACAAACTACCAGCGCCCCCAAAAACCTCCACTCTCAGGTAAGGACCCCCATTCTCCCCCCCCTCAAATCCAGGGACCCCCAAAACACCCCCCAAAAAAGAGAGACACCCGTCAAACACCCCACGCTCAGTCAGGGACCCCCTGCAACACATCCCCAGGTCCTCGAAGCACCCCCTCCGGCCAGAACCCCCAAAAACACACCAGGGGACCCCCCCAGACGAACACACAACTGCCCCCCGCGCCTGGGGACCTCAGTGTCCCCCCAGGAGCGGCCCCTCACACCAGGAGGGTCCCCACAAACAGGCTCATTGAGGGGGGGTGCAAAAGGGACACCCCGTCCTCCCCTAGGGACCCTCCCTTACCCAAATTTGGGGGCCCTTTGCACCCCAAAGCCCCGCGGGGGTGGGGGGTGCGGGATGGAGCAGCGGAGTGGGCGGGGGGGGGTGCTTGCTCGTTGCACCCCAAATTCCAGCACTGCTGACCCTCCCGCCCTTTAGGGGTGAACTGAATTCCTCCGTCCTCAACCCGGTGCACCCCAAAGTCAGCCAGGGGTGCGAGGTGGGGGCTCGGGGGCGCCCCCACAAACCCACATATCGGGGGGTGCTGTGCACCCTCCCAGCACTTTGTGTCCGCCACTCCAAGGGAATAATTGGTGCTCCCCCCGTTTTCAGCCCTAAACAGCTTAAGGAGGCATTTCGGGTGACCTTGGCCGGGGGGGTGAGCGTGGGAAAGCGCCCTCCACAGCCCCCCCCCACCGCTTTGTCCCCTCAGTGTCCCCACCCCCTCCCCCCGCTGCGTGTCCCCCACCCGTGGGCGTGGGGGGGTCACACCCCGCCGCCGCCGCCACACCCCCCCGTGGAATTTCCTCCGCGCTCCACCCTCCGCCGGCGGCCGCTGGGGACACGGGGGGTGAGCACGGAGGGGACACGGAGCGGGGACCCCCGTGGGGTGAGGGGCGCGGGGGGCACGGGGGGGGGCCGGAGCCCGAGCGGGGTCTGTCCCTTTAAGAGCAAAGGGCGTGGGAGGGGAGGGCAGGGCGGGGCCGCTGTGACCTCCCGGCCGCGGGGGGGCGCCCTGCCCGGAAGCGCGCGCGGAGCATGGTGGGGGGGGGCACCCCACGCGCGACCCCCGCGTGAGGGGCGAGGGGGGAGGGGAGGCCTGAGGGGCGCGGGGGGCGGGGCCCTCCCCCTCCATCCCTCCCTCCCCTCCCCTCCCTCCCGTGTCCCCTCCCCCCGCCCGACCCCGCGCTCCCATCCCCCCCCCCCCCGGCCCCCCCACGCCCCCCACGCGCGCCCCCCGCGCCCCCGGCCCCACGCACCGGCCCCCGCGCCTCCTCCGAGCGCATCCCCGGCCGCCGCCGCCGCCGCCGCTGCCCCCGGGGCGGTGCCGGGTGGGGCGGGGTGGGGCCCCCACGGGCGGGGAGGGGCCGCGTGGGGCGGAGCTCCCCTCCCCCACCCTCTTTTTTTTGGGGTGGGGGTGCCCCGCCCTTGAGATGACATCATCGGCAGCCAATGGGCGGCTCCCCTCGCATCCGGCGTTGCCATGGGAACGCGCAGGATTTGGGGGAGGGGGGTGGACCCCAACTTGCTCCCACCCCCCCACACGGAGTGCACCCCAAAATCGGGGGTGGGCGGCGCTGGAGGGCTCAGCCCGGGGGAGCTCCTGGCACTGATGAAGGGGAGCAGAGACCCCCCCACATTGAGGGTTTGGGGTTCTGTGCACCTCCACCCACAGGCGCTGGAGCACCCCCAAACCCAACACCCACGGGTGCCCTGGGGGCGCTGCCTGCACTGCCCTCCACACACAGGTGAGCCCCCAGGTATGTGGGGCACCCCCCCAGCACCCCGGGGGCTCTCCCAGGGTGGCAGGGTCCTGGCAGAGCTGGGGGAGCCTCTCCAGGGGCTGCAGCCGTGGGGGGGTCTGGGGGTCCCCTGGCCCCTTCCTGGGGGTGTCTGTGGGGGAACTGCCGGTGGGAATCCACCCCCACGCTCCCTGAACCCCACTGGTTTTCCAGCCCTCGTCCCAAGGGGACCTGGCTGCTCCCAGCGCTGTGTCCCCAGCCCTGGGTGTCCCCAGCCTTGAGATGTCCCCACCCTGCTCTGAGTTTGCCAGGCTGGGTTAATCACCCCATAACCCCCCCAAATTCAGGACTCTCCCCCCCAGCCCTGCCCCAGCTCATCCCCAGGGATGGGAAATCCTGGGTAATGAGGACTCAGCCAGGTCTACCCACAATGTCCCTGCCAGGGGTGGCTCCAGGAGCAGTTATGGCCACCAAGGGGGTGACCTTGGCACACACAGAGCTCATCCAGGGGTGAGGAGGGACCCCTGTGACCCCCCCCACTTCTACCATACACAACCAGCACCAAACCGACCTTGTTTTGGCAAAAAGACCCTTTTCCCTCCTCAGGAAACACCAGGACAGGCTCAGGTGGGGACTGTCCCTCAGCCACCCTCCCCTGGGGAGCTTTTGGGGCCCTGCACCCACAGCACCCCCAGCCCAATGTCACCGAGCTGGAGGACCAGCAGCAGGCACAGGTGACCTCCCAAAAAGCACAGAAGAAAGGGGGGAGCAGGGCGGGGTTTCCCCCCAAGGCCCCTCTCCTGCTCCCCAGGGATGGATTTGGGCAGCAGGGGCAGGGAATGGTGTGGATGCTCCTCACGAGGTGCCCACAAGGCACAGTTCACCCCAGGGTGACTCTGGGGACTCTGTGACCCCTGGAAGTGTTGGAGGAGCTGGTTCCAGCTGGAGAGCAGAGTGTGGCCACCACAGCCCCATGTCCACCCCCTCAGCAGCTCCTGGGGACAATTCTGTGCCACTAAAGAGGAAAAACAAGTGGCACCATCCCCAGGGAGACCCTCAGGAATTATTGGCCCTACACAGCTCATCCTGGGGGAAACAGCCTGGGGCTGACCCCACTGGAGCCACCCATGCTCCAAGGCAAGAAAGAAATGGTCAAAAAATCTGGAATTATCTCCAGTGCACAGCCTGTCCTGGGAACTCACCCCGGGCCCCAGAGCAGCTCCCAGGGAAAGGAACTGGGCCAAGGGGGGATTTATTCAGGATCTCAGTGACACATGGCATCGAGTTTCTCCTCATTACAAGGTCAAGTGCTGCAGGAAAAGGCTGGATCACGGCCACCTCATGCAGGTTTGGGATGTTTGTGGGAGAAACACCTGGAGCAGGCATCAATTTTTTTTTTTTTTTCTGAGGGCAGGAGCTGCCAGAGAAAGTGGGAAGATGGTGATGAGCCTAATTTCCCAAATCTCCCTGCTCAGGATGGAAGGGGCCAGAGCAGCTACCAACCCCAGGCTCCCAAAAAGGCCTGGGATCTGCTTTGGGAAGGGACAAAGGACACACCTCGGTGCCAGGGAGCAGGCAGGGCAGGTGCTGTGACACAGCCACCCGTGTTTGTCACAGGCTGTCACCCGATGAGCACAGCGGCACCTCGGCCACAACAAAAGGACCAGGCTGATTCCCAGAGAGCCCCCAGACCCGTGCACTTCAGGAAAAGGGATTTGGGGTGGGAGAAGAGCAGAACTTTACTCCAACCCCACTGGGGCATTGTCCCGGGAGCTCCAGCCCGGCCAGGATTTGGCTCCTGACAGCTCTGGCCATTTGTCCCTCACAGCTCTGTGTCACCTGCCCTCACTGCACACTCCCCTTTGACATCATCCCACTCCCATGTGCTGCTGTGGTTTGTTCCCAAAGGAAACCCAACTCCTGTCACCATGGCAATGAGCAGCGTTCCCACCGCTCCCAGCAGGTGCCCAAAGCCCCTGGAACCGCGGCCTCTCCTGAAGCCTTCCCAGTGGGATGGCATATTCCAGAGGCTCCAACACAGCTCCGCATCATCCCCTTGGGAAGCTGTGACATTCCCAGGCACGGGGCAGCTCCAAGGGGGAACAGCGGCTGTGTCGGGGCTGTTCCACGATTCCCACTCCAGCTATTCCACACCTGCACCCCGGCGAGCACAACCTCTGCCCCTGGCCGGCCATTCACAGCTCTCCAGGGGCTCCCTCGCAGCAGCTCCTCTCCCACGGGGACGATTCCCGTGGAGCTCCCCCAGCCCGAGGCCCGGCAGCTGCCGGGTGGGCGGTGCGAGACGCGGGTGAGCAATTCCCGGAGGATGGAGCGGGGCTGCGAGCTCTTGTGCGGAGCCCTCAGGTTCTCTGGCCCTTTCATCTCCTCGTTCCCCCTCCTGGACTCAGGTTCTCCATCCCTTTTATCTCATTCCCACTCCTGGACTCAGGTTTTCTGTCTCTTGTATCTCCTCATTCCCACTCCTGGACTCGTCCCGTTGGATTTCTCCCCTGGACTCAGGTTCTCCAACCCTTCTATCTCCTCATTCTCCCTCCTGGACTCAGGTTCTCCGTCCCTTTTAGCTCCTTTCCCTCCCCTGGACTCAGGTTCTCCGTCCCTTTTATTTCCTCGTTCCCACTCCTGGACTCGCCCTGGAGGATTTCTCCCCTGGACTCAGGTTCTCCAACCCTTTCATCTCCTCATTCCCTCCCCTGGACTCAGGTTCTCCATCCCTTTTATTTCATTCCCACTCCTGGACTCGGGTTTTCTGTCCCTTGTATCTCCTCATTCCCACTCCTGGATTTGTCCTGTTGGATTTCTCCCCTGGACTCAGGTTCTCCATCCCTTTTATCTCCTCATTCTCCCTCCTGGACTCAGGTTCTCCATCCCTTTTATCTCATTCCCACTCCTGGACTCGGGTTTTCTGTCCCTTGTATCTCCTCATTCCCACTCCTGGATTCGTCCCGTTGGATTTCTCCCCTGGACTCAGGTTCTCCGTCCCTTTTCTCTCCTCGCTGCCACTCCCGGACTCGCCCCGGAGGATTTGTCCCCTCCCAGCGGGTGTGTGGGCAGGGATGCAGGGCAGAGCCAGGCACGGAGGCACCACACCCATTTTTACACAGTAATTTGATGCAGCAAGAGAGAATAAAGGGAGGGAGATGCTGCCAAAGCGATTCCCAGTGAAACTCTGGAGTGGCTTTCAGCCAAATCCCCCCCAAAACCACACAAGGAGCCACCCAGCCCCTACAGCTCCTGCCTCCCAAAGCTGCCCCGGGATTCGGGAGAAAGCAAACCCACTTTGCAAAGCTCTCAGATCTGAAATCCCTGGTAGCAAAAATTTATTTCCATGACCAAAGATGAGGAGAAATTTATAAACTTTTTCTAGCAACCATCCAAGGAAACAGTGAATATGCCATCAGCCGGCAGCCTCGCGTCCCGGAGGGCTGTGCCACACCCCCAGCGGGCACAGCGCCCTCCGGCCTCCTTCCTTCCCCACCTGCCGTGCCAGGGAATCCGGGCAGCTCCGCTCCGCGGCGGCTCCGGCCAGCCCCCAGCTCTAGTGTCCAACGTGATGAGGAGAAAAAACAAGCAGCACACTCATTTCAAAGCCCAACAAAGACATGGACAGTGTTAGATTCTCCTAAAAAGAAGCAGTCCCGGTGTGTTTTTTCTCCCCCCAAAGCGCCGGTGCCTGGGATCAGCGCATGAGCAGGCTGTGCTTTGGTCCATCCACCCTCTCCAGCTTCTCAAAGTGTTTCCTGGCGTTCCGGATGTTGATCAGCGTGGCCGCGGAAGCTGCGACGGAAAAGGGACGGGGGAGATAAAAAGAAGTTAAAAAGGGTGAGAGTCACCGTGGCCTCAGGGCTGCCTGGCTCCAGCTGCTCTGTCTGCAGGGCTGGCTGCATCCTGCTGCTCCCGAGCCACGCAAAATCCACACGGGGACTTTGGGCAGGGAAAAATTTCATGTGAGAGGGTCTGGGCAGAATTCAATGGGGGAAGATCTGGGCAAAATTTGATCTGGGATGGCCTGGGCAAAATTTCATGTGGGAAGATCTGGGCAAAATTTCATGTGGGATGGGTAAAAAGCATGGGAAGGTCTGGGCAAAATTCAGCATGGAATGGTTTGAGCAAAATTTAATATGGAATGGTCTGGGTGAAATTTCATGTGGGATGGGTAAAAAGCATGGGAAGGTCTGGGCAAAATTCAACATGGAATGGTCTGAGCAAAATTTAATATGGAATGGTCTGAGCAAAATTCAATATGGGATGGTCTGGGCAAAATTTCATGTGGGATGGATAAAAACCATGGGAAGATCTGGGTGAAATTTCATGTGGGATGGGTAAAAAGCAATGGGAAGGTCTGGGGAAAATTCAGCATGGAATGGTCTAAGCAAAATTTAATATGGAATGGTCTAAGCAAAATTTAATATGGGATGGTCTGGGCAAAACTTCATGTGGGATGGGTAAAAATTAAGCATGGGAAGGTCTGGGCAAAATTCAGCATGGAATGGTCTGGGTAGAATTCAAAGGGGGAAGATCTGGGCAAAATTTGAACTGGGATGGGTAAAAAGTAAGCATGGGAAGGTCTGAGAAAAACTTAATGTGGGAAGGTCTGGGCAAAATTTCATGTGGGATGGGTAAAAAGCATGGGAAGGTCTGGGCAAAATTCAGCATGGAAGGGTCTGAGCAAAATTTAACATGGGAAGGTCTGGGCAAAATTCAGTATGGAATGGTCTGAGCAAAATTTAACATGGAATGGTCTGAACAAAATTCAATATGGGATGGTCTGGGCAAAATTTCATGTGGGATGGGTAAAAATTAAGCATGGGAAGGTCTGGGCAAAATTCAGCATGGAATGGTCTGAGCAAAATTTCATGTGGGATGGGTAAAAATTAAGCATGGGAAGGTCTGGGCAAAATTCAGCATGGAATGGTCTGAGCAAAATTTCATGTGGGATGGATAAAAACCATGGGAAGATCTGGGTGAAATTTCATGTGGGATGGGTAAAAAGCAATGGGAAGTTCTGGGCAAAATTCAGCATGGAATGGCCTGGGTAGAATTCAAAGGGGGAAGATCTGGGCAAAATTTGAACTGGGATTGTCTGGGCAAAATTTGATCTGGGATGGGTAAAAAGTAAGCATGGGAAGGTCTGAGAAAAACTTAATGTGGGAAGGTCTGGGCAAAATTCAGCATGGAAGGGTCTGAACAAAATTTAATATGGGAAGGTCTGGGCAAAATTTCATGTGGGATGGGTAAAAATTAAGCATGGGAAGGTCTGGGCAAAATTCAACATGGAATGGTCTGAGCAAAATTTAATATGGAATGGTCTGAGCAAAATTCAATATGGGATGGTCTGGGCAAAATTTCATGTGGGATGGATAAAAACCATGGGAAGATCTGGGTGAAATTTCATGTGGGATGGGTAAAAAGCAATGGGAAGGTCTGTGCAAAATGTAATGTGGGAAGGTCTGGGCAAAGTTTAGTGTGGGATGGTCTGGGTAAATTGAACGTGGGATGGTCAGGGCTAGTGGCTGATCCCAGCAGAACACGAGCAAAAGCTGCTCCTCCCAGAGCTGCTCCCCAGCCCAGCAATGCCCAGGGATCCCCAGGGTCCCTCATTCCCCGAGGAGGCAGGGAAAGCACAGCAGCAGGCCTGGGGAGGGCTGGGCAGTGTCCCTGGAGCCCCTGAGCTCCCAGCAGGAATTCCAAGAGCTGTGTAAACAGGGATCTGCTCCCAGGGGCTGTGGGCTGGCACTGCTGCAGCTCCTCCTTGGGATAAACAGAGGCTGCTAAAATTAGAGCCTGTCCACCCAAGAGAGCCCAGCAACACCCAAACATGAGCCAGCTCTGCTTCCTCCCCAAAAATCACTGGGGCTGCCAGCTCCCAGCTGCCCAAAATAGGCTCTAGGCACGACCTGCTCAGCCAGGTCTGCTTTGGTGGCTCCCTGTGACAGCTCAGCTGTGCCACCACCACCTCACACTCAACCCCTCTCTCTTCATCAGTTCTGTAATTAAAAACTCATTTTCCAAGAGAAACACTGTTTAAACTGGACTAATTACAAATTTTTTGAGGTTTTTCTGGGTTTTTTTTTTTTTGTCCCAAGCAGGTTTCTCTTGGCTCTGACTTACGTATGGAGGGGTCTGACATGACCACCATCACGTAGGTGTTGGATGTGAAGATGTCAATGAAAGCAGCAAAGTTGGAGTTCCTGACCTCCATGCTCTGGAAAGAAGCTGCCAGCTTACTGAAAAACAAGGAAATAAAGGGGAGAAAAAGAGTGAATGAAGAGCTTTTGTGCCCACATGGCCAAAATCCCTGATCTGAGCTGTTGGGAACAAGGAGGAGCTGGAATTCCCACTTGGCAAGGTGTGGTTACAGCAGGGCTTTGGCCGGGCTTGGTTTTAAAGGCAAATTCCTCAGTTTGGGGCCAAATGAGAACAATATCAGCTGCTTGTGCATTGAATGAAGGAAATTCCAGACACAACCTCCCTGACCAGGCCTGCTCCCCATGGATACCAGGGCTCAGCCATTCCCAGCTGGACACTCTGGATAGAAATAAGCATAAAATGGGAATATCTGGAGACATCTGAACATCTGTAACCCCCCAGAAACTTCTCCATTCTATCCAGCTCCACACACCCTCACAATTAACCTGGCAGTGGAGCCTGAGGGCTGTGCAAAGCCAAGTTTCCCATTTTTCCACTGAAATCAGGGATAAACAGTGCCTGCAAGCCCCATCCTCCCCAGGCAGTCCTGTGGGGCTGGGTTGGAACAGAGCTCTCCATTCCCAGATTCCAAGAGAAACACTTCTGATCATTCCAGCCCTGCAATTCCCCTGCCTTGATCCAGGAGGAGGAGACCTGGAACAAAACAGCACCAAAGCTCTCCCACCATGAGCAAAGGAGGAGTTAAATTAACATTTAAATGATTTGTGTTCCAGCTGCTGAGGAGTCAAAGTGGGATTCTCTGGAGAGAGCTGGAACAGCCCTGATGTCCCCAGTGCTGAGGGGAGCAGCTCACCTGCAGCTCAGCTTGAACTGTTTGATGATGTTGCTGATCTTCTCAAACCTGTGCACGTCCCGCTGCTCCTTGCACTGGTAGTGGGAGATCACCTGGAGAGGGGCAGGAGTCAGGATTCCAGCCCAGCCCTCCCACAGCAGCTCTGGGAATGCCTGGGGAGCAGGGGGGATCCCTCTGTGCCTTTGGCTGACTGATCTTGGGAGTTTTACAGAAATTCTTGTGGCACAGACCTGCCAGGTGACACCACTGTCCCCTGAGGGCTTCACCTCAGCAGCAATTTACATCTTGCTCCCAAAACAGGTGGGAACAGAGTAAAAAACGTGTCCATCACCTCAGGAACGGGCTGGGATGGATCTTCCCTCCCATCCTGCACAGGCAATGATCCCAAAGGCAAATCAAGCTGCTCCTCCCCAAGAAAAGCAGCTCAAAGGCAGCTCAAAGCTGCTTCCTTGGGAATTCCTTCTCTATTCCCTCTCTCACTCCAGTCTGGATGCCAACACCCAGAGGGGCTGAAGGGCTCCAGGAACCCCTGGAAACATCTCCACAAACATTCCCTCCCAGCTGGTGGCCCCAGCCCTTTATGGCTCAGCCCCACGGAGTGAGAGCTGCATTTCCTGCCCACACAGCTCCATCCCCACAGCACAGCTGACAGCAATCTCTTCAAAACCTTAGGCCAGCTGCTTTGAACTCTTCACAATCCCAAAATCAGCTCTCTGGATGTATCAGGAACCCTTGCACAGGGATCTGAACTGCTCTATTCAGGGAGTCACATTTATCAGAGGTTTTAGGGGTTTTCCCTCTTTTTTTCCCTTAACCACCTTAAACCCATCACTTTTTAAACTTGCCCAATTATTCCCACAAGCACAGCTTTAGCCATATTCAAGACTTGCAGTTCCCAGTGTTCAATCTCCTTCCTAAACTTCCCAGATGAGGTTTTCCCACTCCAATTTAAACACAATTTCAGAATAAGATCTCCCAAAGAGATTTTCACAGGAAGATTTCCCTCCAAGAGAAGAGAGTCCTGAGAATGTTTAAGTATATGAAAAAAAGGGAGGAGTTTTTTAAGAAGTCACCATTGCACTTAAATTAAGCACACAATTTTTGAAGCAAAGATAATTTCTTTCAGTTAAAAATGTCCCTGTAACAATCACACTGTCACACACCCCAAGGTGGAACTATTCATTATCTCCAAAAGGTCAAAAAGCAGAACTTGCCAGGCATGGCAAGTGTTTGTTTCTGATAGTTTAAGGAGGAAAAAAAAAAAGTCATGGCTCCTTTCCCAAATTCCCTCCATCATTTCCAAATCACCAGCAAGGAAAACACTCCAAATAATTGAAGTATTTCCTTCAGCTCAGCAAGAGTTTGGTGCAAAGTGTGAAGAGCCCAGCCCAGCAATCAGGAATATGGCCAAGCACCAAGAGTGGTTTTATCTTTGCAGAGGGATTGGGAGCACAAGGACCTGGAAAAGCACCACAATCCCATGGCTGACCCCCCATCCATGCTCTGGATTTGCAGAACATCAAAAACCAAAAGGAATCAGGTCCAGCTCAAATGCTCCAGCAGGAGGAAGTGAAAAGGTTTGGTTTGAAGCTCCAAAAGGTTCCTGCCCTGTGCAGAGGGGGATTCTCAGAGCAGCCCCACCACAATGGGGACATGAAACACTCCCAGAGCCTGCAGGAGGAAACCCCAACCAAAGCTCAGCTCAGCTGCTGCAGGGGGATCCTGGGATGGTGCCATGGGCCACAGGATCCCAAGGCCTGGATCAGGGCACTCCTCACTGGGGCTGCCACCTCCCAGCCTCCATGGGATCCCACAGTGGTTTGGCTTGGAAGGGCCTCAAAGCTCATTCAGGTCCAACCTGACACCTCCCACTGCCCCAGTGTCCATGGGCCTTGGGCACTGCCAGTGCTGGGCTGGTGCCAGGAGCCTCTGGGGCTGGATCCTGCAATGGTTTGTGTGGGAAGGGAAGGAAGGCTCATCCCGTCCCACCCCTGTCATGGCAGGGACACCTTCCCCTACTCCAGGCTGCTCCAAATCCCAGTGTCCAGCCTGGCCTTGGGCACTGCCAGGGATTCAGGGTGGGCACCTCTGCCAGGGCCTGCCCACCCTGCCAGGGAAGTTTTTTCCCCAATACCTAATGTAAACCTACTCCCTTTCAGTTTAAAGCCAAGTTTGGGTAGGAAGGGATTTGATGATTCCTTGGGCAGGGACACCTCCCACCACCCCAAGGTGCTCCAGCCAACCTTGGACATTTCCAGGGATCCAGGGTGGGCACCTGTGCCAGGGCCTGCCCACCCTGCCAGGGAACAATTCCCAATTCCCAATCTCCCATCCATCCCTGCCCTGTGGCAGTGGGAGCCATTCCCTGTGTCCTGTCCCTCCATCCTTGTCCCCAGTCCCTCTGCAGCTCTCCTGGAGCCCCTTCAGGCCCTGGCAGGGCTCTGGGCTCTCCCTGGAGCTGCTCCTGTCCAGGTGAGCACCCCCAGCTCTCCCAGCCTGGCTCCAGAGCACAGGGAGGGAAAGGGAAGCTCCTCCCAGGGAATCCATGCCAGGAACTCACCAGGAACGTGGCTCTCTCAAACAGCAGCACCTCGTCTGCCTCGATGATCTGAGCAAAGTTCCTCAGGTTCATCTCCAGCTGCTGCACGTTGGGGATCAGCTGGTAGACAATGCTGGACCAGGCCTGCACAGGGAGACACACAAAGGTCCCACCAGCTCCTCTCCTCAGCCCCTTGTGAGAAAGGTGCTCCCAGAGGGATTTTTGGCACTTCTGGCTGCTGACAGCCTGGGCAAGGCTGAGCAGCTCCTCCACCCTCCATACCCAATCCCCAGAGGGAGCCCAGAGCTGAGGAGATCCTTCCCTGGCTCCAGTTCTTCTCCAGCAGGCACAGAAACTGCAGTGCTGCTGAAGAGACTGAAATCATCCCTGCTTTAAGCTGGGAATGTTTGTGTCTCCTTCCTCCACTTAAGTTCACAGAGATTTTTAATCCTGAGCAAGGTCAGCACACAGATGGACACTTGGCAGCTCATCCCTGACCCAAACAAGGTTCCACCTTATCCCAACAGGCCAGGAACAAACCCAGGAGGGCTGGGGGATGCTGGGATCAACATCTGTGCTCATCCACACTCAGCCTCCCCTCCCTGCCCAGCTGCTGACCCAGGTGTGGGGCAGTGGCAACCTCACCCTTCCAGAGCCAGGGGGATGTTTGGATGCCTGTCTGCCAAGCTACCAATATTTACCACACGCTCCTGACTTCTTAAAATTAATTAATAAACTCAGGATTGAGTTTCACTGCCACCCTACAGAAGCAGCTGCAGAGCTGAACACAGCAGCAGCAGCTCCAGGGATCCTCCTCCTGCCCTGCTCCCAGTGGGAAGAGGAAGAATCCTCCCAGATGTGGAGAGGGAGCTGCACCAACCTTGTAAAGGGTCTCATCCCAGATGGAAGTTCTGAAACAAACACACTCCAAGGGCCGGGAGAGGCGCTTCAGGTCCTCCTCACGCTCCTTAAAAATCTGGGGGGCAAAGAGAGTTGGGTGAAATGTTCCTGCCTGTGCTGTGGCTGCTGTATGGATTTATGGGGTGAGTTTCACATGGATCTCTGGGACACTGCAGGGCAGAGTGGCCAGGAACCCTCCCAGGGAGCAGCAGGGATGTCTTGGTGCACAATCCCAACACTGTTTGGGTTGGAAGGAGCCAAGGTGTGCTGGCAGCTCTGGAACCAGACAGGAAAGGCTTTTCCTGTCCCTAAAACCCAGGACTGCTGCTCTCCAGTGGATTCTAGGATGACACACTTTAAAAGAAGGCAGGAAAAGCTCTGAGGAGATCTGAGAAAGCCTTCGAGGAACAGCCCCAGGGGCTGCCTTGGAGCTGTGACCCACAAGGGATGCATTTCCATGGCAATGCCAGCTCCTCACCAGATCCCGCTGGTCCTCCTGCACCAAGTCCATCTTGTGCACCAGGCAGAAGATCTTGGCATCAGGGGAGTTCTGCAGGATGGCCTCCAGGCAGGACTGGTAGTAGTGCATGTCCTTCTCCAGCTCCCTGCTCTCCACGTCGAACACGTAGATGAGCACCTCCACGTTGCGGAAGATGTTGTCCCTCTGGCTGGTGAAGTAGTTCTCCATGAAGGTGTCCTGCCTGGGGGCACAGCAGGACACTCCTTAGGGCAGTTGGTGGGAAGCTGCTCCTGGCAGGAGGGCCAGGCTGGAGCTGTGTGCCCTGGGCATTCCCAACCCCCCAGTCCCACAGGAAACCAAAGCTCCCTCATATGCTGCTGCTTCAGGCCCCGGGCTGGCTTTAAGGAGCCTTTTGTGAAAGCCCACAGCAGCAGAACAGGTGAAACGTGACCTAAAGCATCAGCTCAGCCTTAAATCCCAGGGTTAAATCTCTTTAACTCTGGCTGAACATGACTGAGGTGGTCCAGAGGCCATGGAGCTGAGGAGGGGACAGCATTCCTTGACAAAAGCTGCTTCCATGAGCCACAGGATCAACCTCCAGCACGGCCTCTGTGCACAAATCCCACCTGGATGGAGCTGGAGTGAGCAATTCCAGCACCTCAGGACAGCAGAAGGAGCATTTCCTTGGCACCACCTCATCCCAGGGGGAGGAGAATCCACCCTGCTCCACCCCTGATTCCCCAGAGCCTCCCCCAAGGGCTGGGAAGGAACAATCAGTACCTACCCTCCACAGTCCCACAGGTTCAACACCAGGTTTCCCAGGAATCTGACATGGGAATGCTCCACATCAACTGCAAAGAGACAGCAGGAGCTCACTGACTGCACCACAGCCAGGGCAGAGCTTGGGCAGCCAGAAATCCTGGAAATCAGCCCCCAATCATGGAATTGGAGGGGATTAAAGCCCTCATTCCAGCCCCTGCACCTTCCACTACCCCAGGCTGCTCCAAGCCCCATCCAGCCTGGCCCTGGACACTTCCAGGGATGGGCATCCCTCACAAAGCAGCCCCAGTTTGTAAAATCTCACCAAAATCCCATTTCCCAGAGAACTCAGGCCTCCCTGCCCACTGCTCTCCTGAGAAGTGCAGTGAGTGTTCCTGTTCACTCCCACATTCCCTGGTCCCTGGGATATTGTAGGAATGACTGTGCAGGGCTTGAAGCCATCCCTGACAAAATAAACCAGGAACACAGGGAATGTAAACTTCAGGAGGAGGCCAAATCCATGGCAAAGGGGAAATTTACACCAATCCTTGACATGAAATCCACACAGGCCCCTCCCAGTGAGAAGCACCAGATCCCAACCACTCATCCACCTCTCCCAGAGGAATCACTTCTTGCTCTTTCCCAACAAAGGCTTTGGAAAGGGAAGAAGGAAAGGCATTCATTAAACCCAGTGCATCATCCTGCCAGAACCACAGGGGCACTGCAGGATCCCTGTGCTGGAGATCCCTGCAGGAGCAGGAACATTCCACCAACACACAGGAGGCTCTGACAGGTGGAGCTGCACCAAAGCTGCTTCCTGATCCCAAAAATAAAGAGTTAAGGATCAAATTTAAATAATAAAGCAGCAAAGGCCGCTTCCTGTTCCCCAAAACAGGGAGTTAAGGATAAAAGTTGAACAATAAAGCAGCAAAGGCTGCCTCCTGATCCCAAAACAGGGAGTTAAGGATAAAAGTTGAACAATAAAGCAGCAAAGGCTGCCTCCTGATCCCAAAACAGGGAGTTAAGGATAAAAGTTGAACAATCAAGCAGCCCAGCCGATCCCAGCTGCCTTTCCCTTCCCTCCCCTTCCTGCCTGTCCCTGGCTGATCCCGAAGCTCCCAGCGGGTGTGGCAGCTGCAGGACACACCCAAGGGAGCCGGGGATGGCTGCAGGGAGCGGCCCCACCCCTGTGCTGAGGCTGGAGCTGCGGGAACGGGGCGGGTCCTTACTCGTGGCCCCCAGGCGCCGCGTGTCCCGGGCGATGTAGTTGGCAAAGATGATGGATCTCATGCTGGTCTTGCCAGACCCACTCTTACCCATCAGCAGCACCTGCACACGGGGAGAGAAGGAAAAATGAGCTCTCACAGAGCACTGAGTGCCCTCCAGCTCCCTCGGGCACTGACACTGCACTGGCACAGCCCAGCTGGGAATGCACCACGAGAGGCAGAGAGGAGAACATGGGGAGCAGGACAGACATCCCAAACACTCCTGGGTGGTCCCTGGGCCATGGTGACCCCACCTCCCTGCTCTCCTTGTTCATCCCACCTCCCTGCTCTCCTTGGTCCCTGGGCCATGGTCACCCCACCTCCCTGCTCTCCTTGGTCACACTGAACACTTTTAACACTTTTCTCCCAAAACGTGGACAGGACCTGGGAAAAGCAGGAGCTGCCTCCCCATTCCCAGCCCCTCCCATCTGGTGGCTTTGGTGACACCAAAGGACTTTAAAGATGAGGAACAGCTTTGTCTCAACCCTCCAGACCAAAAACAACCCCTCAGCTCCTGGTTTTCCACCCCAAACACTCTGTCCTAACCAGACAGGGGTGGGAGGGTCCTTACAGACCTTCTAATACTGCTCTTCCCACAACCTGACTGGTTTTCCTTTCCCCAAATACCAGGGAAATGCCCAGTTTCAGGTGCTAGAAGACCAGAAAAAGGGGAAAAGCAGATGAGGCAATCCAGGTCAGCATCCCCAGAGAAAGGGAGACCCTTCATGGCTCCAGTGATGCCCCTCCAGAGGAGACTTTTGGCTCCATGAGGTCTCATCCCTGCAGAGCTCAGGGGAAAGGAGAGGCAGCCAAAAAGCAGGGAATGCTGCTGGGGGTGGGGATGAGGGGAGACAGTCACACCAGGCAAGGCTTTACATTGTGATCTAAAAATAAAAATTAAACAAAACAAACCCATCAGCGGCAGCCAACACAGCCCTGCTCACAAACCCCAGCTGTTAAACAAGCTCCAGTCACAAAGCCAAATGCAGCTCCTGGCAGCAGCCCTGCCAGTGTGCCATCCAGGAGGGATTTCAGGAGAGCAGCCCAGGGAGGGCTGCCCAGCTGCCACCCCCACCCTGGGCAGCAGGGCAGGAGCTGGGCACAAAGCAAGGCACAATTCCCCAGGGAAGCTGCCCACAGGCTCCAGGGTTGCCAACAAGGAGGGTTCCTGGCTGTTCCACACCCAGGAGGGCTGGGGAGGGCCCCCAGATGCTGCCCTGTCCTGTCCCCTGAGCTGATCCCAGAGAACGGCCAAGCTCTTATTTCACAGCACCAGCACAAAATCGCAGGCAAGAAACTCGATCCCAGTCTGAGGCACGGCCCAAACCAGCCCCAATTCCCAAAGTTTAGGCTGCAGAGGCCTCGCAAAGGGGTCAGACAGCAGCACGGAGAGCCAGGCAGGGAACCCAACCCCACCTCCCCATGGAACAGCAGCCAGATATTCCTTTAAGAGCTCTGGCCGTGCTCCTGCAGGGATACACCCACCCCTGCCATGCCCAGAGCTGCGGCTCCTTCCCCACGTGTTAAATTTCATCCTCCCGGAGCCCCGAGGGGGTTCAGGCTCCTGGGACACCTCGGGAGGGTGGCAGGGACAGGGGAGGGAGCAGATCCTCCTCCCTGAGCACAGGGTCTTGCAGAGGGTTTTGCAACAGCCCCAGCAGCACCGCGGAACAGCAACTGCCAGGAAGGCTCTGCAGGAATCCAGGCCAGGATTAAAGCCGGGGTTAACCCAGCCCATGCAGGCCAGGATTAAAGCCGGGTTTAACGCCTGGCACCTCCAGCAGAGGACGGAGCACTGACCCTGAGAGACACCAGAACCCCAGCTGAGGGATGGATCCAACAAACAGTGCTCATGCTTGCAGATGGGAAAGGGAAACCCAGGATCATCCTGCCCGTCCTTACCTTTTTCTTCATGGCTGTGCTTGGCATCACACACCTGCAGAGAGAAGCCCACCTTGGATCGCTGCTTTTCACACACACATGCTCCGCTCGCCAATCCCAATGCCAATCCCGATCCCAATCCCGACACCAATCCCAAAGCCAATGCCCGTGCCGCTCCCACCCCGGTACTGGGGAAGCGCTGACACAGCCCCGGCTCCCCTCCCCCTGCTCCGGCCCATGGGGAACTCCCGCTGCTGCCGGGAAACCTCCGGCGCTCCCGAAACCGCCCGGCCCGGCTGGGGTGGCTGCGGCCGGGCCGGCAGCGCCTCCGCAGCCCCTTCCCGGCACGTTCCGCAGCCGCTTCCCTCTGGACATCCACAGCCCCGTCCCTCCCTCAGGATCCCCGCAGCCCCGTCCCTCCCTCAGGATTCCCTCAGCCCCGTCCCTCCCTCAGGATCCCCGCAGCCCCTTCTCCCAGCACGTCCTTCCGTTTCCCCGGGATTCCCCGCAGCCCCATCCCCGCGATTCCGCCGGGACTCCCCGCAATGCCCGCGCCCCCCGGGCCGGGCCGCGCCTCGGTACCTCCGGCGGCGATGGGCGGCTCGGGGCCGGCTTGGGGGACGATGCCGGTGTGAGCCCCGGCAGGTCGGGCTCGGCGGGCCGCAGGTGGTGCCCGGCGCTGCCCGGGCCTGTGGCGGTGCCCGGTGCGGTGCCCGGTGTGGGCCGCAGGTGGTGCCCGGGGCTGTGGCGGTGCCCGGTGCGGGGCTCGGCGGTGCCCGGTGCGGTGCCCGGTGTGGGCCGCAGGCGGTGCCCGGGGCTGTGGCGGTGCCGGGTGCAGGGCTCGGCGGGCCGCAGGCGGTGCCCGGGGCTGTGGCGGTGCCGGCTGCGGGGCTCGGCGGTGCCCGGTGCGGTGCCCGGGGCTGTGGCGGTGCCGGCTGCGGGGCTCGGCGGGCCGGAGGCGGTGCCCGGGGCTGTGCCGGTGCGGGGCCCTGCCCGGGCCTGTGGCGGCGCCCCCGTCCCGCCCCCCGCCCCGCTCACGGGACCCAGCGCTCGGCGGCCGCCGCCGGTCACGTGAGCGCGCCCCGCGCACGCGCGCGCCCCCGGTATCACGTGATGAGGGCGCGGGGCGGCCGAAGTCCCGGTCGCCATATTGGGTGAGGGCAGCGTCTCTCTGGCACAGCGGGGGCGCTTACTGGGGGGTCCCGATGAGTCCCGGGCATTCCCGGTGACTCCCGGTGTCTGCCATGGAACGGCAGAGCAGCGCCCGGTGGAACCACTGATGGCAGCGAGCAGGGCGGGCAGTAGCGTTTTAAGGCGCACGGGTGCACTGCATTTCAGCGCCTCCCATATGGTCTAGCGGTTAGGATTCCTGGTTTTCACCCAGGCGGCCCGGGTTCGACTCCCGGTATGGGAAGTTTCACTTTTGCCCTGCCGGATCGGGAAACACCCTGCCCGCCTTTCCTATTTTTCCGCACGTTCTCCCTCAAAACTCCTTCGGGACTTGATTTTTGCACCCCTGCAGCAAAGTTTCTAGGCGCCAGGAGCCCCCTGAAGCCGTAGGAAGCGCTTTGCCTCTGCAAACTCAGCCTCACAGCTATTTAAAACTTCAAGTACATTGGAGCACAGAGCCCCAGCTAATTAACATGCTGTTAATTGGCTTTTTCTCTAACACAAGCAAGAAAATTCCTGCTTGTGTCCCACGGTGTGTTTTAAACCACCCTGATTTCCTCAAGGCAAATAGGATTGTGCTGAAGGTATGTATATAGAAATCCACACATGACATATAGATTTATACATGTTTATTGCTGAAGGGACTCCTGGGAGCTCCCCCAGACCAGTGGACTCAGAGATCTGGAGAGATCTGCTGGGGTTTCCTGGCTTCCAGAGATCCTGGGCCATCACCTTGGGTGTCTGTGAAAAATTAGTATTTTATGATTGGCTTTTTCCAAATATTAAAAATGAATATTATATGTGTTATGTTAGAAAGTGATGCTGTGTTAATTTTCTTAAGTAGTGTGTTAAATATAGTTTTAGGTTATAGCATAATGTTAAAATAGAAACTATGCTGTGTAGGATAATTTTTTTAAAGAAAGGACTCACAGTGAGATAGCAGCCACAGGATGCCTGAACCTTTCAGAGAAAAAGAATTTATTGCTTCATTATCAGAAGAAACGAACTTCTTCCTGCCTTGCTCAGCACTGAAGATGCTGTCAGGGTTCAGAGGAAGAAGCTGACACTGCCCAGACAGAATCCTGTGTTTGAATGGAATTTATGCATCATGTATGAGGTGTAGGAATATGCAACAGGTTATTGCTTTTAAGGGTTAATCCTCTGTTAATGTGGGTCCTTTTTCAGGCTTATTTTGTCCAGAAAGAGGTACCTGGACTGTCTGTAACTCTTTGTTTTTATTGTCTCATATTGTCCTAAATCCGAAATATCCAAATTTTTATTACTCTAATTATATTACTATTTTTATAACCATTTTATTACTATGAAACTTTAAAAATTTTAAAAGCAAGTGATTGGCATTTTTCACATTGTCCCCTCCCAGAGCCATCAATCACCTTGGGTGTCCCCTGAGCCCTGTCACCTTGGGTGTCCCCTCTGAGCCTCACCATCCCTCTCAGAGCCATCAGTCACTTGGGGTGTCCCCTTCCAGCCTCATCACTCTGCGTGTCCCCTCAGTGCCATCACCCTGTGTGTCCCCTCATTGCCACCCCATCAGTACCATCATCCTGCACGTCCCCACAGTGCCATCACCCTGTGTGTCCCCTCAGTGCCATCACTCCCTTGGGTGTCCCCTCTGAGCCCTGTCATCCCCCTCAGTGCCATGCCCCTGTGTCCCCTGAGCCATCACCCCATGTGTCCCCTCAGTGCCATCACCCTGTGTGTCCACACAGAGCCTTGCCATCCCCCTCAGAGCCATCACCCTGCATGTCCCCACAGTGACATCACCATGTGTGTCCCCTCAGTGCCATCACCCCGTGTGTCCCCTCAGTGCCATCACCCCGTGTGTCCCCTCATTGCCACCCCCTCAGTGCCATCCCCCTGTGTGTCCCCTCAGTGCCATCATCCTGTCTCCCCTCGGTGCCATCACCCTGTGTGTCCCCTCTGAGCCTTGCCATCCCCCTGTGTGTCCCCTCAGTGCCATCACCCCGTGTGTCCCCTCAGCGCCACCCCCTCAGTGCAATCACCCTGTGTGTCCCCTCGGTGCCATCCCCCTGTGTGTCCCCTCTGAGCCTTGCCATCCCCCTCAGAGCCATCCCCCTGTGTGTCCCCTCAGAGCCATCCCCCTCAGTGTCACCTCCCTGTGTCTCTCCATCTGAGCCTTGTCATTCCCCTCAGTGCCATCACCCTGTGTCCCCTCAGTTCCATCACCCTGTGTGTCCGCACAGAGCCTTGCCATCCCCCTCAGTGCCATCACCCTCAGTGCCATCACCCTCTGTGTCCCCTCAGTGCCATCACCCTGCGTGTCCCCTCAGTGCCATCCCCCTGTGTGTCCCCTCTGAGCCTTGTCATCCCCCCCAGTGCCATCATCCTGCATGTCCCCACAGTGACATCACCCTGTGTATCCCTTCTGAGCCATCCCCCTGTGTGTCCCCTCAGTGCCATCTCCCTCAGTGCAATCACCCTGTGTGTCCCCTCAGTGTCATCTCCCTGTTTATCTCCATCTGAGCCTTGTCATCCCCTCAGTGCTATCACCCTGTGTGTCCCCTCTGAGCCTTGCCATCCCCCTCTGAGCCATCACCCTGCGTGTCCCCTTGGTGCCATCACCATGTGTATCCCCTCAGTGCCATTACTCCCTGTGTGTCCCCTCAGCGCCATCCCCCTCAGAGGCATCACTGTGTGTGTCCCCTCAGTGCCATCACTCCCTCATGTCCCCCCTCAGAGCTGTGTCACCCCGTCCCTCCCTTGGGCAGTTTCAGGCAGCTCCAAGGAAATTCTGGCCTGGCAAACCTTGAAATGTTCAATGGGTGGCAAAGGCAGTGCTGGTCCCACAGGTTTTGAAGCTTTTTTCCTCCTCATTCCTTAAAGCTTTTAAAGCAAACATGGACATAAAAATGGGTTTGGATTTCTCCTTTAAAAACCAGGAAATGTCAGGAAAACACACCTCCCTTCCTTCTTGCACTGGATTTTAACAAGTATTTTCTATTCACATTTCAAATATCCTTGTCAGAGCCTGAAGCCCAAATTGCAGAGTTTTGTCTGACTCTGGGTGTGTTCGTTTATATTCATGCAAAACAATTCCCAGGAGAAGCTGGGACAGTAACTTTGTGTCCCCTAAAACTGTGCCAAGGTCCATGAGAGTTTGGAGCCATTTTACCTCTTTGTTCCTCTTGCTGAATTCTCAGATATCCCAATTAAACAGAAAAAAATTCCAAGTTTGATTAGCTGTGAAGGGGGAAGAGAATAAAATGGGGGTTTTTCTCTCCCACCCCCCTTCCTTCTGGACCTCTCCTCTATTTTTAAAGCAGATTTTTGAAGAAAATGGTCCAAAGTCAGAATATTCTGATAAAATCTGTCTAATTCCCTGATGTTCTTGCAGGAGAACAACTTGTCTCCAATTTTGGAACTCAGTTTCTAACGGAGCTGCACAATGACAACATTCACTTGCTGCCAGCAGCTGCTCTGAGCTCTCCTTGTTCAGCACGAGCCTTCTGCTCACAGCTCCTCTACACTCAACTTGGTAATTTTTGAAGTTTTATTGGCCAAGTTTTCACTGAACAACCCAAAAGCTGTAAAAAGTGCAGCTCAGGGGCTGTGCAGAGATAACCCCTCACTCCAGGAGCCAACACTGAGCATTTCAAACTCCTGCTTTTGTGCCTCTGGCAGACCATAAAGAGCTGAAGGAGGTGGGGCTCAGCTCCTTCCTTGACAGACTGCCCTGGATTTGGGATTTAGGGCTGTTGGCACAGAAATAAAAAGATAAAGGCACCAGCATGCCCTTCATCTTTAGCAGCAGCACAGGAAAGCAGGCAGGAAGTTGTGCTCACTCCCAAAAATATCCCAATTTATAAATTCAGCCCACAAGACAAAAATAGCTTCAGCAGCAGGTATTGTTTAATTCAGGAGTGCTCTGAAATAAACCAGTGACCCCACAGAATCCTTACTGTCAAGGAGAAAAACCCCAAACTGAGCTGCCAAAACCCAAAGATTCCAACATTTTGTGTAAAATGTGCCCAAAAAGCAGCCTGGGGTTTGCTGCTCTGATCAATGCTGTCCTCAGGGCTCTGCAAATGTTCCAAGGCTCTCCCTGCCTTCACTGAAGGGTTTTCTTTACACACTGAACATTTCCATGGTTTTAGGGAACAGAGAGGCACAAAATGAGCAGGAAGGTGTTTCACACAGGCACAAAGGGTTATCAGTGCTCCCACCTGTCCATGCCCAGGGAAATGAGGCACCTTCACAGCTCTGGGCAATTCTGAGCCAGAAGTCACCAGCCAGGCCTTCCTTTGTCTCCTTGGCCCACCCTGATCAATAAATGTTATTTAAATGCAGAGCAGCAGTGCCCTGTGTGCCCTCCAATGCCCCAAAAATCAGCAAAACCCTCTGAAGATGAGGTGGGCTGAGTGAGAAGTCTTTGTGCCAGTGCTGCTGTGGGTAATTAGCACAAAGCCTTTAATCCCAGCCTGGTTTGGGTTGGAAGCACCTTAAAGCTCATCCAGCTGTGCCCCTGCCACTGCCCCAGGATGGCACTCCCTAAGGACACTGTGGTGGCTGTCACAGAGCTGCTCTGCTGCTCCCCAGGCTCTGTCCCCTTCCAGCTGTCCTGGCAGGAGCTCTGAGTGTGCAGGGAAAAGAGATCAGGGATGATCACAGGTGGGTGCCTTGTGTCCTGGATTGCCAAGCAAATTTTATTCTATTTGCCATCTTAGCATTTGTCTTCTGTTCAGGGGGCAGTTTTCCTTATTGTTGGAAGCCAGAACATTCCTCTGGCTGCCCTGGAAAACTTGAACCCCTGCCCAGGGGGCTCAGAGACCTTGGCACAGAGCCCCAGACCCCTGTGCCTTTGATTTTAGCCCTTGGAAAAAAAACAATTACCAACCTTATATGAAGAATTATAAGCCACAAAAGTAGAATGAGAGTGAATTTATCATGGGGTGAAAAAACAGATTTTGGGGTTTTTGGTATGGGGGTTTAGGGGGCAAGATGGAAGGAACTGGGCATGTCCAGCCTTTCTTTTTCTTCTTCTTGGCCTCCATCTTCTGCTGTGGTAGTGGCACTGTTGGATTGGTTTAGAGTAGAAGCTCACTGTCTAACATAGGTGATAGGTATTGGGAAGTAATTGTAAACATTGTACACATAATTTTTGGTATAAAAAGATAACAACACCACTCCAAGGGCAGGCAGAGTGCCTCTGACTGTCTTGCTGAGCTGACCTCAGCAGGACAGGAGAAAGAATTTTATAGATAAGGAACAATAAACAACCTTGAGACCAAGAAATGAAGAGCACTGACTCCTTCTTCAAGCGCCGGGCTGGGAAAAAAGACTTTGAACTCTTCTCAGGGTCACTGTGAGCAGCAGAGACCCCAAGACCTTATCTCTTCCACATGCCCTCCTCTCTCTGGGGAGACACCTGCTGATAACAGCTATTGAATGTCCCTGCATGGCTGATAAGAACTACAGCATCCCATTGGGAGATGTGAGCCCAGAGGGAGGAGCCAAGCATTCCTACCCAGATATAATCCAGAGGTTTGAGACACCAGCACGGCTTCTCCACTGGATTCCCCAGAGGAACAGCAGCTGCCTCTCCTTCCCCTGGATCTTCAGAGGAAGAATCCATCCTTCTCTACAGGATCCTGCTCCAGCAGAGCCACCCCTGACACTGCAGGAGGGCTGAGCCACAATTCCAATGGGACTGCTGCCAACAGCCTGACCCACAGGGTGTCAGGCTGGGTTCTGGCTCTGTCAGTGTTGTTCCAGTGTACTGCATTGGTTATTTTATCCCTTTTTTTTCTTTTCCCTATTAAAGGACTGTTATTGCTGCTCCAATATTTTTTGCCTGAGAGCCCCTTAATTTAAAATTTATAGCAATTTGGATGGAGGGTTTACATTCTCCATTTCAGGGGAGGCTCCTGCCTTCCTCAGCAGACTCCTGGCTTTCCAAACCAAGACACCTTGTCAGAGGGAGCCTCTGGCAGCACAGAGATTCCCTTCTATCCCAGCTCTGCTTGGAAAGCTGTGTGTGCCCCAGCCTCAAGCATTCTTCTTTCCTGCAACACAGACACCTTTTATGAAAAATCCTTTCCTTACGGTTTTTTCTCCTGAGAAGCTGAGAGGCCTCAGGAACAAAATGCAAACAATGGTTATCTGCTGCTGTGGAATGCAACAGGTGCATCTGTGATTGGTCTCATGTGGTTGTTTCTAATGGCCAATCACAGTCAGCTGGCTTGGACTCTCTGTCCCAGATACAAACCTTTGTTATCCTTCTTTGCTATTCTATTCTTAGCCAGCCTTCTGATGAAACCCTTTCTTTTATTCTTTTAGTGTAGTTTTAATGTAAGATATATCATAAAATAATAAATCAGCCTTCTGAAACATGGAGTCAGCTCCTCATCTCTTCCCTCATCCTCAGACCCCTGTGAACACCATCACACAATCCTGTCTTATCTCCTGCTTTCAAGGCTGCAGAATCCTCCTGCAAAGCTGCCAGGATTGCACGGGGCAAGTGCAGCTTGCACAGAGCTGCTAATGAGCCTGTCAGATCCAATGCCAACCAGAGGGTCTGCCTGAACCCTCAGGGTGCATCCGCCTGTAAATCAGCACTAAATTCACCCCAGCACAGCGCAGGGCTGCAGATTCCTTCTCTCCATGCTGGGAAGTGTGGGGAGTGTGCCAGCAGCTGCCAGCCAGCAGCAGAACAGGGTTTGGGGAAGCTCATCATGGATAAACCACAGCCTGGAGCAGCTCCTTGAGCTCCTCCAAGTCTTCCTTTGCAGAGGATTTGTGACCGGGTTCCTGCCCTTCTCCTGCTGCCTGCAGCTCTGGGACACGAACAGGACCGCAGCCGCCTCATCCAGACCCAGCCTGGAAAACTCCCCCGGCGCCAGCACAGCGCCGGCCTCTCCCACGGCGTGTCCCTCAACCGAGACCTGTCACCCACAGTCGGCGACTCTTCCCTCTGACCCTCCTAAAGCCACCGTGTGACCCCTGGGACGCCCTGGTCCAGGTCCTGGAGCCCCGGGGCCGAGCCCGGAGCCCACATTTGCTCCCAGAGCTCGGAGCCGCTCCTGCAACCCAGAACCGATCCCGGAGCCCAGAGCCGCCTCCGGAGCCCGGAACCGTCCCCGGGGCCGCTCCCGGTTCCTCCGGCGCCGCTTCCCGGAGCGGAGCCCCCTCACAGCCCTAGTGACGTCACCGCTGCGCCGCCGGCTGCGATTGGTAGCTTCTGTCCCCGCGCCTGCGCACTGCCGCGGCTGAAGCGGCGTTTCCGGGTTGCTGGGGTTCGGCACCGCCGCTCCCGGTGCCCGCTGTGTTCCCGGTGTCCCCAGTGCCCCCGGTGCTCCAGGTGCCCGCGGTGCCCCCGGTGTCCCCGGTCGGGCAGTGCGGCCCCTCCGCCGCCCGCGCGGTGTCTTAGGCGGCGCGGGCGGGGCGGCGGACACGGCAGCGAGCGCTGCGCATGCGTGAGGCGCGCTGCTCCTGGCGCCCCCTGGCGGCCGCGGGCGGGGCCCCTCAGGCGCCGGCAGCGCGCGGGGCCGTCCCGTCCTGTCCCTGAGGGAGCGCTGGGGCTGGGAAAGCGCTCCGGGATCATCGAATCCGGGGTTAACAAAACCGTGATTATCGAATACTGGGTTAGCAAATCCGGCCTGTGTCCCGTCCCCGCATTGTCACCAGCGCACAGCGTTCCTTGGCCACCTCCAGCGATGGGGACTCCAAACCCCACCGGGCAGTTCCAATCCCTGACCGCCCTTCCCAAGGGGAAATTCTGCTGATTTCCACTCTGACTTCTCCTGGCACAGCCTAAGGCCGTTCCCTCTGCTCCTGTCCCTGTTCCCTGGAGCAGTTTTCCAGCCCCTCTTCCTCCAGCCTGGAACGTTCCATGGAGACCCAAGGGCAGAACCGGGCACTGGGCCTTGTTGACCCTCACTGTTCTGCTGTCACCCCACAGATCCAGCCTGTCCTGATCCCTCTGCAGAGCCTCCCTGCCCTCCTGCAGATCCACATCCCACCCAGCTCAGTGCCATCTGTGAATTATCCCCTAATCCAGATCATCAATAAAGATATTGAGCAGAACTGGGCTCAGTGCTGATCCCTGGGGGACACAAAACTGGTCCCAGCTGGACAAGGCACCCTTTCCACCATTCCCAGCCCTCCCTGGGCTGGCCATCAGCCAGTTTTCAACCCTGCCCAAGTGACCCTGTCCATTGACTGCAGCTTTTCCAGCAGCTCCAGCACAGCAGCACCCTGGCACGGCTGAAATGAGGCACAAAGGCAAAATTCCATCCCAAAGAATAACCTGGAAAAAGGAAAAGCATTGGAAAAAGCCAGAGAGGATTCTGAGAAAAAATGACCCAGCTCCTGGGCCTGGCCCAGGGACAGGGAAATGTGTAATTCCAGCCCAGAGAATGCGTGCTTCTAGAAATAGAAAAATTAGAATACAAAATTAGACACAGAGAGAAAATTAACTCCCTGCACGTGTAAAACAGAATAATTGGGAGAGGTAGGAAAGCTCAGGTAAATCCCTCATGTGTCCAAATGCTGGAGCAGGCTGCACCCTGCAGGTGTGGCTGTCAGTGCAGGGATTGGCACTTGGATCCATCCATCATCCATCCATCCATCATCCATCATCCATCCATCCATCATCCATCCATCCATCCATCCATCCATCATCCATCATCCATCCATCCATCATCCATCCATCCATCCATCCATCCATCATCCATCATCCATCCATCCATCATCCATCCATCCATCCATCCATCATCCATCCATCCATCCATCCATCCATCCATCCATCATCCATCCATCATCCATCCATCCATCATCCATCCATCCATCATCCATCCATCCATCATCCATCCATCCATCCATCCATCCATCCATCCATCATCCATCATCCATCCATCCATCCATCATCCATCCATCCATTATCCATCCATCCATCATCCATCCATCCATCATCCATCCATCCATCCATCCATCCATCCATCATCCATCCATCCATCATCCATCCATCCATCCATCCATCCATCCATCCATCCATCCATCATCATCTATCCATCCATCCATCCATCCATCCATCCATCCATCCATCCATCCATCCATCCTTCCATCATCCATCTATCCATCCATCATCCATCCATCCATCCATCATCCATCCATCCATCTGAGTGATCCAGCAGGGATCACTCAGAAAATCCTGTTCCCCTCATGTCTCCTGGCACCATTTGTTATCCTTGGTTCCACCTCTAGAGCAAACAATCTGTGAGATTCTGTAAAATTTCAGCATCAGTTTTTACCAGCTTCTTTTTCCTTTTCTTTTAATCTTTTCTTTTTTCTCTATTTTCTTTCTTTTCTTTGTTTTTCTTCTGCTTTCTCTTTGTCACTTTCTTTTCCTGTTTTTACATTTATTTTCGTTTTTAATTTTATTTTTACATTTAATTTTTCCTTCTCTTTCCCTTTCTCTTTTCCATTTTCTTTCCCTTTCTCTTTCCCATCTCTTTCCCTTTCTCTTTCCCTTTGCTTTCCCTTTCTCTTTCCCTCTGCTTTCCCTTTCTCTTTTCCATCTCTTTCCCTTTCTCTTTCCCTTTGCTTTCCCTTTCTCTTTTCCATCTCTTTCCCTTTCTTCTTTCCATTTTCTTTCCCTTTCTCTTTTCCATCTCTTTCCCTTTCTCTTTTCCATTTTCTTTCCCTTTCTCTTTCCATTTTCTTTCCCTTTCTCTTTTCCATCTCTTTCCCTTTCTCTTTTCCATTTTCTTTCCCTTTCTCTTTCCCTTTGCTTTCCCTTTCTCTTTTCCATTTTCTTTCTCTTTTCCATCTCTTTCCCTTTCTCTTTTCCATTTTCTTTCCCTTTCTCCCTCATCTTTTTCCTTTTTCTATTTATTTTTCCTTAAGAAAATATTTTAGCACACCACTTGCTGTTTAATGCACACCACAAAATTTTTAGAAGCAGCAAATTCCACATTTAAGCTTTGATTATTGGATAGGGAGTTCCCCAACACCCTTTAGATCAAATCTCTTCAACTGATTCACATTTATCTCTAAAAACCAGAGATTGATTATCCAGGGTTCAAATTCCACTCTTTTTGCCGAGGAGCCAAACTCTCAGACCAATCCCTAAAATTTTACTGGAAAATGCAGCTTCTCACTCATCCAAGTGCTGGAGCTGTCCCATGGGGAAATCTGCCAGGAACAGGGAGTAAAATATCCTGTAAAATATCTGGGAGTAAAATATCCTGTAAAATATCCCTGAGCCAGAGTTAGGTCAGCAGCTGTGCCCAGGGAAGGTCCAGATCGCCTTCCCAGGGTGTGAGAACAGCTCTGACCAAGGTAAAAAACCCTCTGGTGCTTCCCTTCATTCAAAACCACCCAAACCCCCAAATCTGAATGGGATGGGTTGCATAAATCAGGATTAAAATCACATTTAGGGCATTTGTGCCTTAACCAGCCTGGGTGAGATGGAATCATGAATTCAGGGGTTCACTACAAACCCCAAATTCCCTGGAGGTGAAGGGTTGGCCAGGAGCTGGGTCCTGCAGGGACAGAGCTGTGGGGACACCCCTGGTGCTCCTGATCTCTGCACGTCACTCCAGGCCCAAGGGGCTGTGGGAGCAGCCCAGAGAGAAGCTCCTGTGGATTTTGGGAGTCCTTGTGCTCACACGTGTCCAGAGCCTGCAGGGGGCAGGAATTAGACAGGGACATCCTGTGGGATTCATTATCTGAATGAAGAAGCAGGGAGAGAAACAGAGAAATTAATGATCAGAACAATTCTTATCTCATTGGCTGCTCCTGTGTTGTGCCAAAGCAGAATGCAGTATGGAGATTGTTCACCCACAGTGATGGGGTTTTGTTTCCTTGGCCTGTCAGGGTGAAACACATGTGCAGGCCGTGGGTCAGCAGGCAGTCAGGAGATTCTGGGCAGTTGGGTGTTTGGCAGTTTCACTTTAGATGTAGTGTAATATAGTGTAAAATAGTATAGAATAATACAGTATAATGTAGGACAAGAATGTGGCTGTTTCCTTAGAGCTGACATGCACACCTGGCCTGTCACACCAAGCCCCTGCCCAAAGCTCCTCTCTGTAGGATTCACATTCCCTGAACCTGAGAGAAGCAGTGAGAGAAGCAGCAAAAGAAAATAATGATCAGAACAATTCTTATCTCATTGGCTGCTCCTGTGTTGTGCCAAAGCAGAATGCAACATGGAGAGTGTTCACCCACAGTGATGGGTTTTGTTTCCTTGGCCTGTCACGGCCAACACATGTGCAGGCTGTGGGTCAGCAGGCAGTCAGGAGATTCTGGGCAGCTGAGTGTTTGTGCAATTTCACTTTAGATGTAATGTAATATAGTGTAAAATAGTATAGAATAATTTAGTATAATGTAGGACAAGAATCTGGCTGTTTCCTTATACCCACAGCAGGCCTGACACACCAGGCCCCTGCCCAAAGTCCCTCTCTGAAAGATTCAAATTCCCTGAACCTGAGAGAAGCAGAGAAAACAATGATCAGAACAATTCTTATCTCATTTGCTGCTCCTGTGTTGTACCAAAGCAGAATGCAGTATGGAGATTGTTTACCCACAGTGATGGGGTTTTGTGTCCTTGGCCTGTCAGGGCCAGGTGTGTGTGCACACTGTGGGTCAGCAGACAGTCAGGAGATTCTGGGCAGCTGAGTGTTTGTGCAGTTTCAGTTTAGATGTAGTGTAACATAGTGCAATATGATATAGAACAATATAGTATAATAAAGTTATTAATTAGCCTGCTGATATTATGGAGTCCTCCCTGACATTTCCTGCCTTCATGGGCGTGCCCTGTTTACACTATAACATCCCATAATGTTTCCTCACCCTCCTGATGAAACCCTCTCCCAAACCACTCCAGGAGCATTTCTGTTTGGAAGGCTCTGGTTTGTTGTTAGGGGTGGACAGGGAGGGCTGGGTTTTCAGAAATGGGTGATGATGCTAAAGGACTCCTGCTATTCCCAAATTCCACAGCTCCTTCCCACTGATCTTTAACCTTTCCACACCTATGGATTTTCATCTCTTCAGCCCAGCTCCACCTTCTGGCTCGGCAAATTGATTACTCTGATTTCAGGTTCCCAACAACCAAGGGTTTGTTGATCCATCCTCTGGATAAACCACCTCCCATGGGAGACAGAAATGAATGAGGGAGGCAGTTTCCAGAAAATGACCAAAACTCCTGGTCCTGATCCATAAATTTGCAATTAGCAGCTCATTATTTAAGCAGGGCCTTCCTGGATTCACTCAGACACTCCCAAACCTTTCTGAAAAGCTCCTCCACTCTCAGCAGGTCTGAGTCACTCGGAATAATTCCTTCTGCATCCCTCAGAAGAGATTTTAACAAATTACATCGTAACCTCTGGATTTTAATAATTGCAAAAGCTGCAGGGGAAGAAGCAAAACGAGAAGTAAAACCACTTTCCACTTATTATGAGTTTACCAACATCATCTGTAACGTTTAAAACCCAGCAGCAATAAACTTACACAAACACTCTCCCCCTAAAGAACAACCCCATCCTTTAACAATCCTTTTTTCCCCCCAGATTTAGCAGGGTAAATGACACGAGATGGAATTAGCACAACTCCAATAACAACATCATTTCTGTGTTCTTCAGCAGCTCGAGGCTCTAAAACCATTCTGGTGTTGGGAGGGTGGAGCTGGGCTTTCAAACACACACCAGCAGCAGGGCTTGAGCAGATGAGCCTGGAGTGAGGCATCCAGTTCATTATTCAAGGTTCTTGAGGGAATTTTGGTTCACTTGTTATATTTGGGGCTCTTACTTGTTAGATTTGGGGCTCTTCTGGTCAAAGAAATTAACAGGTTCACCCTCCTGCCAGGTTCTTTCTTGCCCCATTATCCTGCCAAGCAATTTATCTCTTTCTTGTGAATTGCTCTGGAATTCAGTGGGTCTTGCTGCAGGAATGGGTCACAGAGTGCAGGGAATGCTCTGTGGGGTGACTGCAGCCCCCTGAGCAGAGCCTGACAGCTCCACCCCGCTCAGGACAGAGTTCCAGCAGCTCCTGCCAGGCTCCTTGGGCCCAGTTCTGGCTCCTGAGCAGGAGTGACTGCCCTGAAATCCCTGTGTTTCACAGGACAGAGAATTCCCATTTACAGAATTCTCCTATTGTTCATTCTGAGCTCAGTAGGATTTGTCCAACCTTTTCTTGCTGGTTCACAAAATGCCTCAAGTCCAGAACAAAAGAAACCACCTGTGTCCTTTCCAGAACCTTCCACTTTCCACCATCCCAAGCTGCTCCCAGCCCTGTCCAACCTGGCCTTGGACATTTCCAGGGATCCAGGGGCAGCCACAGCTGCTCTGGGAGGTCCAGCCCAGCCTCTCCCCACCCTGCCAGGGAACAATTCCCAATTCCCAATCTCCCATCCATCCCTGCCCTCTGGCAGTGGGAGCCATTCCCTGGGTCCTGTCCCTCCATCCCTTGTCCCCAGTCTATTGTAAATGAGGGCCACCAACAAAGGCAGGAATGATGAGGAGGACTCCATCTTCTCAGAAGGCTAATTTATTACTTTATTATACTATAATATATTAAAGAATACTGTCCTATGCTAAAGAATACAGAAAGGATACTTACAGAATGCTAAAAAGATAATAATGAAAACTCGTGACTCTTTCCAGAGTCCTGACACAGTTTGGCCCTGATTGGCCAAAGAGTGAAAACAACTCCCAGCAGAATGCAATGGAACAATCACCTGTGGGTAAACAACCTCCAAACACATTCCAAAGGAGCACAACACAGGAGAAAATGAGATCAGAATTGTTTTCCTTTTCTCTGAGGCGTTTCAGCTTCCCAGGAGAAAAGCTCTGGGCGAAGGGATCAAGTTCAGAGGATGAGAATGCCACATCCAGCCCCTCTCCAGCTCTCCTGGAGCCCCTTCAGGCCCAGATGGATTCACCAATCCTCTGCCTTCTCCTGGAACTCCGGGGTTTGGAGCAGTCTGGGATGGTGGTGGAGGGGACAGGGAGAGTTTTAAGCTCCTTCCAAGCCCACCCAGGGGATGGGACTCTGTGGAATTCTGTGCTTCTGTCATTTTTTACCCACAGGGGAGAACTCTGAAGGCTCAGTGGGAATCAACATCCAGCAGAGATTCCTTCAGTTCTGCCCTTTCCATGGAATGAGGGGAGCACTGGGGTGGGAACAGTCTGCCCTGGAGTTCACTCACCTGAATGACGCTGCTGGAACCCCCCAGAAACCCCAAATCCAGCAGTTCTTGTGCACCCCAGAGTGGAGAGTCCCTCGTGTGACATCCACAGACTGGGAGCAATTATTTCTATTATTTCTATTTATATTTAATGGTAATTTCTATTTATATTATTGGGTATATGTATATGTATATGTATATTATTTATATTTATATTTATATTTATATTTATATTTATATTTATATTTATATTTATAGGTATATTTTTATTTTTATTTATATTTTTATTTTTATTTTTATTTCTTTGCAGTCCCTTAGCTGTGTTGGCCAGGAGAGCAAACCTCCAATTGTTGATGAAATTCATCCCTGGATGAGACACAAATGAGGAAATGCAATAAATACAACTGCAGGTTTCATTGTCCAGGGGAACTGCTGGAAGTGCAAAGGGAAGCAGATTCCCAGTTTTTTTACACATTTATAATATGAAAACCTTCCTCTCCTACAACTGCCAGCTCCCATGGCCATATTAAATAACCTAATTTTTAAAAAGTGGGTTTGGAGCATATTGATTTGCTTTCTTTTGCCTGTTTTCATTCTGTTTCCCCACAATGACAGAATATAGGACAGACAATAACGACAAAATCCAAATGTGTGTGGCTGCGGCTGTGAGGAGAGAGAAAAGCAGGAGGCTGGGGTGTGCTTTCCCATTTTCCCCATAAGGGGATGTCTGTGTGTCTCTTAACCCTTCAGGCAGCCCTAAGATATATTTAGAGAGAAGCCAGGGAAAGGAAAGGCTCTAAATAGCTTCAGTTCCAAACCTATGAAATGAGAAACTGGGGAAAAAGGACGATTGACAAAAGAGGAGAATGTGGTAAAGATATTCTGAGATGGTTCCAGCACTGAATTCCTTCTGTTCCCTCCCACTGTGGGGATAAAGAGAGATTATTACATTTATAAAATAGGGAATAAATGAATGACAGGGCAGGGTGGGGCGAAAAAGGAGCCAGAGAACAGAGCCAGAGGTTCCTGCACCCACAGAGGACCTGGGCCTGCTCAGGGCCATCCCCGCCCCCTCACTTCCCTCTTTTCCCACTGAAACCTCAGGGGGGAATAAATCAGTTCTGAAACAGAGGGAAATAAATCAGTTCTCAAGCAGGGGGAGATAAATCAGCTTCTCCTCCCAGCCCTGCCTGTGTTCATCTGCATTTCCCACTCATTTTTCACTCTGGGTACAGCTGGAACTGAACAGCCCTGCCAGCAGCACCTGGCAGCTCCAGCTCTGCCTTCCCACACTTATTCCCAGATTTTAAGCCATAATTCCCAGATTTAAGCCATAATTCCCAGGTTTAAGCCATAATTCCCAGATTTAGGCCTGGCCTATCTCCTGATCTTCAGTCCAGGACCTCAGCTCTGTCCTTCAGCAAAAACCAAGCCCAGCTACACCTGGCAGCAAAGTTAGGCCCAGCCTTGAGGACAAAATGATTTCAGGATGTTTCTCTGCTCATTTTCTCAGTTTCAGATGAGCTGGGCTTACCTGGACAACCTTAAACTTCCACCTGAGGGGAAAATGAGACAGAGCTCTCCCCTGGCTGGGATTATTGGGGCACTTTTAGGCTGGTGAGCTGTGAAATACAGGATTTGCTCAGGGCACAGCAGCTCCGGGATGGATCCTGACCCTCTCTTTAATTTTGCATTCTCCTTGTCCAACAACTCTGTAAATAAAGGGTTTGAGGGCATTTCTGTGGAGTTCTGCTGAGCAAGAGCACAGAGAGCTGCTGGGTTATATTTTCCAAGGATTTTATAGCCATAGAAACAATGAAATCCTTCAATATCCTTCAGTCCCTGCTCACTCTGAAGGCAGAGCCGAGCTCCTGTGCTTCAATTCTTGCTGCCAGCGCCAGCTCCAATTCTGCTCAGTCTGAAAAAGCCACCTTGGAGCATTTATCCCTTTAGAAGACAAATTAAGCGCTAGGGAAGGCAGTGCTCCCTGAAACCTTTGAACAGCAGAAATTAAAGGCACCCCAGAAGGTTGAATCAACAAAAGTGAGCCCAGAACTGAAGATGATGAGAGCAGGGAGGAAAATAAACCTGCAAGAATCCAGCTCTCAGTCCAAGGGATGAACACATGGCACCTGAGGACGTGGATTGTGTGACCACGGTGGTGACTGATCATCTTAAAGGTCTTTTCCAGCATTAAAACCCTGTGATTCCAGGATTTTCTGCCTTTTTCTCCTGCTCTGGGGCTGAGGAAGTCCATTGACTGGAGCCACAGGCTGCACATCAGAGCTCTGCAGCATTTTGAATCCATCTCTTTGTGTTTATGGAAGGTGGCACAAGAAATCTCTCAGCTGTGACCGTGTTCACAGGGGTCTGAGGGTGAGGGAAGAGATGAGGATCTGACTCCATGTTTCAGAAGGCTGATTTATGATTTTATGGTATATATTACATTAAAATTATACTAAAAGAATAGAAGAAAGGATTTCATCAGAAGGCTGGCTAAGAATAGAATAGCAAAGAATGATAACAAAGGTTTGTGGCTTGGACAGAGTCCAAGCCAGCTGACTGTGATTGGCCATTAATTAGAAACAACCACGTGGGACCAATCCCAGATGCACCTGTTGCATTCCACAGCAGCAGATAATCAATGTTTGCATTTTGTTCCTGAGGCCTCCCAGCTTCTCAGGAGGAAAAATCCTAAGGAAAGGATTTTCCATAAAAGGTGTCTGTGACACTCAGCCCTGCGTATCCAGGACAGAGCTGAGGTGAATGATCCCCTCCAAGCTCCTTCCAGAGCCATTCTAGTGGCAATCAGAGGCAGCAGTTCCTGGAGAAATAGCTCCTATCAAATTTAGGAGCCTTCCCTTGGGGAGGAAACATCCATTTCCCCTTCTACCTGTCATTCTTCTTCATTTATGGGCTGAATAAGGCACCAAATCTGGCAGGCTTTAGGTAAAAAATGAGCTGTTCATGGCAAAGAGAGCCTCAGTGAATTAAAAAAAAACCAACCCAACTGTTGGAATCAAGATGCAGTTAATAGGAGCAAAAATAAATAGAAACAGGCTCTAAATGTAAATGAACATTACATCACCACTGGCATTTCAGCTCCTTTTCAAACACATAAATAGAAGCAGATTTCACTTGCAGAAAGTTGCTGTGTTCACACAGCCTGAGCTGCTTTGGGGGCACAGCCCTGAACCCTCTGCTCCCCAAAACAATTCAAGAAAGGAGCAAGAGGAATCAGGCAGAGGGGGCAAATCCCAAATTTGTGGTCAGAAGAGGCTGAGAGAAACACAATTAACCCTTGAGCCCTGTGGGGATGGGATTTGTTTGTGTTTGCCAGCTCCAGTGGAGCTCCCTCCACCTCAGGCAGATTGGAGGTGAAAGCAAATAATTAAATTCCAGCTCAGGAGAAGGCTGGGCCCTTAACGAACTGAGAGGGGTGACAGAGAGAGGGAAAGAGCTCCAGAGCAGCTTTAGCAGCAGATTTCTTTCCCAGCTGTCACCTCAAATCCTCGAGATCCACGTTGGCCACGCAAATTCCTGGCACCATTTCCCGCCTGGAAATGAACTCAGAGTGTTCTTGGAGTGAGACCTGAAAGCTGGGGCACCTCAGGAGCCCCTGCCCATTCTCTGACCCCAAATATTGCCAATCCCACCCCATCCCAGGGGGCAGAACCTTCCTGAAACTCCCCCAGTTCCCAATCCCATGGGACCCTGCCCATCAGTGGATTTCTCTGCTCCTCATGCTGGATATTGGGAACAATTCCTTTATGGGAAGGGCTGTCAAGCACTGGAATGAGCTGTGAGGGTCCTGACATACTCAGGGCCAGGAAAAAGCGAGGGAGAACAAGGAGAACTCTGCAGCCTTTAACAGGGTGCCTCATCCTCCATCCTCCCAAAACACCTCCAGGCATTTTGAGGGATTTCAGGGAATGAAGAGTTAAAGGGCAGCAAACAAAGCCAGCTAAAGAAGATTTGAGATGATTTTCTCTCATCCTTACCCACCTCAGACATTCAATTTTATACAAGTTTGTGTCTCAGAGTTAACACCAAATTCTTCCCTGTGGGAAGGAGGAGATGGATCCCGGGCTCCCATGTGCCACAGCAGGAGTGACAGAGGGAAGGATGTTAATTTAGGAAGGATGGCACACTGACATTTCATCCTGTCTGATATGGCAGAGAGATTTCATTTTTTTTTAACAGGAAGAGCTTCAATATTTCACAAAAAATGTGTTGCCTGTGATTATTTGTAAAGCATCGAGGATGGGCTTGGCACTTCCCTGACAGAAACACTGGCAGGTCCCTGCCTGGAGGGATCTATAATTGGAGCAGAGCAAGGGAAGGTGATGGGAAGAGTGGATGGGAGGACAGGGAGGCAGCAGAGGGAGATCAGCAGGAGAATTAGGGATTTTTTATTCTTCCCTGGATTTTTTTGGTTCTTTTAATGTCAGCTGTTTTAAATCCAGGCTTAAGAACTGATTCAGCTTCAGATTTTTTTTTTTTTTTTTTGCTGCCCAAACTTTCCTCTGGCCCTGACTGGAGCAGAAAACCAAAATGTTGAGATTCCTGCTGGAATAAAGAGAAGGATGGTGTGGGAACAGCCTGACTTTGCCAGGTGGGAGCATTTCCCTGCAGGTTCATCATTCTGGAAACAATTCTGGCCCACAGGAGGGGAAGCAGAGAGGGGCACAGGGAGGCCTTGGGATGTCTCCAGGTTTGTTTGTGGAAGGTTTGGGTGGTCCCTGGCATCGGGGCTGGAATGTTTCTGACAGAATGAATTGGAAACCAATACCCCTGTGGATCCCCAGCTCCCTCCCAGGGTGCTCCTGCAGGGCAGTCTCCCAGGGGTTAATGGAATTTCTGCTTTTTCCTGCATGGATAAAGAGCTCAAACCCTTCCCTGGGTTCCTGCAGGAGCCCCGGCACTGAAAATCCCTGAGGAACCCGTGGGAGCTGCCCAGGAGCCAGGCAGGAGGGGAAGGGCCGTGTCCTCACTCCTGCCTGCCAGCTGGGGGATATTCTGGGATTTAGGGAAAAGCCTTGGGTTCCCACCTTTTCCCTGCGTGGGGGGAAGTTTCTGCCACCAAGGAACGAGCTGGGAGCAGCAATCCCAGCGTTCCTGGAGAGAAACCGTGAGGATCAGCTGGGGATGACAGGAGCTGCTCCACTCCCTGTGCTTGGGGACACCAGGTGAGGGCAGGAGGGATGTGCTGGAGACCCAAATCCCACAGGATCCTCCTTTTCCATCCTGTCGGGTCCTGTGGAGGACAAAGCTGTGCTGCAGCCCAAGGCTGGGTGCCAAAACCCCAAGAGGCAGCTCAGGAAGGGCTGGGTGGAGGGGTGAGCTGAGGAGGTGCTAATTAGATTAGGTGCTAATTAGCGGTGCTGCTCGGCAGAGCTCAGCCTTCAGCTGTCACTCACCCACTCCCCAGCCTGTGGAACACATTCCTGGGCGAGGGAGGCTCTGCCACCACTTCCCTCCCCCTGCAAATCACAGGGATCCTGTCCCTGGGTGGCCCTGGGGACCAACGCCAGGCAGGGATGGAGCCTCAGGAGGGTTCAGAAAGGTGGACGTGGCACTGGAGGACAGGGTTTGGTGGTGGCCATTGTCCTGGTTTGAAAAGATGCTGAGGAAGGAAATTTTCAACATTTCAACATTTCAAAGGAACTTCCTTTGAAATGGAAAATGTAAACCCCCTCCTCTGAATTATTATCATTTTGAAATTAAGGGGCCAGAGCTGGGCACAGCACATTTTTGTGGCCCAAATGAAGGACTTGCCACTTGGACTTATTAAACATCATCTTATTTGATTCTGTCCATCCATCCAACCATTCCAGGTCTCCCTGCAGAGCCCTCCTACCTTCCATCAGATGGACACAGCTCCCAGCTCAATGTCTTGTCCTGGTTTGAAAAGCCAGGTGTCTGCTGAGGAGGACAGGAGCCTCCCTGAAATGGAACGTGTAAACTGTAAACCCCCTCCTCTGAATTATTATCATTTTGAAATTAAGGGGCTCTCAGGCAAAGATGTGGAAGTAGGAATAACAGATCTTTATTAGGAAAAATAAAAATACAAATGCGGTGATACAAAACCCCACTGCCAGAGTGAGAGCAGTCCCTGCCCCCTGTGTGTCAGGGGGTGTCCCAGCCCCATCCATGGGGGCTCAGCCCTCCTGCAGTGCCAGCTGTGGCTCTGCTGCAGCACGGATCCTGCACAAGGGGGGAGTTTTCCTCTGCAGCTCCAGGGCTGCTGCAGATGGGCCTGGGCTCCCTCTGGCCATGCAGGGCAGCAGAAAGCTGCTCCTCTGGCAATGCAGGGGGCAAAGGCTGCTGTGCTGTGCCAGGCTCAGATTGGATCCAGGGAGGAATGCTTGGCTCCTCCCCTGGGCGGAGCATCTCCCCATGGGATGCTGGGATTGGATCAGCCCTGCAGGGACACTCAGTGGCCATGGACAGCAGAGATCTCCTGGAGGGAGGGTTGGTGTGGGAGAGAGAAAGGAAAAACTGCCCATGGACAGCAGAGAACTGCCCCAGCCCTGACAGATAAATGAACACGCACCCCCAATAACATCCTGTAGCCTGAGACACTGTGCTGTGGGTGCTGGTGAATCACTGGACTTGATGGCCCCAAAGCCCTTTTCCAGAAATTCTCATGGAAATGGAATATTTATATTAAATAACACACAATTCAGAGCTCTTTAAACAGTTACATTCAGTCAGAACTCTGGACACAATCTCAGTGTGAGGTGTTTTTATCTCCACCTTCCCTCTGCAGCAGCAATCCCATGATTCCAATGTGGATCTCCAGCCCCCTTTTGTGTTTTCTGATTTCCAGGCAGCATCTCACAGCTCCACAAGCTTTTGTAGATTCAATTAAATTTAGACTGAGTCTAAAGTGAACTCAAGCAGGGTGTTCAGGTGTGATGGATGCTGTTGGAATGACACCAAAATCTGGTGGCTCTAATCCAGGTGTCACATCCCATTAAAACTCCAGCTCCCTGAATTAGAAAGGAACTTCAATGGTTGGAAAAGAAATCCCCAAACTGAACTGGGAATGAGTGATGGACCCTGATGAACTGGAGTGAGATGCAGACCCTGCTCTGGTTCCTCTCCCAAGAGGGACAGAAAGCTGATGGTGTTTCCAGCTGGTGTGAAATGCAGGGAGAGAAATGCAAAATTCAGATGAGGAGAGGCAGCCTGGGAACACTAGAGGGAGCAGAGACAGGAGCAGGAACAGGGGAAGGAGAAAGCACTGCAGCTGCTGAGATGCTTCCAGGGCACGGGGAAAGGGATAGGGAGCCCAGGAACAAAGGGATGTGTGTGACAGGGAGTGCAGGACAGGAGGCTCGGGCTGGAATCTCCTTTGGCACAGGGGAGAACAGCCCAGCCCAGCCCAGCCCAGTGAGCAGCTCCAGGGGACGGCTCTGCCCAGGCTCAGCCAAACCCCAGCTCCCTGAGTCACCCTCTGTTTTAGTTTTCGTGTTTTCCAGATCGTGTCCTGCACTGGTGTAGAACTCTGAACTTCATATTGTTAAAATTCAACACATAATTCTACAAGCTAAAGTTTAAATGCTTAATTCATGTTGCTAACTCAAGCGAACTCCAAAAATCTCTATTTCAGTATAAAGTGTCAGCAAGTTCTCCTCACAGCTCAGTCACACAAAACAATCCCTTTCCAGCCCCAGAACCAAGGACACCACTGCAGCTTCAGGCCCAGAAAGTGCAAACAACAGAGAATTGAGGAGAGCAAACTGGGAGGATGGGACTGCGTAACCTGGAGCTGGAATTGGACAATTAACCCCAATATGGAAATGGACCAAAACTGATAAAAGTGTGAGAACTCGTGATCCTCATCCAGCTTGGGTGCAGCCCTGGCTGGGCTCTTGTGCTGCCCAAGGTGAATCCTGTGAAGGCCTTTCAATAAATCCCCACTTGATTCCTTTAACTCTGTTCCAGGCAGCCTCCCAAGGCATTGCCTGCTGGGGAAGGAACAGCAGGAATGAGTTTTGCTGTGTCCTGGGGAGCCCAGGAGGGACAGACCCACCTGGTTCTGTCTCAGCTTTGGAACTTCTTTAAGCTTCCCACACCACTTCCAGGCTTTCCCACTGTTTTCCCCTGTGAAATCCAAACAGCTGCACCTCCCTCTCTCTCTAAATAACCAGGGTATGGCAGGGCTGCTCTCTCTCCACAGTTCAAATCTCTTTTTCAGAGCCATTAGAGCTGTTTGCACCTCAGTTTTCTCAGCTCTCCTGCCTTGTTTCAGAGTTCATTTGTTCGGAAGCAGCTCCAGGCACTGAGGAGATGCCAATTAGTGTCCAGGCAGTTAATTTGGAGAGGGGCAGGAGGGAGCAGAGCTTTGAACTGCTCCAAGGCTTCTCCTCCTGCGCTGGGGAGTACAAGCAGCACCTGAGCTGCTCAGCAGGGCTGGTTTGGGGCCCTGGGGGTGCATTTGGGGCTGATTTATTGCTCAGCAGATGCTGGCCATGAACTGTGCACGTGCTGCTCTGTCAGGATGGAGCCTTCCTCAGCTCCTGATGCATCCTCACCCTCTCCTTAGCTCCCAATGAATCTCCACCCACTCCAGCAGAATACTGGCACTGCCTCTGAGAATATTCCATTTTGACAGGAATATTTTTTTTTTAATCATTAATTTTTGTTTGCAGGAGATTTCCCTGCAAAGTGCTGGATGTGCATTGGGGTGGATTTCCTCAGTGTGGCTTCTCATCCCAAAAATACTCTGAAAAAGGAGATTTGCCTTCTCTGGGTACACCCTGAGAAAGCCTTTGGAAGGGATTTATCCCAGTCTTATCATATTAATATGTTCTTTAATTATTATTATTATTATCAGCAGAACTCATAATTAATAATAATGGGATATCTACACATTAACAGTGATCAGGAGCAGCCACACAATCCCAGGGAGGTGCTGGCAGCTCTTTTGTGGCCATCTCAGCCCAGTTCCCAGCTGTCCAAGGGCTCCTTTGGCTGGCACCAATCCCACTTTTGGCAGAGCTGTGCAGCTCGGTGATATTAAAGTCAGCAGAATTCTCAAGTAAAACTCATTTTCCGGGTTTTTTTTTTCAGGAGGGGACGTTCCTGAGGTCAGCCCTGCCCTGTTTGCTGAGGCAGGATTTATTTCAGCCTCCCTCCAAGGGAAGGAAAGCGGGTTTGGACAAATCCAATCAAACTGTGCTGGAGGGAAGCAAACAGCACAAAACCTGGGATTTGCTGACACAGGGGCTTGGCCAGCGCACTGCTTTCCCTGTTCCTGGTAATGGAGTTATCAGAGATCTCCTGAGTAGCTACACCAGTTTAAAAAAGTGATTTTTGCTGCCCAGGTGCAGCTGCTTAAAAAGGTTTGGATTGCAAAATAAAAAGAATTTGAAATTCCACACTGGAGTGAATGGTGCTGCGTCCTGCAGCTGGGTCACACCAACCCCAGGGAATGCTCCAGGCTGGGAAGAGGGGCAGGAGAACTGGGAAAGGGGCTGGGAATGCTGGGGACAGCCCTGGAGAGGGAACAACTGAGAGGCACCAGCCACCAACAGGCTCCTCACAAGTGACACCGGGTGGGAAGTGACATTTGTGACATTTCCCCCCAGAACTGAGAATGCACAGCCCAAGGCACGTGCACACCCAGCAGATAGAAAGTGTATTTTTATTCCCAGCAAGTGCTTGGGAATGAAAAAACCTCAGCACTAAAGCTTGATCCCCAAACAGCAGCACCAGAGTTACCAAACAGATGTCAGGAGGAACAAAAACAAAGAGAGAGGAGCAGAAACTTGTCACCATCACATTTTCTGAAAAATCCCTTCGCCAGGATTTCTTCTCCTAGGAAGCTGAGCAGCCTCAGAGAGAAATGAAAACAATAATTATCTGATTCCTTCTCCTGTGTTGTGCTGCTTTGTAAAGTAGTTTGGACATTGTAAACCAACAGGTCATTGTTTGATTGGTTTCATGTGAATTGTTTTGATAATTGTTAATAACCAATCACTGTGTCAAGGCTCTGGAGAAAGTCACGAGTTTTTTGTTAATATCTTGTTAAGCCTTCTGTAAGTGTCCTTTCTCTATTCTTTAGTATAGAATTCTTTAATATAGTAAAATAAAATAATAAATTAGCCTTCTAAGAACATGGGTTCAGATTCATCATTACCTTCCTTTGTCGAGGGACCCCAAAAATCCCACAGAAACTCCTGGTGCTTGCTGTGGTTGTGAGGGTGACAGGAGCTGCTGTGAGGGAAAACTGGGAATGAGCACAAACCACAGAAATCCTGCTGCAAGCCCTGCATCTCCCTCCCACAGGAGGGACATGGATATTCCCATGGGGATCAGGAGTGCAGGGCCCCCATCAGTCCCTCAGGAACACCCAGGGTTTGTGTTTCCAGTTCTGCCTCCTTAGGGCTGCCCAGAGAGGTGGGAATGCCCCAAATCCCTGGAACATCCCAGGTTGAAGCACCTGGGACAGTGGGAGGTGTCCCTGCCATGGCAGGGGTGGCACTGGGTGGGCTTTGAGGTCCTTCCCAGCCCAAACCATTCTGTGAATTTTGTAATCCTGAAATTATCGTTACAGAGGTGGAGCTGGAAGAGCTTTAAGGTCCCTTCCAAAAAAAAACCCCAAAAACCACAAAGCATTCCCTGACTCTGTGACTCCTGGAGCTGTTGGTCAATTGAAATCCAATTTCAGAGCAGCTCAGAGGAAATGGTGTTTGGGGAAGAACAGAGTGGATGGAGCAAAGGAACAGGAGCAGTCTCCTTCAGCCCCCCCTTGTGACTAAGAACAGCATCACTGGCTGTTCCTGGAGCACCTGGTGGCTCACAGGAGATGGAAATGTTCCCCTGGTCCTGAAAAACTATCCCAGGGTATGAGGTGGGGCTGGGAGGAGGCTGAGGGGCCTCGGGCCTGGATTTAGGCAGATAACCCTGCTGGGTTCTGGTAAAACATTCCTCCTTCCCACCCCTGCTCAGTGGTGTCCCACTGCCAGGAGTGGCCCTGGAGAAGCTCCTTGACCCCTGGTCCCCCACTATTAAATGGGAGATTAATTAAAACCCTGAAGCATTAATCATTGATTTGCAGGCCTTGCTGCAGTGTTACACCTCCTGCCTTCCTCGGGGGGTTGAACCTATTGCTGTTGCTTTTGTGTCAAGATTAGGAGATTTAGAGCAAAGAATCTCTTTTCATTAATACCCAGGATAAACAGAGCAGAAGGGCTCCAAGATAACAATTTCCTTAACTAAGGAGATGGATTAAAACCTCTTTGTTTCAAAGTCAATAATGAAGCCCCTATTTACCAGCCCTATTTAACATGCACCTGCCCATGCTAATGATGAACCCAAATTTGGTGTTTTGCCTTTATTCAGCCCCACAGAGCTCTCAGGGTGGGAGCTGGGCTCTGTCCTGGCCCAAATATGGGGGGCAGAGCCCAGTTCACCCAGTTCTGCTCCCCAGTTCTGCTCCCCAGTTCACCCAGTTCTGCTCCCCAGCTCCACCAGCCTGGCCCTCACCCCACACTGAGCCCACTGCAGCTCAGAGCTGGCAACTGGAGCCCCCAAATTTGTATTTAGGGAGAGCATCAGATGGAGAACCCACAGAGTGAGTGCCAGCAGAGCCACCAAACACCTCCCATGAAATGTTTACACTTTGCTCCAGAAAACAGCGTGGGGAGCAGTGGGAGGAGTGAGCAGCCAGGAAAGCTGACATTTGTGTCATTCCTGCCAGCAAAGCTGACATTTGTGTCACTCCTTCCAGGAAAGCTGACATTTGTGTCACTGCCTGCCTCCAGTCCCTAACCCTGCAGGTTCCACGGTCCATCCCTTGTTTTAGCACACCAGCTGCCTCTCCCTGGCAGCAGGAGTGTGAAAGCCCACCCAGCTCCACTCCAAAACAACATTGCTGAGCCTCACACTCACTGCTGCGGCTCACAGAGCCCCTCTGAACGTGCTCAGGGGAATTCTGGGGTATTGCCAGGGTCAGCCAGCCCAGGAGGGGATGGCCAGTGCCATCCTGTCAGTGCCAGCTCCTGTCACCTCCTCTCCTTCCCTGCAGGACCCTGCCTGGCTCAGTGGAGGGTTCTAAATTAATGAGCAGCGATTTTATCTCTGTTTTCTCTCCTTGTGCAGCCCATTTCTGGTGCCTCCCCTCCTCAGGGGTTACTCAGAACAGCTGAGCACCTCCCTGCTGGAATGTTTTATTGCAGAACAAGAGCATTTCCTCCATGCTCAGTTTAACCCACTTTATTTCTCCAAAATCACGTTCTGCTCTGAGCACACATTGTTAATTTATCCCTGGTTTTTCCAAGGTTCACATCACAAATGCATTTTTGATTAATTTATTGTCCCACTTTTATCTCGACTGACTGGTGAATAAATTGTTAGGAAGCTGCTGTGTTGTAGAAGGGTTGGTGAATGTGGGATTTCCAGTTTGGCCTTGGCAGGAATGGGGACAGCAGGACAGAATGAGGGACACTGGAATAAGAGCTGAAGGTCTTTAGGATTCAATGAGAGCAGAGATGGATGCACAGGGAGTGGAAACCACAGGGGTTTTGTGTCACAGAATCCCAGAATGGGTGGGGTGGGACCCTAAAGAGACCTTAAAGCCCATCCAGACGCCCCTGCCATGGGACAAGAGGGAATGAAAGGGAATTCTAGCAGGGATCGTCCTGGGGTTCCTCAGGGTCATCTCAGAGAGCACAGGAGCCTCCTCAGCAGCCCTGACCTTCACAGCCCAGCCCTGCAAACAGGGCCTGGCACTGCAGCCCACGTTTCCAGAACATTCATCCTTTGATCCAGGCTTTTCCCAGGTTTTTCATCCAGCAAAGAAAGGGAACTCGGCTCTCCAGTCACCAGCACTGGGGATTTGTGTGCACAGAAGGACCTCGGGGGAAATCCAGATTTATCTCCCTGTTGTGAGACTGAATTTCCTCCTCCTGCAGCAGCCAGGAGTGTTCATGGGGAGGGAGCAGAAGTGTCTGCCAGGATGGATCCAGGGCTGTTTCTGGATGGATCCCAGGCTGTTTGTGGGATGGATCCAGGGCTGTTTGTGGGATGGATCCCGGGCTGTTTGTGGGATGGATCCCAGGCTGTTTGTGGGATGGATCCCAGACTGTTTGTGAGATGGATCCCAGGGCTGTTTGTGGGATGGATCCCGGGCTGTTTGTGGGATGGATCCCTGCCTGTTTGTGAGATGGATCCCGGGCTGTTTGTGGGATGGATCCCAGGCTGTTTCTGGATGGATCCAGGGCTGTTTGTTGTGTGGATCCCAGGCTGTTTGTGGGATGGATCCAGGGCTGTTTGTGGGATGGATCCCGGGCTGTTTGTGGGATGGACCCCAGGCTGTTAGTGGGATGGATCCAGGTTGTTTCTGGATGGATCTGGGGCTGTTTGTGGGGTGGATCCCAGGCTGTTTTTGAGATGGATCCAGGGCTGTTTGTTGGGTGGATCCAGGGCTGTTTGTGGGATGGATCCAGGGCTGTTTGTGGGATGGATCCGGGGCTGTTTCTGGATGGATCCAGGGCTGTTTGTGGGATGGACACACCAGGGCTGTTTGTGGGATGGATCCAGGGATGTTTGTGGGATGGATCCAAGGATGTTTGTGGGGTGGATCCCAGGCTGTTGGTGGGATGGATCCCAGGGCTCTTTGTGGGATGGATCCCAGGCTGTTTCTGGATGGATCCTGGGCTGTTTGTGGATGGATCCCGGGCTGTTTTTGAGATGGATCCAGGGCTGTTTCTGGATGGATCCCAGGCTGTTTGTTGGATCCAGGGCTGTTTGTGGGATGGATCCAGGGCTGTTTGTGGGATGGATCCCGGGCTGTTTGTGGGATGGATCCCAGGGCTGTTTCTGGATGGATCCAGGGCTGTTTGTGGGATGGATCCCAGGCTGTTTGTGGGATGGACCCCAGGCTGTTTGTGGGATGGATCCCGGGCTGTTTGTGGGATGGATCCCGGGCTGTTTGTGGGATGGATCCCAGGCTCTTTGTGGGATGGATCCAGGGCTGTTTTTGAGATGGATCCAGGGCTGTTTGTGGGATGGATCCCGGGCTGTTTCTGGATGGATCCCAGGCTGTTTGCTGGATGGATCCCAGGCTGTTTGTTGGGTGGATCCAGGGCTGTTTGTGGGATGGATCCCAGGCTGTTTGTGGGATGGATCCCAGGCTGTTTGTGGGATGGATCCAGGGCTGTTTGTGGGATGGATCCCAGGCTGTTTGTGGGATGGATCCAGGGCTGTTTGTGGGATGGATCCCAGGCTGTTTCTGGATGGATCCAGGGCTGTTTGTGGGATGGATCCCGGGCTGTTTGTGGGATGGATCCCGGGCTGTTTGTGGATGGATCCAGGGCTGTTTGTGGGGTGGATCCAGGGATGTTTGTTGGATGGATCCTGGGCTGTTTGTGGGATGGATCCAAGGCTGTTTCTGGATGGATCCAGGGCTGTTTGTGGGATGGATCCAGGGCTGTTTGTGGGATGGATCCCGGGCTGTTTGTGGGATGGATCCCAGGCTGTTTGTGGGATCGATCCAGGGCTGTTTGTGGGGTGGATCCCGGGCTGTTTCTGGATGGATCCCAGGCTGTTTGTGGGATGGATCCCGGGCTGTTTGTGAGATGGATCCCAGGCTGTTTGTTGGATGGATCCAGGGCTGTTTCTGGGATGGACCCCAGGCTGTTTTTGAGATGGATCCAGGGCTGTTTCTGGATGGATCCCAGGGCTGTTTCTGGATGGATCCAGGGCTGTTTCTGGATGGATCCCAGGCTGTTTGTGGATGGATCCTGGGCTGTTTGTGGGATGGATCCTGGGCTGTTTGTGGGATGGATCCCAGGCTGTTTGTGGATGGATCCCGGGCTGTTTGCTGGATGGATCCAGGGATGTTTGTGGGATGGATCCAGGCTGTTTGTTGGGTGGATCCAGGGCTGTTTGTGGGTTGGATCCCGGGCTGTTTGTTGGATGGACACACCAGGGCTGTTTGTGCAGCCCCAGCTCCTGACCCTGGGCACCCCCAGCTGCTCTGAAGCTGCTTTTGCAGCCCCAGAGCCAAAGGGATGCAGGAGATCTGCCCCAAAGGGAATTTCCTCTTTGCATGTGCTGAGTTGCAGCCACAGCCAGAGGCACTGCTGACATTCTGGGTGCTCCCACCCCTCAAGGCACCTTCCCAGGAATCCTTCAAGGCTTCCAGCCCCAGAGCACACCTGCAGCAAGGAATTCCAGGGGGGAATTCTGTGCCCTGTGCAGCAGTATTCCTGTTTATTTATATAATATTTCCTTTCAATTCCTTCCAGTCATTCCTGTACATTAATATCATCCTTCCTTTCACATCCTTTCAATCATCAATGCCTTTCAATTCCTCTGGATTCCTCCTCACTCTCCCCAAATGGCAGATTAATTAGGAATTGTGGATTTCCTGCCCCAGGTTTCTGCATTTCACAGCCCTTTTCTGCCTCCTGCCTGGAATAAAGGATTCAGGAGCTGTCAGTTTTCCTCCGGAGCCATTTCAGGGGTGGGGGGGCAGCCTGAGAATTCCAACAATGCCTCAGAAATCCCAGACCTCATTCCACGTTTCATGATCAGGCTGAATGCAATTAAAATTAGTGAGACTGAGAGATCAGCAGTGCTGGCTAAGCCACTTTTACATTATGAGCTCTTAACTGTTTTTTTTTTTTTTTTTTATTAAGTCAATTTTATCTCTCCTAACAAAGCCAATCCTTCCACTAGGATGGAAGGGAACAACAACCCCGCTCAAACTTTCTGCATGATGAGCTTTCATTTCACTCTGCTTGCCTCTAAATTTTGCTCTTCCCCTGCAGTCAATATTTATAACTTCCTCCAGTGAGGAGGAATTTGATGGTCTGGTGTTGATGGGAAACTTTGCTTTGAATAATTCTGGTTTTAGTGCCTCCCTGCTCAGTTGGGAAGAGGAAAAGACACATTTCTGGTTCTCTGCTCCAAGAGGAGGTGGGACCATTAAAGGTGAGGAACCTGCTCCAGTCTCTGCATGAGAAGAGCACCTTGACAGCAGCATCAGCATGGAAAAAACAACATTTCCTGGGCGTGCAACCCCAGGGCACAGGGAATATTTCTGTGTCTGCTGTGGGGTGCCCTGACCCCCAGGGCAGCACTGACTTTGACCCTCATTCATGGAGAAAGTGTCCCAGACTTCAAGATAGACTGGAACCCACAAAAGTGTGAAATAGATTATAGAGAGCAGTGCAGGTGCATCACTTGGTGTGAAGAAATTTAGGATTTGGGATTTTTAGTGTGTTGTGAATAGAAGCAAGATGGAGGGCACAGGGTTTCTTCTTCATGCTTTGTCTTCCTCCTTCATGGGTTTGGGTGGCATTTTGTAATTGGGCAGAAAAGTCCCCATTGCAGCTCTTTGGGATCAGTTATTGGGTTAAAAGGGGAAATAATCCAGGTGTCAGTTCTTAACTGGATAGTTTAGTCTTAAAAGACCTTGGAAGAAGAGATTGTTGGCCATTTTGTGCCTTCTAATGAAAAGCTGCTGAACTCATGGTTGTGAGGCTGTTTCACTGATAAGGAATAATAAACACCTGAATCTGAACATGAACTATAAGAAAGAATAAACACCTGAATCTGAACATGAACTACCTCCTCAAGTGCCTTCAATCCAGACCCAGAGAAACCACACCTGGGAATCCTCTCCTGGGGCCACCCACCTGTACCCAGGGACACTTCCACTGTCCCGGGTGCTCCAGCCTGGCCTTGGACACTTCCAGGGATCCAGGGCAGACACAGCTTCTCTGGGAATTCCATTCCAGGCCTCCCCACCCTCACAGCCCAGAATTCCATCCTCAAGTCCTACTGAAATCAAGGTTTTCCTGATTTTCTGGGAATTGTGAGTTTTTCTGAGGGCAGCAGGGCTGTGCCACATCAACCCTGTCCCTGTCCCTGGCCAACACTCCCAGAGAGCCACAATCTGCAGATTATTGATGCAATTCCTGACCTGTGGCAAGCCTTAAATAGAGGAGATTCAGGAAGTGGAGATCTGATAGTGTGAGGAATGTGAGTGGATTAGTCATAGAGGATTAAGAGCAAGCATTTGAAGAAAAGCTTAAATGTAGCATAAAAATATATTAGGATCTTTTCAGACATTCCTTATGGGCTTAGCTCATTGGCAAAGTGTTGGGGAGGGTGAAATGTAATAAAACCAGAGGAAAAACTCCCCTTGCACCAATGCAAACAGGGAGGAATTTGCATTCCCAGGTCTTTGCATATGTATTTGGGTGAATTTATATAAATATGCATTTAGACACACATTATGTATAGATTTTCACTTGACATCAGACACTTCAGCAAGCAGCAGGGTATAAATATAAAAAAGGAAAGTTTCATGAAGTGCAGGAGACAGAAAACTTCAGTTGGTGAGGAAGGAAGAACTTGGGGATGAGATATAAATAAGGAGTGACCAGGGCTGGGAGAGCCTTTGGCAGGTTCCCTCCTGCCTGGCAATGCAGAGATTGTCACAAATTAACCCCAAACATGTGGAGCAGCTGTGCACAGGGATGGATCCTTGGAATCCAGGCCAAAGGAAGCTGCACATCCAGCTCAGCCCCCAGGGCCCAATCCCAGGGAAATCTCCCTGTTTGAGAAGCCAGGTGTGTGCTGAGGAAGGCAGGAACCTTCCTTGAAATGGGAAATGTAAACTGTAAACCCTCTCCCTTTGAATTATGATTTTGAAATTTAGGGGCTCTCAGGCAAAGATGTGGGAGTAGGAATAATAGTTCTTCAGTAGGAAAAATCAAAATAAAAATCAGTAATAAAAAAAAAACCATTGACAGAGTCAGACCATGCCCTGCCCCCTGTGTGTCAGGGGGTGTCCCAGCCCCATCCATGGGGGCTCAGCCCTCCTGCAGTGCCAGCTGTGGCTCTGCTGCAGCAGGGATCCTGCACAAGGGGGGAGTTTTCCTCTGCAGCTCCAGGGCTGCTGCAGATGGGCCTGGGCTCCCTCTGGCCATGCAGGGCAGCAGAAAGCTGCTCCTCTGGCAGTGCAGGGGGCAAAGGCTGCTGTGCTGGGCCAGGCTCAGATTGGATCCAGGTAGGAATGCTTGGCTCCTCCCCTGGGCGGAGCATCTCCCCATGGGATGCTGGGATTGGATCAGCCTTGCAGGGACACTCAGTGGCCATGGACAGCAGAGATCTCCTGGAGGGAGGGTTGGCTGGGGGAGAGAGAAAGGAAAAACTGCCCAGGAACAGCAGAGAACTGCCCCAGCTCTGACAGATTTAAATAGAACTCACATCCCCATTTCCAGGGCACCCCCATGTCCCTGTGCCAGGCCCAGGCTGGAGCAAAGCTCCAGAGCTCCCTGCACTCTTTGTTTGCCCTCCAGAGAAGCAGCTGGGGCTGAATTCTCCCTCCAGCATTTGCCCTCCCTGAATTCTCCCCGGAGCCTCTGGAACCCTGGGAAGCAGAGCCTGGGTCAGCTTCCCCCTTTTCTGGGAGAGGAAAGCCAGGAGTGGGGAGTTCTGCTCCAGCCAGGGCTGCAGTGCCCACCGAGGGACTCAGCTTTGCCTTTGGTGCTCTCTGATGTGAGGATTGTTTTCCTGGTGTGACATCCTCATTTACATCCTCTCTAATCCAGAGGCTTCATTAAGAAGTTGCCAAGAATCAACATTTTGACTGTTCCAGCCTCTAAGTGCCAAGGCTGGATCATTTTCTGCAAGCTGAAAGGAGGAAGGAAAGTCCCTCTGTAGGCAGCTGCCACTTGTTCCATGGCTGCTCGAGCCATCTTTGGCTGCAGCATTCGCCCTCCCCTGGGTTTTCACCCTCCCAGGACACATCAGTGGCAATTCCCCTGGTTCCCAACTCCCTCCCTCGGGTGTCCTGCTCCAGGATGGATTTTCTGTGGGGCAGGATGGAGTTTCCTTTGGGCAGAAAGCTGCTGGCAGCAGAGGAAGGAGCCAGCCTACTCTGCACAGCTCATTTCTGTCTCAGAGTGTGGACATGAGGAAGGTGGAGAGGGTGGGATGTGACTTCGAGGCAGATGGAAATGCACCAGAACAGTTGCTTAGCACCTATAAAAGTCAGGCCCACTCCTTCACAAGATCCATGTGTATTTAGGGATCCACACTTGAATTCTGGCCTCCGAATAACCCAAACCCATGGCAGCTCTTTGGGAATGTGTGCTGATGGAATAAACAATGGTATTAAAAGTCACACAGGGCTCAGATTTGGTGTTACCCCTGCCTGGGGGCTTTGCTGGCCATTAATGAGTGAGAAAGAGCAGGAATGGGGCTGGAGGAGCCCAAAGATTCCTCAGCCCGTGGGACAGCAGGGATCAGCAGCAGCTCCAGCCTTTGTCTGAGCAGGAGATGCAAATTAAAGACAGAGAGATGCAGATTTGAGACAGAGGTGGATATTCCACCTGGGCTGTTGGATGTGGTGCTCGGGAATGGGTCCAGCATCCATTTCTCTGGGGCTGGATCCATGCAGCCAGAAACGGGCAAAGAAAAGGCCGAGAAACGCTTGAGAGGATGGATGTGCTCAGAAACGGGCAAAGAAACAGAGCCAGAAACGGGCAAAGAAAAGGCTGAGAAACGCTCGACAGGATGGATGTGCTCGAAAGCGCTCGGGAGCTGAACACATCCCTTTCACATTGCCATTTCCTACTTGATTAGGAAAGCTCACCTGATGAAAGGAGCGCGAAATTTCCGTGTTCAATGGGCAGGGAAGGGGGGAAAGCAGCCGAATTCCCGGCTGCTCCCTGCCTTTGTCTCGGCTCTGAGCGCCGGTGGCCGTGGCTGGCTCGGCTCTCTGGCGGTGACCTGATTCCGCACCGCACGCTCCTCCCCGCTCGGTGAGGCTCCCATGTGATCCATTCTTCCCCCTAAATAAAGTTGACAAATTCGGCTGGGCTCAGATGGTGCTGCCGAGGGGGTGTGCGGAGCTCCGGGCTCGCTGCGGCTGCGGCAGCGCCGGCTCGGGGACACCGGGGGGATCGGGGCTCCCGGGGATCCGGGGCTCCTTCCCTGGCTCGGTACCGGGCACACCGCGGGGCTCGGGGCTCCCTGCCCGGTTCCGGGGCTCCCTGCCCGGGCTGCAGCCGCACTCAGCCCCGCAGCCGGAGGACGCGGCCGGAGCAGGTGAGTGAGCGGCTGCGGTGGCTCCTTTGTGCCGGAGGGACGGACGGACAGAGGGACAGAGGGAAGGGGCCGAGGGGCGATGCCGAACCAGCCCCAGCGCCGTGCCGTGCCCGGAGGGATGCGGGGATTCCCGGGGAGCAGCGGCGATCGCGGGGCGCGGGCAGCGCCTGCGGCACAGCCCGGGGATGCTCCGCTGCATCCCGGCCCCGCAGCCCGCGGGGACACGGCTGGCACGGCACGGCTGGCACGGCACGGCATGGCACGGCTGGCACGGCACCGTGATCCCGTGTGCAAGGCTGGCACTGGGTTGGCACGGCACAGCACCGGGCACCGTGGGATGGGTGTGCCGGTGAATGGCACGGCACGGTACCGGGGCAGGCTGGCACGGCATGGCACGGCGCTGGGCAGCGCGGTACCTGCCTGGCACAGCACTGAGGTACCTGCGTGCAAGGCTGGCACGGCACGGTGGTACCTGGGCTGTGAAGCTGGCACGGCACGGCACCAGGACAGGCACGGGCCAGACTGGCACGGTCCCTGGCAGGCTCCAGGGCTGCCCTGCCCACCCGCTGCCCCCAGCCCTGCCCAGGCCGCTCGTGGTCCCCAACGGGCTCCTGCCCAGGTGTGCCCCTCCTGCTCCTGCTCCTGCCCAGGTGTGCCCCTCCGGGCTGGGTGTGCCTCTCCTGCACCTCCTGTCCCAGGTGTGCCAGGTGTGCCCCTCCGGGCTGGGTGCCCCTTCTGATCCTGCCCAGGTGTGCCAGGTGTGCCCCTCCTGCCCCTCCTGCTCGGGGTGTGCCCCTCCGGGCTGGGTGCCCGTCCTGCCCGAGCTCCCCTGGCTGTGCCGGGCACCCCTGGGCACCCCTGCCCTGCTCTCCATCCCTGAGCCCCCGAGCTGTGCCCTGGGGTGCCCGTGCCCTCCCAGCCTGGCAGTGCTGCCATCCCCACCCCTCCGAGCCCACACCGGGGCTTCTCCCGGCTGGAATGGGGCTGGCAGCCCCGAGCAGGGGCAGTGCTGGCAGCACGGGATGCTCCCGGCTCCGTTCCCTGCTCACCAGCTCAGCTCCCCGGCTGCAGCTGGGCACACAGCTGGGCACACAGCTGGGCACAGCTGGGAAGCAGCTCCTGCTCACCTGCAGCTCCCAAATCCCACAGAAACTGTGCCCGGTCTGTGCTGTGGGAAAAGAAATGTGATTTCATTGCAGAAATGTACAGACAAAGTAGCTGCCTCTAAACTGACACTCATCACTCCCCCTCCCAGCCCCTGCTCCCTCCCACACCCTTTAACTTCTTCTTTCCCTGCACAATTTAAAGGTGAAATTCCCTGAGCAGTGAATTTATTGCAGTCCCAGACTGGGCCTGTTCATCAAGAGCAGCAGAGTTTCCCTTTGAAAGGAGATGGACGAAAACTGGAACGTTCAAACAATCTCTGGCTCCTTTGCAATATTTTTTAAAAGAAATCTATTCCTGCAGGAGTTTCAGTCAGATTTGAGATCCAAGAGAAAGGCTGCAGTGTCCCAGCTGTAATAGATTTCCTTGTTCCTGGTAGGGCAGGAGAAAATGGGAAAGGAGAGATTAAATAGGGAGGGGGATGCAAACCCAGATCTGATTTGTTCATCCCTTCACAATTAGGCCAGAATGAAATCCCTCCTTCACCTGCACAAAATGAGAATTCTCACAAAATGAGAATTGAACAAAAAGGCCATTGGTTGGCCCTGGTTGTATTTTATGGGGATTCTTAGATTTGGGGTTTTCATTTGAGTTCAGCTCTAACAGTTTCCATTTTCCTTCTGACTCAACCATTAATCATCCACCTCTACCTGCACTTCTTGTCCTGGCTCCAAAATCCTGGAACTTTGGGGCAACCTGAGCTTAAAAACAGCAAATGAGGGAAAAAAAAAAAATCACTGAGCAATTTAAGCTCAGTGCAGGTTTGGGGACTGCTCACCCAGGGTTTGTGTTTGCACAGAACAACTCCTAAATTATGGACCAAGGGGAAATTCCCAGGCTGCCTCTGCCATCAGAGGATGGAGCTGCCCCTGGTTTGGGAGGGGAACAGCAGCATAAAAAATGAGTCTGAATCAAATCAGCAGTGAGTGAACCACAAAATGCCATCTCAAAGGGACAAAGAATCCCCATTTTGCAGGGTGTGCTCTTGGGCTGAGCAGGAAAATCCACCCTCCAAAAGCAGGAACAGTGGTGCTGCTTGGAGAAACACAAATACAGAGCTTTGGGAAGCCTCTTTGGAAGGGAACACCTGGATACAGCACTGTTCTCCAAGCTTAAAAGAGGAAAAAACAGACCCTTTCCTAGAGAAAATTATTATTATTATTATTATTATTATTATTATTATTATTATTATTATTATTATTATTATTATTATTATTAATCCCAGTGTCTCCTCCTCACATGTTTGTGCCAGCTCAGTCCTCACACCTCTGGGAGCATTTCATGAAGATTCAAAGCCACTCTAAAAATGGCATCTGGGCGTTCCAGTGCTCAGGATAATAAACTTTCCTCACATTTCCTGGACGAGAAGGTTCAAATACCTGTCCAGGTGCCTCCCAGAGGCTGCTTTAGGGAGGGAATCCATCAAATGTTCAGCCTGCCCTGGCTGGGGTGCAGTTTGCTCCTGGAACAGGAACCACTCCAGAGGGATTTGGACTTTGCACAGAGCAAAGCTGAGATTTGCCAAGGCAGGCAGTGAGAAGGAGGCTGTGATCGCACCCTCAAAGCTGCTGCTGTTTATCAGATCACACTTAGGCTAAATTAACACATTAAACTATCAGAGATCACCAGTAAAATCAGTGGGATGGAGATCAGCTTGAGAGAGAGCCTGAAGCCAGGCACACCTGTGGCTTTAATTAATCTCCACTTCAGGGATTACTGGACTAAAATAAAAACCAGAATTATCCTCATGTGGGTCCTCTGTGAAACAAACGCCAAGAAAGCAGCACCTTACATTTATGGCACTGCTGAGCACAGCCATAAATTACATTTATGGCCCTGCTGAGCACAGCCCCTGCCCACAGCAGCTCCCAAAAGTGGATCCCAGAAATCTCCAGGGGTGGTTTTGCTCAGGAGCCTCCAAGCAGAGGGAAGATGGGATCAGGTTCTGCTCTGAAATTCCCTGGCTGTGTTGTGCACAGAGTTCTCCCAGCCCAGGGAGAATGAGGATCCCAGCAGACATTGATCCTTTTGCAGGAACACAACCCTCCCCTGGCTCGTGGATCTCTCTGGAATGAGAGATCCCAAACCTCCCAGCCTTTTCCTCTTCTTCAGGAATAACAAAGGCAGAGCACCTGAACAGCAACGGAGAGCAGAGATTTCTGTTCACTGGGGCAAAAGCAGGGCTGGAGTTTATTAATTAACTTAATTAAAAGGTTAATTGGCCTGCTCCAGCCCTTCTCTAAGGTGCCAGCTCTGGCACTGGGGGCAATCCTAAGGGAATTGTGCAAATGTTGTTCCTGGGGGTGACCACGTGGAAAAACCCAATCCAGATCTTGGCTCCTCTTTGGAAATTAACTGTACAGAAGAAAGAGGCACAAAGAGGTTTAGTGTGAGGAAATCTGTGGTGTTGAGCACCCACAAACCCGGTGGCCCTACAGGTGCAGTGCCTGGGAGCAGCACACACCCCAAAGGACACAGAACCCCCCAGGAATTCAACTCAGCAGCACTTCGGACACTTGAAACCTGCAGATTTCCAAAAGAATGTAAGCATCCAAAATTAAATACATATATATTTATGGGCCTATTTTAAACACTCTCAAAGCCTGGCCTTCTGTTCCTATGAGTTTATAGAAGATGCAGCAAGGCTGAAACATCTCCCTGTGTTTTTCCAAGCGTTTTCTGCCTTCTCCCATCCCTTCCTCCTCCTTGTTCCCCTCCCACTGCTCCCACTCCCTTTTATCTGAGCACAAGTGCTGGAGTTGATGTCTCCAGCTCCGGGGGAGGAGGAGAAAGGGCCTTTTCCAGCCCAGGTTGAAGCATGAGGGACACCTTTCATCCCAATGTTTTCACATCAAAAAGATGCAAATGCAGAGAGAGGAGCTGCATTCTTCCCTAATGCAATTAAAATGGAAGAGGCAATCTGAAAGGCTGAGGGGAGATTTACAAGGAAGCTGAAGGCAAAAGGGAAGAAAGCAAGCCTGAAACTATGTTCAAAAATCAATATATATTTAGGGTTACATAAATGAAGGGAGTAATTCAGCAGTGGGAAGAGCACGGTGAGGGGAGGATGAGATGAGACACAAGGACAGAACTCAAGGCTCTCCTGCTGTCAAAGAGATTTTTTCTGTCAGCTCCCAAGGAGGGTTTGTGGTTTCAGGGCACTCACCTTTCCTTTGGAAGCTTCTTTTGTGCTCCTTTAGAGCAGGGCTGTTCCTTTTCCCCAGGTTTGATGTCCTGATCAGGAAGTGTGAGTTATCCAGGGTCAGGGATGTGCCATCAGCTGCAGCTGCTCACTGGGATTGCTGCCCTTCTTCCCTCCAATAAACCTGAAATTCCCAGGGTCAGGGATGTGCCATCAGCTTTTCCCTTTGGAGCTCCAGCTGCTCATTGATTCCTGCCCTTCATCCCTCCAATAAACCTGAAATTCCCAGACTTTCACTGAACTCAGCCACGCTGACTGAAATCAAAACCAGACTTCTCCAAATACATAAAAGCCCCAAACCATGTCCAGTAAAACTTAAGTCTGCTCTTCCACACATTATTTGGATTTTTAAATTTATTTATTTTGGGGAACACAGTGCAAATTGTCATTTCTGCCTTGACTGCAACACTGATAACATCATTATTGCCGTGTCTGGCAAACAGAGGCAAGGTTTGCCCTAATGAAAGGCAGGACTCCCAGGGAAACCAAAAAGCTGTTGATGAACATTCTTATCTCTTTGCAGTAATTCAGTATTTGACAGATGCCAATAACCTGAATTCATCTTGAGACACTGCCTTTTTTTACTGCCATTTCCTTTGTTCCTCTCACACAAATCTCTTCCAAACCTCTCTTACTTTCCACCCTCAAAAACTTTAAAAAAACCTCAAAAATCTATTTCTCTCTGAGGTTCTCAAAGGTCAGACTTGGAGAACAAAGGGAAGACAGTGCCTGTCCTAAGGATATTGCAAATCAAGGAGCAGATTTTGTCTTCCCCATCTTGTACTGAGTTGTACTTTACTTTATAGCTTGCTAAAAAAGACAAGGGAACACGAGCCAGGGCAGGAAGGTCCATCCCAAAGCAAGGACGTGCAAGCAAGAGCCTGAGCTTGTGTAAGTCCCAGAGTAAAACAGGATTAGTTCATTAAAAGCTTTAAAAATGAATTCAACTTCCAGATATTCTAATGTGCTTGCACAATAAGTTTATTCTAACATATTTCCAGATTTAAAAAAAAAACACATTATTTTTGTCAATACTTGAATCTTTGTAATATATTTTAATGGGAATTAAATGTGCCCAGCCCGGAGCTCTTGATTGCAATGTTTGCAGTGCTCAGGCCAAAGCCACTGAAGGCTTATGACTCACACAAAGCCAAGCAAACAATCTCAGCTTTATTTATTCTCTGCTGCTGGAATTCAGCTGAAGCCTGGGAGAGGAGGAGGTTTGGGGGATTTAAATGGGAAGCGCCTCCTGAGGATGTGCTGCCCCTTGTATTTGTGGGGTCCCAGATGGAGGAAGGAATGATGGATCTGACTCCGTGTTCTCAGAGGCTCATTTATTATTTTATTATACTATATTATATTAAAGAATACTATACTAAACTAAAGAAAGGATACAGACAGAAGGCTGTGGCCAGAAAATAATAATGAAAACTTGTGACTCCTCCCAGAGCCCTGACACAGCTTGGCCCTGATTGGCCAAAGAGTGAAAACAATTCACATGAAATTAATGAAACAATTACTAGTTGGATAAGCAATCTCCAAACACATTCCACATGAGCACAACACAGGAGAAGCAAATGAGACAAGAATTGTTTTCCTTTTTCTCTGAGGCTTTTCAGCTTCCCGGGAGAGAAATCCTGGGTCAAGGGGTTTTTCAGAAAATGTGACTGCCCATGGTGCCAGCGAGATTCCAGAGGGAGGGATGGCAGCTGATCATGCCAAGGGCTGAACCCCTGAACCCCACAGTGTTCCTGTGCTCTGGAGAGGAGCCCAGCCCCTCTGCTGCCCTGCCAGGCTGCTCCGTGCCAGGGGCAGCTCCCCCAGCCCTGTGCCCACAGGAGCAGCCTCTCCCTGGGCCCTGCTCCTGCCTGTGCCCACTCCAGCCATGCGTGGCACTTTTGGGGTGTCTCAGCCTTTCCTCTCCAGCCTGGGTCCCCAGTCCTTCCCTGAGCAGCAGCAAGGAGCATTCCTGGCCCTCAGGCAGCAGAGGTGGTACTGCTGTGACCCACAGGAGCAGAGGTGGCATTGCTGTGTCACCCATGGGAGCAGAGTGGCACTGCTGTGACCCACAGGAGCAGAGGTGGCATTGCTGTGTCACCCATGGGAGCAGGGTGGCATTGCTGTGACACCCATGGGGGCAGAGGTGGCATTGCTGTGTCACCCACGGGGGCAGAGGTGGCACTGCTGTGACCCACAGGAGCAGAGGTGGCATTGCTGTGTCACCCATGGGAGCAGGGTGACACTGCTGTGACCCACAGGAGCAGGGTGGCACTGCTGTGTCACCCATGGGAGCAGGGTGGCACTGCTGTGACCCACAGGAGCAGAGGTGGCACTGCTGTGTCACCCATGGGAGCAGGGTGGCACTGCTGTGACCCACAGGAGCAGAGGTGGCACTGCTGTGTCACCCATGGGAGCAGGGTGGCACTCACTGCTGTGTCACCCATGGGAGCTGAGGTGGCATTGCTGTGTCACCCATGGGGGCAGAGGTGGCATTGCTGTGTCACCCATGGGAGCAGGGTGGCACTGCTGTGTCACCCATGGGGGCAGAGGTGGCACTGCTGTGACCCACAGGAGCAGAGGTGGCATTGCTGTGACACCCATGGGAGCAGAGGTGGCACTGCTGTGTCACCCATGGGAGCAGGGTGGCACTGCTGTGAGCCCCAGGTTTGGTCACTGTCACTCTGAGGTGACAGCACAGCTCCAGCAGAGCCCTCAGGGGCTGCTCCCAAGGGATTTGCCCAGAATTGCCCTTTCCTGCCCCAAATGCAGCCGAGCCCAAGCAGAGCTGTGCAGATTTGGGATTTAAAAGCTTTCCTGGTTTGGTTTGGATGTCACCTCCTGCCCTGGTGGGGCAGTGACAAACTCACCCTGCCCCTCTGGAGCAGCACAGAGGCAGCTCCATGGTGACTTTGTGTTCTGTTCTCTCCTCCCCAGGAACCCGAGAGCTGTGGGCACAGATGAGATGAGACCCAGGCCAAGGCAAGTGTGACAAAATCAGATTTCCCCGGTGCTGAGCCATTCCCCAGTCTGGATTTCCCTGGCCAGGTGGGAACTTTGCTGCTCCATAAATCAGAGGGCATTTCTCAGCTCCTCAAGTGCTTTTATTGCAGTTCCTTTCTTCAGGCTGCCTGAGAGAGATGTTGAACACATAAGGAGCACTGCAGGGTTCTGTTGTCACCCTCCTGATGCATGGCTTGCCAGCAGAGCCCCTGGTACACATTCATCAATGGGTCCCTCCTGTGAAATGAGCTTTCCTTCAGCTCTCCCTCAGCAAAATCTGAGTTCTGAACTCCCTTGAAAATCCCCATTTCTCACTCGGTGAGCATATTGTTCCAAACTGGCAGGAACTGTTATTTACATCTTTTAGCACCAACAGAATGCTGAGCTATATAAACAGTGCTTATTACTAATCAGAATGTGCTGTTAATTAGGAAAAGAGACCCTCAGTTCTCTGTGAGCCTGAGTGGGATGAACTTTATTTCTATAAAGAGGATGAACTGCATCCTCTCAAACACAGCATCTCCAAACAATGATGCTCCAAGATCTCTGAAACCTAATTTTGGCCTCCAAGCATTTGGGAGGAGGGTGGAGGGGGTTTGGAGCAAGCTGTTGTTTGAAATAAATAGCCCTGAACGTGCTCACAGCTCCTCAGAGGAAAATATCCCGAGGCAAATCCCCCTGCCCCGATTGGAAACAGGAATCCAGAGCAGAGCAGCCTTGTTCCTCAGGTTTAACTCCAAAATGGGATTTGGATCAGGGAGGGAATGGGGAGGGCAGAGCAGCTTTGGGCCTCAGAACTGCTCAGATGAGTGAATTTTTTAGGATTTGTCACGCACAGCTCATATCAAAGGCAAATGACTTACAAGTCTCTGAAATTCCAGCAGAACTGTGGAAGGGAGGGGGGGTTAAATTCAGTTTACAGCTCAGTGCCTGTAGGGGAGCTCACCTCTCCACTAATCCGGGTGGTTTTTCACCCAGGACCTTCCTCCTGATCCCAGATTTGCCATCAGTGAGGAAACCTCCTCAGTCCCACTGTAACTAAAACTCCAGAGGATTTAACCCCAAACTGCAGCCCAGTGCAAGAGCAGATACACAGAAGAGGGGAAATGAAACCCCTTCATTAATGTCAGAACTCCCATTTGATGCTGATTTTGTTACTGTGGGTAATGTACAAAACAGGCCTTTGATTTCCCTCTCTTCTGGGAACATTTTGGGAAAGAAAAAAAATCTTCCACTGAAACAATTCCTCCGATAGAAAGTTACACTTGTTGCAGCACTTGGTTTGCTTTCAGCCCCAGGACAAGCTCTGCCTCAGTGGAAAACTGATCGGATTTTCTCCAATTATCTCTTGCAGAAAACAAGGAATCCCAAACTGGCAGCTGGCTGAGCTGATGAAGAAAGCAGCACGTTCTTGACCCAAATCAGGGAGAAAGCTGGGATATAAAGTTGGGATAGAGCTCACCCACCTGGGATAAAGCTGAGATAAAACTGACCCACCTGGGATAAAGCTGAGATAAAACTGACCCACCTGGGATAAAGCTGAGAGAAAACTGACCCAGCTGGGATAAAGCTGAGAGAAAACTGACCCACCTGGGATAAAGCTGAGATAAAGCTGACCCACCTGGGATAGAGCTGGGATAAAGCTGACCCACCTGGGATAAAGCTGAGATAGAGCTGACCCACCTGGGATAAAGCTGGGATAGAACTGACCCACCTGGGATAAAGCTGACCCACCTGGGATAAAGCTGACCTGTGCTGGAGGCTGCAGCTCCTGCTCTCCACAGCTGAGTGTCCCCCATGCCTGCAGCACCCAAAGGTGGCTCCTAGATGTGACAGGGCACTCCTAAATCTGCTTCTCCAGGATCCTGAGAACACTCCCGAGTCCCAATGAGGCCCAAGCTGAGGGAGGCTCCCGGAGCCGCCCTTGTGGCCCCAGCAGAGTACGAGAACTTGGCTGCTGTGAACTCCACCGGGGACACGGAGAGTGAGCAGCTGCAGGGCTCCCTCTCGTCCACCATCGCCCTCATCGTGGTGCTGGTCATCCTCTTCTCCCTGCTCATGACGTCCCTCGTCACCTACTGCTTCCACAAGTGGAAACTCCGAGGGAGAAGACTGCAGAAAGCACAAGAGGAGTATCAGAGAGACCAAGAAAAGAGCGTTTGCCAAAGCACACCTGAACTTGTTTCATAAAAAGAGGAAACCAGGATCCACCAGGAAGGACTCTTGAATTACCTGAAAATGAAAATCATGAGAGAACTGCAAATTTGGGATTTCCAAGCAAATACATCCTTGTTTTATCTCATTTCTAAGAGTTGTTAGCAGTTTGGAGATTTCCTACAGCTTTATTATACATATATATATATATATATATTTATACATTTAGTCTCATTTGTGCAAAGTAAAACCAATGCAATGATGTATTTTTAATCTCTTCTGTCATTTTAATCCTCGCTGGGCAAACTGGCAGTGCCTGTGAGGGTGGGCAGGCCCTGGATCCCTGGCAGTGCCCAAGGCCAGGCTGGAGCACCGTGGGATGACAGTGGGAGGTGTCCCTGCCATGGCAGGGCTGGAATGGGCTCAGTTTTTAGCTCCATTCCACAATTTTCTGTAAATTTTTTTTCACAATTTCCAGTATTTCAAATATTTCAATGTGTTGCTCTCAGCCTTTCAGAGCCCCTGGAAGGTGCAGAGGCAGATTTGGGGTGCCCAGGGGGGCTGAGCTGTGCTGGTCCCGCAGGTTGGGGGTGTTGGGGTGAGAGGCTCCCAGCTGGGGCTGCCATCCCGGGCCACATTTCAGTGACATTTCAGAGCTCCCCTCACACCAGGGCTGTGCTGAGAGCTGCTCATGGCATTCCCACCAGTGGATGAAGGACACCCAGTATGAATGGAACTGAAATTCCGAAGGGATAAAACAGCCTAACCCCCTTTTTTTAATTAACCACCTTTTTAAACCACCCATACCACGGAGTGTTTCTATTTCCATAGCCTGTCCTGTGATGTCACAGAGAAATGACAGATTTCTTGTGAGTAGCACATCTAAGTAATCTTTTCTAACCAAGTGATGGATGTAATATTAATAAATGTCATTGTTTTATAAAGTAGGAACCATGTGAAGTTGCCACCAGCCCCATGCTCAAGTCTCCAGCTTGCTTGCAATTACCAGTTCTGCTGTATGTATTTTTAAACAAGCTATAATACTGTGATGATGCTGTAAACTTACCTCTGTAGGAAAAAATGTTCTATTTCAAAATGTCAGGATGAAGGATGTAAATGTTCTGAAAGTGCTACCAACAACAACAACAACAAAAAAAAGAATTTTCACAGAATATTCTAAGGGATTCTGTTACATGCTACAAATCTATTTTACAAGGGTATTTATGGATCATACAGCCTAGTCTGTGAGAACAGGACTATTTTATTACAGAGTAAATAAATGAATAAATAAGCAGTGAATATCCATGCCCAGAAGCTGGAAAATGTTTGGGTTTTTTTTTTAATTACACTGATCAATTCTTTAGGTAATCTGGAAAATGGAGGACCCTGACAGAAGGAATCCACTCCCCCTCATCTCCCATCCACATCCTGGTGCTGTCAGTGCTGCCAAAGAGCTTCAAAATCAGTTGTGGAGGAAAAAAAGGGGACAAAAAGTTGCATGAAACCAATGCAAATGTGGTGTTGATAGGATTAATATCAGTGGGTAGGATTAATATCAGTGGGTAGCATTAATATCAGTGGGTAGGATTAATATCTGAGGATAGGATTAATATCAGTGGGTAGGATTAATATCTGAGGATAGGATTAATATCTGAGGATAGGATTAATATCAGTGGGTAGGATTAATATCTGAGGATAGGATTAATATCAGTGGGTAGGATTAATATCAGTGGGTAGGATTAATATCTGAGGATAGGATTAATATCAGTGGGTAGCATTAATATCAGTGGGTAGGATTAATATCTGTTTTGCCATCATTTGAAGGCAGAGCAGGCAGGAAAGCAGCCCTGGGGCAGGCAGGGCTGATGTGCCCACACCCAGTGCCTCCCTCAGGGGCACAATCAAAAGTCACTCTCTGAAAATCACATCCAGTGGTGATAAAATCACAGCTTGAGGAATGCAGGGAGATTGGAAAGTGCTTGAAGAATGCAGAGCTGGGAGCACTGCAGCCCTGGCTGGAGGAGATGTGGATGCTTTGAAGGGCTCTCAGCTCAGGGTTCACTGAGAGCTGGGTGCCCTTGTCCTTGGTGCCAGCAGATGAAAACTTCTGTCAAGTTCCCAACAGGAATAAATGAGTTCAGCTCCTTTTCTTGGAACCTCATCAAATTTGCTGTGGTAAAAAAAAAAGGATTAAAAAACCACCCAAGTCTCACCACACCCCAACCCTGTGAGGGTAATTTCTGAGGAGGCACTGAGGGACCCCAGGGGAGCCTGGAGCATTGCAGATATTCCTGGAACTTCAGAGAAATGGAATTTTTTCTGGAAAAGGATTAATGGGAAGAGGCCACAAAGGTGCTGTGAGGGCTGAGCCACTCTGCCCTGAGGAAAAGCTGAGCTTTGGGAGTGTTCAGCTGGAGAAGGGAAGGCTCCAGGAACGTTCCTGTACCTGAAGGGGGTGACAGGAAAGGTGGGGCACAGCTCTGAGCAGGACAGGGAGGGTGGGTTCACCTGCAGGAGGGCTGCTTTAGACCAGACACAAGAAGGTTTTTACACTGAGGGTGGGCAGGCCCTGTAATAAAATTCCCAGAGAAGCTGTGGCTGCCCCTGGATCCCTGAAAGTGTCCAAAGCCAGGTTAGACCACCCTGGGATAGTGGGAGGTGTAAGGTGGCCTTTGGAAGGTCTCTTCCAACTCAAACTCTTTTCTCATCCTACACTGGACCAGTGGGACCACAAAGGATTTCCTCTACTGAGGAAATTCAACTTTAAATATCCCAGAATTGTGGGATGGTTTGGGTTGGAAGGGACCTTAGAGCTCCTTCAGTGCCACCCCTGCCATGGACAGGGCCACCTTCCACCAGAACAGGTAATTTGGGAATGTTCAGCTTTGCTGCCAGCTCAGATCCAGGCAGTGAATGCCACTAAAACCTCATTCCCACTCAGAGCTGCTGGGACTGAGCTGGGAGTTTTCCTACAGATACAAATTCCCAGAGCAGGAGAGACGGCTGGAAAGGGGACAAGGAATGGGGGAGCCTGGAGTGCAGGGTGGTTTTTATAAAGCTACAGCAAATGAAAGGGGAAGTTACAGTGCTCCAGTCCATGGGAAACTCATTTTAATGATAATGTGAGGAATCCAAGTTTCTCCAAAGGGTCAGTTATAAAATCCAACACCCCAGAAGTGGATATCAGCATCCACAGAGCAGGAAACAACTGAGATGGGAGAAACCTTCTGTGTGAGCACAGAGCAATGAACCCCACTATCAGCAATCATCCAGAAGATGAAATCATCCAGCTCGGGGTGCCATGAAAGGCACAAAGGCAAAGCTGCAGAGCACTTTGAAGAAGCAGATTGATTTGTTTCACAGGCACAGCTGCTTCTCCCAAGGAATCCCTCTTGAGCCACCCTGCTCCTTTTATGCCCCAGCAAGCACAAACCAGGCAGCAGATGAGCCAATATTCCTTGACCAGAGTTTTGAGGTTTCTTTGGATCAAAAGAAATATCTTCTGCTGGAGGGAGGAGCTCCTGGAAGGGGAAAAAGGAAAATACATCACCCATCCTCTTTCCCACATGGCAGAGTTTTGGATCTCCAGCCTCAAAAAACGCGGGATTAGAAAATAAATTATTGAGGAGATCAGATCATTCATTCCATTGCATAAAGAAAACACTCAGATCTCAGAGTCACTGCTGATAAAAGAATGAAACAACTGTAGTGAGCAGCAGGAAAATGCATCCAACAGCCATCAGCAAAATCTGCTTTGATTTTGCTGAGGAGTTACCTGAGTTCTGTTTGTACCATTTATGCAAACAAACAGGAGCTGTGCAGGCACTGTGTGTGACTCCACAGGCAAACACTGTCAGCCACATAACCCAAATAACTCACAGTTCAGCATTTACAGAAAGGCTGACAGCAGCAGCTGCAAAGGAATTCCAGTAGCTCCAGAAAGGTTCTGTGCTCTGAAAACAGAAATATCAACATGTGCATGGAAGTCACTCTTTGTGGGTCTGCAAGGGCTCAAATCTGTGCTCCAAAATGCCAATTTCCAAGGATTCAGTTCCTGATCACCTCCTGTACACCTGACAGCCCTTCCAAGGCCCCACCTGAAATTCTGGTGCCTCTCCCATCCAGTGTGTGCAGAGACTCCCAGAGGCTCAGGGAACCAGGGAGTGCAGAGCAAAACAAGGAACAGAGGTGGGGTGTCCGGTTTTCGGCTGTTTGAGGGGCCTGGAAAGGCCCGGGGTGGCCTTGGGGCAGCCGCGTATCAAAGGACGAGAAGAGGCTTCAGTTCTTCTTTCGGTTTTTATGTTTATTAAATGTTTATCTAAAAGATTTTCTTTCGGCCCGACAGAGCCCTGCTCAGCAGCCAGCCATGAGCACACTGTGCCCCCTCCGGACAGTCACCTATCTTTATACCCAAAGTTACGTGTACAATATTTATCATTTTTCCCCAATACCTTTCACCCTTATTGACCAGTGCACTTTTAGTAATGACCAATCCCAAAGTGCCACCATCACCACAGAAGATGGAGGAGGAGAAGAAGAAGAAGGAGGACAGGACACGCCCCAATTCCTCCATCTTACTTCTCTAAACCCCCCTGTACAGAAATCCTAAACCCTGTGTCTCACCCTCTAATTAACCAATCCCTTCACCATTCACCCCGGTGAAACCCTCCTGTCCTCATACAGGTGTCGTCTCCCGTGTAGGATCAAAGTCCAGCCACCAGACACTTCTGGAACATTCCAGGACTCCCGAGCCCCCCAAGGGTGCTCTCGGTGACACCTCAGTCCTGAGGTGCTGAGATCCCACAGTGGGGCACCCAGGGGGAGACTGGAAAGCAGGAGATTTAAGGGATTTAAACATTTCCAAGGATCCCAGAGCAACAGGAAGGAACAAGCAGAGTTTATTCATTGTCCAGGTGCCCTGCAGGGACAATTCCAAAGGGGATGCTGTTGGGGCAGTATTTTATGGACTACTGAAGGTGTTTGCAAGGACAAGCAGCACTGAGGAACTCAGGGCTGGGCTGGGCTCCCCCTGCTCAGGATCCACTCCCAGGGAAAGCACTCTGAGCAGATTTTTAAGCAGCAGAAGGCAGAACTTTGCTGCCTTCTTTGTTTATATCCCAGCATTTCCCTCCAGGTTTTCCATGGTTTGTGGGAAGGGAGAACAAGAGGCTGCACAGCCCTCAAGGACTCTGATAAACAATCCAGAGCAGAGGAGGGAAACAATTCCATGAAATACAAACCCCCCTTAAGGCAGCAGTGAGGGCTCTGGTCCCAAAACAGGGGAAGGAAATGCAACAGGGGGATTTCATTCCCTCTGCTTTGGCACAAAAACACAGTGTGGGTTCATAGATAGGGATATTCCTCTAGGATTTCCACAGAGATGGGAATGCAGAGAAGTCAGGAAATGGGAGGCTGAGGCCATGGCTGAGCCCCTGCTCTCAGCTTTGGTCACAAAGGGCTGCAGAGCTGCCCACAGAGCAGCACCAGGCTCTGGAGGGCACAGTGAGGATGATTTATTTCACTGTCTAACCCAAACATTCCCATCATAATTCCATTTATTTGGATGTGTACTGAAACCCAGATCATCTTTGAACAACAGTGATTTCTTCGTCTTGAGAAACTCCAACAAATTCCAAAGTATTTTCTTCCAATTCTTCTCCCAGTTTTCATCTGTTGCTTGTTTTTCTCTATCCTATATAGATTCCATGATTAATTTATTATCATTTCTCATCCCATTGGCACCCCCAGTCCTGCTGATTAATTTCTGTTACAACCTCATTAATTCCCTTCTATAAATACTTCATTTCATTTTACTGCTTTTTATAGTTAACTTTGCTTTTTGTCCTCCACCTGGGGCTCTCACTTTCAATTTTCCACGAGGCAGTGGGCAGAGCCTGAGCTGAGATGCAGTGATTACACCTCCCTGCCCTGGCAAACAGAATCATTTATTTTCCTTATGGATGGAGGCAGCTGGGAGCTGCTCTGCAATCCCACAGCAATCCCCCAAAAAACAATTCTTCTGCCTTGCCAGATTAATAATGGAAACTGCTGGTTTCTGGAACCTGAGAAACCCATGGAGATGGATTACAATATCCTGCAACATTTGCATTGAGGAGAGGTTGACTCACAGCCCAGGCAGGCAGATCTGGTTCCACCTGCAGGAATATTAAAGCAGCAGCCAATCCATCACTGCCACAGCAGCTCAGATCCAAAATCATTGGAATTCTGGAGCTGACTGTCCACAGGAGGCTCTCCCAGTTCTTCACCCACTGGAGTTATGATCCATTCAGTCTTTCCACTCCTTCAGCCTTTGCCACAAATCCCTGCGATCCTCTGAAGGTTTGGGAAAGCTTCTGAGTGCTTCTCCTAGAAGTGTGAGCATGTCCTGAAACAGAAAGCAAACATGGGATAATTCAGGATTGTATCCCTGCCATTGCTCATGGCCTGCAGCACACACCCCAGCCAGAGGGGCAGCACTGCTCCACACCCTTTGGTGGCTTTGAAAGGATTCTGATTAAAAACTCTGGCCCAAAAAGCAGGATTCTTCCCTGAGGAGGGACAGGGAAAAGCAGCTGGCCTTGCATGGGGGAAAAAAGGGAAAAAGTGAAGCTTCACCTGAGGCTGAAGCTCTCAAATCTTAGGTAGGGAGTGAAGTAGAGTCAAAATGCTGGAGAGTGGAATTACACTAGGGAAGAAAGGAATGTGTGGTACAGCACAAACTCCCAGCTTGCTCAACATGGGAAGAGAGCTGGGAGCTGCAGGAAGGGTCCTCCCTTCAGGCTCCCCCTCCCAAGGAGGGAAAGAAGAGCTCTGCCATCAGGAGGATGTGTGATGGTGCTCACAGGGGTCTGAGGGTGAGGGAAGAGATGAGGATCTGACTCCATGTTTCAGAAGGCTGATTTATTATTTTATGATATATATTATATTAAAACTATACTAAAAGAATAGAAGAAAGGATTTCATCAGAAGGAAAGAATGAAAGCAAAGGTTTGTGTCTGGGACAGAGAGTCTGAGCCAGCTGACTGTGATTGGCCTTTAATTAGCAACAACCACATGAGACCAATCCCAGATGCACCTGTTGCATTCCACAGCAGCAGATAATCAATGTTTGCATTTTGTTCCTGAGGCCTCCCAGCTTCTCAGGAGGAAAAATCCTAAGGAAAGGATTTTTCAGAAAATATCATGGCCACAAGGATCCTCCTGAAGAGCAGCCATAGAGGCCCAGGGAATTCTGCACATTTCATTGCTCCCCCAGCTGCTCCAGAGGCAATTCCTACCCACAGAGCTTCCATCCCTGGGACACTGGCACAGAGACAGGAATGGCAAGCAGAAATCTCAGAAAAAATCCCAGTATTGCAGAAAAACCTCAGCCTCCATCACACATTGCAGTGTCCAAGATTCCCCAAGGGTGAGCAAGGAAGCCCAGTAGGGGCAGTCACCTCCTGTCACCTCATTTAATTTGCAATTTCAGCTTGCACAGAAAACAAACTGGGGAGGCACAATCAAAAGGGAGCCAAACCTTCAGCTTCCAGCAGCTCCAATGACTTGAGGAGAATGTTGGTCCCAAGCATTTCATTACTGAAATGGACCCAAATCCTATTTTGGTTTGCACTGATCTCACTGCAGGGAGAATCTGAATTACAGATTCTTTCATTACAGCACCTATAAAATGTAGCATGAATTGTTTTTTTCAGCAATATTTGCTTACCCTGGAGTAAAACTGTTCTTCCAGTTTCTCTTGGATTAAAGCACCTTCCAGCAAAGTCTTTTTTTGCCTGAGAAAGGCAACCTTGGCCAGCTCTGCTTCCTTCTGCTGGCAGCCAGGACAGGTTGAAACCTCATGGATTTCAGCTTCTGTCACCTGGAAGAGGAAACTTTGATGCCATGAGCAATCTCTGGCCTGGCAACTTTGAGAACAATCAATAAAAATACACTAAAGACAAAAACTGGCTTTTTAGGCAGTGCTAAAATAATTCAGAGTCACAATTCCATCATCTATAACTGCTCCTATGCTGGCTGTGTGCAAGGCTTTAAGCAGCAACCAGAGGGGCTATGATTATAAATGATATTTATACATTTTATAAATAAATTAAGAGGCAAATAAACTCTGAGCCATTAGTTCAAACATGCAGCTCTGAGGCAGGATCCAGCCCAGACTCTGCAGCTCTGTGTGTGAGATAATCAGTGCTGCTCAGTGATTCCTGGGTCAGCTTATCCACCAGGAAATCTTGAGCTTATTTAACAGCATTACACAAATCCCAGGGTTTGTGCTTTTATGAAATATCAATGGTTTTATCTGATCTAATTGACTCAGATTCCAGCTGGCTCCACAAACACATTCAATTGCTACAAAGAGAGAGGAATCAGCCCAAGGAAGTGCCATCCCAGCCTCTCTGTCCCCTTTGCCCTGACTTCTCTGCACAAAAATGTTGTGTGGAGCTACAGACAGAAGCAAGCAGATGAAGACACTTTTCTCAGGGAATGCATTCCCACAATGGAAGACAAAGAGAAAATAAAAAAATCCACTAAATTTGCAAGGAAGGTTAACATTAACAGAAATTTAAAAAGCAGATGGCTGAAATGTCAAAATTGTTTTAAAATTTCAGGAAGGCTGAAATAATTATCACATCAGAACTGACTTTAAAGTGTTATTTTTAGGTGCTGGGCTGAGGGGAGGAGCTGGGGCATAAAACCCATCCTGTGGTGGGAAAAAACCACTGGGCTGGTGACAAAAAATGAGATTTGACTAGGGTAAAGATGAGACAGAGGCTGGGGTCAGCAAGATTTTATTGGAACAGTTGTTATCAATATTATCTAATACCTGAGAAAGCTGGGAGCACAGGGAGGGTCTGGTTTTGGAATTCTTCTAATCCTGGAGTCCCAAAGACTTCACAACAAATAATAAGCAGAATAATTTGATAAATAACAGGGCCAAACACAATCAGAGAAAAAGGCTTTTTCCTTCAGCTGGCCCAGGGCTTCTTGTAAAATAAATGATGACCCCAGCCTTGCTCAATCACACAAATCAGGATTTTATCAGCAGACAACAGTTTATGGTGATTATTTGCTAGCATCTAAAGTGATGTATTGTGACCGTGTTCACAGGGGCCTGAGGATGAGGGAAGGGATGAGGATCTGACTCCATGTTTCAGAAGGCTGATTTATTATTTTATGATATATATTATATTAAAACTATACTAAAAGAATAGAAGAGAGGATTTCATCAGAAGGCTGGCTAAGAATAGAAAAGGAATGGAATGATAACAAAGGTTTGTGTCTCAGACAGAGTCCAAGCCAGCTGACAGTGATTGGCCATTAATTAGAAACAACCACATGAGCCCAATCCCAGATGCACCTGTTGCATTCCACAGCAGCAGATAACCATTGTTTGCATTTTGTTCCTGAGGCCTCCCAGCTTCTCAGGAGGAAAAGTCCCAAGGAAAGGATTTTTCATTAAATGTGTCTGTGACAATGTCTAAGAAATGAGAAGATTAAATCTTGGGCTGTCAACCCAAAACCTCTTCCAGAGGCCTGAGCCTGGCATCAGTAAGGTCTGCCTGCCTTGATCCTGTTATTATGGTTTATTTCTGAAGCATATCTCCCAGAATTTCGGGGAAATGTCCCTTTGCCTCCCCCAGTACCTGTTTCAGAGCCTCCCTGGTGTTTTCCAGCAGGATCCTGTTCATCAGCTGGGCAGGAACAGCACAGGGCTGTGCTGGCTCGGCCTGCCTTGCTGGGGCCCTGCAGTGCAGCCTCCTGGCCCTGTGTGCCTGCTGCATGCTGCTGATCCTGCTGCTGCAGAAACGGCCCAGGGCTCCCAGCTCGGCCTGGGACAGCCCAGAAACTCCTGCAAGCAACAGGGAAAGGCGTCAGGGGCTGTGCCAGGGACAGAGGAACGGCAGCTCTGCAGCCGCCGGAGCTCCTGAGGGACAGCGAGGGCCAAAGGCAGGGCAGGCCCCGCCTGCGGCAGCGCAGGGCTGAACACATGAGGGGTGTGAGGGCAGCTCTGGGAGCCTGCACAGTGAATGGCCCTAAAATAATAATTTACACAAATGGAGATGAGAGCTGTAGGAACCTGCACAATAAATGGCTCAAAATCAGAATTAAAACACAAATGGGATGGCAGCTGTGGGAACCTGCACAATAAATGGCGCTAAAACAGGCTCCAAAATCAGAATTTAGACTGAAATAAGGAAGGGAGCTGTAGGGACCTGCACAATAAATGGCTCCAAAATCAGAATTTAAACACAAATGGAGTTGGGAGCTGTACAAACGTGCACAATAAATGGCCCTAAAAGAGGCTCCAAAATCAGAATTTAAACACAATGCGGATGGCAGCTGTAAGAACTTGCACAATAAATGGTTCTAAAATCAGAATTTAAACACAAATCTGGATGGGAGCTGTAGGAACCTGCACAACAAATGGCTCTAAAAGAGGCTCCAAAATCAGAATTTTAACACAAATAGGGATGGCAGCTGTAGGAACCTGCAGAATAGTTGGCTCTAAAATCAGAATTTAAACACAAATGTGGATGGGAGCTGTAGGAACTTTTACAATAATTGGCTCTAAAATCAGAATTTACACAAATGGGGATGGCAGTTGCAGTAACCAGTAACAATAAATGACTCAAAAATCAGAATTTAAACACAAATGGGGATGGGAGCTGCAGGAACTTGCACAATAACTGGCTCCAAAATCAGAATTTAAGCACAAATCTGGCTGGGAGCTGTAGGAACATGCACAACAAATGGCTCTAAAAGAGGTTCCAAAGATGTGAGGAAATAAAAAGACAAAAGGTTCATGGCCCAGGATAAACAGATTAGCAAAGCCAGCAGTTAAACACTAAGACATTAAATGAACTGGCTGCCAATAATGCAGATTTAGCACCTCACCACCTGAAACTGCACCTTGCTAAACCCAAATGAATTAATATATCAAGAGAGATCTCATCAATAACTTTAAGGAGCAATTTGTAAGAAAAATTAGAGCAGTGTCCACTGAAGGCACCCTGGAAACACCTCCAATAAATTCCACAAACTCCAGCAAGGCCATTTTTTTGGGAGAAAATGCAATTAGAAAACACTTCTTATCTAAAGCTTCAACAATCATTTCCTAAATTCTTTAGGAGATCTTATTTCAAAACCATCATTCCCTTTTTCATCTTCCCTTATCCTTCCCAGGGGCACATAGAAATAAATAAAAGAGAGATCAGACTTCAGCTGGGTGGGTTGGGATGGATTTCCAGCTTCACTCAGGGCTTTGGGGGAGATTTTCCAGAGGCAGGGCAGGATTTCATGGCAGCAGCTCAGCATGGGGCTCTGCAGGTTTCCATGGGCAGATTTCCCCCAAAATCAGGCAGGTGGTGACCCCAAAATTCCTGCTGGGAGCTTGGGTTGGATCACTTGAACAACCCTCCATGTTCTGTCTGTTCAGGATTAAATTAAATTAAATTAAATTATATTAAATTTCCAGACTTGGCATTCCAGTCCCACCACACAAATCTTCAAACCACTGAACAAGTGGAATAGAAAACTTCCCCCAAACTCCATGGGATTTATTTAGCTCTGAGTATCCCAGAAAAAACCCCAGTATTTCATATATTCCACAGGACAGTTGTGGAATTCTGCAAGGAAACCGAGCATCTCCTCAGAAATCCAGTGTTTCTAAAGGAAAAGGGAATCCATAATTAAAAGTAAAACAGGAATTTTGTGGTTTCACGGACAACATGGGAAATATGTTGAAGTTCAGAATTGAGCATCACAAAGCTATTTACTCCTCCTAAGATGATGTATGAAAATGATTAAAAGGAGACAATTTATAGACACACAAATAAGAATCAGCAACACCTTAAAATGAAATTTAATTTTTAAAAAATTCTGAGGGAGCATCATAAACATCTGAGTGGAAACCTCCATGTCAGTCATCAGGTGATTTTCCTTACAAGAATTGTGCAAAAAAGTAGAAATCCTAAGATGATGTATCAAAATTATTAAAAGGAGACAATTTATAGACACGTCAATAAGAATTAGCAACACCTTAAAATGGAATTTTAAGGTGTTGCTAATTCTTTAAAATTTTAAAATCTTAAAGAATTTAAAATTTTAAAAAAATTCTGAGGGAGCATCATAAATATGTGAGTGGAAACCTCCATTTTAGTCATCAGATGATTTTCCTTACAAGAATTGTGTAAAAAAGTGGAAATCCCAAGATGATGTATTAAAATGATTAAAAGGAAAGACAATTTATAGACACACAAATAAGAATTAGCAACACCTTAAAATTCCATTTTAATGTGTTGCTAATTCTTTAAAATTCTAAAATTTTAAAGAATTTAAAATTTTAGAATTTTAAAGAATTCTTTAGAATTCTTTAAAATTTAAAATTTTTAATTTTAAAAAAATTCTAAGGGAGCATCATAAATATGTGAGTGGAAACCTCCATGTCAGTCATCAGGTGATGTTCCTTACAAGAATTGTGTAAAAAAGTGGAAATCCCAAGATGATGTATCAAAATTATTAAAAGGAGACAATTTATAGGCACATTAACAAGAATTAGCAACACCTTAAAAGGAAATTTAATTTTAAAAAATTCTGAGGGAGCATCATAAATATGTGAGTGGAAATCTCCATTTTAGTCATCAGGTGATTTTCCTTACAAGAATTGTGTAAAAAAGTGGAAATCCCAAGATGATGTATTAAAATGATTAAAAGGAAAGACAATTTATAGACACACAAATAAGAATTAGCAATACCTTAAAATTCCATTTTAAGGTGCTGCTAATTCTTTAAAATTTAAAATTTTTAATTTTAAAAAAATTCTGAGGGAGCATCATAAACATCTGAGTGGAAACCTCCATGTCAGTCATCAGGTGATTTTCCTTACAAGAATTGTGTAAAAAAGTGGAAATCCCAAGATGATGTATCAAAATTATTAAAAGGAGAGACAATTTATAGACACATAAATGAGAATTAGCAACCCCTTAAAAGGAAATTTAATTTTAAAAAATTCTGAGGGAGCATCATAAATATGTGAGTAGAAACCTCCATGTCAGTCATCAGGTGATTTTCCTTACAAGAATTGTGTAAAAAAGTGGAAATCCTAAGATGATGTATTAAAATGATTAAAAGGAGACAATTTATAGACACATAAATAAGAATTACCACCACCTTAAAATTCCATTTTAAGGTGTTGCTAATTCTTTAAAATTCTTTAAAATTTAAAATTTTTAATTTTAAAAAAATTCTGAGGGAGCATCATAAATATCTGAGTGGAAACCTCCATGTCAGTCATCAGGTGATTTTCCTTACAAGAATTGTGTAAAAAAGTGGAAATTCTAAGATGATGCATCAAAATGATTAAAAGGAGACAATTTATAGACACATAAACGAGAATTAGCAACACCTTAAAATGGAATTTAATTTAAAAAAAAATTCTGAGGGAGCATCATAAATATGTGAGTGGAAACCTCCATGTCAGTCATCAGGTGATTTTCCTTACAAGAATTGTGTAAAAAAGTGGAAATCATGTGCCACTACTGGATTTAATCCCACTAATGAAACATTCCTGGCAGGTTCATTTATGCTGAACACAGAATGAATAAAAAGATGAAAAAGTTACCATTGTGAGGGGGGAAAAAACCCAGAACAAAAGCATTTGAGTAGTCAGAGGGAGAAGTAAAACACATCAGGTCCACTGAGCATTTAGTGACAGTTTAATACCAGCCTGAATAACTCACTTGAGGTTCTTCTGACATCCACAAGTGCAATTTTATTAAGAATTGGTTTCTAATAATGCATAAATCCTGTGCTGCCACACACCCACCCATCTGCTCATCTGCACCTCCAGACTTCAGAACAAACACCGGGGAAGGGAGCAGCAATTTTTAAACCTCACTGCACGACTCAGGGCTGGAGTTATTCCTCCACATGAACTCCTGCTTAACAGCAAGTTCAGAAAGAATATCAATTAGGGATCAAGGACTGGAATTTTTCTGAAAGAAACCCAAAATAAAGATGAGGAAAGTTTGTCTTTTAACTGAAATATTTGCACATTCAGATCTCCCCCAGGTGTGGGAGGTTCACCTGCCCAGGGGATCCCAGCTCCTGCTTTGGGTTGGGTTTATTCCATGTACATTCCCTGTTTTCCATGTGTGATCCAGACCTGCTGCAATGCACAGAATCCCTGCCAGTGGCCATGGCTGCTCCACAAGGACATTTTCCTGATGTTTGTTACTCCAAATCCAGTGTTCCCTCTCAGTAAGGCAGAGCAGGTGACAAGAGCAGCCCAAGTGACAGCAGCACAGCAGCAACCCCAGCCCCATCTTGTGGGGGCCTGAATATATGTTGTATTGTAAGACCTGTGTGGGTCCGAGTTGCTCCAAACGAGCTGCAGCGAAGATTACAACAACTGGTGCCCCGTGTGAGGAAGAACATGCAGCCAAACATTGAAAGAAGGTATGGAATCCCCCGGACAGCCGAGAGCTGTGGCAGCCTGAGAGCTGGGACTGCAGAATATAATATGGCCTTTGAATTAAGGAGCTGTAGCAGCAGAAAGCTGGAAGAATATGGCCTTTAAAGAAAAGAGCCTTGGAACATCGAAAGACAGCCGAGAGCTGTGGCAGCCTGAGAGCTGGGACTGTATAGGGATATGCATATATTCTATGTATGTATCTAGGACAGCTGAGAGCTGGGACTGTATGCATATTGTAATTGTATAATTGTTAAAAGAAAAGGGGGGAAATGTGGGGGCCTGAATATATGTTGTATTGTAAGACCTTGTGGTTCTGAGTTGCTCCAAACGAGCTGCAGCTGCAGGGTCCTTAGTTGGGCAGCAGCTGTAGCTCGTGAAGGTAACTGAGATAAATAGGGGTGGGTCAAGAGCCCAGGAGGAGCCCCTGAGAAGAAAGGAAGGACTGTGCTGCAGAGAATGGAGAAGAGCCCCAGGAGAGAGGCAAGAACAACACTGCAGTGAAGATTACAACACCATCTCACCCAGGAAGGTCACAAAACGTGGAATGTTTGGGCAGAAAAGCTCCACAAAGTGCAGGAAGCAGCCCAGGAGAGACCAGCTAACCCTCATGTCTGCACCCCAAACCCTGCTGAGGGAACTCAGTGACCTGTGGAGCTTTTGCAGGTTTTTTCAGTGACCTATGTGGGTTTTAACTCCTTAAATGTCACACTTAAGTGTGACATTTGAAATCCACCAGGAGGGAGGAAAAGAAGAAAATATTTATGAGTTTCCTTTTCCTTTGATGTTAACTTTGATTTAACAGGGAAATTGGCAGGCATTTTGTTGTTATTATTCCTTACCAATACTCTATTTTAAAGAAGGTAAAAAGAGATAACTGTGGAAGGCAATAATCAGAAACTGCTCTTCAGTAAGGTTTTACCTCTGCAGCTCCAGATTGCATCTTCATAATGCCCTAGATTGATTTTTACAGTTCAGATGAACATGCTGACAGCCTGACCTGCAAAGAACACAAGAAAGACCCCTGCAGGTACCACAGGGCAGAGAAACAGCTGAAATGTCAGGCTGTTCATCACAAACAGGAATTTCAAATGAGTAAAACTCCTCCAGCACAGTGAATCATCCCAGAGTCACACAGCAAGCTGGGCTGCAAGGACCTCAAAGCCCATCCAGGGCCACGCTGGGACACCTCCCACTGTCCCAGGTGCTCCAAACCCTGTCCAACCCAGCCTTGGGCACTGCCAGGCATCCAGGGGCAGCTCCAGCTCCTCTGGGCAACTGTGCCAGGGCCTGCCCACCCTCCAGGGAACAATTACAGGAGCAGGGCAGAAAAATAAACAGGCAAAGCATTTGATGGAGAGGCAGCTGGTGAGCACAGCAGCAGGCAGGGGGTTAAAGAGCCCCGCCTGAATTCTCAGATACAGCCAAGCTGAAGAATTGCCTTTTCCTGAGCACATTTTAAAGATGACTAACATGGAGCAATCTCTGTGGAACGGAGGATTTACACTCTTGTTGTGATGCATTTGCCTAATAACAGCTCGTGCTTCCACACTGGGGTGCAGGGACAAAGAACTCTGATGAAAATTCCTCACTTCACCTGAGGCCAGCGTGTTTTCCTTCTTTCAGCCCACAAAGAAAACCATGAAAAATAAAAATGACATTCCAGAGTGTTCCTACAGGCAGAGCAGAACCTTCTGCTCCCCCATCACATTTAACCCTATTAGCAGTAAGATGAGAAGGAAAGTCTTGAGGCAACAAAACAAACCCCAATTCAGAGCACCCTGTGTGCTCAGTGATTCACTGAGCTGAGTGTTCTGAGGGGACTCACTGTGCAGCAATCCACTTCCAGGTGAGCTCATCTACTGCACCAAAAAAACATCTCCAAGCTGCTAAAATAGTACAAGGTTTGGGGGATACCAAGTGCTGAAGGATTAAGTCCAAGAGAAGCATTCACAGATGTCAGAAGAATTGCTGTGGTTATTTTATGGTAATATTCTGCAATTAAAAAATGCAGTGCATGGCTGATGATGATTGATTTGGGGATAGCATGGCTGGGTACTGTGTTTGCATCAAAGAAAAGCAGGAACCATATTTTGTGTTCTTCATATGGATCACTGGAAGCACCAATGTACCTGAGGCTGCCACAGGGACAAGTGACAGGAGCAGCAAGGACAAGCCAGCTCTGCATCATCAGCTCAAAATCATGGAGCAGGATTTGCTGCTCCAGCCTCAGTGCTCTCTCTGCCTCCCCCTGCCACCAGCAGCCACCAACCAAAGGCACACATGTCGGATCTCAGGATCTCAGTCCTGAGATGCCGAGCCACCGAGAGCACCCTTGGGGGGCTCGGGAGTCCTGGAATGTTCCAGAAGTGTCTGGTGGCTGCACTTTGATCCTACACAGGAGACGACACCTGTATGAGGACAGGAGGGTTTCACCGGGGTGAATGGTGAAGGGATCAGTTAATTAGAGGGTGAGACACAGGGTTTAGGATTTCTGTACAGGGGGGTTTGGAGAAGTAAGATGGAGGAATTGGGGCGTGTCCTGTCCTTCTTCTTCTTCTTCTTCTCCTCCATCTTCTTTGGTGATGGTGGCACTTTGGGATTGGTTATTACTGAGAGTGCACCCAGCAATAAGAATAATTGGTATTGGGGAAAAATGATGAATATTGTACACGTAACAATGGGTATAAAGATAGGTGGCTGCCCCGGAGGGCAGCACAGTGTGCTCATGGCTGGCTGCTGAGCAGAGCTCTGTCGGGCTGAAAGAAAATCTTTTAGATAAACAATTAATAAACATAAAAACCGAAAGAAGAACTGAAGCCTCTTCTCGTCCTTCGATACGCGGGCTGCCCCAAGGCCACCCCGGGCCTTTCCAGGCCCTTCAAACAGCCGAGATAACCGGACACACACATTCCCTGCGGAGGAACTCACAGGGATCTGCAAGGCCTTCTGTGAATAAAACCCTCTGAGTGAGTGCAACTTCCAAGGGAAAACACCCCCAACCTTCAGCTGTGGCTCATCCTCCCCTCAGCGCCTCTGAGCCCACCAGGTCCTGCTCTCTGTCTCCAGGAATCAGTCACAGGGTGTAGTAAACCCCTCAGGTTTAGCCAGGGCCCCTTGGAGAATAGAATGCTGACACAGCAGCAAAGAAGTTTCCTGTCTCCAGGGACATCTGCCTTGTACCTTATCCCTATAGCCATGTAAGGCAATATTGTGTTAAACCCTACCATTGGTCACTTATGGTCACTCTAACACCTTTGCCATTGGTCAGGATTGGATCCAGGCCAAGGGTATAAAAGTAGCATACTGTACCCCTACTAACTCGGAAGAAGAAGAGCTGAGACCCTTCACAGACCCTACAATAAAGCCATACTCGTGGAACAGCCAGCGTCTTCTGCTTCTCCTCTCTCTACCGTCTGCTGGAGCCTTAGGCCAAGGGAAAAGCTACCTAGCAAGCAAAGCTGAAATCACAAGAGCTGCCTGATCACTAAGAGCTGAATATCTCCCTGCTTGCTAGGGGCTGACCCGCGGCCTTGGTCTGAGAGCGAGCTGGCTTCTGGCACCCAGTGCCCTTGGGGACTGAGCTCTGGAGCTGGAACAGCTTGCATAGGATATGACCAAGCAAGGCTCATTTAGCAGGGCTCTGCTGGATCTTGGGCAGATTCTCCTGCAGGAGCAGGCCAGGATGAGCTGCTCCCACTGCCCTGAGTGCAGACAGTGCAAGAGATGAGTCAGGAGCCCCAGCACGGACACTGGGGAAGGAGCTCTGCTCTCACCAGCCTGCCAGTGCTGCTTCCTTAGGGCAGAGGGGGGCTCTGAGGATGCTGCAGCACAAATCCCACACCATGAAGGGCCCAGGCAGGAGGATCCCTGTCCCACAGTGACCCACAAAACTCCAAGTGTGCTCACCTCCCATCAACATGGAGATTGAGGAAGGTTCCCCGTCTGCTCCCATTATTTTTTTGCTCAGTTACAGCTTTTTTGCTCTTTTTTCTTAATTCAAAATAGCATCTCTGACCCACTTTTTGACAGACTTTAGCAGGGCTTGCATCCCACCATCTGCTCTCACAGTTCCTTGCATAACTGCTACATGGAAATGGATCCTTGCTTCCTCCTTTCCCTTCTCCTCCTCCTCCTCCCTGCACTCCATCATTATTTGGGTAAAGCTGCTCCATTGTTCCTGCCAAACTTGGAGCCCTACTGCCTCCCTCAGCTTGGGAAAGGAACTAGAACAGGGCAAACAAATAATTCAATTATCAATAATGCTGATTAACAAGGGGGGAACACCCGTGTCACACAATAATTTCTGAGGTCATGTTTATTTTGGAGGGAAAAATGCCCAAATTTCCTCTACAGCTGGAGAGAAAAAACCTGAATTAAATTAAACAATTAAGTGTCAAACATGGGGACATTTCTGAATGTACTTTTCCAGGTTTTGTGGTAATGCATCACCAGGATAATGTCACTACATGGGGGGAGCATCAGAGCCATGTGTGATATGGGAGACAAGCTGCTCTCCAAGAAAGCATAAAACAGAAACTTTGCACTTAATTACTTGGCTAATTAAGCCAGGCTAATTAGCTGGCTTGATTTAATAGCCTGTGTATAAAATTTAAGTCAAGTTTACATCTCCTTCCAAAAGAAACAATTACAGGCTCTGCTGAAGTTACCCAACTCACCAGCAGGAGTTGTGATGGCAGATTTGTCTGGCCTAATCCCAGTGTCTTTATTTTTCAGATCCATCCACTTTCCCATGGCATCAATCCATTTTCCTATGGCAGCTCTTTCCACAGCTGCAGGATCCACTGCTTCAAACTCCTCCTCTGCAAAGAAAAAAGGCAACTTTGAACACACATTGTGAGGAGAGCAAAGTGGGTGGCAAATAATCCTCCACTTGAATGTGCCAGCTCTCCCTGCTAGGGAGGAGAAACCCTGAGCCACAGCAACACACAGATGAGGCCACAGATTTCAGCTCCTGCTTTATCCCTCCTCTGCTGCAGCTTTGAGGTCCTACCCAGCCCTCTTCAGTATTTCAAATCATGGAGCTATCCCATGGAAAAATTGTTTTATGGCCCAGCTACTTTTCATTCATGGTAAAAAGTAGCTTGGAGAATTTGTTTTTTAAGGTACCAACAGAATTTCAGCATCACAAGATTACTAAGGAAGGATTTCCATGGCCAAGTCCTTCCCATGGAGCTGTCTGAAGCACGGATCTGGGGGGCACTTTGCACAGCATGCAGTTTTCACCTGTTTATTTTTACTGATTCGAGTCCCCAGTGCACTGACTGGAGCTGTGCAAGGCAGGCCTCAGCCAGGGAGAGCTCAGCATACCTGCAGCACTTTGGCCTGCCAGTGATGCTGAGCTTTCCAAAGCCTCTGACACAGCTGCCCCCTCCAAATCCTCTGTGGAACAGCAGGATCCAGGTGCTTCACTCTCCTCCTCCTCGCTGAAGGACTCAAAGGTGTCTCCTGAATAGTCCAAGGCAGAGCTGCTGTGGCTCTGGCTCCGCTCCAGCCCCTTCCCATTGCTCCTGGAGCTCTCTGCTGGGGCGGCTGCCATGGGACAGCACTGCAAATAAAAACAAAAACAAGGTCAGTTTCACAGAATTACTCACAGCAACATGGGAGGTACTTTGGGATGTTACAGCCACATCTCACCAGATTTAACCACCACAACAGGTGGGTAAAATCACAACTCAGTCGTGATCAAGCCAAAGTAGGGATTAGAGCAGCACACGCTCAGATCCACAGGGGAAATGCACAGAACCAACTAGCACTGAACATCAGCTGTGAAATCTGAGCAGCACTCTTTGCAAATCTGTAGTGGATTACAGTAATGCTTGGATAAAATTTTTCATTAAAAAAATAATCAAATTTCCCCCTTTCTAGTGTCTGAAAGGAACTTACAGGGAAGAAAAGGTAAGACTATTTACAACACCAGGTAGTGTCAAAACAAGGGTGAATGAGCTGAAATGGAAAGAGAGGATGGTTAAATGAGATACTGGGAAAAAACCTTCCACCACCCCAGGCTGCTCCCAGCCCCAGTGTCCAGCCTGGCCTTGGGCACTGCCAGGGATCCAGGGTGGGCACCTGTGCCAGGGCCTGCCCACCCTGCCAGGGAACAATTCCCAATTCCCAATCTCCCATCCAGCCCTGCCCTCTGGCAGTGGGAGCCATTCCCTGTGTCCTGTCCCTCCATCCTTCTCCCCAGTCCCTCTGCAGCTCTCCTGGAGCCCCTCCATGCCCTGGCAGGGCTCTGAGCCCTCCCTGGATTCTCTCCCTCAGCTCTCCCAGCCCGGCTCCAGCCCTGCAGCGGCTCCGTGCCCGGCAGCTCCCCGAGCCAAGGCCGTGCCCGCCCCTCACGGGCTCCGGGAGCTGCTCTGCCCTTCCCTCACTGCTCTCAGCCCTCATGGACGGGCTCTAAGAGCGGCTTTTTGCCCCTGTGACCCTCAGAACCTCGCTCCTTACCCCGGCCCGGCTCCCCCAGGCGGGCGGGAAGGGGCGGCCCCGGGCGCTGAGGGCGGAGCGGGGCGGGGAGCGGAGCTCGGGCCGGCCGCGGCTGAGGCGGAAAATCCGGCCCCGAAATCCTGCCGGGTTTGTGGGGCCGGTGTTGAATGGTGCCGGATTTGTGGGGTTGGTGTTGAATGGTGCTGGTTTGTGGGGTTGGTGCTGTGCTGCGCTGCACGTTTCGTCCCGGCTGAGCCCCACAGCGAGTGTGGGTCTGGAGAGGGCTCTGAGGAGCTGGAGCGAGTCCGGCGGTTCGCGAAGGGTGAGGGAGCAGGGCCGGGGGAGCTGAGCTGGGTGTTCATCCCTGCCCTGGGTGGTTTTGATCCCCCCTGGGGTGTTTTTGATCCCCCCTGGGTGTGTTTGATCCCCCCTGGGTGTGTTTAATCCCCACAGGATCCCCACATTGCACAAACACCGAGAAAGGGCTGCCCGGAGCTGTGGCAGCGGCTTGTGGTAAAAACACCGCCCTGGATTCTCTCCCTCAGCCCCAGCTCTGCTTTGCCACAAGGACACAAAAGCCTAAAGAAACACTAGGGGATTTTTAAATTACTTTTTTTTAACCTTTAGGACAGTGTATTACACCCAAGAAGATGAAGGCAGGTGGCCTTGGATGTGACACTTCATGGAAATAAGTATTCCAGGGCATTAAATCTTTCTGTGTTTTCAGGTACAATTTCCATAGGTTATATCACGATTAAAGCAACTCTTCTCTATTCTGGAGTCTTTAAAATTGTTATTTCAGGTTAGCTAATACCACTTTCTGTTTTGGGGTGGGTTTTTTTGTTTGTTTTGGGCGTTTTCTTGTTTGTTGTTTTTTTTGGGGGGATTTTGTTTGGAGTTTTTGTTTGGTTTGTTTGTTTGTTTGCTTTTGTGGTTTTCTTTTCATTGAAGTCTTTTTTTTTTCAAGAAAAGCTGATTCTCCACTCCTGGGATGGCACAGTGTGTTTGCTGTCACTGGGGTTTTATCCTCATGCTGAGTTTGGACTGCGTGGCCAAAGGACAAGAGATTTTGCCTTGTCTCACATTTGAAGCGCAGCAAAAGTGATCTTGTGTCTCCTGGAACAGAGAACTCTGTGCTGATCTCTACATTTCATACAAAGAAGGATTGGGCAGCATGAGATGGATGCAGGAGTGTAATAAATGCATTGATGCAGTGGTGGAATAAACAGCTGTGCCTACACATTGTTCAGGGTGTAACATTCACTTTGCTGAGTGAGCTGCTCGGGACTGGCCCTTTTCTTGTAGTTTGCTGCAAGAAATTAAAATAAATTAAGTGGGATAAACATTTCTTGTACCTTTTCTGCCCGTTCAAACCAGAGCAGTGATCAGAGGGGTGTGTGAGTGGAAGGGAACTGCAGGAGCCAGCTCAGTGCCAGGAGCTCATGGAGAGAGGAATCTGGAATTCTGGGATTATGGAATTCTGGAATTCTGTACAGTTTGGATCAGCCAGACCTGCCTTGTGCTCTAAACCTGCCCAGCCCAAAGTTCACCTTGCAGAAGATAACGTGGCAGCCAGGCTGAGGGAGGTGAGGAGCTGGAAGGATCTAGAAAATAAAGTGAGAGATTCCATGCTCTGGGTTAAAAACCACAGGGAAAACAGGGCTGGGAGAAACATTTCCTTTTCTTTAAAAATCTAATCAACATGCACAGAGAATAACCCAGAATAACAGAATAACCCAGATCCCCACAGCTCCCACTAAATGCTTTGATTATTTAGCATTGCCCATTTTTTATGGAAACAGTTGACATTAGATTATTAGTGACCTGGGTGGTATTTGATTTTTTTCCCCCTGGAGGTTAAAGGCTTTGTAGTTTCCTGTTCTAGGTCCTTTTTAAAATTCATTTCAGGGCATGAAAAATATATTGTTCCGTCAAGTTTATTTCTCTGACATTTATTCAGTGCAGAGTGTGATCCTAATATTAAAGGTTTTTGATTTGAAGCCCAGGATACAGACAAGGCTTTTCAGTGGTCTTCCCTAAACCAGGACATTTCATCACTGCCTGGGAAGTTATGATGTTGGAACAGCATAATTATTTGAAGGAGTGTTTGTTTTTCAGGGATTTGTGGGGGATATTAGATGGCTCAGCCCAGTTGTGTCACAAGGTATTAAGGTTTCTGCCTGCTGAAGTCATGGAGCTGGGCCCATATAGAGCCATAAATAATATTGTGGGAGAGCCAGTGACAGACTTTGACTCCAGCTCAACTCTTTATTACTTGTTATATTAAATTTAAACACAATTGTTGAATTCCTTGCTGTGGGCAAAATGCTTTTTGATGTCTCCTTCTACTAAAGTTGTAATATCCCTTTTAGCCTGTGAAACTCACTCTTGCCAGGTGTGTTTCTCCAATAATTAATGATGCCAGCAGAATTAATTGGGCTGGCACCACAGGGTTGGGCATCCAGTTGGGAATTATGGGCTGAGGCCAGTGGAATAAAGCACATTTTGATTGTGGGGAAAGCTCATGGGGCTCAATGATGAGATGCTCATGGGCATTACTCTGTAGGAAAGGGCAGATCCAGGCTGGAACATTTTTTTAACTCTGGAAATACGAAGGACAAATGCAAGAACTCTTAGGAAATTTGAAAGCATTTGTTGACAATTTAAGATACAGTCAAGGTTTTTCTCTTTATCAGCACAGAAAGTGCTGCCAAGGAGCCCCCAGACACCATAAATCATCCAGGAGAGTGCAGAGGCTGAGCAGATTACAAAGGAAAGGCTCTGGGGCAGGCAGCACCCTGAGAAGTCATTGTTTAGGGCCTGCTGTATTTTCAATGGTCATTTCAGCTGCCATTAACTCCCATCCCTAATTAGGAAATGGATTGATCTTTGCTGGAGACTGGCAGGTGTCCCTGGCACATCAGAGCTCTGCATGGCAATGAGATGGTGAACGTGCCCACTGAGTTTCAGACAGGGGGAAACAGAAAATCCATATTTTAGGCAGCTGTTGCTAATTGTGCTTTGGGATTGGTGTTGGAAGCAGCACTCCATCAGCAAGGCCATCCCTGCCTTCCTGATTTTCCTTGTGCTTTCAGCTGGAGAAATATCCTTCCTCACCCTGTCTAAGGAGGTGGGAAACAGCAAATTTCATCTTCCTCCTTTATGCCTGCAGATTTCCCCCTGAGTCCTCTCTTCTTACAGAACTTCAATAACCCAGTGGGAAAACATCTGAAAATGCAATAAAGTTCCATGAGGCAGCATTATCAAATCTCCATTCACAGGGATGGATGTCCATGGGTATGGAAACATCCAGCTCCTCACTGGACACTGAATTCCTAATCCCCATCTTCCCCAGCAGCCTCAGATCCTTTGTGTGTGAATGAATCAGTGCTGCCTCACCCCAGCAAGGTGTGAATCTGGGAAAAGCCCAGGACATCCAGAGGAGTTTGCATCAGTTCTTTTTGACCCAGAGTTATTGTAGGTGCTTTAAATAGCTGGATGTTGGAGAGCAGTGATTTTTCCTTGTTTTTCCAAGGAATATTCCAGCCTGAACATGACATTAATTTGTAGCAAAGAGGAGAATCAAACCTGTCTAGTGAAGGCTTGAGATTCCTTCATTTTCTTCTCTCCTTTTATTATTTTTACCCAGTGATTTCCCTGTGGCCCATCCTGCTGAATTCCCAGTGCATTGTGGTGGGAAGAGCTTCCAAAGGGATCAGCAAAGGCAGATCAATACTGGGCTTATTGATCAGTTTGCTTTGGTAACAGGTTGATTCTTTGGGAGTCTTTCAGGACTGGCTTCAAACCAATGAGTTACTTTGCCAGTTCAGCAAATGCTTTCATTTAGAAATGGCAGCTTTTCCTACTGACTCTGTGCTTAGCCTAAAACCACAGGATTTATTCATTCCTTATTCATTCCAATTTCTTGAAGCACTGAAGTGCCCTACACCTGCTGTGGGTCATAGCAGCAAGGGATTTTCTGTTTTCCTTTCCAGTCCTTTGCTGGTGGAATATTATTTCTACTGGAGAACCTGGACTCATTCTGTAGTTCAGAGGACTTTTACAATCTCTCCTGATTTTAAGCTCATTTCTGAGCAATCTCATGGTCCTGGAGGCAGAACATCAATGCTGCTCTGAGCATTTCCCCTCTGGGAAGGAGGTGACTTGTTTTCAGTGATTATATTTTTTGGGAAAGAACTTCTCCCTTCATTTTCTGTTTGATAACTCAGAAAACAAACATTGATTTGAAGTTTGGCGACCAGTTTGTGCCACTTTTGTGTGTAGATATTTGAGGACTTCAGTGTCCTACTCTGAGGCAGATCCCCTCAATAAATTAGCCCCTATAATCTTAAATAGTGATTTTATTTGTGGACCAGGCAAATTCCTTGCTGCCTTCTGGAACATTCCTCAGGTCTCTGTGCTGAGTAATGCTGCAGCTACTGAGTAAACCTGTCCTTCCCTCTGGTTATAAACAAAACAACTGTAAAACTGGTAACTCTCAACTCCCATTAATAGAATGTCAATAATCCCAAATTATTTCAGGCTTTTAAGAGTTCCTGTTAGACTTGGGAGCATGCAGATGCCTTAAAACCCAATTAAGGGTACAAATGGGAAGACAATTTGTACTGACTCATATCATTTTGAAGAACATTTAAAACACTGATTTCTCTCCAAAGACAGGGAAAATAAGGGTGAGTGCTGGGAAATCAAAGGCATAAAGAGTAAATGGCTCCTGTAAGGTCAGACTGGCAGCCTGGATTCTCACTGGGGCTGTGGCAGATGCATGTTATTCATGATTAACCTTTGCTAATTGTCTAATTGTTTGTGGTATCTCTGGGAGTGAATCACCTTTCTCATCCTCAGTATGAGGCCCTCACAAGTGCTGTGCTTTCCCCCCCAGTTTCCTGAGCTCACAGGTGGATATTTGTGAAATAGCTGAGCTCCATTTGAGAGGCTGAGGCACCACAGCAGGAGCAGGTTGGTGGCAGGAAGCTGGCAGGGAGTTGGGCAGGCAGCTCAGACACTGCCGTGCCCAGGAGACTCCCAGCTGTGGGGATGAAGGGGATTTCAGGGCGCAGAGCTTTTCAAATGTTATAGATACATATTAAAATATTGGCTTTTTGCAAATGTTAAAGTGGATTTTATATGTGTGGTGTTAAAGTAACTTTGTTATACAGTTTTTATTTCTGTAGTTAATTAAGCTCATTAAAATCACTGATATAAGTATGCTTTTGTTAAAATGCCTGCTGGGATGAGATAACATCCAGTGAACACAGGATGAGGACCCTGCTGCAGATATTCCAGTTATCAGCACTCAGGGCCTGAAGGCAGTGCGGAGCAAGGCCCAAAACCTGCCCGGTTTTCGGCTGTTTGGAGGGCCTGGAAAGGCCCGGAGTGGCCTTGGGGCAGCCGCGTTTCAAAGGACCAGAAGAGGCTTCAGTTCTTTTCTCGGTCTCGGTGTTTATTAATTGTTTATCTAAAAGATTTTCTCTCGGCCCGACAGAGCTCTGCTCAGCAGCCAGCCATGAGCACACTCCCTGCCCTCCGGGCGGTCACCTATCTTTATACCCAAAGTTATGTGTACAATATTTATCATTTTCCCCCAATACCTTTCACCCTTATTGACCAGTGCACTTTTAGTAATGACCAATCCCAAAGTGCCACCATCACCACAGAAGATGGAGGAGAAGAAGAAGAAGAAGAAGGACAGGACACGCCCCAATTCCTCCATCTTACTTCTCTAAACCCCCCTGTACAGAAATCCTAAACCCTGTGTTTCACTCTCTAATTAACCAATCCCTTCACCATTCACCCCGGTGAAACCCTCCTGTCCTCATACAGGTGTCGTCTCCTGTGTAGGATCAAAGTCCAGCCACCAGACACTTCTGGAACATTCCAGGACTCCCGAGCCCCCCAAGGGTGCTCTCGGTGACACCTCAGTGCTGAGGTGCTGAGATCCCACAAAAACCAGGAGATGATAAGAATGGATTAAAACCACAAGCAAGGAATCTGCATGCTCTAAAAGGGTGGAACCAAGGAGGAGCCATGCTGAACAGTTCTTGGAACATGTAAACTAGTTTGGGGGGAAAGTTTACTATGCATAATTGTTGATGAATATGCAACAGGCTGATGCAATAGAAATGGGATATAAAGGGTGTTCCCAAACTAGCAGGTGTGCTCTTGGCTGATCCCACAATAACCTTTGCTCTGTGCTCCTTGTCTCCTGTGGCCCTTTATTAAACTTTTTACATTTTCCCAGGAGAGTGAATGTTTTTCACACAAACACTGTCAGAGCCAGCCCAGGTCTTGTGGGGACCACAGAGATCCCTCCTGTGTGTCTGAGATGTTTGAGCACAGCTGTGCTCCATCATGTCCTTCCATCTGATACCCCAGTGATCTCTGCTGGGGGAGGGAGGGCTCTCCAGAAGGAAAAAGGGAGGGAACCAAGGGCAGGATTTGTGTCTGAGAGTCCAGCTGAAGGCTCCTGCTCTGCTCAGGCCATGCAGGGAGAGCAGAGGCTGATTGCCCCTGACTCCATCCAGAGCCAGATTTCCTGAGCTCTGCCCTCCTCCCTGGGAGCTGCCAGCCCCCATCCACAAGTGCCACTGAGCCTTCTTGAGCAATTGTTGAATTTCTGGAAGTACCAGAAAAGCACTAAACCAAGAGCTCAGCCCAGCCCTGGTGTGTGCTCTGAGGTAAATCACCTATCCCGTGCCAGGAGACCAAGGCTCCAGTAAAAAGGAGCTTGATGATCTGATTCTAATTAGTTTCTTGATTTAATGGCAGTAATTTTCCTTTCATGATGGTTGCCATTGCCCCAGCTAGCAGGGATAATAGGCTTGGTTTCCTCACAGGCTCATTTCTGATGCAGCCTCTGTTGAATCTTAAGCAATAACAACCAGAAGCCCACGGTTACTTCAAAATTATGGGATTTCAGTGGTTAAAAATGTCATGTTCTCTCACCTGAGTTGTTGACTGGGAATTGCCAGTATAAGAAAATGAACAGTCATAAAATTAAAATATGGCTTGAGTTGACTCCAATTCCTTCTAAGATGATCTTTTTGTTTCCTTGCTGATTTAAACACCTGCAAGTTAAAGTCCTCTTGAAACCAGAAATGGGCAAATGAAATTTTTAAGGAAATTAAACAGCATGGGATGGGATGTGCTTACACCAGTAGAAAAGCAGAATGACTCCACAGAAGATAATGAAAAACAAGGGAAACAAATGGACTGATCTTAGTGACCTAATGGGTGAAACTTCATTAAAGTAACATTCAGTTTTGGTTACCTGAACCAAAAACTGTAATTTTTGTCCAAAATTATACCTGAGCTGCAGAGCTATCAAAACTTGTAGCTTTAATTATTTTATTTTCCTTTTTAACTTTAAAAAAATTTCACTCTCCACAGCTGGATTAGAATTGGATGAGGGATCTTCAGTTTTCCCCCCTCTGTGATTTGTACAATCCATGGATGGATTCAGCTGGGGAAAGTTGTCTGAAGGTTTTACCTGGTTTGAGCTGCTTGCCAAGCTTTACTCCCTTCATGAAGAATAATCCTACATCTCCCTGCCTTTGTCCAGCATTAAATGGAATTTCCCATTATTATTTCTTGCACCTATTTACCTTTCTAAATTCTTCAGACCAAGGAGTGCTCACAGCTCTGAGGCCTTGAGCTCTCCAATTCCTCATGCACAGAACACCTGCTGACTCCTGTGATAGCTCAAAAGCCTCTGCTGGATTGTTCCTGAATTTTGAAAAGCAAAATACATTCACAGTCCTCTCTTAGTTATGAATAATAATAATCCAGACTCTGATCCCCTGCACACTTATTTATGTGTAAAGGTGTAGCCATATGTGTAGTGCTTTGGGAATAGTTTATTAAAGAAAAGCCAAATTGATTCTATGCTGCATTTTCTGTGATGTTCATTAAATATTGGAAGTAAAATACTTATAAAGAATGTATGAAGATGCATTTTGAATGAAAATACATAAATGGAGAAAACACCCACTGGAATGTGCTGATTGTTTTCATTAAAACATGAAGTGTGAAGATGTATTTCTGTTCTGCCAGCAGTTTGTGCTCAAATGTTCTGGAAGATTCACAGCTCCTGAACATGTTCCCATCCTGCAGAGCCCCAGACACACAGAATTTGTGAAGAGCTCTTCTGTTTGAGAGCTCTGTGACAAGCAACCTGAGCGTCTCCAGCAAGGGATTGCCCTGAAGTACAGAACACAGCAAAGAACAAATCCCAGTCAGGGCAGAGAGTGAAATACCAAAACCATAACTGAGCCCGCAGGCTGACAGAGCAGCGTGGGCCAGTGAGGCTGGGGCACCATTAGCATGGAACAGCAGCAGTTCTGGTGCTTCCATGCATTCTACCCCAAAAATAAAATAAAATAAATAAAATAAAATGAAATAGCTTGTCCTTACAGCAGGGCCTGTCACTGTGGGCCCTGGCAACAGCAGAGAGCATCACACACCAGGCTGCTGTCTAAAATTCAGGAGTCCTAACTTGATCTCAACTGGGAGAATCCCAGGAGCTGCAGGAGTTTTATTATAACTTAAAAGCCAGGCTGTTGTTTCAGCTTTATTCTCTCCCCATCCCAAATAAAGGAAAAATTGACAAAATCTCCATGTCTGGCTGGGCCAGCTGAGGGCAGCTCGTGGAGTGCTGGCTGTGGCTGGGGTGCCGGTCCCGTGGGGGCTCTGGAGATGCTGCTTTTCACCAGGATTGTTTTTGGGGTCACACTTGTGTCCCAGCACAGAATAATCCTGGCTGGAAAAGCCCTCCACGCTCATCCCATCCACTGAAATTCAGTCCTGTCCCAGTGCTGCCCCAAGGCTGGCTTGTGGTGTTTGTGAGGGTCCCAAAAATGAGGTGAGAGATGAGAATTTGACTCCATGTTCTCAGAAGGCTGATATATTATATTATATTATATTATATTATATTATATTATATTATATTATATTATATTATATTATATTATATTATATTATATTATAATATTAATTATATTATATTATTACATTACAATATATGTTATAATAATATATATTATATAACAATATATATTGTTATATTATCATAATATAATATATAATAATATGTTATAATAAAATATAATTTATATTATATTATAGCACATTATATTACATTATATTATATTACATTACATTACATTTATTATATTATATTTATTATATTGCTATACTAAAACTATACTAAAGAAAGTGAAAGGATACATCAGAAGGTTTAACAAGAATGAATAATAAAAACTGACTCCTCGAGTCTGACACAGCTGATGGTGATTGGTCATTAATTAAAAACAATTCACATGTTTGGATTTACAATCCCCAGACCTCATTCCAGAGCAGCAGAACATGGAGAAGCTGAGGTTTCTCACCTTCCCAGCAGAAGGAATCCTGGTGAAGGGATTTTTCAGAAAATATCACAGTGCCAGGGGCTGGCACAGCTGCTGCCAGCCTGGGCTGCTTTGGAGACAAAAGCAGAATTTCCTGGCTGTCCTCAGTGAGCTCCAGCACCAATTCCACCTTCCCTTCCTGGTTCAATCCAGGTATTTTCACCACATCCCTGTGAACACTTCCCACCTGGTGTACACATGGAAATAACTCAGGAATGCAGATTCTTCATGTATTTGAGTCCTGGGATCCTCTCCCAGAATGGCCTGGAAGCTTTCTCCTTGTGCAGTTCCAGCTGCTGCTTTGGGGGTGATGTCCATGTGGGACTGGCTGTGTTTTCCTGGTTTCCCTGGGCATTCCCAGCTTTGCTGAGTTTTCCACAGGCACAGCTGCTGGTGCTGCCATTTGGGGTCTTTTCAATCACATCTAAAACACTTTCCCCTAATTCCTCCCTGGCCTAGGTCACCTTATCAGTTCTGCTATCACACCCAGGCCTCTTGTTGCAATGATATATTCAGTGTTACTAGGACAAAAAACCCATTTTAGCATCTTTTATTTGGAAAGAAAAATAAAATGATGGAGTCACAGCAAGTGTTGCTTGTGGACAGGGCTTCCAATGGCTTCAGGTGCCTCTCCATTATTCATTTTGCATGTTTATTACTGAGGAGAAAGAATTACAGGTGTCTTGAGGGCCGTCTGTGTTCAACTTCTGGGTAAAAGACACTGTCCTAATGGCAAAAAAGTAATTAAAAAATTACCTACTTGGCTTTTCTGTTCTTATGGCAGAGCTGGAGCTGAGCTGGACCATGTGATGTTTTTAACAGAAGTGATTGAAACACTCCCTGGCCAGCCCTTTCACCAAAATTGTTGCAGCAATTTCTGATTTTTAATCTAAGTCTTGTGTAACAGCATGGGCTGGTGTGGGAGCCCGGCAGGGAAATCTTCAGGTGCTCCCATTTGGAATCTGCTTTGCTGTCCCTGACCCCAGGCAGGGACAGAGCTGCTGAACTGGGCTGGACACTGGTCAGTTATAATTCAGGAAATACAAATAAAACCAGGAAATATTCATGATCCTGGTTTGATCAGCCCAGGGGGACACTGAGGCAGAGCTGGTGGAGGAGCAGAGATGTCAGGCTGTCCTGGGCTAAATCAGGCCGCTGATTTAGGACATAAGGAGATTAATGTCCAGTGCAAGGTCTGGAATAGCAGCACATCCTCAGTGCCCTCTTTGCACAGCTATGGATTGGCTGGAGGGGTGAAGGGAACTTGCCCATTCCAAGGAAAGTCAGTAACAAAATATTATTTTCACTGTTCCTCACGCTGTCCTCTGCTCACAGGACAGCTCTCCATCATTTATCATTTTTCCATGGGTAGAAATTCCTTGGTTGAAAGGCAGAATGGGATCTGATCTGTCTTTTACAGCCTGCTAAGATAAACCCCCAGATCTAAACAACCCCACATTTTGTCATATACAAATTTTAATGCTGAGGCTTGAACCCACATTTATTTATTAGCCACAACACATTAACAACTTGCATTTAACAGTTTAATTAGAAGCACCCCTTCTAAACCCAGTGCATTTCTGCTGGGAAGGAAATCAAGGACATCAGAGTGCTTCCAAAGCCTTCAGCATCTGCTTCCCACCAGGAGAGGTGAATTCTGTAGCATCAAACCCATTGCTGTGCTCCTCCATGAGTTCATCTGTCTCCAGCTGGATGCTCAGAGGAGTTGCTGGGTAATTTACTCAGTCAAATGTGCATTTAAGGCTTCAATTCTTCCTGGAGGTAGAGCCCCCACAGTCTGGATTTCACAGTACAACAGTAGAGAACTGAAGATGTAAAATGGAGCGCTTCAAAATGTGCTTTGCAGTGTTGGTTAACTCTGTCCACATCTCTGCAGTCCTTCAAATTTACAGAAACAGGGTGGAGTTAATGAATGTAATGATATTTTTTGTCCTCCTTCCCAAGAAACTTTGTCTTCCAGGAGCAGCTGAAGCAGCAGCAGAGCTGTGAGCTGTGTGAAGCTGAGTTTCTGGATTATTTTATGGGTGTATCGTAATGCAGCAGCCAGGGTTCTGCTCGGCCACCCAGAACCATTCAGCAAGATCAGACTCATCATTTGGTTCCTCTCTCTTGGCCTGGCTCCCTGGGATGGATGAGGGCTGTGCAGGATGGAATGCTCCAGAGCATTGTTAGCACACTGAAATACTGAGAGCTGTGCTGGTGGCAGGAATTAGTTTTATTTATTTACCAGCAGCCCTGAAGGATGTGAGGATATTTGTTATGTTAGCTGTGCTTGTCAGAAAGAAACAATTCCATGCTGACCGTGGTAAACCTGAAGCCATTGTTCTAAAAGATGGGCTGAACCTGAATTTCAGAGGGGGAGAATTTTAATTTCTCAGACACTGAGAGGCAAAAAAGGTTGTGGTTAAGTTTTGCAGCACATTTTGCTTTCCTGGGTTGAGATTTTTCATCCTGATGAGATAAGCTTCCTTTTTAAGCAAAATTTCTCTCTTTCCCAACACATCCACTTGGGAGGTTTCAGCCCCTGGGCTGCTTGATAATGAGATTGCAGATGTTTGCTTTTCTAAACAGATTACTGAGGTGGCTGAACGCGATATTGAGATTTAACAGTTGTTATTAGGACTCATCTTCCTGCAGGTCTGGGATGGCAATTTCAGTTTAATCACTGCAACCCAGAGTTATGAAGTTCAGCTAAAATAACTATTTGCAATTATGTGGCTAAAGCCTCATGAGAGAGCTAAAACTCACCTCAGACTGAAATTCAGAAAACAAATTTCCAGCCCTTCCCTTTCCTTGCAGGAGCTCAGGTGTTTGACACCTCTCTGGCTCAGGGGGGGGATGGGGCCGGGCTGGACAGGGCCTGGAGCACCCTGGGGTGGTGGGAATGTCCTTGTGGAGACAGCCAGGAAATGCAGATGTTGAAAATGGCAATGCAAGATGTATTCTATTACATCTGTATGGCAGATTGCCTTTGTCAAGCGGGCAGTTTGCCTTATCTCTCTCTCTGAGTGACCACAATCACTCCTCCCTCATGAGGGGACATTGCTGATAACAGCTATTGAATGTCCCTGCATGGCTGATAAGAACTACAGCATCCCATTGGGAGATGTGAGCCCAGAAGGAGGAGCCAAGCATTCCTACCCAGATATAATCCAGAGGTTCTGAGACACCAGCACGGCTTCTCCACTGGATTCCCAGAGGAACAGCAGCTGCCTCTCCTTCCCCTGGATCTTCAGAGGAAGAATCCATCCTTCCCTACAGGATCCTGCTCCAGCAGAACCAGCCCTGACACTGCAGGAGGGCTGAGCCACAATTCCAATGGGACTGCTGCCAACACCCTGACCCACAGGGTGTCAGGTTGGGTTCTGACTCTGTCAGTGTTGTTCCAGTGTACTGCATTGTTTATTTTATCCTTTTATTTTCTTTTCCCTATTAAAGAACTGTTATTCCTGCTCCCATATTTTTGCCTGAGAGCCCCTTAATTTAAAATTTATAGCAATTGGGAGGGGTGGGGAGGGTTTACATTCCCCATTTCAGGGGAGGTTCCTGCCTTCCTTAGCAGACTCCTGGCTTTCCAAACCAAGACAACAGAGCATTTAGCTCTGGAATGCTTGCAGGAACCCTTAGCAAGGGATTTTAAATTATCTGCCTTCAAAATATGACTTGGTTAAACTTCCTGGATGGTTATCCCTGCTCACCTGAGTGGGGAGGACATTCAGAAAAAACCTTCTTTGGTGGAAGCTTGTTGTATGGCACTAAATGGTTATTTAGTTGTTGTTCTGCACTGGGTGATTGGAGATTTGCACTGAGTAGTGCTTATATTGCACTGGATAGTTTGGTTTATCACATGGCTTGGTTTCCCCTCTCATGGGATTCCCCTCTCTCACCACAAGGTTTTTCCCCCTCTCCCCAGCACCCCTTACAGAAGCTGTGGCAGGTTTTCCCCATTTTCCTCTCTGCTCTCTGGGATGTGTTTTGCCCTTTCCTTTTGGGGTCGGAAGGAAGCTCTGCCTGTCAGAGCAGAGTCCACCTGAGCACTCAGGGACCGCCCCACATCTGGAATGAACCTCTGGAGAGCAGCAATGAGCACCTCCCTCCCTCCCTCACCCCAGGAAAACCCAAAGCCATTTTCTGCACACAACAGTGAAGAGTGAGGAGCACTGTGACCGTGGTCACAGGGGTTTTCATGTGAAGGAAGAGACGAGAATATTGACTCCATGTTCAGAAGGCTTGATTTATTATTTTATGATATATATGTATATTGCATTATAACTATACTAAAAAGAAATAGAAGGAAAAGGTTTCCTCAGAAGCTAGCTAAGCTAAGAATAGAAAAATTTAAGAATGAATGATAACAAAGGCAGCTCTCTCAGACTCTGTCCGAGATGGCTCGGTCCTTGATTGGCCATTAATTATAAACATTCAAGATGGCCCAATCAAAAATCCACCTGTTATATTCCACAGCAGCAGATAACCATTGTTTACATTCTTTTTCTGGGGCCTCAGCTTCCCAGAAGGGAAAATCCTAAAGAAAGGATTTTTAGTGAAAAAGATGTCTGTGACAGATTCCCTGCTGACCTGTGGGAAATGGGACACTGTGTATGGGAGGGAAGGAGTGCTGAGCTCTGGGTGCCCCTCAGGCTCCAGCTCTGCAATTCCACCAGGATTTGGGGTGGCCTCTGGAGCTCTGCCACCCCTGCATGCCCACCCTGCCCCGGTGCTGAAATCTCTGCTGTTCTCAGCAGCCCCCACCTGGAACAGCCTGGATTCCAGCACAAAGGAACATCCTCTGGATTCCTGTTGCTCTTCAAACCCCAGAGCACGACTGAAACTTCAATTACTGAGGCAAAGACCTTGGGGAGCTTCAAATGAGGATTAGACAATTACCTGCATAAGAATGGGTGAGATAAAAAGATAAAGGCTGTCGAGTTCCCTGCATCTGCTTATGAATTCCTCACCAGCATCCAAGGAAAGCAGAAATCCCACAAGCACTGGCACCAGTGCTCTCCTGCAGCAGTGACTTTGGGGTATCTCTGGGTTGCTAAGAGATGTTCTGAACAGCCCTCATGTTTCAGGTTTTGCACTCTCTGCCACCCAGGCTCCTTTGTGGTGGGAAGAGATGATGCCTGAAATAACTCAAAGCCTTGGAATGTTCCCCGTGGAGCAAGAAGGGTGGTGCCAATCATCTGGGGCTTAGCTGAGCTCCAGATAGGTCGATTTTGCTCATATTTTTAAATTTCTGCCTAATATATGTAGCAATTATTCCCCAATGCCTGATGGGAAGGAAGCAGGCCCCCAGCAGTCTTGGCACTGCACAAATGCTACAAAATCTGGGAGAAAAGTTTTGGTTTTAGGTTTGTCTTCCCCCAGGTGCCTGATAGTGAAATATCCTCCTGAGGGGGGCAAAGGGGTGCAGATCTCTGGTAGAAGCTTGGTTTGCATCTGAGCTCAGCTCCTGCAGTGCCTCTGTCCAGGTTCTGCCTCCAGGGAGAGCCAGAGCTGGGATGTCCCTGTGCAGCTGGAGCTCATGGAGGCTTTGTGGCTCTCCTGCCTTCACAGTTCCCATCCCTCAGCCCAACTCTGTCCCAGCTCTGTCCCCCCGGGCAGTGCCAGCCTGGCTCCAGATGTGTCCCAGCATCTTCTGGGATGTTCCCAAACACATCTGTCTGTTCTCCCCTCTCAGTGACAGCCCTGAACCACATTTGTGGCTTCCTGGGCATTCCCAGTGCCAGCAGCACATCCACTGAGTGTCTCAGGCTACAGGATGTTATTGGGGTGTGTGTTTTGTCCCCATCTGTCAGGGCTGGGGCAGTTCTCTGCTGTTCCTGGGCAGTTTTTCCTTTCTCTCTCCCCCAGCCAACCCTCCCTCCAGGAGATCTCTGCTGTCCATGGCCACTGAGTGTCCCTGCAGGGCTGATCCAATCCCAGCATCCCATGGGGAGATGCTCCGCCCAGGGGAGGAGCCAAGCATTCCTCCCTGGATCCAATCTGAGCCTGGCCCAGCACAGCAGCCTTTGCCCCCTGCACTGCCAGAGGAGCAGCTTTCTGCTGCCCTGCATGGCCAAAAAGAAAGAGAGAAAGGAGACATCAGAAGGCTAGAAAAGAATGAATAATAAAATCTGATAACAGACCAGAATCCTGACACAGCTGGACTGGGATTGGTCATCATGTAGAAACAATTCACATGCAACCAATCCCAGATGCACCTGTTGCATTCCACAGCTATCACATAATCATTGTTTACATTTTGTTTCTGAGGCCTCTCAGCTTCTCAGGAGGAAAATCCTAGCAAAGGTATTTTTCAGAAAATATGATAGTGACAATATAATTATAACTATATAATATATAATATTATGGATTATATAATTTTTATATTATATATACAATTATTTAATATTTATATTATATGTATAATTATTTGGAAGGAAGGGGTTTGCATTTTCCATTTCAAGGGATGCTCCTGCCTTCCTTAGCAGACACCTGGATTTTCAAACCCAGACAGTGAGTCAGATCCTTCTGAGACAAAAAGAGGCTCCTTCTTCCCAAAATAGGGATCCTTTCCCAAGAAATGGGGAACACATTTCCCTGAGGTTGTGTCACCCCAGGATTTGTGGCACGCAGGAACAGTTTGGGTCTCTCCAGCAGAAAGAACTGAAGCACACACAAAATCAGGTGAGAACAGTGTTGTTCCCTCTGGTTTGTGAAATGCCACTCAGCGAGGGGCTAAACCCACAGAAATAATATCTAACAGTATCCAGTTATTTTAGATAAATCTCTATCTGAGTTACCTACAGACAGCTTCTCTCACTCTTCCCCTCATTTCATACATCATTGAACAATATTCCCATGCAGCCATCTCCTAATAGAAAGGAAAGATTTCCTCCTAGGCGAGGAGAAAATAAATGAAAATATGATTTGCTTGCACAGATCATGTGGAGCAGGGAAATCAGGTGGGATTATTTATTCAGCAGAAGAAGGAGGAACACCAATGACAAAGAAAAATATCATTTATCACCCAGGAGACACAAACATGTCTCTACATGTGGAATCTTGCTTTTATTTGTAGTGCTTGTGGCACTGATGCGTTTATTTAATTCCAATACTGATGTAAATGTGATTTCCTATTCTGTTGTTATCACTCTGGCAAACTTCAGGGTTGCTGGATGGGCATCTTTGCTCCTGAGTTCTTTTGTGGTTGCAACTTGAGTAGTTGTGTTTATCTCTGAATGATTGATTGCAATAATTATTTCATTGATCAGGGCATCCTGCCTTTCCCAGCACTGGGGTTCCTCTGGCAGGGATTTCTGTCTCCTTTAGGCCCTCCCAGCACCCTCTCCATTATGGAATTAAATTCTCTCCATGGCACTGTGGTGTCCTCAGCAGCTCAGGCACATTCCCGTGCAGTGTCTGGGTATCTGAGCTCATTCCCAGCAGCTCCTGTGGCAGCCAGGGCTCAGCTCCCAGGAGATTTCCAGCCCAGAGGGGTGTCAGGAGGTGCTGAGCCATCTCTGATCTCATCCTGCTGCTCTCCACAGCCCCAGCCCTCGCTGCCACTTTCTGTAGGCCCAGCTGGATTCTGTGAAACTCCTGATTCACCCCCTGAAAGAGCCAGGAATGATCAAATTACGACTTTTTCCCTACAAATGAGGCCACTTGGATATAGCAGGAGTGTAACTGTAGGACTTGGTGCTCACCACAACACTGATGTAACACTCTGAAGTAAAATAAATCAGTGTAAGGTCACTTCTGTTTATCCAAAGTCTGTGAATGCCAATTCACAGCGAATTACAGGAGACATTTCCAAACTTTTGATTTTTCCAATCTGCTGTTGGATGGGCAGCACTAGGAGGGGGAAAGCTCCAGCATTTCCTTCTGTACAGATAAGATTTGTAAGGGCTCTGCTCCTGCTGGTGACACCTGTGGAGTCCTTTTAACAAGCCAATCCCTCAGGATTCCCAGCTGGCAGGAGCTGCTAAAACACTCCAGCAGGGACTTGTGGATTTTGACAACTCCTTCCCATCAGTATCCCACTGGGAAGGGCCTGGCTGCAGCCAGGAGTTGCTCCTCAGGAAAAGTGCCTGGAATCTCACTTTGTTCCTCCCTCACCCTTTAATTCTTCTGGCATTTGGAGTGTCCAGTTATGGGAAAAAAGGAAAAAAAAAAAACACCAAGCCACTGGAAGAGAGGAAGCAACACATTTGTGGTTTATTATCTTCGTGTAGCATCTGTACTGAATTACATTTCAGTGAAATCAGGGATAGAAGTTGCTCCTTTAGCAGCACTGAGAGTCCATGAGGGACAGGGCAGTTTCACCATCAATTTCCTGCAGGAAGTGAGGGGTTAAATCCAGTCCTGCCGTGCTTCACAACCCCACCATTAAAAGCCCCACAGAGGCACTGCCCTGCCCGAGCTGCTGAGCAGCGACAGCCACAGAAACGGAGCCCAAATCTCTGAAATGTCCCCAGGAGGTGGCATGGCAGCCTGAAAGGACCAGGGGAGGCTGGAGCTCGTTTTTACAGCTTCAGTCCGGCCTTGAGCAGGTGTGCAGGCCCCAGGATCTCACATTAAAATAATCAGAGAACCACCAGGTTGGAAGAGACCTTCAAGACCATCGAGTCCAACCCAGCCCCAGCACCTCACCCAAACCCTGGCCCCCAGTGCCACATCCAGGCTTTGTTAAATGGTGACTCCACCACCTCCCTGGGCAGCCATTCCACAACTTTATCTCCTTTTTGTAAAAAACTTTTCCTGCTATCCAGCCTGTATTTCCCTGGGCACAGCTCGGGGCTGTGTGCTCTGGCTGTGTCAGTTCCTGCAGACAGAGCCCAGCCCCAGCTGAGCACAGGCACCTTCCAGGAGCTGTGCAGAGAGATGGGGGCACCCCTGAGCCTCCTTTTCTGCAGGCTGAGCACCCCCAGCTCCCTCAGGGGCTCCTCTCAGGGTTTGTGTTCCCAGCCCCTCTCTCTGGATGTGCTCAGTGTCCCAAGGTCCTTCCCAAGCTGAGGGGCCAGAGCTGGGCACAGCACATTCTTGTGGCCAAAATGCAGGACTGGGAACTTGGACTTATTAAACATCATCCCATTTGACTCTGCCCATCCATCCAACCATTCCAGGTCTCCTTGCAGAGCCCTCCTACCTTCAACAGATGGACACAGCTCCCAGCTCAGTGTCACGTCCTGGTTTGAAAAGCCAGGTGTCTGCTGAGGAGGGCAGGAGCCTCCCCTGAAATGGGAAATGTAAACCTCCTCCTCTGAATTATTATCATTTTGAAATGAAGGGGCTCTCAGGCAAAGGTATGGGAGTAGGAGTAAGAGTTCTCCTCATCTGCAGTTACTAAGTTCTCTCCAGCATCCAATAGAGAACAAAGGTTGGTCTTACCCTTCCTTTTCCTATTAATGTATTTGTAAAACCATTTTTTATTATCCTTTACAAAGTTGCAAATTAAGTGTGAACTGAGCTTTGGTCTAATTTTTCCCCTACATGCCCTAGCAACCCCCTTAAATACTTCCTGAGAGACCTGACCCTCCTTCCAAAGATGGTACATGCTCCTTTTATTCCTAAATTCCTCCAAAACCTCCTTGCCCATCCAGGCTGGGTGTTTGCCTCATTGACTCATCTTTGGGCACACAGGGACAGTGTGATCCTGTGCCCACAAGATCTCTGTTTTGAAGCACACCCACTCTTCCTAAAATCCTTTGTTTTTAAGGTCTGCTTCCCAAGGAACTCTCTGAATAAGTCTCCTGAATAGGCCAAAGTCTGCCCTCCAGAAATCCAGTGTAAAAGTCTTATTGATGTTCCTCCTGATTTCGCCAAATATTAAGAATTCTATAATTTCATGATCACTGTGCCCCAAGCAGCCTCCAACACCCACATCTCCCCCCAGCCCATCTCTCCTTGCAAACAGCAGATCTAATCTAGTTCCTCCCCTGTGGGCTCACCCACCAGCTATGACAAAAAGTTATCCTCCACAAACTCTAAAAACTTCCTGGACTGCCTCTTTTCTGCTGTTTTGAGTTCCCAGCAGATGTGTGTCAGGTTAAAGTCACCTACAAGAACAAGGGCTGATGATGCAGAAACATTCTCTAGATGTTTATAGAATGAGCTCTCCACATCCTCATCCTGGTTGGGTGCACAATAACAGATTCCCAGCAGGATGTCAGCCTTGTTGGCCTTCCCCCTAATTGTCACCCATGGGAATTCAACTTCATCATCATTAATTTCAATACCCATGGCATCCAAAGCCTCCCTGATATAAAGGGCCACCCCTCCACTTTTTTTCCCTTTCCTGTCTCTCCTGAAGAGCCTGTATCCATCCAGAGCAGCGCTCCAGCCATGTGAGCCATCCCACCTTGTTTCTGTGATGGCAATTACATCACAGCTCTGCTGTTGGACCATGGCCTCCAGCTCCTCTTGTTTGTCACCCATGCTGCATGCACTGGTGTTACTGGGCTTGCAAGGGTCTTTCAGGGTGAAGAGAGAGACGAGAATAAAACAGACTTCATGTTCAGAAGGCTGATTTATTATTTTATGATATATATTACATTAAGACTATACTGAAAGGAATAGAGAGAAAAGTTCTCAGAAGCTTACTAAGCTAAGAATAGAAAAGGAATTCTAAACAAAGGAGCTCTCTCTGATTCTGTCCCAGAGAGAGCTCGGTCTTTGATTGGCCCTGAATTGTACACATCTAACATGGGCCAGTCACAGATGCACCTGTTGCATTCCACAGCAGATAACCATTGTTATTCCTCAGCAGATAACCATTGTTTACATGTTTTTTCTAAAGCCTCAGCTTCCCAGAAGGAGAAATCCTAAAGAAAGGATTTTTATGAAAAGATGTCGGTGACACACTGGTATACAAGAACTCAGCTGGGCTGCTGATTTCACCCCTGACTCAGCCTTACCCCCCTTGGGCCTGCTTCCAGCCAGCCCAGCTGCATCCCCTTCCCCTTCAAACCTAGTTTAAAGCCCTCTTAACAAGTTCTGCCAGTTCATGAGCTAAAACTCTTCCACCCTGAACAGAGAGATGGAGCCCATCCAGTTCCAGCAGGCCAGGTGCCATAAAATTGCCCTGCAATCAAAGAACACAAAATTCTGTCGATGACACCAACCCTTGAGCCACTTGCCGACAATGTGGGTTCTCATAATCAAACTTGAAAGGCCCAAGAAGATACGGTAAGTTCTGAAATGGCACCTTCAGAGCTGTAAAAAGCCAAAATCGAGGCATAAAATTGCTGCAAGATTGAAAGTCTTCCTTTGAGTCCCAGAGAACTCCTCAGAATGATGAGGTGGGATCCGGCTGAGCGAGGCACCCTCAGCTGTGAACAGCTGGGACACTACAGGGTGAGCCAGTGTCACCCCAGCGGGGACAGTGCTGGCCCTGTGTCCATGGGTTTTTGTTGGAGATTTTTTCAGAGATGGCTTAGAAGGCAGCTGTGAGGAGCAGATTCTCACAGCCTGTTTCTGTGAACAGCAGAGGTTCTCAGGTTATTTTTAATTACAAGTAGAGGTGACAAATATGAAGGCCTTGAGAGCCTTGCACATCAGAGTTCTCAGGCAGCTTTCTCATAACAAGTGGATGTTCTATCTTTGGCTGTTTTGGGAAAGCGAGAATAATTTTGAGAACCTAAATCTTGGTATTGGAAACATAAGGAGGAGTTGGTGTGTTATCTCTGACCTATTGTGAGCTCAGATTTTGCAATATGCATGAACTTGATTAACACTGTTATAAAAGGTGCCTGATGGATTAATAAATTGGAGTCGATGGCTGACCAATGCAAGGTGGGTCGTCTCCCTCCAGCTTCAATAGGTTTTGAGGAAAAGAGGGCCCCAAGGGCAGAGTGGTCATTGGGACCCTGTGGTGGCCATGGGAGGGGTGTGAGGGCTCTGCAGAGCAGAGGGGGAGGAACCGAGGGTCTGGAGCAGCCCTGGGACAGGAGGGCACAGGGACACACAGGGGCTGCTCTGGGAGCTGGGCAGGGCACAGGGCACAGCAGCTTCCAGCAGCCACGTCTGGCCAGCCCTGAGTCCACCCGGCTGCCCCTCAGGCACATCTGAGGCATTGGCAGCAGCAAATTCCAATGCAGGCACCGCCAGCAAACATCACAAACACGGAGCTGAGCAGGAGGGAGAGCAGGAACCTGGCCCCTGCAGGGCACAGGGACAGCAGCCAGGCATTCCTGTGGGCTTTGGCTTCTGTTCCCATCCCTGTGGAGTTTGAGGTTCTATTCCCATGCCCATCCACATTCCAGGTTCTATTCCCATCCCTGTGGCAGTTCCAGGTTCTATTCCTGTTCAGATTCCAGGTTCTATTTCCATCCCTGTGGGATTCCACGTTCTATTCCCATCTCCATTCAGATTCCAGGTTGTATTTCCATTCCTGTGGGGGGTTCCAGGTTCTATTCCCACACCCATTCAGATTCCAGGTTTTATTTCCATCCCCATGGGGGAGTTTCAGGTTCTATTCCCATCTCCATTCAGATTCCTGGTTGTATTTCCATTCCTGTGGGGGGTTCCAGGTTCTATTCCCACACCCATTCAGATTCCAGGTTCTATTTCCATCCATGTGGCAGTTCCAGGTTCTATTCCTGTTAGGATTCCAGATTCTATTCCTATCCCCATGGCATTCCAGATTCTATGCCAATTCAGATTCCAGGTTCTATTCTCATCCCTTTAGCAGTTCCAGATTCTATTCCTGTTCAGATTCCAGGTTCTATCCCCATCCCTGTGGGGTTCCAGGTTCTGTGTCAATTCAGATTCCAGGTTCATCCCCGTGGGGTTCCATGTTCTATTCCCATTTCCATTCCAAGTTCTGTCCCCATCCCTGTGGGGTTCCGGGTTCTATTCCCATCTCCATGGAGTTCCAAGTTCTATTCCCATCCCTGTGGCAGTTCCAGGTCCCATTCCCATTCCTGTTCCAGGTTCTATTCCCATCCCCATGGGGTTCCAGGTTCCATCCCCATCCCTTAGCACACTGCTTCCCCAGGGTGGTTTTACTCTCAGCTCGGCTCTTGCTGCAGCAAGGAGGTTAAAACCTGGCAATTGCTGCAGCACCTTGAAAAAACTGAAATGCAGGAGCTCAGAGCAGGCAATTACTTTTTTGCTTATTAACAGGTTGTTATTGTGTATTGATTGGTCACTCCAGCCCTCGCTGCCACACTTTAATTGTGCACCAGTTAGAAATTCAGGCTGCTGACCCAGATTCACAATCAGGGCTGGAACTGGTGCTGGGTTCCCCTGGCTCAGGGTTTGAGGGCTGCAGGGCAGGGCTGGAGCTCAGCCCAGAGGTGGTGGCAGGGCAGTGACACCCAGGGACACCCAGTGCCCACCAGGGACAGCCATGCCCAGCTGGCTTTGGGGACACCTCCGAGGCTTCTCCAGGAGGAGAACTGACAGAAAACTGAGAGGAACCCCCCAGTTATTCCCTGCTCCCAGAGACTGGCACAGAGCAGCTCTGGTCACAAACAAATGCTGTGCCAGGTGGGACAGGGCAGGAGGTGGCAGTGCCACAGGGCAGGGATGCCCGGGAGTGTGACTGTGTTCACAAAGGTCCCAGGATGAGGGAAGAGACGAGGATCTGACTCCATGTTTCAGAAGGCTGATTTGTTATTTTATTATATATATTATATTAAAACCATACTAAAGGAATAGAAGAAAGGATTTCATCAGAAGGCTAACTAAGAAGGAAAAAAGAAAGAATGATAGCAAAGGTTTGTGTCTGGGACAGAGAGCCCCGCAACTGAAGAAGAAGTCGAGATTGCTCAGCTCTGTTTTCAAGGTTGTTTATTTTCTCTTATCTATTCCATTCCACCTCTGACCTGCTGAGATCTGTCCAGCAGGTTGGGTTGTGGCACAGCCCCTGCCCTTGGGGTGGTGTTAACTTTTTATACTAAGAACTCCATGTACTTTATTTACAATAATTTTCCAATACCTGTCACCTAAGTTAGACAGTCTGTCTCTACTCTAAACCAATCCAAAAGTGCCACCTTCACCCAGAAGACAGAGGACAAGAAGAAGGAGAAGAAGGACAGGACACACCCAGATTCCTCCATCTTGCCTCTTGAACCCCCATTCTAAATCCCCAAAATTCTACATTTTCACCCTGTGAACAAATTAACTATTATCCTACTCAAACTCTTGTGGTTTGTACATCTTCACACAAAGTTGGGAATTGTTTCCACGGGCTAAAATCAAAGGCCCAGGTGTTTTTGACTCCATGCCAAGGTCTCTGAGCCCCTGTCAGGGTCTGGAATCACCCAGAGCAATATCCTGGGTTCTGACACTTTCCACTTGTAGGGAAGTGGGATATGGAAAACCCTGGTGCCAAAATTTCATTCCTTCACAGTCTCTTTAGTGGCTGAAGTGTCAAACTTGGGACAACTCATGGTGACAAGCAAGAAATCGAATTTGTAGAGCAGGAATAAAACACAGGGATGGATAATCAGCTCCTGGTGGGCTCTGAGGTGTAACTGATTCAAACTGACTCAAAGTGATTTTTACCTGGTTAACATGGATAATCCATGGCATAAATATAAGGATTTTCATCTGAAAAGGCAGGAAAAAATAATCTTGAAAGCTTTGAGTTGGTCTGGTTCCTGTCTCTGTAGTTGAAGAACTGGAGGCTGAAAATTTGAAAAGGTCTTTGACACTTCTGCTTTGCCCACACAGGGTGCAATCCTTGAGTTAAATCCCGTGGATCAGGGAACAAAATGACTGGTTTAAGATCTCCAGAATTCTCATCTACACAGGAAAACCTGAAAATATTCCAAAGATCTCCTGCAGCACTGGAATGGTGGTGAGCTATGGGAATAAATAACATGGACTCCATTTTTGCCATGGTGGAAAAGCCCCTTCTTTATCCACACAATTCCTTTTTATCCAGTTCTACAGACCTCCAGCTGGTCAGGAACTTTCTTGCCAATCACTTTATTGGTTATTAACAAGCTGTAATTCTGTATTGATTGGTCACTCAGACCCCCGGGGTGGACATACAGGAAAAGTTATTTGTGACAGACAGTTTTCATTTCTGTATCAAACGGTGTAAAACCACTTTGTACAGGTGTAAGTTGTTTTTTACCCAGGAACAGATTGTTATGCTAACAAACTGCTCACACCAGGATTGCTTCCCCATGGGAGCTCACAAAGTGCCAGCTTCAGAATGCCAGCCATCGATTTTATAAGGCTTTTCTTTATCATTCTTCTACCTTTCTGCACCAGTGACCTTTTCAGCTTTGAACTAAAATTAAACCCAAAACCATTTGGGTCTTTCAGAGCCCTCTGCCATGTCCAAGTGCTGCTGGATTCCCAGGGCCCTTGTCTGGAGGCTCCCTTGAAGACCTCAAACATTGAATGTACACAAAAGCTGGGCCCACAGGAATTTTTTTAGGAGTGTTGCTATTGATTGTTAAGGGAAGTTGTCCACTGATGCCAACTTTTAAAAAGATTTGCACCAAATTATCTCCTTTCTGATGGTTTTTGTTTTAATAGTTGATAACAGCTTGTGCATTTCTGCTTTATTAACTGTGCTGTAGGTTCAGCTGAGTGGTAATTTAACCCGCTTAAGACATCAATGGCTCATCACCTCTTGTGCATCATTTTTAATTGGCTTTTTGGCAGATCCTTGGATTCAGAGCTGTTGAATGTTTGGCAGCAGGGACACTTTGGGATGTGCCTTTGCCCTGCTCTAAGGTTGGGTACCCATGTGGGACTAATCCTGCAAATCCCTGGGAAGGATTCAGGAAATCCTGAAGCATTTCCAGGCAGCCAGGGGTGAGAGATGAGCTGCCAAATCCCTGAGGTGATGCTGCGAGTCCAAAGCTCCTTTTGCCTTCAGGTAAATCCTGGTTGGTTCCCACATTCTCTCACTCAGCCCAGACCAAAGCCCAGCTTTCATTATTTGTTGCTGTGGGAAAAGCAGCCTCAGCCAGGCTCCTCCAAGTGCTCAGAAGAAAATGGACCTCAGTGAAGATAACTGGATGCAATTATTTCCTCCCATTTTCCAGGTTAAAGGAGTTCAAAGCCTCCTGCCAAGGCAGAAATTCAAATGCAGGAGATTCCTGGAGGTGAATTCCATTAACACTTCTTGCCTGCCCTGGCTGATCACCTCTCTCTGCATGCACAACAATGTGGATTATTTTCCCTCCAAGGGATTACCCTGCCTCACTTTGCAGGGATAAAATCCTGGAAACTGAATGGAGAGTTCCTGTTCAGGGTCAGAGTGTGTTTGGGTAGCTTTGTGAGAGGTTTCTCTGTGTGTTTCAGGGGGCATTTTTTCCTCATTTCCAAATATTTCACCTTTATTTTCCCGTGGATTGTTGTGTGCTGCGATGTCCATCAAGCCACTGCAGGGGCAGATGTATAATTGTATAATATCACATAGAATTGTGTATAAAACCACATATTCTCACATGACTTGGGGCTCCCTCCAGGTTCTGCCAGGATCAAAAGGGCTGCATGGATATTGGGATGATGGCTGTGAACTACCAGGTGAAATCAGGAAGAATTTTCCCAATTTTTCCCCCAATTCCTGCTGTTCTGTCACTCTCAGCTTTCTTAGCTTGCAGCTGCCAGAGTGGAATTTTGCAAGCTTGTCCCCTGCCAGCTTTGGGGAGGTTTTAAACCAAACCCAGCCTGATTTGCATGAGAGGACAGTGATGGTTTCATAATTAACAACAACCTTGGTACCTTTGCCAGTACTCCTGCAGCCAAAACAGCTGGAGCTTGGCATTTACACGTTGCCATGGAAATAGCCCTTGGAGAGAAGCCTTTTTTCCATGTGAGGCTTGTTTCTCTTATTTAGGGAAATGCTCATTCCCCTCCTGTCAATTTGATGTAGGCAGGAAGGTGATTAAAAATTCCTGTTATTCTCCAGGCACAAACTGGAAACTTCCTGATGTGCAGCTGCTCTGCCTTCCCTGCAGAAGCAGGGAATGGAATCGGGATTTTCCAGGGGAATTGTTGAGTGGAGAGAGGCTCAAAGGTGGAGAATCAGACCTGGCTGAGCAGGGAAACAAATGAGCTGGAGGTGGGGGCTCATCCTCAGCAAAGAGAGGGGGACAGAGGTGGCTGAAATCCATGGATTTAACCCTATCAGATGTTCCTGTGTCCAAACCCATGGATTTAACCCTATCAGATGTTCCTGTGCTCACATCCATGGATTTAACCCTATCTGATATTCCTGTGCTCAGATCCATGGATTTAACCCCTCTGGGTGCTCCTGTGCCCAGATCCATGGATTTAACTCTGGATGTTTTCCTGTGCTCAAACCCATTGATTTAACCCCATCAGATGTTCCTGTGTCCAAATCCATGGATTTAACCCTATCAGATGTTCCCCTGCTCAGATCCATGGATTTGACCCCTATGGGTGTTCCTGTGCTCACATCCATGGATTTAACCCCTCTAGATGTTCCTGTGCTCACATCCATGGATTTGACCCCTCTGGGTGTTCCTGTTCTCACATCCATGGATTTAACCCTATCAGATGTTCCTGTGCCCAGATCCATGGATTTAACCCCATCTGATATTCCCGTGCTCAGATCCATGGATTTAACCCCTCCAGATGTTCCTGTGCCCAGATCCATGGATTGGACTCCTCCAGATGTTTCTGTGCACAGATCCATGGATTTAACCCCATCAGATCTTCCTGTGCTTACATCCATGGATTTGACCCCATCAGATGTTCCTGTGCTCTGATCCATGGATTTAACCCCTCTTGGTGTTCCTGTGGTCAGATCCATGGATTTAACCCCATCTGATATTCCTGTGCTCAGATCCATGGATTTAACCCCTCCAGATGTTCCTGTGCCCAGATCCATGGATTTAACCCTTCTGGGTGTTCCTGTGCCCAGATCCATGGATTTGACCCCTCTGGGTGTTCCTGTGAAAATTGAATCATTGTTCAGACAAAATAAACCTGATTTTCCAGAGCAGAGTCCTGGTGGCTTCTTTGGGAGGCAACAGGAGCTGCAAGGACCAGGTGAGCTCTGTCTGTGTTGGAAATTAACTAATTAACACTGATGAGCTTCAATAGGCAGAGCCCAAGGGAGGTGAAGGTTGGACACCTGGGATCTTTAATTTATGACTCTCCAGGGATGTTGGAATAACCAGAAGATATAAGAAATTAAGGCCTAGAAAGTTGGAAATTTCTTGTCCAAGCTAAAAATGACAGAAGGACTAAAGAATGTGGCCCATCTTAGCTTGGAGAAAAAAATCAATAACCAACAGAGGATTCATTACTAATTAATACTGATTATTGAAGAGAATTATATAACTTAGAACCAATGAACATTCATTCCTTTGTTAGAAATGTATAAATAAATAAAAAAGTTTTGCATCAGGGTCTGTGAAGAGGCTGGGACATCATCAGCCAAACACAAAGCCTGGCCAAGAATAAAGTAATGCCTGACTTGCAGTCAATAAAAAAGACACCAGAAAGTTAGGGAAACTCTTCTTTTCCTGTGTTTGCAGAGGATTTTGGTAACATCCATGGAAAGCTCCGGCCCAGGTGGTGCTGAACCTTGCAGGTGGAACCAAAAATCAAACCCAGGAAGAGCTGAACCAAACCTTTGCTGCCTCACCATCTTCGGACCTCAAACAGGGCTGGAGATGTTCTCAGGTTAGGCAGCTGTAAGTTTGCTTTTCTGAGATGCAGCTCCTCCAGAACTGAAAGGATCAGAAGCCTGAAATGCTGCAAATCCCCCAGGAAAACCTGCTCTTAAAATCTCCAGCTCTGAACTGGCTGAGTTGTTTTGCGGAGATAATCAAAACTCTACAACTTTTGTGAAAGTTGTAAAGCTGGGATGTTTATTACAGCGCTGGACACATGTGGGAATTGTTCTTTTAAAATGACATGTGTACTTCTGGGAACTTAAGGTCTTTTTTATCTTTTTCTCAGATGCATATGCATACAATTTCACAATAAGTTCATACATGTTTATTTTTATGAATTTTGCGTAACATTTGCTGGTAATTTTTCTTTATCAGAAAGAATTCTTAGGTTAGGTTGATTTGCTCTTATAGCAGTTTTTCTGTCTCTATCACTTTCTGTCTGCTTTGTCTTTCATTGAAGCAGTTTCTTTTGAGCTTAGGCTTTGCAGTGAGGCTACACAGACCTAAAGATGTACATTTTACTTAAATCAAAATGGATTTCTATTCTGGAGAATTTTCACTCTGTCTTAGAGTCTCTGACCCCTGGGCTCTGATGATTTTCTGCTGAATTTTCCTGCAGCAGGATTGCTGAGCTGAGAGCCCAACGCTGCTGCCACAGCTCTGAGGGGACCCTGCCAGCTCCAGCTGTGCTCTCTGCACCACTGGGGCTCTCCAGAGCACGGCTGGCAGGCTGGGGAACAGCAAATGAATTTGTATTTCTGGCTGTGCATTCCCTGCCAGACAGGAGAGCTGGGCAAGGTGCTGGAAAATAACCCAGGAATGGTTTCCTGAGGAGCTGGTGATGGAGCAGAGGGGCTGGGGATGAGCTCAGGGTGAGCTGCAGCTGCCAGCACGGCAGAGATGCTCTGGAGGAGGAGCTGGGCGCCTTTTCTCAATCAGGGCAGTGGAAAGTGCACGAAAACCCAATTTCACTGAAGGCTTTAACAAGCTGGAGGCTTTCTGTGGGCTGGCAGGGAACTGCAATGAGCAACCTCAGAGCAAAAGGTGAAGAGCAATCATGAAGGTTTTGGAAACTGGTTGAGGAAAGGGCTGTGGAGATGCTGGAAATAAAGAAAAGAAAGTTATCGAGAGGAAAATGTCAGCAGGGAAGAGTCAGAGAGAGGTTGGAGCAGACAGAACTGGGTTATATTTATCAAGGTGATAACCATAACAATATGCTGGAAGTCTGGCAGGGCTGCTCCTAAGAACACTTGAAACACTGAAAATCAAGACAAGAAAATTACCAGCTAATTTCATGCAGGAACACATCCTTCACAGTTATGTTAAGAAAAGAAGATGGGATAATGGAGAAGCTTTGCTAAATGGCTTTTTTTTATTATTTTAGACAAGGAATGAGGTGGTGCCACAAATGGAGATTTGGGAGCCCAGAGCTGCAGGACAGACAAAGAGAGTGCACAAAGCAGCAAAGAGCAGTTCTGAATAAAACACTCGGTGTGCAATGGCCTGTGGGGATGGAATCTGGGCTTGGGGAGGCTGCAGGGCCCTCCCTCCAGGCTGCTTATCCTGAATTCTCCCAAAACAGAGCCTGGGCAAACCCTGGGAATGTGGATGTTGTTTCTCATTCCAGCCCCATCACCCAGGCTGGAATAAAAGCAGGACTCAACAAAACCTGGGATAGCACAGGGATCAAATCTTTTCCTGGTGCCCCTCTCTCCTTTTCCCTCAAAGTTACACAGGGATGAATTTGGATCTGGAGATCTCAAATGTCCTGACAAGACCCATGTGAACACAAAGCAGTGAGCTCAGGAAGGAAAAGCAGCTGGGAAGTCCCTGAACCACAAACTCTGGCACGTCCAGTAAAACTGAGCATGTGGAATTTAAGCAAAGGCAAATAAATATTTAAGGCCAACAGTTCACTGGACTGTGCCCACAAATATTTTAAGAATTTTAGAAAAGTTCCGTTCACTCGGTGTTTTTACTGTATTTTAATTTTTGCTCCATGGCCATTAAAATAAAATCTGATTGATTTATTATTATTATTAATTTATTGATTAGAAAAGGAAGGAAAATACCCACATTTCATTATATCCCTATGCCCAGGGAACGACAGAAAATGTTGGAAAGCCAAAGTGTCCTTCCTGTCCTGTTAACCATGAGGCTCAGAGCACTGGTATTTAAGGATACTCAATCAGAGCCAAACCTCAGCCTCTGAGCCTCTTTCAGCTTGACCATCATTACTATAAGTGATGTTTTCATTTTCATCTAAAGCCAAGAAAAGTGTTTTATTCTCCCCAGCTGGCTCAGAGATAAGGACTGAATCCCCAAAGATGAAGTCATTGAGCAGTTCTCATGTGTTTCTTTATCCCCCTGCTCAAAGCCCTTCCCTGGTCTCTGATAAGAATGCAGAATAATCAGAAAAGGAGGGGAGGGTTTAAAATGGCTTTGAGGTCTCTGCCACGTTCGGGGCTGTGGCCCTTCCCTCTCCTGCCACCTGAGGGGTTAGCTCAGATCCCTGGATTCCATCAGGGAACATTCCAGGAATTGGAGCCTTCCCTGATGGAATGCCCACTTTTAGCCAGCACCAGGTCAGTTTTTTCACAGGCTCCTGTTGTTACATTGATCGCTAAATCACCAAAACTTTAAATCTGCTAAAACTAACACTGATGAGCTTCAGTAAGCAGAGCCGAAGGGAGGTGAAGGTTGGACATCTGGGATCTTTAATTTGTGACCCTCCACTTTCACTGGGATTTGCCTCTGCTTTCACCAGTGCAGGGAGGCTCTGCCATGCTGCCAGCACAGATCAGCCCTTGGCTGGCGCCAGGATCTTGCCAAGACCCACCACAATTCCAGGGGCTCCAGGACAGGTTCAGGCAGTGCCAAAAGAAACTCCTCTCAAAGAGCCCAGCTCTGCCCTGGTGCCTGAGCAATGAAATGCTCCCTGAGAGCCCTCTGACACCAGAGGGTGCCAGGCACTGGGAAACACGGATTTCAGAGCTCCCGGTGCTCCTGAGCACGGGGGAATACACAGAGGTGAGAAAATCGGCTTTTATTATCAGCTTTTTATTATCAGCTCCCTCCCTGGAAGGGGAGTGTTGAGCCTTGGCAGACTTCAGGAGGGCTGGACACAAAGCCCCAGCACTGGCACTGAGGTTTTCCAGGGGAACAGCCGGGTCCTGCCCCATTCTCCATCTGGATCCACCCCCAGGTGTTCTCAGAGCGCACAGCTTGTAAAGGACCTCTCTGTGTTCTAAACCACCACCAAGACCTTTGGAAGGCTTTCCCAGAGCCACAAGGCTGGAAATGCCCTCCCAGACCATGGAGTCTGTTTCCCCAGCACTGCCAAGCCCAGGACAAACCCCTGTCCCCAAGCAAAGGGAAAATTGAAAAGGCACTGCCTCACCTGAAATAAAACTTTTCAACTTGATTAATGATCAGCTGAAGGTCTGGCTTAAAATCTCTCATTTCTTTGACAGAGAAGATAAAAATAATTCATTCTTGTCTGTTCATGTATTTTTACCTGTCCCAGCAATGGCAAATTTACTCCTTTTTCTCCTACCAGCCCTCTAGAAAGACCAGGGTGAGAAAGCACCAAGCTGGAGCTTGTTTGGTCTTGCCTGAAGTCAACATGTGGGTGACAGGAATTTCAGCTGCAAACCCAGAAGTGAAATTCCCTTGTTTTCAGATCCTGTTCCACTGAAACATCCCCTGACTGTGGCAAGGTTGAACATTTGAAATGAAGGGTAGTGTTTGGTCTGCAAATCTGTAATTATCAAAGGACTGAGCGTGGAGAAATATCCATGGGGTGAGTCTGTCTGTGCTGGGATGGGGATTTATACATAATGGAGCTGGAGCTCTGGGATGAGATTTTATTTCCCCATTTATTTTAGAGAGCTCCCCTTTGGTGCTGTAACCAATCCCTGAGCTCTGCTGGAATGTCAGGCAGGAATCACCTGCAGCAGTGAGAGGCTGGGGGACAGGGACAGGGACAGGGACAGGGACAGGGACAGGGACGGGGACAGGGACAGGGACAGGGACGGGGACAGGGACAGGGACAGGGACGGGGACAGGCAGGACTGCAGGACTAACGAGGCAGCCTTCATGTGCTGGGAGGAGGCAGATGTGATACAGGAACGAGCCTGATTCTCATCTGGCTGGCATTTCCCAGCTGCAGAGGTGTCACTGGAGTGAGTGGCACTGTCCCCACAGGAGGGTGATGCCAGGAAGGGCTGGTGCTGGTGGCTCAGGCACTGGGAGCCCTGGCACTGGGTGAAGGCAGGGGTGAGTGGGCAGTCCCTGCCCTGGCACAGAGAGCCCTGAGCACGCTCTGGGAGCCCTGCTGGCATTCCTGGCACCCCCAGCAGCTGTGGCAAACCTGGGCTCTGCCAGCTGCTCCTTAGCTCAGGAGCTGGAACTGAAATTAGAGAGGCACAGAATTATTATTCAGGTTGGAAAAGGTCCAGCATCCCCCAGCACTGCCAGGCCCCCAGTGCCACATCCACACAGCTTTTAAATCCTCCAGGCATGGGCACCCCAGCACTGGCCAGGGCAGCTGTGCCACAGCTGGACAAGCCTTTCCAGGAAGGAATTTCCCCCAGTGCCCCATCTAACCCTCCCCTGGTGCAGCCTGAGGGTGTTTCCCCTTGTGCTGTCACTTTTTACAGGGACAAAGGACTGACCCCACCTCACGCCCTCCCCAACAGCTCCAGCAGCCTCTGGCGATGTGGCTGCCCCAGGATCAGGGAGCTGATGCTCTGTACACAGCTTTCCTTGGCCATGGCACAGGAGAGTTGGTTCCAGAAAGAAAAATCCTCATAAAATCCACATAAATCCAAAAAAAAAAATACCTTCAAACCAAGGGGACGTGGCAGAACACCCTCCCTGCCCCTCGGGGTGCTGTGCTCCTGCTCTGGGGGTGATGGATGGGCTCTGAGTCACATAGGGACTGACAGAAACCCTGCTTGGCATGAGCTCCCCAGCCAGGCTCTTTTTTTTTTGTTTATTGACTCGCAAATTGCAATCAAATCTCGGTTCTTGGTGAAGCCACTGCTGTCCCAGCTGATGGCCTTGGAGAGGGGGTGGCAGCTCCCACTGGGGCACATTAAACTGGCCCTAGGACACGCTGATGGATGGCTGGGCTGGCTGTTTAAGGCTTGATGTTCTTCTTCTCTGTCTTTAAATTGCTCTGGTTTGAGTCTCACAGCCAAAAGCAATCAATATAACCCACAAATGTGCATGTTAGAAAAGAAAGGTGTAATAGGAGAGCACAAGGAGGGTGAGCAATTGTTCACCCTCAAGGCAATAATGGATTTCCTGAAGGGGATGTCAGCTTTAGGGCTGTGAGGCACACAAGCACAGCTCGTCTTGTGGCAACTTTCCTTCCTCCTGCATTTCCCAGCCTTTAATGGAGGTAATTATCATACTTCCATTAATTGACCCTGTCAGCAGTGAGCAGAGGTAGCATGGGAGTTCTGGGATGGTATTCCTGGGAAATGGAACCTAACAAAGCACTCTGCCCCTCTGGGACAGGGCAGCTGACTCTGGAAAGATCAGGGAAACCCTTGGGATCAGGAGAAACAGCCACGTTCAGTTTGCCTTCCCTTCAATCTGCCTTTGTCCCCATGGATAAAGCCACAAAGTTTCAGCAGAGTGTGTTTGGTTTTCCTGGCTAAGGACAAAGCCACCTCGCTGTCCTTTCTCACCCAGAGCCTGAGTCCTCCCCACGCTGCTGGTGACACACCCTGCACTCGTCCCTCTGTCCCCCTGGTGCTCCCCTGACCCTGGGCTGACTCAGCCCAGCCGTGTGCACTGGCTGAGCACAATTTCACAATAAAATCACTGGTCACTTCTCAAAAAGGGGCACATTTACTCAGCCACTTGGAAGAAAAAAGGGAAATGCAGCCTATAATTCCTTTTATTTACAGTGAGAAATGAGGCATGAGTAAGATGATTAGAACTGTAATTAAACAAGAGAGTCAGACCCACAGACTGGCACAAGATGGAGAAGGAGGCTCATGGAGAGAACAGCATCCTGAATCCTGAAGTATTTTTCCCACTGCAAGCCCCAGGGACACCTCTCCTTAATTTGCTGTCTAACAAGAAGCTCTGCCCCAAAGCCCCTCTGTTTACCTAGGAATGAAAGCTGGGCCTGAGGAAAAGGTCGAGCCAATTTTCTCACTGAAATATCCTGCACACAGAGACATGCAGAGATCCTGAAATCTGAGCTTCATTACAAAGGGAAAAACAATTTCCTAAGGATGACAGGGGAAAAGCCCAGAGGAGATTCTGTCTGCAGCCAAGTAAAGCTGGAGTCTGGCTCCAATCCTGAATTCCACCCCTCTCTGGCACTTGCCAAACACCAGCTCAGCTCTGCAGATGCCATGACCATCCTAACACCATGTTGCATTCCAGTCCCATGGCTGCTCTCCTTCCTGGGTGATGCAGTTCTTGGCATGTTTTCCACAGCTCTCCCGAGCCCACATCCCAATTCCCTGGGATAGGTTTCGGTGTCCTGCTGGGAGGCAGATAATCCACCCATTGTCACCAGGGATTGATGCCTCAGAACAACTCCATTGCATCAAAGAAAAGCAGTTAGGAATAAATTTGCCACTGCTAACAAGCTTGACTGGGTCAGAGCTTTGTGTGCTGGAACAAAGAGTTTAAGACCCTGGAACATGTTTGGATTGCAGAGGAAATTCCATTCAGTCTCAGGAATGGATCACTTGAGTTTGTAGATCAGGTCTTGCACTGGAGGAAGATCAGACCCTCACAGGGCAACTGCTCTACTCTAGAGCTCGTTCAACAAGATCTGGGGTTTTTTGAGGTGTCAGCGGCAGACAGAAGGCACCAAATTCAGCACAGTGCCAAGGGGAAGACAGTAATTCCCAGCTCTGTCATTGGCTCATCCATGCATGCAGGGCTCAAATCCAGCTGGGAGCCCAGTGTGCAATGGGAGCTGGTAAGGAGGAGTTCCAGGAGCCAACTTGGGCACCTGGCAGCGGGGTGAGGAGAGCAGCTCTGTCCTGGGGGACCCAGGAGGGCTGGAGACCGACGGGCTGTGCTGTGCAGCAGTGACAGACACGCTGCACTGCCTCAGATTTGTCTGGAGCTGCAAACACATCTGCTCTGGCCTTGCCCAGCCCTCCCTCCCGCTCCCAGCCTGTGGATGCTCATGCCAGGGAGTTCTCAGGGAGCTGTCTCCTTGGGAAAGGCAGGCTGATGGCTGTTTGCTCAGCTTCAGAGCAAGGAGAATTTCTGTGAGTGTGCCTTGGGATGCTCAGGAGGCTGTTCCCATTCAGGAGTGCAAACCATGCCCCTGAATTATTGGACTGTTAAAAACAAGAAGTGCAGCTCAAATTGCAAGACAATAAACGAGAAGATTCTTGTAGAATAATTTTGAAACTGAGAATCATCACCACCTGCTCCTGGCTGCTCACTGGAAGAGAGAAGGAAGTTCCTTGTGTGGGCTGTTTGTTCATACATCCAGTTCAGCCCCAAGAGTGACAGTGAAACTCTGTGTTCTTCACTTCCCTTCCTGGACTCTGCTGGGAGAGGACACAAGTGTCAGGTGATTCCATCACACCCACTAAGATGACATTTTAGCTTCTTTCCATTAAAGCCATCCAGCCACAGCAACTGAGAAGGGGAAAAAACCAACACTACCAAACCTTTGCTACCCTCAGAGCCCCTCAGTGGTTTTCCATCTCTGCAAGTGATGCTTTAATTAATGCCATCTCCTGCCTGGGAGCAGGGTGGGGGCTGTCCCAGAGCCCCAGCACAGCGTGGGGAGCAGGTCATTAATCCAAGGCACAGCAACACAACCAGGGAGGCTAAAAATACCCAGGACACCTGATTGCTCCACCTGATTGTAGGGAACTGAGGGGAGGAGAGGGATGGGCCGTGCATGCTGAGTGCTCAGGCTGCTGCAATCACAGCCCCTGCCTGCTGGGAAACCTCTGGAAGGGAGAGCAGGGCTGGGATTTGGTGTTACTGCAGCAGGATCACCTGTGGGACTCCTTCAGCAGCACAAGGGATGAGCTGATTGTGTTCAGTCCAGCAGGTCCCTGGATATCCCATGGCATGGAAATCCAACCCCAGAACCACTGCAGTGCCCCAGACTCATGGCATTAACATCGTCACTGCCCAGGGATGGCAGCAGGAAAAGGTGGAACGAACAGCACAGATTATTTTCCATGAGCTACTTTCAAAACCTTCAGTTGCATCATTTCAGCTCTGTCAGCACAGGCTGTAATTATAATCCCAGAATCCCAGACTGGTTTGGGCTGGGAGAGACCTTGAAGCTCATCCAGCCCCTCCCTGGCAGTTCCCTATCCCAGTTTACACAGAGATGTGTAATTCCTCACAAGGACCCTGACACCAGCTCAGGAGAGCAAAACTCACTTAAAAATCCCCTGGGGATGAGGAGAGTCCCAAGGGCTGAAGTCCACAGGAGCCCCTGCCCAGCTCTGCTTTGTTCCTCTCAGCAGCCTCACATTCCCTGGATTAAGCTCCTTGTGTGTCCGGTTATCTCGGCTGTTTGAGGGGCCTGGAAAGGCCCGGAGTGGCCTTGGGGCAGCCCGCGTATCAAAGGACGAGAAGAGGCTTCAGTTCTTCTTTCGGTTTTTATGTTTATTAATTGTTTATCTAAAAGATGTTCTTTCAGCCGAACAGAGCTCTGCTCAGCAGCCAGCCATGAGCACACTGTCTGCCCTCCGGGGCAGCCACGTATCTTTATACCCATTGTTACGTGTACAGTATTTATCATTTTTCCCCGATACCATTTATTCTTATAACTCGGTGCACTCTCAGTAATAACCAATCCAAAGGTGCCACCATCACCACAGAAGATGGAGGAGAAGAAGAAGAAGAAGGAGGACAGGACACACCCCAATTCCTCCATCTTACTCCTCTAAACCCCCCTGTACAGAAATCCTAAACCCTGTGTCTCACCCTCTAATTAGCTAATCCCTTCACCATTCACCCTGGTGAAGCCCTCATCCTTGTCGTCTCCTGTGTAGGATCAAAGTCCAGCCACCAGACACTTCTGGCAACATCCCAGGACTCCCGAGCCCCCCAAGGTGCTCTCGGTGGCTCAGCACCTCAGGACTGAGATCCTGAGATCCGACACTTGTGTGTTTCTCCTCTCTGGGAAAATACTTCACAACCTATTTGTGACAGTCAAAATTCTAAAATACAGGCAGGATCTGTTCTCCCTGAGGCTCTTTTTGAGAGAGCTCTTTCTTGACTATCCTTCAAGTGAGGAAAACAAACTCCAAAGGCGGAATTCCTGCGGTGTTTCAGCTGCCCTTGGCACCCTCTGCACATTCCTTGGGCTCTCTGCCTCCCAAATTACAGCACCCAGTGTTTGGGCAGGTGCTGGGGGTGGAATTGTATCTAAACTCATCCTCTCAGGGTATTTTTGGCAGCATTCTCTTGATGACACTTGTACACAAGGCTTTGCAACAGCCCCTCTGCCACTCAGTGTGGGTGTCTGGTAATGCCCCCTCCCACCTTCTTCCAGTAAAAATAGCACAAGAAATTGCTCTTTTCTCAAACATCTCCCCCCAGAATGTCATTTTCATCTGCATCACACAAGATTTCGCTGTTTTGTTGATAGGGATTTATTGTGCTAGATTTTATCTGCCTGTTAAACACTTCCTAAGTGGGGAGTGAGTAATAAAAATGAGATTGCAGGAATTGCTTGGTGGGGAACAGACCAGACCTACAATTTAGCTTGCTTGTTCCTGTAAGCTGAGGAACTTCAAACTGATCTGCAAATTGCAAAATAAATTTAGAAAATCACTTTTCTAAATTTTCACAGCACAAAGCCTGTCCAGCAGGGTGAGAGTGAATGGCAGAATCAATGCCAATGTAGGGAACTCAGAGCAAGACCAAAAGAGTTACAGATTCCTGTAGTACAGGGGAAATTCTGAAATTAATGTGGCTTCAAAGGACATAAAAAAACGGGTATCCTGAAGATGCTGTGGGCAGTACTCAGCTGCTCAGTCAAGGATGGGACATTGCCTTGGTGGCCTTGGACAGGACATGTCCAGCATTGTGCCAGCCTTCCCTTCCCTTCCCTTCCCTTCCCTTCCCTTCCCTTCCCTTCCCTTCCCTTCCCTTCCCTTCCCTTCCCTTCCCTTCCCTTCCCTTCCCTTCCCTTCCCGAGGTTGAATTGCCCCTTCAAGTCAAATTCATCTCTCATCTGGGTGGGTTTTTATGCATTCAGCTTCTTCAGATGTACTCAAAGTGCATTTTCTAAGCTTCACACCGTAGCCTCATTCTCTGTTTATTTTCTTCTGACATCTTTGCCTCATCTCCTCCAGCTCCATAAATGCAGATTTCAGGCAGAAGATGGGCACAACCCATCTGTGACTTGGGAAAAGCTCCCTGGAAGAAGCCAGCTCTCCTTATTCCCTGAGATTGCCACTCAAACTGATCCCCGTGGCACAAGTTTGGGGAGAAGCTGTGAGGGTGGCAGTGCCTGGCTGAGCAATGCAGCTGTTCCTCAAGCTCTGCTCATCTCCACATCCTTATTTCTTCCCTCATTTTTTATTTTTGCCTTGTTTTTGCACTTTCCTTAGGGAAGAGGAGGAAGCCGCATTGCTATTCCACAGGTACATTTTGTGCAGTGCTGCAAAGTCCCCTAAGTGATGCCCACCCCGTTTATTATTAACTTTAAAAACCACGCTCATCCTTCTGCAAACCCCAGGAGAAGCTACCGGGAGGAAAAACGACTTTGGATCACGTGGAGCACAAACACAAAGCCTTAATTAACGAGTGCTGCCCCCACTAATTGCAGAGGAGGAGCCTGTGCCGCTCCGCACCGGGAATGACAGGGAATTACAGCCCGTGTGTTTCTTCTGCCTTGATCTCAGGCTGTGTGGGTTTGTACGAGCGGTAGAAATTATAGAATATGGAATAACACCCATGGAAGGTGTCCCAGCCCATGGCAGGGATTGGAACTGGATGAGCTTTAATGTCCCTTCCAACTCAAACCAGTCTGGGATTCTGATTTTGCTGTAATTAAAAGCTGTCAATTCTCATGCTCGATACAAGATCACCAATAATTAAACTTGTAAATTTTCAGGCTCGCTACAAAATCACTAACATTTAAAACCTGTACATTCTGAGGCTCCTGAAGGGAATTTTTAGGCAATTCAAGGTTTGGCTTGGAACAAACACCTGGGAGCTGCTGCCCTTGGGGCTGTGAGACGCCAGCAGTGAACAGCAATTCCAGCAGTTCCTCGGGCTGGGCACCCACGGGACACAGCACCGTGCTTGGAATTTCAAACACACGGCAAACAGGACGAACAGGTGTCACTAGCTGTAAGAAGTGTGACAAGTGTTAAAGTGACAAATGCGCCTCCAACCCCTTTCTCCAGGGGAGGATGCTGACAGCCTGCTGCTCACCCAGACGGCACAGCTGATGGCCGCATGCTTTGAGGGGGAAAAAAAGGTGTTTTTTCCTGAAATATTCCCTGAGAGCTGCGCGATCGCCGGTGCTGGCAGGGGAAAAGAGACGGGGAGAGAGTGGGACTGCGGCAGGATGGAGGGGAGGATGAGGAGGGTCCCGGGGGCTCCGGGCATATCCTGGGGTCTCTGGGCACAGCTCGGGAGTTCCAGGCATATCGTGGGGGATCTGGGCACATCGTAGGAGCTCTGGGCACAACCCGGGAGCTCCGGGCACATCCTGGGTTCCAGGCACATCCCGGCAGGTCCGGGCACATCCCGAGGGCTCCGGGGACATCCCTGGGGCTCTGGGCACAGCTCGGGAGTTCCAGGCACAACCCGGGAGCTCCGGGCACATCCTGGGTTCCAGGCACATCCCGGCAGGTCCGGGCACATCCCGAGGGCTCCGGGGACATCCCTGGGGCTCTGGGCACAGCTCGGGAGTTCCAAGCACAACCCGGGAGCTCCGAGCACATCCTGGGGGCTCTGGGCACAGCCCGGGAGTTCCAGGCACATCCTGGGGGCTCTGGGCACATCCTGGGTTCCAGGAACATGCCGAGGGCTCTGGGCACATGTCGGGAGTTCCAGGCATATCGTGGGGGCTCTGGGCACATCGTAAGGGCTCTAGGCACAGCTCGGGAGTTCCAGGCACATCCCGGGTTCCGGGTACATCCTGAGGGCTCCGGCCGCGTCCTGAGGGCTCGGGGCAGCAGGTCGGGGCGCATCCCGTGCTCTCCGGGCCCACTCCCCGCTCTCCAGGCCCACGCCGTACTCCCCGAGCCCATTCCCCGCTCCCCGCGCACGCCGCAGCAGCCCCGGACACGCTCTGCCCTCAGCGCTGCCCTCAGCCGAGATGGCGGCGCTGGCGCGCGGCTCTCGCGAGGCGGGCGGGGCCGGGCGGGGCGGGGCGCGCGCGCCCTGATGGCGGCGGGGCGGCCCCTCACGGCGGGGCCGGGCGGCCATGGAGCACATCAGCACCCCCAAGGTAACCCCGCCGCCCTCCGCCCGCGGCCCCCGCCCGCTCCCCGCCGCCGCTGCCTCCGCTCCCCTCATTCCCCCGCCGCGGAACGGCCCTCGGGGCTGCGGGTGGGGGGGTCACAGCCGCGGTCCCCCGGTGTTGGTGGCTCCGGCGCTCTCTGGGGAGGGGGTTGCAGTGCTGGGCAGAGCCCCCCTTTGGTTGCGGTGGTTTGAGGGCGATTCCGGAATGTTTGCTTTCTGTCAAAGCGCAGAGATTCCTCTCAATCCCAAGGAGCGAACCAAAGGGTGCTTTTCTTCTTCTTTTTTTTTTTTTTTTTTTTTCCCATTGAATTAAGTCAAACACGAGCTCCGGGAATGCTGTGCTAAAAGGAATTGCATTTATTCAGGCAGCAGTTAATAATTTAATTTTCCCCTTCACTGCGATGAAGGTTATTGTTACTCGTTTTATTCTGTAGGACGTTAGTTTGGGGATGCTCCTCACCCTCTGCTCTGAGGTGCTCTGCTGGTGCTGCATGTCTGTAGAGCCCTGGAAAGGGCAATGTTGTATTTGATAGTTATATCTGAAAAACAAACCTGCTAAAGGGACACCGAGCCCAGGCCTCAGCTCTCCAATTTATTTGCTGAGATTTTCCATTTGCACTTGAGACATATGGAAGCTTGCACATTCAATAGCCAGAACTCATCTATCATTTACTGCTAAAGCATTTGTTTTCGTTGTCCGTCCAATTATTTTTTCCTATTATTTCTGCTTAATGGCGAAAGAAAAATTCCATCTACGTTCATTAGGTGGCAAATAGGCCAGGAGAAAATCAATCCAGTGCTGTAACATATTTTATTATGCCTGTGCTGAGTTCTTTAAAGCTGTTTTTTATTAATTAGCTTAGTGTGGTTTATGAAATACACTTGGACGCCAGGAAGTGAGTTACAAGAAGTAGCTACTACCAGGGAATGAGCAGTGGGAAGTCAGACTGGAGAGGGCAGTTCCTTTCAGAGCAACATGTTGATCACCCTGAGCACAGGCAAGTCTTCCCTTTGCAGTTCTTTGGCTTGTTATTTCTGCAGCCTCACACAATAACAAACTGGGATCATCTTGGCTACAAATCCAGTAATCCTGTTAGGGTTTGCTGGTGCTGAGCCACGGCTGTTTGCTTAACCTTCATGGCTTTAATTCATGGAGAAATAATTTGAGTTTATGGTGCAAGGCTGGCTTGGTGTTGCAGGGGGGACTTAAGACCTTGTGTTTTTCTGTCTTGCTTCATGAGCTGTGTGTTAGAAGTTGAAAGAATGGAGCTCAGTGGGTGTTCAGGCAGTGCTTCCATCAGAGCTGGACTTGGAGGAATTTCCCCTTGGAAGGGGCTGCCAGAGAGGTTTGGAGTCCCCATCCCTGGGGGTGACAAGGTGGGAATTGGGCACAGGCTGAGCTCCATGATCCCAGAGGGCTTTTCCAGCCTCAGCAATGCTGGATTCTGTGTTGTTCTCATGCTGTGCTCCTGCTGCAGGTGGAGAACGTGAAGCTGCTGGATCGCTACGGCAGCAGGAGGGCAGCGAGCGGGACCCTGTACCTGACAGCCACACACCTCATCTACGTGGATACCTCTGCTGAAGTCAGGAAGGAAACATGGGTATGCTGGGCTGCAAACACACCTGGGAAAGCTGCTTCAGCTCACAGGGTGCATTGGTGGGGAGAGAATTGAAGGATTGTCCCTTTTCCCCCCTAGAGGGACACCTCCCACCATCCCAGGCTGCTCCAAGCCCCAACGTCCAGCCTGGCCTTGGAACTTCCAGGGATCCTCTGGGCACCTCCCCACCCTCCCAGGGAACAATTCCTAATTCCCAATATCCCATCCACCCCTCTTCTGGCTGTGGGAGCCATTCCCCTTTGTCCTGGAATTTAATGCTCTCATTTCCAGAGTGAGTAAGTTTGGGAATTCCAGAGCCATAGTGGTCTTTTAGAGCATTTTGATCCCAAAGGCTTCCCAGAAACAGCTGGTTTGGAAGGAAATGAGCACAATGGTGACGTGACTTGATAGAGTTCACTCAAGGAATTAGTGTCAGTTCAAGGAATGTAAAAAATTTCTGTAATTTCCTATTTAAAACTCAATATACAAGACCACAAACGTGAATTTGCAGCTTTAGAAGTGCAGACTTAGCCTGAAATGAGCCTGTTTTGTGAATTCTAAGGTGAAATGGGAATGACAGAATGTATTTCATGTGGAGGTGAAAGCAAAGCAAAGTGTATCAGGTAAACTGAGCTGCACCTCTGTCTCTGAAAGCAATTTATGTAACTCTGTGGTTTTTCAGTCCTGCTTTAGTTGCCTGGGTTTTGGGTGCAGTTTGGGTTTGATGTCACAAATAAACCCATTTCCTGCTGCTCCTTAGCTGCAGGAAGCACAAACAGCTGATTGTATTACAGAGGTTTCCTATCTGCTTGCACTGCTCACAGCTTTATCAGTGACAAATGATGTTTATTCCCTTTTCTGCAGATCCTGCACCACCACATCTCCAGCGTGGAGAAGCTGCCCCTGACCACAGCTGGGTACCCCCTGCTCATCCACTGCAAGAACTTCCACGTGGCTCACTTTGTCATTGGGCAGGAGAGGGACTGCCACGACGTGTTCACCTCCCTGCTCAAGCTCTCCCAGCCAGGTCAGGGCTTGGGAACTTGGGAATGTGTCCTGGGAACATCTGCAATGCTCCAGGCTGAGCCCTGGGAAAGCTCTGCTGCTTTGGGAGGGAGGAGTGGGGTCACAGTCAGCATCCAGCACAGGGACAGTGGCAGGGCTCAGGAGCTGAGCTCTGTGGAGCAGACACTGCTTCCAAACCAAACCATTGCTTCCAAACCAAACCCAGTGTTGGGAGCCAAGGAGGATGGAGAGAGATTGTTGACAGGACAAGGGGGGATGGATTCACACTGACACAGCAGGGTCAGCTGGGCATTGGGAAGGAATCCTTCCCTCTGGGGGTGGGCAGGCCTGGCACAGGGTGCCCAGAGCAGCTGGGGCTGCCCCTGCATCCCTGGAAGTTCCAAGGCCAGGCTGGACACTGGGACACCCTGGGACAGTGGGAGGTGTCCCTGCCATGGCAGGGGTGGCACTGGATGGGCTGTGGCCACCCAAACCTCTCTGTGATTTTGTCACTCTTGGGCAGTGGGAGTGACGTGGTGTCCCCACGAGGAACTTCTGGAGAGCTGTGCCAAGTTCATATCCCTGACCTGGGCACTGCCAGTCCCTTGTGCCACCCAGCTGTTGGCTGTGTGCAGTTCTGCCCTTTGCAGCTGATCCAGGCATTCACAGAATTCCCAAATCCCACAGTTTGGCATCTTGGCTGTGCATCCAGCAGTGTGGTTAGGCTGCTCTGCAGTGTTTGCTCAGTGAAGCCTCTGCTTCACCCTGCCCTGACTTGGAGTCACTCTTGCAGTGGGAGCCAGACACCCTCAAATTGCTTTTTTCTAGCTCCAGCCTTTTATTCCAGCATGGATGAATCTGCAGGCTTTTCTTGCAGGACAGCATTCCACTGAGCTCCTACCTGGCTTCTGCCTCTGGCAGCCTCTGCTTTTGGGATGCTGGAACCCATTTTGGAGTTGTGTTGTTACAAGGATGTCATTTGTAGTTGCAATTTGTGATGGTGTCACCAGGCTGAGGGAGGGGAATTAATGGCACCAGGGCTGGGCTGGATATCCTGTAGGAGAAATGGGCTTTGCCCACTTTAGGTGGTTTTTAATTTGATATTAAGGGCTGTGTCTACTCCCAGCACCCCCCTTGTGCTCTTTGGAGTTATTTTAGTTCTGAAGTTCTGCCTCTGATGCTGTAGCTGGCAGGTTTGTGGTGTTCTATTTAAAAGCTGTCACTGGTTTTTGAGGTTTAAAATTAGAGGTCTGGGTAGTTCCTGATGTGTGGGAGGTGTCACTGCAGGGGCTCACACCAGTTTCCTTTGGTCTCTGCTTCACTGTGTAAATGCTGTAGCTCTTTCTTTTCTTCTGCTTCTTGATTGTAACTGCACATTTTTGTTGTTTTAAGCTGTCTGAGTGTGCTCCCTTCATGGGTTTTTGGCAGAGCACGTCATTGCTGGTTATTTGCACACATGTGATGGACAGCTCTGGGTTACCTGCTCAGTACCCAGCTGCTTTCTCAGCCTCTGACAGGTTTCCCTCTGTCTCTGGAGCTGCCTTGGGAATCAGCTGGATGAGTTATTGGTTGGATTTGCATTTTGTGAAGAGAGGGAAGGAGGTTGGGATGGTAAATGGGCACTTGTCGGAGGCAGCCTGAAGCCTTTGTTGGGCTGACTGCAATATTCCAGACATCCCTCACGTTTTCCAGTCTCAGAATTTGTTGCTGAGCAATGACCTTACAGGTGTGCAGGGGCTGTTGTATGAACTCTCCACAGAAAACAGATCTTTTAGTCCATGTTTTAATGGTGATGATATAAATCCCATCTAACGTGCTTACTACAGTGAATTCAGGAGGAAATCATTAGTTTAGGAAAAATTATTTCTACCAGCTTAGGTTAAAAGACTTTGTTAGAATTAATGTATCTCCCTGCATTTGGGAACTGAGTATTAGAAATTCCTGAGGATTTCAGGATGAATTTCAGCACTTGGTACTATCCCAAACCAAAAATTATAAAAGGTTGAGAAGTCTTAAATACTTTGAATACTCTGTAGCACTCAATCATTGATTTCCAGAAGTTTTGGCCTCCCTGGGTGTCTTTGCATCTCTAACTTGTTGAATTTTTTCTTTCTCCTCCCCAGTGAAACCTGAAGAACTTTATGCTTTCTCTTACAACCCCAAAATGTCCAGAGAGAGCCGGGAGATGGGCTGGAAGCTGATAGATCTGAAACTGGATTATCAGCGCATGGGGATCCCCAACGAGTGCTGGGAGATCACAGACATTAACAAGGACTATGAGGTAATTCCTGCCCTTGTGGTTATTGATGACAGCCCTGCACTGCCTCTGGGGAGGAAGGAGCTCTCTCAAGCCCTTCATTGTGATGGGGAGTTGCAGCTGATGCTCCAGGAGAGTCACCTGGTTGTGTTTGATGCCCCTGGCAAGGGAGCAGAGCCTTGTTTTTCTGCAGAAATGTCAGCCCATCTGTTAGGCAAAGCCTCCAGTACTCTGAGCTGCTTTTGGTATTTCCAAAGCCTGTCCCACCTGGCTGGTGACAGATGTGGAGGAGAGAAGGAAATGGCAGCAGTTTGGATTGGTGGGAAATGAGGCAGAGTGGAGAGGGACTAGGGAAAGGAGGAAGGGAAAAGCAGCAGTGGAAAACAGAGCCTTTTTTGCTTTTTTGAATTGGATCTTCTACTACCTAAGGGCCCTCTGTCATTTCAGTCTGAGCTGCTTGCTGCTGTTATTTTCCCTGAAAGGCCAACTTGGATCTAAACAACATGAAACAAAAGCATTTGTCAGCAAGCTTGTTCAAAATCCTGCTCCACATTATTTCCCTTTTTATTTCCTCTGGGGCTGTGTGCAGTCAGACCTGGCTGTTGAAAAGCAAGGCAAGCAACTTCAAGGAAGGCACCAACATATTCATAACCCTGAATCCTTTCCCTGGTAACTTTCTTTACTTTAAGCTCTGGATTGAGGAAATCCAAGCCTGTGCTGTCAGAGGTGGCTGCCACTTTTACCTGCCTGTGCCTGGGGGGGCTGAATTGAGCTCTGATGTGAGAGGTGCTGCTTCCAGAACTGCTGTGGCCTCTCAAATCAGCAACCACCCAGAGGCTCTGCTTGCTGCAGTGGAACTCTCAGGTGCTTTAGAGTTTCCTCACAGTTTCCAGCCTATGTTTTGGAGTTGTCAAGCCTGATGTAAAGCCAGGCTTGGAGAGCAGCTTATCTGTGAAGTCCATGCTGCACAGGCTGTGCTTGTTGGAGGAGGAAGGATGAAGCTGCTCTCTGAGGATTCCACCTGAGTGCTGGAAGTGACTTCCAAGTTGCATAACATTTAGAGAGAACTTTTTTAAAATAGTGTTAATTTCTTTTTTGGAAAAAGATTGGAAAGGAGTTCTTGGCTGTGAGGGTGGGCAGGCTCTGGAATAGAATTCCCAGAGCAGCTGTGGCTGCCCCTGGATCTCTGGCAGTGTCCAAGGCCAGGCTGGAGCAGCCTGGGATATCCCTACCCCTGGCAGGGTGTGAGATGGCTTTAATGTCCCTTCCAACCCCACCCATTCTGTGAGTCTAATTTAGAAACTTCCATGACATTTCTGCATTTAAAGAACTTCTTGAAACTGCTTTGTGTCCAGTGTTTAGGTCCAGCTGCAGCGTTGATTGTTTCCTGCATTGTTTTCCTGAACATCTCATAACCTAACAAGCTAGAGATGAATTTTTCATGAATTTTGAAGTGCTCAGGAGCAATATGTGGTTTTTTTGCTCTGTTCTCCCTCAGGTTTGCAGCACATACCCTCCTGAGATCGTGGTGCCCCGAGCTGCCAGCAGGGCCGTGGTGATGGGGAGTTCAAGGTTCAGGAGCCGAGGGCGGATTCCGGTGCTTTCCTACTTGTACAAGGAAAACAATGTGAGAGCTTCACTGCCTGGGGGGAGTGAGGGCTCTCCTTTCTGTCCACTTCCCTTCTAATGGAAGGAAAGAATAAGATAATTATTAGATTGGAGGCCTTTGAGAGCTGTGCTTCTCTTAATGGCTTTCATTCTGAGTCACAGAATGAGCTGAAGGCAAACACTTGGAATGCATCCAGAGCTCTGCCAAAAGCACAGACTTTCCAAGCTTCCTGTTGGGAATTTTTTCTTAATCAGCTTTCAGCAATCCCTTCTGATGGGGGGTTTTTAAATCTCCTCTTTAGCTATATTGAATAATGTTTTACCAAGTTATATGTTGACTTGGCTGGATTTTCTTAGTATTGAAGAGGAGGAACCACCCTGAAATAAATCCCCATTAGTTCAGAATAAGTGAAGGCTTCATTTTTTTTTTTCCACTGAAGACCAGAATGTAAATTTGTAACTTTGCTGCCTCAGCAGTGTTTTAGATGCTGATCTTAGGAAAATTCAGTCACAGCCAAATTGTTGTTTTCCTGAGGAAGCGTGCCTTGACCTGGGCACTGCCTGGAGCTGTGCTGGAAACCAATGAAATCTCCTTAAAATACACCCTGTGCTGCTCTGAATGTCCAGCAGCAACTGATAACAAAAACTTCAAAGAATGGTTTGGAATAGAAATCAGATGGAAAACATGAGAAATTGCTGCCTTCCAGTACTTTCAGGAGGCTCATGGAAAGAAGGGAGAGGGATTTTTATATGGGAACCTAGTGGCAGGGCAAGTGGGAATGGTTTTAAACTGCCAGAGAGCAGGGTCAGTGGGATATTGGGAAGGAATTGTTCCCTGGCAGGGTGGGCAGCCCTGGCACAGGTGCCCAGAGCAGCTGTGGATCCCTGGCAGTGCCCAAGGCCAGGCTGGAGCACCTGCGGATAGTGGAAGGTGTCCTTGCCCATGGCAGGGGGCAGAATGAGATATTTGGAAGGTCTTTTCCACCCAGCCATTCTGGGATCCCATGAAGTGCTGACATTTGGGGTGGTGACCATCAGGCAGAGCAGGTGGAGCCTCCTCACCCTCACTACTGCAAGTTCCCCAAAGTTGTCACTTTGTGGAATGGCCCAGTGTGTGTGCAGTGACTCTGAGGGCTGTGGGGCAGGAGAAGAGGGTGAAGCTGTGAGCCCAGGGGCTCTGGGGCAGGAGGGGAGGCTGAAGCTGAGCTCAGGGGCAGGAGGAGAGGCTGGAGATGAGCCCAGGGGCTGTGGGGCAGGAGCAGAGGCTGAAGCTGTGAGACCAAGGGTTTGGGACAGGAGGAGAGGGTGAAGGTGTGAGACCAAGGGTTTGGGACAGGAGGGGAGGCTGGAGCTGAGCCCAGGAGTAGGAACAGAGGCTGAAGCTGAGCCCAGGGGCAGGAGGAGAGGCTGGAGATGAGCCCAGGGGCAGGAGGAGAGGCTCAAGCTGAGCCCAAGGACTGTGGGGCAGGAGCAGAGGCTGAAGCTGTGAGACCAAGGGTTTGGGACAGGAGGAGAGGCTGAAGCTGAGCCCAGGGGCTCTGGGGCAGGAGGGAAGGATGAAGCTGAGCCCAGGGGCAGGAGCAGAGGCTGAAGCTGAGCCCAGGGGCTCTGGGGCAGGAGCAGGGCGCTGGCAGCAGGCTGACCCGTGTCTGTGTGTCTGTCTGTGTGTCTGTCTGTGTGTCTGTCTGTGTGTTGCAGGCCGCCCTGTGCCGCTGCAGCCAGCCCCTGGCCGGGTTCAGCGCGCGCTGCCTGGAGGACGAGCAGATGCTCCAGGCCATCCGAGAGGCCAACCCCGGCTGCCCCTTCATGTATGTTGTAGACACGAGGCCAAAGGTACCTCCATGGGCTCTGGGCTGCTTTTGAATCCCCTGTGTGACTGTGCAGTGCTGTTTCCAGTTCATTCTGTCACCATTCTGGGGCAGTCAGTCCTGCAGAGCAATGTGGGATTGGGCTCCTGCTCTAGGGTGTACAAATGGAATGTGAAGTTGATCCTGAGGATTTTTGCCTCCTGGAGTGTCCTGGGTTTGAGGTTTGATGAGGTCTCTTGGGTTGAGATGACCCTGAGGTGTTGGAAAGTCTCTTTTACCCAGCCCTGAGACTGAAGAAGACAGGATTCCTCAGCTCTTGTTCTCAAAGCTCTTTATTTTCTCTTATCTAATACATTGTCTGTCTGACCCTCTGAGGTCTGTCTAGCAGGTTGAATTGGGGCACAGTTCCTGCCCTTTTATACTAAAAACTCCATGGACTTTATTTACAATAATTTTCCAATACCTGTCACCTGTGTTAGACAGTCTGTCTCTACTCTAAACCAATCCCAAAGTGCCACCATCCCAGCAGAAGATGGAGGACAAGAAGAAGAAGGAGAAAGACAGGACATGCCCAGATTCCTCCATCTTGCCTCCTGAACCCCCATTCTAAAAAACCCCAAAATTCTACATTTTCACCCTGTGATAAATTCACTGCCATTCTACTCAAACTCTTGTTGTTTGTACATCTTCACACAAAGCTGGGAATTGTTTCCATGGGCTAAAATCAAAGGCAGAGGTGTTTGTGACTCTGTGCCAAGGTCTCTGAGCCCCTGCCAGGGTGTGGAGTCCTCCAGGGCAGCCACAGCAATGTCCTGGGCTCTGACAGGTTTGTGTTCACTGACCTGATGGAGCTGGCAGTTGTGAACCTGCCTGGGACAGTGGAGCATTTCCCTGCTGAGTCCTTGTCATGGTTTGAGCCTGGCACAGAGCCAGTGCCCCCATGAAAATGCCCTCACCCTGGTGTCTGCTGTGAGATGTGACCAGGAATAAGCAAAACAGGCTCCAGCTTAAACATAAAGAACACTTTATTACCCAAACTACAGGAAAATAGGGAAAAACTATAAGGGAAAAAAAATTGAAAACCTTACAAAAAACCACTTTCCCCCTCCCCACTACCTGACTTTCCCAATCCGATACATTCTCCCAAATCATCAACTGCCCAGCCTGGCACCACACTTTAGTATACTCAAACTTCAGTTCATGAAGAGGAAAGGAGTCCTTCTTGTTCCATAGGCTTCCCCTGGAAACACGCTGAAACCTCGTGTGCTTCCCTGTCACTTCGGCACCGCCCGGAAAAAGTCCTTTTGCCGCTTGTGACATCTTCCTTCCATGCCCAGTGCTCTCACCACTGTGCATGGACCAGAGCTGCTTTTAGGGTTGTCTTTCAAGGATGCCTTGTCTCACTCCAAAAAGGCACAGTCTCTGCTTTGGGACATCTGTCCCCCCCATATTTTTCCAACCCCCTGGGGCCAGGGGGTCCTCACGAAGAACCCTCCTGGTTTGAGCCACTGCTTCCCCCTAAATGCAGTCTGTGTCACAGGAACAACTGAGTCTATGGCCACAAGAAAAGTCCAGCCAAAAGGCCACTCCAAATCATCTCTCCCCATCCAATCATCTCCACGTTCTTCGGGCCAGGTCCTTGTCTCATCTCATCTCCTATCTCCCTTCTTATTCAGCTTCGAGGAGGATTAGCATTTTTGCAAGGCCCCAATCATGAAAGAAAGAAGTTAAAACTTTCAGTCTCTGTCCCGGAGCTGCGGCACTCCCACACACGCTGCCGCTCCGGCCGGGCACTCTTCCCCCCCCTTCTTTTCCTGGGCCGGCTGCTATCACATTCGGTGTCGCCGGCTCTCTCTCTCCCTCCTGGGGGGGGTGGGGATGGCTGCCCGAGGGCTGACTCCCTGGGCTCTTCCACCCTTCCATCCTCAAGGGCCTCCTCACCTCCCATCTCTGTCCAGGCCCCGGGCCTACCGCATGGCAGCCCCTCCCCCGCCCAGGGTGAGGGCATTTTCATGGGGGCACTGGCTCTGTGCCAGGCTCAAACCATGACAGTCCTAAAGGAAAAAGGACAGAACTGGAAGTGGAGTTGGAGAGAAGCCTCAGGATTCAGTCCCACAGGGCTGAAGTGCTTTTACTGGCAGATCTGGGAGGAAGTGCAGCTGTGAAAAGCAATCCCTCCCCTTTTTTTTCCTTTTAAAAATAAGACTCATGATGGAGCTTAATACAAGCCAGCCCCACGATTTGGGGCTAGAGCTTGAGAACTGAGGGTTTATTTGAAAGGAAATATTTGCAAAATGAAAATTTTAATAACTGTCATCTTGAGAAACTGAGTTTAGAAACCAATTGCAATGATTCTCCTGTAAACATATGGATTGGGAGTGTTGTTGGAAGCCAGTTAGAACACAAGGGTTTTTATAGCTTACAGTTATTGAAATTGCTCTGATTATTTGAAAATGGAGCTTTCTGAGAACCTCCTGCACTGCTCAGATCTTGCTGTTATTTTATACAAACTACAAGATCAGTTAAACTGTGGCAAGGGCAAGAAAAAAAGTGGATTTTTGGGGAAACAAGGAGTGTTTCCCACCTTGTTCCAGTGTGTATTTTGGTTTTTAGTGTGACATTCCCTGGAGATCCCTGTTCTGCCATGATATGTGCATTTCTGGGACAGACAGCTGCCAGTGGCAGAGCTGTGCCACTGAAATCCATCTCTGCTGGCAATTTGTGCCAAAGCATTTGGTGACAAGGGGAGAATTTATAATTGGTGACACTTCTTGTAAGCCAACCTGTCCCACTCTGGCAGAACTGGGGCACTGGGATTATTTCAAAGGTGTCTGCACCACATCTGACTCTTCTCTCCCAAAAGCTGCCCAAATTGATCAGGGGGGGTTGAGCTGCTCTGTTTTCTGTCCCCACCAGAGATGTCCTGGTAGCTCTTGAGCTGCTCTGGGCAATGTTAAAGCAACTGATTTCTTTTCTGCTTCTGTCTTGCAGTTGCTCTGTTCTTTCTGCTCAACTTCAGTGTTTCTGTGGTTCCCTCAGGTGGTTTCATTTTCTCTGTGCATGTGTGTCTGTGAAAATTGGGAATTCCCTTGCTATTTCTATACCATGCATGTAAAAATGTTCAAAATGTCTTTCCTAGTTCTGCTTTCCTGTGAATTTCCTTAGGTAAACTCAGGGCAGGTTTAGTGTCTCTGATAGCAGAAATAGTGGTTTATACTGCCCTAAGCAGGGCTTTAATGAGCCTCTGACTAATGAACTGCAGTAATTTTAATGAAGCAGCTGCCAGAACTGTCTGGGAGCTGGGGAAGTACAGCTGAGTAACAGCTTTGTCCAGTGCATTTTCTGGGAGATTTAAACAAAAACCCAAAGAACTTGCACAACAGCCTTTCTGAATTTTGTTGTGATTTTCTCTTTCTTTTCTTTTCTGCTCCTTGAATTTGCCAGTTGAATGCCATGGCCAACAGAGCTGCTGGGAAGGGCTATGAGAATGAAGATAATTATGAAAACATTCGTTTTAAATTCATTGGCATCGAGAACATCCATGTGATGAGGAGCAGCCTGCAGAAACTGCTGGAAGGTGGGTACAGCCCTGGGGGGCTTTGGACAGAACTTCTGCCAAACATCCAAACATTCTGTGCACAAACCTGTTCTGATGGAAGCAGAGTCAGCATCTTGCTTTGTTTGCTGCATTCAGGTGGCTGAAAGTGTTAATGCTGCTAAAATGCCTTTCCTGCTTGACATTTGCTTTGTTCTTGGTTTTATAGTGGTTCAAAAATAGCAACTAATACTAAAAGCATTCCTTGATGAATGTGATAAATTAATAGAAAAAGGTTATAGAAATATTGCATTTTACAGCTAAGCCAGTCTCATTGCTGCTTCATGACTTATTGAAGGGAAACCAACAGAGGTTGTTCAGAAATGCTTTTTGGGGTTTGCTATATTTGGATTATTGACAATATTTCTGAGTTGAGGTGCATGATCTTCCAAAGAGAGTCTCATACATACTTGGTTCTAACTTTTCATTTATTTCTGATTCCTTTTAACCAAACTCCTTTACAGTGTAGTAAATTAATGTTTTAATGTATAAATGTATGAAAATGCAGAGTAATTAATCTCATTGTGATCATAGGGAGGAATGCAAAGCACAGCAAAAAAGTCACCTGAGATTGGGAATTGAGAGGGTAACGAGGCCCAGGGTTTCATTGATAGAATTTTGGACAATTTTGCAATTCCAATCCTCCAAAATAGGAGTTTAATATTTTAGTATGCACCATAATACTCATCTTTTTTCCAAAATAGTTGGGTAATTGGTGCTCCCAGGTGGCCCTGCAGGATCCATGGTGACCCTGGACACAAATGGGGCTGTTCCCCCCAAAGGAGTGGCCTGATCACAGCTCTGAGTCCTCAGCTCCTCTTCCTGACAGATTCATTGTGTGCTGGGAGAGGAGGCAGAATAAAAACTTGTTTGCTGCCATGTTCTTCTCCAGCAGTGAGAAAATCTCATTCACTGGGGCTTGTGGAGTGTTCTGAACTTTATTACTCCAAGTGTTTTCTGTGCTGGCTTTCATTAGAGCAGCCGAGTTGCCTTCAAGGTTAGATTTGTTATTTCTGCCTCTAAATTAGAGAGAAATAACTTCAAACCTTTGGCAAGTCAGTGAGTGGTGGTAGAGGTGATGGGGATTTAGAGTGAAGCAACAGCTCTTTGCTGGAAAAACCACAGCTGAATAAATAATGAGTTTGGCTGTTTGCTTCTAGTGCAGGCTTTTTCTTAATTTGCAGCCATCTCTGCCTGAATTCAGGGCAGTCTGTGATGTTTCTTTCCATTCATCTCTGGTTAAATACCTGAGGAGCTGCCCTGTCACAGGAGAGCTCCTTGAAGGAGTCCCTTTAAACAAAGAGCAGGAAGAGATTTCCAGAGCCTCAAATTCTCACAAAACCAGTCATGAATTTTATTTACACAACCAGGATATTGCTGCAAGCAGTTGAAATGTTCAGGGGGAGGGTGAGGAGGGCAGGGGAGGCTGCTCTGACCCTGTGTGTGCCCCCAGTGTGTGAGATGAAGTCTCCCTCCATGAGCGATTTCCTGACGGGGCTGGAGAGCTCGGGCTGGTTACGGCACATCAAGGCTGTCATGGATGCAGGAGTCTTCCTGGCCAAGGTAAAGCTGCTCCCACAATGCACTGCTGCAGGGCTGGCAAGGGCGCTCTGAGGACAAGGTGGTGTTCAGGTTGGTTTAATCTCTCCAAAAATTGTGCAGCTGCTGGGCAAATACAGGTCCTGTGCCATGTGTCAGAAAGTCTTTCACATTATGTGAAACACAAGATCACAAAATGTGAATAAATTACCTTTATAAACCTTTCTATATAGCAGTGCAAACAACTAACCCTGTGCTCATTATTCACCCACTGCTCTGCTTGAATTGAGGGATTGTTTTGACTGGTTTGTTTTCTCCTGGTTTGATGTGATGTGGACACTCATTTTGATTATTCAACACAGTCCTCATTTCTGCAGAGCTGGTGGCTTTGCAGGTCAGGCAGAAGGAAGGAAGTCACTCAGGAGTAGTACAGGGTGTGCAGGAAGTGTGTGGTGAGAGGAGTGAGTGGTAAATGTTGGTTATGTCACAATTTGCCCACATCACGAGCAAGAAACTTTTGTGTCTCTCCTGCCCTAAGTGGCAGAAGGTGATGGGATAGGGAGAAGCTGGCATCAGCTCTTCTAATTTATCTGAAGTTCTAATCCCTGGGTGTCCAGCTGTTTTTTACTCATCCACCAAATTTTTTCCTCAAGGAAGAGCCTGGGAATCCTTGGCCTTGCAGAGATCACAGGGTGTGACCGTGCTCACAGGGGTCTGAGGGTGAGGGAAGGGATGAGGATCTGACTCCAGGTTTCAGAAGGCTGATTTATTATTTTATCATATATTTTATATTAAAACTATACTAAAAGAATAGAAGAAAGGATTTCATCTGAAGGCTGGCTAAGAATAGCAAAAGAAGGAATGAATAACAAAGGTTTGTGTCTGGGATAGAGTCTGAGCCAGCTGACTGTGATTGGCCATTAATTAGAAACAACCACATGAGACCAATCCCAGATGCACCTGTTGCATCCCACAGCAGCAGATAACCATTGTTTACATTTTGTTCCTGAGGCCTTTCAGCTTCTCAGGAGGAAAAATCCTAAGGAAAGGGTTTTTCATAAAAGATGTCTGACAACAGGGGCTGTTTTTACCAGCCTGCTGCAGCCCTTGGCTCTAGCTGGGGCTTTTGATGGACTGGTGCATTTCCACAGGCCAGAGGAGAGATGGCCCCATTGCCCCAGGGTTTTGGGGTGGTGCAGCCTCTCCCTGAGCCCTGTGCTGTGTCCCTGCAGGCTGTGAGGGAGGAGAGGGCCAGCGTGCTGGTGCACTGCTCCGACGGCTGGGACCGCACGGCCCAGGTCTGCTCCCTGGCCAGCCTCCTGCTGGACCCCTTCTACAGGACCTTCAAAGGCTTCATGGTAAGGACATGCTGCACTTCAGAGCCAGCAGGCCCTGGGGGAGGGCTCAGGCCATTTCCTGGGACAAGGATGGGTGACCTACATAAAGCAGCTTTGGTTCTGTAATGAGCTGCAAGTGCTGTGAGCGGCAGGGCAGCAGCTGATTGGCAATTCCCAAATCCTTGTTTCCTGCAATGTCTACATGGGAGCCACTAATGAGAGATCTCAGCAAAGGATGCAGCTCTGGCAGCAATCCACCAAAAAAGCTGGAGGAGTTTGTCCTGCAGGTCACTTACCTGCTGGGATTTGAAATTAGGAGAACTCAGCCCTGTCCATCAGTCACATCTCCATCATTTCACACCTTTTTAAAAGCCATTTAGTTTTCATTTGGCTGTTTGCTTCTAGTGCAGGCTTTTTCTTAATTTGCAGCCATCCCTGCCTGAATTCAGGGCAGTCTGTGATGTTTCTTTCCATTCATCTCTGGTTAAATACCTGAGGAGCTGCTCTGTCACAGGAGAGCTCCTTGAAGGAGTCCCTGAAATCAGAACAATGCAGATTTTGCCTTTTCCAGTGCCAGGACTGTTTCTCTGCACTCCAGGCTGGTTTTATTGTTTCTATTTTTATTCCTGGATTATACTGCAATCTTTTAACAGTTAAATTCCATCAGCACATGAAACATCTGCCTGGGTTTTGTCCCTGAACAATCCTGCATGAGCTGAGAGCAGGATTTCACTCAGGAGCAGAGACACAGACACAGCCCTGTCTGCCCTTATGGTTTGTGGGCACAAGTCCCCTGACATGGGCTTATTCCTGAATTAATTCATCAGCAGTGCAAGGAATGGAAAAACTCAAAAAGCAAATTAAATGAAGTTTCCTGAGAATTCTGTTGTGAGTTTTCCCCTTCCTCCTCTTAATCTGGATCATGATAGCAGGAATTATATTGAAATATGAACCAGCAAAGTCATGATGGATGCAGCTTCAGTCAGGTGGTTCCTTGTGAGATATCTGTAAGGAACACAGATTATTTTATTTTATTTATCTGTAAGGAACACAGATTATTTTATCATATTTATCTGTAAGGAACACAGATTATTTTATCATATTTATCTGTAAGGAAAACAGATTATTTTATTTTATTTATCTGTAAGGAAAACAGATTATTTTATCATATTTATCTGTAAGGCACACAGATTATTTTATCTTACTTTAAGGAAAACAGATTATAACAGTTATTATTTTCTGTAACTACAGGAATCTATTTAGAAAATGCCACATAGTTGTTCTGATTTCATCCTGAGCTCCTCATTACCCAGCTGTACTTCATATATTTCCTTTTGTCTGTTAAACATTTGTTGAACTCCACTTGCTGATTTATTTTGCTGAATATTACAACACTCTTTTCTAGATTAAATAGCACAGTGTATTATTAAGCTGTTAATTCTTTCAGCTCAATATATTTATATATTATGATTTTAACAACTTAGAAACTCCCTCAAAATGATAGTTTTGAAATGAGTTCTGATTCCAGCAGGGCCATTGCCTTGGGAACTGGAAAATCTGTAAATCACAATTGCTGTTCCCATTGATTTCTGGGGATATATTCATAGCAATAGGGTCAGCAGGTTGTCAGCTTTTTAGGCTTTAACATCAAAGGTTTCATTTTGCTTTTTTAAGCAAATTAATGCTCTTTTCTTAATCCCTGCTTTGAACCTGCAGGTGCTGATAGAAAAGGAGTGGATTGCAATGGGCCACAAGTTCTCCCACAGGTGAGAGGGGCACATTCCTCTGGGGTGGGGGAGTGAAACCAAAACTGTCTGCAGGTTTAGGGGATCCCATGAAAAACTGAAATTGAGAGGAGAAAATGTTGGGAAAATACTGGCAATGGTGACACAGAGCCAGGGTCTGCTAAGGGTAAGTTACAATAATTGCTAAGTTATTTCATCACTGTGTTTTTATTGCTTTACAAAATCCTGGGTTGAATTCTGGGTGTTTTCCTGCCTGTAAAATTCTGTTATTTGAGGAGTGCTAACCATGGAATCACAGGACCATGAGGGCTGGGAAAGACTTCCAAGATGATGAAGATCAGCCAGCACCAGCACTAACCCTTGTCCCCAAATGCCACATCCACACATCTGTTGAGCATTTTGAGGGATGGTGACCCCACTCTGTCCCCTCCAGAGTGCTCCAGCCAGACCTGGTAATTCTCCTGGTGAATCCCTGGGAGAGCATCTCAGCCCCTTCCCCAAGATCAAAGCATAACCCTGAGATGGAAGAAAAGGAGTTGATTGGGATGGATGACAGAAGGATGGCAAGGGGATGTTTTGTGGTGGGTGACAGAAGGTTTATTGTGCTTTTTGCACCTGTGTAGGTGTGGCCACCTGGATGGGGACCCCAAGGAGGTGTCCCCTGTGTTCACTCAGTTTGTGGAGTGTGTGTGGCAGCTGATGCAGCAGTTCCCCTGCTCCTTCGAGTTCAGCGAGCGCTTCCTGCTGGAGATCCACGACCACGTCTACTCCTGCCAGTTTGGCAACTTCCTGGGCACCTGCCACAGGGACAGGGAGGAGCTCAGGTGAGCTGGGGTGTGGTAGTGTGTTGTTAAGTTTCTTGTGTTATTCCCCCAATTTATGTATTGTTCTCCCCTATTATGTGTAAAATGGTTTCGTTCCCCCAGTTTTTCCCGCCACTGCTAGCCTGTCAGCTAAGTTGCCATAGTAACCGCTATTCATAGTTGCCGATGTGTAATTGCTCCTCCCCTGGTTTCCCTTATAAGTGAAAGTTGTTTCCTCCCTGGGTCCAGTCAATCACTCCCTTTCTCCTCCCAGGTTTCGAGAACCTTCTCCTCTCTGGAGATGGTGGCTGGCTGGGGTCCCAGGACACCTCCTTTACCTTTTGATTATTGGTGTCCATGGAGTGTCAGTTCTGTGAAGTTCATCCCCTCACCTTTCCCGATTGGTTCTGCCTGTACCCACCCCCCTCCTTTATAATCCTGTTTTCACCCCCTATGAAAAAACGTTTTCCCGGATGGTTTTCCCAGTGTTTGGATGCGGCATCACTGTCAATAAACCGATGTTTAACCCCCGGGAAATGGTCAGCTCTGTTCCTCCCCAATCCCAGCGGTGTGAGCCAGTCCGCAGCCAGCACAGCCCGAGGCCCTCAGACTGTTGTAGTGTGTTGTTAAGTTTCTTGTGTTATTCCCCCAATTTATGTATTGTTTCCCCCTATTAAGTGTAAAATGGTTTTGTCCCCCAGTTTTCCCGCCACAGCCCTGATGGCCGTTAGGTTACCATGGTTACCCCTGTGTCTGTCACCCAAGTTATATAATTTCTCCTGCCCCTTTTTCCCTTTTTAGTAAAACTTTTCTCCTCCCTGGGCTCAGTCAATCACCCCCCCACTCCTCCTGGTTTTCCAGAACTTTCGTTCCCCTGGAGGTGTTGGTTGGCTGGGGTCCTGGGGCCCCTCCCGTACCTTTTGATTATTGGTCTCCATGGAGTGTCAGTTCTGTGAAGTTCATCCCCTCACCTTTCCCGATTGGTTCCGCCTGTACCCACCCCCCCTCCTTTATAATCCTGTTTCACCCCCTATGGATGAACTTTTTCCCGGATGGTTTTCCCAGTGTTTGGATCCCGCAACACCTTCAATAAACCGATGTTTAACCCCCGGGAAATGGTCAGCTCCGTTCCTCCCCAATCCCAGCGGTGTGAGCCAGTCCGCAGCCAGCACAGCCCGAGGCCCTCAGACGCCGAAGGGAGCTGGCCAGGAATTGCAGAGGGGCGTCGGCCTTTCGCCCTCAGCAGCCGGACTCTAAACTTCGAGCCACATATGCCCCCCTCTGCACTGGGGCCCACACATCCCCTGCAATGGCTGCAGAAGGATGTGTTTTATGGATTGGAGATTGGGCATCACAACCATTTATCGAGGCAGTGTTACCCTGAAACAACAGGAGTAAAGAATATTAATCGTATCCCAAAAATAGGTTTTGGTTTGGAGCACAACAAAGACTTGCAGATATCCCTGAGTGGCCATTTGAATATCCTGTGCTTATGAAATCAATCAGATCCAGCATAAAAACAATTCTTAGCTCCCTTAATCTAATTCTGCTGCCAACAGCTGCAGTTATTAATCCACTTGCTGCTTTTTTTTAGTGATCAGATGTTCTTTGTACTTGCCAGGATCTTTGAGAAGACCCATTCCCTGTGGCCTTTCCTCTTGCAGAGGAAGCAGGAGTTGAGAAATCCTTTGTACAGAGGATTTACAGCTTACAAAGAGCTTCAACCAAACACTCTACCTTTCAGTTTCCAGTAAGTGGCTCAGCCAAGAAGGGGAAGGAGGGGGACATTTCCTTCATTAATAACTCATGTTAAATCAAATAAATTTGCCCTGATTAGCTTGGTTTGTTTTACCTTTCCCCTCCATTCCTCAGGCATAAGCTAAGAGGAGCAGTGCAAAGGTAAAATAAATCCAGATGCTGTAATTTAAAATAATATTTGTAATTTGGTGTTGAGAAAAGAGGGTGGGGAAAGGCAAGGAAAAGCAGAACTTCAGACAGAACCACACACACCCCCTGACTGCTTGCTCTGTCACACTGAAGTGTGAAACAGTTCCTCTTTTCCTCCTTTTAATGGATATGAAGGAAGTCTTTCAAGCAAGAATTTTGGTGCCCAGTTCAGGATTTTTCCCAGGCTTTGTTTCTGCCTCAGTCCTGGGCCCTGCTGAGAGAGAGGGAGATGAAAATGGGATTTTAAGTGCTGTGTGTGCAAATGAAAGTTGGGAGGTTGGGCTGATACCTTGTGGAGGCTGACCTAGAACAGAGGCTGGACAGAGTTATAGAATAAAGCTGGGATTTATTAAAAGGCATCAATGGATGCACCTTGGGCAGCACAAGAGCCCAGCCAGGCTCATCTTGTACACCCAAGATGAACCAAAATGGTCACAAAGATCCCTGACTGCTCACAGGGTCTCTCACTTTGATCAGTTCTGCTCCATTTCCATATTGGAGTTCATTGTCCCATTCCAGCTTTAGCCCATGCAGTCCCATCCTTGTTTTTCTCTCTCAGCCCATGGTGTTTGTGCTCCTGGGCTGAGATTTGGATCATTTGTCCTTGGTCCCAGCTAGAGCAGGAATTGTTTTGTCTCCCTGCTCTGTGCACAGGGCTCACCATCCCCTCATATGAAGCCCAGACCCACACACTAAAGCAGCACAGAATGGGAAAAATAGAAAAGCTCAAACCTGAGGCATCAGGACAAACTAAGGAGTGGAAGACAAGCTGCCCAAGCTAAATCTGCTATTACAAAAAAAAGTATTTTCATCCTATTCTAATATTTACTGCCATGTTTTTTAACTTGAAGAAAAGTTGCTCATTGCTACTGAATATAATAATCCAATACCGTGGCAGGTTTTCAAATGAATTCCTAATCTTGGTTTGTTATAAATAACACCCAGCATGTGTTTGTTGGCCAGCTGAGTGCTGTGTGTGGCTGTTGCAGGTTCTGGTGTGGGATGTACAACCGCTTTGACAAGGGCATGCAGCCCAGGCAGAGCGCGCTGGAGCAGCTGCTGAGCTGCCTGAGGCACAGCGGGAGCCTGCAGGACAGCGCGGCCCGGCTGGAGAGCGTGAGCAGGCGGGAAAGGGTTAACGGGGCAGGGCTGGGCTGGGCATGGGAATGGGTTATTGGAAATATGGGCCAGTAAATAGAGACATTGTACGGGTGTTATATAAATATATATTATA